>NC_138979.1:77049865-78400631 GCF_964341445.2 Mesoplodon mirus
ACCACGAAACCAGCTCTGCAGCAAATACTAAATGAAAGTCTCTATGTGGGAAACACAAGAGAAGAAAAGGACCTACAAAAACAAACCCAAAACAATTAAGAAAATGGTCATAGGAACAAACATCAATAATTACATAACACGTGAATGGATTAAATGCTCCAACCAAAAGACACAGGCAAGCTGAATGGATACAAAAAAAAAGACCCATATATATGCTGTCCACAAGAGACCCACTTCAGACCTAGGGACACATACAGACTGAAAGTGAGGGTATGGAAAAAGATATTCCATGCAAATGGAAATCAAAAGAAAGCTGGAGTAGCAATACTCATATCAGATAAAATGACTTTAAAATAAGGAATGTTATAAAAGACAAGGAAAGACACTACATAATGATCAAGGGATCAATCCAAGAAGAAGATATAACAATTATAAATATATATGCACCCAAAATAGGAGCACCTAAATATATAAGGCAACTGCTAACAGGTGTAAAAGAGAAAACTGACAGTAACACACTCATACTGGGGGATTTTAACACCTCAGTTACACCAATGGACAGATCATCCAGACAGAAAATTAATAAAGAAACACAAGCTTTAACTGACACAATAGACCAGGTACATTTAATTGAAATTTTAAGGACATTCCATCCAAAAGAGCAGATTACCCTTCCTTCTCAAGTGCTCATGGAACATGCTCCCGGATAGATCACATCTTGGGTCACAAATCAAGCCTCAGTAAATTTAAGAAAACTGAAATCATATCAGGCATCTTTTCTTACCACAAGGCTATGAGACTAGAAATGAATTACAGGGAAAAAAACGTAAAAAAAAAAAAAAATGGAGGCTAAACACTATGTTACTAAAAACCAAGAGATCACTGAAGAAGTCAAAGAGGAAATCAAAATATACCTAGAGACAAATGACAATGAAAACACGAAAATCCAAAACCTATGGGATGCAGCATAAGCAGTACTAAGAGGGAACTATATAGCTATACAAACCTACCTCAAGAAACAAGAAAAATGTCAAATGAACCTTGCACCTAAAGGAATTAGAGAAAGAAGAACAAATAAAACCCAAAGTTAGCAGAAGGAAAGAAATAATAAAGATCAGAGCAGATATAAAAGAAATAGAAACAAAGGAAACAATAGCAACGATCAATACAACTAAAAGCTGTTTCCTTGAGAAGCTGAACAAAATTGATAAAACATTAGCCAGACTCATCAAGAAAAAGAGGGAGAGGTCTCAAATCAATACAATTAGAAATGAAAAAGGAGAAGTTACAACAGACACCGCAGAAATACAAAGCATCCTAAGAGACTGCTACAAGCAATTCTATGCCAATAAAATGGACAACCTGGAAGAAATGGACAAATTCTTAGAAAGGTATAACCTTCCAAGACTGAACCATGAAGAAATAGAAAATATGAACAGACTAATCACAAGTAATGAAATTGAAACTGCGATTAAAAATCTTCCAACAAACAAAAGTCTGGGACCAGATGGCTTCACATGTGAATTCTATCAAACATTTAGAGAAGAGCTAACACCCATCCTTCTCAAACTCTTCCAAAAAATTGCAGAAGAAGGAACACTCCCAAACTCATTCTATGAGGCCACTATCACCCTGATACCAAAACCAGACAAAGATACTACAAAAAAAGAAAATTACAGACCAATATCACTGATGAATACAGATGCAAAAATCCTCAACAAAACAAACAGCAAACAGCAAACAGCATCCAACAACACATTAAAAGGATCATACACCATGATCAAGTTGGATTTATCCCAGGGATGCAAGGATTCTTCAATATACAATAATCAATCAATGTGATAAACCATATTAGCAAACTGAAGAATAAAAACCACATGATCATCTCAGTAGATGCAGAAAAAGCTTTTGACAAAATTCAACACACATTAATGATAAAAACTCTCCAGAAATTGGGAATAGAGGGAACCTACTTCATCATAATAAAAGCCATATATGACAAACCCACAGCAAACATCATTCTCAAAGGTAAAAACCTGAAAGCACTTCCTGTAAGATCAGGAACAGGACCAGGATGTCCACTCTCACTGCTATTGTTCAACATAGTTTTGGAAGTCCTAGCCATGGCAATCAGGGAAGAAAAAGAAATAAAAGGAATACAAACTGGAAAAGAAAAAGTAAAACTGTCACTGTTTGCAGATGACATGGTACTATATATACAGAATCCTAAAGATGCCACCAGAAAGCTACTAGAGCTAATCAATGAACTTGGTAAAGTTGCAGGGTATAAAATTAATGTACAGAAACCTCTTGCATTCCTATACACTAATGATGAAAAATCTGAAAGAGAAATTAAGGAAACACTCCCATTTACCATTGCAACAAAAAGAATAAAATACCTAGGAATAAACCTACCTAGGGGGACAAAAAGCCTGTATGCAGAAAACTATAAGACACTGATGAAAGAAATTAAAGATGATACCAACAGATGGAGAGATATACCATATTCTTGGATTGGGAGAATCAATATTGTAAAAATGGCTATACTAACCAAAGCAATCTACAGATTCAATGCAATCCCTATCAAGTTACCAATGGCATTCTTTATGGAACTAGAACAAAAAAATCTTAAAATTTGTATGGAAGCAAAAAAGGCCCCAACTAGCCAAAACAGTCTTGAGGGAAAATAAACGGAGCTGGAGGAATCAGACTCCCTGATTTCAGACTATACTACAGTAATCAAGACAATATGGTACTGGAATAAAAACAGAAACATAGATCAATGGAACAAAATAGAAAGCCGAGGGTTAAACCCATGCACCTATTGTCAATTAATCTATGACAAAAGGAGGCAAAGATATACCATGGAGAAAAGACAGTCTCTTCAATAAGTGGTGCTGGTAAAACTGGACAGCTACACGTAAAGGAATAAAATTAGAACACTCCCTAACACCATACACAAAAATAAAGTCAAAATGGATTAGAGACCTAAATGTAAGACCGGACACTGTAAAACTCTTAGAGGAAATATAGGAAGAACACTCTTTGACATAAATCACAGCAAGATCTTTTTTGATCCACCTCCTAGAGTAATGGAAATAAAAATAAAAATAAACAAATGGGACCTAATAAAACTTCAAAGCTTTTGCACAGCAAAGGAAACCATAAACAAGACGAAAAGACAGCCCTCAGAATGGGAGAAAATATTTGCAAATGAAGCAACTGACAAAGGATTAATCTCCAAAGTTTACAAGCAGCTCATGCAGCTCAATAGCAAAAAACCAACAACCCAATCCAAAAATGGGCAGAAGACTTAAATAGGCATTTCTCCAAGGAACATATACAGATTGTCAACAAACACATGAAAGAAAGCTCAACATCATTAATCATTAGAGAAATGCAAATCAAAACTACAATGAGATATCATCTCACACTAGTCAGAATGGCCATCATCAAAAAATCTGCAACAAATAAATGCTGTGGAGAAAAGGGAACCCTCTTGCACTGTTGGTGGGAATGTAAATTGATACAGCCACTATGGAGAACAGTATGGATGTTCCTTAAAAAACTAAACATAGAATTACCATATGACCCAGCAATCCCACTAATGGACATATACCCTGGGAAAACCATCAAAAAGAGTCATGTACCACAACGTTCATTGCAGCTCTATTTACAATAGATAGGACATGGAAACAACCTAAATGTCCAGCAACAGATGAATGGATAAAGATGTGGCACATATTACAATGGAATATTACTCAGCCATAAAAGGAATGAAATTGGGTCATTTGTTGAGACATGGATGGATCTAGAGACTGTCATACAGAGTGAAGTAAGTCAGAAAGAGAAAAACAAATATTGTATATTAATGCATATGTGTGGAATCTAGAAAAATGGTACAGATGAACCAGTTTTCAGGGCAGAAATTGAGACACAGATGTAGAGAACAAATGTATGGACACCAAGGGGGGAAGCTGTGAAGGGGTGGGGGTGGGGGTGTGATGAATTGGGCAATTGGGATTGACATGTATACACTAATGTGTATAAAATTGATGACAAATAAGAACTGACTGTATAAAAATATAAATAAAATAAAATTAAAAAAAAAAAAGTCACGTACCACAACATTCATTGCAGCTCTATTTACAATAGCCAGGATATGGAAGCAACCTAAGTGTCCATTGACAGATGAATGGATACATCATATACATAATGGATTATTACTGAGCCAAAAAATAAAAGAAATTGAGTTATTTGTAGTGAAGTGGATGGACCTAGAGTCTGTCATGCAGAATGAAATAATTCAAATAGAGAAAAACAAATACTGTATGTAACACATGTATATGTAATCTAAAAAAAAGGGGGGGTTCTGATGAACCTAGGGGCAGGACAGGACTAAGATGTAGTCGTAGAGAATGGACTTGAGGACACGGGGAGGGGGAAGGGCAAGTTGGGAAGAAGTGAGAAAGTAGCATTGACATATATACACTACCAAATGTAAAATAGATAGCTTGTGGAAAGAGCTGAATAACACAGGGAAATCAGTTTGGTGCTTTGTGACCACCTAAAGGGGTGGGATAGGGAGTGTGAGAGGGAGGTGCAAGAGGGAGGGAATATGGGGTTATATGTATTTATATAGTTGATTCACTTTGTTATACAGCAGAAACTAACACAACTTTGTAAAGCAATTAATTATACTCCAATAAAGATGTTAAAAAAAAAAAATCTGAGGAGGAGTTCCTGGCAGTGCTTTAGGAGGAATGCATTTCAACAGCAGTAATGGCTAGACCTAGGATTTTCTATCATCCAGCACTTAGTAAGCTTGCCTAGGTAAAGGACTCATGCATGAAACATCCAGGGAAAGAGGAGATGGGCATCTGAAAGTGAAAAATGATATTTCTGGTACTGAGCTGACTTCAAACTTAGGCATTCTTAGCCATTTTTAAATTGGAGTTATCTCACTTCTCTCCTTCAGAAAGGGGCATGGAGGGCTACAAATTGCACTGGAACAGGTCAAATTTTACCAAATGAATATTCAGATTTTTGTATTACCAATGTCTATGTGTGGAGCAACAGCTTCTATATGGATGTTAGCAATTATTTGTGTATGATTTTCTATGGAACTTTACAGGGATGAATCGCCTTCCTTTGGAGGAGCTGCCAGCTTTATACTCAGTGATAGCAAGCTTACTTTTTTTTTCAATTTAATTTTAATTTTATATTAGAGTATATTTGATTTACAATGTTGCATTAGTTTCAGGTGTACAGCAAAGTGATTCAGTTATATATATATGCATATATGCATTCTTTTTCGGATTATTTTGCCATATAGGTTATTGCAGAATATTGAGTAGAGTTCCCTCTGCTATACAGTAGGTCCTTGTTGATTATCTATGTTATATATAGTAGTGTGTATATGTATATGTCCCCCTTCCTGCCACGTTCCCACTTTGATAACCATAAATTTGTGTTTGGAGTCTGTTTCTGTTTTGTAAATAAGTTCATTTGTATCTTTTTTTTAAAACTTTTTAAAGTGGGTACAGTTTATTTGGTTTTCTCTGCATTGTTTCCCTGTGAGATGGGAAGGGGGAAAGTCAGTGAACACCACACCTATGTAGGATTTGACCATCCCCATGTAACAGGTAGCTCAGTGAACAGGTTGTTTGATGTGAACCTGACCATAAGGAAAGGCCATAGAGAAATAGCAAAGTTCTTTGCCATTTTGTTGACATTTTTTTTCTTACACCTTAGTCTCAACAGTTACTCTCAATCTTTGTCTCTGTCTTGTTTATCTAAAACCAATGCTGAGCCCTGTTCATATCAATCAATGCTGCTTCCAGATGATGACAAAGGACTCCCAATTCTTTTGTTTAACAGCTTATTCAACACCTATTGCCTTCAGAGACATTTTAAGATCTACACTTCCTGACTTCATGGTTAACAATCTTCTAAGGTGAAAAAGAGGCAGTTTAGTTGAAAGATAGAGCTAGATTTCTCCACTTTTATAGTGGTAGGAGTAATGGGTATGACAAGAAAGGTCATATCTTTTAGGAGATGGGGAGACTGAAACAGAAATTCAAATTTTAACTCATGATTATTGAACTAAAAAAAGAAGTTCAACAAAGTCTAAGGATTTTTTACTTTGCTAATCTAGAATTTATAATAAATAAGACTGTGGCTAGGCTGAAACAAATCTTTGCATAACATACTTTGCTGGACAAATTATCAATGTACAAACAATGGTAGGCAAGAATATTTATTTAAGGGAAAAATTTCAAACATTTGAGAGGCATGTATTTACACATAATAATAGAATTATTATTTATATATGCAAACTGAAAATCATGAAAGTTGCCCCTCTTTTCAGAGCTTCTTTAAGTCACTATGTGTATCAGAAAATAGCAGACACTGTCTTGTTTTTAAAAGAAATTTTGTAGCTGTTTTAATAAAATAAAGTAGATAGACTTTTTTTCCTAATTAATCTGAATTAGTGTAGTTTTACAATATTTTGCATGGATTATATAATATTCTATAAGAAAATTGATAGCATAAATCTCTGCACAAGAAAAATATCACACTGTGTTTCCAGGATCAAATGCTTCTACTGTAACTTTTTTTTGTTAACATCTCTGATAAATCATCTTTTTCAATACTGTGCCACACTACAAAGAAGACATAATCATTGCTATCAAATACAGAGAGATAAGACCAACATACCATCAAAGATTGATGCCCTTGATAATTCCCAGTGACCTACAAACCCACTCAATCTCAATATATGCATAGAAAGTATTTTTTATGGATTACATACTTTCGTGCTGTATGCATATTATGTATCAATAATAGGAAATAGGGAATAAAAATAACATAAGACAGGATTTTTGTTTATTAACACTCTAAACAAGTTTTTGTATTCACTAAAATTGTTAACAGAATGCCTAAAGCAGAAATATTATTTTTCTTTCAAAGTTTACAGACATTTGAAGTTATGTTTTTACATTCAGATTGTTCCAATTATCTGGTTATGATAGTTGTCAGAGTTGAAAAATATCTCATAAAAATGTGCCACTTTCTGTTAAAATCATCCACTGATATACAAAAGTTGTTATTGAAATTCAACAAATTTTTAGCCCGTTTTTGTCAATCAGTTCATCGTGCAAACTAATCAAAATGTATTTCATTTTTATATACTCAACACATGGTTTCAAAATCCATTGAAATTGTAATTTGAATGATATTTTAAAGCAGTTAGAAAAATGATATGTCTGTGTTGTGTAGGTGTGAGTATATGTGCATGTGTGTGTGTGTGTCCATGCATGTTGATATGGGGGGATTTACATGTGTACACATATCTCTTGATAAACAACAATACATAATAGTGAAAACATTTCCAAATGTTCTTTACAAAATTCCATCTCCTCCTTACCTTAAAGTGTGTCTGTTGAGTTCTGTCTTTTTCATTTTGTGCACATACATTTGCATTATTTTTTTGATAGATTTTTTCAAGAATTCTTTTTTTAGTTCTTGTCCATTTTATGAAAGTTAGTTAATTAAAGCTAGATTTATGTAGATTACACATGCATTTAAGCAGTAGCATGTGAATTGCAGCATATCACAACAGGCTAGAAGCGAACTCTAAGTCAGAATTCCTCACCTGTTGAGTATCTGACATATTGATAAATAATGAGAAACCTAGTGTGAATCCACATATTAAATATTAATATTATTTAATTTTCTTATTTTATTGAATAAAAGTAATCATACATTTTAATGTATTTTTTCCACACTCAAATAGATTTTGCACCTCTCTTTAAAGAACACTGATTTAAATAAATCCTCACAGTCAGCTCACATAGAAGAGTCTGCTTTTTCTGTCCTAACTTCTTGTAAACAATACTTGAGCATAGGCAAATAAATAAGGTTAGATTTCCTAGAAGAATGTAGAAAGGTGAAGAATTAAAAATAATAGTAACGTGAAGAGCTAAAAACATAATAACTAAAATAATGAATAATAAAAAATTATAAGGTGAAGAATTTAAAAAATAATATATGGCAGTAGTTAGCCAAAACATGGTTTTCTTACTTCTCAAAATGTATGTTTATTTCTCTCATTTTTCTGGGTTTTGACAGATATCAAATATAGACTAAAAGCCGGAATACAAATAAGAACACTGATTCTGCAAATACTTCAATGAAGTGTTTTTTTTCTTTAAAACATATCCATTCTTTATGTTAGTCTCCAAAAACTAATAGAAAACTATTTCATAAAGAACTTGCATGTTTTATTCTAAGCAACTGACTGTTTCATTTTATTGGTAATATTTTCAAAATGTTCATAAAATCAAAATGGAATGAAAACGTGTACAATGTCCATGTCTTCTTTTAGCATGGATAAAAATTTAAATAATAAATAAAACAATATAGATTCTCAAAATAGTTTTAACTGGGTAATACTCTATTCATTTTCTCAATGAATGCCACCATCAGTGAAACTGTTGCAAGATGAATAATTCAATCCTCTCTTCCATTTCTTATAGTATTCTCCCAAGTATCAGAAATAAGAGGCTGCAATCCTTAACCATAAAGTTGTCAGTTGTACCATAATTATTATAAAAGAAAATAGATCAGAGCTTTGGTCAAATGCTAGCTAAAATTTATTTGCAAGTCAAAATATGGGTAATGGTTAAATTCCTCCTGTGATATACTTTCAAGGCAGCGCAATGTTTTCTCCACTGGAGTTCCCAGCATGTGTAACAAAAGTGAAACAGAACAAATCTGTTCTCCATCAACATAAGGTTAATTTTTTTTCTAATTGGTAGGGAAAAAAAATCTCATTTGACTGCCCCATATTTCTTTCCAAATTAAAGCATACTAACCTAGCATCACCACTTTTGGCAAGCTTTCTTTTATTGAGCATGAAATAAATAGGACTTCCCTTCATAGCTACATTTTTTTTTTACTTTCTTAATTGTAAATACAAATATACATTTGAGGAACTCACACACAGTTTTGGCTCTATTAATGAATGGACTGAATTTCAAAAGCCTTTGTGTAACTCAATTGTGTACCCTCACATGATCATAAATATTGATTTACATATTGCCACCAGGACAGTAGAGAAAGATTGGTTTAATATAAACCATACTCTGAAACATACACCATGTGTGTCCGTGTTTATATTTAGAGTAAGTGGTGATGACCTGAGCTAAAGGAACATATGTACAGTGATCTGATACGATAGAAAGTGTGTGCTATTTGGAGTCAAATAGCCTGTGCTTGATTTACTTTACTAAACAATAAAATTTGTAAAAACCAGATACTAAAGTAAATCTCTAAAAGGCATGATGATAATTACATTTTTATTGGCTTGTTGTATAGATTATGAATGTGAAAACCTACTCTTAATCAATGAGCTTTTATTGAGCACCTCCCATGCCCTAGATTTTCTGCTTGGTACAAGGGTGCAGATATAAATATGATACAGCCCCTGCCATTAAGGGACTGCTCATCTGTTTTTATCACTAAAGTTGTAAATGTAGTAGTAATGGCAGTAGTCATAGTAAAAGAAATAGTATATGATACTGACTTCAGCAAAAGCAGTGAGAAAAGTTATTTACTTGTTCATCAACAGATACTGATTGAATGGTTCCCAGATGACCAAGATATAAAAGTGATGAAATACCTGCCCTCAAAGACCAACAGGTGAGAGAGGTACAATATCCATAAATAATGGTTGAGGAGATACAACATACTATGGAGCACCAAAGAATAACAAGTAAATCTTGCCCAAGGGGATATTAGAATAGTCCTCTTAGAAAGTGTAGAATCTGCCTTGCAGACAGGTGGAGTGGTCTGGAAGAGCATGGCATTCTGGAGTTTCTTATAAGCAGCATGAAGTAAATGAAGCAGAGATGGTGGATAGAGATGCAAAGAGGAGTGAGAATCCAAAGACCAGGAAAGTCCAGATTGTGAAAGCCTTTTCATACTCAACTCTGGAGGTAACTGACACACACTAAAGGATTTGAAAGAGGAGAATTATCTTTTTTTCATGTGCCAAGGAAATGGGAATTATCTTAATGTCATCTGGGCCATGAGGGGTGATTCTAGAGGCCAGTCTCCACCAGCCCATGGAAGAAAACAGAAATGAGGCTGAGAGCATTAGCATTAGTGGTGGGGAGTATGGGTGTCTGGGCTAGCAGGCTTCAGAGTTAGACATGTATGGTTGAGGAAGAGGGGTTGTTTAAGTGACCCTAGGCACAATGCTCCATTCTCAAAGACCTCTGAGTTCCCTATTTCTTTTCATTTCTCAATCATGTCAAATGGCACAAAGACACTAGCTTAGCTCTCTAAAATGCAGATAAAGGAAGGGGAAAGTTTTCTTGATGAGCCTACACCAACAGGCGCTAGACCTCAGGTTCATTAACATAGAAATTGTCACACAATAAACACTTTCTGAACATTTTCATAAGGCAACATCTGTGCATAAAGTTAGCATAGTGCTCCTCCCCCTTGCATAGCAATCCCCTGGAATGTTGGTATCTTGTTAAATGTAGACTCTCAATCAGTAGGCTTGAGATAGGACCCAAGATTCTTTATTTCCAACAAGTTCCCAGTTGATGCTGAGGCTGATAGACCAGGACCACACGTCCAGAAGTTTAAAAAGGAGCTTAAAAAAGAAAAGAAAAAAATAACAGTAAAAAAGTATGGTCCCTGTTGTTATGGAGCTGATAATCCGAATAGAGAGACAGATAATAAATAAATCTCTGCAAAGCAGTGTGGTAGAGCTATCCTGCAGGATGTACAGGCACCGTGTGAACAAATTTCTGTGGCTGCAAATGTAGTTGTCATGAGACTCCAATTTACATGCTTTAAAAAAAAACTAGTGAAAAAGTATATGTACTTCAAGACTTTAAAGTAGAAAGAATATGTACCTTCAGTTAAATTTCTTTAAGGCTCTAGAAACAATTTGCTTATTTTTTCAGTTCTGTTATTAGACATTTAACCTCTTTTCTTTATATCATTTTGCATTGTCTTCTTGCATATTAAAGATGTAGAAAGGGATCTTGAACATTAATCTTAGTATAGAATTTTGATTATAACCTAAGGATAAATTCTTCCATGAATTTCTTAGCCAAACTTTATGAGCACTTTTTTCCCATGGACAGGCATCTTATTTTAAATATAGCAGTGTGTATATGTCAATCCTCAAATCCCAATCTATCCCTCCCCCCAACCCTTCCCCCCCAGTTCGTTCTCTAAGTCTGTGAGTCTGTTTCTGTTTTGTAAATAAGTTCATTTGTATCACTTTTTTTAGATTCTGCATATAAGTGATAAAAACAATGCACAAACTAAAACTTGATTAGAAGGAACATGTTATGATTTGGGGGTAAAAAAACAAAAAAATAGTATGTCGACTCTGAGAGTCAGAGCAAGAAGATATTACTAAAATTGTTTTCTCCTTGCTTGGTGCATTTTTCCTCCCAAAAAAACCACATTGATTTCTGCTGTAGGCAGATTTGGCTAACAACTTTTGAACTGAGAACTCTGGTTATTACTCATGTCTTATTAACAAAGAGGAAACTCGAATTCTCCACTATCTTTCTCACAGGCTAACCTATTTTGAGAAATTGGTACAGTCAGTGACATGAAAAATTTTCACAACAATATAAAAGGAGAGATTTCTAATTGGGAGCTATATTTTCTATTCAGAATATATTTGAGGCAAAACTATCCTATATTCTATCAGGATAAAATTATAACTAACATTTCAGTGAAAATATTTTTATAACAGACATCTTCCTCTTGTCCTCTACAAATAAAGATATGTTGATATTCATATTTATATACAATGTTTGCATGTAATCCTCAGAATCTTCTTCTGAGACAGTTTATAAGACATACTTAAATATCAGTCTGGTTAGCTTCCAATATCACTTTGTTTTTACCACAAAGTACTATTAGCTGGTGTATTGGTTTTCTGGGGCTGTGTAACAAAGTACCTCAAAATGAGTAGCTTGAAAAATGGATATTTATTGTATCACAGTTCTAGAAACTAGAAGTCTGATCTCAAGGTGCCAGCTGGAGATATTTAAGATTAATTAATTTTGTTTTGTTTTGTTTTCAGTTTTAAGTGTCAGAATTATACCTACAAGGACTCTCTCGTCAACATACGTCAGCAACTTATAAGGAGGTAAAGAAGGTGGAGGACTCATTACACCCATAACAAACCTACCTCATTATCAGTCCTTGGATGGAGTGAACCATCTCTAGCTATTACTTTAATGGGATAACTCTTTCTTATGGACAGAAGGTAGAAAAGCCCTGGCTACTTGATACAGTTTTCTCATCTTAATCACAAGGAGACTTTCTTTCTGACTGAGTGTTCCTTCCAACTGTGCTTCTCGATCTCACAGACACTGGAACAATTTGTCCAAAATTTAGGTGACAATGACATCAGCTGATTATTTTTGGAATCGTTTTCTCACTTTTATTTTTACCTCTATTTGTTTTTTCTTCTTCCTTTGAGTGAAATGAGTTCCAGCCAAACTAAGATCCACTGTACACATTTCTATCAGTGTTAGAAAGAGAGTATTTCATTTCAATTACAGAATTCAGTTTAAATAATAATAAAAATGCTAGTTCATAGCCCCAAGATTTGCAACTAAATGCCTTATGTTTACAAGTTAGAAGCAAACCCTAAATTTAGTTCCATATAGGAAAATCCATTTAAAATGTAATTCAAGGTTACCCAGCATGAATATTTCAAGGACCAAACTGTAAAAAGCTATGAAGGTAAAATGTACTTCTTCCAGGCATGTGAGATGTAAAGATGACACAACTGTTGCCTGCCTATAGGCTTTGATTTTTTTTAATGTATCACAATGAATTTGTTCAGAGTTACTCAGTCCATAGTCTAAGGAAATATTTCCAGTCACATGATGATTGATTGCAACTAAGAAGACAGATAGTCCATAAAAAAATTTATTAGGGTCAAAGGTATGATCCATTGGATGATAGAAGCAGTGTCACTGACCTCCTGTTTCCTACAGTGAAGACAATTGAGCCCAATAACTAGCCCAAGCATGGCAGGTGAAGATGAAGCATAATTTGTAGCAGGCACTACTCAGGGTACAGGTGACACAGACATGGGTAGGACACAGCCCTGCCCTTAGGAGCCAATCATCCAGTGGAGAAGCATAATTACATCAGACAGGACCCAGTTTATGAGAGAGATGGATGGAGACAGGAAGGCAGTACAGGGGACAGAGTGGTTAGGTCTGGTAACAACCAGGGAGGGTCCATGGAGGAAATTATAACTGTGATGAAATGTGAAAGAGTAAAGTTTAAATTGACAGAGAAACTGAGAGAGGACATTTCAGAAAGAAGGAATAGTGTGAACATAGACACAGATATCATTCAGGATGACTGAAATGTGAGTATCTGAAGATTAAGATGAAATGATAGTGTCTGGGTTTTTAGACTGTGATGATAGCAAAACCATATCTTAAAAAGTGGTAAAGTGGGATAAATGCAGTTTTAAGTGAACATTGGGATAAATGTTTTATGATGGTGCTTAGTTCTGAAAAGTTAAAATATAGTTTAATGTTCATAACATGTAACATGTGTAGCTAAATATTATTACTACAAAGTGAGCTGATGACAATTTTCCTTGCAAATATGCATTTCATTCAATGCTATGACCACCAATAAACTATGTCCCACCTCACTAGGGAGAAAAAGGAGAGGAGCTAACACTGTTGAACATATACTGTATGCAAGATACAAGACATATAGCCCTAACTATTTAGATGAATAAAACCTTTCTTCAGGTAACTCCAGGCAGGCTTAGAAGAGGAAAGGAGCAATCATCATGGAGTGTAATGAGCACCACAAAAAAAGACACATGTAGGGTTTGGAAATAGCTCAAAAACAGGATCAAGGAAACCATCACGAAGAAGGTGCCACTTCAGCAGTGACATGAAGGACAGCTGGGTGTCCCTTGTGAATTTAAAGGTTAGCATGCTATGGGAAGCGGTGAGAGGAATGTGAAGTTGAAAGACCCTTCAGCATGGAATCTCTGTGGTGAAAGGAATGGGTGTAATGGGAGCAGGTTTTGGGGTGGAGGGGACCAGACTGAATAGGTCGACAGAAGCTCCATCTCCCAGATCCAGAAATGTCATACTGTGCAATCTGGACTCGATTCTGCCCTGGACAGGACTTTGTTGAAGATTTTTAAGAAGGGACTGACTATATCTTATGTTTTTTTTCATATAGTGTGATGGATCAGAGTAGAAGCAAAGGGAAAATGAGAGGCAGGAGACTTAATAAAAGATGATCACAATTGGGCAGGGGTGCAGAGGAAATGGAGAAAAGTGGGCCTACTGGGGATATGTTTTGGAATTTGAGCAAAAAGGACTTTCTGATGGATTGAAGGTAAGGAGATGAGAAACAGAAAAGAACAATGGAAGAGCTTTAGATTTTTGACTTGTGCAACTGTGTAGATGTTGGTGACATTTACTGAAATGGGAGAGACAGGAGGTATAAAGTGGGTAGAATATGAAATGAAGAGTTCTATGTTCATTGATGAGTTTGGAAAGAATAATTTTGATGGAATAGGGAAGGAAGACAAATTAAAATAAGCTGAGGGTAGGACACAATACGAGAAAGATTCTTCAAGATCATATAAACAAGAAACAGTGTTTTGTCATAAAGCTAGTGTTGCATGTACAGAGCACATAAAATATTCACAAATTCATAAAAAATATATATTCATTTTTATATGGTATTTTTGTGAAATAAATGCTAATTGGTATTAATGCTTATGTGTTATTCAAATATTTGTTGAATGCCTGCTATGATTAAACTGGGATACCTTGAGTTATATGATTTCTATCTACTGAAAAGCTGAGATGGTGAACATTTCAATGTACTTCCTCATGCTTGAGCCTCTATTTCAGATTATAGTGAAATCACCAGGTAAATGGGTGACAAATCAATGGTTTCTCTTAGGGTGTATCTTAAGATAAATTAATTCAGAGATGAATGAATAACTTGGACAAAATAAAAGTGAATTTACACATATTAATTCAACAAAAATTTAGTGAAAACTTATCCATATGCAAAATGCTTCACATGTGCATAGTGGTGCAAAGAATTTTCTGAACTCTCTGCAGCCTGGAAGCTTATAGAATAGTGAAAAACAGTGACAACAGCACAAAGCAATATTTAATCATTATTAAATTATTAATAATTTAATAAGATGAGAGCTGCAAAATCATGATAAGAATTTAGGAGAAGGAAATAATTACCTCTAACACTAATCAAATTTAGGGTTAACAAAAGCTGGGGACATATAGCTAATGGATTGGATGATGATCAGTGTCCCAAGGGTAGTGATGGGCTAAATTAATAGGCTGAATTTATTAAGGTGAAGCAATGTTGTTCGGACAACAAAACAGGACAAAACGAAAACAAATTGTTACCTGGGGCAATATCAATAGCTGATTTTTACTGAACAACTTTTATGTGTCAGGCACTATCCAAATGTTCATGTCTATTAAATAATTTGTTTCCAAATTATTCCAAAGAAATGAATACCATTACTATCTTTATCTCTATCATTGAGGCAACCCAGGCTCTGTGTGGCAATAAATGGTAAAATTAGGATTGGAACTCAGGCTGTGTGCCTGAAAGCTTACATGTATTACAATATACTAACAATTTTTTATTTAAAAACTAGCTTATCCAAAACTACAACTGCAATAGTCCTACTTCACTTCTACACTATGGTATACTTACTTGACTTCTATCTTTAGCCCAGCAAATTCTAGAGTGGTGTATTTGTATTAATTAATTAGTTCATGAAGTTAATATAGCATGCCTCACTTCAAAAAGGATTGGGAAAGGATTCTTTAATATGATATTAAAAGTAAAATATAATAGTTGGATGAGTTTAGACAGCCTAGATTGTGTGTAGAGAAATGAAACCCAGATAGCCTTGATTATATTATATCATATGTGAGCTTTTATTTTAGTCCATTTTGCTATAACAAAAATACCATGGACTGTGTGGTTTATAAACAACATTTATTTCTCACAGTTCTGGAGGCTGGGAAATCCAAGATCCTAGCACAGCAGACTCTGTGTATGGTGAGATTTGCTTCCTCATAATTGATATGGAACAGGACCCTATAGTCCCTGACCCCCATGTCCTCAGTCTGCCTTTTGTCTGTGGAAAAACTTTAGCCGAATAATAAGTTTAATCAGAGAAGTGACAAAATGCAGAAACAAAGGAAAACAGTCAAAGAAGACCAAATAATAATAGTTTAGTCATTAAGCATAGTCAAGGGACTTTTGTTCTTCCTTAAGGCCTATAGATAATATTCTGAGCCATATCCTGTGAGCTGTTTTGCAGATACTGAAACCCCCACCAGGTGGAGGAGGATGACTATATGATGACCAAATTGAAGCTATGACATAAGCTACTCCACTTCACACAATTCCGAAAATGGACCTCAAAGAAATGGGAAAAACTCTGGAACTAAAGATTAACTGTGCTTAAAACAAGCAAGATGACGCTGATCAGACCACCACATTACTGATTTCAAGATGGCTGTCAGAACTGACTATGCTGTTCTGCTCCCTCCCTCTTCCTGTACAACCCTGAAACTCCCTTTAAAAAACCCCTGTCCCCTGAACAGCCATTGGGAGTTGGTTCTCACCCTGTTGCTGGCCTCCAAAATAAAGAAACCTTACCTTTCTTACCAACACTTGTCTCTCAAGAATTGGCTTTCGAGTGGCGAGCAGCCGGACCTGGGCTCAGTAACATGACTGTCTTTTCTCTATAACCTCATGTGGTGGAAGGCGTGAGCTGCTCTCTGTGTCTCTTTTATATGAACGCTAATCCCATTCATGAGGGCTCCACCCTCATGACCTGATTTCTTCCCAAAGATCCCATCTCCTTGATACCATCAAGCTGGGAGTTAAGTTTCAACATATGAATCTTTAGGGGATGAAAACATTCATAGCAACTTGAAGTCAAAGAGAACATTTGACGCAGAGAAGAGCAGACTTCAGTCATGTAGTACATATTTACTTTAGAATGAGGAAGCAGTAAACTTCAGTAAACTTTGAGATGCCCAGATCCTGTTTGATCTAACTGTTTAATGATCACTAGTGTTTTTAACCCCTAAGAAAGCAGAGAAAACAGAAGCCCAGTATGTTTTTGCAGAGAGAGAAGTGAAGGGATGTGGGCAGTCAGGGAGAATCCCTGAAGTGAAAAGAAGGCCTCCGGGAAAGTATCACATTCTGGAAGGGGGGAGATCACTTCCTGGAGATTTCATAAACATGATGCCTGATCCTTTCACTCCACAAACCTTAATGTCCAGCTCCAAATAAACCATGTTACTTCCCACCAGGTGGGCTCATTATGTATGTCCTATGTTGGTGGAACCACCTCCTTTCCTTGCCTCTCACATTACTTCAAAAACACTAGAAGACAGAATTGTCTTCTTTCCCAAGCTCCTGTTTCATTTCTCCCAGTAAAGCAGTATCCAGTGAACTAAAATAGCTGTCAACTTGCTAATGAATAAGAAGTATTAAACAAAACTCAGAATAATGGACCTGTGTAGGGGTGACAAGCATTCAGGTCTGTCAAGTGTCCCAGCAGCTCACTCCTGAGGGTGCCACTTTGTAAACAAGAGCTCTGATAGGCATCGTGGAGTGCCAGGGGGTTCCAATTCCCACCTGCCATCAACACGTGAGGATGAACAAGAATGGGAAAGGTGCTTCATAGCACGATGGGAATTGAACAAGCTTGTCATTAGCACTATGGGAGAGATTTTACAGTGTCTGGATCTGAACAACCTCTGGTCACAGACATTGTGTGCATGTGTGTGTGATATAGCACTAGGTGGGACTGTTTATTATTATTTTTTCAATCAGCTTGTGTGCACAAGTAGAATGTGCCTGATAAAATAGTAAGAGAAAGTGTTTGGAATAAGTAAATTATTTACCCACACTCCCTCCCTATCCCCTGCAAGTACATCTTTCTGGTATATCTGAAGGATAGAAATCCAGAACGTCCATGTCCTCTGGGGTGGTTGATGTGACACACTAGTTCTGAGCAATGTCACTCAAAATCCTCCAGATGAAAGGCAGAATGGCTGTTGACCACTGAACTTCCTTCTGTTGCTACAGGAAAGGTGAAAAATAAGAAGGCACCATGGGCTTCATAATTTGCAGCACCCAAGGCAAAATGAAAATGCAAGGTCCCTTGTTCAAAAAATGATTAAGAATTTCAAGACAGTTACTGCAGATGTTTTAAAAAGCACATTGCCCTTCTATGTCACTGCAGAGGTCACACACCCATGAAGTTGGTCTTGTAAAAAGGATCCCAGGACTGGAACTTCTAGGAAACAGTCCTAAATAATTTTATTATTTTGTAGGACTTAGAACACCAATATTCATTATTTTACTTTCCCATGGCACCCCAAATACTTAAAAATTAACCTACTTTTTCAAAATGGCATCTTGTGTAAATCAGTAGTAGTTGAGAATGATTTCACAAGTGGGCATTGTCCCTGTGACTCTGACTCCCCCACTCTTCACCCTTGTCCCTCCATTTCTTGTCCTTCTGCAAGTCCCATATCACAGGAATGGGAATATGGGAAAGGTCTACATGTTTCTGTTTTCTACCATATGTATGTTTTCCTGCTTCAGTTAACTTCCCTGTGAAATAGCAAAACTTAATCCCCTTTAAGCCCTTTACTTCCACCCCCAGCCTCAGGGAATGTAACTTCTCAGCAATAATGCAAGCCATGCCTAAAACCTGCTGGTTGCTCACTGTGATCTGGAGAGGATCTGCTGCAAGGAATGCCCCTTGTCAGTATCCCTGAACATCCAAATGTCCCTTGTAGATGCTGCTGTAGTAGCTGCTATCAAATCAAACATGCATATATAGGGAAAAAATAACCAAAGGATACAAGGAACTGGTTACCAGTAACAATGCAAACAAAGGGAAAAAAATGTGTTTCTGCCATTTATTTTGTTACTTCTAGAGCAAAGTTATTTTAAGTGTTCAAAAGAACATACAAGTTTGGGAATATGTCTATTAATAAAAAATTATAGAGAAAACAGAAACTCTGGTAGGAAGATATATGGGTAAATGAGTCTCCTTGGTTTTAAATGTTTGAGATGAATAAGGTATTAAAACACAAAATTCAACTGAGTGAATTTTAAAATCTAATTGGCTTTGTTCAATGATTCATGGACTGGGCAGCATCCCACCTAGTAAATAGAAAGGAGCTCGTAGGAGTTGTACAAAATGGAAGACTTTTATAGGCAGAAGAGTGGGCAGGACAAGGAAAGAGGGGATTGTTTCAGGCAGGATCCCCTTCCTTTAGGGGATGGACAAGGTCTCCCAGGTGATCCCATCACTCATGCTGACTGGGAGATTCCAGACTGGCTGGTTAAGATTACTTTCTGGGGGAGGTTGAAACTGCAATTACATTAAGTATTAAGTCTCAGTTTGGTGACATGGGCTTAGCACAAGTGACTCACTTTGGGCATGTTGTTTCTTTTTCAACAAAGGTCACACTATAACCACCTATTGCCTCACAAACTGAATCAAGTTTCAAACTGTAATCAAATCTTCATTTTCTCATAAACTCATTTTCTCCATCAACAGTAAGTAGGGGGGGAGCTTCAAGATGGTGGAAGAGTAAGACACAGAGATCACCTTCCTCCCAACAGATACAGCAGAAATACATCTACATGTGGAACACCTCCTATAGAACACCTACTGAATGCTGGCAGAAGACCTCAGACCTCCTAAAAGGCAAGAAACTCCCCCACGTACCTGGGTAGGGCAAAATAAAAAAGAATAAACAGAGACAAAAGGAAAGGGACGAGACCTGCACCAGTGTGAGGGAACTGTGAAGGAGGAAAGGTTTCCAGACACTAGGAGCCCCTTCATGGGCGGAAACTGCGGGTGGTGGGGGGGGAAGCTTCAGAGCCATGGAGGAGAGCGCAGCAACAGGGGTGCACAGGGCAAAGCGGAGAGATTCCCGCACAGAGGACTGGTGCCGACCAGCACTCATCAGCCCGAGAGGCTTGTCTGCTCGGCCGCCGGGACAGGCGGGGGCTGGGAGCTGAGGCTCGGGCTTCGGTAGGAGAGCAGGGAGAGGACTAGGGTTGGTGGCTTGAACACAGCTTGAAGGGGTTAGTGCGCCATGGCTAGCTGGGAGGGAGGCCGGGAAAAAGTCTGGGGTTGCCAAGGAGACAAGAGACTTTTTCTTGCCTCATTGTTTCCTGTTGCGTGAGGAGAGGGGATTAGGAGCGCTGCTTAAATGAGCTCCAGAAATGGGCACGAGTTGTGGCTATCAGTGCGGACCCCAGAGATGAGCATGAGACGCTAAGGCTGCTGCTGCAGCCACCAAGAAGCCTGTGTGCAAGCCCAGGTCACTATCCACACCTCCCCTCCCGGGAGCCTGTGCAGCCCGCCACTGCCAGGGTCCCGTGATCCAGGGACAACTTCCCCAGGAGAACGCATGATGCACCTCAGGCTGGTGCAAAGTCATGCCGGCCTCTGGCACTGCAGGCTCGCCCTGCATCCGTACCCCTCCCTCTCACCCGGCCTGAGTGAGTCAGAGCCCCCGAATCACTGACTCCTTTAACCCCATCCTGTCTGAGTGAAGAACAGACGTCCTCAGGCGACCTACACACAGAGGCGTGTCCAAATCCAGAGCTGAAACCTGGGACCTGTGCAAACAAAGAAGAGAAAGGGAAATTTCTCCCAGCAGTCTCAGGAGCATTGGACTAAGTCTCCACAATCAACTTGATGTACCCTGCATCTGTGGAATAACTAAATAGACAACGAATCATCCCAAATTTAAGAGGTGGACTTTGGGAGCAAAGATATATTATTTTTTCCCCTTTTTCTCTTTTTGAGAGTGTGTATGTATATGCTTCTGTGTCTGATTTTGTCTGTAAACCTTTGCTTTCCCATTTGTCCTAGGGTTCTGTCCATCCGTTTTTTTTTTTTTTTGTTTTGTTTTGTTTTACTTTTTAAAATACATTTCTTAATAATTATTTTTTATTTTAATAACTATTTTATTTTATTTTATTTTATCCTCTTTCTTTCTTTCTTTCTTTCTTTCTTTCTTTCTTTCTTTCTTTCTTTCTATTTTTTCTCCTTTTTATTCTGAGCCACGTGGATGAAAGGCTCTTGGTGCTCCAGCCAAGAGTCAGTACTGTGCCTCTGAGGTAGGAGAGCCAACTTCAGGACACTGGTCCACGAGAGACCTCCCAGCTCCACATAATATCAAATGATGAAAATCTCCCAGAGATCTCCATCTCAATGTCAAGAACCACCTTCACTCAACCACAAGCAAGCTACAGTGCTGGACACCCTATGCCAAACAACTAGCAAGATAGGAACACAGACCCATCCATTAGCAGAGAGGCTGCCTAAAATTATAATAAGGCCACAGACACCCCAAAACACACCACCAGAAGTGGATCTCCCCACAAGAAAGAAAAATCCAGCCTCATCCAGCAGAACACAGGCACTAGTCCCCTCCACCAGGAAGCCTACACAACCCACTGAACGAACCTTAGACACTGGGGATAGACACCAAAAACAACAGGAACTATGAACCTGCAGCCTGCGAAAAGGAGACACCAAAAACAGTAAGTGAAGCAAAATGAGAAGACAGAAAAACACACAGCAGATGAAAGAGCAAGATTAAAACCCACCAGACCTAACAAATGAAGAGGAAATAGGCAGTCTACCTGAAAAAGAATTCAGAATAATGACAGTAAAGTTGATCCAAAATCTTGGAAATAGAATGGAGAAAATAAAAGAAACGTGTAACAAGGACCTAGAAGAACTAAAGGGCAAGGAAACAATGATGAACAAGACAAGAAAATGAAACTAAAAACTCTCTAGCAGGGATCAATAGAAGAATAACTGAGGCAGAAGAAGTGATAAGTGACCTGGAAGATAAAATAGTGGAAATAACTACTGCAGAGCTGAATAAAGAAAAAAGAATGAAAAGAACTGAGGACAGTCTCAGAGACCTCTGGGACAACATTAAATGCACCAACATTCGAATTATAGTGGTCCCAGAAGAAGAAGAAAAAAGAAAGGGACTGAGAAAATATTTGAAGAGATTATAGTTGAAAACTTCAATAATATGGGAAAGGAAATAGTTAATCAAGACCAGGAAGCACAGAGAGTCCCAAACAGGATAAATCCAAGGAGAAACACGCCAAGACACATATTAATCAAACTATCAAAAATTAAATACAAAGAAAACATATTAAAAGCAGCAAGGGAAAAACAACAAATAACACACAAGGGAATCCCCATAAGGTTAACAGATGAACTTTCAGCAGAAAATGTGCAAGCCAGAATGGAGTGGCAGGACATATTTTAAGTGAGGAACAAGAAAAACCTACAACAAAGATTACTCTACCCAGCAAGGATCTCATTCAGATTTCATGGAGAAATTAAAACTTTTAGAGGCAAGCAAAAGCTAAGAGAGTTCAGCACCACCAAACCAGCTTTACAACAAACGCTAAAGGAACTTCTCTAGACAGGAAACACAAGAGAAGGAAAAGACCTACAATAATAAACCCAAAACAGTTAAGAAAATTGTAACATGAACATATATATTGATAATTACCTTAAATGTAAATAGATTAAATGCTCCAAACAAAAGACACAGACTCGCTGAATGGATACAGAAACAAGACCTGTATATATGCTGTCTACAAGAGACCAACTTCAGACCTAGGGACACATAGAGACTGAAAGTGAGGGGATGGAAAAAGATACACCATGCAAATGGAAATCAAAAGTAAGCTGGAGTGACAATTCTTATATCAGAAAAAAATATACTTTAAAACAAAGACTATTACAAGAGACAAAGAAGAACACCACATAATGATCAAGGGATCAAACCAAGAAGAAGATATAACAATTGTAAATATTTATACACCCAACATAGAAGCACCTCAATACATAAGGCAAATACTAACAGCCATAAAAGGGGAAACTGATAGTAACACATCATAGTAGGGGACTTTAACACCCCATTTCCACCAATGGACAGATCATGCAAAATGAAAATAAATAAGGAAACACAAGCTTTGAATGATACATTAAACAAAATGGACTTAATTGATATTTATAGGACATTCCATCCAATAACAAAAGAACACACATTCTTCTCAAGTGCTCATGGAACATTCTCCAGGATAGATCATATCTTGGGTCACAAATCAAGCCTTGGTAAATTGAAGAAAATTGAAATTGTATCAAGTATCTTTTCCGACCACAATGCTATGAGACTAGTTATCAATTACAGGAAAAGATCTGTAAAAAATACAAACACATGGAGGCTAAACAATACACTACTTAATAACCAAGTGATCACTGAAGAAATCAAAGAGGAAATAAAAAAATACCTAGAAAAAAATGACAATGGAGACACGATGACCCAAAACCTATGGGATGCAGCAAAAGCAGTTCTAAGAGGGAAGTTTATAACAATACAATCCTACCTTAAGTAACAGGAAACATCTCAAATAAACAACTTACCCTTGCACCTAAAGCAATTAGAGAAAGAACAAAAAAAACCCAAAGTTAACAGAAGGAAATAAATCATAAAGATGTGATCTGAAATAAATGAAAAAGAAATGAAGAAAACGATAGCAAAGATCAATAAAACTAAAAGCTGGTTCTTTGAAAAGATAAACAAAATTGATCAACCATTAGCAGGACTCATCAAGAAAACAAGGGAGAAGACTCAAATCAATAGAATTAGAAATGAAAAAGGAGAAGTAACAACTGACACTGCAGAAATACAAAGGATCATGAGAGATTACTACAAGCAGCTCTATGCCAATAAAATGGACAATCTGGAAGAAACTGACAAATTCTTAGAAATGCACAACGTGCTGAGACTGAATGAGGAAGAAATAGAAAATATGAATAGAACAATCACAAGCACTGAAATTGAAACTGTGATTAAAAATGTGCCAACAAGCAAAAGCCCAGGACCTGATGGCTTCACAGGCGAATTCTAGTAAACATTTACAGAAGAGTTAACACCTTTCCTTCTCAAACCCTTCTAAAATATAGCAGAGGGAGGAACACTCCCAAACTCATTCTACAAGGCCACCATCACCCTGATACCAAAATCAGACAAAGATGTCACAAAGTAAGAAAACTACAGGCTAATATCACTGATGAACATAGATGCAAAAATCCTCAACAAAATACGAGCAAACAGAATCCAACAGCACATTAAAAGGATCATACACCATGATCAAGTGGGGTTTAGCCCAGGAATGCAAGGATTCTTCAATATATGCAAATCAATCAACGTGATACACCATATTAACAAACTGAAGGAGAAAAACCATATGATCATCTCAATAGATGCAGAGAAAGCTTTCGACAAAATTCAACACCCATTTATGTTAAAAACCCTGCAGAAAGTAGGCATAGAGGGAACTTTACTCAGCATAATAAAGGCTATATATGACAAACCCACAGCCAACATTGTCCTCAATGGTGAAAAACTGAAACCATTTCCACTAAGATCAGGAACAAGACACGGTGGCCTACTCTCACCACTATTATTCAACATAGTTTTGGAAGTTTTAGCTGCAGCAATCAGAGAAGAAAAAGGAATAAAAGGAATCCAAACTGGAAAAGAAGAAGTAAAGCTTTCACTGTTTGCAGATGACATGATACTTTATAGAGATAATCCTAAAGATGTTACCAGAAAACTACTAGAGCTAATCAATGAATTTTGTAAAGTAGCAGGATACAAAATTAATGCACATAAATCTCTTGCATTCCTATACACTAACGATGAAACATCTGAAAGTGAAATTAAGAAAACACTCCCATTTACCACTGCAACAAAAAGAAATAATATATCTAGGAATAAATCTACCTAATGAGACAAAAGACCTGTATGCAGAAAATTATAAGACACTGATGAAAGAAGTTAAAGATGATACAAATAGATGGAGAGATATACCATGTTCTTGGATTGGAAGAATCAATATTGTGAAAATGACTCTACTACCCAAAGAAATCTACAGATTCAATTCAATCCTTATCAAACTACCACTGGCATTTTTCACAGAACTAGAACAAAAAAAAATTCACAATTTGTATGGAAACACAAAAGACCCCGAATAGCCAAAGCAATCTTGAGAATGAAAAATGGAGCTGGAGGAAGAAGGCTCCCTGACTTCAGACTATACTACAAAGCTACAGTAATCAAGACAGTGTTGTACTGGCAGAAAAACAGAAATATAGATCAATGGAACAGGATACAAAGCCCAGAGATAAACCCATGCACATATGGTCACCTTATCTTTGATAAAGGAGGCAAGGATATACAGTAGAGAAAAGACAGCCTCTCCAATAGGTGGTGCTGGGAAAACTGGACAGGGACATGGAAAAGTATGAACTTAGAACACTCCATATCACCATACAGAAAAATAAGGTCAAAATGGATTAAAGACCTAAATGTAAGGCCAGACACTCTCAAACTCTTAGAGGAAAACATAGGCAGAACACTCTATGACATAAATCACAGCAAGATCCTTTTTGACCCACCTCCCAGAGAAATGGAAATAAAAACAAAAATAAACAAATGGGACCTAATGAAGCTGAAAAGCTTTTGAACAGCAAAGGACACCATAAACGAGACCAAAATACAAGCCTCAAAATGTGATAAAATATTTGCAAATGAAGCAACTGACAAAGGTTTAATCTCCAAAATATACAAGCAGCTCATGCAGCTCAATAACAAATAAACAAACAACCCAATCCAAAAATGGGCAGAAGACCTAAATAGACATTTCTCCAAAGAAGATATACAGATGGCCAACAAACACATGAAAGAGTGCTCAATGTCATTAATCATTAGAGAAATGCAAATCAAATCTACAATGAGATATCATCTTACACCGGTCAGAATGTCCATCATCAAAAAATCTACAAACAATAAATGCTGGAGAGGCTGTGGAGAAAAGGAAACCCTCTTGCACTGTTGGTGGGAATGTAAATTGATACAGCCACTATGGAGAACAGTATGGATGTTCCTTAAAAAACTAAAAATAGAACTACCATATGACACAGGATTCTCACTACTGGACATATACCATGAGAAAACCATAATTCAAAGAGTCATGTACCAAAATGTTCATTGCAGCTCTATTTACAATAGCCAGGACATGGAAGCAACCTAAGTGTCCATCAACAGATGAATGGATAAAGAAGATGTGGCACATATATACAATGGAATAGTACCCAGCCATAAAAAGAAACAAAACTGAGTTATTTGTAGTGAAGTGCATGGACCTAGAGTCTGTCATACAGAGTGAAGTAAGTCAGAAAGAGAAAAACAAATACTGTATGCTAACACATATATATGGAATCTAAGGGGAAAAAAATGTCATGACGAACCTAGGGTCAAGATGGGAATAAAGACTCAGACCTAATAGAGAATGCACTTGAGGATATGGGGAGGGGGAAGTGTAAGCTGTGACAAAGTAAGAGAGTGGCATGGACATATACACACTACCAAACATAAAATAGATAGCTAGTGGGAAGCAGCCGCATAGCACAGGGAGATCAGCTCGGTGCTTTGTGACCACCTAGAGGGGTGGGATAGGGAGGGTGGGAGGGAGGGAGATGCAAGAGGGACGAGATATGGGAACATATGTATATGTATAATTGATTCACTTTGTTATAAAGCAGAAACTAACACATCATTGTAAAGAAATTATACTCCAATAAAGATGTTAAAAAAGAACAGTAAGTAGGAAGATATGACATGAAAGTATCTCTGAGAAAAAAAAGATATGTGTAATATAAAAAAGACATATTTGTAATTATGGCCTAATTCACTTTTTCTCCTAATCCAACTAGAAAGACATACATTTACTCAGGACCTTTTCTTTCTGTGATAGTACAGCTGGCTGGCTTTTCAGCAATTTATTTTAAAACCTGGTTATTGCCCAGTTCAGGTATTTGGAGCTAGGTGGGCATGTCTGACAAGAAATGAATGATTAATCATATCGTTCAGCTATCTGTAATTAAAAAACAAACAAAAAACCGTATTTGATTCCTGACCAAGAAACCAGGGGGTAAGTTCTTTTTTTACCCAGCAGCAAAGAACACAGATGCCTCCACAGGGTTAAGGCAGTTAAATAGAGATATATATGTTTTAACGGAGTTGTGTTTTAAAATTACTTCTAATTTATCCACTTACCAGACATGTATTGAGGTAAAATGATCAGCAGTAATGTGCTGCAGAAAGATGTATACTTTTTTAATTGTAGCCAAGAGGAAAAAAACAGCATGGAATAACTTAATCGTTGCTAATTATAATATCACTGAGGTAATTACAATAGATTTTGATTGTCTCATTTTCACACCAGAGGAGGGCACAATGCTGGCGTTTCTCTTAATACATATTTGTTTTTAGAGAAGAGCTGACAATTACACTAATTGTAGTCACAGCATGAAACTTTGTTTTTTAAAAAAAATTCGTCTACATGTCGCTTGGAATAAACGCGTCCTTTCTGTTTGGTTAGGTGCAAATTAAAGACACATTAATTGCCTTGTTTTTTGTGGTAAGAGATCTCTTCATTGTTGCAAGCATTACCAATTTTACAGGAGCAATATCCATTTCGAAGTCCTCAACATCTCAAGAAAGTGTTCTGCTGCTTAAATGAGTCACTTTTATGAAAACTTTGGAAGACAGCCCGTTCACTTCACCGGAAGCCACATGGTCCTTAAATTCACCACTTGCATTCAGGAAGGTGAGGGAAAATCCTGATAAGAAAAATGCCAATGAAAGCTGAATTTTTAGATGCATCTTATTCTACTGCTGCAAAAACCCACTTGAGTACCAACTGCATCTGTGTGTACAAGTACGTCTATGAGGAACTGCCTGATAAAGTCAGGCACCTGAAAGGGGCGCCTGAAAGCCTGACCTTAAACAGAGTAGAGGAGAGGAAATGAAAGTTGCCAGATTTGCATGTGTCATCAGTCTTGGTGTCTTGTCAGTTGGTTGGTTCTTCTTGCCCACCTGTGGACTACAGTCCAGAGAATGCAGTCTCCATTGTATCCTCTCCTTGGTAATAAGAAAGCAGTCTCAGAACTGTGATTTTCCCCTGTACTTTGTAAAATGCCTTATGCATGCTTTCCTGCATTGACCTGTCCAATAAGCTGTAACTGAACGGCTGGCTATTTCCATTACCCCGCCCTCCTCCTTTTATTACCATCTTGCCAAAACTAACAGAGGAAGAGGTACTGCTAGCCATCTGGAACAAAGGAGAAAAAGCAAAACTTGGATTGGGTATCTGGACAGTCACTAGGATTCCTAGAATGCAGTAGGTATTATTGACCCTATTGACACTTTATTGTTTCAAAAAACTGTATTTAAAAAATCCACATCCAACATCTTTTGAGTGATGAGAGGTACTCAAAGAGGTACTACACAGAGAAGTAAACACAACCATATAGAATACTCAAATTGTCTTATGCTGCAGTGGATCTTACCAGGGAGGTAATCAAAGCAGTAGTCACAAAAAGAAGTGTAGCATATAGGCTGCATAATTGGAGTAAAATTATACATTAGAGAGAAGAATATATTAATTTATTACACAATAAGTAAATACTATAAAACCCTGTGGGTTTGGGGGGTGTTATTGAAATATATTTGACATATAAATAACCCTGTGTAAGTTTAAGATGTGCAACATGTTGATTTGATACATTTATATATTTCAATATGATTGCCATTGTAGCATTAGCTGGCACCTCTATTACCTCACATAATTATCATTTCTTTTTTGGGGGGTGGGAATAATTAAGGTCTGGTCTTGCAATTTTGATATTTATAATACAATATTGTTGTCTACAATCACTATACTGTGCTTTAGATCTATGGGAGTTATTTATCTATTAGTTGCAAGTTTGTACCCTTAAAAAATATTTCTCTTACCCTCCCACCCTCATCCCCTAGGAACCACCATTCTACTCTCTGTTTTTATGACTTTGGCTTTCATAGATTCAACATATAAGTGATATCATATAGTATTTGTCTTTGTCTGACTTATCTAACAGCATAGCCTATTCAAGTTCCATCCATGGCAAGCTTTTCTTCTTTCTCATAGCTGAATTCTATATATATATATATATATATATATATATATATATATATATATATATATATATCACTATATATATATATCACATATTCTTTTTTTAACATCTTTATTGGAGTATAATTGCTTTACAATGGTGTGTTAGTTTCTGCTCTATAGCAAAGTGAATCAATTATACATATATGTATATCCCCATATCTCCTCCTTGCCATTCGTTCATTGAAGAGCACTGAATGTTTCATGTGGTACAGAGCATCGTATCTTTGCTATTGTGAATAATGTCCCAATAAACATGGGAGTGCATAGGTCTCCTCACTACCCTGTTTTTATTTCCTTTGGGTATATCCCACAAGTGGAATTGCTGGACCATATGGTAGTTCTCTATATAATTTTTTGATGAACCTACATGTTGTTTTCCATAGTTGCTAAAGCACCAACAGTATACAAGGGTTTCCTTTTCTCCACATACTCACCAATACTTATTATCTCTTATCCTATTGATGATAGTCATTCTAACAGGTCTGAAGGGATATCTTATTGTGGTTTTGATTTGTGTTTCCCTGATGATTAGTGATATTGAGCATCTTCTCATGTACCTGTTGGCCATCTGGTTGTATTTTTTGTAAAAAATGTCTTTTTAGTTCCTCTTCCCATTTTTAAAATTGGATTGTTTATTTTTTTGTTATTGAATTGTATGAGTTTCTTATATATATATTAGATATTGACCCCTCATCTTATGTATGGTTCTCAAATATTTTCTCACATTCTGTAGGTTACATTTTAGTTTGTTGATTGTTTCTTTTGCTGTGCAGAAACCTTTAAGTTTGATGTAGTCCCGCCTGTTGATTTTTGCTTTTGTCATTTGTACTTTTGGCGTAATATCCAAAAAATATCAAGACCAATGTTGAGGAGATTTTCCCCCATGTTTTCTTGTAGGAGTTTTAAGGTATCATGTCTTATGTTTAAGTCTTTGGTCCATTATGAGTTAATTTCGGTGAATGGGATAAAATACAGGTCCACGTTTATTTTTCTGCATGTGTTTATCTGGTTTTCTCAACACCATGTGTTGAAAAGACTATACTTTCTCCATTGGGTGTCCTTTAGCTTTATATATATATATATATATACTTTTTCCTTTTTCTCTTTTTGTGAGTGTGTTTGTGTATGCTTCTTTGTGTCATTTTGTCTGTATAGTTTTGCTTATACTATTAATCCTAAAGTTCTGTCTGTTTTTTGATTTTTTTTGTATACTTTTTAGAGCTTGTTATCATAGGTGTATTTGTTTTTTTCTTCAGTTGTTCTCCTTTCTTTCTTTCATTTATTTTTCCTTTTTTAATTACTCTTTAATTTTTTTATTTTTAATAATTATTTTTTATTTTAATAACTTTTCTTTTCTTTCTTTCTTTCTTTCTTTCTTTCTTTCCTTCCTTCTTTCTTTCTTTCTTTCTTTCTTTCTTTCTTTCTTTCTTTCTTTCTTTCTTTCTTTCTCTCTTTACTTATGAGCAGTGTGGATGGATGATGGAGTCTGGGTGCTCGGGCCAGGTGTCAGGCCTGTGCTTCTGAGATGGGAGAGCCAAGTTCAGGACATTGGTCCAGTAGAGACCTCCTAGCTCTATATAATATCAAATGATGAAAGTTCTCCCAGAGATCTCCATCTCAATGCTAAGACCAAGCTCCACTCAATGACCAGCAAGCTACAGTGCTAGACACCCTACTCCAAACAACTAGCAACACAGGAAAACAACCCCTTCCATTAGCAGAGAGTCTGCCTAAAATCATAATAAGGTCATAGACATCCCACAACACACCACTGGACTTGGTACTGCCCACCAGAAAGACAATATCCAGCCTCATCCACCAGAACACAGGCACCAGTCCCCTCCACCAGGAAGCCTACACAACACACTGAACAAACCTTAGCCACTGGGGGCAGACACCAAAACCAATGGGAACTACGAACCTGCAGCCTGTGAAAAGGAGACCCCAAACACAGTAAGTGAAGCAAAATGAAGAGACAGAAAAACACACAGCAGATGAAGGAGCAAGGCAAAAACCCACCAGACCAAACAAATGAAGAGGACATAGGGAGTATACCTGGAAAATAATTCATAATAATGATAGTAAAGACAGTCCAAAATCTTGGAAAGAGAATGGAGAAAATACAAGACACATTTAACAAGGACCTAAAAGAACTAAAGAGCAAACAGATGATGATGCACTACACAATAAATGAAAGTAAATATTCTCTAGAAGGAATCAATAGCAGAATAACTGAGGCAGAAGAATGGATAGTGACCTGGAAGGTAAAATAATGGAGATAACTACTGCAGAGCAGAATAAAGAAAAATGAATTGAGTACAGTCTTAAGACCTCTGGGACAACATTAAATGCATCAACATTCAAACAATAGGGGTCCTGAAGAAGAAGAGAAAAAGAAAGGGATTGAGAAAATATTTGAAGAGATTATCATCGAAAAATTCCCTAATATAGGAAAGGAAATAGTCAATCAAGTCCAGGAAACACAAAGTGTCCCATACAGGATAAATGCAAGGAGAAACACACCAAGACACATACTAATCAAAATATCAAAAATTAAATACAAAGAAAAAATATTAAAAGCAGCAAGGGAAAAGCAGCGAATAACCTACAAGGGAATCCCCATAAGGTTAACAGCTGAATTTTCAGTAGAAACTCTGCAAGCCAAAAGGGAGTGGCAAACATACTTAAAGTGATGAAAGGGAAAAACCTACAACCAAGATTACACTACCCAGGAAGGATCTCATTCATACTTGATGGAGAAATGAAAAATTTTACAGAGAAGCCAAAGCTAAGAGAATTCAGCACCACCAAACCAACTTTACAACTAATGTTAAAGGAACTTCTCTAGGCAAGAAACACAAGAGAAAGAAAAGACCTACAATAGCAAACCCAAAATAATTAAGAAAATGGTAATAGGAACATACATATCAATAATTAACTTAAATGTAAATGGATTAAATGCCCCCACCAAAAGACACAGGCTCACTGAATGGATACAGAAATAAGACCCATATATATGCTGTCTACAAGAGACGCACTTCAGACCTAGGGACACATACAGAATGAAAATAAGGGGACGGAAAAAGATATTCCATGCAAAAGGTAATCAAAAGAAAGCTGGAGTAGCAATTCCCATATCAGACAAAATAGACTTTAAAATAAAGACTATTACAAGAGACAAAGAAGGACACTACATAATGACCAAGGGATCAAACCAAGAAGAAGATATAACGATTGTAAATATTTATACACCCAACATAGGAGCACCTCAATATATAAGGCAAATGCTAACAGCCATAAAAGGGGAAATTGACAATAACACAATCACAGTAGGGGACTTTAACACCCCACTTTCACCAAAGGACAGATCAGCCAAAATGAAAACAAATAAGGAAACACAAGCTTTAAATGATACATTAAACAATATGGACTTAATTGATATTATAGGACATTCCATCGAAAAACTACAGAACACATTTCCTTCTCAAGTACGCATGGAACATTCTCCAGGATAGATCATATCTTGGGTCAGAAATCAAGCCTTGGTAAATTTAAGAAAATTGAAATGGTATCAAGTATCTTTTCTGATCACAATGCTATGAGACTAGAAGTCTATTACAGGAATAAAACTGTAAAAAATACAAACACATGGAGGCTAAACCATACACTATTTGATAACCAAGAGATCACTGAAGAAATCAAAGAGGAAATAAAAAAATACCTAGAAACAAATGACAATGACAACACGACGACCCAAAACCTATGGCATGCATCAAAAGCAGTTCTAAGAGGGAAATTTATAGCAATACAATCCTACCTCAAGAAACAACAGACATTTCAAATAAACAACCTAACCTTACACCTAAAGCAATTAGAGAAAGAAGAACAAAAAAACCCCAAAGGTAGCAGAAGGAAAGAAATCATAAAGATCAGATCAGAAATAAATGGAAAAGAGTCTACAGCCATACCATCCTGAATGTGCCCGATATTGTCTGATCTCAGAAGCTAAGCAGGGTCGGGCCTGGTTAGTACTTGGATGGGAGAAACAAATGAAAAAGAAATGAAGGAAACGTTAGCAAAGATCAGTAAAACTAAAAGCTGGTTCTTTGAGAAGATAAACAAAATTGATAAACCATTAGCCAGACTCATCAAGAACAAAAGGGAGAAGACTCAAATCAACAGAATTAGAAATGAAAAAGGAAAAGTAATAATTGACAGTACAGAAATACAATGAATCATGAGAGATTACTGCAATTTAATTACTTGGATTACTGTATTCCAATATAATGGACAACCTGGAAGAAATACTTAGAAAAGCACAACCTTCCAAGACTGAACCAGGAAGAAATAAAAAATATAAACAGACAAATCACAAGCACTGAAATTGAGACTGGGATTAAAAGTCTTCCAACAAACAATAGTCCATGACCAGATGGCTTCACAGACGAATTCTATCAAACATTCACAGAAGAGCTAATACCTATCCTTCTCAAACTCTTCCAAAATATAGCAGAAGGAGGAACACTCCCAAACTCAATCTATGAGGCCTTCATCACACTGATACCAAAACAAAACAAAGATGTCACAAAGAAAGAAAACCGCAGGCCAATATCACTGATGAACATAGATGCAAAAATCCTCAACAAAATATTTGCAAACAGAATCCAACAGCACATTAAAAGGATTATACACCATGATCAAGTGGGGTTTATACCAGGAATGCCAGGATTCTTCAGTACATGCAAATTAATCAGTGTGATAAACCATATTAACAAATTGAAGGAGAAAAATCATATGATCATCTCAGTAGATGCAGAAAAAGCTTTCAACAAAATTCAACACCCATTTATGATAAAAAAATATCCCTCCAGAAAGTAGGTATAGAGAGAACTTACCTCAACACATAAATATGACCTATATGGCAAACCCACAGCCAACCTCAACCTCAATGGTGAAAAACTGAAACCATTTCCACTGAGATCAGGAACAAGACAACATTGCCCACTCTCACCACTATCATTCAACACAGATTGGGAAGTTTTAGCCAGAGCAATCAGAGAAGAAAAAGAAATAAAAGGAATCCAAATCAGAAAAGAAGTAAAGCTGTCACTCTTTGCAGATGACATGATACTATACATAGGGAATCCTAAAGATGCCAACAGAAAACTATTAGAGCTAATCAATGAATTTGGTAGAGTAGCAGGATACAAAACTAATGCACAGAAGTCTCTTACATTCTTATACACTCATGATGAAAAATATGAAAGAGAAATTAAGGAAACCCTCCCATTTATCATTGCAAAAAAAAGAATAAAATACCTAGGAATAAATCTACCTAAGTAGACTAAAGAACTGTATGCAGCAAACTATGACACTGATGAAAGAAATTAAAGATGATTCAAACAGATGGAGAGATATACCATGTTCTTGGATTGGAAGAATCAATATTGAGAAAATGACTATACTACCCAAAGCAATCTACAGATTCATTGCAAGCCCTATCAAACTACCAATGACATTTTTCACAGAACAAGAATAAAAAAATTCACAGTTTGAAATTGTGAAGCACAAAAGACTCCAAATAGCCTAGGCAATCTTGAGATGAAAAACGGAGCTGGAGGAATCAGGCTCCTTGACTTCAGGCTATACTACAAAGCTACAGTAAACAAGACAGTATGGTACTGGCACAAAAACAGAAATATAGATAAATGGAACAGGATAGAAAGTCCAGAGATAAACCCACACACATATGGTCACCTTATTTTTGATAAAGGAGGCAAGAATATACAATGGAGAAAAGACAGCCTCTTCAATAAGTGGTGTTGTGAAACTGGACAGCTACATGTAAAAGAATGAAATTAGAACACTCCCTCACACCAAACACAAAAATAAACTCAAAGTGGATTAAATACATAAATGTAAGGCCAGACAGTATAAAACTCCATCAACAGATGGATGGATAAAGATGTGGCATATATATACAATGGAATATTACTGAGCCATAAAAAGAAACAAAATTAAGTTATTTGTAGTGCTGTGGGTGGACCTAGAGTCTGTCATACAGAGTGAAGTAAGTCAGAAAGAGGAAAACAAATACTGTATACTAACATATATATATGGAATCTGAAAAAAATGGTTTTGATCAACCTAGAGGCAGGACAGGCATAAAGATTCAGACGTAGAGAAGTAAGGAATGGACTTGAGGACACAGGGAGGAGTAAGGGTAAGCTGGGTCAAAGTGAGAGAGTGGCATGGACGTATAAATACTACTAAATATAAAATAGATAGCGGGCTTCCCTGGTGGCGCAGTGGTTGAGAGTCCGCCTGCCGATGCAGGGGACACGGGTTCATGCCCCAGTCTGGGAAAATCCCACATGCCGTGGAGTGGCTGGGCCCATGAGCCATGGCTGCTGAGCCTGCACGTCCGGAGCCTGTGCTTTGCAATGGGAGAGACCACAACAATGAGAGGCCCACATACCGCAAAAAAAAAAAAAAAAAAAAAAAATAGATAGCTAGTGGGAAGCAGCCACATTAGCACAGGGAGATCAGCTTGGTGCTTTCTGATGACCTAGAGGGGTGGGATAGGGAGGGTGGGAGGGAGATGCAAGAGGGAGGAGATATAGAGATATATGTATATGAATAGCTGTTTCACTTTGTTAAAAGCAGAACCTAACATGGCATTGTAAAACAGTTATACTCCAATAAAGATGTTACGAAAGAAAAATACTTTTTTTTGTACATAATTTTCACTTCCTTGGTTAAATTTATTCATAGGTATGTTATTGTTTTTTTTTTTTTTTTTTTTAATTTTTTGTGGTATGCGGGCCTCTCACTGTTGTGGCCACTCCCGTTGCAGAGCACAGGCTCCGGACACACAGGCTCAGCAGCCATGGCTCACGGGCCCAGCCGCTCCGCGGCATGCGGGACCCTCCCAGACCGGGGCACGAACCCGTATCCCCTGCATCGGCAGGTGGACTCTCAACCACTGCGCCACCAGGGAAGCCCTGTTATTGTTTTTGATGCTTGTGAATGGAATAGTTTTCTTCATTTCTTTTTCAGATGTTTCATTGTTAGTGTACAGAAATGTAACTGATTTCTCTATGTTGATTTTATATCCTGCAAGTTTACTGAATTCATTGATTAGTTCCAACAGTTTTTTTGTTTGGGTCTTTGAGATTTTTTATATGTAAAATCATATCATCTGCAAATAACAACAATTTTACTTCTTCCTTTACATTTATATGTCTTTTCTCTCTTTGTCTTGACTGATTGTTCTAGCTAGGACTTCCGTAAATGTATTAAATTAAGAGTGGGAAGGGGGAATCCTTTTCTTGTTCCTGATCTTAGGCGAAAAGCTTTTAACTTCCCAACACTGGGTTAGCTATGGGCTTATCATAGCTGATTATGTTGACGTGTGTTCCTTTATACCCAATCTGGTGATGTATAAACTCTTGTTTTACTGTTTCAATTTTTTTATTTGTTTCACTTGCTATGGAATAGAAAATTGCACATTAACTATATCTACTGAGGTGGGCAAAGTGGACATTCTAGTCATCAACAGACAGTCAACACAAGAGTGTTCAAGCCAGTGACCCCTCCAAGATTCCCCAAGCTTGTCCCCAACTCTAGGTGATTTTACTTCTCTGCTACACCCCACACAATCAAGCCTTTACATAAAATTCCCTTATCTCTATTCCTGCTATACAATTCCAGTCTCAAGCCTCATGATTTCTCCATCAACTCTGCAAGAAATCCTAATTAGCCTTTTGGTTTTCCATTACACCAAAACTAATCCACTAGCATCGCATAGGCAGATTATCCATGTTCATAACATTTCTCTGCTCAGGAACTTTCAATGACTGTCTATTGTCTGATAAATAAAATCTCTATTTCTGAGCATGGCCTACAAAATAATTTACTATTCTTTCCCTGTTTACAAGCATACTGTGCTTATTCTAGTCTAGCTGGATAACTTGAGGAAGTACAGGTAGCATCCAAGAGCAAGAGATATTGGCATTAGGGAGATCAGCTTTCTTACCTGTTGCTGTGTTTGCTTTTGAACCCTTGGTTTTATTACGTTTATAAATGATGGGGAAAATAATAGCCACCAAGAACCATATGAGACTGAAGTCCAGTGTAGATATCTACTTACCCCTGGTGCGTGGACACATGGTAAATATTTGGACCCCACTCCTTGGGCACAAGGGAGATGTTTGGTAAATTAGAGTAGTTATCATCATTATCACCATCATCATCATTGCCTATAAATGTTTCTCTTGTTTTTCTATCTGCATATGTTTCCTCTCTCAACCTAAAATGTCACTTCCTTATCCCAAAAAAGGTACTCAACCTACTAAAACACTGCCACTTCAAGGAAGTAAATTCCTCTTCTTTGTGTATCAACCTTCCCTGTACTTTTTTAAAGTGTTCATCAAATGTTGCCTTTTATTTCATTCCTCAGGTCAGCAGGCTCTGAGCCACTCACTTAAGAATTCAAAGCTAGTAAGCTTCAGCCCTTTACACATTTGAAAAGCCAGAACTCTCCCTGAGCTTGGACAAGAAACTAGAGAGTGTTCCTCTTCCTCAAGTCCCAGATCCAGACACTTGCAGTCTTGTTGAACATCCCTCTAGATTTTCCATTTCACTCTCCTTCTCTTCATCCCTGAGACCACCTTCTCAGCTTAGGCACTGCTACAACTAAACTAAAAGGTGAGGTTAAAGCCAAAGAATAACAAGAATTCTTGGAACATATGATCCTCCCAAATTCAATGAATAGATTGTATAAAAATACAGACAACTAAAAACTGGTTTGGGTATCTGGAAGATAATAAATAAATTTCCCATTGTCAGGAGTAAAATGAAAAGAAATAAAAATATTAGTAAGAATATAAAATAGAAGCTCTACCCATCTTCTCCCATAGCTATATAGTAAAAGTTCCAGAACAAAAGATAAACAATGAAGAAATATTAGAATAAAATAGCTCAGAGCAGAAGACATACATCAGTCTTTAGATTTAAATGAGTCACCATCATCCCCACTCCAGGGAGAATCAGATGAAATTTAAAAAAATGACACACCTCTAGACACATTCTTGTGATGTTTCTGACCTTCAAAAAGTAAGAGAAGTGGAGAGGAACTGGGAAGTAGTGAAAATGCTCCAGATCCCTAAGGTTTCAGATAAAATCAGGAAACTGAGATGCATATACTTGCATTATTTAAAATGTAGAGGCATTTACCAAATAAAGTACAGAAACTATTAATTGTTGTTATTTCTGGGGAGTGAGTTGGGAGAAAGGGGTGAAAGAAGTTTAATTTCCAAATGATTCCCTTCTATACCATATGAACTTTCCCTACTATGGGCATATAATACTTTTATGATGAAATAAAATTTCTGTTTCTTTAATTTTAATTTAGCATTACATCAAGAGCATTTAAAAGTAATTTTCTTTAACCATTTTATTTTACAGTATAATAATCTATAAATATGTCATGCATTATGCAATACCTCTAGGATATTTTAAAATTTTTGTTGCCATAAATAAATCTGTGAGGAAGTATATTCCCCTAGTATATTTATTTTTATATGTATCTCTGATTAGGAATGAATTCTGAGGGGTAAAGTTATATCTTAAAGGGTTTTGGTATATATTACCAGTTGTCCTCCAAAATGATTATAAGAATTTAAAGCCCAACCAAAAGAAGATAAAAATACCTTTTTTGCCATATCCTCAACAACACCAGATGTTAGTTATAAATATATTTTTGATATGAGGGGGTTCATCAATCATAATTACTGAATTACTCCCATATACAAGGTGCTAAGCTAGGATCTTCTTCTATGGGAAGCAAATAAGATAATTTCTACTCCTTGACCAATGATCTACTTGGGAACATGGGTAAAATGCAAAGAGGGAATAACAAATAATTTAAGGCAGCATTTGATGAGCAGCAAAAGCAAAAGATGCAAGTTTATTTATGTGGTTGACAAGGGCTTTCTAAGCATGTAATAAAGATTGGAAAGCACAAAAGGAAACAGCTGATATATTTGTCTACTTCAAGTTAAAACCAAACAAGTCAAAAACTTCTCTACAGCAAAACTGAAATACAAGCCACAGAATTGGAGGCATATATAATAAATACCTATAAAAACAGGAGAGGAGTCCAAGAGGAAGATGGGTAAGGAGGTGATCTGTGAATGAAGAAATACAAATAGCTAGTAAATGTTCAGTAGTGATCAACCTCACTGATATACAGACAATGGAATATTATTTTTGTTAATAATATAGAAAAGATTTAAAACATTATTAAAATTCAGTGTTTAATTTGTATGTGTGAAAACATGTGCTTTTGCTTGAGGTATATGTCACATACACATAAATAGGACAATCTTTCCAGAGGGCAGTTTGACCACATATATCCAATATCATGTACATATATGTCTTGACCCTGCTACCCTACCATAATATTTCAAATTAAGATGTAATCATACAAGCTGGATAGGATTGCACAAGATATTCAGTACAGCATTATTCATAAGAGAAAATGGATGCTCTTCCATAGAACATTTAGTCAAACATGGTGCATGCACAAAATGTAGATCCTACAATGATGTGCAACCATTTTTATTGACATGGAAAACCATCCATTTAATATTGTTAGGTGAAAAGGAAAACTACAAAACAAAATGCATAGTATGATCCGACATATAATAAACATACACACATGCATATATATGCTTAGAGAAATGTTTGAAAGGATATTCACCAAAGTGTTAATAATGGTTACCATTTTTATCATTTTCATTTGTACAATAAATATTATTTTGCCAAAAGAATAAAGTTATTTTCAAAAGAAAAAAAAAAAAAACATACTCTTGGTACTGATCCTGACAGGAGCCAGGTTTCCTGGAGGACCTGGGGTTTCACCCTGGCCTTGGGAAACTGTAACATTACGACTCTTCATTTTTAATGGCTAAAGCAAACACTCAAGGAGATTTTGGTCATAGAATAGCATTATCACTACCATCATCATCACTATATATTCAGGCCTCCAAATTGAATGACTGTTTCAAGAAAAGCCATAGTGAAGAAATGTTCTCTTACTCATAGAGAAATAAGAAGAGCCTGAGGGCACTGTGAAAGGCCAAGCTGGAAGCAAAGAGTGGCAGAAGGAGTTTGGCTCTTTCCTGAAACAATTGTTCCTTATTGGATCCCGAGAGTGATAGGTTCTAGGAAAGCCAGTAACAGCATCTCACTGAGTCCTGACTGTCTGCTATTTGCACTGTGGTCATCCAGGAAGTTCTCTTCCAAACTGTGCCTTGTTTTCCTGAGTCTCACCAGATCCTTTTCACTTCCGGAGCCTAACCCAAGGTAAACATCTCTATAAAAACTTTCAAATCCACTCCAGGCAGCAGTGACCTCACTGTCCTGTGAGCTTCAAGCATCACTATCTGAGTCACTCTCTTAGCAACTAATCACTGGTTCTGTTCTACCTTTCCCATGTTGCCTCATGTGGTTATTTCAATTACTTCAGCATACATGTTCAGCCCCCACTGAGCTACACTCTGAGGTTCCTGAAGGGTGACCATATAATTGACCTATGTCCTTGAATGAGAGCTTTGAGTGAAAGGGAAATAAAAACAATTATAATTATATATTTTAATAATTATTTATTGGCTTCACCACATTGGTGGATCTATAAAATAGTTTTATTCAAAAACTATCTTGAAAACGGAAACTCTGTCTGAAAAATAAAAATAACATCAAGCTAGGTACATTTTAACATGTATTATTTTGATTATCTAAACATTAAAAAATAGCAAGCAGAATAATTATACTTGTTAAATATTTGATATTTTAATCTGTTTTTTAGCTGTCTCTAGTACCATGTCATTGGTGCTCTTTAGAATAATGTGTGCTATATACATGGTTTTATTATTTTTAACTTTTTCATAAAGTTGCCTATGATCTTCTATAGAGCTGAACTTTATGCTAATAATTTTAATTGTTGGCACATTCTATTATTGTTACTATATAGAACATGCCATTTTTTATTAAGAAGATACTTTTCTTACAGATGCAGATTTACCTGGTAAGTTAAGAGTATATTCTATTAAATGAAGAAAAATTTCATTTCTAACCTGAAATTATGTAAATGGTTAGGCTAAGATATTTTTATAGATACTTTCATGTTGCTTCCATTCTCAGTTTTAAGACAACTATTTTTCAAAGATGAAACTCATCAAATAAATTGTCTCCATTTATGATTCTTTTAAATATAATTTCACCAAATTTAGGTATTACAAATGGTATACCTTTTCACATTTGTTCCATTCCAGTACAGAATAAAAATGTATCCAATTTAATATAAGAACATTACTGAAAATTTTTTCTCAAAATCAAGATATTCCAAAGAACATAGATTTCAAAATTAAATCATGTACAATTTCAACTCTCATTATTTGTTTTGTTCAGTTTCAGTCTTGATTTTGAGTGTTTTTCTGTTTGACAGTTTTTTGTTGTTGTTGTTGTTATCAGTAAAGCTTTTGGTGTTCCATTTGTTGACTATTCTAATTAATGTTTTTTTCAATATATTGAACGAAATGCAAACAAAGCTTTTCCTGAAATTTTACTACCTTTGTCAGTCATATATGTTTAATTATAAATACATTTCAATAAATCTAAAATATTAAAAAAATCAAGTAATGGGGACAGCAAAGAGAGAAAGTATATACTGCCATGTCATTATTTTAAAATTCAACATCAATTTTGTATCATATACAAAATTGTAGTTTAGTTACTTTCTGTACACACAAAAATATTTGTCAATTCTTGGTTGGTAACTAAACTTATTTAATGATTATTTCACAGTGTGTAAATTATTGAATTATTATGTAATACCCTTGAAACTGATATAACATTATATGTCAATTACATCTCAATTTTAAAAATAATTGTCAATTATAACAACAGCTACTTCTATTTTTTGGCACACTACAGCAGTCTGTTTTGATGAATTATGAACTATGCATGCACCATAACCAATTTGATAAAAATATTTCTGCACCATAGATTTATTAAATTAGTAAAAGATCACTTTCACCACTACACTATGCCAAATTTAAATTGGTTTTGTTACCCCAAAATCAATAAAAAACTTTATCTATGTTGAACTTTTTGACTGAATTGACTGTAACATGCATAATAATGTCAGATATTTCATCTCTGATAGAATATGTTTCAGTGGCTTTACTTTGATTCAATAAATTGGATGAAAATAAACCAATATTGAAATTAACTAAATTCTACTTAAAACATCTGATGACAGTGATATAAAACAGGAGTCTTTTCATCCCTTGCAGTTTTCTTCATTTTCTAACAGTGCTGACACATTAGCAGTTCTCTCTTGACTTCTTGTATGTGCACAAGAGTCTTGGTTACACAACTTGCAATAAAAAAATGAGCAAATTCAGTGGAGAGCAGTTACATGATTCAAGTGGAAGTCATGTGCCACAAAACAATCTATAAACCTATCTTCTGTAGTTGCATTTATTAAATGGTCATTTTTTGGCACAGTTTTAACATCACTACAAACTGTTGAGGTTGAATGTTGATGCTTTGTCAGAATATTTGTGTCTTCTGGTTTTCATGTGATCAGTGATATCCTCAGGGCCTTCATGGCAGATGACAAATGTTGACATTTTGTCAAATTAGTCATTCATCAATTCATCAGCAGATTTCCAGCGGAAATTTAGAACTTGAGCCTGATTTTTTTATTCAATATACGCTTCCTGTTTTTGAAGTCATTGGTACTGAACAGGTTTATTGCCCCAAAAGGAGATAATATCAATAATAGAATAAAGGGATAGTTGTAAATTTACACCATGTTATAAATGATAAAACCACAATTGCAAGAGGGTTCATACTACTCTCTCTATACACTTTATGGCAGTATTGCTTAACCTCTCTTTCTCACTCAGATTTCATATGTAACTAATCTATAATTTCCTAAGTTTCCCATAGAGCACACCAACCAGGATTCTTAGGCCATCATACATATTCAAGTGACATTGGATGCTTCTCCCGTTATGAAACCGAACTTGGTTTTGATCACCCAGTACAGAGTAAAGCCAATTTACTGACACCAGGTTATGGCGAAGGAAAAGTACAGTGTTTACTGAAGGGCAAAGCAAGGAGAACAGGTAGCTCATGCTCAAAAGACTCCTGGATGGCTTTCAAGGAAGAATTTTTAAAGAGAGCGTGAGGGAAAGGGTCACAGGGTACCCGATCAGCTCATGCACAATTCTCTGATTGTTTGATGGCGAGGGAACAGGGTGATATTTTGATAATCTCAATCGTCAACCTTCTGGTTCTATCCGGTCTGAGGTCTGCATGCTGGTGGTCAGCAGGTAGTTAAAGTCTTCCACCTGATGGGGGTTTTAATATCTGCAAATACTAAACAATTCAAGGATGTGGCTCAGGATATTATCTATAAGCCCTTAAGGAAGAACTAAAGGTCTTTTACTTTGTTTTATGGCTAAACTATTATTATTTTGTCTTGCTTGACTATTTTCCTTTGCTTCTGCATTTTCTCACTTTACTGATTAAATTGGTTCTTTGGAACTTAGGTAAGCTAAAGCTTTTCTACAAACAAGATGCAGGGGACACAGGGCATGAGCAGAGTGGGAGATGTGTCCCTGGGAAGGCTCTGCAGGGTCCTGTTCAGTTCCACTCCTTCCAGAGCTTGAGGTTTCAAGGCATGAGATGTCCCAGCTGCCCATGCCCAGTGAACTTTTTAACAGGGAGCTTCTTGTATATTGTCCCTGAAAAAGATGTGGTAGTTATGTTTTGTCAGGAGAGAGCTATCACTGGTTGTTTTTAAGATTTGACTAAGCCTTAGAGCAAGAACTATTGATACATTTACCATACATGCATCTCACACAGCCCTAGACAAGACTGCAGTGCCATGATTAATAATAATATTTTAAAAATGAGAAAATAATACTTTAAAAATACTCATCAGGGACAAGTGCTTTGGATACTAGGACAAGAAGAGTAAACTGGTTCTGAGCTAGGTAAACCAAGTATCCCAGGCAAACCAAGATGTATGGTTGTCCTCTCCATCCTCTTCTCAGAGCTTTGCACATCACAGGTAGTCAAGTCTTGCCCTCATTTCTGTGTAGATATTAAGAGTTCTTCTCCCTTTAAAGCAAGTACTGCTTCATGTGTGTTATTTCTACCACAAGAACTCTTTTCTTACACCTTTTCCATGCCATAACATAGACGTCAGTAGAACCCTTTCTTTTTTTTTTAAGACAAAATAAGTTTCACACAGGCATACAGCTGGTATTAGAAGAATGCTTAAGTTCTATGTCTTCCAATGACAACAAAGTTGCCTTTTTTTTTTAACTGATGCAAAGGTATTAACAAATCAGACAATGATAAGATAGATGACATTAAAAAAAACTTAGCTTTTTGAAAAGACTGAAATGACTAAGAATTTTTCTGGAATTTTTAAAATGTAATTTTCATTCCTACAGCTGTATATAGTGGGGGTGAGCTTGAATCCTCTGCCTTTTTATGACTCTACATAGCATAGCTCATTGAGCATATACTGGACTGAGAGCTGACTGTGGAAGGTGCTTCTGTATCCCTTACACCATGAGTCTGGGTTGTAGCATCCACTCCCAGTCTGAGGCACAGAGAAATGGAAAGAGGAAGTAGGAACATGCCATGGCCACACAAGGACAGCTTTTATCTCAAACTAGTTCTGGCCAATTAAGAAGTTTTTCTCTTGAGATGAGAAGCAACTGTATTTTTTGGTTTTTGATTTTTTGTTTTGTTTTTTTTGTCTTTTATTTGGGAGATTGCAAGTTCACGGGAAGGTAGTAAATGAAGGGAAGAAAACATTCTGGTAAGGTATGAGCCTCAGTTCTGGAGTTGAACAGCGGTGAATTTAAGTCCCAGAAGAGTTAGGGAACCTCTCTATACCTCAGTTTCTGTGCTTGGAACTGGTGAAAAACACCTTCTTTATGGAGTAGATATGCCTAGTACATGGAGCTAGTCATTATATGTCATTTATAATTTTTATTTTTTCATTTAATTCTTACAGCAGCCTATGCAAAAAAGATATTACTATATTTATCTTCCAAATGTTTAACTCTGTACATGAGATACTGGGAGTGTGTTCAAACTTGGGTTCCCCTGAAACAAAAGCCTGAGATGAGTGACCTGTTTTATGTAGATAGCGTATCTGGAGATATAATCTCCAGGATGATGATCTAAGGCTAGGATATGAGGCAGAAAGAAAAGAAAGAAAGAAAGAAAGAAAGAAAGAAAGAAAGAAAGAAAGAAAGAAAGAAGAAAAACAAGGAAGCACGTGGAGGTGTCTACCATGGAAGGCTTACAAGACCTTCTGAGGAGACTTAAGAAGGTCTCAAAACACCAGCCTGGGAAGAAAGGAGAAGGCACCTTTCCAGAGCTCTCAGTCCCCGGTGATCTACACTAATTGGGCTCAGGAAGAGGTGAGTAGCCCAGCCGGAGGCAGGCCAGGTACTCTCATGTTGCAGGTGCTGTGGACTGTCCAGGACTCTGTGGACCTGGACACTCCTGGCTGCAGTAAGAGCTGGGGCACATCAGGGGTCTGACCCAGGTAATGAAGTGAAGCTCTGGTCTGTTTGCCTTCAGATCTTGCACTTTTTCTAACATATCACATGATCTTTTTATACACACGTAGTGAAGTCTGCCTGTGGGATGGTCCAACTCCTTAGAAACGGATCCTGCAAAGAGGTCAAAATGTGATGTTGCTCTTATAGCAATTCCTTAAACTGCTTGAACCCGGTTGAACAATGCAAATCAAGAGGGATTACTGTTTCATTATCTCTCTATTCCATGCAAAGAAAACCTGGATGGTTCTCAAACTTGGATCCATATTAGAATCACTGGGAAATTTAAAGACATCCAGAAGCCTGGTTTCCAACCCCAGAGATGTAGATTTAATTGATTTGTGATGTGTTCTGGACAGCAGGAGATTTGAGAGATGCCAGGGGATTCTAAAGTGGAGGTAAATTTGTGAATCACTTCTTTAAAAAATAGCAACAAGAGCGAAGTCCTCAGTTGTTCAATCTTTGACTCTGAGGATCCCATCCTTATATTGGATATAAGGATTATAATTATTATTATTCACTGGATAATTGCCCCAACATTCTCTTCACTCTGCTCACAAGAACACAACTGTAAGCAGTGCCATTATTCCTCACTCACTGCCCCCGACTCATTTCACTGACCACCACTCCCAGCTGAGCCTATTTCCCTTAGACCAAATCCTTTCTTTAATTGGAGGCCAGAAGTTACAGAATCTTGTTATATATTCACACAGCAAATGAAAGAGCAGACCCCCAGGAAGGTGAGGCTAAAAAGAAAATCATTTTACGTAAATGAAAAATTGCTGAGAACATTAAATAGTGTGAAAATAATTTTCCCAGATATAACTTCATAAATTTCTATGGTGCAGTATTTAGAAAATATAGAAAAGAAGAAAATTACAGTCACTCAGAGATAATTATTGTTAAACTGGCATTTTTTTCTATAGCCTTTATTTACTTAAATACATATATTCATCATAACTTGCCCTTTGTGTTCTTTTTCTTTAAAAGTATCTTTTTTTTTCCAACTATCTGTTATGATTATCATAAGATTACTCTGATTTTTGAAACCCTCACTGCAGATTTTCATACCTGCCACCCAGTTTGGGAAGTGGGAAAAGAGGGCAGGGATGCTGGCCTTCTCAAAAGTTCCAAGCTGGGCAGGGTCATTGGCTATCAGGAACCTTTATTTCTCCTTGCCTTGTTCTTCCTTCTTCTCCTATTGGGAGAATCAATCTGCCAGAGGCCAGGTTAGGCAGAGAATACACTTGCCAGCAGAGTCCCAGGCTAGTCTGTTCCTTGAAGGTAGGTGCTGTGGCCTCGCTCCCTCCTTTGCTCCTGAACTGTGCCTGACCCAGTGCTCTGGGCAAAGGGGACTGTCAATAACCAAGAACTGACTCAGAACTCTGTCTTTAAAAATTCATAAATACCTCCCAGTATTCTAATGAATATATAAAGAACACGGTGCCCTTAGCTACATTATTGTATAATCGAATCAATGAGAAGATGAAAAAAGACCAGAGCAGCACCCCCCTCCTCTGTATCCTTCCTACTTGTTTACCAAGAGCGAAAAAAGTGTGTAAGGGCAGTGTGGTCCGAAGCAGAAGGAATCCGGGTCATCTCTTATGTTCATTTCGTTTCAGTTGCTCTAACTCTTTTCTTTTGATAATCATCTGAATGTTTCTTTCAGGTTTTCTGTTGTTGAATTTCCCAGGAAATCTTTTTTTTTTTTTTTCTCAGAGAGCTAGCTTTTGCACTAATACATTGTATTTCTTCCTATTTTTAATTCATTGTTTTTTGCTTTAATATTCATTGTGCTTTGTTCTTTATATTCTTAGGGCATATTTTAATATTTATTAAAAGAATAGTTCAATGTATTTCCTTTCAGCATATGAGATTGTAAATTTACCATTTAACATTGTCATATTTGATAAGTTTGACTATTGTTCTCATATTGCAGGCTCATGAAAAATCTGTTTTGTGGGTTTCACTCTTGCATTCTTTGAGCAATTCAAAATGACACTTTTTTAGGAATTTAGGTAACTTCTGTTTAACATCGTTTCCAGTTTACTAATTTGTAATGAAAGGATGTACTTTGTCTATTTAGAGCATTTTGGCTCACTGTAAAAATATTTTATATATCATTTAGTCTAACTTCCAAGTCAATGTGTGAGATTCTAATATAGTTGCCAATGAGCTTTTATCACCAATCACTTGCAGCTATGTGCCCTTCCCCCTCCTGTTACCTTATCTTTTTATAGAAGCACTCATCATCCTGAAATCTGTGTTTATTTTCCCTTGTCTGGTTAGAATGCATTTATCACATATGTATTATGCTTTAAAAATATATTGATTAATTTTACTTATATTTAAGATTTACTATGCAAATATCAGATTGTATGAAGTCTTCTCTGTGTTGCTATTTTTGTTTGATATTGTGTTTCCAGAATTATATTACATTTCTAGAATTCATCCATGTTGTTGTTTGTAGCTATAGCTTATTTATTATTACCACTGAAGATATTCCATCATGTTTACTATACCACAATTTATTTATCCACTCTCCTGTTGATGGATATTTGGGTTGTTTCCAGCTTTTTGCCCTTATGAGCAGTGCTGCTATGAAGATTCACAGGCATATCTCCTGGGGCACATGTGCTGGGTCTTAAGGTACATGAATGTTTAACTTCACAAGACCATTCTACATTGTTTTCAAAGTAGTTGTACTAATTAATACTCCTATCAGCAATATATAAGAGTTTTATTTAGACTCCTTTGATTTTTGCCAGTGTAGTGGTATAAAATGATTTCTCTTTGTGGTCTTAACATTTACATTATTACTAATAAAGCTAAGATGAATGTTTCACATATTGAATGGCAATATCCACTTCTTCTCTAAAATTCCTATTCATGTTTTTTTTGTCTATTTACTAATCAGATATATTTATCTTTTTATTTGTAGGAGCTCTTTATATATTCTAAGTTCTAATCTTTGCCTGTTATATGGTTGAAAATATCTTCTTCTAGTTTCTGGCTTATCTCTTTAATTTTTTAATTGTGCTTTAATGGATACAGGTTTTTAATTTTCAAGAACAAATGTCTGGGGACTCATCAGTGATACTTCATAATACAGGACTCCTCGTTTCTCTAAATCAGCAGTCCCCAACCTTTTTGGCACCAGGGACCTGTTTCATGGAAGACAATGTTTCCACGGGGTGGTGGGGGGATGATTCAGGCAGTAATGTGAGTGATGGGGGCTATGGTTCTGGCGGTAATGCAATCAATGGGGAGTGATGGGGAACAGCAGATGAAGCTTTGCTCACTCACCCACCGCTCACCTCCTGCTGTGCAGCCTGGTTCCTAACAGGCCATGGACCAGTACCAGGGGTTGGGGACCCTTGCTCTAAATGACATCTGTTCCATCAATGTGAACCTGGTGAACCTGTTGTAGGCAGGTGTAAGGCAGTCCTCCCTCAGCACCTGTCCAAATACCTGTATGACATCCTTTGTCATAAACTAGTATGACTCAGTGTTTCCTCCATATGACTGTGAAATCCTTGAGAATGGAAGTTTGTAATTTCCTCATCTGTATATTGGAATAAAAATAGTTCCTCTCTCTCAAGTTTGCCCTGAAGATCAAATTGGCAATAAACATATTATGTCGGTTTGTTTCATTAAGTTGTATTAAAATGTTATATCACTCTTAGACTATAATATTCTAACACTTTCAGATTGGTCCAACCAGGACACAGGTACATGGAGACTATGGAATCTATACTTTGCCCATTAGGTACCTCATAGTTCAAACAACATAAGAGTGTCTTCATGACATCCTGGTAGGCATAGCCTGTATTGTTTCAACCTAAATAAACCAATCCTTTCTTCCCCCCTCAAATGGAACACTGCTATGATTTGCCCTCCTTCCATAAAAAGTGGAGGAGAGAAAGAAATCTGATGGAAAACTTGAGTCCCAGGATGCCAGTAAAGCCAGGGTGTTTGCAAGGCAAGCATTTCTTTGTGCATTCCCCACCCCAGCACCAGCGAGAGCTTTACCCCGAGTCACACTCTCACCTTATTCTCCTTGTGACCTGGGGTCAGGTAGGAACAGGGCAGAAGAGAGCCACACTAACAGGCCTCTGTGGTAATAGAAATCTCAAACATCACCCTTGTACCAGACTCTAATCAAACTGGCGGTGGATTGTTGCCTCAGACCAAAGGAACAGAGATAACAAGGAGTGAGGGGAGGCAGGATATATCAAGCAAGCACTCCTGGCAGAGGTGACTTTGTCAAAAAGCCTTTGCATGAACAGGAATCATCGTGGCATGTCACTCCCACCTGGAAATATCTATTCAGAAACCTTTTCTTGATCTCTCACTTTTCCTTTCCCTTGTCATTCATTATTTTATTTCCTTTAGGTTTGATTAAATACCCTGCTCTGTTACCAGAACAAAATGAATGATTCAAGTATACAAGGACCCAAATTAATCTCTCTTGACCTTTCTAATATGAAATGTAATTTTTCATGGCTGTAAAAAAAGAGAACTTTGTACAAACTGAGGTTAAGCATGATTGAAGAATTCCTGTGTAACATGAAAATATCCTGCATGTTATTTTCCTGGTTAAAGGTTTATAACATTGGAAAATACTGTTACAGACACTTGTTTTAAGTTCTTTTTTAAAAGTGATTTTGGAACCATTAGGGTTTGGAAGAGGGAGAAGTAATGCACACACACACACAAACACACACGCAGAGTCTCTATATCTAAAATGGAAGTTGATGTTTTACTTTTAATTCCTTGTGTATACATTTTCACCACTAGAGCAATGCTGGGAGTCACAGCAGCTACAGCTATGGGTTTTACATACTTGGTTAATTAGCAATTCTTACCAAACCAAGTGTATCATTTCTCTTTAGAATCCTACATAGTCTCGATTAGACATATTTACGGGAAAAGTCAATGGATAAGACATTAGAGGCCAACCTCAAAGTCAGAATAGAGCAACCGTAGACCTTAGAGAAGTGCTTTATTAGCCAAGAATTGGTTGGTTATTGATCCTGGTCTGTTCCTCTGGTCACAATAGCACTTACCCTAATTTTTCTAGTGTAAATATAAGTAAATTTGAATGGGTGTTGTTGAAAACAATCTGTAAATCTACATTTTGTGGTTTGGATTGTAATTGTAGTTACTGGAAGGTTCAATATCTGGGGCATGTTGAGGAGACAAGGCTGTGGCCTGGCACCCTGCTCTCTGCAAATACCTCCTGAAGCACTTTCTCTAGGGCTATTAGAGCAACTCTGGCTCTCTCTGCTCAGAAAACGCAGAAACCACATGGGTACTCAGCCGAAAAGGAAAGCACCTGGGGGCAAGGGATGAGCCTTTTCAGAAGAAATGTTGTGCATTTAACTTAGACTTCTTTATCTCTCTCTCTCTCTCTCTCTCTCTCTCTCTCTCTCTCTCTCTTTTTTTCCCCTGAGGTCAACCAAGCAATTAAGGAAGAAAGATATGAACAGTTTTCCTGTTTTCCTGAAGGTAAACAATAATAAATTCACATTTGTTGCAACATTATCATTCCTCGTGACTTTAAGCTTCCTTTCCTTTCCTTTGTCTGTCCTTCCACATCTTAGATTTGATATTAGAGACTTTTCAACTCACACTGTATTCTGATCACAACCTAAGTTCTCCTCATGATACTGGGAAACACCTCCCCTAGAAAATGTTACCGGGCTAATGAGGGTTAATGGGAATTTTATTTCACTGGGATGTTGCCAAGACATTTTGATTTGACAGGAGTTGGGGTGGGAAATGGCTTCACTGATGATGAAACCAGCACAAAGAAAGCATTGAAGACATCCCACTGTTGGAATACCATGTTTGAAATAGAAATTTTGTAAGTTCAGTTGTTTGTCTGGGGTTACTAGTGCTTGAGATCTCATCATTTTCATTCTTTCCAAAAAAACCTCTGTACCTTTAACTTACATTGAGAGGATACAAGAAAATTATTTCTACAAAAGGAAAAAATGAACGTGTGAAAAAATAAAACAAATTGAAATGTGTGAGCAACTCATGCACATACTCCACATGATAACAGAAATCTCCAGAAGAGACAGAGAGTGATGGAGGTGGATCTTATGAATCTTACATGGCAGCCAGTGATCTACTTTCTGGTTGGAAAACAGTTATCCACTTGTGTTAAGTAAGAGTGATTTGAGCTTACTGGAGGCAATTAATTTAACGGCAAGCAATGTTCTCTTTTAATAGTCACTTCTGTTTTGGAGCTGTTATCTCTAGCTTCAGTTCCTCCCCATCCTTTCAGTCCCAGCCATAATGAATTAATTGCAAGTCCTAGCACTTGTATTTTCAGTTCATGCCTTAGTGCCTTCCACATACTGTTCCCTACACCAGTACATCATCTTCTCTTCCTTTTCTACCTAGCAATTCTTTGTATTCCAGAGACTCTGACCAAGTGTTACTTCTTCTGGAAAGCTCTTTATGACCACCACCCCCTATTCTATATTCATTTAGGAACATATTCTGAAATGACACAGCACAATAGCATCTTTTTTTTTATCTATCCCAAAACTGATATTTTATTTTATTTATTTTTTATTGAAGTATGGTTGATTTACAATGTTGTGTTAATTTCTGCTGTACAGCAAAGTGACTCAGATATATATAGAGAGATATATGTATATGTATATATGTACATATATATTCATTTTTATATTAGTTTCCATTATGGTTTATACCAGGACCCTGAATATAGTTCCCTGTGCTATACAGTAGGATCTTTTTGTCCAACCATTCTATTGAGGTTCCTCAGAAAACTAAAAATAGAATTACCATATGATCCCACAATCCCATCCTGGGTGTATATCTTGAAAAAAACTATAATTCAAAAAGATATATAAAAATAGCATCTTAAAGATTCCACCTAAATTGTGAGCCCTCTGGAAACAGGGAGTAAGTGTTATTTTTTCTGTCTGTAGAAAATAACTCCCATAGTGTTTGGCATGCAATCACTAAGCTCAATGAGTACTGATAGGTAAACAAATGAATGACTCCCTGTCTCTTGCTAAGCCTAGACAATTCCACATGACTAAGGCAGAATTTGAAACTCAAATGCAAATATAAGGGTCAGGTAAATGACTTAAATCAGTCAAGTGACCCAGGAGTAGCATTTATCTTACCATAGCAAATGGAAATATATAACCAAGTTTGCTGGGCCTTCTCTTTTTTAAGATAAGCTAGAAATTTGTATTTTTATTTATGCTATTTTATATGGCCCATATTCTCCCAGATTAAAAAAAAAACAAAAAAAACAAAAAACAAAAACCTCCTTAAGAAAATCCTGTAGTATTGTAGTATTAACCATGGTTCTCTGTATTTCTTTATCCATCAAGGTAAGATCTCAGAACCATCAGTAGACAATCACATGGACCAGATGGGGAGCCTTCAGGACCAAGAACTAAATGTTCTTATAGAGTTGGCTAATCTGGAGTCAGCTACTTAGCCTGGGAACTCCTTTTTCCTAAAAGATAGTTTATGGAATCAGGACAATGTAATGCCCAATGTTCAGAACAGCCTTCATTGGCAGTCAGAATCTGGGAATCCATTATCAGTAACATCATGATGAGGCAAAGAGAACTAGAGAGATAGGGGTACATGATGCACTCATTATTAGAGAGGTGTGTCCATGAGAGAGATTTACTTGAAGACCATGTGATTGTCTGTTTCTATGGAATCTACCCCAAAGCTACTAGAATTAATAAGTGAGTTTGGCAAAGTCACAGGATACGAGATCCACATACAAAAATCAATTGTATTTTTACACATGGGCAACCAAGACTTGAAATTAAAAATACACTTTACAATATCAGCAAAAATATCAAATACTTAGGGGTAAATATGAAAAAAATTAAAAGATATATAAGACCTGAAAACCAAAATATATTGCTGTGAGAAACTAAAGAAGACCTAAATAAAAGAAAATATATACCATATTCATGGGCCAAGGACTCAAGATTGTTAAGATATCAGTTCTTTGCAAGTTGATCTTTTTTAAAAAAGAGTTTTATTGAGATATAATCCAAGTACCATACTATTCACCCATTTAAAGTGTAGAATTAAATGGTTTTTAATGCACTGACAGAATTATGCAGTCATCACCACAATCTAATTTTAAAATATTTTGTCCCACGAAAAGAAACCCTGTACTCACTATCAATCACTCCTTTTTCCCCTCCAACTCCTTGGCTCTACAAAACTACTTTCTGTCTCTATAAATTTGCTTATTCTGGACATTTCATAAAAATCGAATTATACAATATGTGGTTCTTTGTGAATGGCTTTTTGCACTTATCATCTGTTGACCTAAAACAAATAGACTGCCAGATATTTCTCCAGCAAAAAACGGATCAGAAGAGAATTGCAGTTTGGGGTCTTAACCATGGTGAGACATGCAAATCCCAGCCCAGCAAGAGAATGGGAGCACTTTTACGGGGGGGGGGGGGGGAAGGAAATTGGGAAGGTTATGGTAAACACAAAGTTTATGTTTTTTTTATTGGCTGAGTCCTTGCCAGGACGGAGGAGGAGTCTTTCTTATTTTGTAGGATCCTCTGCTGTCTTCAGAGTGTGAGAACTCCCCCTTCAGGTCTCCCAGTTCTATTTAATTGAGGTTTCTGTTTATTAATATTTTAAATGATTTCAAGATTCATCTACACTGTAGCATGTATCAGTGCATAATTACTTTCATTGCCAAATAGTATTCCATTGTATGAATATGCCACCTTTTATTTATCTCCCTAAATTTATCTTGGATTCAACACAATCTAAATGAAAATGCCAGTTTTGTTTGTGGAAATTGGATCTACAATATCTAAAACAACCTTAAAAAGAAGAATAAAGTTGGAAGACTGTAATTACCTGATTTCAAGACTTATTACAAAGGCCTAATTATCAAGACAATGTAGAACTGACATCAATATTTTTGACAAATAGATCAATAGAAAAGAGCAGAGAGTCCAGACATAGACCCACACATATATGAACAACAAATTTTTAACTAACATGCAAAAGCAGTTAATTGGTGAAAAGATATCTTTTCAAAAAACAGTGCTGAAAAAATTGGATAGCCATGTGAAAAATAGAAAAGCAAAAAAAAAAACCAAACAAAAGAATCTCACTTCAAGCCTTTTTTCATACTATTTACAAAAATTAACTCAAAATGGACCATAGATACAAAGATAAAACATAGAACTATACAATTTAGAGTAAACATAAGAAAATTCTGGGGTTAATCTTAGGTTAGGTTGTATTTAGGTACAACATTAAAGTACAATCTATGAAAGAAAAATCGGTAAATTGAACTTCATCAAAAGTAAAAATGCATGCTCTTTAAAACACATTTTTTAGAAGAATGAAATGAAAAACCATAGACTTGGAGATAATATTTGCAATTTATATCTGATAAAGGACTTATATCCATAGTGTATAAAGAACTCTCAAAATATAATAAGAAAACAAACAACCCAATAAAAATGGGCAAAAGACTTGAACAGACATTTTATTAAAGGAGATATAAAGATAACACATAAGCACATGAAAAAACTGCTCAACATCACTAGTCATTAGGAGAATGCAAATTATAACCACAGTTAGATACTGTTGTATAACTGCTACAGTGGAGAAATTAATAAAATCCTCATACCAAGTGTTGATGAAGATTGGAAGAAACTGGAACTCTAATATACTTTTGAGGGTGAAATAAACTGGTACAAACACTTTAGAAAACAATTTGATGGTTTCTTAAAAAGTTCAGGGCTTCCCTGGTGGCGCAGTGGTTGAGAATCTGCCTGCCAATGCAGGGGACACAGGTTCGAGCCCTGGTCTGGGAGGATCCCACATGCCGTGGAGCAACTAGGCCCGTGAGCCACAATTACTGAGCCTGCGCGTCTGGAGCCTGTGCTCCGCAACAGGAGAGGCCGCGATGCTGAGAGTCCCGCGCACCGCGATGAAGAGTGGACCCCGCTTGCCACAACTAGAGAAAGCCCTCGCACAGAAGCGAAGACCCAACACAGCCATAAATAAATAAAATTAAAAAAAAAAAAAGTTAAAATACACCTGTCATGTGATCCAGCCATTCTACTTCCAATTATTTGTCAAAGAGAAACAATAACATATGTTCATACAAAGACTTGTTCATGAATACTCATAGCAGCTCTTTTTGGTAATAACCAAAAATTAGAAACAATTCAAAATATTCATCAACAGATGAGTACGTAAAGAAATTGTGATACATAATACAATAGAATACTGCTTAACAATTAATGTTATGTTATTAACACATGCAACTACAGGAATGAATCTCAGATTAATTATCTTGAGGAAAAGAAGCATGGCCAAAAAAAAAAAGTACATGATGCATGATTCCATTTATCTAAAATTCGAAAAATGGAAAATGAATGTACAGTGACAGAAAGAAGATCAGTGGTTGCATGAAGGCAGGAGGGAAGGATAACCAGGAGTAAAAAGAAACTTTTGCAGGTAATAGATAGGTTTATTATTTTGATTGTTGTAGCAGTTACATGATTGTGAGCATATATCAAAACATATCAAATTGCACATTTTAAATATATGACATCTATTTTGTGTTAATAACACTTCTATAAAGCAGTAAGCAAAATAGAGAGAATATTCTATCTCCGGGGTTGGTCCCCAGTGCTGGAAATAAACAGAGCAAGGTCAGTCATAGTTCCAGAAGAAATGTTTCTCCAGGAAGCTTCTCAATGAAAGGACTGAGGCCTGGGGAAGAAAATGAGTGCACCCAGTACCCAAGGATCTAGGCAGAGGAAAGGACAGGCAATCCCCTTGCTATTAGAACTAAGATACAATGTCACAAGCCCTGATGCTGGACTCCTAAACGAAAGCTTCTAGAGTTTCTCATGAGAACAGGATTAATCTGACAGTTAAGGGTAGGTTTAATCCTGAAGAGAAAGACCTAGGGTCCCAGTCACGTACAGGAGAAGGCTGAGGGGGCAGGGCACCAACCTTCCAGCCCTGTTATCTGTTCATGAAATTGGAACACACTTGAGCTTCAAAGTGCCTCATTGCAGTTCACCTCTCCCATAAAGTACCTGTGCAAGGTTCTCAGGGTTTCCTTCCCTTCTCCCTCCTCAAAGCTTACCCCTAAATTGCCTCGGGCCCATTTCAGCAACTTCACTTTAACACACTCTAGAGTACTCTCACATACATACTCACATGTTGAAAAATGCTTCCATTGTGTCAAGGAGCGATAGAGATCCATAGGCTGTCAGAAATATCCTAAAGGTTATCAGGGAGATAAATACTCCCTCCAAAGAGAAGAGAGGAGACTTCTCAGAAGGAAAGATGTGGCAGCTGAACCACAGACAGATCCAAGCCTCCCCCGTTCCACGATTGTTCCCTCTCACTTTCAGTCTTATGCTCCTTGCTGAACCATCTCAGATGTCTCGAGCCTTTCATATCCATCACAATAAGTTCACCCCATTCACACTGACCTTGCTACACTTAGTCATCAGCGACCTGGACCTTCCAACACACACACACACACACACACACACACACACACACACACCTACTCATTATGTCTGAACTCTGTGGTTGAAAATCAGACTGTAGAATCACTCACTCATTGCACATGTTATATTTGAGCTATAAGATCCTTTAGTGACATAAGCCATGCCTTTTATTCATATTTGTCCCTGAAGAGCTCTGTTCCCATAAATGGTATCATCTGGAGATAGGCAGACCAAAGAAACCATCTGGTTTTGGGAAACAATCAAGTTAAACAGAGCCCAAGCTCTCCAGAATTAGCATTTTTCTGCTTGTCTAGCCTACCTGTAGTTTAACTAGATACGGTAAATATTTCACAGCTCCCTGTAAAATAATGTAGATTCCAAGGAAGTAATCAGTTTTACAAACATATGTGCATAAAATTGATTATACGTTTCAAAGCAACAAAAATTACTACAGCAACTTCAGTGTTTACCAACAGGAGAATGGTTAAATCCATTATGCTGTATCCATCCACGGTTTAACATTTCACCAAGGAAGACATACAGATGGCCAAGAGGCACCTGAAAAGATTCTCAACATCACTAATTATTAGAGAATCAAAATCAAAACTACAATGAGGTATCACCTCACACCAGTCAGAATGGCCATTATCAAAAAATCTAGAAACAATAAATGCTGGAAAGGATGTGGTGAAAAATGAACCCTCCTGCACTGTTGGTGAGAATGTAAATTGATTCAACTACTATGGAAAACAGTATGGAGGTTCCTTAAAAAACTAAAAATAAAACTACCATATGACCCAGCAATCCCACTACTGGGCATATGCCCTGAGAAAACCATAATTCAAAAAGAGACATGCACTCCAATGTTCATTGCAGCTCTATTTACAATAACCAGGACATGGAACCAACCTAAATGTCCACTGACAGATGAATGGATAAAGAAGATGTGGCACATATACACAATGAAATATTACTCAGACATAAAAAGAAACAAAATTGATTTATTTGTAGTGAGTTGGATGTACCTAGAGACTGTCATACAGAGTGAAGTAAGTCAGAATGAGAAAAACAAATACTGCATGCTAACGCATATATATGGAATCTAAAAAAAAAAAAAAAAAACATTGGTACTGATGAACCTAGTTGCAAGGCAGGAATAAAGATATAGATATAGAGAAAAGACTTGAGGGTAAGGGGTGGGAGGGGGAAGCTGGGGCGAAGTGAGAGTAGCATCGATATATACACCCTACAGAATAAAATAGCTAGCTAGTGGGAAGCAGCCGCATAGCACAGGGAGATCAGCTCCATGCTTTGCGATGACCTAGAGGGGTGGGATAGGGAGGATGGGAGGGAGGCTCAAGAGGGAGGGGATATGGGGACATGTGTATGCATATGGCTGATTCACTTTGGTGTACAACAGAAACTAACACAGTATTGAGAAGCAATTATACTCCAATAAAGATCTATTTAAAAAAATATCTAGTCATAATTTATTGGCAGAAAATAATCCCCATAATACACAGCAAGATGAAAAATATTTTTATGTATGGAGTAATCTTATTCTTGACCACACCTACTGTAGGTATTCATATATACACATTTGATTTTGGCACCTCTGGATGATGGGGTTACAGGGGATTTTTATTTTCTTTAGTATACATATTTTTTATTTCTAAATTCCTTGCAAAGAGCAGGCATTACTTTTATAACCAGAAATTATTCCTTCCACTTGGGCAAAAATGCACACCATCCACATGTTAACATTTGCCATGGCTGCAAGCCAGGAAGTCCATTCTCAGGATGTGGGAGAGGGAATGAATCTTTCCTGTGTAGCTGATGGTTATGACCCTTGACCCCCTCTTTGATTAACAGTGAGACCAGCCGACTAATTTAACATGCACATTTACGACAAATAGAGCAGCCTCTTAATAATTATTAAGGATGTTCAGATTTACCAAAATAATGTTTAATCTCCAAAGTGTTACTTTGCCCCTATTAATTCATCATTTGTTCCTCAGAGCTTACACTGACAAAAATAAATTCACATTTAAAAACCCATAATGCAAATTTGTTATATTGTATATAATGTAATATATAATATATGTTACAAATCTAAGCCATGACTATGTAATTTCCTAATTAAAACAAACTAGGTGGCTTAAACAAATTTATTTCCCAGTTCTGGAGGTTAGAATTATGAAATCAAGGTGTCCGCCAGGTTGGTTCTATCTGAAGGCTCTGAAGGAGAAGCTGTTCCATCCCTCACTCCTAGCTGCTGGTGACAGCCTGTAATTCTTGGCATCCCTTGGCTTGTAGATGCATCAATCTAGTCTCTGCCTCTATCTTCACATGTTCTCCCCGTGTCTCTGTGTTTTCATATGACTGTAATTAACCTCAGAAAACAGGAAGAAAAAGTGATCTGAGAAACCACTAAGGTAATAATATGCTGTAATCAGACTTTTCTTTTCACATTTGGTTTAGTAATACTTTATATACAAATATCACTGATGTGATATCATTGATGTATAATTTATCTTATTATAGATAGTTATGCATCCCAATTCAGAAGAGGGTAGGGGGCCTCTGAAGTCAGGCTGTATGAATCTGTATCCTGCCTTCACCACTTGCTTGTTTCATGTGCATAGCAAGTTCTTTAAACTTGCTTAGTTTTCATTTCCTTTTCATAACAAATTAGAAATAGTAGCTCCTTCTTCATAGGATGGTTGAGAATATTAAATGACAAGTACTCAGCATGGCACGCAGCCAATACAGTGACCGGCAGTGGGTCTTCATGCAATAAGTGTTAGAGAAATACAAAAAGAGGAAGAGAGAGGAGAAGCATGAAAGTGAGATTCAAAGAAATCTACAAATATGAGAATTGTCTCCAAAACACTATTAATATGGCTATTGGATAGTTACTTTCTGCATATGTCTCTATATATCTATATCTACCTATCTATCTATCTAGCTAGTTAGCTAGCTAGCTAGCTATCATCTGTCTAATAAAATGTTAATTAGAATATAATTATAACAGAATAGTAGATAATAGAATGAAATATATATATGCATGTGTATATTACTTATTTCTATTTCTGTCTCACTTTCTAAAAGGGATGATCCCTTATTAACATTTGCATCTGCAAACAATCATTAACCATCTGTTGAATGAACTGATATATATCTGCCCTTGAGATGGCAGGATTCATGTCTGGTTCTGGGTACCCCCCTGCAAAGTGCCTTGTACAATGTCTGGAATATAACTGCCATTGAGAAAATATCTGGGGACTATACAAATAAATGAAATGATTGGTCTTCCAGAACATAAGCATCAGCCTAAATAATATTTGAGGTTCATAAAAAATCCTATTAAATGCAAGAAAAAAGACTATAATGATGGAAGAATAGCACACCAAAGTCTTTTTTTTTTTTTTTTGAATAACCTCTAATTTCCACCATATCTTTCAAAGATGCTTAAGTTGAAGGGAGAATGAATTTATGGTCTGGTTCAGTGTGAATATATTTCATGTTAGCCATGTCTTTTTTATATATATATAAGGCCAACAATAGTGACTGAAGTCCTTTCTAATTAACTAACAGCTATCACCAAATACTTGGGAGTACTATTCATATGAGTTCTTGGTTTCAGTATGTGTGTGCATGCAAGTTCATGTGTGCAAGCGTGTATGCTTTTGTGAATTTGTGTTTTTTTCAAACTGTAACTTTAAAGGATTGAGGTTTAATATCCTTTGAGATTTCTCTAATTAGGCTCTGCTCCTTTTCTTAGATGAGTTTAGTACCCAAGTAAATGAACTAATTAGTAGTCTGTTGTTGAATGAGGCTACAATGTTTTATAAAGTCTCTGGTCATCATTGGGAATTCCCGCATAAGACTGCAATTAAACAGCTTAAAAAAAAAAAACAACCTGTTTTTTATCCCCTCACCTTATTCCATGTCTACAGGAACTGTTTGCATGTGCTGTGCTCAGTTCCTGAAAGGGTGTGAGGAGGAGGACAAGGATGATCAGGGGACACAACCCAAATCTGGGCAATAAAATGCAGTGATGAAAAAACAAAGGCAATTCCCAGAAGACCAGTGATCTTTTGAATGACCCAGGTAGTCTCTACAAGCCTTTGAATTTCACCTTGATGTTTAAATGAAGGCACAGAAAGAAAGAAGAGGATAATTCTATTGATTGGTGTGACTCAGAAATCTACCACAAAAGTAACCTACTGATAGGGAGAGGATATGACATAAAAACAAATCTAGTCTCATCTGACTATATCACACTCTGACCTTCTTACATCCCCACGGATATCTGTAACTCATTAAGCTAGAATCTTGTTAGGGATTCACTTATTAATAAGCAAATATATCAAATCTTACATTAATTATATTTGGCCTCTTCTGAAATAAAAACATTTAGGTGAGAGAAAATGAATTAATGTTTAGTTCTTTTGCACTGGCTTTGTGGATAAGATCGTTTTTTTAATTTTTTTTAATTTTAATTTTAATTTTATTTATTTATTTTTGGCTGTGTTGGGTCTTCGTTGCTGCACGCCGGCTTTCTCTAGTTGCAGTGAGCGGGGGCTATGCTTGGTTGCGGTGTGCAGGCTTCTCATTGAAGTGGCTTCTCTTGTTGCGGAGCACGGGCTCTAGGTGTGTAGGCTTCAGTATTTGTGGCGCACAGGCTTAGTTGCTCCGTGCCATGTGGGATCTTCCCAGACCAGGGATTGAACCCATGTCCCCTGCATTGACAGGCAGATTCTTATCCACTGCACCACCAGAGAAGCCCTGTGGATAAGATCTTGAGCATAATTTCTTGAACTGGAATTATACTGCACTCATGTCATGGTCCTCTGCTACCCAACTCCCATCCCCACCACCATGATTCCCAGTTGCCTCCTACAGGAGAAAATTGCTTTGGAGTTGGACATAGCTGCCAGTAGGAACTGTGTTACTAACCCCTCTGTGCCTCAGGAGCATCTAATACTTAGGGCTATGCAGGGAATGGGGAATATTAAATGCATAATGCATATAAGTTCATAGACCAAGAGTACATAGGGCACAAGGGAAATATTTCAGGTTCCTTCTTCTCAACATAATGTCTTGCCCTGATGCTCAAGTCACCTGCCCTTCTCAGTATATTCCTGACCAACCTACCATCCCAGTCTCACTGCCCTGAACTCAAAAGTGCTGTCTCCTATAGCGTATTCTTTTCCCAGGCATTAACCCTTTATAATCTTGTGGTGATGATCTCTCATCCCCAGCCTCTTCAGTACTGGCAATCCACTGACTACTAAACTTTTTCCTCCACTGGCTTTTTCCAGGGTGCTAAGGAAGTGGGCACCCAGGTCTCAGTGGCTGCAGATGCCACAGGGTAGGACGGGGGGCTCGGGGAAGCTCTGTTCCCATTGCTCAGGCAGAGGAAGTAGAGCTGAGTCTTCCTCACCAAGCATTCACTTCCCTTTTCTAACACATCCAGAATAAAACTTATTACTGTGCATATGTAGATCTCCAGTTGTTCCGAGAAAGCTACTTCATTCCCATTAACTAAAATGTAACCCTGTTTTGGGAACTAACATCCCGAGTCACTTGACAAGGCATCTTCCAGTAATGGGGCATCAGGGAGACCAGACCAGCTCTCATCTCCCCTATCCCCAGAGGAGGGAGATCCTTTTACACTATTATATTTAGATCATAGTAACTTATTGACTCGAATTTTAATTAAAATAGGGATATCTAGCAGAGGTTTTATGTGTCTTCAATGTATTACACCCAGATGCAACACGGAAAGAGATAGTATTTTGTCTACAGACAACTGTCTGTCAAAATCAGGACAATGAACTGGAAACCAACATTTGACGAGTTGAGTGCCTGGTGGAAAGATTGTTGGCTCCTTAAAGCACTGTTTCTGCCAAAACAGCCAAGTCAATCTTAAAACAAATCCAACAGACTTCCAAAGACATGAATTAAGGGAGAAAATAAAATTGATTACTTATAAACGTAAGATATTCAGACGAAATTAGACTTTTTTGATTTTCTAAAATACTACACTATCCAACTTAAAGATTTTGTTAAAATGGTCAAGATCATGATCACAGATCTTGAAATGCAGCAGGTCTCTTCTAGTCACTGAAAACTAAAACAGGGCCAGGCATGGAGTGGTTCTCAGTGAATGGCTGTGGGACAAAGGAATGGATAAAAATATACAAACTGGCACTCACCTCAAATGCCTCAGGATGATAACTAATATCTCTCATGTGCTTATGAAGATCCAGGCATGATCCAATTTGCTGTGCACGTGCCAACTCTTCTAATCCTTACCTCAAACTTATGAGATAGATCCCATCATAATCCCCTTCTTACAGAGAGGTTAGGGGCACTTGCACATAGCCAAACATGTCATGAGTTGAAGACACATTCTACACTGCACAGTATCTTAGATTCAAGGGAGTGAGAGGCATATGTTATATCAGCCAACAGTATTTTCTTATAAGGAGCACCATTAGAGCAATTGGGACACCCTGTCAATTGTCATTGTTTAAGGGGAAAAAGCAGTCTTTAACAGTTTCTTCCCTGTGACCACAAAGTCTTTCTGACCTTCAATTTCCTCGACTGTATGTGAAGATGATAAAACTTAAACCTAGAAGGTTTTCTGTGAAGATTGGCAATGATATGTATAAAGCACCCAGAATAGTGCCTGGCAGAGGAGAGGAGGCCCCCATCAGCATTAACTATTATTGTTATTAACTGTTATCCAAAGTGCCCACCCTCTTGGCAAGCCTAACAAGGCAGCCTGAAGGATGCACTTCAGACTTCACCAGGCTCCCCGGAATTGTCCATGTTATGAATCTGTGGTCAAAGTAAAGCATTTAGGGTTGGTTTTAATGAGCTACCACCCATCTATTAACCCTTACAGATTCTTTTAATAACCCTGTTGGGTGAAGGTCTCCAGAGTACAGTACTGCCTCTTTGGTCTGACATCCTTAACAGTAAGTGGTCTCTGGCATAATACCTAAATTATACACAACTTCCCATCAAGATGGCCCTTTAATAGCTCTAATGAACAAAGCACCTTGTAAAGAAGGTAGTGTTGTCATTTTCATGTTGGTTTCCATTAAGCAACATTCTATGATGGTAGAAATGTTTTCACATCAAGTTCAGCATTCCAACATCCCACTTAGGGACTACTGTTTTCTACCTCTCCTCCACATTCATTCAGCAATTTGGGGAACATTTACTTAACTCCTCTGATGTGCCAGGCACTGTGTTGGTCATGAGACACAGGTATGATGAAAACAGAATCCCCATCCTTATATGGGCTATAATCTAGGGGGAGACACAGGTAATGTAATCATTCCACAGGTAATGACAAAGAATTGTGGTGGGCAATAGAAGAGAAGAGAAGCACAGGATGGTAAAAGCAGAGGGCAGGAGACCAAGGCTAGTCTGGAGGAAAACTGAGGGAACTTCTGAGCTATGGAGTCATAAACTACAAACTGAAGGATAGGAAGGCCTTAGGTGAAATGACATGTCTAGGAGAGAGGGCTGGCCCAGTGAAAAGCCTGAGTGAATGTCCAGAAAAGAGGATGAACAGGGCACTTTCTAGGGGATTTACAGGGTGGGGGAAACAGTACATCTAAAGCATAAGAGGTAAAGGGCAACGGACATATGACAGAGCTGTAAAGCTGGGCAGAACTCCACTTGGGGGATCATCTAATTCATGTAAGATCCACGAGGACAGCAACAAAAAATAAAACCAACATGTTTTTCTTCCTTTGGTTCACCTGAGCTCTACTGAATACACCTAGGTTGCAATTAAAATGAAATGACTTATGCTTGGATTTGTGAAATAAAAAGCTGAATTGTGATTATGCTCTTTTTATAAACCCCACTCTTCTTTCATGGCCCAGCTTAAAACCCACCACCACTATCAATCCACCCTTGATCAGTGTAAAGTGATTTCTCTGCATTCAGATCTCCCAGTATTTATAGCTTTCATCACTTAATTATACTGACTTGTTAAATTATCTTCTCATACACCAGTGCTTAACTCTCTTATTATACAGAAGGCTTCTAAAGAGCTAAAATCCCCTTTGAAACTTCTCTGTATCCCCTATAGTACCTGGCATCCACATAATTATTCACTTGGCCAAAAAATGTGGTTCTAAGCACAAGAGATACAGCAAGGTAAAAGGCATAGGATTCTGGTTTTGTGAGTCTTAAGTCTTACAGATAAAATGAAGTAATTTAAAATACATGTTATACATATTTGCATAACTATATATGTACACGTGTGTATGTATATGTATATATATTTGATAATAATTTCAGATAATGCTAAGAATAATGATGAAAATGAAGGAAGATGTATTAGGAAATGACTGGTATAGAGGTATGCTACTTTGTATTATATGGAAGAGAAAATCCAGGGAGTTAGTATTTAAGTCAGGGCATGAATGATAAGAAGGAATAAGCCATGTGAAAATCTGGGGTTGAGTGTCCAGAGAGATAAATACTGAATGTAAAAACTCTGAGATGATAAAAAAACTGTCAACTGTTCCTACTACTAGAAGAAATTATAATTATGTGATACAATAGAACTAATGCTACAATGGAAATCTTATTGCAATATAAATGTATCCAACTGATACATTATACACCTTAAACTTACACAATGTTTTATGTCAACTATGTCTCAATTTTAAAAATAAATAAAGAAATAAAACCAGGTCAGGGGAGCACAGTAGGGAAAGCAAGAAAGATGTGTCAAGAAATGAAAGCAATAGGAAATATCAGATCACATAAAACCATAAAACCACATACATGGAGTTTGGGTTTTATTCTAGAAATTAGAAGTCTTTGAAAGGTTTTAAGTACCCAGAAGGTACACAAGTTTTAAACATATTGATTGATTGGGTGCTTATGTGCATTAAATATCAGAAAGAACAGTTTAAGAGAATAAAACTTACCAAAACTTATGTTCTAATTTGAATTAGATACTCATGACTAAGGCCCTAACAATTGTGGGAAATTACAGCAAAATAAAGGAATTAGCTTAACAACACTTTTCAGAATTGTTCCTTACAGCAGACGTTATATGTCAATATTACCTTTTTTCTCCAAATGTGTCTTTCATGTAAACAACATCTGCAAGTTTGCATGATGAAAATGAAATGAAGCCTGCTGGAAAAGCATTGGTATCCTTGTTTCTATACTTGAGTGAATGCCACAAAAAATAACTTCATGACTTGAGTCTTTAAAGAGAAAGTTGGTTAGTCAGAAGAATGGCAGCTGAACTGGGAAAGCACTGTTAAAGGGAAATCTTGTGTATGTAAGCACCTATTTTGCAAATGAAGCATGGGAAGTCTTGTAGAAAGAAGGCAGAACTCCCCACTGGTGGTCATTAAACATCTCAAGGGCAAAAGTAGTAATGGATTACCTTAATTCTGGCTTTAACAATTGCTTTGATTTGCATTTTTAGCATAAAATACCTTTGAGTAAAATAGCCTAAAATGTCAATAATGAAATAAATGAACAGCAACAACAATAATAAAAAAATAGCTAACATTTATGGTGCTCTTCTTTGTGCCAAGCACTTCTATGAACATTGTGTAGATAGTTGCTCATTTAATCATCATAAAGCTCTCACAGCTATCACCATTAATAAAATCCATCTTTTTAAAAATGGATGTATAGTTGATTTACAATGTTGGGTTAATTGCTGCTGTACGGCAAAGTGATTCATAAATATATATATATATATATATATATAGTTCTTTGTATTCTTTTCCATTATGCATTATCACAGGACATTGAATATATTTCCCTGTGATATATAATAGGACCTTGTTGTTTATCCATTCCATATATAATAGTTTGCATCTGCTAATCCCAAACTCTCACTCTGTCTCTCCCCAACCCATCCTTCCCCATGGCAACCACAGTTCTGTTCTCTATGTCTGTGAGTCTGTTTCTATTTCATAGATAACTTCATTCACATCATATTTTAGATTCCACATATAAGTGATATTATATGGTATTTGTCTTTCTCTTTCTGACTTACTTCACTTAGTATGATAATCTCCAGGTCCATCCATGTTGCTGCACATGGCATTGTTTCATTCTTTTTTATTACTGAGTAATATTCCATTGTATATATGTAGCATATCTTCTTTATCCATTCCTCTGTTGATGGACATTCATGTTGCTTCCATGTCTTGGCCATTGTGAATAGTACTGCCATGGACATAGGGGTGCCTGTATCTTTTTGTCCAGATATATGCCCAGAAGTGGGATTGTTGGATCATATGACAACTCTAATATTAGTTAATAAAACCCATTTTAAGGGGTGAGGAAAGTGGGACTCAGACAGATGAAGCAACTATCTGAGGGCCACAGCACAATAAGCTTCAGAGTCAGAGTTCCAGCTCTCCTTCTTAACTGTTTCACTGTTGCCATCTGAGAGATCTGGTTAAAGCATCTTGCTTGCAGCTAATAAGACTCTGTCTGTAAATATATGCTCAGTATTACCTGCTTCAGTTTGATGCATGAATAGTGCTACCTATCTACTTAACCTCAGCAAAGCAACCACTGATTTATTTTAAAAATATGCATTGAGGGTAACTACATCCCAGGCAACAGGGCTACAAGCATGAACAAAATGACTGAATTTCTGAAAGCAAGGTCTTCCATTCCAATTGATTTTAGTTGAAGGAGAAAGGAGGGACAGAGAGAAAAAACACATAAATTAATATATAATTTTATGTATTGTCATATATATATGACATATATATGTCTTATAGTGGTAAGTGTAAAAAAATCAAACAGGGTAAGGAAATAGAAAGTGCTAGAATGGGATATGGAGCTGCTTTTGGGGGGTTCTGTGGTCCTGGGAAGCCTCTTCTGACCATGTTTTACTTGAAGAGACATATACAAATCAGAACACCACACACAGATGGGTATGACAGAGAAGCATCTGTACATGCATTAGGGAACTGGTGTAAACCATTTGGGTAGAAATCTTTAGATCTAGAATTGCAATTTTCAAGACTGCGGATTGTAAAGCAGGAGATGTTTCACATTTCAAGCAAGTCCTTCACTTTGCACATAGATTCCTCATGGGGTTTCTTTACATATTAAGTTCCCTTATGCTTTAAACGATAAGCCATTTATGGAAAATCATTTCCCCATAAGTCTCTGAGGGAACTGTATATCACATAGTATGGTAAGTAGATTCATGCTATATATTTATGACATCATATTGACATCAACACTAGGGATGATGTGATTCTTCCAGAAGTTTTCCTGTCCACTCTCTCATTCTCTTGAATATATGAGCAAAAAAAGAGTAAAAGAATAAAGCACATGAATATAAAATTTCAAAAGCCAAAGCAATAGTTTTTCTCTAAAAAACACTAACTTTCCTTTAAGATACCAAAGCCAGTTTGTTATTATAATGCACTAAAGATCCCTACTTTGGAATCAATAGTAAATGACTATGGGCTAATTTTTGATTGATAAATTCCTCAATAAAATTAATGTCAACCTAAGCTTCCAAACTGCACCTATTAATAAAACTCTAATTGATATCTTATGCAGCCAATGCCTTTCTATGGGTACAATCAATTTGGTACAGATCCTGCACTTTATTGACTTCTGGCTCCCCAAGGGAGTTTTTTCTTCTTCCTTCAGGGAGGGCCCATCTCTGTGCAGATATTCCAAAGCAGACCTAAGGCATGAGGGCACTTGCCATTTAATTTAGACTTCCTGTGGCTGTCCTAACATGTAGCACCAATATCAGAGGATGCTGTTAGTGGACAAGCCCCAAGGGTCACCAACTACGAAAAGCGAAATGCTGCACTTAAAAGCTAGACTGTCAGAAAGCTTGGTGTTCTAGACACCCTGGCTCCAGCTCCATCTACAAAACTTTAAGTGCCACTTGCTGAAAGTATGGAAAAGCCATATCCTGTCTTTCTCCATACAGAGTATCATTATGTGTTTTACAATATCCCACAAGCCCAACAACTAGAACCAGGCGAGGAGCCAGTGTTCTACATTCAAATATTCAAAGTCTCCAAAGGAAAGCAGTTTACTTGAATCCTGAGGAAAATCAGCTCCCATGCAAGAGGGTCATATGAGTATTGATCCATCCTCCAAAAGGAGGATTTCACCTACTAAATGATTCTTTAAAAACACCCCTAAGGTTCATTGACATGCTGTTGCTTATACTTAACATTTCTGAGTGTGTGCATTAACTTGGAGGATCTCAGTGCACAGGAAAAAAAAATAAAGGTTTATTGAGGAGCCAAAAGCCCAAAAGAAAGAAAAACATCCAATATCTATTTTTTGCTATTTTCAAACAAAATATGAAATGAAATTTACTCTAGCTGTAAAATTCCAAAATAATCGAAGCGCAGCCCAATGGCTAAAAAGAACTCAATGAAGGCTTATGACCCCTCTGCAGGGATGTGTGGTGTGAAAGGTTTAGATTAAAACTAGTGCAGATAAATATCTCAAAGAGCAGATTTTTATCTGAGCTCTAAGCAGCCCTTGAGTGTTCAGAGGTGCTCAGAAAATGTCAAGACAAAAGACTCTCCTTCAAGGCTACCAACACTTCTTCCCACATGCTATTAGGCTTAGAAACCGAGTGCCTTGTGTTCTCTGGGCAATTCCCAGCTAAGCTATAAAACTCACCTCAGTGAAGAACACTTAAGAGAATTGTTTTATCCTCACTGTCTATATCGCAGGTAGACCTGTGAATGGGTTTTGAGAGAATGGCCCCAGAATGCAAGGGGTTTTGTGTCCTACTTCACTTAACCTGAAAGCAGTGAAATGATTCCCCATTCTTCCCTCCCTGTCTCTCTGTGTTTCTGTTTCTCTGTTTCTCTCTCTCTCTCCCCACCCCCCAACCTCATGCCCTATCTCTCTCTCTTTCTCTCTCTTCAGGGTTTCTGTTAGCTTTGGATGGCTAGCTGACCATTCCTCAGTTCCCTATTACATTTTACACTTTGTCAGAGCTTGGTTAAAGATTAAGAGGTTTCCAGAGAAACCTGACAAAACTTAGGCCGGCTCTGTCACAGCAAGCTGACTCTGCCATACACAGCTGTCCCTCAGTATCCATGGGAAATATGTTCCACGACCCTAGTAGACACCAAAATCCATTGTTTGCTTAAGTCTGTTATATAAAATGGTTAAAAAAAAAATAGTGGGCCCTCCATATCCCTGGTTCTGCACTGGCAAATAGGGAGGGCTGACTTTAGTCCACTCTGTGTTTACTGATCCCATAAAATCTAAGCTTGTGAAGTTTAAATTTCTCTGTTGAGGGAAACTTCATTTTGTATAGTGTATTTATTTTTAAATATATAATTCTTGTTCATGATAAAAGCAAAAAAACAAAGAAAAATTGGAAAATAAAGAGAAGATAAAGATCACTCTTAATTCCAGGATGCTTTATAATGAATAGAAAGACAACATGTTTTTCTACACTTATGGCTCTTTTTCTTCATTTTTGATTATCCATTTGCATTTTTCTTTAAGTAATATGATGCTTATTCTATAAATTTTGTATGATTAAAAAAATCCAGTAAAAACTAAAAGAAATTTTACAAATATATACACTGTTCTTCCTAAAATTGTTCTGTCATGTGACCAGAGATTCCACTTAGGTCTCTCCTCACTTGACCCTCTCAGAGAAGCTCTCTGACCAATCACAGGGAGCAAGGCACTGCTAGTTTCGTCATCATGCTCCCTCCACCTGACCCCCCTGCCAACCCAATCTTTTTTTTTTATTTTGGCTCTGGCCACCCCCTGACACAAACAGGTATTAAATATTGGTTTATTGTCTAACAGAATGTGAATACCACAAACTTTCAAGTTTCTGGTTAAAATTCAGATTCAAATTCAACAATGGTTTCCAAACTCTGGGAACACACAATTATTACTATTATTTTTTTAAGACTATTTAAAAGAAGTTTTAGGTTAACGGCAAAACTGAGGGGAAGGTACAGCAATCTCCCATATGACTTCTGCCCCCTACATATTCATAGCCACCACATTATCAACATCCCCCACCAGAGTGGTACATTTGTTACAATTGATGGACCTACATTGACAGATCATAATCACCCAAAGTTCATAGTTCACATCAGGGTTCACTCTTGGTATTGTACCTTCTATGGGTTTGGACAAATGTATCCACCATTATAGTATCATACAGAGTATTTTCACTGCCCTTAAAATCTTCTCTGCTATGCTTATTCATTCCTCCTTCACCCCTAGCCTTTGGCAACCAATGATCTTTTTGTCTCCATAGTTTTTCCCTTTCCATATAGTTGGAATTATATAGTATGTAGCCTTTCAGGTAGGCTTCTTTCCCTTAGTAATATTCATTTAAAGTTCCTCCACATCTTTTCATGGCTTAATAGCTCATTTCTTTTTAATACTGAATAACACTTCACTGTCTGGATGTGCAACAGTTTATTTATCCATTCATCTGCTGAATGACATCTTGGTTGCTTCCAGGTTTTGGCACGTATGGATAAAGCTACTATAAACATCTGTGTACAGGTTTTTACATAAAAAGAAGTGTTCAACTCCTTTGGGTAAATATCAAGGAGTGTGATTGCTGGAATATATGGTAAGAGTATGTTTAGTTTTATAAAAAACTGCCAAATTGTCTTCCAAAGTGACTGTACCAGTTTGCATCCCACCAACAATGAATGAGAGTTCCTGTTGCTCCACACCCTTGCCAGCATTTTGTGTTGTCAGTGTTCCACATTTTGGCCATTCTAATAAGTATGTAGTGGTATCTCATTGTTGTTTTAATATTAATTTCCCTGCTGACATATGATATGGAGAATTTTTGTATATGCTTATTTGCCATCTGTATATCTTCTTTGGTGAAATGCTTATAAAGGTCAACAGTCTACTTTTTTTTTTTTTTTTTTTTTTTTTTTTGCGGTATGCGGGCCTCTCACTGTTGTGGCCTCCCCCGTTGCGGAGCACAGGCTCCGGACGCGCAGGCCCAGCGGCCATGGCTCATGGGCCCAGCCGCTCCGCGGCATATGGGATCCTCCCAGACCGGGGCACGAACCCGTATCCCCTGCATCGGCAGGCGGACTCTCAACCACTGCGCCACCAGGGAGGCCCAACAGTCTACTTTTTAATCAGCTTGTTTGTTTTCTTACTGTTGAGTTTTAAGAATTATATGTACATGATCAGTAACAGTCCTTTATCAGAAGTGTTTTTTGAAAATATTTTCTCCCAGTCTCTGGCTTGTCTTCTCAATCTTTTGACATTTTCTTTCCCAGAGCAGAAGTTTTAAATTTTAAGGAGGTCCCGCTTATGAACTATTTCTTTCATGGATTGTGCCTTCCATAGTGTATCTAAAAATTTACTGCTATACTGAAGGTCATCCAGGATTTTTCCTATTATCTTCTAATAGTTTTATAGTTTTCTATTTTACACTTAAGTTTATGATCCATTTTGAGTTAATTTTGTGGAGAGTCACAATTATTACTTTACCCAGTGGCTCCCTAAGGACAAGATTGAGACATCAAAATTAAGAGACATATGACTCCCTAGATGATCACAAGTTAGCACACATGTTGTTCACTCAGTCATTTGTTCACTCATTCCCTAGACATTTTTCCTGAGCACCTATTGGGTGCCTGAACATATCCAAATGAAAACAATATTTTTCTTGTTCTTCCTGAAGATTAGGAGCCAACACTGGTCAAAGTTTACAGAAAAGCCAGACTGGAAGATGTAGCACCAGAAGTTAAATTAGACAAAAGGATGGCATGATGAGTTTCAGTATTGGCTACAATTAGCCACAGCTGGGTCATCACTTTCTTTGAGAGTATGTGAGATCATGTCACTAAGAGGGAAGGGTAAAAGAAGTAGGTTCAAAATAGACAAGGGTCAGCCTTTGAAGGATTAAGCAAACATAATATAATATTAGATAATACTATCCCTTGTCAGACCTCTCTTCCAGGAAACCTGCCCTAAACCTCCTCCTGTCCTAATCCATCACTTGCATCTCCTATACTACCCCTGCATCTGGTCCATATTCTATCATTGCATATCTCTCCTGCTGGCTAATTATCAGCTTCATGTTGCTTGCTGCTCATCACCCCTCCCACCTAACTCACAAAATACCATGAGCTCTTGACAACAGGAATCAGAATGGCATCTCCAGGGCCCCAAACCTGGTATGACTGGAAGGCTTTCCACCATGCTGGAGGAATAGACAAATGAACTGAGAATCAGCAGATAGGCTCTACATTTGGAGATAGGCAACTTACGACATGAGAATGTTTTGAATGGCCACATGGCAGTTATAACTGAGACAAAACTCTGCCATGAGTGTTTAAAAGTTGGATGCCATATTAGGATGCATTAATAGAACCATAGTATCCACAAACATGAAGGTTATGATACATTCACCTCAGGTGAATGGTGGTCAGTTCCCAGCAGGATGTTTTTGTTTTTTGTGGTTTTTTTTAATTGGGGAATAGTTGTTTCATAGGAATATCAATTAAGCAAAACATAAGCAAAGAATGATAAAATAGCCAGGTCTAGAAACATCTGCCATATGAAGAGCCAATGGAAAAGGAAAATGGATTGTTTATTTAGAACAAGGGGCTTAGGGAAAATGCGGTACCAAAATTTGGGTGTTTAAACACAATTGTGCGGAAGATGTTTTACACAACTTAAAGGGAAAGCACTAAGGTCACTGCTTAATGTTCAGAAGAAACACATTTCAGGCCAGCAAAAGGAAAATCTTATGGCAATTAGAGCTATCCAAAATTAAATTGGATTTCCTGTTGAAGTGAGGTCTTTGCCACTGCACATATTCAAGTGTAGGTAGCCATTAAAACAAAACAAATCAAAACGTTACTGATTTATTTTTAAATTGCCATAAAATATACATAACATTAACAATTTTAACCCTTTTTAAGTGTACAATTCAGTGTCATTATGTACCTTCACAGTTTTGTACAAAGTCAACACCATCTATCTCCAGAACTGTTTCCATCTTGGAAAACTGAAACTCTGTGCCCATTAAGCACTAACTCCTCATTCCCTCCTCCCTCCAGCTCCTGGCAACCATAATTCTACTTTCTGACTCTATGAATTTGGCTACTCTAAGTACCTCACATGAGTGGAATCATACAGGATCTGTCCTTTGGTGTCTGGCTTACTTTAAATAGCATAATATTTACAAGGTTCATTCATGATATAACATATGTTAGGGAGATCCCCAGTCTTTAATCTTTAATTTCTGTTTTTTAAGGGAAATAACAAGGAAGTTGGAGTAGATAGGCCAGTCTTGCAAAGTAAAATTTCTCTACCCAGTTACTTGATGCAATAAGTTCAGAGTGCTTGAGGAGAAGCTTAGCTGGTGTGTGATGGCAGCAGGAGACTTATCTTAATCCCCAGGTGCCTGAGTGAGTTCAATAGGGATTGGTTATACCAAATTGGTGTAGTTAATACAGTTGTTAGTGGAAAATCAGGGCTCCCAGTACGCAGAGCTTGAAGCAAGAGGCAAGAAAAGGTAGAAATGGAAATGTCATTGGGAGGCAGGGTGTGGGGGGTGATTATTATGAGCAGAACCTATGCTTAACACTGTACATGATCATCCCATTTAATCCTCACAACTACAATCTGAAGTGTTATTCCTGAGTCACAGTTGAGAATAGTGGACTCAGAGATGTTAACTAACCAACTGGAAGTCACACTGTGACTTGTCTTATATCAAAGTATTTTTATCTCATGATCTCACCAGAAAGATTGTTGACCTAGCTCTAAAGCTAATAATTGGAGGATTACCTAGAACACCAAAAACATAGAACTGTTTAGAAATAAAGGAAAATAGTGGAGGATTTCACCAGAGAACATGCTATTTGCTGGGATCAATTAACTATAGCTCTCACCTCTCTGACCACCCAGACACAGTGAAAGAGCAGGGTTACTCCACAGTGATCTGTCCCCCTACAGAAAAACACAAAGAAACAAACCTTCAAATTGGACCATCGATCAGTATATGATAACAAGCACTTAGAAGCACATTTTTATTGAAATTAAAACAAAACAGAAACTAGATACTCCAGGAACTTTCTGTTTACTATTAATAGCATCCTAAATGTTCTTAAGATTAGATAAACAGATAGATAGATAGATAGACAGATAGTAATTCTTCCCACTGCCTACATTACAGCTTTGTGCATGGCAAAAGATCCAAAAAGACCATGTGATATTGGCTGCCATGAATCTCTTTTGACTGCACCTTATTCCTCTTCTTCTGAGTGCCATATGACAAATAACAAGATGCCCCTTACATTTTTATTCATATACATGGATATCTATTTAAAAATCCATCTATGGAGGGAGATAGAGAAATTTTTAAAATTGAGAGCTACATACCAAGATAGTTAAACAACATGAAAAGATGTTCAAGATCCTTAGCCACTGGGGAAAGGCAAATTAAAACCACAATGAGGGACTCCCTGGCGGTCCAGTGGTTAAGACTTCACCTTCCAATGCAGGGAGTGGTGATCCAATCCCTGGTCGGGGAGCTAAGATCCCATATGACTTGTGACCAAAAAACCAAAACATAAAAAAAAAAAGTAATATTGTAACAAATGCAATAAAGTCTTTAAAAACGGTCTACATCAAAAAAAACTTAAAAAAAAAACTAAAACCAGAATGAGATGTCACTACAGACCTAACAGAATGGCTAAAATTAAAGATAACGATAAATATCAAATGCCAGTGAAGATTCAGACTAATCAGATCATTCATACATTGCTAGTAGAACTGTAAACTTGTAAAGCCACTCTGGAAAACAAATTTGGCATTTTCTAATCAGTGGATCAGTATCAATTTTCTGGTTGTGATACTGTACTCAAATTTTGCAATATGTTTCCATTGGAGGGAAATCAGGCAAAGGATACACAAGATCACAAATCTCTAAGTTTCTTTTCTTACAACTACAGGTGAATCTATAATTATCTCAAAATTAAAAGTTTAATTAAAAAATAAAAATAATTAAACAGCCAAGTTGAACTCCATGTGCCCGGTTCTTGCAATTTGCACACTATTTTATTCTGCTAGTCCTGTGGATGGATGATAATTGCAAGTGGCTGTTGTAATGAAATGAGATGAGATTTATAACGTTCTTAGCTCAGTGACTTCTTGATTTAGCTCAGTGACTTAGCACACAACATATGTTCAATAAATGTCAAGAATTATCATTAAGGGAAACATACTAATTCACAAACTTGTCATGTATCCCAAGAGTGGATGTGGTCTTTTGGTACTCAGTTACTTGTTTGTGTTATTTAAAATAGGGGCATTCTTGATTGCCTGCAGTTTGGAAACCACTCATTAGCTTGTTTCATTGTATTTTTGACAAATGGAGGGAGATAGAGACACAGATACTGGATGACCATGCCAACTCAAGACAGTGTTGAGAACATTCTGTCTTAGCCTTCTTTCCTCCTCTGAAGGTATATTACTTGACCTACTCTTTTTGTTGTTGCTGTTGTTGCTGCTGTTTTGATAAGCAGGCAAGGTAGGGGAGATACCAAAGCAAGAGGAAAAATCTTTTTCTCACTATTTTATGCCTTGTTTACATTAAATTTCTGTCCTCTGGTGTGCCTTTATTTTTGCTAAAACTACATTTCCTACTGAGATGTTTCAAGGCCAAGGAGAGGGAGAAGTTCCTGGGCTCAAAAGGGAGAGAACATCCTGCTCAGACATCATTCTCTGCAGTGTTTGGGAGTCAATGCAGCTGATATGCTGGGTCCATGCATCCATATGTATCTAAATTTTGCCTGTGTGCTTTTTGAAAGCACAAAATTAGAGTCATCTCACTCCTTTTGAAATGGCCCACTTCCCAAGAAGAATGAGAGGGAATAACATAGAAAAATCTTAATGAAGCAGGAGAGGATCCAGACACAAGGTGTGATCCTGCCATTGTGGTGGCAACTCTCCAGCGCATGCCCGCAGAAAGGCCTCATTGCCTGTCAAGTCCTCTTTCTCTACAAGCAGACTTCCTGGAGAAGAGGGCAGGAAACATTGGCACAAGGAGAGACCTGCTTCCCTTTCCTCCGTCTCTCTAGGGGAGCGTTTTCCCCAAGGTTTGGGGACCAGGGAAATATGCCTTATTGAAGTGAAAAGCACCAGCAGAGCTGACATTTTTATCAACCTAAATTCCTAAATGAGTTCTTTGAGAAAATAACAGCCAATAAAGCAGGCAGTCACCTTAGAAATTACATTTGTCATTATGCTGCTGTGGCACGAATTTTATAAAGTAGCTCTGAAAGAGGCTCAGTCTTTACTAAGAAAGGGAAGATTGCTTTGGCATTTGCCCTGGTCAAAATAGGGATTCATATATGCAAAGCACACCTGTAATTCAGTCTTCCACTTTTGCTCGCTCAGCATCCATCCCGTGGGCACTTTTTCTTCCTGTGTTAGGAACAATGCTCGGGGCAGAAGTACCTGGAGGCCAGACTCTGTTCCTGTAAAGGGCCTAGCACATGGGGGTTGGGTGGGAGGCCATAAAGACTGATTGATGCCTGCTAGGTCTGGGGCACAGGTGAGGCACCTAAATCCTTCCAAGTCAAGGAGAACTTCCTAGAGGAGTTGCCTTCTCAGCTGAGACCTAAAAGATGAAAGGGAGGAAGCTAGAGAGGGTGTTAGTGGCAAAGGGATGGAGAAGAGATGGGAAAATGCACAGCGGTGAAAAAGTGAAGTATCCCAAAACAGTGGTTCTCGGGCTTCCCTGGTGGCGCAGTGGTTGAGAGTCTGCCTGCCGATGCAGGGGACATGGGTTCGTGCCCCGGTCCAGGAGGATCCCACATGCCGCGGAGCGGCTGGGCCCATGAGGCATGGCCGCTGGGCCTGCGCGTCCGGAGCCTGTGCTCTGCAATGGGAGAGGCCACAGTGGTGAGAGGCCCGCGTACCGCAAAAAAAAAAAAAAAAAAACAGTGGTTCTCAACACAAGGCCATTCTGCCTCCTCGATTTCCCCAAGGACATTTGGCAACTTAGGGGGGGGCAGACATTTTTGGTTACCTCACCACAGTGTTGAGAGTGGGTTAGAAGCCAGAAATGCAGCTAAGTATCCTGCACTGCACAGGACAGCCCGCAGCAAAGAATCATCCAGCACCAATAGGAACTGTGTCAAGGCTGGGAAAGCCCAGCCCAGGAGCCAGACTTTGGGCAGGGTCTATTCTCAGAACCCTAACTGTTATCCCTACCCATTTATTCTTGGGTTCTGAAAGCAGTTAAAAAGTAAGTCATGTGCCATTTCTCATACGTTTCATGTGCCATTTTTGGTGCCATCTGGGGGTATTATTCTCACTCAACCTTCAAAAGCTTTTTTCTCTCTTTCTCCTTTTTTTTTTTTTTTTTTTGGATGAACAGGAAGAGTCAAGTGGAAGCACTGATGGAAGGAGGGGTAAAACACACTTATATGTACTAAAAATCTTAAAAGCCTTTCTACTAGCAATGTTTCCTCTCTTTGTTTTGTACTTTCTATCTTTGTTTGCTCCCAGCACCTCTCTCATCTTAGGCCCAGCTACTGCTTTCCACCTTTTCACTCCAAAAGACATAAGCAAGACTGGAGATGTCATCAACATCAATCAATGGAAATTTTCAGATTCCCAAAAGAGATAAAAAATAGGATTATCCAAATAAGGCAAGTAGGCCTAAAGCTCCTAAAACACTGCTTAAATATTGAGATTATTTTGGTTATATTATCTGCATTAAGACACTAATAAATAGTTCCTGGCTTATACCTTAGCTCTCATCAGTATTAATGTAAGAATCAAAGTGTCATAAGGATTCTGAGTCCACTAAGAACATTTCCACTGACAGTGGAAAGTGGGGACATATCTGGTCTGGGCACTAAGATGTGATATAAAATCCCCCTTTCTCATTTCCTATCTTGACAATCCATACAACCCTTAAACAAAGGGGGCAAAATCACTTTTGGAAAATCTTCTTACAAAGTGTGAATATCTAATATCCCAGGCACATTGTCAGTTAATATATTCTAGCATACATGAAGGAATTTGCTGAACACTGACAGCACTGGGTAACATTTAATTTTACTATTGCATATTTATGAAATTAATGATATAACACTTACCATCCTGCCTAAATTTAACTCTGGATGATGGTATTTGATCCTGTGAGAAGGTACAGTCATTAAGCCCAGAATTAAATGCAAGAGTAATCTGAAATTTTGAGGAGGTGACAAAGAGAGATGAATATGAGAGACCAATATTAAACACAGGAGCTTAATGAGAACAAAGTAAAGCAAACATGTTGGTATTTTCCCTTAAAATGACAGCTAAGGTTTCATTTTTATAGACGTGAACCATGACCACTGTTATGATTGAAGGGTTATCAAATCCCAAATCCTATAATTCCAAGCATATGCTCCATTTCCAGACTAATATTTCTACCATAGACACCATGCCTCATTAGAAATTTCTGAGATACAAAATGTATGTATGTTTGAAACAGGAAAGAAAGAAAGAACAACTCCTTAATACCTTTCACATTTTGTTAGAGAGAAAGATTTTAATATGCTATTATTGAAAATATTATAATTGGCTATGAATCACAGTTCTTCAGTGTAAATATTTGTAGCCGTGTTATCAAAAACTGGAGGCCACAAGTGACTATGGCAGCCAGTTGGAAATGTATGTCTTTTCTCATTTTGGAAATCCAACCCCAGTTTACAGGGCAGTGCTTCCAGATTCAGAAACTTATCTAAAGGGTCTCTACATTCTACAAATGAGGTTCTGAATATTGTCAAAGTGAAACAGCAAAGTAGAGTCTAACATCTGTCCAAAATCACTTGGGGTTGAAACATACATAAACTCAACCTTCTTGGGACTTCCCTGTTGGTCCAGTAGTTAAAACCCCATGCTTCCACTGCAGGGAGCATGGGTTGGATCCCTGGTTGGGGAACTAAGATCCCACATGTGGTGTGGTTAGGCCAAAATAATTTTTTAAAAAATCAACCTTCTTGTCATAGGTACCATCAAATAAAAACTTTACATTGTAAATATTCAAGAACTGATAATAAAGGACAATTTTATTAGCTCACAATCACAAAGCATGCTTATTAACCTGAATAATGGAGGACAAATAGACTTTATCTGATGTATAGTCCCTGGGCTCCTGATTGGTGGGTTGAAGAAGCTGTTTAGACACATGCTGACCAGGATTCTTTGCCAACCTCTGCCACGGGCATGGTAGAAGGAAATGGTGGCAGGAATGTCACATAATTGCCATCTCAACTCTGAGTAATTTTTAGTGATTAAACAGCAAAAGGGCCTCAAGAACTTTTCTTTAGCTAAATATAGTACTTGTGAGTTTATCTATGCATGACATAGAAAAAGGCTATATTTTTTGATATTATATGATATACAAATATAATATATAAGATATACAATTTAGTTGCTACATTTAGTTACAAAAAGAATTTCAATGCAAAGCCCACATTGTACTTCCCCAAACACACCTCACTGATTGAGAATTTATGTCTCCAGGCAAAATTTTCAGGGGACACTTCAGTTTTTTAAAGGCAGAATTTTTACGATAGGTAATTAATGCTAAAGAAACTTGCCCTGACTTGTCAAGGTGTGACTAACTAAAGCATATTCATAACAATTGTGCCTGCAAAATTAAGGCAACGTGGCAGTGACCCTTTGGAAATACAGCCTGGAAGGTATCCGTTCAGGTATAGGAGAAACACAGTTTCAAGTATAGGAAAAAAAACAGTTAAAAGGAATACAGACTATAGGAGCAGCCAAGGCTGTGAGTCTTTGATCAAAAATGACTTGGCAAAACAGTTTTACTCCAACTTCCACTGAAGCCAGTGCCTAAGGCTTTAGTTGGAGCTTCGGGGGGAATTATGCCCATTTCCTGCCTTAAGAGAACTGGATGAAGCACGAGCAAGATCATGAATAGGTAGGAAGAAGCAGTCTTCTCATCTGTCCTACATAATTCTGCAAACAAGAGCCATCTTTACCTGGAAACCCATTTAAATACTCAGCCTGTCTCTGGGGCTTATTTCATTTTATTTTACTTTAACATCTTTATCGGAGTATAATTGCTTTACAATGATGTGTTAGTTTCTGCTGAATAACAAAGTGAATCAGCTATACGTATACATATATCCCCATATCTCTTCTCTCTTGCATCTCCCTCCCGCCCTCCCTATCCCACCCCTCTAGGTGGTCACAAAGCACCGAGCTGATCTCCCTGTGCTATGCAGCTGCTTCCCACTAGCTAGCTATTTTACATTTGGTAGTGTATATGTGTCCATGCCTCTCTCTCACTTTGTCCCAGCTTACCCTTCCCCTTCCCTGTGTCCTCAAGCCCATTCTCTATGTCTGAGTCTTTATTTTAGAGATCACATCTTATACGGTATATCCATCCATCCATCCATCCATCCATCCATATACAGATACCATGTATAACACTTGCAATTAAAATATATTGTACTGTTATGGCAAAAGCATCTGAATCTCAGTTATTTGGTAAACCTAAAACAGTTATTCTTTAAAAGGCCTGTGCACATATATACATACCAAAAACAATTGCAGCTTGTAATTTTATGGCTGAATTAGCACTGAGTTTAATATTTAATTGTTAAATAAATCCTAAAATAATAACCATAATGCTAAATAATAATAATTCTGTAAAGCATTTCTAAGTCCTATGATGTGTTCCTTTATTTTATGCTCTAATAAGTTTCATTTGGGAGAGTGTGACTAAACTCTTGGACTGTCTCTAACTTTATATATATATATATTTCAAAGCTCACATATGTCGCTTAACTACTAATCGAGTTATTGAAGAGACCCAGCAACCCCCAGCGTCTCGCAAGAACAACGCGGCAAATGAGCGAGGTGGTGCCCAGCGGGCTGATGACTTCATATGCGGCGTCCCGGCTCGGTGACCCACAAATCTCCTTTGATATGCCAGGCAGGAGAAAGAGCTTGAAAGGATCAGGAGAAGAGGGGGCCCGATGAAGCCATCATGTGACAAGAATCCTAACACTCTGGCGGAAAGAAAAAAAAAAAAAAAAAAAAAAAACGAGAGCAGGGGCAGGAGAGAGCGCGCGCGGAGCTGATAGAGACGTCGGAGACGCAGGAGCAACCTGCGCGCTGCAGAGCATCCAGGCAGCGCGACCACAGAGGACACGGACGGCGCGCGGCAGGCCAGGCTGGGAAGCAGTCTTCTATAAATTAAAGAAATCTCCATGGAAATTAGCATGAAACATTTTCTAATCTGACGCTTTTCACTGCCGACAAGGGTCACTGGTTTAGCTTCCCTCTTATTTTATTATTCCCCAGCCACTTCCTGGCATCTTTATACCCTTCAATCCCGCTAGGGCTTTTCAGCCCGTCCAGACTGTCGGCTTCCTATGATTCTTAACCCTTTTAGACCATCTTTCCTGAAAAGGGGTATTATTATTGTGATTGCTGCTCCCGCTTTTATTATTGTTATTATACTCCTGCTAATACTATCGCTAGCAGCAGTGCACACGGATGCAGGGAGCCTCAGAGAGCAGCCCCAGCCTTTCTAATCCCTGGGCAGTGCAGTCATTACCTTGCACCGGTTTTATTTCCAAATCCAGCTGTCAGGTGGGCAAGCCCGCAGCTGCCTTGCCACCTTAAATGTCACAGGCCTGTTGGTTGCTCTGATGATCTAACGGGATGGACAAAGGTCAAGGGCCCTCGGCTGCACCTAAAGTGCCAGTGCACCAGACAGCTGACACCCGGGAAGGGAGAGGACACAGTGAGCGTCACAATGCGTGCATGTGTGCGCAAGCATGAATGCATACCCTCAGGTGTGCTACCTAACCTGTCTGAGCTGCTCTTAGTAAAATGCAGCTGATACATTCTCATGAAGTTGTGGAGAACATTACGGAACATAGTGAGAATGAAAGTGCATGGGCAACCATGGATGCCCAGGAAACAACTACCATAATTATAAATGAGATCTACACACCCTGCAACATTTTTTTAAATTATGTTTAAATATTAAGTGAACATTATTTATTTAGATATCTTATTCATTAAACATCTCTAAATGTAGCCTTTGAGCATCAGGAGTCAACTTCCATAAAATAAACTTTAAAAAAGTTAAAAACTGGGAATTCTCTGGCTGTCCAGGGGTTAGGATTCCTCGCTTCCACTGCAGGAGGCACAGGTTGGTCTGGGAACTAACATACCGCATGCTGCAGAGCACGGACAAAAAAAAAAAGTAAAAAGTAACATGCAAAGAGCCATATGTTATAATGTGAATGAAATCTGTTCAAAAAGGACATACATATTTACCTTAAAAGTCAGGAATCAACATTACTGTGGTTATCCCTTGGTGGAAAGATTTGGATTATTTTAATCATATCTCTGGTTGTTGCTTACCTGTATTATCTAATTTTTCTACAGTGATTATGTATTACAAGAGGTTTTGTTTCTTTGAAAAAAAAAAGTGACATGCATTGAGTGCTCACATGTGCTAGTTTTCTTTACAGACACTATCTCATTGAAACCCTACAGGAACTTAATTTTGCTGAGTTCTTTGCAGTTAAACGTTCTGCTGCCCTTCACCTATGTATTGTTAGTTCCTCAAATAGTTCCTAACCCGTGGTAGAGCCCTCTTGCTATTATCAAATGCTTTTGGGTTTCATGTACTACAAGAGCAATACATATCTTATTTAATCTGCTCAAGAAATCTGCAAGTTAGGCCTCACTCCCATTTTGTAGATGGGAAACAGTTGAGAAAGTAAAGGAGTTTGCCATAAATCACACCTTTATTGAACGGTAGTTTTGAAATTTGGGAGTTTGACTTATCCCAGAGGTCACATTCAATTCACCAATGATCTCCATCTTGTGAAAGAAAAAAAGGAGGCCAAGAGAGATGAAGTGACTTTTCCAAAGATGCACCACCTATAAATTTCAGCCAAGATCTACAACAGTTTTACCCAGCTTTGGAGTATATGTTGTCTCCACGGGAGCTCAGGGAGGCAACCAAGCTGTTGTTTTTAAAGTTACACCCAATTTCAGGCTGCAATCTTATATTTTGTATGAGTAGATCCAGCTATAGTCATTTCACCACTTTGTAAAGAGTTTATACATAGTCTTTTCTAGCTTTTTGTGTGTCTGGAAATCTAGAGATATCTTTGAACCTTTATAAATGACCCAATATCTTATTCCCAAACAGCAGAGGGTATGTTGAAACACTATCTAAAAAATAAAGCCAGTTTTTTTTCTACAGTATACAGACAGTTAAGACTTGAATGATAATAATTTCTATAATAATTTCTATAAAATCAAAGTTTTTCAACAGGATGATTCATCCTGTTGTAAAACTTTGATTTTCTTTTTCTTTTTTTTTTTTTTTTGGTATGGAGCATTAATTCAATAAACACTGATTTTACATAAAAATAAAATTTTGTGAATAAAATTCTATTTCAGAGTCATAGGGAAATTCATTATGAATAATGTTATTGTGAATTACTTTGTAAAACTGGATATTTTGAATGGAAATAATTATACTTTTAATTTCATTTTGGTATCTCCAATTTCCTGTGTATGTGTATATGTACACACATATCTGTGATAAGTGAAGGTTGATAGCATGATAACAACAGTCTGGGATAGGCAGGTAACAGGATAATAGGATGTCATACAAGAAAGTCATGGAGTTCAGAGGTTATGTCCTATGTATTACAAATAAAAAATAGAATCATATACTTTATACTGTTGCTGATTGAGTCACAGCATGGTTAGGGAATACCCACTTCTTTTAGACTGGATCCTGAGGAAAGTTTCCAGCACTGACAATGTTAAAGAATTTTGGACATATTGATATTTGATCCATGCCTCAGAAGCTGCCCCAAATTCCTAAAGTACATTCTGGGAATATTAACTTCTTTTGATGCAAAATGTGCCAGAATTCTGAGTTTAGCAGGATGGTTGAATCCAGCTCCCAACACTCCTTTATCTACTGCTTTTGCCTGTTTTTTCAGATAACTTTATCCCAAATCTCCCCTCTGAGCATTGCTCTCAGCTCCAAGAAAATGTGTGGTGTGTGAGAGCAGGACTAATGCTAAGTACTCAATGCAATGGAATGGCATTAAGAAAACAAAGGCCAACATGAAATGCACATATAAATATGATTGAAGTTAGTGTATAACTTGGGAAATGAATATATTTCACATGAAAATTTAATGCAAGAATTTAAGTATAACTACATAGGTTTTAAAGCAAGTACTAAAAGGTCTTCTAGACAAATCTAAGTCAAGGATGCTTAATGGCAGAGGATATTCAAGGCACAATTCTCAATAAGTAAGAAGTAAGCAAAAATATCCTAGTGAATAAAACAGAAATATGAAGGGCAATTATGAATGAAATTGTTGAATGGATGTTGCATCCATATATCCTAGAGGACCGTAATGACTGCTTGAGGTACTCACTATTCATCATCCCATCGTTTTATTCATATCCCCAGCCCACCCTCATATAGTCTGTTGCCTTAGAGAAGCTGAGTTCCACCATCAAGTATGGGTCTGAGTGCTCTAAGGATGTTTTTATTCCAGATTGATTAAAGATAGACCATTTGACACAGTTCTGACTAATGAGATTCTGGAAGTGGGGGACAATTCTTAAGAAAAATCGTTAGGGACAATGCTCTTAAGAAGGATCCAAGTTGCCATTTCCAATAACATGGATGAACCTTGAGAGCATTATGGTAAGCGAAATAAGTCAGAGAAGGCCAAGTACAGTATGATCTCACACATGTAATCTAAAAAAAATAAAACAAGCCCAAAACTAAGCATATAGATAACAGACAACAAATTGGTGGTTACAGGGTGTAGAGGAGGCAGGATTGGACAGGGAATGAGTGAAGAGAGTCAAAAGGTACAAACTTCCAACTATACAATAAGTAACTTACGGGGATGTAATGTATAGCATGGTGACTACAGTTAATAATGCTGTATCACATATGAAAGTTGCTAAGAGTGTAGGTCTTAAAAGTTCTCATCACAAGAAAAAAAGAAAAAAAAATTTGTAACTATGTACGGTGATAGATGTTAACTAGACTTATTGCGTTGATCATTTCAAAATGTATACAAACATTGAATCAATATGTTGTGCACCTGAAACTAAGATGCATTAATGGTATATGAACTAGACTTCAATTTAAAAAAACAGTAATGAAAGAAGAAATAGTTAATGGTTAAAAGGAAAAATTAAACAATCTTTATGTTGGAATAAAACCCCAAAGTTAAAAATTATCAATCACTGTAAAATTATAGAAAATTTAAAAAAGAAGGAAAGAAAGAAGGAGCCAAATGATGGCAGTTCATCTCTCTCTCTGTCACCAGACATGCACAAAGAAATCATAAGGCCTGATAAGGACCATTGCAAGTCACCGTAGTATCTAGATTTGGGGTGAGGTTAAAGTCCAGGTAGAGCAAAGCTGAGAGAAGGGAGGAGCTTGGGTCTGCATAACCCTAAGTGTGCTCATCTTGAACCTCCTCTTCTGTGAGATCCTGGTTTCCCTTTCTTACTGTTTCAACAAATGGGCTGTTTTTCTGTTCTGGACAAGTAAAAGCATCCTAAACGATATATGCTGAACTTCTCCAGAAAAACAACATACTATTTTTATCAATTAAGAACCTGACACATACCTCTAACATTGTTTTCCTTTATTTTTGGTTACATATCTTTGGCTTTTCATGTGTCAACACTTTTGTAATATAATTTTCTGTAGAAGGATAATTTGTCTTTCCTTTAACATGGTTGATTGAAGTACTGTTTTGTTGTTTGTTTGTTTGTTTTTTCCTTAACCATAGTTTGGAAAAGTATACCTGGCTTATCCAAAGTTTTGCTTTCTGAGGTTTAGGTTATCTGCAGTCAACCAAGGTCTGAAAATATTACATGGTAAATTGTAGAAATAAACAATAAGTTTTAAACTGTTCACTGTTTGAATAGCATGAGGAAATCTCATTCCCTCTCCCTCGCCCCAGGTGGGACATGAGTCATCCTTTTGTCCAGTTATCCCACCCATTACTCAGTAGCCATCTAGGTTATCAGATTGATTGTGGCGGTACTGCAGTGCTTGTGTTCAAGTGACACTTATTTTACTTAATAATGGCCCCAAAGCATAAGAGTAGTGATGTTGGCAATTCGCACATGCCAAACTGAAGCTGTAAGGTGCTTCCTTTAATTGAAAAGGTAAAAGTACCCCTTCTATGCCCCACCCTACTTCCACCAAAAAGTAGAAAAATCAGGATGTTTTTCACTGTCCATTGCTTTGTGTTTTAATAAACATTTGCAGTGACACTCTGAAAAAAAACAAAAACAAAAAAAACAAAAAACCCCACAACATTGTAAAGCAATTATACTCCAATAAAGATGTTTAAAAAAAACTACACATTTGAAGGATTCATAATTAGATTTCAGTATCTGATAATTAAATAATTAATTAAAATAAAATGGGTCACATATGGACCAATTAAAAAAACAAAACTTATACTGCCTATATTTCCTTCTGGGAGTTTCATGGTTTCAGGTTTTACATTCAAGTCTTTAATTCATTTTGAGTTGATTTTTGTGTATGGTGTGAGATAGTGGTCTAGTTTTATTTTTTTACATGTGGCTGTCCAGTTTCCCCAATACAATTTACTGAATAGACTGTCCTTTCTCCATTGTATGTTCTTTACTTCTGGCTCATAAATTAATTGTCCATATATGTGTGGGTTTATTTCTGAGCTCTCAATGCTGTTCCATTGATCTATGTATCAGTTTTTCTGCCAATATCATGCTGTTTGGGTTACTGTAGCTTTGTAATATAGTTTGAAATTAGGGAATGTGTTACCTCCAGGCTTATTCTTTTTTTCTAAGTATCATTTTGGCTATGCAGGGTCTTTTGTGGTTCTATATGCATTTCAGAATTTTTTGTTCTATTTCTATGAAAAATTTCTTTGGGATTGTGATAGAGATTTCATTGAATCTGTAGATTGCTTTAGGTAATATGGACATTTTAACATTGTTAATTCTTTCAATCAATGAGCATGAAGTATTGCTTCATTTATTTGTGTCTTCTTCAATTTTTTTCAACAATGTCTTATAGTTTTCAGAGTACACATCCTTGGTTAAATTTATTCCTGGTTATTTTATTCTTTTTTGTTGCAATTGTAAATTGGATTGTTTTCTTAATTTCCTTTTCTTTTAACTCATTTTTAGTGTATAGAAACACAATATATTTTTATTGTTGATTTTGTATCCTGCAACTATACTGTATTTGTTTATTATATCTAATAGGTCTTTTTTTTTAACTCTTTAGAGTTTTCTATACACAAAATCATACCATTTTCAAATAGTGACAGTTTTACTTCCTCCTTTCCAATTTGTATGGTTTTTATTTTTTTTATTGCCAAATTATCTGGTTAGGGCTTCCATACTGTGTTGAATAGGAGTGGTGAGAGTAGACATACTTGTCTTGTTTCTGATCTCAGAGGGATGGCTTTCAATTTTTCACAATCAAGCATGATGTTAGCTGTGATTTTGGCATATATGGCCTTTATTATGTTGTGGTCCATCCCTTCTTTATGTACTTTCTTGAGAATTATTATAATAAATGGGTGTTGAATCTTATCAAATACTTTTTCTGCATCTTTTGAAATGATCTTTTTTTTTATCTTTCATTTTGTTAATGTGGTGTATCAGGTTGACTGATTTATGGATGTTGAATCATCCTTGCATCCTGGAATAAATCCCACTTGATCATGGTGTATGATCCTTTTAATATATTGTTGTATTTGGTTTGTTAATATTTTGTTGAGGATTTTTGCGCCTATATTTGTTGGAGATACTGGCCTGTGATTTTTTTTTTTTTTTTTTTTTTTTTGCATTGTATTTGTCTGGTTTTGGTATCAGGGTGATGTAGGCCTCATAAAATAAGTTAGGAAGCATACCTTCCTCTTCAATTTTTTAGATGAGTTTAAGAAGGATAGGTATTAAATCTTTGAATATTTTTATAGAATTCACCTGTGAAGTCATCTGGTACTGGACATCTTTTTTTGAGAGGCTTTTAATTATTGTTTCACTTTCTTTATTAATAATCGATCAGTCTATTCAGATTTTCTATTTCTTCAGGATTCATTCTTGGAAGACTGTATGGTTCTAAGAATTTGTTCATTTCTTCTAGGTTGTCCAATTTTTTGGTATATAGTTGTTCATATATTCTCTTAATGTCATTTGTATTTCTGTGGTGTCTGTTATTTCTCCTCTTTTGTTTCAGATTTTATTTTTCAGAACATTCTCTCTTTTTTTCTTAGCGAGTCTAACTAAAAATCTGTCAATTTTATCTTTTCAAAGAACCAGCTTAGTTTCATTGATTTTTTCTATTGTCTTTTAAGTCTCTATTTCATTTATTACTTCTCTGTTTTTTTATTATGTCCTACTGCTACTGACTTCAGCCTCCATTTGTTCTTCTTTTTCTAGTTCCTTTAGGAGTAAGGTTGGGTTTTATTTGAGATTTTTTTTGTTTCTTGAGGTAGGCCTGTACTGGTGTAAACTTCCCTCTTAGTATAATTTTTGCTGTATCCCATAGATTTTGGTATGTCAGATTTTCATTTTACTTTGTCTTCAGGTATTTCTTATTTTACCTTTGATTTCTTTGTTTACCCAGTAGTTGGTCAGTAACATGATGTTCAGTCTCCACATATTTGTAATTTTTCCTTCTTTCTTCTTGTAGTTGATTTCTAGTTTCATACCATTATAATTGGCCAAGATGCTTGATATTATTCAGTCTTCTTAAATTTATTGAGATTTGTTTTGTGTCTCAACATATAGTCTATATTTGAGAAAGTTCCAAGTCCATTTGAGAAGAATGTATATTCTGCTGCATTTGGATGGAATATTCTGTACAAATCTATCAAATCCATCTGATATAATGTTTCATTTAAGGCCTCTGTTTCCTCTTTGATTTTTTGTTTGGATGATTCATCCACTGATGTAAGTGGGGTGTTAAAATCCCTTACTGTTATAGTGTTGTTTTCAATTTCTTACTTTAGTTCTGTTAATAATTGTTCTATATATTTTGGTGATCCTATGATAGCTGCATATATACTAATAACTGTTTTCCTGATGGATTGTCCCCTTTATTATTATATAATATTCATTGTTACTCTCTTACTGTGCCTAATTGATAAATTAAACTTTATCATAGGTATGTATGTATAAAAATAAACATAGCATATATAATGTTCAGTATTATCTGTGGTTTCTGGCATCCACTGGGGGTCTTAAAATGTATCCCATGTGGATAAGGGGGATAATTGTATATGTAAACTTAAAAAAAACATATTTATTGTCCATCCAGATCAAAAAATGAAGTTTTATTAATAAATCAGGCATTCTCCTCAAGTCCCTTCCCAGTTACTATCCCACCCTCCTAGACAAAAATAACCAATATCCTGATAATTAACACCACAGATTCATACCGTTAATTTTTAAACTTTCTATATTTAATAAATATAGAAATAATTAGTGCTTATAATACTTCTTGTACCAGATTGGAAAGCTATATTTTACTAGGAATTTGTCCATTTAATATAATTTTAAAAAATCATTGACATAAAATTATTCATAATATTATATCTTAATAATATTGTTTTTCCTCCCATTCCTTATTTTGTTAATTTGTCTTACTTTTTATTCTAGCAGTCTTTAAACATTGAGTTAACTTTACTATTTCTTATATAGTGTATTTTTTTTTTAATTTTATGAGTATAAGTCTGCTCTTATTCATTGTTTCCTTTCTTTTACATTTTTGGGAGTTTAATTTGTACTTTTGTTTTTAATGTCATCAGAAGACACTTAGCTCATTGATTTTCAGCCATTCTTCTTTTCTAATATATGCTTCCAAGACTATCATTTCCCTCTAGGCATTGTTTATGTTGCATCCCACATGTCTTGAAAACTTGCATTTTAATCATCATTCGGCAGAAAATATTTTCTAATATTCATCATGTATTCTTTGACCTATGGATTCTTTAGAAAAGTATTGGAAAAATTAAAGCTTCTTCTATTATTTTATTTTCTATTGATTTAGCATAATTACTCTGTGGTTAGGGAATATGCTTTCTGTGATTTCAATCCTTAGAAATTTGTCAAGACTTACTTTATGGCTCAGCATATGGTCTTAAACTGTTGAGTTCAGATTTCTATGTAGGTAAATAAGGTCAAGTTTGACAATCATGTGATTGAAATCATCTATACTCTAAGAGATATAAGTAATTTTAATCTGTTACTTCTACCAGTTACTGAACAAGGTGGTTAAAATCACAAGCTAATTGTAAATTGTCTAGTTCTCCTTTTAGTTTTATCAATTTCTTTTTCTTTAGGCTATAATTTTAGGTGCATACACATTTAGAATTTTTATGATCTTGTTGGATTGAATATTTTATCATTATGAAGTATTTTTGCTTGGAATCTACGTTGTCTGCTATTATAGTCACTACATCTGCATTTTTTTGTTTGGTCTTTGCATGGCATAAACTTTCTATTTTAATTTCCTAAACATTCTTATCTATATCTAATCTATCTATAGATATTATCTATATAGATATAGATTATATCTATATTTTATATATCTTACACATATATATCAAGTCATATGTATCATCTATATATTTCATATATATATATATTTGTTTCATATATGTGTAATTATCCACTTTTTTATCCAATCTTTGTAAAAATTTATACCATCTTTTAAGATTTATCCAATCTTTTCATTGACACAAGTAATCTATTTATACGTAATATAGTTTGTTACTATTAATATATTTAAATTTAAATTCCTCCTCTTATTATTTTTCCTAATTGTCAACATATTTTAATTTTTCTTCTTTCTTCTTTCTTCATTTGGATGAATCAAGCATTTTTATCCTTCATTAGCTTGTTACTTACATATTCCCCTTTCTTTCATTTTTAGCCTAGAGATAACTACATTCATCCTTAGTTTTAGAAGCTAATATAAATTAATCTATAAATTAAACTTTATCACTTCTTTGACAGTTCAAGGGCCTTACATGCTTCAAATAATGTATTCTTATTTTGCATATTTAAAGTTTATTTAGACATACACACATATTTTTACCATTAGTATCTATTTTTGTTGCTCTTCATTCTTTCCTGTATTTCCTTGTCTTAATCTAAAGTTTTTCGTATTTTACCTCTGATGTGCTAGCATGCAGCTTTCTTTGTGTTTATCCTGATCTATGCTTATAATTCTTCTTAAAATCTGAGGCTTGATGTTTCTCAACAGTTTTAGAAAATTATTGTCCAGTATGACTTCAAATGTGGCTTCTGGACCATTCTCTCTCCTCCCTTTAAGATACTCAAAGTAGATGCATATTCTAATATTTCATTGCATTACAAATATGCTTGTGTTATCCTATGTATTTTTTTATCTTTATGCTTTAGTATGGTTCTCTTCTAGTGAATTGTCTTTTCTGTATCTAATCTGCTATTAAACCCATTTATTCAATTCTTAATGTTGCTTATTTTATTTTTCAATGCTATGCTTTCCCTTTGATTTTTTCACTGTAGATTACTAGCTGAAATTATACATTTTAGCATCTATTTTTTAAACATATTAATCACACTTATTTTAAAGTCTATGTCTGATAATATTTTCTGGAGTATGCTGTATGTGTTTATTTCTATCATGTTTTGTTTTTTTTTCCTGCTGTCTTATAATCATTTAATTCTACCTTTTAGTATGCTTGAAAATCGTTGATTAAATGACAATTTAAAATATATATTACATAGTTGTCTAAGGTTTTGGCTGCAGCCATCTCCCTCCAGAAAGATTTTTTTTTTTTTGATTTCTGATAAGCAGTTAGCGAGAGTGAAGATCATCTTAAATCTAGCCTAGAAGTGATCAGATTAAAACCTAGCTTTAAGTCTTTATGAGGTCTAGTCTTTTTCTGACTCACCTTTACACAGTGCAATTCAAAAGAAATATGAGACACACATATCATTTCAAACATTAAATGGCACATTTAAATGGTAGAAAGGAGAACGAGAAAGTAACTTTTATTATTACTTTATTTAGCCAAATATATCCAAACTATTATTGCTTCAGCACATTATCAATGTAAGTTTGTTAATGGGATATTTCACATTCTTCTTTTTTGTATTAAGGCTTCAATATCTGCTCTGTATTTTGCACTTACAGTGTATTTCGATTTGGACTGGGTGCATTTTACATGCTCCATGGCCACATTATAGCTTTTGGCTACTATATTAAACAATAACTTACTCCTAAATCATAGCCCTCTGATGGTCCTAACTGGAACTCTGCACTATTTACCATGACATCCTTTTTTTGAGGTTCCTGGCTTCCACGTTTATCTTCTCAACTTCATGAGACTTCCATAATTTCTGCTTGACTTCCTAGACTTTTAACTGCTACTTTGTGTTGGCCTTAGTTATGAATCAGCAAATGCCTTCATGGGAAATGTGGAACAGAATAACAAGCTCACCTAAACACATTTAATTCTTTCTGGCATTTTGGTCTCTCAGTCCTGGTTGCCCGGGAGCAGGGAACTCCAAGATTCTGTCTTTCCTTTCCTGTAATACTGCCAACAATCAGCTCACATTCCTGGCTCTATCCTGCCTTTTTTCACTTAACTTTGTAGTCTCTTAGACCTGTGTCCCATTTTTTTCCTTGAAAAATACAGAAGCCCTGGTGTAAAATATACATATACCACAGTACACGCCACAGAACTAATATTTATCAAAACACACTCTTTTGGGGATACGTCACACTCAATGATTCACTGTTAAAATGAGAACAAGAGAATTCCAGGGCTTGAGTCACATGTGCTTTATATTAAGAATGATAAATCATCCTGTTCTGCCTTTATTGAGGTAGAAGCTATTGACAACAAAAGCCCCAAGCTGAAAGAAATTAGCAAAAATTAACTCAAAACTGAAGGAAAAAATGAGAAGTACTCAATGACCAACACTCAGAAGCCCTAAAGGAAATCTCAAGAAAAAATGATAAAACTTCAAAAATAATTGTTAAAATAAAGAAAAAATATTTATAGAAAATATCTAAGTAAGGAAAGAATCTTGGAATCTTAAGACTTGTTATCTGAATTCAATATAATGTGAAAAATTACATTCCATCCAAATGTTAGTCAACTCACTTTTTAAAATTTTTACTGGAGTATAGTTGACTTACAATATTGTGTTAGTTTCAGGTGTACAGCAAAGTGAATCAGTTATACATATACATATATCCACTTTTTTTTTAGATTATTTTCCCATATAGGCCATTACAGAGTATTGAGTAGAGTTCCCTGTGCTATACAGTAGGTACTTGTTAGTTATATATAAGTCAACTCATTTTTTAAGTAGATAGGGACTATATTCAAATTCAATGAGGGCTTATCTGGGATAAAAATAAGTCAACATGGCTAGTATAAGAGAGTGAGTTTTCTTATTGATTGTACTGATCTCATTTCCTAGGCCAGGCAATAACTGCCTAGTATGGATGTGAGTAACTAATTAATTGATTGCCTTTTAGTGTGTTAAAAAAATACATCAGGCTTCCCTGGTGGCGCAGTGGTTGAGAGTCCGCCTGCTGATGCAGGGGACACAGGTTCATGTCCTGGTCTGGGAAGATCCCACATGCCGTGGAGCGGCTGGGCCCGTGGGCCATGGCTGCTGAGTCTGCGCGTCCAGAGCCTGTGCTCCTCAACGGGAGAGGCCACAACAGTGAGAGGCCTGTGTACCACAAACAAAACAAAACAAAACAAAACCATACATCAATATAATGCTTCCTCTTAGGATCAGCTTTGTTTATTCCATATCGTTGTATGGTGACTACCATATTAAAAACAGGGGATGGGCACTCAGTTGCCTAGAAAATATTTATCCGGATGCCAGACCATTCCTAAACTATTCCTTTTCATTCCACTTTGATTTCTTCTGCCGAACTGGTAAGCCTCATTTGTAAGGTCACCTAGCACTAGAAGTGAAGATCTTGAAAATGCAGCTTTCACAAAGATAGACATTATGTTCAAAGAGTGGTTGAGCCATGTTCAGGAGTAAAAAGAAGATCACAAGAGAAGGGCACGTATGTCTGGAGAGACAAAAGCAAGGAGCCCTCCAACTTTTCCTCTTTTACCCCAAAAGACAGTGACCATTTTCCTAAGGAAAGTGATAACATAGACAATTTTTAACAGTGTTCTAAAACCAGTCCCTGCCTTTCTATCCAACTTCATCTTACACTTCTCTCCCCACTGCCTCAATACCACTGGAATCCTTTCTGTTTCTCAAATGTATTCAACCTTCACTCTACACTGTACATTCATCCATACTGCTATTCTCTCTAAGTCTGAAACCCCCTCAGATGGGTTAACTTCTACATATCCCTAAAATCCCAGCTTCAAGTTAATTTCCCTGGGCAAATATTCTTAGACCCTCTGGATCTCACTGAATGTTTATATTTGTAGTTTTGTAAATGATTCTCTTCCATTGATCAGCAAGGGCATGGATCACATTTTTATTGTATAGTGTTTTATCCTCAGTGCCTGTGTCAGTGCTGGTGTCAAAGCACGTAACTATTCATCTCATAAAAAGAAAAGGAAATCAGTAAATAAATAAATAAATACATACATACATACATACATAAACTTTCCCAGGATTCTAGGAAATTTTGTAAATTATTTCTTTCTATTTCTTAAAGGAAACAAATTATTGTGATTTTGAAATAAATAGAATAAATAAATTTAGAGCTGGAATGGATTTTTAAGAAACTAACATATAATCATTTCATCTCACTGATAGAAAGCTGAGGTCCAGGAAGCATCAATGGTTCATTACTTCAACTTACATTGATGATAATAACAATATCCAAGCCATCACAGTCAATGGCAGACTAGAGCACGATGCAGAGTTCCCCTTATCCACTCCAGCATATTCTCAGAGATTCTCAGCAATGGTATAACAACACACCAGTGATAAAGTTCTAAAATTTTTAGAGGATTTGTTTCCCTAAGAGAGTCAAATCAATGCTATCCCTAAAACTGTCACTCTAATCTACATACACTTGAATAGCAATTTTAGTTTTCTTTTGGTAATAAAAACATTTATTAAATTAGCTAAAACATTTTATCTACAAGTACAGAAAACCTAACAAAAGATGGTTTATTTTAATAATGACTTTCATATATCACATAATAATCAGTCCAAGGATAGGGCAGTGCAAGGATAATTCACAAGCTTAATGATATAATCCATAAGCCAGGTTCTTTCTGTCTTCCTGCTCTGCAAACCTTGACATACTGGCCTCTGTCCTCATGAATTTTGTTTGTTTGTTTTGTTTGCAGTATGGCTGCAGCAGTTTGAAGCATCATATACTCACAGGAAGACTTCCAAAGGCAGTCAATGTTTCTTTCCATTTTAACAAGAGAAACTTCCTCAGAGTATCTAGTTAAGTCTCACTGGCCACAGCTGTGTCACAAGCTCACTTTTGAACCAATTACTGACAACACAATAATAGAACCACTATGGCTAACTCAAACCAATCAGCATTTTCTTTTTTCATTGAAATATAGTTGATTTACAATATTATGTTAGTTTGAGGTGTACAGCAAAGTGATTTAGTTATATATATATATATATTTTAGATTATTTTCCATTACAGGTTATCACTAGACATTGAATATAATTCCCTGTGCTACATAGTAAATCCTTGTTGTTAACCTGTTTTATGTATAGTAGTTTGTATCTGTTAATCTCATACTCCAAATTTATCTTCCCCCTCCCTTCCCCTTTGGTAACCATAAATTTGTTTTTTTATGTCTGTGAATCCATTTCTGTTTTGTATATAGATTCATTTGTATTAATTTTTAGATTCCACATATAAGTGATATTATATTTTTCTTTCTCTGTCTGACTTACTTCACTTAGCATGATATTCTCTAGGTCCATCCATGTCAATCAGCATTTTCTTTCTTGCCTTGGAGAAGGGCACAGTTTCTCTTGAAGCAAATGGGTACTCAGAAGGGCAAGTGTGGGGGAATTGATGTCTGTAGGCAGTGAAGAGTCCTTGCACATTTATTTTAGATATTTTTTATAAAGATCAGGTGACTGACTAATTGGGATTCAACAGGCATAATGTCAACTATTTTTGATCTTTGTAAAATTTTACACTAAGCATGAATGATAATATTTCAACTACCTTCTGAAGTCTTAATCTCTGGTAAAATACTTGCAAGTGTAAACATTTTATAAGATCAAACATTATTTAATTATTCAGAACTCAAACTGTATCTATTAAACCATGTAAAAATAAATGCATTTTTTGCGTCACTACTCATCCAACAGCTACTTCTAAGATACTGTCTTAAAGGAAAAAATACCCACTATTTAAATGAAGCTGATCAATATAAAGACACATCCGGAGGATCTGACTGTATTGTGTCAGATAAAATTAGTATGCCAAGAGCTCAAATGTCGTAAAGACAGAAGACTCAACTTCATGAGGGATTTATTAGCAGTCAGACATAGTGCATTGTCCTGCACAGACATATGCTGTCTATGCCAAACATTCATGATGCTATCTTAATGAATAGAGAAAGAACTCATTTTGAATCTTTAAAGTTTACCACCAAGTTGAATAATTACACTGACTATTGGAAAAAAAAAAAGCTCTCATATTTTCCATGTTCTTTTCTCATATAAAAACATTATTTCTCTCCCAAATCTTCCCCCTGACACTCAGCCATTGTACACCATATCAAATAAGTAGATAAAAATATTAATTTCCCCCATCTCTGTTCTACACTATGAATGTTCATGTTTATTTATAATCACACTGGTTCTCTTGGGCTGCAAGCAGACTTTGGGAGAGGGTTCCTGTGTCTGTTTATTCTGTCTACATCACACTTAACACAGTGTCACGTGCAGGAATGTGCTTTGTGATCAATATCAGGAATTAGACTGTGAAAGGTAAAATTAAAATGAATTTTATACTTAAGTTAAATAAACAGTAGCTCCCAATTCAGGGGACGAATACTGTTACAGGAAAAATATGATCTAGCCATTATCTTCTCATGAATACTAATATTGGGTGTCAGGCTTAAGAATGGAAAGAGAAATGAAAAAAATATTATGATGACTTAGCCATACTTGATAATTTGTTATATATAAATATAAATGTATATATAAAACTATATATATATAACTATACATATATATAACTATATACACACATATACACACACATATAAAACTATACAATCTTTAACAAAACACAAATAGTATTGTTGTACTTACTGAAGTTGGAGTCCACAGAAATCAATCCTGTTAACCCGACCACAAAGGCTATTAGAGAGCTCAAAGTCTTGAAGTCAGGGTGTTGTATGGAGCCTGATGGCAAGTAGAAATCATAGACCAGGACTTAGCCCAGGAAAAAGGCTCTGGATAGAAAACTCTTCTGGTTCCACTGCCCCTATTATCTCTGGTAGCTCACTTCTGGAACTGCAAAACTCCCACCACTGATTTCAACACTTCTGAAACCAAATTAAATTATTTCTAAAATGTCCCTTATCTTTGCATTACTCCTTCAATATATATTCCCAGTTAACTAAGCCTAGGACCAAAACCTCACTCCAGCTACTATGGAGTGAGAAAAGAGAATTGCATGGTCCTTTTTGTTTCTGAAATTGAGTCCCACCAAGCCAGTGCAATGGGGAAATAGTCCAAACTACAAAGGGCATAGAGACACTGAGTAGCCAAGAGAGTCAAAAAGGGCTATCACCATTTGTCATTTGTGTAAATACTTCTTCCTATGCTTAGACTTCCAGAAAGGAAAAAAGAAATGGATACTCAGAACATCACACAACCATGCAACAATAAGCATACTCACTCTTTCCCCAAAGGGAGACAAAGTAATGTCTCATCAGTTATTTCATTCCAGCTCAAAATCCACTAGTGCCCATTCCTGTTATGCAGGGACCATCCAGTGTTGAAATTCTGCTTTCAAGAACAAAATGTTAAGTAGTGTACACCATATACAGTAATGAAGGAAAATAAAAATAAATTGGAGATTAATGTATGTAAATATGTTCATCATATGGCAAAAACAGACATATAGGTGTCTGTTTCTACAACTGTGTATGAAAGCAGAGCTTATGTTTATGACTTCTCTCCTTCATTACTCATTCTGCATACTCTGTCTTCAATCAGCACCCCAGCTGACCAAGTAAGTTGTTTTTGGTTGTTAACCTAACAAGTTACCCAAATCTTTATTGTTGTTGCATCCAAGCCTTTGGCAGTCTTTCTAGTTTATGATTTTTTTTCTTTCATTTAACTACATTATCGTAGATAAGAAGGTGCCCTGAGAGATCACAAGGGTTACACCCATAATTCTCCTTCTTCATTGTAAAGTAATAGCCCTGTTTTTTCTTCAGAATCAGGATCGGTTATGCCAACCAATACTAAAATGCCTAACATTTCATTTTTTTCCTAGAGTCATATGAAGCTGAAAATTACAATGTTATGAAAAGAGCTTCTATAGCAATGGAAATGTTGTGTCCTGGTGGAAATATGCTTCCCTTATGGTCTAATATCTCTAAAACAGCACACCCCAAATTTATGGGAATGAGAAGCAAGATTTTTTTAAGTAACTGAGATTTTCAATATGCCATTCAAAGATTTTATAATGAAAGGTACTTCTGGGTTATATCAAATATAACAAGGCTAATGATTCAAAACATATCAGTCCTTTGTCTTTTTTCCTCTCAAGTACTTTCCCCAGTAGAAGAAATAAGATGTCGAAATCTGTAACAATGTTAGAACAGTAAGAACCCTTATAGTATTCCTTGAAGATGCTTGATGGACAAGGATACAAATCCATATTAAATATCTATGCCAGCGAATAAAACTGATACAACCTGTCTTGGAAGGGTTTTGACGTTATTACCCTGTTACGGACACCTGGATGGTCCTCTTTGATGTAATATATATCTGTATTTTAGTGATACTTATAGTGGATGGTAATTTGGACATCCATGAGTGGGCATAGCCTGAATGGTGCATGTTTTTAAGACATCATGAGCCATCATGGAACCTTGTTCCATGGCCACTTAAAATACATAACAGAGCAAGAGAAGGATACTTCAAGAAAATCATTACTGATTAGTAAGAACTTCCTCTGCAGTGAGTGTGACCTTTGGTGAGCATTCCAAAATAACCTCACAATCTGTAATTTTCCTGAAATACACATACCTCCTCCCTAAATGCCCTTGCTACAGTTTTCCAAACTTGCCACTCTAATCCCCTGACCACATGGACAAACCATTAGCCAGAGCAGTGGCTCACTAGAAAATTCACGATAGTGGTGAGACCTTGTATTTTTGTGAAATTTATCTTCAAACCTATGGCCTGCATATATCTTGCCAAAGTATTTAAGATACCTGTTACTTCTTTCTCTCCAGATGCTATTAATATGGAATTATCCATGTAGTAGACCATCAAAATGTCCTTGGGAATGATGAGACAGTCAAAGACCCTGGAAACTCATTTGGACATGTTTGAAAACAAAAGACAAGACATTTAGGGTATATCACTGTCCTTGTTTGTTTAGGCAAACTTCTATTGATACTTTCTATTTATTAAGAGAGAGAGAAAAACATTACCAAATCCACAAATGAGTTCCAAGTGCCAGTGAGTGTGCTGAGTTTCTCCAGCACAGAAATCACATCTGGAACAGCAGTTACTCTTAGAATCAAATCTATTTCACTTGAGATAATTCAGGCTTATTGTCTGAGGTTCCTCACTTTCTGCACCTCTGCTACTGGAGACATAAGTGGAATTATATTAGGATCCACTCCTGTATTTCTCAAGTCTTTGATAGCAGCACTAATCACACTTTGGAGGAAAAGATTTCCCTAGGGATGGGTTATCGCTTTTATTTTTTTTAATTTACCACATTTCATTAAGAACAGGAAGTTCCAGGGGAAACTTCATTTTATGGCTCATCAAAAGTAGTGGAGATTTTGCTAGTACTGGGGTGTGTGTGTGTGTGTTGTATTTCAAAAATAGAAAGATTTGGGAGTCCATTGAGACAAATATTTATTTATCATCTGATATTTATGGACCATGGTGGTATTTGGGACTTTTGTGAACAATAGTGTTAGCACCAAGTTAGTGTTTACTAATCTGCAAAAGGTCTGGATACTTTCATTTTCCCAGTGATAAATGGCTTCATACTCCTTTGAGAAAGACTTGGAGAAAGAAACATGATACATACTTTGATATTATTACAAGGTCCAATCATGATGCTATCTGCCTCTATTTCTTTCGAGGAAAACTGGGTCTAGCAACTGATTCAGGTATTGGGACTGGGTTTAGGATAACAAATTTATACTGTGGTTTCTCAAGTTTGACCAAAATTCATCAGACATGAAGCTCCACCCTCCCCCAACATTCACAAAGTATTGTGCATATCACTTAGGAATCTTCTAGAAACTTTGAATGGGCTTTGTCCTAAGGAATCTCCAAATGATTAGCCAGGGTCAAAGACTCTTGAGGGCTTGTTTACCATGCTGGCCTTTTTATCGTGGAGGTTAAATGCAACTACTTGGCCTCTGCTCCTCTGTAATTCTCTTACCCACTGAAACCAGAAACCTATTTCCAGTACAATCCCTCTCATAAGCATCTTAAATACTAAACAAATTACCAATAAGCATGTTTCATAGATCTTGGGGCTTTCATGACACAAAATTTTTCTCAAAGTCTTGGTAGAGAAAGTATCTTTTGGTCTTTCTCAGGGGATATAGTTAGGAAATTATTTATAGTAACACATGGTAAATGCACCCCAATCTTCCAATACCAAAATTATGGGGGCTTCTTCTATGTATTATACCAAGGAAATTTTTGGCATTTCTTCTGTTTTCTTTCTTTTAAGTTCAGGTTACCTTTGAGTTCCAGGTTTCAATTTTTAGACATCTATTGAAGCAAATAATGAAAATCCAGGAAATCCAACCAGCATCCTAAAATCATGTCAATTAATTTGATCAAATCAAACGTAAGGATCTTCCCTCATTTTAAGAACAAGCTCAGATCCATTCCTACACATATTGTACAGATTCTGGTCAACAGGAATTATTAAAACCATATATGTTTTTTTTAACATAAAAGCATTCTCATGAAGGTTTGCTTTTATAGTTTTCTCCATAAGTATTCTGGGATATAATGCTTGTTACATTCAGGGAGGTAAGAAGGGTTTAGGAATGAATGCTCACAACAGATGGCTAAGAAGAGTGATCTGCTTATAAGTATAAAACTTAGGAAAGAGAGTTACTTAAAATGCCTTCATGCAACAGTGAAAGTCTGGTCAACAGGGAAAGAGGGTTTCCAAGGGAGTTGCAAAACCTCTGAATTTTCCCCATACGTTCTCATTTAAATTCTGTTTTTTTTCCAATCACTATCCTATTCATCTAAGATCTGGTGAAGCTTTGAATTTAACTGATATTATCATTCAGTGTCTGCAAATTAAACACTGAGTTTAGGGTATGGCTACCTCATCTCCGTGTCAGCATGAGACCAAACAAGAGATGACGGTTTCTTCTGGTCCCCAGGAGAAGTTGAAGGCAGCGGTCCCCAACATTTTTGGTACCAGGGACCGGTTTTGTGGAAGACAATTTTTCTACGACGGAGGAGGAATGATGGTTCAGGTGGTAATGCGAATGATGAGGAGTGATGGGGAGCAATGTGGAGCGGCAGATGAAACTTTGCTTGCTCCCCCACTGCTCACCTCCTGCTGTGCGGCCCAGTTCCTAACAGGCTGAGGACCGGGTTGGGGACCCCTGGTTTAAGATCTCTGAATCTTCCCATATATCCTCAATTTAATTCTTAGTGTTCTAACACTTTCTAACCATTTTCCTAATTTTGACATAAAATTTATAGTGAAGCTTTGAATTCAGTAGATACTGTAATTTAGCTCAAACATTAAACTTCGACAGCTTCCACTCTATAGAAGCCTGAGATGAAATCAAGAAAGTCTCTGGATTTTAATTGATGCTTTAAACAAAGTTTTTCAAGATTTTAGCTTGTCATCACCTTTAAGCACCCACTTTGGCATGCTCTTGTCTTTCATTCATGGCAGTGGCAAAATGGCCATTCAAACACTTATCTTTCAGGAAGTGCCTATTCTAGGTGACCACAGGCCATCACTATTACATATCATGTGTTTCCATATTTCCAACCTAGGAGACTATATTGGCTCCAAATAGTTAAGGTAACTCATTCCAAATACCTATATTAATCATGGATTCCATTGCTTATAAGCCACTCTCTATTCCCAATATCTATAAAGTTCAGATTTCTTGATCTGAAGCAACTCTGTCTAATTTAAAACAACTCTGTCTAATTTAAGCAGAATAGAAGCTTACTGGAATGCATTTGTGGCAAAACTGACAGTAGAAAATGGTTAGGGACAAAAAGTGATTATGCAGCAGAAAGACATGCAAAGTTAAAGCCCAGGAGTGAAACAGGTAGGTTACCATTCCTCGACGCTGTTCCCATGGGACACTGATGTCATTGCCCCTTCCAATACTGTTGTCTCTGCCATAAGTACTTTATAAACGGTGTCTATGCTTTTACATTACTTTTTGTATTTGTTTTCTAGTGCCACCATAGTAAATTATACAAACACAAGCAGTTTAAAGCAACATAAATTTATTATCTCACAGTTCTGTGGGTCAGAAAGCTAGGCACAGCATGGCTGACCTCTTCCCTGTTATGGGTTTCAAAAGGTGGAAATCACTGTGTCACCAGGGCTACATTTCTTTCTGGAGGATTTGAGGATGAATCTGCTATCAAGCTCATTAAGGTTGTTGGCAGAATTCAGTTCCGTTTGTTGCAGCACTGAGGTTCCCATTTTCTTGATAGTCGATAATGTGGGTCATTCTCAGCTCCTTAAATGCTACAAACCTTCTCTACTTCATGGCTTCCTGTCTACATCATTAAAGCCAAGTAGCGTCCTTCTCATGCTTAGAATCTCTCTGACCTCTTCTACCTCACCTTGCCTCTGCCTTTCTTTCCTGCCTCATCGCTCTGACGTTTTTGCCTTCTTCTTCTGTTTTTAAGGATTCATGTGATTACATTGAGCCCATCCAGATAAACCAAGATAATCTCCATACGTTAAGGTCAGTTGATTAGTAAGCTTAATTCCATCTGAAAAGTGTCTCACAGTAGTACTGAGATTAGCATTTGATTTTATAACCAGGGGATGGAATCTTGGAGAACATCTTTGGAATTCTGCCTCCCACACTCCCTAAACTACAAAAAACTAGTCAGAGCATACAGCCTAACAAAACAACATCTCCCATGCCTTAAACTTGGCTTCCAGGGAGTGGGCAGAAACAGTGTCTAGCAGCATGAACCTCTAGAATGAGGCCTACCTAATATTTTACTTGTTCTAACACAATGGGTTTATCAATCAGAGAAACAAATGGGTTCAAATCCTGAATGCCCCCTTCTCCAGTGAAATAACATCCACTATTGGAAACAAAATTCCTTTTGTTCTTTAAATTGATACATCTATTATTTTAACCCCATTAGTGAAATTAAACCATTAAATCTGCATCATTTAAATATACTTCTATTAATGCTAATCAACTAATTGAGGAGTAATCCATAAAAAGTTTCCTAATTAGAACTTAGCTCCCCAAATATCCATTTGTAATGAATTTATCACTTAAATGTATCCTGAAGAAAAATAAATTCTTAAAACATAAAAAAAGTGATTCTACATTTACAATTGGCTCCATACTGCATAAGCACATGATATTGTGGTAAAAAAAAATTCTCATCAAATGCACTCACTTAAACAGGTAAGCTCATAAGTCACTCAAATGAAGTATAAAAAATATAAAAACATTTTTTTCTTTGTGAGGATAATTATATTTAATTTAATTGTCAAAAAAAGTCATATACTTGTCTACTTTTTGAGTTAAAGAGAGAGGTAATGTGAAGTAGAGTGCTTCAAAGGCTGCTTCTACTCCTATAGAGAACTTTTTGTCAGGAGTAGTCCTTGACGCTGACTAACTTATTCACTCCATGCAGTTGAATCTTGTGAAATGTCTGGTACAGGCTTTTCTTATTAAAAAAATCCAAACAAAACGAACAAACAAAAAACCTGAAAGGATTTTTTTCACTGGAATTTTTTAAAATAAATAAAATTTTCATCAAGACATCAACGTCATTCTAGTACAAGTCTGGGTGACACAACACAAAGTCCACTCCTGCCCTTTCAGCCATGCTTCTCTCACTCTCCAAGTTAGACGTGACCAAGAAAACTACCTCTGCCAGCTCCATCCCTTATTTGTATCTCCAAAAGTAAGCCTTCCCTTCTTATGTCAATCCACATTATACCCAGCTCTAAACTTCTATACAAGCTGCAGACAATTCTCTCTTTGGATTATAACTACTGAAATTTCAGACTTTTCAGTTGAGGAACTACATTCTACTGTGCCATTGAATTTGTACAATTTTGAGACCTAACAAAATTGGTCTTTCTGAACAAATTCTTTAAAATCTTTTTTGCATCAAAGCACCTAAGGAAAACTTTCAGGTTTAGTACTGCTTGCATTACTTTCAGAAAAAAAAAAAAAAAATTAGACTTCCATTTCTAGAACAGAATAGTATCTAAGAGACACTGATATCAACCTCTCCCTACTTAAAAAATCCATTAAATATTTAATAAAACATTTTAAACAAGTTCTTTAGATAGGTTTTTGTTTGTTTGTTTGTTTGTTTGTTTGTTTTTTGCGGTATGCGGGCCTCTCACTGTTGTGGCCTCTCCCGCTGTGGAGCACAGGCTCCAGATGCACAGGCTCAACAGCCATGGCTCACGGGCTCAGCCGCTCCATGGCATGTAGGATCTTCCCAGACCAGGGCATGAACCCACGTCCCCTGAATCGGCAGGTGGACTCTCAACAACTGTGCCACCAGGGAAGCCCTAAACAAGTTCTTTAAAAGATTAGATATATCTGAAAGAAAATAAGGGAAAACCAAGGTCATCAGTGAGAAAGGAACATAGACTAAGGAGAAAAGCTATCAATAAAGCAACTTGCTATCCTGAGGATATACAAAGGTGCTAGAGTACCAGTGGTAAGGAGTGACTACAGACAATATTCTAAAATTATTGATGGACAGGATCTACATAAAGGTGGAACTCTCAGAAAAAAGATTAAACTAGGTAAAGCAACCATTTAAGACAGTCTAAAAAACAATGAGTCTTGCTTCTGGTTGGAAGATAAAAGAAAAGAGCAACATCAACAACATAACAAATGGCCTGCCTTCATGTAAGACTGGGGACTGAGTTTACAATTTTTTTCATGCCTTTAAAAATTGCAAACATAGAGCTATAATTTAAAACAGACCAGATCTCTGGTGTCCTTGCACACCTGGCAGAAAAATAAATCTTCCCTGGTGGAAAGCATCCTCAAAGCAGGTGTCAAAAAATTTATATAGTTTGTTCAAGAAAACACAAAAACTCATAATAAAATCTCAATATAAAAAAGAAAATAAGACACCATAAGGGGGAGTCAGCAGAAACAACCAAGAACAAAATTAGATCTGTAATAACTTCAATTATTATAATTATTGGATATATAACTAACAACAAGTACATTTGAAAAAACAAGGGAAAAAATGAATTTGGAGCAAATGTCTACCAAACATGATGAAATTTTAAAAAATTCCAAAAATGACAAATATAATAATTTCAATTAGAAAATTAATGACTGGTTTACATATTAGTTTACACACAATAAAGGAGAGAATTGCTGACCTGAAAGTTTAATCTGAAGAATTATTAGTGATAATGTCCAATGAGACAGAAAATATGAAAGTGAGGTTAGAGAGATATGGAGAGAAGAGTTTAACCAAATATATGTCTAATCAAAAATATGTGTCTAATTACACTTCTAGAAGGAGAAAATTTAGAGAATAAGAGAAAGAAAAGAGTACTTGAAGAAATCATGTCTGAAAGTTTCTTGTAATTTTTTAAACACATGAATCCTCAGATTATTGAATCCCAGTGAGTCCCAAGCAAGATTAAAAAAAAAAAAAATCCACACCCAGATACATTGTAGTAAAACTACAGAATCCTACAGAAAAAAAGTGAATTTAATAACAGAGAGAAAAAATACAATAGTTTACCTTCAAAGAAATGACATTTTTGCTGACAAATTCCCAACAGCAAAAATGAAATATTGAAGAATGAAAAATTATATTTTAGAAGCCTGGGAGTAATCACCTGTAATTTAAAATTTTTAACTCTAGTGAAGCAATTTTTCAAGAAGACAGAAACTGGAAGTGTTTTCCACCAAAAGATGGAATTACTAAGGAAATACATCAAGAAGAAACAAAGTAAACACTAAAGGACATCCAGAAATGAAAAGAGAATGGCAATTGAATACTTAACATTGCATAAGTCTTTTAAATTGCTATTCAACTAATAATGATAAAGTGCCTAATTTGTGTGTTAAACAATGAAAGTTATGAACAGATATTGTAAGTAAGGAGAGAGAGAGGTGATTGGAGTTAAAATATCCCAAATCATTTGTTGAGGAGGCTGATAATACTTCGTTGGTCTTTGTTACATGAAGTTTGCAGGTTAAAACCTACAACAGAACCACTAAGAAAAGGAAGTAAGATTTATAATATCTAAACCACTGTGGGCAGGGGAAGAGGCAATAAAAATAAAAGGAATATATATATGGATTTGGAAAATTGCAAGAAAGGAGAAAAAAGTGTAACAATGAAAAGGAGATACAAATTTAAAGCACAGAATAAATCCAAATAATCAGTAATAATGAACTTTTTCTTTAAAAATTACACACTGTCAAAGTAGATTTAAAAATAAAAATAAGAACACAGAAAGCATAAAAGTTAAGGATTGAAACAGATAAACCAGGTAAGTAGAAGCCAAAAATCAGCAGGTGGGATATATTAAAATCAGAAAATTGGACTTTAAGAGAAAGATATCACTAACAATAAAAAAAGGAAGTAGTAACAATGCTAAACTAATATTTTCAATAAGAAAATACAGATATGAAGCAAACTATCTACTCGTGTGTATGTTATTTATATAGTTGTATATACCTTAGGATATGATAGGAAAAATGACAGAATTATAGTGAGAATTTATATTAACGTAATGATGGGTAACTCTAATATACCACCCACAATAATTGATAGTTAAAACAAATGAAAAATTTATTAAGGACATAAAATATTTAAAAGGACAGTCTTTTAATTAACATGTCAAACATGTTCCAAAATGTTAAAAATATGCAATCGTATATAAAACATGGAAAATATTACCCTGTCATAAGGTATTTAAAAGTATGAGCAAATTTCAAAGGAAAAACATCATATATTATACAATATAATGTGTATTTGTATATATATTTATTTAAATATTTAATAAATTTATTTATATACAAGTATTTATTTAAATATTTATACATTTAAATGACATATTATACTGAATATTATATATATATATATATTTTTTTCCCCTAAAAACAAAGGGCAAAGGACATGAACAGCTATTTCAGATTCATTAGTAATTAGAGGTAAACAAATTAAACCCATAATAAATATAATGAAATAGCAATTTACAATAAGACCTCCATATCCACAGGCTCTGCATCAGTGAATTCAACCAACTGCAGATGAAAAATATTTGGAAAAACAAATTCTGGAAAGCTCCACAAAGCAAAATTTGAATTCGCTGTTCCTGGCAACTATTTACCTAGCATTTACAATGTAAAAAGTATTATAAGTAAGCTAGAGATTATTTAAAATATAGGAGAGAATGTGTGTTGGTTATTTGCAAGTACTGTGCAATTTTATTTAAGCGATTTAGCATACAAAAATTTGGGTATCTGAGGGGGATCCTGGAATCAATCCACTGTGGAGAGCAAGGGATGACTATATTCACTTTTTGGCATACGTTTAAAAGTCTGAAAGTACCAAATTTTGGCAAGAGTTTGTACTAATCTCTAAAAGTTGAACCAGATTCCACATCTAGATCTATATACTTAGTAGCTGTGAATTCATTTTCTCATCTTCTCACCAAGTTTTTTCATTCAATCTAGGTCTACCTGCTAAAGAGAATGAAAAAAAAAAAGAAAAGCCTGCTAATATTAAGTCTTCTCAGGTGAGAAGGGAAAGCTGGACTAATTATAAATACATATGTGGGTTTTTGTTTGTTTGTTTATTTGTTTGTTTTGGTGCGGTGGGGGTGAGAACTGCAGACAAACTATGCTGAAAGCTGTTCTAGAATCATTGGCCAGTCATCACATCCTCTCCATTTCATGGTGAGCATTGCCAGTGGGTGGAGATGTTCTACAGTAAGCTCAGCAGACTAACTGCTCTCTGTTTAATGGACAAGGATGGGCTCACTGATTTCACTGATGGGAAGGAGACTGTGACACTTTGAAAGGGTCAGTCATAACCCTGATCAGTCATAATCCTGAGTTGTAAGGTTGGGATTTGGTCTTAGAAAAAGGAAGGTAGATTATGAGAATTAGTCTTTTTGAAGATAACCTAAGGTAGCCAGCTAGCCTCTCAGTTTCTTAAAAATTGAAGGACACTTTCACCTTCTCATACCTGTTGATATGGAGACCACAATTAACATGTGTATTTAATACATTTATTTTACACTCTTTCCCATCTGTTGGACCTATCTCTGTGCTCCAGTCATTATCTGAATGCCTCCTAGTTTTGGTCAGACACAATAACATTCACATAGCTTTCCTGATAACTGAACAGTTCATTATTCAGGACTCTTTGACACGAAGAAAGAAAGGACATAGACATGAAAATAGAAAATAACACTCTTGAAAATAATGATTCCTAGAAGACATCCAATTAAGTAAGTAGTCTCATTTCTGAATCATTCAACAAATATGCATTGAGGACCTTTTATCTGAATGGCACTGTATCTGATACAGGGAGAATGTGAAGCTGACTAAGAAACTAATTTTTCTCAGAGAATTTAGTTTGCAATGAGGAAACCACAAATCAATAACTAAAACAGAAGTTAAAAATCTGTCTCAACAAAGATCACACATCTTACAGTTGAAGTAGAATAAGGAAGAACAGATTGTGAGCACAGCAACCAAAAGACTCCATAAATCAGTGGCATTTGCACATGGGAATTTTAGAAACACCATGAGGACAGGCACAGAGTTATGAATGTGCCTTCTATACAGTGAGAATAGAGAGTGTAAGCAGTGAAATTGATAAAATTTGGCAGGATATGAAGCCAGAAGGTTATGAGACTTGATTACAGAAGGTCTTGAATGTCATTTTAATGTATCTCAACCTTATACTTCAGGCTGCTCAGGCCCTGAAGACTATGAGGAATGGGAGAAATGTCAACTGACTTAGATTTTAGGAAGATAACTAGGGCAGCATGTGAGTGACAGGTTTGAAGATCTTGTTAATGAGGAATAGTTAATAAGATACTTAAGGTATCCAGGTTTATACATATGATCAACTGAATAAAAAGTTCCTTATAGGAAGATTTTAAGTTGTTTTTTTTTCCCATTTCATTTCCTCAAGCTTTTGTTTTGCTCAGAAACCTATTCAAATTCAAACATCTATAGAGGTTTCTTCAAAACTATAATGACATTTTCAGGTACATAAATACAACACTTCAACAAGTATTCTGAGAAAAATATTAAACAGCTGATATAATCTGGTACCTGAATATTGGATTCTGAGGGATTTAAAAATATGTTTCTCTGTGATGAAAATTCACATTGTAAGAAGTATGTGATTTTTGAAAAGGGGAGAGCTGGTTACAAAGAGCATGAACTGCAAGTAAGTAGTGAAAAATATCCCTCCCCCCCAAAAAAAAATGGCAAAGAGACACTTAAAAAGTTTAAGAAATATGCATATTTTAGATATTAGGTTTTGTCATTTTTACAATGTATTTAATAGATTGGAAAGATCTAAAAAATTTACCTGCATTGAGTATAAGAAATCATAACAAAGCCTTTTTATACTCAGAGTCAGTGTTAATTAGATGTGACTTTGAGAAATCTTTTAAAGTGCAGGTGAGATGGAGAGCACAGCTGGTACAGAAACCAGCTAGTCAAGAACAATCTATTGAGCACATCAGTAGGAAAAGTCTTTCCCCAGAGACTCGTTATTTGATGATTGAAAAAGAATGTCTAGACATCAAATGGGTTTTGGACAGTTTAAGGTACTAAAGTATTTTCCTGGGGAAAAAAATTATATTAGAGGCAGATCATAGAGCTATACAATGGTGGAACAGAATGAAAGATGAGCGATACTCAGCCTGTAAGATATTATATTTCCCTGTAGCAATGTATTTGCATTTTCCCCAAGAGTCTCATGAATGAAAGATGGTGGTATGTTTGTTGAAGATGTTTTCTGGGTAATGAAATCACACTAGTGAATTAGCCTTACTGTCCATGCAAGGCAAGATTCTCTGCAATCAAATCTCAATAAAAAGTTAAGGGAAATTTTCATACGCTTGTACCCAGTCATGTTTCTCTATAATATTCTCTATTGCACATCTAATCATCCTAAAGGAAGGAGCCATTTCAGTTCCTGCAAGTTGTGAGTACAGGGATGAGAAGTATCAGCAGAGATTCTGTTGTGTGTTGTTTGGGCAACTAGAGAGGAAACTGTCTGATGAGTTGACGCTGATCTAGGATCAGTGTGATGTGATGACAGTGTGATTCCTCTCTTTTGACCATGCTCCCTCCTTTGAAGTTTACTTTATTTACTCTTGTTTGTTTTCTCCCACATTAGTTTTAGTTTTCAGGATAAAATTTCTGTCATCTTGATAAGACTGCAATATCAAGTAAATGAAGACTTGGTGAATCAGGAGATCCTATCATTTTTTCCATCTTCACCAATACCAGTCATGTTTTTGGAAAAATAAATACCATATGAGTATTGCATACCCTGGTTCAGCTGAACTATAATTTGGCTACTTTAGTAAAGTGGGTGTTCTTCCTCAAAAACTCTAAGGGCCTTCTATTTTTTTATTGAAGGGGAAGGGAGAAGGGTTGTGGTATACATGTGTTTTCAGGGTGAGGGTAATGAATGAGGAAAGTATGCATATATAAGGGATGACATGGTGTTTGCCCTTTTCCACATTTTTCTCCTCTGCACCTCAGCCGGACAGACTGCTTCTGTGTTCCTATGAAGAGACAGCTTGGGATAGAAGTGAGAATTTGAGAAATTACTTCCATTTGGTTGATACTGAGTACAAATAGTTCTTTTTCCAAGTTTCAGTGATGATGTGTGACAGAAAGCTGAGGAGAGCCATTTTCCTCTCTGAGGAGCATGGTGAAAGATAACACCTGAAGCTATCATCTGGCCATGCTTAGTTGAGCAAGGTCTTCATGGGGACACTGAGATCAGAAACTGTGGAAGTGGCCAACCAACAAGTACTTCATCCTTAGACCTTGTTAGTTGGGAAAGATCTAAAACTAGTTTTACATTCTCAGTTTCCAATGGTTAAAAATTATGTATAAATTAAAAACATTTGAGATCATAAGTCCCAATCTATGCAGCAGGAAAAAAATGTATGTCTTTCATATTTATTAGGAAGATTACTGAGATTTTTATTTTCTCCAAGAATATTCATGAATTTATACTGTTTTTTTCCACAGATTCTTTTCTAAAACAATTTAACTCTATGTGGGAGTTTCAGTTCCAACTACATGAACTAGGCAATTTCAAGGTCTATTAGCCTCCAGTCTTGATGTTAAACTAGTCTATGTACTTGGGCAGAGGCCCTGAGGGAAGCCAGAAATTCAGAATCAACTTAAGCACTCTGAAAACACAGGATTCACAATTAAATTTGAGTTACAGATACACAACAAATATTTTTTTAGTACAAGCTAGTTTCTAAATATTGCATGGAGCTTACTTACATTGAAAAAGTAATCATTGCATATCTGAAATTAAATTTAACTGGGAATCCTGAATTTTTATTTGCTATCTATTGGAATGTGTGACAATAACTATATCAATGGAATAAGAGAAATTACAGCTGGGTAATGGAATTACAAATTATCTCACTTTTGTTCTTTATAATTTTCAGTCTGCCAAATATTTTAAATGAATATTCATATTATGTATATACTTCACCACTGGGTTAAGATGTTCAATCAATGAGGTATTATGCAAATATTGGTTTTTCTTTTTTTAACATCTTTATTGGAGTATAATTGCTTTACAATGGTGTGTCAGTTTCTGCTTTATAATAAAGTGAATCAGCTATACATATACATATATCCTCATATCTCCTCCCTCTTGCATCTCCCTCCCACCCTCCCTATCCCACCCCTCTAGGTGGTCACAAAGCACCAAGCTGATCTCCCCGTGCTATATGGCTGCTTCCTACTAGCTATCTATTTTACATTTGGTAGTATATATTAGTCCATGCCACTCTCTCACTTCATCCCAGCTTACCCTTCTCCCTCTCCGTGTCCTCAAGTCCATTCTCTACATCTGCATCATTATTCCTGTCCTGCCCCAATGGGAGAAAATATTTGCAAATGAAGCAGCTGACAAAGGACTAATTTCCAAAATTTACAAGCAGCTCATGCAGCTCAATATTAAAGAAACAAACAACCCAATCCAAGAATGGGCAGAAGACCTAAATAGACATTTCTCCAAAGAAGATACACAGACAGCCAACAAACACATGAAAGAATGCTCAACATCACTAATCATTAGAGAAATGCAAATCAAAACTACAACCTCGGGCTTCCCTGCTGGTGCAGTGGTTGAGAGTCTGCCTGCCGATGCAGGGGACATGGGTTCGTGCCCTGGTCTGGGAAGATCCCACATTCCGTGGAGCGGCTGGGCCCGTGAGCCATGGACGCTGAGCCTGCACATCCAGAGACTGTGCTCTGCCAGGAGAGGTCACAACAGTGAGAGGCCCACGTACAGCAAAAAAAAAAAAAAAAAACAAAAAAAAAAACACGACAACCTCACACCAGTCAGAATGGCCATCATCAAAAAATCTACAAACAATAAATGCTGGCAAGGGTGTGGAGAAAAGGGAACCCTTTTGCACTGTTGGTGGGAATGTAAATTGATACAGCCACTATGGAGAACAGTATGGAGGTTCCTTAAAAATACTAAAAATAGAACTACCATATGACCCAGCAATCCTACTACTGGACATATACCCTGAGAAAAACATAATTCAAAAAGAATCATGTACCACAATATTCACTGCAGCACTATTTACAATATCCAGGACATGGAAGCAACCTAAGTGTCCATCGACAGATGAATGGATGAAGAAGATGTGGTACATATATACAATGGAATATTACTTAGCCTTAAAAAGAAATGAAATTGAGCTATTTGTAGTGAGGTGGATGGACCTAGAGTCTGTTATACAGAGTGAAGCAAGGCAGAAAGAGTAAATCAAATACCGTATGCTAACACATATATATGGAATCCAAAAAAAAAAAAGGGTATTAAACAAATATTTATTGAGCTGGTTTTGTGCTCTAAAGTTGACTCTGTTATATTCTGATTCATAAGATAATGAAGCAAATAAGAAAATATTCCAATTTGAATATTTGACCAAATGACAAACACCAATCAAGACAAAAGTTCTGGAATCAACAAATGGGGAAAATCTTTCAATATGCAACAAGAATGTTATATAAAAAATAAGGAATTATGTGACATAACTGAGAGAAACTGTATAGTACTATTTCAAATAAATTTGAAAGCTGCTTTTTAGTGAGTTGTTGATGTTGTTTTAACTTTTGCCAGAAATGACAGCCTGTGTTTTATTTAAAAGTGGATGAAAAATGTGGGGGTGGTAGAGTGGATATAAAAATATATTTTAACAAAACGCTAAAGAAAATCATTAAATATTTATGTTGTAAAACAATTAGAATGTTATAAGACAAATAAAATGAACATCTCTGTACCCACCTCCCAGCTTTTTAACTTATCACATTTTAACATTTCACTACATTTGTTTTCATCTTGTTAAGTTATAAAGCATTTCAAATAAAGTTGAAATCTGTTCAATTTTATTTCCTTCCAAACACATTACCATTTTATCCCTTACCTACAATATTAGCTACTCTCCTTAATTCTGTGTTTATAATCCTCAGGAAAGTCCTTTAACCTTGCCTGCTTTACATATTTACATATGTCAATAGCCATAAAATACATATACTATTTCATTGTGTGATTATTGACTTTTTTTAGATGATACAACAATATCCACATCATTATTTTTCTTTTTTTGGTGTAATATTATGGTTTCTTTTTTAAAATCCACATTAATAATTATAGTTCTAAATCACTAATTATAACAAGTGTAGTATTCCTTCTCATAGATAGAATTTATTTATCCACTTGCCTTTGGTAAACATTTAGGTACTTTCCAATTTTTCTTTGATAATAATCATACTGCATTAGTCTTTCTTGCATATGTCTCCCTGCACGTAAAGGAGTTTCTAGTAGAATTGAAAATATTAAATCAAGGTGTATGTACATCTTCAATTGCAGTAGATATTATCAGATTGCTCTAGAAATTGGTAGTAGCAATTTACATGTTTGCTGGATATCTTTGAGTTTATTTCACCATCTTCTCACCAAGTCTTTTTACTAACAGACTTTGAAATTATTTCAGTCTGTGAAATATCTCATAATTTTATTTTCCATTTTCCTATTTGTTAGTAAGTTTTAAAACCTATTCTGATAGTTATTGGTCATGTATGTATTATTTTATGTGAATTGTATAATCATGTATTGACCTAGTGTTTATTTAGATACTTGTCTTTTTCTTATTAAGTTTTAGAAGTTCTCTTTCAATTCCTGATTGTAATGTCTATATGTGTTCTCTTGAGATGAAGATTATGGTTCTTAACTTTGTATATGTTTTTCTAATACTTTGTGGGTTTTTCTGGAAAAAAGTAGGATTTTGAGTATTTCATTGTAGTCAAAGTTATCTATATTATCCTTTATTATTTACATATCCTTATCATATAAATTATTCTCATACCCCAATATCATAAAGTTAGACTCCTAAAATTTTTTAATGTTTAAAGTTTTGCTTCCTGCCTTTGCTTTTTAAATCTACAGATAGGGATTATAGAAGAGATACAATATTTTATGAGTAACAAAATGACCTAAAATAATTCATTTTTTCACCATTTATTTATTATTTTTATTGGAGTATGATTGACATATAATATTGTATTAGTTTCAGGTGTGCATCATAATGATTCAATATTTATATACATTTCAAAATGGTCATCACAATAAGTCTAGTTACAATCTGTCACTATATAAAGTTACTATATTCCCTATGTTGTATCTTATATCCCCATGACTTATTTATTCTATAACCAGAAGATTATATCTCTTAACCCCCTTCATCTATTATGCCCTTTCCCCAACCTCCCTCCCCTCTGGCAACCACTGGTTTGTTTTCTGTATCTGAGTCTATTTCTGTTTTGTTTTTAGATCTCACATGTAAGTGAAATCACACAGCAATTGTGTTTCTCTGTCTGATTTATCTCACTTAGCATAGCATAGGTCCATCCATGTTGTCACAAATAGCAAGATTTCTTTTTTTATACCTGAATAATATTCAACTGTGTGTGTGTGTGTGTGTGTGTGTGTGTATGACACATATCCTTTACTCATTCATCTACTGATGTACACTTAGGTTGTTTGCCTATCTGTGCTCTTATAAATAATACTGCAATGAACATAGGGGTGCATTTATCTTTTGAATTAGTAGTTTTGTTTCCTTTGGATAAATACTCAGAAGTAGAATTGCTGGATTGAATGATAGTCCTATTTTTAATTTTTTGAGGAACCTCCATACTGCTTTCCAGAGTGACTGCACTAAGTTACATTCATACCAACACTGCATGAGATTTGCCTTTTCTCCATATCTTCACCAATGTCTATTTTTTGGTTTTTGTTTAGGATAATCACCCTTTTGACAGGTGTGAAGTGATATCTCACTGTGGTCTTGATTTGTGTTTCCCTGATGATTAGTGATGTTGACCATCTTTTCATGTGCCTGTTGGCCATATTTACATGTGCCTGTTAGCCATCTGTATATCTTCTTTGGAAAAATGTCTATTCAAGATCTCTGCCCATTTTTTAATCAGGTCGTTTGTGTGGGTTTGGTTTTTTTTTCATATTAGATTGTATAAATTCTTTATATAATTTGGATATTAAGGCCTTATCAGATGTATGATTTGCAAATATCTTCTCCCATTCAGTAGGTTTCTTTTTCATCACATGGATGGTTTCATTCTCTGTGCGAAAGCTTTTTAGTTTGATGTAGTTCCATTTGTTTACTTTTGTTTTTTTGACCTTGCCTGAAGACACAGGTCCAAAAACTATCACTTAGACCAATGTCAAAGAGCTTAATTTTAAGAGTTTTTATGGTTTCAGGTCTTACATTTAAGTCTTTAATTGATTTTGAATTGATTTTGTGTATATGGTGTAAAATAATGGTCTAGTTTCATTCTTTTGCATGTATCTGTTCAAGTCAGGTTTCCCAACACCATTTATTGAAGATACTGTCTTATCTCCATTGTACATTCTTACATCCTTTCTCATGAATTAATTGAGCATATATGCAAACGTTTATTTCTGGGCTTTCTATTCTGTTTCATTGATCTATGTGTCTGTTTTTGTGTCAGTAGGATACTGTTTTGATTACTATAACTTCACAAAATAGCTTAAATCAAGGAATATGATACCTCCAACTTGGTTCTTCTTTCTCAAGATTTTGTCTATTTGAGGTGTTTTGTCATTCCATACAAATTTTACTGTTCTTTTTTCTAGTTCTGAGGAAAATGCCATTTGTGTTTTTATAATAAGAATTGCATTGACATTGTAGATTGCTTTGTGTAGTAGGGGGCATTTTAACATTATTCTGTGAGCACAGTATATTCACTTCCTCAGTTATTTGATTCCTGAGTATTTTATTATTTTTGATGAAATTTTAAATGGAACTGTTTTCTTAATTTCTCTTTCTGATGTTTTGTTATTCTTGTCTAAAAAGGCAATAGTATTCTGCATATTCATTTTGTATCATGCAACTTTAATGAATACATTTATTATTTCTAGTAGTTTTTGGTGTATTATTTAAGGTTTTCTATGTATTGTATTATGTCATCTGCAAATAGTGACTGTTTTATGTCTTCTGTTCCAATTTGGATGCCTTTCATTTATTTATTTTTTGTCTGATTGCTGTGGCTAGGAATTCCAAAATTTTGTTGAATGAAAGTGGCAAGAGTGGGCATCCTTGTCTTGTTCCTTCAGCTTTTCACCATTGAGAGTGATGTTAGTCATGCATTTGTCATGTATGACCTTTACTATGTTGCAAGATGTTCCCTCTATACTCGATTTTTGGAGAGTTTATATCATAAATAGATGCTAGATTTTCTTTTGGTATTTCATTTTTAGTTTTACACCACTGTGGTCAGAAAAGGTACTTGATATGTTTTGGAATATTTTGCATGTTTATCAATCTCATCTAATGTGTTGTTCGAGGCCAATATTTCCATATTGATTTTCTGTCTGGATTATCTATATATTGATGTAAGTGGAGTATTAAAGTTTCCTACTATTATTATATTACTGTCAATTTCTCCCTTTATGTCTCTTAATATTTGCTTTATATATTTAGGTGCTCCTATGTTGGATACATAAATGTTTACAAATGTTATATTCTCTTGTTTGATTCGCTCCTTTATCATTACCAATGCCCTTTTCATGTTTTTTTTACAGTCTTTGTTTTAAAGTCTATTTTATCTAATATAACTATTGCTACCTCAGCTTTCTTTTCATTTTCACTTCTATGGATTATCTTTTTTCATCCATTCACTTGCAATTTGTGTGTGTCTTTAGATCTGAGTGGAGTCTCTTATAAGTATCATATAGATGAGTCTTAGTTTTCTTTGTTTGTTTTTCTTTTTGTTTGTTTGTTTTAAATCCATTCAGTCATCCTATGCCTTTTTTTTTTTTTTTTTTTTTTTTGTGGTATGCGGGCCTCTCACTGTTGTGGCCTCTCCCGTTGCAGAGCACAGGCTCCGGACGTGCAGGCTCAGTGGCCATAGCTAATGGGCCCAGCCGCTCCATGGCATGTGGGATCTTCCCTGACTGGGGCATGAACCCGTGTCCCCTGCATCGGCAGGCAGACTCTCAACCACTGTGCTACCAGGGAAGCCCCATCCTATGTCTTTTGATTGGAGAATTTAATCCATTTACATTTAATGTAATTATTAATAAGTATGTACTTATTACCACTTTGTTAATTGTTTCTGGTTGTTTTTGTACTTCTTTGCTCCTCTCATCTTTTCTTATTATCTTCCCCTGTGGTTTGATGGTTTTCTTCAGTGTTAATTCAATTCCTTCTTCTTTATTTTTTTGTCTCTTTATTATAGGTTTTTGGTTTGTGGTTATCATGAGGTTCTTATATGACAATCTACATAAATCAGTCTATTCTAAGTTGATAGTCTCTTAAGCTCAAGTACATTTACAATCACTATATTTTTACCCATCACCCCACGTTTTATGTTTTTGCATCATAGTTTACATCTTTTTACTTTGTGTATCCCCGAACTATTTATTGTACTTATAGTTGTTTTTACTACTTTTGTCTGGTAAACTTCATACTAGCTTTACAAGTGGTTGATCTTCTTCCACTTAAAGAAGTCCCTTTACATTTCTTGTAAGGACTTTTTAGTGGGGATAAACTCCCTCAGTTTTTGCTTATGTAGGAAACTCTTTATCTCTCCTTCAACTCCTTCAGTTGATAACCTTGCCAGATAGAGTATTCTTGATACAGTTTTTTATCCTTTCAACATTTTGAAAATATTATAACACTCCTTTCTGGTCTGCAAAATGTCTGCTAAAAAAATCCACTGAGCTTTATGGGGGGGTTCCTTAAATGTAACTGGTTGTTTTTCTCTTGCTGATTTTAGAAAATTTTCTTTAACTTTTCACATTTTAATTATAATTTGTCTTGATATTGATCTCTTTGGGTTCATCTTGTTTGGGACTCTCTGTGCTTCCTGGACCTGGATTTATTTTTCCTTACCCAGATTAATAAATTTTTCAGCCATTATTTCTTCAAAGAAGCTTTCTGCTCCTTTTTTTTTTTCTTTTTTCTCCCTCTGGGACCCCTGTAATGTGAATGTTAGTATGCTTGATGTTGTCCCACAGATCCCTTAAACTATCCTTATTTTTTAAATTTGTTTTTCTTTTGTTGTTCTGATTGGGTGATTTCCACTATTCTGTCTTCCAGATCACTGAACCATTTTTCTGTATCATCTAAGCTGTTGTTAATTCCCTCTCCTCTCCTTTTTCTTTGTTGAAATTCTCACTGTTTTCATCATTCTTCTCCCAATTTTGGTGAGCAGTTTTATGACTACTACTTTGAATTTTTTATCAGATAGATTACTTATCTCCATATCCTGAAGTTCTTTTTATGAGTTTTTATCTTGTTCTTTCATTTGGAACATATTTTTCTATTCCCTTATATTTTTGGCTCTCTGAGTTTGTTTCTATGTATTAGGCAAAACTGCTACATCTCTCAGGAAACAGTGGCCTTGTGCAGGTGATGATACTTCTTTTTCAGCCTCCCCTGGATCTTGGTTGTCTCTTGAATCTTTGTATATATCTTTACTGTCTGATTTATTTGTGTGCCCCTGTTAAGGGTGTGTTGAGATTTGTCAGTGTTCCAAGAGGACAAATCTCATTTACCTAAGTTTCAGCCTGATTGGATGCCAAACCCTCAGACAGAAGACTTTAAAATATGCAGATACATACAGTCCTATGGGGCTACAGTCATAATCCTTGCTGGCTTCCAGACCAGAAGATCTGGAAGAGTCTCCTGGGTGACAGCGGCAAGAATCAGGACTCCTGAATAGTGTATAAGTTTCTTTCTGGGTAGTCTCATCAGGCTGTAGTGAGGCCAATGGTGTCTCACTACTTACATCCTCTAGGAGTACCTCCTTATCGTCTAGAAGTGTTTAAAACCCATAGCCTATCCCTAAGGGTAAAGCTCCAGGGTAAATAAATAGGCTTTTTTCACAGGAAGACTGGTATTGTGTTTTGATCTGTTGTATTTTCAGTGCCCTGGGGGGGGTGGCCTGCCAATAACTGTCTTTCCAATTGTTACAATCCAGTGGAGCTCAGGAACACCAAACCCCTTGGACACCATGGTCAGCCAATCAAGAGGTGTTCCCTGTGTGGATTGTGCTTGCCCTTGGGCTTTAGCTGGATTTCTGGAGAGTGTAGGAGGCAGGGTTTTCTCTCTTGCTTCAGGAAGGCAGTGGGAAAGTAACTTGACTGTGTGTACCCATAAGTTTCAGCAATTCAGCATGAGAATATGTGCATGTGGGCTTTAGGTCAGGAGTGGGAGAATGCCACAACTGTTTGTGCTCACCAGCTCCAGCCAAGGGGCAAGGGATTTTCAAGTTTGCTTTAGGCTGGGAGAGGGATATTTTCATAGTCACTTGCACTCCCCAGCCCCAGCCAGAGAGTTGTGGAGTGTCACCACCTCCTGCACTCACAGACTTTAGTTAGGGAGCAGGAGAATACTGCAACCGTTTGCACCCACCCACCTAATTCAGGGAGTGGGGGAGTGCTGCAATGTTCATAACTCTCTGGCTTCAGCAACGTGGCAGGATAGTGCCATAATTGCTTATCTCTGACTATGATAGCAGGTTTGTTGGGAAGTGCAACAATGGCATGTGCCAATGTCTCTGCCTCTGCAAAGTATTTCCACTGTTCTCTGCTCCTTCAGCCAACACTTTTAGATTCACAAATGACTCTGCTTCACATACAGTCTGAGTACTTTTTGAACTGCTGTTATATTGCTGGGTCTTGAGATGAGTGAGGCTGCATGTGAGCCCTTTAAGAAAGGAGTCTCAGTTTCCTACATAGTCTGGGACTCTTGGACGTCAGCCCCATTGGTTCTCTAAGCCAGGCATTCTGAGGGCTCATCTTCTGGAGTAGATCCCAGGGGATGGGGTGTCTAATGTGGGATACCAACCCCTCACTCCTGCAGAAGAAACATCCATCTTGTGAGATTCTCCCCTATTGTGTGCCACCGTGCCTGTGGTAAGGTTTTTGTCAAGAGCATGTCTCTACTTCTCCTACCCATTTCCATGCACTCCTTTTCCTCTTTTGCTGTGGAGCACGTGTTCAGCTATTTCTCAGTTTCTTTTTGGAGGGAACTGATCCACATGTAGTTGTGTATCTGTTGTATCTGTGGGAGGAAGTAAGTTCAGTCTCTTCTTATACCACCATCTTGTACTGCCCCTCTTCACCATTTATTTATAATACCAACTCTATCATTGATCAAATTTTCATACATAGGTGAATCTGTTTCTGAACTCTCCATTCTACTCCATTGCTTTATACACTATTCCTGTAACACTGTTTTACTTTTGTAGCCATTATAATAAAGGGTAAAAACTGGTGAGAAAAGACTCCTACTTGTCCTTAAAAATTACCTAGCCACTCCACAAAAATTTGAGAAGCAGCTTGTACAGTTTCACTAAAAAGAAATTTGAGACTCTTATGAGAGATGTATTTATTTATTGCTTGGGGACAAATAGAAATCTCTATGTATCTCTCTATTGTTCATGTCTCCTTTTATAGCCCATGCTGGTATTCTGTAATTTTTCCATAGTGGTATGAATTGTGAATGGAATACATACATACATATATATATATATATATATATATATATATATATTTTTTTTTTTTTTTTTTTTTTTCCTTCGGTACGTGGGCCTCACTGTTGTGGCCTCTTCCATTGTGGAGCACAGGCTCTGGACGCACAGGCTCAGTGGCCATGACTTATGGGCCTAGCCACTCTGCGGCACGTGGGATCCTCCTGGACTGGGGCACGAACCCGTGTCCCCTGCATAGGCAGGTGGACTCTCAACCACTGCACCACCAGGGAAGCCTGGGATATATTTTTTGTATTGCATTTTATAAGAAGTTATGTTTGGTTAGTAGGAATTTATTTATTATTTATAATTATATTTTATCTGGTGAGCTTAGTAGAATTTTATACAAATTCTAACAGTTTGTAGGTTTCCTTTATTCAATCCACATTTTCTGGATGTAAGTATACTTTTACCTCTTTCTTTCTAATTTTTTTATCTTATTGTTTTATCTTATCATTGGTTAAAGCATCCAGTTCCAAAGTTTAGTAGAGATACTGATAATGGGCATTCTTGTCATTACTGAATTTAATGATAATGCTTCCTTTACTTTCACAACCTAATCTGATGTTTCCTGTAGATATCTGAACTGTATCTTTTACCAAGTTAAGGAAATTCTGTTATCTTCCAAATCCAATGTGAGTTTTTATCATGAATAAATGTTGAACTCTATTAAATGCTTTTTCTGCACTGAGAAATTGAGATGATCCTATGGGTTTTCACATTTAATCTGTTAAACCAAGATCAGGGCTACCATACTTGTCTGTGCAAACCATGCTCCATGCAAACCTAGGATGGTGCCATTACCATAAACTATCCCATTATTTACACTGTGAATGGGCTGTGTCGTGGAGCTTTTTGATGTGTCATACCCTATGGTGGATATAAATAGATTTTCTAATATTAAACCATCATGGATTTCCTGACTGGGGTGGGTGGGGGGACTACTACTGTCCATCAGGACAGACTTGGCTACTTTTCCAACAAATTCTGTTTTTCCCTTCTTCTGTAGTAATAGGATATAAGTTAGTACATGACTTCACACTAGGGAATTCATTCCTCAGTCTCATTTGCAGCTAGGTATATCTATGTAACTAAATTCAGGTCAACAAAGTGGGAGCATAAGTGATGTTTGAAATATGCAAATCAATTTAAAAGCCAAGCAATTTTCTTGAAGCTTCTCTCTTGTCCCTTCCAATAAGCAAGAGCAAAGCCAATTTTTGACTATGTAGCTGAGGACAATACCCTAGGACAGGGTTCAGCAACTATGGCAAAAGCCAGATATGGCTCTCCAGCTGTTTTTGTGAATAAAGTTTTATTGGAATTTGTTTATGTATTGTCTACCTCTACTTTTATTTTACAATAGCAGAGTTGAGTAGTTGTGACACAAAATATCTGACACACAAAGCCTGAAATATTTAATCTCTGGCTTTTTACAAAAGAAGTTTGCAGGCTCTTCCCCTCAATTCTCAAACTTTAGTGAGTGGCAGAATCACCAGGAGAAATTAAAGCAAGTCTGGCCCCACCAATATATGAAATTCAATACATCCAGGGTGAGGTCTGAGAATTTACATTTCTGACAAGCTCCTGGGGATGCTGATTCCACTAGTCCATGCACCAGTGCCCTGTGGGGTGGTTGAACAAGAAGAGGGAGAGAACATAGTTCCCTAAATAATGAATGGATTTTACCCACTTGATAAAAAGACCACTCCCTCTGTGAAAGGCATATAAACTTCCATCTTTAAGCACAACATTTGGGATTTCTTTCTTATAGTAGCTTATCATTATGTTAACCAAACACACTTAAGATGTTTTGATAGATAGATAGATAGATAGATATAGATAGATAGATGTACATGTGTAAATAGACACAAAGCTGAATTCCATTTGCTAGTATTTATTGAGGATTTTTAATTTTATGTTCATATGTGAGATTGGTTTATAGTTTTTTTTCTTATATACAGCTTGATGAATTTTTGTTCTTGTTTCACAAAATAATTATTGTACTTCTTTATTTTCCTAAGTAGTTTGTATAGACTAGAAATTATCTATAGCTTGATGATTTGATAAAAAGCTACCTATTAGGGTGACATCACCAAGATTGTGGAGTAGGAAACCCCAGATTCTGTCCCCTGACAAAGATCAACAATTAGACAACTATCCATGAATGAAAACACCTCTGCAAGAGCTCTGGTGTCCATTTAAGAAACTTTAGCAACACAGTGGAACAAAAAAGCTTGAGCAGGTTGAGTGACCAGCTTCCCCAGTCTTTTGGGACACCACACAAAGGACCTGCTTTGGTTTCATCCCACCCAGAGAGGAGAAAAACTGAGACATACAGAAAAAACTATGAACAAAGGAGAAAAACAGGAGCTACCAATATCAGCTTTGCAGTGGGAGTGACCATGGTTTTCAGTGACACTCTGCAGACAACCCCAGCAGCTTTTGCCCCTAAAGGAACCACTGGCCATCACAGCCACTATGGACTGCCTGCAGATTTCACTGGTTTTTGCCCCACAGTTATTTGCATTTGCTGTCATCAGCTACCTGAGACCCTTCCCACTCTTTCCTCTCTGCCCCCACTGGAGTCTAGAACCTTTGCTGACAGCCAACCCAGGACTCTACAACTGTGAGAGAGCAAGATGCCAGCCTAGATCCCCACAGCTCACTCCCACCACTATGCATATGCTCAGAGAAGTCCCCTGCAGCTGTGCCTTTGCACCAAGCCAGCATGACACCCATCACCAGCCTCCATTGCCACATGCACACCCTCATTAAGATCCTGTAGCCATGGAAATGCACACAGATAGCTAAGGCCCACATAGCTGCTTGTGGGCCTAGATTTGGCCCTCTCTCCTGTCACTGACATGCACCACTGCAGTCATCAACAACTAGTCCCACCAGCTGTGCATCTGCATGCCCCAAGACTCATCATTGGCTTCCACTGCCCTGTACCCATGGTGAGATCCTCCAGTCACAGGAGTACATACCACAGCCAGTGCCACACAGCTGCATGTAGGCCTGGATTTGACCCTTTGTCCTATCATTAGCCTGCATCACTGGGTTCACCTGCAGGGAGCCTTTCCAGTTGTATATATGCACACCCTTAACTTGACTCTTGACACCAGTCTTCTCTGACATGTGCCTATGGCATGAACCAACAGCCACATACTGTTGGTGCATACTGACAGGCAGGGTCCCTAAAGCTTCCAGTGTGGCCACAGTTGCCTTCGGCCTTTGCTGCTTGCCCTGACCCCCCAACACTACATGTGTTTTGCAACTGGCCTCTATCACTGCACAGGTGCCTGCAGCTGACCCCCACAGACAAGGGTGAGCACACCACTGACTCTGGCCACTACCACTGTCTTCCGTGGATCCTGTCACATTTGTAATTATATGAAAATAATAAAAACTTGAACAATACATTAGCCATTAAAGAAACTTAAATGTGATAAGTCAGAGATCCCCAACCCTCTGGTCACGGACTGGTACCAGTCCGCGACCTGTTAGGAACCAGGCTGCACAACAGGAGGTGGGTGACAGGCGAGCAAATCTTCATTTGTATTTACAGCTGCTCCCCATCTCTGGCTTTACTGCCTGAGCTCTGCCTCCTGTCAGATAAGTGGCAGCATTAGATTCTCACAGGAACACTAACCTTACTGTGTACTGTGCATGAGAGGATGTAGGTTGCACCCTCCTTATGAGAATCTAACGCCTGATGCTCTGAGGTGGAGCTGAGGCAGTGATGCTAGCACTGGGGAGCGGCTGCAAATACAGGTTATCATTGGCAGAGAGGTTTGACTGCACAGAGACCATAATAAATCAATTGCTTACAGATTCATATCAAAACCCTATCAGGGAGTGGCAAGTGACAATTAAGCTGCATCTGGTGGCAGGCTTTAAGTCAGAATCCAACACTTATTTTAGTCTTCTCATGGCCTGCACATTATTTTGTTTACCACTTACATTCATGCCTCTTTCCCACACTGCTCACTTGTCTCAGTTTTGGTAAGCCCACAAGCTAACCCTAGCCAAAATGAGTAAAATACAAATGTCGCTGGAGAGCTTCTTTGAAAAGGGGGAAAGACCCAATGATGAGACAGCAGAAGCCTCTAAGACTGCTAACAAAAAGAAAGCTGCATTTAAAAGAAAATACCAAGGTCCCTACCTAAATTACAGGTTTATTGCAACAGGTGATTCACATTCTCCAAGACTGCTTTGTATAATATGTGGCAACTGGCTATCCAACGAAGCCATGAAACCTTCAAAACTGCTTCGTCACTTGGAGACCAATCACCCTGCATTAAAAGACAAGGCTTTGGAGTTTTTCAAAAGAAAAATAAGTGAACACGAAGAACAGAAGCAATTATTGAAGGCCACCTCTTCATCGAATGTGTCTGCATTGAGAGCATCATTCTTAGTGGTTAAACGCATTGCTGAAGCTGAGCCCTTTACTACTGGTGAAGAGTTGATTCTGCCTACTGCTAAGGATATTGGTCGTGAACTTTTAGTAGAGGCTGCAGTTCAAAAGGTGGCACGTGTTCCTCTTTTGGCTAGCACCATAACTAGATGAATTGATGAAATAACAGAGGATATTGATGCACAATTGTTAGAGAGGATTAATGAGTCACCATGTTATGCAATCCAGGTTAAGTCTGCCAATGTTGACAACAAGGCTACAATGCTTGTTTTTGTGCGATATATTTTTCAGGAGGATATGCATGATGATATGTTATGTGCACATTTTTGCCAACCAACACCACAGCTGCAGAACTATTCAAGTCTTTGAATGATTACATATCAGGAAAACTGAATTGGTCATTTTGTGTCGGTATATGCATGGATGGAGCGGCTGCCGTGACTGGACGGCTTTGTGGTTTCACTGCTCAGGTCAAAGAGGTCACTTCTGAATGTGAGTCATCAATAGAGAAATACTGGCTAGCCGAAAAATGTCACCTGAACTTAACGTTTTGCAGGATGTGATTAAAATTATCAACCACATTAAAGTACATGCCCTTAACTCACGCCTGTTCATACAACTCTGTGAGGAGATAGATGCAGAGCACACATGTCTTCTCTTATACCCAGAAGTGAGATGGCTTTCTAAAGGTAGATCACTGGCCAGAGTTCTTGAGTTGTGAGAGCCGCTCCAGAGATTTCTTTTACAAAAACAGCCACTGCTGGCAGCACATTTCAGCGACACAGAATGGGTCGCAAAACTAGCTTACTTGTGTGACATATTCAACCTGCTCAATGACAATCTGTCCCTTCAGGGGAGAATGACAACTGTGTTCAATTAGGCCGATAAAGTGGCTGCATTCAAAGCCAAACTGGAATTACGGGGGTGACGAGTGAACATTGGAATTTTTGACATGTTTCAAACATTAGCAGAGATTTTGAAAGAGTCTGAGCCAGGCTCTTCTTTCTCCCAGCTGGTGCATGATCAGCTATCTCGGCTTTCAAGAGTTTGAGCATTACTTTCCAACCACAAAAGACCCCAGAACTGGGAAGGAATGGATCTGCAACCCATTTGTGAATAAGCCAGGTGAATCGACTTTGTCTGTGCTAGAAGAGGATGAACTTCTTGAGATCGCAAATGATGGTGGCCTTAAAAGTATGTTTGAGACAACTTCAAATCTCCATACGTTCTGGATTAAAGTCAAAGCGGAATATCCTGAGATTGCCACAAAAGCACTGAAAAGCCTGCTTCCATTTCCAACATCCTATCTTTGTGAAGCAGGGTTTTCTGCAGTGACAGCAACCAAAACGAGATTACGGAGTAGACTGGACATAAACAACACACCTCGGGTGTCACTGTCTCCCATTATCCCCAGTTGGGACCATCTAGTTACAGGAAAACAAGCTCAGGGCTCACACTGATTCTGCATTATGGTGAGTTGTATAATTATTTCATTATATATTAAAATGTAATAATAATAGAAATAAAGTGTGCAATAAATGTAATGTGCTTGAATCATCCCAAAACCATCCCCCCTGCCCTGCAGTCAGTGGAAAAATTGTCTGCCGTGAAACCAGTCCCTGTGCCAAAAAAGGTTGGGGACCACTGTGATAAATCATATAAAGAAACCAAAACAAAGTAATAGGGTATCTATTTTTGATAAGGTATTCCAGAAACCAGTCTCTGAGATGTGATATTTAGGCAGATGAGAAGAAAGCATGCCCTTTCCAGATGGAGGTGCAAAACAAAGTTCTGAAACCAACAAGAGTTGAGAAAACAAAGGGTTCACTGTGTTAGGGAAGGGGGTTAGTTAGGAAGAATTGGAGATGAGGTAAGCAGAAAGAAAGATTATATGAAGCTCTGTAGACACAGTAATGGATTTAGACATCATTAAATGCAATAAAATATCAAAATCTTTATGACTGGGAGTGACAAAATTTAATTTATTTTTTAAAGATTATTTACTTCTGCTCTGGGAAGAGTAATATTGTACAAAGGTAAGAGTAAAAATGTGTAGCCAAAGTTGAAGGTGATTTTACTAGTCTAGAAGGACATCACCTATGCTGCTGGGGAGAAGTGGGTAGATTGGGGCTGAAGGAAGGAAGTCTTGACAGAATTGACTTGTTGATAGACTGCATATGGGGGTGCAAATTAAAAATACAAGTTTACAATGTTCCCAAAACTCAGGCTACCTGGAGACAAAGTGTTGTACCATACTTAGAAATGACTTCATTAAGGAGGAGAAAACTTGATTCCATAATGGTAAGTTAACATGTTAATAGTTTATTATTATATTTTCTTGATTTACAACTGAGGATTTTAGCTTACAAGTTGGACCTTGAAGTTACTCATTTTACAGATTAGTGATGTCTAAAGTTTCAGTAAACTACAGAATTCCCCTAGGATTCCAACAGTTAGGAGAGCCCACAGCAGGGTCTTTGCTTTTCAAGATGCTCCTTGGCATAGAATCTGGGAATCATCAAAGCAGATATGAGAAAAGACTCATACTTCATCCAGATACTCTAGGTTTTTCCCTATTGAGTCCTTCTGGAGAAAAAAAAAAATTCCTAAAATAGTTGTCTAAAGGGACAAAGTAATTCCAAACTTAGGAACTTAAAGTAAATTAGAAATGAGGCCATAGCCAGAAAGCCATCACAAGAGAGATAATTTGAGGGACAAGCAATATAGTAAACATGGCTACCATTACTGACAGCTTCATATGTATTTATTTCATTTAATGTTTTATAATCGCCATGCCAGCTTTAGGAATCTAGTACAGTTATCCCCATTTTCAGCTAAAGAAATGAAAAAATAAAAACTGAGTAAAATGCCTAAGGTCACACAGCTTGTATGTGAGGAGAGAAGAAGAGAATCTGGACCCAGGTCTACATGACATCAAGGTCAATGCTATTTAAGGACTCTGCCTCATCTCATATGTGTCAGGTTTAGAGTTCCATGATGAACACCACAGGATCTGAGGGTTTGCTCCATGCTGAATATGACACCTTTGCACTAGTAAGAGTTGACTCTTAGTTTGTCTTGGGGGATAAGATGAGACAGGAAAAAGCCAAGTTATCTCCAGTTATCTTTAAGAAGCATTTCTAATAAAAAGACACTTCCTGTAGCTTCGTGTAGCTGGGCTACTTTCAAACTTGCTAGGACTTAGTTCTAATATTTACTTTTGTTTTTCTTGATTTGAAAAAGCCTTATCTTGGAGAAAGGGTAGATGGTGTTATAAGAGATTCATCAGGCAAACACAGCTCCACACGATGCAGGTCAGGATTTCTCTTTTGAGATTGGTTGTATCTGCTTGACTCCAATCCTCTACCCCTCAAACAATCAGAGATGATTTTCTGCCACAACAAACAGTTGCTAAATCTCCCCTTCTGCTTCAGCTGAAAAGAAATCACAAACTATAGCCAGGCAGGTGCCCTCCATGTTTACGTCACTCACCAATTTTCCTTGCAATCTAAAACCATTTGCCCCAGAGCTAGCTCATGTGCAATATTCTATGATTCAATATTTCAATTGTGTGTCTCTTTCTGACATGTTTTTCTTGTCCACATGAAACCTGAGTAAATTACAATGAGCTTTGAATAGAACTGTAAGAAAGTAGTCTACCAAATTCCACCTCCTGCCCCAAGCTCAGGAATCCTGGGACAGAAGACAGCCCACCACCCTCATTCTACTACTAACCATTATTAATCATCTACCTTGCAAAAACCACAGAGTGACATAACAATAAACTCCAGAAATCTTCATTATCTCCACAGTTTTTCCCAAGTAGAAACAGCATTTAACTCTAACAAGCTTTTACCAGCCCTATTAAATTTCAAAGTGTTAACCCTCCTCTCAATATTCCAGAGAGTATTTCAGAGGAGGGTTGCTCTTCTTCTGTTCGGTTCTCTCTGTCCTGAGATTCAGAGAAGAGATACCATACAATCCACATGGGCAACATTTTGAGATTTGATGCCATTCTCATTTTGGGGATTTTTTTTAAAAGAATCTAATCCATATGATTGATATTCTTATTAGGCTAGTGTTTATCATCAAAATGATATTAATAGCAGAGTCCTAAATGAACACTAATGGTATTTAATATCCAACAGAGCCATCTATCTGTCTATGGATCTCAAAGACCACTAATATGATTCTTAAGTAAGTTCAGAGAGTGGAGAGAAAATAGGGAAATGAAGAAGTGTGGAGGCATGAATAAAACCCTCAACACCAAATGTTCCTGTGTCTACATGGACCTTGAAAATAAAACTTTTCTCAACATACTGGGGCAATGTTTTCTATTTTTCCTATTTAGTCTCATTGTTTTGCACCTGTTAAAAGGAAAGGCTTAATGGGCAGTGTCAGGAGACCTGATCTCTAGACTCAGTTTTATCTAGTAATTGTTGTTTCACCATGGTTCTATGGCTTAATCTCTCTGACACTCAGTTTTCCCCCCAAAATTAGGAGGTTACATGAGATCAGTCATTCTCAAGCTGTTATCAAGAGAACAATACATATGGTTCTATTCCTGTGCTACTGGGGTCACAAAAAAAAATGGAATAGGTCAAGAGAGAGCCTAAGTAGGCATGGGTTGAAAAATCCCTTATTGACCTTCTTTTATCATCATTTATATTGAGGTTCCGTGTCAGATTCCATTTGAAAATTGAATTCAAGTACTAAAAAACATGCATAACAGTGAGTTAGATGAGGTTTAAGGACAAAATCCCTATGATCCTAGTACCTTCAGTGTACAAGCACAATAGTGGGTGCACCCCAGGAGACATGACTATAGAAGATGAAACACAACCTAGTTCTTGATAAACAAAGTCATTTAATCAGAAGGATCTGTGAACAATAGAGCCATGTGTGTGAGAACAAGGCATCAGAACTACATTTAGGTGTTGACAGATCTTGACCTGAAGCAGAAGAGACCAAGGAAGAAACAATATAAGATGGAGAAGTTTCTTGGAGAACCAAGTTGTGAACTAAGTGTTAAATGTACTAATCAGGATTTTGTTTCCTCTGAAGGGCAATCATTGTAGCATTCCAAATTTTTTATTTAAGTTTTTATGAGGCTATATCCCTCTCCCCCAAATCACGATCCCTTTACAAGTCAAATACGGTTTTTCTACACACTTCTAATTATGTCCAGTGCTCTCAAAAAATAATGCCATAACACCTAGTTTGAGCTTCTTAGAAAATCGTTGGCTGTATCAAGCATATGTAAACACTCTAAGGTAATAGCTATGCTCCAGAAATATTTTGTGCTCATCAATCTTACTTTAATCATATTTCTCAATTGTTCTTGGTGAAATTTCAACTTCAACTATGATTCACTGTCAACTGGTTGGTGTGGAAGTAACTCTGTTAACCTATCTTCCCAACATAACACACTTCCTAATAAAAGATGATCAAAAGATATGGAAAGTGTAAAACAAGAATTTAATATGGAGAGGAGTGACATTGGAGATTGGAGTGGGCTGAGAGACCATTGGAGAAACTCAATGGGAATGGGAAGCAACTTTCTAGAAAGAATTGGAAGACCAGTAAAAAGAACAGAGTCCTAAAGTTAACTTATAGTAAAGTAAATAAAAGGTCCTCTTCTCCAGAGACATAAGAGTGGGCTCCTGAGATGCTTGTATGTCTTGGGCGGGAGGAGAGAATGAGCAGGTTACCATTATTATGCATGTAGCATCTATTCTCTAAAGGCTGGGAAGTGAGAAGTTTGGAATGTGAGCCTTCAGTGCTGGCAGCAGGGCCAAGGGAGTGGTGGGATTAGACTGCAGTTCAGCCAAATGGTTTCTCCTCAACTCAGAGATTCAGTTTCTTTCGGAGTCCCATGAAAGCTGAGAATAAAGCACAGCTCTTGTTTCAGATGCCCCTATGGCCAAAGGCGTGACAGCAATTCAGGTAAGGAGTCTTGCAAACTGCGTTTGAAATTATTGATATAATTATTGTATAAGAATGCATGTTCTCTATTCAAGATACTCTCAGATTTGCTGGGAAATAGAAATAATCTCCCCAATAATAGTCCATGAACTTAATTACATAGGGGGATTTATGCAAGATTGCATGGATTATGGTGCTACATGTAAATAAATATTTAAATGCACAGTGTGAACTCTTACTTATAGGAGGCCAGCAGTGAAGTGAATCCCTTTGTGAGATTCTTTGAAAACAATTGGAAGAATACATAATGATGTGGGCAATATTCAAAATACACTGTTATATGGAAAAAATCAGGTTATAAAATAGTACCGGAGAATGATCTCGAATGTTGTTTGTATACACACACACACACACACACACACGCACACAATAATATATGGTTACTGATCTTTATTAGCTATAGATTTATGAAAGGATATCTGTGTTAGTGGTGATTCCCTTTGTGTGGTGAGATTTTCTATCATGGATATATATTATTATTATAATTAGAAAACAGAATGTGACATTTACATTTTATAGATTCATGAGCTAGCTGTCCTCAGAAAGAAGTGGGTTAAAAATACTGTCAGTTTCCCAACGCGCTTCTTGGAATAGTTTCCTGGGTATTTTGAAGTTCATTTATTTAAATATTTCTTCAACCACGTCTCTTCCTTCCACAGAGGACTGGAGGTAGAAAAAAATTTACCTACACAGACATTAATATCTTCCAAAACACACATCATTATTTATCAAGAGCTGTCTGAGAAAAAAAAAAACTATAGCAAATGGACACAAAACTTAGTTCTGAGTTTTCTAGTGGTCACAACAAATAAAAAAATATATCCTGGAGAATGCATCAAGAAATATACCAAGGGAATTCCCTGACAGTCCAGTGGTTAGGACTCCTTACTTTCACTACTGAAGGCACAGATTCAATCCCTGGTCTGGGAACTAAGATCCCACAAGCCATGTGGCATGGCCAAAAAATAAAAATAAATAAATAAATAATAAGTAAGTAAATAAATAAATAAGAAACAAACCAAATCAAGAAACATAAACTGTTTCCTTCCCTGACCTTATCATGGAGCAGAGGGTGGGGTGGGGGGAGACAATGTAAAAATGTAAATAAAATGCAGGATATGGTGTTGGGAGGAGAGAATATCAGGGGAACAATTCTGGAAACTATCTAGTTAAATTGACCTCATGTCAACTATAAAAAGGGTTTCCTGGCAATTTGCCAAAAGCATAGTTCTCTTTGCTAATAATCCATAATTTAAAAAAAAAGAAAAATCTCTGTTTCGCTGACAGAGAGAGTATTTTGTAGGATTAAGCATTTGTCTGTAGACCAGACTCCCTGGGTTTGAATTTCACTGCCATCACTTACTCATTCGGTGACTTTGGGTAACTTATCCAATGTCTTCAAGGTCTATGTCCTCATTTATGGAATGGCAATGGTAATCGAATCTATCACAAATGGTGGTGAAGATGAAATGTGTGATGGTTCATTTTATGTGTCTACTTGACTGGCTATGTGGTACCCAGATTAAACATTGTTTCTGGTTATGTCTGTGACAGTGTTTTCAGATGAGACTAGCATTTGAACTGGTGTACACAGTAAAGTAGATTGCCCTCCCCAATGTGGGTGGGCATCATTGAATCCACTGGGGGCTTGAATAGAACAAAAGGTGGAAGAAGGCAGAATTCACTCCTTTTAGCTTCTCGCTTGCCTGCTTGAGCTGGGACACCTCATCTCATCTCCTCTGACCCTTTGGACTTGGACTGAATTACACCACTAGCTTCCTTGGGTCCCCAGCTTGCAGATTGTGGGACTTCTCAGTCTCCAGCATCACATGAGTCAACTCTTCATAATAAAACATTTTTAACTCCTACTGATTCTGTTTCTCTGGAGAATCCAGACTGATAAAAAAATAACAAAGTGCTTAGAACATGACAAGGATTGTATAAATGCTATCATCTTCCTTTTCATCATTACCACCATCACCAAACAGAGCTACAGAAAAACACCATGAATAATATCAATACATAACTTTGACTACAAGTTGGGTGACATTTTAATGGAACCCATTTACTTCTTGAACCATGGGGCCACCTAGTCCTGCTAGAGCAGCCCAATCATGCACAGAAGTTTCTGTCTTCCAGTTGTCCTTGGGATTACACGTGACTTAAACTCAATCCCAGTTTCACGGGTATTTTTATCATGACCTCTATCTATTGACCCTACACCAATTTTAAGAAGTATTTTAAAAACTTATATCGAACTATCCTAAATCTCTTCTCATTTCATTCCACCTACTTGCTGGTTCCTTTCTCAAGTGTCCAATGGCCATCCTACCTCCCTCTTTTCTCAAAACACACACACACACACACACACACACACACACTGCCTCATTCTCTGAACAGATTCAAACATCCTGAGAATTCACCAAGGAGTGGCCCTTATTCCACAAACTCTAGTACTATTTGAAGAAATTCAAAATAGTTACATGGCAGAAGGATCTCTTTAAGAAGAATCCACATGATTGTGGTGTGTGTGTGTGTGTGTGTGAATGTGTAAGAGAGATGGTAGGCCATAATTATCCCATAACTTTGCAAATATATGCTCTAGGATGATAATTGCCCTGGTCAACCTGCATTCTCACCATGTATTCCTACTGATAGATGAAAGAATCATCATTCATCATAAATGATATCAGATCTAATTTTTCTTCTCTTGTTTTTTTCTCCATGAATTCAATGTTCAGTTAAAATTTGAAAACATCGTTTTCAACGTTTAGAAATAAAAGACAGTGAAATTGCCTCCATTTTCAAGATGCAAAAACTGAGATTCAGTGGCAAGCTGACCTTTCTTTGCTCCTTCTAGCCACTATAATTATACAACCACAGGAACTGTCCCCAGCAGGCTGATGTGGGAATCAAGATAGTCTGAGAATCCACAGACCTGAAACCTGGCCACTGCTTTGGCAAGAACTACCCATGAGGATTTCAGACCTCATTTTATCTTTTTGGGTCTTAACTTCCTCCTCTGTAAAGACTGGGGAGAAGGGAGGATTACAGGATCACCCATGCTTAGAATTTTAAATTTATCTGATTTATTTACTCCAGGATATTCTTTGTAAGGTTTTTTTTATTTGTTCTCTGATTTAGTGTTTTGACCTCAATCCTAGTTTTCATAAGTGTTCATTTATATTAATACATTAACATTCTCCTCTACTAATTAATTTAGTTCAATATTTCAAATAACATGACTAGGAGAAATATTTCATTTAGGCTAAAAATATCATGTTAATAAACAATTAACATAGTCTAATATACCACTGTCCAAAAACATCCATACAATTACAAGGGCATATTTTTAAAGGAAAATATATTGGTAAGGGGAATTTGAGTTAAAAATGATTGGGTATTCAGCCAAGTTTTACTGAAGATAAACCCTGTTTTGCTCCCCCCCCCCCAGTGATCCTACACAGGAGGCCTGCAGATGCCGTATTTCAAATCATAGGAAATTGCAGCTTAGGAAGCACTCTCTCCCCGTGGGCTCAAATAAAATTTCCTAAAGACTCCAGATCGACCACAGGCAGGAAAGGAATTGTAAATGCTCTGAAAAGGAAATCTCTCTGTTACACTAGGATGACATTCACGATCCTTTCCTCCTCTCCAGATCTCCACGCAATGTTTCATCACTGAGATTCTGGCCATTAAATCCACAGGAACCCTGAATCCCGTCTGCTTCAGAACTGTGCAGAGTACCCACCCTCAGAGCTCAGAACCAGCTTCTTCTGCAACTTCACCAGTCTGTTGTTAAACTGTCCCTTTTTGCAGTGAATGAGAGGTATAGAGAGGGAATATATTTCTGTAGTGGATTGAAATAAACCACTTTTTTTCTAAATATTTTCAGTTTTAAACTTTTTGATATTTAGCCACTTCACTTATTATATTTCAACTATTTTGGTCACTTTTTTTCTTTGCTCCTTTCCTGGATAAATGGTTATACAGGACTTTTCTTAATTTATTTTAAAAATTTTCATACCTGTTCTGAAATACTTAAAGTATGATACACACCAAAAAATAATCTCCCTATTCAATCTCAAGGACCATGACCTTTTTTATATTTCACATAAAATAAAGCCATTTTAAAATTTCTGTCAAGTAAAATTTAGGCTCAATCAGCACTCAGAATCTATGTTGCCAATTAGACTACAGTATGTTTTACAATGTGAAAAAAATTTCAGGGGGACAGATAGACATAACATGGGAAAACTCTGTAAGATAAAAGAAACATAATTGATGCACTTTTCAGTCTGCAGCATTGATTTCTATTTATTATTACAAACTCTTAAAAACACAAAGATTGGATGTCAATGTTTTATTCTGGAAGCATACAATTGAGGAAAGCATTACCTGCATGACTTACTTTATAAAAGTTGTTTACCAGAACTGGACTTGCACGTTCATTTCAAAGGACTTTGAAGTGAGAGGGGAAAAGATGATTCAAGGATTTTACTTTTCCTTAATGCTTTACTTTTGAGATTTACCAGACTTCAGTTAAATAGATGCCTTCTTGACAACCAGGAATCTTAGTAATATGAGTGAAGTGGCAAAAGTTGAGTTTGCCTAAACTTCCCTGTAGGCAGAGTGGATCTCTGTGCAGGGCCACTTTTCTCAAGCACACTAGCTGACTTTGAAAATTCCTCCTGAGGAACAATGATCAGCAGACTCTTCTTACATTCATCTAATTTCCAAGCCTTGATGTGACATATGAAATAAGAAGAAAGTGACAACAAAAATCAATGTGTCTAAATAGTCTTGCTTCAGAACATACCTGTCACTGGCTTAACTCAGAAATTGGGTGGGATATTAGATCTTTTTTTTGTTGTTTTTGTTTTCTTTTGTTTGTTTCAGAATTTCTTTTAGTACCTGGAGGGAGAAAAAGGAAGAAAACCTCTCTTTAGCTTGCAAAGAGGGGAGTGTGCCTTATTAGAAAGAATTCAAAATTATAAACACACAAAATGTTCAGTACCTGCCCATTCTTGCATTGGGTTTTTATTCTTTTCTCTATCAACATGCTTGTGATTAAAATCAATCCAGTCACATCACAGTGGGATTATGCGCTTTTAAAAATATTAACTAAAATGAATCTCTAGAAAGTTAACATATATTTTAAGTTATGAAGCATAACATATTGGAGATGATGGCTTTATAACTCTGATAGTTTTACCATTGGAATTTATAGATAGGAGAAAACTAATATTAGACTGAATTTTGAACACATTTATCTTCTATTAAATTTTCTATAAAATATGGTATAAAATCACACATTTCTATAAACTATTATTTCTCTATTTTATATAACATTATCCTTGTCACTAAGTCTCCATATAAATAATATAAAATGTAAGATTTAAATAGTCCTCTGAAAATTAAATACTTTGCTTTAGTCTATATATACAGGTTTGCTCTGTATATTATAAAGTTTTAAAATTACTTAGACACTTTTCTGACACACTTTTAACAAAACAGTTACTACATCAAGAAAAATTAGTATTCATAAATATAAACATATTGTGATCTTTTATGAGTCTTTTTTTGAAAAACATACAACGTGCCAAAAAAATTACAAAGATGATTGTCTACTTTTAAACAAAGCAGTAAAAGCCATTCAAATTCCCATTCACGCATAAGTGCATTTCCTTTTCAAAGGATATTTACCCTTTAAGGGGACATTTTTAACCTTGTGACACCATAAAATTCCATGCATGCAGTTATTTGTTTTTATTTTTCTGTCATTTATTCTTGATCAGATATTTTCCATGGGTTTTATCATGTTATTCATATAAAGGCATAGTTTTAACAGTTCATTTTAATCCCTTGATTAATAGGAGACAATCTGTTTAAAAATAATATTAGTGTTGGCATTTTGTAATGAATTACAAAAGCTGAGCAGACATGCTCTTTTGAGCCTTTTTGAATTTCCTTTCAAAATGTGCTGAACTACCCAGTATTTTGTCAAATCTACGAAGTTTTAACATTAGCTTATCATTAAATGAACTTTCAAACCTGAGAACAGTGTTCGCTTGCAATGGGTGATATGGTGAGAAAGGGTTCAGATCAAGAATTCAGAATTTCAGCCCCTGTGATTATAGGTGCTGGCAAGGGATAACCAAATGCCTGCTGTCTGGAAGACCCTGGGTATTGCAAGTGCTGCTAACAGTCTCCAACCAGCTGATTTTAAAAGACCAAAGGCTCTTTCTAAAGTGGCAATAGTTACAGATTTGCTATCTAACAGTGGCATTAGCCCAAAAAAGAGGCACTATCCTGACAACTTACAATGAAATTTTTCTGTGATACCAGATCTGTAAGGTTAAAAAAAATTGACTGTTGAAGATTTTTCCTCCAAAACTAATATTATAAATGGCTGACCTATAAAATATGTTTCCTTGGAAGAGAAATTTTTTTTAAATATTCTGTTTTTGAAAGTACTTAGTAAATATTTTTTTTTAATTCTCAAATATGTTCAAAGTTTACAATAATAAAACTCTAGGAGAAAGAAATGATCGAATGTTTAATATGATCATACAATTTGTTTTTAACGTACCTTGTAAACAGCTAGACCAGCCAGCATCTAATACCATAAGAAAAAAAAAAAGTGTGTTTTTTAGAGGGATGAGAGAGGTGTACACCCTAGGAGAAGAACAAACCAGAGGTCTCTGAAATTCTAAAGGATACATTTCAACCATTAATAGTCAAATGACAATTAATATTTGTGAAATATCGTCTCAAAAACAATTTTGTTCATTGTTTATTTTATAAAACTGGCAGAATAACTTATTCTACATCGTGTTCTAAGTGGTACTTATAAAACATACTGGGATGTGGCACTGTTTTTGATATATTCAGGGTCAATTGTGTGAAGAACCAAGACAACAAACCCATCAAACGGCAGTAAATGGAGGTCTTTGTCTTTAAGTTATGAAGAATGTGTATATATTTGATCCTGACAGCCAGTAGTACTGCAGATTTCCGGGCATAAGACAGATGGCAGTGCAACCAAGCTAGACTCCAGACCTTCCCTCTTTCCCTCTGGGTCTAACTCCTATTATCCACTTGTAAATTAACCTGTCAATTTATCAATCAACACCATCTTGATTCTCCCCTGTTCCGCAGCCCAGCCTTGCAGTGAATTTGCCTCGTAAATAACTGGGAGCCCCGTGTTTGTTAGTATTGTGAATGAGTTTATTATCACTTTGATGGCTGCTATGAATCACAAATGCTGCTGAGAGGCTGATAAGAAAAAAGTACATGCACACATTAACAGGGTTGAAACTATTTTAGAGATAAAAGATGGAGTAACTGTGATAGCAAATCATTTAAATTGAAAAAAATGACTAAAAATTGTATTTGTGTGTGTGTGTGCACCTGTGTGTGTTGGACAACCCCCTGCTTAAAGTAAAAGAGAGAGAAATGAATCGACTTTCATTTGCACTGTTCAGAAAAAGTATCTGCAGAACGACCCTGGTGGACAGCAGTGTGCCTCCAAGGCCTTTTAGGACAACAGCTTTATTTAATGGTCTGGGTGCAAATTTCAGAAAACACCAGCCTCTATTCTTTACAACCGGTTGGCCAGGTTTATGCTTTAGATGCTGCATGGGAACTTTAAAGAGAAGAAAACAAGATCTAAAGTTATGTGTGTGTATATATATATATATAATTGTATTTGAGTAATATACAAAAGTATAGCAATATCTAGTAAGCAAATGAGGCTGTTTGGTAAACTTAATACATTAATAAACAATTCACATTAGAGTGCTAATTATTTTGCTTCACCTGTTGTCACTGAAAGAGTTCCTTATTTGATATGCAAAATTACATTTAAGTCATTTTAAGTTAGAAATTCTTCACCAAATTCTATGCATGTTAAAATACATGTGTAATTATGAGACTGTACGTTTTCTACAATTTCTAATATCAGTTTTTCTAAACATGATTATTATTTTATATTTTAAAATCATATTAATATAAATCAATGCTTTTATAGATTACACAGCATCAAATTCTGATGATTAGGAACTATATTATTATATTAACTCAGATTATATTTGGAAAGACTACACTAACTATAAAACTGTATGTCTGATCATTATATAACTTTACAGCAATTTTCAGTTTGTAGCAAGTAAATGTAAACATAAACTTTTTAGGTTCATGTACATATGTGTTTTCTTTAAAAACACATTTAATGTCTTATTAAGTGTATATTGTATTTTAAAACACGGTGAGACTATTTCTTGCGATAATTCCAATTTGGCGCCTGGCTTGTTGGAAAAGTTTCTAAATGTGAATCCTAAATACAAACAACAATCACATTACAAAAATTATGTGTAATACAATTATTATGTTTTCATTATGCAACATGTGTGTCATTTGTAGGTGATTTTAAAATATGAAGACTTCCTGATGTTATTTAGGTAGAACATCATGAAAAATATTGTGAGGCGTGCCACATGTGTAAAGTTCTCAAACTTGTATGTCAGAAACAAACTATTAGTTGTCACATGAGAAATACATTGGTACATTTAAGGCAGTACGTAAAAAGGAATATTCCTTGAACATTATTATACCCAATATGTCATCAGTAGAAATGTGATAAAAAATGAAACTATTTGTTAGAATGCAATTTAGAGAACCCAATAGGTTGTCCATTTTGTTCAGTTTATAATTAAGATAGTGTTTAAATCTGAAATGAATTCTATATATGCATGTTCAATAGGCTATAGCCCAACAATAAGAATGGAATCACATCTCATTTTATTGTAAATTGTGTAATAAGCGATAAGGTAAAAAGGAAATCTAAAATCCTTCCAGAAAAAATGAAACAGAGTGACCTCAGTTGCCCTAATTCATTCTGCTTTTTTTCCTTTTTTTTTTTTTAAGTCTCTTCATTTTCCCTCTGTTCACATTATTAGCTTACACATGAGTGCATTATTAGAAAATAACAAAGTCAAACAGGGAGACTTCGAAGGAGCGGGAGATAGGTTCCTTCGACAGCTGAAAGGTATTCTCCTTTCATTTGTTAGGAGTTGCAAAAATAGTTTTACAGCCAGGGAGGGACAATGACCTTTCTCTTTCAACAAGCTTGGTGGTTGGTCTTTTGATGGAAAAACTAGGGGATACAACATCTGGTAATTTGTGTTACTGAGCTTAGCTGAGGTCTTAACGATGTAAGCAGATTATTCTTGAAGAAGAACAAAAAAAATTCCGGAAGACTCAATGGACTATTTAAAGTTATTAGGCAGTGCATTCTAACACTTCAGAACTCTTTTCTGATTCATTTTCCCTTTAAAGCTATGCGTTCCAAGCAATTTTTTTTCTTTTTTTCAGGTCTACCTCCTTCCAATTCCAGTTGACTTTTTTGGTGGTCCACAGCTGTTTTGTCATTCACATTGGCCTCTTTTTTTTTTTTTTCATCACAGCAGAAATGATTACTTTGCTGATTAAATTTTCTCCTTCAGAACTTTAGGATGCTCTCTTCCACCCTTGGGAGTCATTGCTGACCAGAAGGGTTGAGCAACACCAAATAGCAACAGCTAAGCTTCAGCAATTTTAAAGAAAGGAAAAAATGTGAACGGGAGCAGCGCATGAAGAAAACGACCCACCCCACCCAGGATTCCAGGCAAAAAATAAAGAAAAGATGGTACTAAGTAGTCGCTGTGGAATTTTTTTCCCCACATGCATCATATTAAAATCACATCATCCAAAACTTGTGTTTCTTACTCTGATAAAAACAGTTTGGGGTCCATGTAATATATTTGCATTGTCCCTTGTAGGAAAAAAAAACAAATGAGATTAATTATGCACAGCTTGGAAAGATTCCTAGCATTCTTTAGAAAAATAAATAGCTAAATTGGAGTTAGTCAGTGGATACACATTAAGATGAATATTTAAGTTTATCTGATTTAACTCTGGCTAAAATATATTACTGTAACTTTAAGTTTTAACTCAAACTCTTACTAAATCAAAGTGCAGAGCACAAAAGATGGACTCACAGACTGTAACCCACCTGGAAAGCAGGGGGGTCTGGGACCCATCAGACCTGCCACCCCGACAGGGAGCTCATGTAAGCACACAGACTTGCTCTGCGATTAGTGCTTCTCTTTGCAGTGATGCAATAAAGAAAGCAATCGCCTTACTCACCAATTTCAATCTCTCCCATGCCACAGTCCTTCTGCATGGTAGCACCTTGTACTAGACTGTTATTTCTTCAAGTCAAAGGTATTCACAAAGGGCAAAGTAGTGCAATACCCCCCCAAAAAAAAGAAAGAAAAGGAAAAACCCACTTACATTCAGATTTTAAGGGTTCATGTTGGAAAATAACACCAGACAACTTTTAACCTTACAATATCTACTCAATAAAGTTAACATCATGTTTGTTAGTATTTAAGCAAACTGCTCTTCATTGATTCATAGCATATTGAATACTGGGTACAACTTCCCACATTACAGTAGTTTTCCACATGTTGTCTGGACTTTCTGTTATTGAGAGAAATGAGAGGTCTGTGACACATACTCACAATCCAGCTCAGATTATAATTGAAGGACCTGATATACTAGATATATTTGCATTTTATATTATATTATATTACCTTCAGTTTTGCTTTGGTATATTCTACTTTTATCAAATATGAACCACTTATAATTAAGGATCCCATTAGATAAAAGAGCTGTCGTCTACTTTCCACCATGCTTTGAAGGGTTTGCTCTTTTAATAAGATGGACATGTAGATAAACATTTTTCAAATTAAGCTGAAAACTACACTGATCATTTCAATTTTATCAATTTTTGCTCAACACAGAGTTTGAATTGATAATATTTGAAGCTAACAGAAAGGGTTAGTCACTTTATATTCTCAATTTACCTTTATATTAAATAGATTTTTTAAAAATAATAGTAATTTACTGAAGTTCAGTACTTTTTCCTCTCATTACTAAGATGCATAGTGCTTCAAATTATCCATGTCAGATATACCTTGAACATTTGGTATTTGTTTTTCCATTGTATCTGCCAGTCTCCAGTTATTCAAAGCAGCATTTGTGAAGTTCTACCTCAGGAAAAGAAAATATGTATATATCCATTTGCAGTTAGAAGGGCAACTGTATTATCAGGGCATTGACAGGCAATTGCAAAAAAAGAGCCCATTGAAACAGAGAAACTGATGAGATCACAAAAAGATAGTTTCTCCTTCAAACTTATCTAGCTTTTTGGCATTAAAATTTGGAGTCCCAGCCCATCTTAAAGGTTGATACATTTCTTAACCAACAAGGGGTCTATGCTTTGCTTATGAAGACAGGTCGTAGAAAGCTCTGAAGCCAGTTTGTGATTTGGTAAATCATAGGACACAAACATGGTTTCCATAGTGGGATTTTACTTTTTTTCCCTTGAACCATTCACATGATTTCAACTACTCTCTGTATATGTCAAATGTTTCAAATAGGAAGAAAGGATGGGCAAGAATCTCTCATCTTTGATTGTTTTCTCTCCTTGCTCTAACAATATCAAGTCATATCATGGTTCACATTCCATTTCTGTTTTTTTCCATTCTGAACCTGCCTTGTTACTTCTATCCTTAGAACACCACTCCTAAATTGTACTTTCTTAACCATGTCTCTACATTTCTAACAGACTGAAAGTACTACTTTGATTCTTTCACCACCCTGCTCAAAGTCTTCAGCTGGTCATGGAATACAATCTAAATCCTTGGGTGTTTTTTTAAGGCCATTTACAGTCTGGACACTACCTATCATTCCAGGTTCCTCACTTAGTTTTTTTTAGTAGGAAGATCACATAATGGCAAAGGCACCATACTTAGATTCAGGAAACCCAAATTTGAATCCCAGATTAATATATAGCCACTCTTTTCCATTGAGTAAGTCACTTATCCTCTCTGAGCATCAGTTTCCACATACAGAAAGCTGACAGCTAGTGGTCTATAGGCCAGATGTGGGGTCAGATGCATATTTTGCTCCAGAAAACTTACTTCACTCTTGCATTATCTGTATGGCTTTGTGATCAACTGTGTGTGTACCCATACCTCATCTGTAAAAAAAAGAGGTAATGATACCTATCACACCATATTGCTGGAGGGTTAAATTAGGTAATGCATGTGAAATCCCCAGGCTGGTGCTTGTTAAGGAGAGCTTCTCGATAAAACTCAGTTAAATCTGAGGCTGAATCACTTGATTACATCCATCCTCTGATTCTAAGTATGTAAGTAACTACAAATAAGTCCTGTAATTGTCCACATCTGGACTTTTGCTGCTATGTCTTCTAAGACCACTCTCCCTTCTCTGCCCAGAGAAGTCTTACTCATTCTTCAAGACCAAGCCTAACTGTCTCTCCATAAATCATTACCTGAATTTTTGAAGAGGCAATGACTTCCAGCATAGGTCTGAATGGCAGCAATAACCCTTTGAGGCTTAGAATCTTCAGGCCCAAAAGGAAACTTGATATCTTGGAAACCAACATTCTCACGTCCCAGGTGAGGAAGTCAAAGGCCAAGAAGTTAATAAGACTAACCCAAGGCCAGAGAACGAATAAGAGAATGGGACTTAAACCTGACTCTCTGATCTCTGCCACCAGTGCCTTTCTTTCTGTTTCTCAGATTACTATGTGCAGGGTTTTTGGTTTTTTTTTTTAAATTACATTGTTTTATATATGTTTTATCTTCCTTCACTCAATTGCAAACCACTGAAACCCAGGGATGGCATCTTATGCATATGTTTGTGTATCTCATAGAACCTAGCCCTGCACCTTGCAATATTCAATAAATGTTTTGAATAAACGGAGAAGAAAAAAGGCAGGAAATTTTTCATGACCCAACTTCTCACAAGCAGGTCCTCAAGGGCTCACAGAATAATTACTTTATGCAAAGTTTTTTCAATGTTTCAAATGCACACAGATTAAGAACTTAGTAAGTGCTTTAAATGGATCCTCTTATGTAACTTCAAAATGCTTTGAGGGAGTTACCATTATTGTCAACACCATTTAAAAATTAGGAAAATAAGGCTGAGACAGTTTAAGTAACTTGTCTTAAGCCACAGAGCTAGAGAGGATCAGGGCTCAAGCAAGATCTCTCTCAACCCACAGTCCCACTGCTCTTCACCAGCAGAATGAACTAAGTTCTGAAGCCACCTTTGTAGCCCTTCTTAGATTCATAATGTTCCACATCATACTTGTACCTACTGTCATTACTCTGGATAAGACTATATATTAAACAACATAAATCATCTAATCCAACCTTCTCATATCAAAAATTTTGATTGCCATTGGAAGCCTCCTTGGTGTTGTCTTGGCCATCTTAGCCATTTTGATCTGACCACCACCACCCTGATAGAGCTCTCATGAGATCATACAATACAGAGATTTTTCTATACCATCTCCCAAACTTGTCTTTTGGGTTCTGTTTTTGCGGTTACAACTATTTTCAGCTAGGCTAGCAGAGTATTTCTTCTTGGCCTATGCTTCTTACTCCAGGTTACTCATGTTGTTTCTCCCATTCATTTAACCACTGAACCTTACTGATCACCATTATATGTTATCCACTGACACAGACTTGTCCTGGCCAAGTAGTAAAGGGCAAGTAAGGTAAAAGGAAGTAAGCATGAGAATCCCTGGATGAGATTTGAGAGACAATTTTGCAAGACACAGGGTGGACATACAAAGTGGGCAGTGGTCACTTCAACTTCCTTTTGGAAGGAGGGTCAGAGGAGAACGGGTCACTTGAGCTGAGTGTTGAAAGATGGGCAGATCTCTCCCATCTTGACATTGAAACAATCATAAACTGTCTTCCTAGGCAATTTCGTTACCCAGGTTGATTACCGCTGTCTCACCACTAAAGCATCCCTCTAACTGCCTTATTATTTGGAGCTTGTGGAATTTTAGCCCCAGAGATAAGAATCTCTGCAGGATGAGTACAGGAAACAGAGCATCTCTGCAATAAAACAAAAATACCTAGAACTCAATTACATGTTCAGCCTCTTTTGTTTAATTTCTGTATATATGATCCTTGTTTTTAGGTATAACTTAAAATATTTAATAACATTTAAATATATTAAATATATTATATATTTAAATATATAATCCAATGACTATTTCATGATCTCTCATTTATACAAATCATAAAATCATGGCTTGAAATCAGATGTTTAAATCTGGAAGAAAACTTGGAGACAGGTTAAACTCAGGTGAGACAAATAAGTCCTAAGGCAGAATGAGGATCAGGGGAGGCATCTGATTCAGCATTTCAGAACCAAAAGTGGCACTAATCAGAGAATTAGAAAACTGAGACTCAATACATTCTCACTATAATATATATATCTAATTATACTTTGGATTTCTATAGTACAATATGTTTATAATGGACACTTTTTCACATGTACATTTTCTCCCTTCATTGTCATAATATCTCTGTATCTTAAGCATCTGTATCTTGTAAAACTCCCATTTACAGGTGAAAAATGAAGCAAGAACACACATGCATGAATCAATTCAGCAAACCCCTATTGAATGCCTGTGTGACAAATACTGTTCTAGATCATGAGGAGAGAACATAAAGCTAGTAAAATAGAGTTGCTCCCTACCCTCATGACACTTATTATCTTTGGGGAAGCTTTGTAAAGCAAGGAGGTTAATTTCCATGGAAGAAGCTGCCAGGCTATAGTGGTCCTTCAGTTGTAAGCATAATAGTTTCTACATAAAACAAGGAAGTATAACAAATCTAATTCAATTAGTCCAAAAAATTTAAAGCTACAAGGCTACAATGGTCTTGCAGTACTAAAACCAATAGTTTCTACATAAAACAAAGAAGTATTACAAATCTAAATCAATTAGTCCAAAAATTTCAGACCATTAGCTGCAAAAACCTGAGGCAATTGTACTCTCAAGAGAACAATTTGGCAGTGAGATACCACCCACCATGAACCAAGATAATTATCCAAATCTCTGGACTGGGAAAAAAAGTACTAGTGGAGGCCAAAACTTATGAAGCAACTCTCATCAAGGGCATATGAGTTTTGCATGCCTATATTCTACCCTAGGGATTTCTATTGCTAACCTCAAGGCGTGGAAGAAATTTTCAATCATCATGCCAACTACCAAAACCAGGGATTGGGGCCATGACATTGCACAGGGGCTAGATTCTTTCTTCCTCTTCCTTTGTCCTGTCAACTCACTCATCTCAGAGCAACAGGTCAGCATTCAGAGGCCAGGAGAGTTCATGAAATTGGCCTCCAAAGGACGCTATGCCTTTAGTTATTTTGGATTCTGATTTATTAGCAATTAGAAATCTTACATTTTCCAAAATTCAACAGAAACCAGAACTGCGTAAATACTAAATGATTATAAATGCTTATGAAAATGTAAATTTTCATATATTTCCCATATTTATAGATAATCAAGATTATATAAAACCAAGCTTTTATAACATTTATTAGATATCTGAATAGCACAACTCATTAAACACTGTACCTCTCTCCCTGACTTTCAAGACAGAAGAGCTGTCAGATTAAAAAAAACTTACTGATTGGTTTTCATTTGTTTTTAATCGAAATATGCTTCATTTAGTCTTTAAAAGGAAACTGCCAATTTAGGACAGGAACTAGATCATCTGCTCAGGGTATGGAAAGCATATCTTAAATAATTCATGGCAAAAACTTACCCTACTTTTGTGATATGAAAATGGCTTGTTATTTTTCTTGGCTTGTAAGTGGATTCATCCAGTTGACTGTTTTGGTTTCTTGGTATTCAGAAGTAGGAAAGCCTTCTGAAATTTGAATCATATTTCAGATCCCTCCTGAGTAGTTCAGTGCACACCCACACACACAACTTTTCCTATAAACACCACATGCCTAAGCACACATTAAAATTAGACTTTTCCTATCAAGAGAGTGGGGGTGTAAAATATGCGTCACCAGAGAGAAGTACTCCTTTCTGCAAGATGCAGTATAACACGGGACTTCTTCAGTAGGTGTCATAAATCTAACTCAAACTCTCTGAACTGCCTAATTTGTCTTTCCTCACTAATAGTTCCTCATTCTTCATTCCTTGTGAAATGCAAATCCCCCATTTTAGTTAGAAAATGTGGATCCTAAATTTCAATCTGACATTGGAACCTAACATTCATTGAGGACACATCCATGTTTCTTTCTGCCTAACACTGAATGGCTTTATATTAGTTGACCTTATTGATGTTCTTTAACACCAGTATACGTGGTCTTGTATTTGACTGGACATACGTCTGGAAGAGTAGTTTCTTTCATTTAAAAATCCCTTTCTATACAAATCAGAACAATTTTAAAACTATCAAACATGCTATATCCACATCTTAAAATATACTCGAGCATGTGTTTAGATAGTCTTATAATGTACAGGTTCTCCTTTTGACATTTTCCATATTCACTTCTAAACAAACCCAAAGCTTCAGGTCCTAGGGCAATGATGGAGTAAGGGTTAACTCAATTATCTTCAATAGCCTCTCTGTTCTTTCTAACAACGAGACAATGTAGTAATTGGTTCTGCCAAGGAGAGAAGGTATGTGAAAATCTCATGATAAAACTGGGAAAGAATGTTTCGAGGTTTTTCTCCATGATAAAGATTAGCAGGGGAAATCCATATAAGTTTGCAGCATGGAAAGTATAACTTTCTATGGAATCTTCACTAGGCCCTGAGGCAGATGTTTTTCATCAGCAAATCCTTTTTACTATTAGATTTGTGAGGCCTGTTAAGAACAGCTTTGGGAATTCCTATGTAGGGGCAGCCAGTGCTCAAGTTTAAGTCAATTAAACTAAGTCTGCCAAAGCAATTCTCTATGCTTACTGCCAAATCCTGCCTGTGAACAAGGAAACTTAACTTTTATCTGCAGAGCAGGGATAATGTGAAGCTGCTTCAGAACCCAACAACAACAACAAAAACAAAAACAGCTTGGCTTTTGTTTAAATAATAAAAAAGATAATTCACTTTAAAATCAGGCCTGTGTCTTAAAATGATTTTAGCTTAGTGTTCTGTAAGTGATCACTCACTCAAGCCGGAGAAGAAAAGTTGGTGGGGTATGAACAATAATATTAAAATTTGCATTAGTAGCTTAATTGCTAACATGCAAACAGTTTAAGAGAAAAATAGGCCTGCAAAAATTTTCTATTTGGCTCATAAAACCAAAAGTAGCTCAAAAATTTTTGTACTTTAGATCTTAAGTATTAAGTTATAACCATTCTTGATAAAAATCTTTTAACTAAGAGCATGCTCATGTACTAAACAACAATTTATTTTGCATCAGCTGTATGCCAGGCACCAATCTGGGTGCTGGCAATGTGCAGCTGCTATCTCTGAGAGGCTTGCTGTCTAGCGTGGGAGAAACATAGGAAGATAATTATTCCAGGGAAGAAGATCCAGATCATGAAGCACTGTGTGTTTGGTTAGGAAGAGCCTGAGTCAATGGGAGTGTTGAATATATTTCAACAGTGGAGAATGCAGTGAGAATCATCTTTAGACAAATCACTCCAGTTTCAGAGTGCAGTCAATGGATTTCCAGGTACTTGGGCTGAAGCAGTAGGTCTACAGAAAGTGATGGCAGTCACTGATCAGGGATGAGTGGGGACAATGATAAGGAGAGGGAGAGACAGATTTAAGAGTAAATAAAAGAGAAGTTTTAATGGTATTGTCAGAGATCTCTCAGAGAGAGTGGGAGAGATGGAGCTGGGATCATTTCTAGGTTTTATGCTCAGGCAATTAGATGGAAGATGTCATTTATCAACAGACAAAGAAGGAAGTTTGGGGAGACGATTACAGGTTTAAAATGAGTAGAAGTCTACTCATGTGTGTGGATAACATGCTTGTCTTTAGCAGAATATCCCTAAGCAATAACATAGGACATCATCACTGTATTTTAGGGATAATTGAAACCATGGGTGTGGATGAGTTCATTCAGGGTAAAGGATACAGCCTCAGCATCAGGCAGCCAAGGGTTTATGTTTAAATGCCTACTCTGATGTTTGCTTGCTGTATAACTATAGCAGTCATTTGACATTCTGGGCATTAGTTGCTCTATACTAGGACATAAAATATTATCCACTCATAGGATTCTAAGGAGAAATAAATAAGTTAATCTATATAAAATATCAGTGCATAGTAAGTGGTTAATGGAAATAAACCATTATTATTGTTGTTATTATTTCTATTATTACTATAAGGATGATGATCAGAGGACATGGAGCCTAGGTAGCAATCAATATTTAAGCACCAGCAATGACCACATGTTGAAGCTCAATACCAACACAGTTTTTACTAAATGCAAAGCAGAGAAAGTACATAATCAATCCATTTTGTAGATTCTATTGTAGACCCACTGCTGCCACCCATCCCAACCCACCATAAGGCTTTTGGTCTCAGGCAGGTGAATTTTACGGTCCTTTTGGAAAATTCTCTGGCTTATTCATTTGGTGATATGTGGATTCACAACATCTAGCCTATCTCAGCTAAAGTGTTGCTTACATGGAGATATCAATTGTTGCAGTTGTAGGCTGGCACACAGTTTACTATTGCCCACAATTTCTTGGGGTTCCTAGTGAGTATAGAACAGTTGGTTTGCAGCAGCTTGAAAGAGTCGGAAGAAAGATGGCCTTATTCTAGCTCTGTAAACACAATAGGTCATGATGTGTCTCAGTTTCCTCATCTGTAAATTGCGGACAATAACAGCTTCCCCCAGGGCAATCATTAATAGTAAATCAAATAGCACACATAAATGAGTATGAAATTAGGTAATACAGGCAGAGTTCTGGACTCAGAATAACACTCAAAAATATTAGGACTCCTTCTATTTCAATAGCTAAAATTCTAAGCATTGATCGAAACCAACGTTATGTGTGAAAACATGCTGTAATGTAGACATATTTAAGTAAATTTCCTTGGACTGCAGAAAGAGGTTCAAACAATTTTAGACAGTTTAAACTTCCTTGGTTTAAAATTTCCCAGTGGTGTGAATTCCATTCTGCCAGGGGGGACTGATTCAGTTGTCTTCTGGTTGCCAATGGATAGTCATTCTTTCAAGGAAAAGAAAACTCCTTTACTCTCCCTTTTTGAAAATGGCCAGCATAGCCCCCAAATAGTGCAAGATTACAAATCTGGCACCAGGAGGTATTGGCAAGATTGATTAAACCTGCCACTATATGTGTCAACAAATGTTGCCAGGTAAGTGGCAAAGAAGACCAGTACACCTGTGCCAAGGGATAGCAGAGAAAGCAGCTGTTATATTGAATACGTTGACTAAGAGAAAGCAAGGCTCTATCATGGGAAATGGATTTCTTGTAGAGTAATGAAAGTTGTTTTTGTTGTTAACACAATTATATAAAACCTACTGCTTAAGAGAAATTGTTCCCTTCTTTTCAAAAACGCCAGAAAGTTGGAGTAAGTGGAATAAAGTGAAGACAAAGAGAAGAGAATGCATTAGAAAAACATGCAGTTGTTTACTAAGAAATCAAAATCCCTCTGAAATGTCCAGAGGTAGAGTGAAATCATAACACCTAAAAAATAACTACCAGTGCATTGTCTCACTGCTTCATCATCTCCATTTCCAAAGAGCTGGGCCTAAAGACTTCAAGGTTTATGAAATGTTTTTTCTTCACAAAGAACATTCATTCAAAGGATATCCACATGACGAATACATTTAAGTAGCAACTGTTTGACAGATACGGCCACAGTCAGGTAACAAATAAGATCACATCCTTGTCTTCAAGGATCACAATCTACCAGGAGTCCTTAACTAAATAAAATTTAATTAAACATGCATACATGCTTATATATTATGTATATTACCTCAGTGTTTTCCTCCTAGCACAAAAAGATCAGACTCCCAACAAAAGTATATCTGATTAAGTCCTCAGTAAATGTTTCATGTTCTCTGTGTGAAAGGTATATGGAGGTCTTGGCAGTTTTTTTGCTATATTCTAAGGGTTAACAACGGTTTTCTGTAAAAAAGCCAGATAGTGTATATTTTAGGATTTGGGGGCCATATGGTTTTCGTTGCAATTACTCAGCCATAGACAATACATAAACGTATGGGTGTGGCTATATTCCTATCGTGTTTTATAGTGTTTTATTTACAAAAGCAGGTGACAGCCCAGAATTGGCCCACCGACCATGGTCTGCTGACCTTACTATACTTAGGAATTGTCCTGAGGCTTTCTTTATTAAGATGAAATTTTTACAAGACTGCATTCACTAGCTTTCCCTCCCAGTATTATCAACCATACTTCCCTATTTCATGAGCACTGGACGGAGAGGGGGACAGATGAGCAGGAGGTTGCCAATGTTGCTTTCCTGTCATTTTCTACTTTAGTGCAAAGCATTAAAATTATCACAAGGTCTAATGAAAATGCATTATACATCCTACAACATAAATAAGTCTGCTACATGGATAAGAGGATAAATTAATCTGTTGGAAATTTTTCTGCAGAGCAAGCTGATAAGTGATAGGAAGAGAAAAGCAGCAACATAAGCAAGGAAACAAAGAAAAGAAGCCAAGAGGAAGAACAGAAAGAAAAGCAAAAACCATGAGTGAAAAGTTGTTCCTATTTTGAAGTTGTTACAATATTGCTTCTGTTTTATGTTTTGTTTTTTTGGCTATGAGGCATGTGGGATCTTAGCTCCCTGCCCAGGGATTGAACCCACACCCCCTGCACTGGAAGGGGACATCTTAACCACTGGACCACCAGGGTAGTCCCTACTTACTTTTCATAAGTCGAATGCTTACTGGAGAATGGATTTCATATATATGGTCCTTAATACAGCACAGTAGTTGGGGAATCTTTCTTGGAACATGAGGTATAGGAGCTCTGAGATGAGCCTCACAGTTTATAATGATCCTTAGATATGGACAGACCAACAAGAATGCATTCTTCACTTCACAATGTACCTTTCATTGCTCTAGGTTCTAAATCACTGCAAGTCTGAAGCATGGCACAGTTACTGTGTATGTATTGTGGGCCATGGCCAAAACAGTTAATGTCTTATTATGGCAGGAAGAGGAGAATTCATGGTGATTTAATCTCAGAAGTCACGAGAACAAGCTTGGACAAAATGTTCTGACAAACCACGGCAGGTGTGAGTTGCAGGGCAATCCCAAGAAAGAAGTAGGGATCAATAAAAGAAAAAAGCAGAATAATCAGGTTGTCCAGGAAGTGCTCATTCAGTAGAAGGAAGTTCATTCATTCAAAGGAAATTTATACATAAAGAAGACGATCCTTCCATCACCACAGTCAGAGGAGTATTTTGGCTCCAGATAGAAGCCAACTCTTACATAAGTTTCATTAGAATAAATACACACGTTTCCTTCCCCTCCCATACTTCACTTTCCACTTGGCTCTTTCCAGGAAGGGAAACACCAAATTCTACAAGGAATCTCAGTTCAAAAGTATCAGAGAAAATGGCAACCCTTTCAAAGCAGGGTAACACAGGTGCATCTAAAAAATGTACACACCACCTTAGAAACTGGAAGACATGATTACATGTTATTCAAACTCTTCCAGTATCAGGCTCGTGGTTTTCAAAGTGCCAGGGGAACAACCATGGGATCCCAGGAACCCAGAATGTATACTAAAAACATACCCTGAATGATCCTAACAAATCGACCCCACACCTCCACCATCAGGCTTGGTGGCCCTCTCACTAGGTCATATTTCATCGATATGTCTCCCTCACCTGGGTGGCCTTATTCCCCTAACGGTGAGTGAGAAGCATTGACAACAAGAAATACATTTCTCCAAGAACATTTCGTTCATTACTCAAATGCTCACCAGGTGTTCTTCTTCATCAAATTGACTGTGTTGTTAATTGTAGTAAAGACAGAAGTGAGAGTAGGGGGAGGACTCCAAAAGAGCCAAGTCTTTTGAAAATTAATTTCCAAAGCTGCAACTTTGAGACAGTTCTAGTGAATAAGCCTTCAGTTTCAACATATTCAAGGTGAGCATTCTTGTGTGGAATATCTTACTGTGGGTTTCTTTGGACTTCAAGGATAGGGGCTCTTAACTTTGAGAATTTGCGCACACCTTAATTTTTTCAACCCAATGGAAACAAACAAACAAAAAATAATTAAAGCAAAACAGAAGCCTACTCAGTTTTGATAGGTGGACTATTCTAGGTGCGTCTCATTTCATCCCATCCCCCACCCCAGGCCTAGCACAACAAATGAGTGTGTAAAGATCCCTTTCTTGGATATCTCTGGTACCTCTTTATTTTTACCTTATTTTGACAAAGAACCAAGGAAAATTGCAATTTTTAATTTCAAATAATGCTAGAAGGTTTCTGTGCATACCTCCAATGGGAGCCAATCACGGCTTGGTAACAACAAGAAAACCAGTGATCTGGGGATATTTAATGCCGCATTGGCCCTGGAAGAAGGAGGACTTTCATTTCGCATACTTTGTCTCAGCCATGGAGCTGGCTGACATAATGGACTTTTACAAGGAGCCCTGAAGCAATTGGCAATTAAGTGGTTTGAAGGGGTGCTTCTGGGCTGCCGTGAAAGGCTTCAGGTGTGAAACGCTTGTTTTCAAGAGAGCTGAACAAAATGTATGGTTGCTTTCAACGCCCTCCTTGTCCTTCCTCAGGAAGCAGGGGGAGCCGGAGGAAGCAAGGACACTCAAGAGCAATTTGTTATTCAGCATCTGAATGCTGGGCGCTTTCTTCCCCCCCAGTCCTTGTGCGGCTGGTGAGGGCGCCAGATTGATATGGCACAAACAGCTCTCGGCACAATGGTAGATCAAGAGAGAGGCAGGGAAAATGAGGCCATGGAGAATGGACGCCTGAATGAAGGGAAGACGGCTTGATTGTTAATTGTGGGTAAATGTGTTGCAAGAGTGAAAAGGGTTCATGGGCTATTTTAAAGCTATACCCAAGCAATAAGTATAGAGAGTGTGGAAATAAGGAGATGGTCCTGACCCTTTTAAGGACTATAGTAGTACATCTGGCCCACTTGAAAAAGTAAATTGAGAACTGTTCAAAAAGATAGGCAAATGTATATGTGTGTTCGAATCTCACTGCTTACAAGGGAGAAAAAAAAATCTGGCAACTCCAATTCACCTGCAATGTGTGCTTCAAAATATACACTATTCTTTTCCAGTGTTAGTCAATAGGACAAAGATAATATGCAATAAGGATGCTGTCAAATAGATAAATATTTAAAATATGACTTTTCCTCAAGAATTCAGCCTTCTATTCTCGGATAAAATATATTTGCACAGAAGCTAGCACAAGGGTAAAGGAAACTTCAAACAGTCTTCATGAAGGATATTGTTCCCTTAGTTCTGTTTCATGTCACTTTTCCTAGTCTGACCTTTACTTCCAACATATTGATTTTTTCCTAACCCAGCCTTGCTTTGCAGAAAAAAGGGGTATTGAGTCTTTGAGCTGCTTACATATCCCTATTGTACATGCATCCTTAAAGGTGAAGGAGGCCCTTTCAGGAGATGATTGTCTGACTGACAATGTGATTAGGATTGTCTGAGGACTTTTCATTTTAAATGTAGGAGGCCACATGTATCAATCTGGGAAAAGAGACAAGCAGACTCAAATAGAGTTATCTTTTAAATGTTTCTCAAAGAGTTCTGGTTTTGCTCTAAGCAACAGCTTCTCAGATAAAGTATATACTACATAAAACTTAACTTTGTCCATCAAAACTAGAATTCTACAATTTTCTGATTATTTCTTTTCCAAATAGATACATTTTATTCAAACCATAATTCATATCAGTTTTCTGGGATTGGCTCTTTTGTCTAGCATTCTGGTTTCCAGGAGGACATTTGTAAAATATAATTTAACCAAATGCCATATTATTGAGGCTGAATTGTTGGTTCATCCCATGATGCCATGTAATCTTTAATGCAAAAAAAAGATAAGCAGTTAAAAGCTGGATCTTTCCTTCCCCTTGCCCCAAGAAGGTTATTAAAATCATTTGAGAGATTACAGAATTCTGGAAATTACTTGGCAGCTGCTACACAGTCCTTTTTTGTGGCCAGATGAGAGCCATAAGAGGAGAAGGAAATGACTCATGTTTCCTTTGTCCTGTTCCGTTCCAGAATGCTGTTATGACCATGTCAGTACCAGGGCCACCTTGTACAGTGGATGGATTATGAATGGTGCCCTTAGGGTTGTGCAATAAACAATTTTATCTGAGGCCTTGTAAGAAACCAAAGTCAAGGATTCCACATAGCATCCCTTCATCCCACATATCATCCATAACATGTTGGATGGTTTGCTTATTTGTGTCTAAATTGTAAAACATACCCTGTGCTCTACTTCTGCTACTACTCTTACGGTCTAGCCTAAAGTCAGAGAAGAGAAAACTAAAACTTTAAACCAATTCCAAACTCCAGCACAGGAGATAGTTCATTTAAACCAAAAGTCTGTTAGCTTCCACTTCACCTTGGGTCCAATCACTTGTGAAATTGTGAGGGTCTTATTTATCTCCAGCCCCACCACCTCCTCAAACCCACAAAACAGTGGAGACTAAACAACTTGACTCAAATGTGCCTTTTCCAGTAAGGAATGAGGTTTCTTCATTTTCTCTGACACATTTAAGATTCCTTCAGGTCCCCAATCTATTAGCAAGATATTTCCTTGGACCTACTTGCTTCATTGACTTAGTGCATCTCCAAAGACTACATAAAATCTCTAGGATTGAAGCCGAATCTGGCCTCTGTACCCTGATACCAAATTAAATCTTGGAGACAGAGTTTTGGATGAAGTAGAAAAGAATAGCTTTATTGCTTGCCAGGCAAAGGGGGACACAGTGGTCTAATGTCCTCAAAACTGCGTGTCCCGACCTGGAGGGAGTAGTGAGGAGTTTTATAGTAATGGTTCAAAGAGGGTGTGATCAGCTCATGGACATTCTTCTGACTGGTTGGTGGTGAGGTAATCAGGAGTCAACATCATCGACCTTCTTGTTCCAACTGGTCTGGGGTCTATGTGATTTTGGGCAGCATAGAGTTAACTTCTCCCACCTGGTGAGGGTTTCAGTGTCTGCAAAACAGCTCAAAGATATTGTTATGTATAACCCTTGAGGGAGGAACCAGAACCTTGCCCCAAGGCTGCACTATTGTTTCTTGACTGTTCCTCTCTGTCTCCCCATCCCCTCCCTTCCCTAATTAGCAATTGTTTGAACCTGCCCCTTGGAATTCAGGGAATATCATGGAGGCTGAATGAAACCTATTTCCTCTAATCAAGAAATGGGGGACACAGAAAGGCTTTTGTGCCCAGAAGCCCCATAGGTTCCTGCCCAGTTTCGGGATCAGTGTCTCTTTGCCTTCATCCCTATGACCAACTTCTTCACCTGTGAGTTGATCTCATAGCAACTGAGTTAGCATTAGCTTTCTTCAAGGAGATAAAGTGCAGGCTATACTGAGGTTAGAGTAGCACCCCACTTCAATAAAAGATCTACAAAGTGACAACTAAAGTCATGATTGCTCTCCTCAGAACTTCTAAATCTACTCTAAAGCTAGTCAAAAGACTTGGTTCAAATCACAGCTCCCTCACAAATGTGCTGTGTGGTCTTGGGCAAGCAATTCTATGCCTCAGTAGTCTCTTCTATAAAATGGAAACAATAGAACTTGCCCGTAAAAACAATAAAAGTAAAAGGCAGTAATCAACATACAGAACAATGTCTCATGCATACTGAGTTCAATAAATATTACCTAACCATGTCACTATTATGATATCAAGCTTATAATTTCTGTTTAGCAGCCTCTGTCTAATTGTCTTCAGAAACATAGAGTTGAAATTCATCAGTCAGCCCTCCTACTCAAGCAGAACAAAGTCTCTGGGTGTCTTGAATCAATAAAGAGCCCAAACTCACATAAGCCAGTGTCATACCACTGGTACATGGAGTTCTTGGCTAAGTTCCACAGACTGTCTTCAGTCTTTTAGCAAGATCATGGATCAGGATCTACCAGAAGGGAGGTACCAAACTTCTCAAGTGGTTTCATCACTGTTGCTGGTTCAGAGTGGGACTTTGTGCCTCTTCTCAGTCTTTTTAGCCATAGGAATTCTTAAAAGATGGAGAAACATTTTCACATTCCAAGATCATCAGCAGTTGAAATACTTTGTCATTATAAAAATGCTCTGTCATTTTGTAAGCAGTATACCTTATATTGAAGTCCTATTATGCCTTTTGTTTACACCCCTAGTGGAATATAAATAACTACATTATCTTATCCCACTCACAGTTCCCTCTACTTTTGCAGGAAAATGTGAACTTTCCTGCACAAGCCATGTATATTTGTTCAATTTTGTTCCCAAATAGATGTTTTCTTAATTCACCATTTCTTTTGTTTTAGAAATTAATTCTTAACCTCCCCCTCAGGACATCTCAAAATGTGTGTTTTTGAAACTGTGTTCAGTAAGACTGGTTTTAATAGCTGATGAAATAGATAAAAATGTATTCTATTGTCAAATAAATTTGAAAAATGGAGGTAAAACAACATTAATAGATTTTTCCCCATTAGATGACTTCTCAAAGTCTTCAATATACCAATCTGAATTTTATTCTATAAGCATATGGTATATTAGTAATGTTTTCCAAACTTATTTTATCAAAGAAAACCTTCTTCCCTCAGGGTCTAAAGCAGTGGTCCCCAAACTTTTTGGCTCCAGGGACCAGTTTCATGGAAGACAATTTTTCCATGGATGAGGTGGGGGGTAGCGGGGTGGAGAGTTCAGTAATGTGAGTGATGGGTCAGGCAGTAATGCGAGCAATGAGGAGTGATGGGGGGTGGCAGATGAAGCTGCACTCCCTCTCCCGCTGCTCACTTCCTGCTGTATGGCCCAGTTTCTAACAGGCCGTGAACAGGTAGAGGTGCACGGCCCGAGGGTTGGGAACCCCTGGTCTAAAGCATCTAGAATTTTATTTAACACACTTTAAAAAATTCTGCTTTAATATCACCCAGTATATGGTATCTGACTTCTTCAGCCTCTCTTCTCCTTCTTCTGAGAAATGTCCACTCCTTCTCTACCACAAACATACATCTCTGTATTATTCTTAAGATTTCATGCAGTTGTTCTCTTTTTTTTTGAATTTTTGCATTTTATTTTATTTTTTTAGACAACAGGTTCTTATTAGTTATCTATTTTATGCATATTAGCATATATATGTCAGTCTCAATATCCCAATTCATCCCACCCCCACCCACCACTTTCCCTGCTTGGTGTCCATATGTTTGTTCTCTACATCTGTGTCTCTATTTCTGCCCTGCAGATCAATTCATCTGTACCATTTTTCTAGGTTCCACATATATACATTAATATACGGTATTTGTTTTTCTCTTTCTGACTAACTTCACTCTGCATGACAGTCTCTAGATCCATCCACATCTCTACAAATGACCCAATTTCGTTCCTTTTTATGGCTGAGTAATATTCCATTGTATGTATGTACCACTTCTTCTTTATTAATTCCTCTGTCAATGGGCATTTAAGTTGCTTCCATGACCTAGCTATTGTAAATAGTGTTGCAATGAACATTGGGGTGCATGTGTCTTTTTGAATTATGGTTTTCTTTGGGTATATACCCAGTAGTGGGATTGCGGTGCCATATGGTAATTCTATTTTTAGTTTTTTTAAGGAACCTCCATATTGTTCTTCATAGTGGCTGTATCAATTTACATTCCCATCCACAGTGCAAGAGGGTTCCCTTTTCTCCACACCCTTTCCAGCATTTGTTGTTTGTACATTTTCTGATGATGCCTATTCTGACGGGTGTGAGATGATACCTCATTGTAGTTTTGATTTGCATTTCTCTAATAATTAGCAATGTTGAGCAGCTTTTCATGTGTTTCTGGGCCATCTGTATGTCTTCTTTGGAGAAATGTCTATTTAAAATGTCTGCCCATTTTTTGATTGGGTTGTTTGTTTTTTTAATATTGAGCTGCATGAGCTGTTTATATACTTTTTAGATTAATCCTTTGTCCATTGTTTCATTGGCAAATACTTTCTCCCATTCTGAGGGTTGTCTTTTTGTCTTGTTTTTAGTTTCCTTTGCTTTGCAAAAGCTTTTGAGTTTCATTACGTCCCATTTGTTTATTTGTGATTTTTTGCCATTACTCTAGGAGGTGGATGAAAAAAGATCTTGCTGTGATTTATGTCAAAGAGTGTTCTTCCTATGTTTTCCTCTAAGAGTTTTACAGTGTCTGGTCTTACATTTAGGTCTCTAATCAAGTTTGAGTTTATTTTTGTGTATGGTGTTAGGAAGCATTCTACTTTCATTCTTTTTCATATAGCTGTCCAGTTTTCCCAGCACAAATTATTGAAGAGATTGTCTTTTCTCCATTTTATATCTTTGCCTCCTTTGTCATAGATTAGTTGACCATAGGTGTGTAGGTTTATCTCTGGGCTTTCTATCCTGTTCCATTGATCTATATTTCTGTTTTTGTACCAGTACCATACTGTCTTGATTACTGTAGCTCTCTGTAGTATAGTCTGAAGTCAGGGAGTCTGATTCCTCCAGCTCTGTTTTTTTTTTTTTTTTCCCTCAAGACTGCTTTGACTATTCAGGGTCTTTTGTGTCTCCATACAAATTTTAACATTTTTTGCTCTAGTTCTGTAAAAAATGTCACTGGTAATTTGATAGGGATTGCATTGAATCTGTATGTTTGTTTCGGTAGTATAGTCATTTTCACAATGTTGATTCTTCCAAACCAAGAACATGGTATATTTCTCCATCTGTTTGTGTCATCTTTGATTTCTTTCATCAGTGTCTTATGGTTTTCTGAGTACCGGTCTGTAACCTCCTTAGGTAGGTTTATTCCTAGGTATTTTATTCTTTCTGCTGTAATGGTGAATGGGACTGTTTCCTTAATTTCTCTTTCTGTTCTTTTGTTGTTAATGTGTAGGAATGCAAGAGCTTTCTGTGCATTAATTTTGTATCCTGAAACTTTACCAAATTAATTGATTAGCTCTAGTAGTTTTCTGGTGGCATCTTTAGGATACTCGATGTATAGTATGTCATCAGTAAACAGTGGCAGTTTTTCTTCTTCTTTTCCAATTTTTGTTCCTTTTATTTCTTTTTCTTCTCTGATTGCCATGGCTCGGACTTCCAAAACTATGTTGAATAATAGTGGCAAGAGTGGACACCCTTGTCTTGCTCCTGATCTTAGAAGAAATGCTTTCAGTTTTTCAACATTGAGAATGACGTTTGCTGTGGTTTTCTTGAGGTAGGTTCCCTCTATGACTACTTTCTGGAGAGTTTTTATCATAAATTGATGTTGGATTGTGTTGAAACCTTTTTTTGCATCTATTGAGATGATTATATGATTTTTATCCTTCAATTTGTTAATATGGTGTATCACACTGATTGAGTTGCATATATTGAAGAATCCTTGCATCCCTGGGATAATTCCCACTTGATGATGGTGTATGATACTTTTAATGTGTTTTTGGATTCTGTTTGCTAGTATTTTGTTGAGGATTTTGCATGTATATTCATCAGTGATATTGGTGTGTAATTTTCTTTTTTGGGGGGGATCAGGGTGATGTTGGCCTCATAGAATGAGTTTGGGAGTGTTCTTTCCTCTGCAAATTTTTGGAAGAGTTTGAGAAGGATGAGTGTTAGCGTTTCTCTAAATGTTTGATAGAGTTCACCTGTGAAGCCCTCTGGTCCTGGGCTTCTATTTGTTGGAAGATTTTTAATCGCAGTTTCAATGTAATTGCCTGTGATTGGTCTGTTCATATTTTCTCTTTCTTCCTGGTTCAGTCTTGGAAGTTTATACCTTTGTAAGAATTTGTCCATTTCCTCCAGGTTGTCCATTTTATTGGCATAGAGTTGCTTATAGTAGTCTCTTAGGATGCTTTGCATTTCTGAGGTGTCCAGTGTAACATCTCCTTTTTCATTTCTAATTTTATTGATTTGAGTCCTCTCCCTCTTTTTCTTAATGAGTCTGGCTAAAGGTTTATCAATTCTGTTTATCTTCTCAAAGAACCAGCTTTTAGTTTTATTGATCATTGCTATTGTTTTCTTTGTTTCTATTTCATTTATTTCTGTTCTGATGTTTATGATTCCTTTCCTTCTGCTAACTTTGTGTTTTGTTTGTTCTTCTTTCTCTAGTTCCTTTCGGTGTAAGGTTAAATTGTTTATTTGAGATTTTTCTTGTTTCTTGAGGTAGGCTTGTATTGCTATAAACTTCCCTCTTAGAACTGCTTTTGCTGCATCCCATAGGTTTGGGGTCATTGTGTTTTCATTGTAATTTGTCTCTAGGTATCTTTTTATTTTCTCTTTGATTTCTTCAATGATCTCTTGGTTATTTAGTAACATATTTTTTTGCCTCCATGTATTTGTGTTTTTTACTGTTTTTTTTTCCTGTAATTGATTTCTAATCTCATAGTGTTGTGGTCAGAAAAGATGCTTGATATGATTTCAGTTTTCTTAAATTTATTAAGGCTTGATTTGTGACCCAAGATATGATCTGTCCTGGAGAATGTTCCCTGTGTACTTGAGAAGAAAGTGTAGTCTGCTGTTTTTGGAAGGAATGTCCTATAAATATCAATTAAATCTATCTGCTATTGTGTAATTTAAAGCTTGTTTTTCCTTATTAATTTTCTGTCTGGATGATGTGTCCATTGGTGTAAGTGAGTTGTTAAATTCCCCCATTATTATTGTGTTACTGTGGATTTCCTCTTTTATAGCTGTTAGCAGTTGCCTTATGTATTGAAGTGCACCTATATTGGGTGCATGTATATTTATAATTGTGATATCTTCTTCTTGGATAGATTCTTTGATAATTATGTACTGTCCTTCCTTGTCTCTTGTAACATTCTTTATTTTAAAGTCTATTTTATCTTATATCAGTACTGCTACTCCAGCTTTCTTTTGATTTCCATTTGCATAGAATATCTTTTTCCATCCCCTCACTTTCAGTCTGTATGTGTCCCTAGGTCTGAAGTGGGTCTCTTGTAGACAGCATATATATGGGTCTTGTTTTTGTATCCATTCAGCAAGTCTTTGTCTTTTGGTTGGAGCATTTAATACATTCATGTTTAAGGTAATTATTGATATGTATGTTCCTATGGCCATTTTCTTACTTGTTATGGGTTTGTTTTTGTAGGTCCTTTTCTTCTCTTGTGTTTCCCACTTAGAGAAGTTCCTCTAGTATTTGTTGTAGAACTGGTTTGGTGGTGCTGAATTCTCTTAGCTTTTGCTTGTCTGTAAAGCTTTTGATTTCTGTGTCAAATCTGAAGGAGATCCTTGCTGGGTAGAGTAATCTTGGTTGTAGGTTCCTCCCTTTCATCACTTTAAATATATCATGCCACTCCCTTCTGCCTTGTAGATTTTCTGCTGAGAAACCAGTGTTAACCTTATGGGAGTTCCCTTGTATGTTACTTGTTACTTTTCCCTTGTTGCTTTCAGTAATTTTTCTTTGTCTTTAATTTTTCTCAATTTCATTACTATGTGTCTCGGCATGTTTCTCATTAGGTTTTTACTGCCTGGGACTCACTGCACTTCCTGGACTTGGGTGGCTATTTCCTTTTCCATGTTAGGGTAGTCTTCAACTATAATCTCTTCAAATATTTTCTCAGGTCCCTTCTCTCTCTCTCCTCTCCTTCTGGGACCCCTGTAATGCGAATGTTGTTGTGTTTAATGTTGTCAAAGAGGTCTCTTAGGTTGTCATCATTTCTTTTAATTCTTTTTTCTTTATTCTTTTCCATGGCAGTGAATTCCAGCATTCTGTCTTCCACATCACTTAACTGTTCTACTCCCTCAGTTATTCTGCTATTGATTCCTTCTAGTGTATTTTTCACTTCAGTTATTTTATCATTCATCTCTGTTTGTTTGTTCTTTAATTCTTCTAGGTCTTTGTTAAACATTTCTTGCATCTTCTCGGTCTTTGCCTCCATTCTTTTTCCAAGGTCCTGGATCATCTTCACTATCATTATTCTGAATTCTTTTACAGGAAGGTTGCCTATTTCCACTTCATTTAGTTGGTTTTCTGGGGTTTTATCTTGTTTCTTCATCTGGTCCAAAGTGTTCTGCCTTTTCATTTTGTCTGTCTTTCTATGAATATGGTTTTCCTTCCACAGGCTGCAGAATTGTAGTTCTTCTTGCTTCTGCTGTCTGCCCTCTGCCAGTTGTTCTCTTTGTATGATGTAAGAAACATGACTTCTTAATAAAAATGTGTGGACATATTTAGTTCAATACCTTTCTCACCCACATTGTCTTTTGGAAAGACAGTACAATTTATTTTAATGATTTTTATAAAATCATTGACAATTATAAAATTGTCAATAAAATGATCAATGAAATCATTTTATTGATCAAAATATTACAGTCCTTGTCTGTTAGAAAATATTTCTAATTACACTAAATCATTTTTACTATCACCTCAAGAACCACATTTTCAGCATCAAGCTATGGTAGATAATAGATCCTGCAGCAGCTCCTTAATGGAGTCTAGTTGTCAACAAGCTGTTGAGAGTCTAAGTTTCCCTTCATGGCATTTAAAGGATGGACCATGAGGTCTTTGGGAGTATTACAAGTGCTGTAAGAAGGACAGAGAAATTGTTTGCCTCAAGCAATCCAAATCATTGAAAAATGATGAAAGACATATACAAACTTTATGCAGACAAATCAAGCCCATTTTGACAACTAGTATGTCCCCAGCACTCATCATGGGGCTTGGCACATCAGCAGTTATTTTATGGATAGTTTATAATAAATGAATACTATAGCTATCTGTTGACAATTTCTGAAGTCAACCTCCCCCCCACATACTCCTGTGGGGGAAGCCTCCGCCCTATCATCTTCCCCAAGGATAGAAAACATCTGTCTAGGTTAGCAAAATACAAATCCTCAGTAAATTTTGGCCTTGTGACTTGTGGATGGTTACTGAACACCAGTGAAAAAAATGCACGTACTGAAGACATTGGTTTCAATCAGCTTTCACCTACTCACTCTATTAGTCTAGAGCCCCTCATTTTCAACAAGATTTAAGGGAGTTTGCTGATGTGAATGGAAACCTGATTCACCAGGACTTGAAATAAGTAGCCAGAGAGCTCTGAAAATGAAAGGAAACTTACAGGGAAAGCAAATAGAAAAGAATTTCATCCATGGTGGTTTGAACAAGGCCAAAGAGCCGTCTCTGATAAATGTGAATGTGTTAAAATGGGCTGCCGTTCTCCAACATTTACTAAGATTCCCTAGACAGCTGTGTCACACTATGTCCTCAGGTGGAAGAAACTACTCCTTGTTTGTTGGTCCCACTTTAGCCCCATTTATCTGCATCTGACTATTCATACTGTTTCCTCCTCATCATTCCATCTCCAGGACCATGCACAGAGCTGGCACATAATAAGGTCTTAATAAAAATGGTGGACAGAATAAATGAACCAGAAATACTAGGACCCCAAGGAAAAAGTTAAGTCCCTGAATTTGGAGGAGTTTCTATCACTCTAAAGTGTAGACTCAAATCCCCAGACTATATACATGTAAACCCAACCAGTTCTTCACAGCTGTTCCAGATTCAGCCTTTTTTGAGTCAAAACTGAAGATAAAAAAAAAAATTGAAGCTTTTCTTTTTTATTTCATTTTTATTTTTTATGTGCCACCTTCCACTCTAGACCCTAATCCCCTCCAACTAGCCCTAGGGGTGGGGGGAAAAAACCTAAATCTATTCTGAAAGTTCAATTTGTTTAGAAAAATTGTACAAAACATGAGAAGTAAAATATTGCCCTGAGTTGAGGCAGAGTCTCTGTGTAGAGAATTCCTCTGAGGATTTTAAGACACTTTCCAAATAGTTTCCTTATTTCAATGGCACACCTGCTTTTCTATAATAATATAGTTCATGTGTCTTTTCCTTGTCTTTGTTTAGGTAATTACTGAGTTTACAAATACTCCTTAAAATATAATTACTCTAGATTTGCCAAAGAAGTTCCACAAGCTTTATGCAACAGTTTTTGAATAGTGTTATATACAGGGTACTGTTTTATTTTTAAATCATTATTACCTATCCTCACTGTAACAAAATTGGAAATGTTGGAAATTATGTAATTTTTTTTCCTGAATTTACAATAACATTTTTTTCACTTCCAACTCTCAGCCTCCAATTTTTTTTATTAGTGTTTCCTTATAGGAGTTGGAAGCAACCATGGCCCATGTTAGACTCTAGAAATGCAACTTAGGCATTGCTACCCAGCCCACTGGTCACAGTGTCTGTGTCAAGTGACCATTTCTCTGTCCTGTCAGTGACATTTCTCCTTTGTTATTACCCTGGGAACTTCTATGTCCTTGCTTCTTTTCAAAACCTACCTATCAAATCAAAGTAGATCATTATTTACTACTGTGGTGAACACACAGAATACAACACTAAATTTATCTAAGCATTATTTTCCTTATGTATTAAATGGGTATAATAAGAGTATTGGTTATGTAGGATGTCTATAGGGGTTGGAAAAAGTCATTCATATAAAATGTTTAGCACAAAAGTAGATGCTTAATACCTGTTAGCTATTTATATTTTTACTGTCTCATCATAGCTGACAGCTTCAACATTTCCTCTGCAGCATGCATAATTCAGCAAAAAAAAATTTCCCATTATAATGTTCATGTAAATAGAGTTTTCCATTTGTATTCTGAGTATGAGATTATGAAATGGAAAAGCCATTCAGAAGAGTGCATTACCAGAACCAACATTTTTAAACACCAACTCAGCTATCAAAGAACTTTCACACTTGAGTTTCAGTAAAAAGGAGGAAGATGCCACCACTCCCACAGGCCTTTGAGCTCCAGCATGATGACTTTGAAGCCCAGTACAAAGGCTCCATGGCGGGTGACCACATATACCTTCACACATGCGGACACACAGGAACAGAAACTTTACATATCACACTTACTGATGAATATTCTTATCCCTCAAGGCAGTTAAATGTAACAGGAAATTCATTTTTACTATCCTTCTATTTAAATACATAATCAGAATAGTTACCAGGGAAGAGCTAGTGAAAAAGAAAAAAATAGTTCTGGAGACTAGAGTCTTCTATTGATCTAAGCACTAACTTCATAACTCTGAAAGTTTTATCCTCCATACAAAAAGTGGCTGAGTCTATTGTTCTCAAATTAATAAGCTGTAAAAAGCAATACGATGCTGAAAAAAATGCATTTGAAATGCAGTTTCAAATCTGGTATTCAATTCTGAGAATTTAATTCAAGAAATTAACAAGTATGAGTTTCCAAAACTTTTTTCATATTTTGTTCTTGACCCTTTTGCCCTTTCTTTTCACCCTACTCTCTAATCTCTAACCCATATGACTCCCATGTCTATTCTATCCCAACCTCTCCTACAAGGTCCATATTTCCAACTGCTGTACATATGGAGGCCCTCAAAATACATCAAGCTATTTCTTCTCTCACATTTTCTAAATGAAAAAAATGCACCCAATCTCCAATCCTAGAAACCTCATTTGTCTTAGAGGTGTCTGTTTTCCTTGCCTGTGTATCGTGCATTCACCCAACACTCACTCTCCCTAACAAATTTTCAACTAGGTATATCCATAAAACACCATTTTTTGATTCCTAGGAAAGTTTTCGCATTCCTTCTATAGGCCCTTCTTTTTCCTTTCTCTTGTTAGAATGAAGGTGTGATGGCTGGAGATTCAGCTTCAAACTTGTGTTCATGAGCCCATAAGCATGAGTAGAAGACCAAAATCATTGCCTTTATACTGGTTTCGATATCACTGAAGTACTGAAACAACACCAGCATAACCATCTAACCCTGACCTTCGTGTGAGACAAATAGATTTCTATTTGTTTAAGCTTCTGTGATCCTACATTTGCATCATCACAGGTAATCTCGATTCTCCAACAAATAGAGATCTTTAACTGAATTAGTTTAAAAGTCTCCTGATACAGTTTTCCTTCAGTTTCCCCCCTTCTCCTTCTACAGTTTTTTCCAAAGACCATCCTCCTTCATGTTGTTAACTAAATGGTACAATGTCTTCTCCTGCCCCAATAAACTCTTATGCAACTCCACAGGAAAAAAAAAAATGAGCACAGCATATTAGTCAAAAATACATAGGAAAACTGGCTTACAATATATTCTTTCAAAAACTGTTCAACCTCATTAGTAATCAGGAAATGCAACTTGAGACAATGAGATAGCCTTTTTTTGTCCTCCAGATGGCCAAAAATATTAGAGGTCCATAATTGTTACTGTTTCTAAGGAGGTAGGGAAATAGACACTTGCACACATATGAAGTGATGGATTAGGAGCCTAAGATCAGGCATTAGTACTTCATAGGCCATTGTCCTTATGCCAATCCAACACTCCAGTTCTAGTCATTGGAAATACCATATGGACTTCTTTCTCTCTGTTTTGTCCAATTATTTCCCAACCACCAGTACAGAGAGGATAATGAGAACCCACTGGATGGACAGATATTGGAAGGAAGAAGAATGAGAGTGATAGCAGAGGATATAGCTGGTGTATGAAATGTTGGCTATAGCTTTGAATAAAGTCTTGGAGGCAGCTTCTCTGTCAGGCATGACTTCCTTAGTTTTAGGTCATGGAGAGTTCTGGTGTTCCTAGTTGGGGGACCAGAGTTGCAGGGCAAGAGAAATCATTTATTCAAGGAGTAGATGTATTATACTGACAAACAAAATTTAAAACAATTAGAAAACAAAAAATAGAGTCACAGGGCTTCCCTGGTGGTGCAGTGGTTAAGAATCCACCTGCCAATACAGGGGACACGGGTTTGAGCCCTGGTCCAGGAAGATCCCACATATCGTGGAGCATCTAAGCCCGTATGCCACAACTACTGAGCCCATGTGCCACAACTACTGAAGCCTGAGCACCTAGAGCCTGTGCTCTGCAACAAGAGAAGCCACCACAATGAGAAGCCCACACACTGCAACGAAGAGTAGCCCCAGCTCACCGCAACTAGAGAAAATCCAAGTGCAGCAACAAAGACCCAATGCAACCAAAAATAAATAAAAACAAATAAATAAATAAATAGTCACAGATGTAGAAAACAAACTTATGGTTACCAAGGGAGAAAGGGGGAGGAGGGATAAATTAGGCAATTGGTGTTGACATATGCATACTACTATATATAAAATAGGTAACTAATAAGAACCTACTCCAGAGCACAGTGAACTCTACTCAATACTCTGTAATGACCTATATAGGAAAAGAATCTAAAAAAGAGTGGATATATGTATATGTATAACTGATTCACTTTGCTGTGCAGCAGAAACTAACACAACATTGTAAATCAACTATACTCCAATAAAAATTAATGTAAATAAACAAATAAATAAGTAAATAAAACAATATTTTAACAACCAGTGCAGCTGTACTGGTGACTAACAGTTAAATAACATCCTGATTTTCTCTCCTTTTGGGACTCCTTTATCTTCCTGCAATTCCTCAGAATATATTAGATGAATACATGAATAGAAGTAGCAAGCTAGCAAGCTAGTTACAGGATAATGAAGTCAAACAGGTAGAAAATTAAAAAAAAATAATATTGATGTCAATTGTCAGTGATTGCCTTAAACCACACTGTCTTCTCAGAGAATATACCCTATGAACTACCATTTCCTCCCAGGACCCCAACTGTCCAAAGAGTCACCCACCAGTCCAGGTTGACCCAATCATATATTCCCAGTCAAGAATTAGAGCAAAGAGGAGCCCTCCATTCATGCAAAGATGAGTGGCTCACCTGTCATTAAACTTTTCTTAAACTGAAAATAAAAGTAATAATTACAGCTAGGAGATACAGAAACTACATGAGTTGAGTAAAAGTGGATACTTGCCTCTGACAGCCAACCTCTGAAGAGCACTTTCTACATGCCAGGTCTTTGCAGAAATTATTTCATTTAGTCTTAAGAAAGTAGGTACTATTTATCCCCCTTTTACAAGTTAGCGAAGTGAGGCTTCTAGAATTTAAATGACTTTGCCCAAGGTCACACAACTATTAAGTGACAGAAGCAAGATCAGAACTCAAGCAGGTTGCCTCAAGAGCCTGTGTTCTTTTTTTTATTTTTATTTTTTTTACCTATCAATAATTACTTTCTTTTTTAATTGAAGTATATAGTTGCTATACAATATTATATGTTACAAGTGTACAGTATAGTGATTCACAATTTTTAAAGGTTATACTGCATTTATAGTTACTATAAAATATTGGCAGTATTCCCTGTGCTGGAAAATATATCCTTGTAGCTTATTTTATACCTAATAGTTTGTACCTCTTACTCCCCTTCCCTCTCCCCTCTGGTAACCACTAGTTTGTTTTCTGTCTGTGAGTCTGCATCTTTTTTGTTTTAGTCACTAATTTGTTGTATTTTTAAAATACAAAAAAAATTTAAAATTTTTAAAATTCCACAAGTAAATGATATCATGCAGTATTTGCCTTTCTCTTTCTGACTTATTTCACCTTGCCTAATGCCCTCCAGCTCCATCCAAGTTGCTGCAAAAGAAGAGCCTGTGTTCTTAATGATTAAACCAGACTGCACTGAAGAGGCACTTGATTTGTGAAAGTAGGTGTGGTCAACCAAAACTTCATGCAGAGCACTGTTAGGAGGAACAGAGGAGTCAGTCGATAAAGGGAAGCAAGAGAATGGAGCAGATGCTGGGGAATACAGAATCAAGAGATTCTGTGCTTCGCAGGAGAGCAGGGTAGGTAGGGTCCAGGGCTCCACACTCCAGCCCTCATGGAGCCAACATAGAATTAGAGTCTATTCAGAGATTGGGGAAATCATGCCTTCTATTTAAGCCAGCAGGATTGGTTATAATTTCAAAGATGATGCTAGCTCCAGGAGCAACAAACCTCAGAAAATGAATTTGAACCCAGACCTGCAGATACTGACTAAGATGGGTTTTGACAGAAGCCCCCTCTCAGCTTTGAGTCTTCTCAAGAAATCTTAAAGAACTTCAGATACACCCTGAATGCTGTCAGAGTGCCATCTTTCACAGATGGCTTGAAATAACATGAAAGAGAAGAAGTAAGGAGAGAGGCAGGAGAGAGGGAGAAGGGAGGAGGGAAACGGAGGAGGAAGAAAAAGAAAAAAGAAAGAAGGAAGGAGGGAGGGAGGGAAGAAAGAAAGGAATGAAAGGAAAGCACCAGAAATGTCTTATCGACCCCAAATACCAAATATAAAGTGAAAGCAAAAACCATTGTACCAGACGCACATTGCCAGCTTCTGGAGCCTTGTGCGTCTAGTTCCTAGGGAAGCAGAAGGCTGCTGCTTTACAGTGGTGTCCCCTGCTTAATTAGCATTTTTGGATCCACCGCAATTCAGCTGGATGGGCATTCTCTTAAAATTGGTAGTTGCCTGGAAGTGGATTTCACAGCTGGGCCACAGATCCCTTGCCCAGGGAGCCTGGAATGGGGCTGCTCAGCAGCCTTGTTCAGCCATAATGAATTTTTCTGGAACTGCCACTTGGAACCCCTGTCACTGTGCTGCACCAGTGGTGAGCAGGCTGGAAGAGGATTTATTGTTAGAAGGTGAGTGATGCTGTTGTTCAGACCCCAGGCCTGGGTGATAAGAGAGCTCAGAGGCAGTAACCCACCACCATCTATAATCGGAGAGTGATAAAGAGAAGGGAAAGCACAGAAAAGAGAGGTGGGTGTACACAGTCATGCCTTTAACTCCTGGTTCTGACAATCCTGGTCTCAGGCTGCTGTGGGCATAAAAGTAACATGGCCACTGGCACTTCTGGCTGGGCTTCCCCTTTCCTCCCTGGCCATATGCACATGCTAAGCACCAGACTTTCCTCTTGCGGGCTGGGGCTCCCAAAGAGAAAATGGAATACTGTACAACTAGACAGACCTGGCAAAGATTTTGTTCAACTTCTTAGACTTACAGAGGAAGAGAACAAGGTCCAGAGATGCTCCATGGCTAGAGTTCAGGACAGTGGGTGGTCACACAGACAGAATGGAAGGAGGAGCGTCTCTTAGTTTGTAGTTCATCACCTATTCTTTCACCACAGAAGGCTTGGAATGGGCAAGGACATGGATATGACAGTTTCTCAGGGACACAGGCCTGGATTGAAATGTCCTCTGTACCATCTGGGGGTTGTGAAGTCTTTGGAGGAGGAAGCCTAATATTTGTGCATCATTTTTCTCAAGGAGAAGCACACACACACACACACACATACACACACACACACCCTAATATACCCATAATTGGGAGCTGTCATAATTCTTTGCTGGTATTTTACATAGATCATTATTGTTACCTCCAATGATTATGAGCTGCGTGAACTCAGATGAATTATGGAATCTCTTTGAGCTTCAGTCCCACAATGATAAAACAAATACAAGAGAGTCACCGTTCTTCCAAAGTTATGGTAAAGTGTGTATAGCATAATATGCTCATAATATGCAAAAACTTATAGCAGTGCCTGAAACAGAGTAAGATTTCAATAAATGTCTTCTACTTTGTAATCCATATTAATATCATTTCCAAAGCAGAGTTTCCAATAATAAAGCTTTAACTTATGACTTACCTTCAGGTTCAAGTTTAAATTCCTTAAGTAGGCATTTATGGTTCCTCCTGACCTGGCTCTCACATCTATTTGCAACCTTGTATTTTGGCAAGCCTTTGGGAAACTTTCACCCCCTGACTCACCCCTGCCCTCTTGCCAGTTTCTTTCCCTCAGTGCTTTCACATGCAGGGCCCTCTTTCTGAAATTCCTTTCCTCTCTTTTTTTTCTCAGTGAACACATAGTTGCCTATTAAGGCTCAGCATGATTGTCACTGACTTCCCCATTGTAGATGTCCCCACGCCCCTCCTAGGCTGTGCCCCAGGATATGGCCCTGTCAAGCACTTACAAGCTGATGAGAACCCTGGCCTACCAGCTGATCACCTGCCTAAACTAGGGCCCTTTCAGGACAGGAATGCAAGATTTATCTTTGTCTCCCTGGTCCCTAGCAGAGCTTAGTGCTCCATAAATATCTGCAGACTGAATAACTCAAATCTCGTAATAAGAATACAACCTAGGCACTGAGCACAAAGCCTTACACATTTTAAGGATTTGACAAACATATATTAAATGAGTAAGTGAATATAAATGAGTGGATAACAAGAGTATATTTCATCTCTATAGCAATGCAACATTTTCATCTCCTACAAGCCAGCATTTCAAATTAAAAAAAAAAAACTTTAATTAGAGAAGTGGTCAACATTCAAAAATCTTCAACTTTTACCTCAACAATGTTACAGAGAAAAGTTTGGTGAATTCCTGAGCTACCAAACAATAGTTGACTTAGTTTAGGGAGGGCACTGAATGATTTGTACCTCCTAAAAAGGAAATAATATGGAATTTTTACCTTTTTGACTCCTTTTGCTAGCAAGTATATTCAATTTATGGCAAAGCAGAGATTTGGTTAATCCTATGTATGGCAACAACTGACTACAATGCTTATTTCCCCTTCCTGGGCACAAGTTAAACTATATTTTCCAGACTTCCTTGGGTTAGGTTGAGACCATGTGACAGAGTTCTCGCCAATGAAATGGGACCAGAAGTGATGTTCACCACTTCCAGGTCTGATGTCAACCTACCTGAGATTCTCCATGATAAATTTTTCTCTTCCATGGGTACTTGGAAGCCATGATCTGACAATGGCAAAGTTATAAAATGGAAGGAGGTTTGGTTCTCTGAAAAACTTCATGAAGAATTTGCCCTTTAACCAATCACACTGGACTGACATGAGAAAGCAATCAAAATTTAGTGCTTTAAAATCTATTGAGCCTTCAGGGTTTTTTGTTTTTGTTTTTGCTTTTTTTTGTTTTGTTTTGTTTTGTTTTGTTGGCTTAGTCTATTCTAATATGGAATATGTCACTCTGAACTACAGAACTGCCAAATAAAATCTTCAAATTTTATCACCTTGGCTTAGTAAGAAGTTAGTGAAGAAAGGGATATAACTGGATGGGTAGCTGGGATTCCATGTTAGGTAGTGGTAAAATATTTTATAAAACCCTAGATGCTATAACTTGGAAGGTAGACCATGTGCTTACTGAGCTTGTGACTATGATGGAAGAAATTGGAAAACAGGACATCACTGCTCTTTGTTGTTTGTTACTGGCTGCATTTGGCAAGGTATTTGATAAAAGAACTCTACAAAGTATTGACTACTTTGCAAGCAAAAGTGAAAAAGAATAGAGAAAATGCAAATATAGGGAGACTTTCAGGGTGAGAAAGGCCAACAGTTTCTAGACCCTGAAGAGTAAGTTCTGGGATTGAGAAAGACTTACTTACAGGGACAAAGATCTAGTAAGATTTTCAAGGTGACAATGGGTCAGTCTTGGAGGATAGATCAGATGAAGGATGTGGTCTTCCTAATGAAAGCAGCCATCAGTAAATTAAAAGACACATTTGAGAGCTCACACAAAGAAATAAAACATACATGAGGCACAGTCTAGAAGGAACATTGGGTGTGGTTATTGATGCACAGAATTGATGAAAAATAAATACATCAGAACATACTAAGTTTCTGAAGAAACTGTGTTGTCAGAAATCCCCACATGTTTGTTCTAAAAAGACTGAACTTGTTTAACAGAGCTTTCTAACAACCCTTGGACAAAAAATGATCTACAAAACTATGTAGCCTCAAAAGGTGAAATTCCTCAAGGCACATTTCAGACATGGCCTAGGAGGAGAATAGACAGGAGAAAGTTTTCATAGGGCAGAGCAGAAACTGCAGAAAATGATGGGAAAAGGAATTCCTCACAGGCAGCAGAGTCAGCCCTGGTCAAGGAAGCCCTTTGCTTCAGGGTAGGAGGTTCTCACAAAGTCTGCCCAGTAGGATTTCAGAGGTGCTTTAGACTAGTGACTGCTTGTTACCCTTTCTCTACTCTGTATTTTGTAATGTGTGTACAGTTTAAGGGATCGGGTCACTCTTCTTTTTAACTCATATGTCATTAGACCACCAGAGATATTTCTAGACCTGATGGAGAGGGACTATGCATCACAGGGACATCTTAGTCTTTGAGCAGGAAGCAGAAGTGGGTGAGACTTAGGGTTGTATCTCTTGATGTAAGAGTGAGCACAATCTACTTGGGAGGGGACAGTAAAATTTGGTGAATGGAGGATGAATTATGATAGAGATGGGCTAGATACTTACCAAAAAAAATGGTGAGAGAAAGACTTGAGTCTTCTAGGGTTAACATCCCATTTTTTAGGGTGTTTGGGATTTCTCAGTGATCCACGGGTTAGGATGGTCAGATTGAGGAGCATGAATGTAATCTTTGTGATCCATCAGAGAGCTGTTTGAGGATGCCATGAAAGTCCACCAGAGATACCCGAGCTAGAACGATTCTCATAAATTACCTAATGTAATTATTTCATTTCATACTCCTTGACTCATTTGTTTGATAAAGATTTATTGAGCATTCCTTGTGCAAAGGAGCCAGAGGTACCTATTGGTATACAAGGATCAGTAAAGCCCAATCACTGCTGCACACACCAATCAGTGCACCAAAGGAATAGGAGCTGCAGTAACCATCTCCATACACTGTGAAGCCACAAAGAAAAGAACAAATTGTCTCCTTCCTTTCAAGTGTCCCAGAAAGGCTCACAGAGGTCAATTGCCTTGTCCAATTCCTAGAAGTAGCAGAGGTCAAATCTGAGATATTAGTAGAAAATAGTTGATTCATATGACATTTAAGTAATAAAATTAATTATCATAGCATTTTCATACTTCTATTAATATTTTTCCTCATTGTATCTACAATAGTATGACCTGCATGAACTCACAGAATAAGCTGCAGCCAAACACACAGGTGTAGGTTTTGCTTCATTCATATTTATTTAACACCTACTTGTTTTACTAGGTATACAGAAAAGCAAATTCCACAATCCCTAAATTCTATATTGCCACAAGTTAATGTCACTCTCCTTTAGAGGTAGCTCTTTGTAGCTCAGTTTCTCCTATGGAAAACGAAGAGGAACAATTCATGGAATTTAACGTGAAAGAAATCAGCAATACATGTTCTTTAAAATCATTGGAATACCCTGTCCTTCTATCCCTCTCATTTCTTCAACTCATTAACCACTGTTTAGCTTCTCTTCCTTCCAAGCCCAGCTGGGATCTCATGGCCATCTAAATTATTCATTCTCCAGCCCTTTTTATGGTCTGGCAGTTCCAACCTTCAAGCCAACTGTCAACCCAGGGCCATGTTACATTCTGCTCCCATTGCTCCTATAGCCATGTCTGAGCTCCGTGGACAACCATTCAACCAGTCTCTCAACACTTCCCACCAATTCTTGAATTTCTTTTGGAACCCCTTCTCCATATTGACCAGTACAAACCTTCCCTAGTATCTTCAGTTCCCCTGACCTCACAATGGACAATCATACCTCTTTCGTCAGCCATTTCCAATCTTCTGTGCTGCCTACAAACACAGCGATAACCACATCCACCTCTGCCTCCTTTTGTTCTGTCTCAGAGATGGTGACATTTATTAAAAAATAAATGCATTTGAAAAAAATCTCCCGGTGCCCTCTGCCCTATTCCAGCTGCTATTGATTTCTTTTCCCCCCTTCTCAACTGAACTTCTTTTAAGCTCTCCATTTGCCTACCTCCAGTGACTCATTAATGCCCTGTGACCTGCCTTCCAATACTTAATGACCTCTTTCTTGCCAAAGTTAGTAGACCCTCTCTGGTTGCCATCTGACCAGACATCTGCTGTTCGTCCAGCCATGTCTTGAATCTGGAGTCTCTTTCCAAATCCTTATCATTCTTCACCTAGACTGCTGCCAGAGGTTTTATGGGTCTCCTTCCAGCCTGTACACCTCAAATTCATCCTCCATATACCCTCACCAGAGAGGTAGATCTTAAATACAAGTCTCATCACCTCTCTCCATTTATAATCTGGCAGTAATTTATTTTGGGATACTGGATAAAGGGCTAAATCCTTTATACAGTATTCAGAGTTCCCCAAAAGGAAACTGAGCTAGAGCTAATTCCCCAGCTCTGTTTTCTGTCATTTTCTTCAGCTTATTCTGAAATGTTTGCAATCTCTTCACACTCCACACTGCTTCTCTACCTGCATGTCTCTGCCTAAACTGTGCCTCCACCTGGGGTAGTTCTTCTCCCCCAGCGATCCCCACCCATCTTCCAACTCCCTCCCCAGGTATACAAGGTAATGTACAAGGCATTCTTACAATGGATACTTCTTGCTTAGTCATACCCTTCACAAGAAAATCCCTGACTTTCTCCAGCTTCTTGACTCCTACCTCCAGAAGGGTTTTTTAAATTTTCTGGTCCCATAACACCTTGTGCCTTTGTTTGTCATTTTAAGTACCACATGGCACTTTCTTTCTCTCTCTCCCTCTTTCTTCCCTCACTCTCTTTTCTCTCAACTGGATTGTAGTTCCTTGAGAGCAGGGACTGTTCTTTTATCTCTGTACACCTGCCACATAGCAGAGCATCTGCTTAATAAATGTCAGGAGAATGAAATGTTCCCTTATTTTTGGATGACAATAAAAAGTGATGTAAAATTATTTACATAATCTATGTGGTCTCCTCAGTAAAGAATGTCTCTATGATAGAGTCATTTTGGGGGTTTTAAATTAAATCAACATTCTTCATCCTCTATAACATTACATCTCAGTTTGAATCTGCCACATCTCAGGTGTTCAGTAGCCTCATGTGTCTAGTGGCTGCTATATTGGACAACACAGCTCCAAATCACAGGGATTATAATACTTAGGGCTGTTATCAAAATTATGTGGAACAATGGTATATAGGAAATACTTAGCACAGGCACTGTCATATAATGATGTACTAAACTTTTGCTTATTTCTCACTATCTATGATACTAATATTAAAATGTAATATTCTCCCAGGACATTATTTTCCTCTTGGGAAAAATCTATGGAAGAGGAAGATATTTACAGATTTTTTTAAACTGGAGAAAGAGAAAATGTAGAGTTAAAATGTCTATCTGTATGACACTTGTCATCTCTATGAATTAAACCGGTAAGAACAGAATAAAAAGAAATGCAGATAACCAGCATCCCCCCTAAATTCCTAGTGTTGGTTGAGAAGAATAGCTTGTTGAGAATAGGAACAGTATTCTGAACACCTGGGGAGCATCCAGCCTTCAGATCTGATGTGTCTGACTTCATGGGTGTCTTGCAAACCCACTTCCTTTCATGCTAAAGGCATAAGGAAGGTAAAAGTCTCTAAGTAAAATTTAAGCCACATAACAAATGTTTTCTTCCCACAAATCTTGTTTTCCTTGTAGTGAGGAAACAAGGGCTTTAACTCGAACCAGAAATTGTAACCCAAGGTGAGGAAAATGTCCATGAAGAAAAGTGGAAGATCTCAAATAGGTTGGAACAAAGAGGGGCCGGCCAGGGATGGGTGGGTGGAGATTAATCTTATTAGGATCCTATATCATGAGGGTGTCAGGTGTGAAAGCAGACGAATGGCCTGTGTTTATCTGAGCTAAGCCGTGTGGTTCACCCAAACATTCACTTCCCAGAGCGTTTTTTTTTTACCCGTAATAAATTGGCCAAGTCTTCGTAGGGCGTTGATAATACAGCATGTATAGGTGCAGTTAGAGATTTCTTGCCGGGTTTTCGATGTAACCGCCCTCTCCCACTCTCTTGCTCTCCCCTTCTCCCTCTCCCTCTCCTTTTTATCGCAACTGATTCGCAAAGCCCTTTGGAAAGATGAAGTAGGTAGAAATCAAAATAAATGGATTCTATTAAAACCGGCAATGCATCAACTGCTTGATAAAGTGATTAATAAACAGCTTAGGATGGTGATTGATTAAACTCTTTAATCAAAGTGCTAAATTGACTTAATATGGAGAGTTTCAACGTGTTCAAAGTGTACATTTTCCCTGCCTAAGGTTCACAGTTGTTTATGTAACTTTTCTGAAGTGTATCCCTTAGGTCTAACCTTCCGAGAGCCGGGGCTCTGGAATGTGTAAGGATTATAAAGTATCGCAAACTGCATTAGCTGCTAAAATGTGCTCATGAATTATAGGACCTTTCCACTAGGCAACAAGTCATTTTTCAGAATTTTGGACCCCTTCATCAAGCAGCTTCTTTACCTGCATCACTTCATAATTCTTTAAACCGTAATGTATAAAGCGAGACAGTGCGCATTTAAAAAGTCCCTATCGCTCACATTTTATTCTCTCCTTTAAACACTGATTGCTTTATTGAATAAGGTCAAGATTTTGATGGTGAGAGAAGAGGCTTATTTTTACCCTACCCTGAGGGTATTTTTGTGTTCATTAGAAGTGCATATATTTCATCCAATATATGTAATTCTCAGTATCAGTCATCATTTTTGACACAATCATCTGCTCACCAATTTAATAAGCCATTTGACTCCTAAAAGTTTGTGACACCAAAATAGACTTTTTCAAAACCTTTTAAAAGTTTTGAATAAAAACATTTTAAGAGTTGAGCTTGGGGAGAAGGGGAGGGGAGGGAAATATGACCATACGTTAATGAGACAGCATTCATGACCCATGCTGCCTCTATGTGATGGAGTCAAGTCAAGGAATTTATGTAATACAAGACACAGTTCTCTGTGTAATGCACTGAGCTGGGCTCTGTGTGGCTGGCAAAACCAAAAATAACACTGCTCCAGTTCGAGGATCTTATTTTATAAAGAAAGGGATTATACAAGGTGGGGAAACTGTGTATCTGTTTAATTGAATAATTTAGAAAGACAATTATTGCTATGAAGTCTTGACTAAGGCAAAGAAGCATGTGAAAGACTGGGGGAAAACATCGACAACACTACCATTGCAGCTGATTTGGCTTTGAAACATGAATAGAATTAAGATATGAAGATAGGTACCTAGTAGTGAGGCTCATCGGAGGTGTAAAAATCATTACTCAGAAACAGTAAAGCATTTTTAGGGGCCACTAAGTAGCCCAGTTTGTCTAGGGTGCAAGGTTCACTTAAAGGAACAGTAAGACATGAGGTGGGAAGGGTGAGTTAACATCAACTTATAAAGGTTCTTAAAGTGTCTACTTATTTGGTGGCGAGAAGGGAGCTACTGAAGGAATTTGAATGATGAATAGACAGTTGCCAGAACAGAGAGACAGGCTGCTTCATGGTTAGAGCATGATGTGAGAACCAGAATGCTTAGGCTTGAATCCTAACTCTGTCACTTAGAAGCTCTATGACCTTGAACAAGTACTGAAGCTATACATGCCTCATTTTTAATTGTGGATAACAATATGTGCTTCATGGGGTTGTTGTGTGGTTAGATGATTTAATTCATGTTAATCTCTTTCATTAGTGCTTAATATCAATAGAAAGAACTCATTATTGTTAGCAAGGACACACATTGCTATTTCCAATGAAAGTCTTCCTAGAATTAGAAGTGCACTTTAGGAATCTTAAAATTAGATTTTTGAAGACTGTTTGCGGAGAGTAGATACAGGAAGTAGGCACATCTGTTTGGAAACTACCTCAGGAGCCTCAGAGACATATGAAAAAGACTTTTCTTTAGGTGGAAGAAGGAACTGGCCAGAGAGAAACAGATGTGAAAGAAGTTAGGAAACATTGGCAAAGAAGGAAAAGATGAGTCACAGATGACCCCCAAGTTGTTGTTACTGTGTTTTGTGTTTGGGGATGTCTTGCTGGAAGGAGAAGCCTCTAGATACATTGAATTCTCCATCACCCAGAGCATCTAGTGGAAGCATTCTGGACCTCAGTAGACAGACTCACTACACAAGTTTGGTGGCCACCTGCCTATTTAGCACTAGTGTTCCAAAGCCTGAGGGGAGAAGAAAAGAAAGATCTGAGGAGAAACCCCTGGGAAATGCCCATTCTTAGAATGAAGGAAGAAGATGGAGATGGAGATTCAGCAGTCAGAGAGGAAGTAGAACTCTGAAGGACAGGAAATTTTTGAGACTCAGGAGCAAAGAACAGACATCAAATACCAAACTGAGTTCTAAAAGGGGATCATTCTTTGGCCCTCATTTATTCACTTTTCTGTCAATAGTAACCAACTTCTACATCTGGTCAGGATGGGTCTAATAAGGTGATTTGATTCTTCCAAAGGACCACCAAATTCAAGCTTCATGTCTATGACCACTGGGGTAGGTGTGGTGGGTAACAAAAGAGGTCCTTTGTTTTGATAAATCAAAAATGTGGTCAGATAAAAGAGAAAATAAAATAGTCTGCTACCATGTGCTGGTGCCAGGAGTGCTATGAGAATCCAAAAATGTATTCATTGAGTGATTCATTCATTCAATAAACAGGTACGCATTAAGTATTTTCAAGTGCCTGCTATGTACCAGATTCTGTGGAAGGCTGTGAGAATACAATGGTGAAGGTGGATGTGGTCTCTGCACTCAGGAAATTTGGAATGCACTAGAAAAGACAGATGTTTTATCCTATTAATTACAATTCTGATGCATTCCACAAAGAAGAAATGTTGGGTGTTCTGAATGTATGGGGGGGGGGTGTCTGGAGTCTGTCTGGAGAGTCCAGGACATTCTTCTGAGGAAGAGACATTCAAGCTGAGATTTGAATGATGCAGTGGAGCAACACAAGAGTAACAAGTCAGGGGATAAGAGTCTTGAGACAAAAAGTCTCTTTCTCCTTTAAAAAATAGAAATAAGGTCAATGCAGCTGAAGCACAGAAAAACAGAGGAAACAGAAAGAGCTGAAGATTGAGGCAAATTCCAAGGCAGTTTGAGTTTTTATGTCCTGATAAGGATGCAAATATCCCTCTAATAGCAGTGGGGAACCATTGAGAGATTTTAAACATAAATAACTTTTTACTGCAGGGTGAATAGTGAATTAAAAAGTTATTAAAGTTAGGCTATTGTAATAGTCCAGGCAAGAGATGATGGTTGCTGGAAATATACAAATATGAGAGATATTTAGGGAGTCAAATCAACAGGAACTGTGATTGTGTAAGGGGATGGGAAAGTGAAGACAGTAACAATGACTCAGATTTCTGGTTTAAAATGTCAAGTTTCTCCCCTTCTCTGCCTCCCCTTAAATGCCTGCCATCATGCTGGTAATAAAAGCTCAATGCTTTAATGTGGGTCTTCCACTCGCTCTCTCTGCTGGCTCCTGACTCCCTCTACAACTTAAATTTCTATTCTTCTTGTCTACTCTGCACACCCACTACTGTGGCCTCCTTGTTATTCCTCAAGCACATGAGATAAGTTCCCATCTCTGGGTTTTTGCCCCATTCCTGACTGGTTTCCAGCAACATCTTCCTCTTATACAACCCCTGCCCCCCACCCTTCCCATCCCCAAACACAAATCTGATCATACATTTGCCTATAGTCAATAGTAATGTTTTGTACACTTAGAAATATTTAAGAGGGTAGATCTCATGTCATTTTGTTACCACAACAGAATGAAAATTTTTAAAAAGAATGAAAAAATGTATAGTTAGAAACCATTTGTCAATAACTAACATAGAAACATGGATGAAAATAAAGATATTAAAACTCTTTTTAAAGATCCATCATTGGTGACAAATTGACATAGGATAAAATTTAAGTCCCATAGTAGTGTTTCTCAAAGCTGTCCACTAATAAAACCTAGTAGTAGACAGAATTAAATGAGTACCTCTAGGGGTTTTGAGAACACACAGAGAGATGCTCGGTACAAATTTCTTCATATTTTCAAGTTTTGTGTTAAAAATTCAACCAAAGTTGGCATTTTATTGTGTAATGTGTCCATATTTATTTAAATGCATAGACTTTAAAAAAATTAATAATGGAAAAAAACACATAACATAAAATGTACCATCTTAACCATCCTTAAGTGGACAGTTCAACAGGGTTAAGTACATTTATACTATCATGCATCCCATTTCCATAACTCTTTTCGTCTTGCAAAACTGAAACTCTGTACCTATTTAACAATAACTTCTCACTTCCTGCTTCCCGCTCTGCTCTGGCAACCACCAGTCTTCTTTCTGTCTCTATGGATTTGACTATTCTAAGTACCTCATATATATATATGGAATCACAATATAATTGTTTTTTTGTGAGTGGCTTATTTCACTGAGAATAATGTCCTCAAGACTCATCCATGTTGTAGCCTGTGTCAGAATTTTCTTTTTTTTTAAAGACTGAATACATTCCAGTTTTGTATAGATCACATTTTGTTTATCCTTTCATTCATCCATGAATATTTGGGTTGCTTTTATCTTTTGGTCATTGTGAACATTGTTGCTATTAACATGAGTGCATAAATATCTGTTTAAGTCACGGTTTTAAAATCTTTTGAGTATGTACCCAGAAGTGGAATTGCTGGATCATGTGGGAGTTCTATTTTTAATTTTTTGAGAAACTACCATATTGCTTTCCATAGTGGCTGCACCATTTTACAATCTCACCAACAGTGCACAAATGTTCCAATTTCCACACATCCTCACCAACTCTTGACTTATTATTTTCTATTACTTTTGTTTGTTTTTTATAGTAAGCATCCTAATGGATGTGAGGTGACATCTCATTGTGCCTTCGATTTTCATTTCCCTAATGATAAGTGATGGTGGCCATTTTTTCATGTATGCAGACACTTTTATATTGTCCATCAAACTGACAAGTTAAGAATCACCAGCACGCCTCCATTTGCCCAAGCTTGAGAAGTATGATCTAGGCCGGCCTTCAAATTCGCCAGCTTTGAGGGCTAACCAACGTGTTTACTTTTGTTGCAGTCTGCTCCCCCACTGGCACCATATTCTCTGGAGCTATCAGGTGGTGTCCTTTCCTTTCTGCGTACTCTAAACCCCATCACCTTCTGATTTTTGTACATAGTTTTCTCTGACTTGAATGCCTTTCTCCTCCTTTTCCACTTGCCTAAATCTTACTCTGTCTTCAGTGCCAATGACATAATCTCTCCACCCTTATGTTGCTTCCAGTTCAACTTCTTCAGAGAGATAAATCACCCTCACTTCTATTTCCTAGAGCATTTTTATTCTAGTCTACTGATATCAGTGTTGACTCATTTTCCTCTTGAGACTGTGAGCTCTTTGAAGACTGGCTTCATCATCTTTGCAAACTCAGCAGTGAGTCTTGTGCCTGATGCATGTTTAGACCTCCAGGAAATGTCTGCTTCATGGATAGAGGGAGAAGCCTTTGCAGACAGGAAGGACATGAGCCAAGGTACGGGGTGAAGAGGAAGACACAGTGTCAGCAAAGTTAACGCCTGTGGAGTTTACATTTTCACAAAGTAATGGGACTTTGTAAAAGTTTAAGAAGCTGCACATAGCTGGACATTCAAATTCCTCAGAGGATAGAAATCTCACTAATGGGACCAGGCTTCACATAAGAAATTTTCAATAGCTCGATCAAAGCCAAGAAGTGAAGAGCAGAGGGGCCAATGGCTTACAAAAAGAGCTTACAGCTTGCCTAGCAGTGTCTTAGGAGAGTCGATAAAACTTTAAAATCAATATGCTGATGAAGTGCTAGCTAGAAAACATCACAGAATTAGTTGATGTTGTCATAGGGATCTAAGAATAACTGCCCATCACTGTCCCTGTCCTATCACTCATCACAGTCCCCAGGTATCTGAATGGCATAAAACCTTTGAAAACTCAGCATTTCCTTTTGGAAAAGGTAACCAAAATTCTACTTTTACAGATATTATTTAAAGGTGATGGGATAATTATGGGGAAAATTTAGAAAACACATAAATAGCCTTAGAAATATCAGAAACTACCTAGAGGTTAACACAAAGAACAATTAAGTGCCATCCGATTATTTTTCTGCCTATGTGTTTTGACATAACTGAGACAATTGTCCATATATATTTTGGTATATTTCTTTATTAATGAAACAACGGTATTGTCTCATGTTGATGAAAATCTCTGTAAAAGTCATTTTGAAAGCTGCATAAGTTCCCTTATAACATAGTTTATTAAACATTCCTCCTATTGATAGACACTTAAATTGTCCCCAATATTGAACTGAACATCTATGTACATGAAAGTTTTAGAAATGTTTTGTGTTATCACCTTATATACTGTGAAATGAAGGTAATTAATGCCCACCTGTTATAAGAATTATGAGCTATATGTGAAGAGTACCTACTGTGCAATTTTAGGCATCCTGAAATCTGAGGATAAGTAATGTAATTTTGTTTTACTATAGACATTAAAAAAAAAAAGTTTAGTAATGACAGGATTGAAATCAGGGGACCAAAGTCCACTCTAACCAGTATGCATGACTAAATTTTCATCAAACTTGCTTTAGTGAAGTACATTTTTTTCCACAAACATTTTTTTATTCCCTTCTCTTTCTGGAATACTGTAAGGATATTGTAATTCTAATTATATGAATTATATGCATATGTGTAGACACACACGCACACATCTGTTTTGCTAACTACACAAAATTATACTGCCAATATTCCAATTTAAGTTTTATTACAGCATTCTATAAACCTCAAAATAACATTTTATTAATCATCTGAAAGAACAAACCCAAATGAAAAACAGCTAAGGTTTGTCCAAACACAGAAAAATATTTAATTCAAATACAGCTCTTTAGTTAAATTAAAAATGAGTTACCAAAAACGCTTAGATAACTCAATTTAATACATTTAATAAATTCTCCTTAAATCATTAATTTTTATAAGTAATTTTATTATTTTATAAAATCACCTAATTCAAACCTCTCTCTTTCAATTTGGATGTGTCTTCCTGCCAGTGTCTGCAAATAGGGTGTATTTTGATGATATTTTAACCCTTTTATTCATGGTTTGGAGCACCTATTACATTTTTAACTTCCTTAATTCTTTTTTTTTTTACATTTTTATTGGAGTATAATTGCTTTACAATGGTGTGTTAGTTTCTCCTTTATAACAAAATGAATCAGTTATACATATACATATATCCTCATATCTCTTCCCTCTTGCGTCTCCCTCTCTCGCTCCCTCCCTATCCCACCCTTCTGGCTGGTCACAAAGCACCAAGCTGATTTCCCTGTGCTATGTGACTGCTTCCCACTAGCTATCTGTTTTCCATTTGGTATTGTATACATGTCCGTGCCACTCTCTCACTTTGTCCCAGCTTATGCTTCTCCCTCCCCATATGCTCAAGTTCATTCTCTAGTAGGTCTGTGTCTTTATTCCTGTCTTGCCCCTAGGTTTCTCATGACCATTTTTTGGTTGATTTTTAGATTCCATATATATATATATGTTAGCATATGGTATTTGTTTTCCTCTTTCTGACTTACTTCACTGAGTAAGTAATATTCCACTGTATATATGTGCCACATCTTCTTTATCCATTCATCCGTTGATGGACATTTAGGTTACTTCCATGTCCTGGCTATTGTAAATAGAGCTGCAATGAACATTTTGGTACATGACTCTTTTTGAATTATGGTTTTCTCAGGGTATATGCCCAGTAGTGGGATTGCTGGGTCGTATGGTAGTTATATTCTTAGTTTTTCAAAGAACCTCCATACTGTTCTCCATAGTGGCTGTATCAATTTACATTCCCACCAACAGTGCAAGAGTGTTCCCTTTTCTCCACACCCTCTCCAGCATTTATTGTTTGTAGATTTTTTTGATGATGGACATTCTGACTGGTGTGAGATGATATCTCATTGTAGTTTTGATTTGCATTTCTCTAATGAGTAATGATGTTGAGCTTTCTTTCATGTGTTTGTTGGCAATCTGTATATCTTCTTTGGAAAAATGTCTATTTAGGTCTTCTGCTCATTTTTGGATTGGGTTGGTTTTTGTTTTTTGTTTTTTTTTGATATTGAGCTGCTTGAGCTGCTTGTAAATTTTGGAGATTAATCTTTTGTCAGTTGCTTCATTTGCAAATATTTTCTCCCATTCTGAGGGTTGTCTTTTCATCTCGTTTATGGTTTCCTTTGCTGTGCAAAAGCTTTGAAGTTTCATTAGGTCCCATTTGTTTATTTTTGGTATTATTTCCATTTCTCTAGGAGGTGGGTCAAAAAGGATCTTGCTGTGATTTATGTCATAGAGTGTTCTGCCTATGTTTTCCTCTAAGAGTTTGAGAGTGTCTGGCCTTACATTTAGGTCTTTAATCCATTTTGAGTTTATTTTTGTGTATGGTGTTAAGGAGTGTTCTAATTTCATTCTTTTACATGTAGCTGTCCAGTTTTCCCAGCACAACTTATTGAAGAGGCTGTCTTTTCTCCATTGTATATTCTTGCCTCCTTTATCAAAGATAAGTTGACCATAAGTGCATGGGTTTATCTCTGGGCTTTCTATCCTGTTTCACTGATCTATATTTCTGTTTTTGTGCAGTACCATACTGTCTTCATTACTGTAGCTTTGTAGTATAGTCTGAATTCAGGGAACCTGATTCCTCCAGTTCCATTTTTCTTTCTCAAGATTGCTTTGGCTATTCGGGGTCTTTTGTGTTTCCATACAAATTGTGAAATTTTTTGTTCTAGTTCTGTGAAAAAAGCCAGTGGTCGGGCCTCCCTGGTGGTGCAGTGGTTGAGAGTCCGCCTGCCGATGCAGGGGATACGGGTTCGTGCCCCGGTCTGGGAGGATCCCATATGCCGCGGAACGGCTGGGCCCATGAGCCATGGCCGCTGGGCCTGCGCGTCCAGAGCCTGTGCTCCGCAACGGGAGAGGCCACAACAGTGAGAGGCCCGCATACCGCAAAAAAAAAAAAAAAAAAAAAGCCAGTGGTCATTTGATAAGGATTGCATTGAATCTGTAGATTGCTTTGGGTAGTAGAGTCATTTTCACAATGTTGTTGCTTCCAATCCAAGAACATGGTATATCTCTCCATCTATTTGTGTCATGTTTAATTTCTTACATCAGTGTCTTATAATTTTCTGCATACAGTTCTTTTGTCTCCTTAGGTAGGTTTATTCCTAGGTATTTCATTCTTTTTGTTGCAGTGGTAAATGGGAGTGCTTTCTTAATTTCACTTTCAGATTTTTCATCATTAGTGTACAGGAATGCAAGAGATTTCTGTGCCTTAATTTTTTATCCTGCTGCTTTTCCAAATCCATTGATTAGCTCTAGTAGTTTTCTGGTAGCACCTTTAGGATTCTCTATGTATAGTATCATGTCATCTGCAAACAGGGACAGCTTTACTTCTTCTTTTCCAATTTGGATTCTTTTTATTTCTTTTTCTTCTCTGATTGCTGTGGCTAAAACATCCAAAACAATGTTGAATAAGAGTGGAGAGAGTGGGCAGCCTTGTCTTGTTCCTGATCTTAGTGGAAATGGTTTCAGTTTTTCACCATTGAGGATGATGTTGACTGTGGGTTTGTCATATATGGCCTTTATTACGTTGAGGTAAGTTTCTTCTATGCCTACTTTCCGGAGGGTTTGTTATCATAAATCGGTGTTGAATTTTGTCAAAAGCTTTCTCTGCATCTTTTGAGATGATCATTTGGATTTTACCCTTCAATTTGTTAATATGGTGTATCACATTGATTGATTTGTGTATATTGAAGAATCCTTGCATTACTGAGATTAACTGCACTTAATCATGGTGTATGATTTTTTTAATGTGCTGTTGGATTCTGTTTGCTAGTATTTCATTGAGGATTTTTGCATCTATGTTCATCAGTGATATTGATCTGCAGTTTTCTTTTTTTGTGACATCTTTGTCTGGTTTTGGTATCAGGGTGATGTTGGCCTCGTATAATGAGTTTGGGAGTGTTCCTCCCTCTGCTATATTTTGGAAGAGTTTGAGAAGGATAGGTGTTAACTCTTCCCTAAATGTTTGATAGAGTTCTCCTGTGAAGCCATCTGGTCCTGGGCTTTTTTTGTTGGAAATCACCTAATTCAAACCTTTCTCTCTCAATTTGGATGTGTCTTCCTGCCAGTGTTTGCAAATAGGGTGATTTTTGATAATATTTTAATACTTTTATTCATGGTTTGGAGAGCCTACTACATTTTTAACTTTCTTAATTCTTGAGTATATTAATCCATCAGTGTTTTCCTTTGTAGTGCACTGTGCATGGAGCATGGAAATTATCTATTAGGTTGTTATCCCAACAGTGATAGAAATTTTGTAGTAGAAAAGAATATTGTCTGTTTAATAAAATTTAACAGTAACTAAAAATGCAACATCAAAGTGGACCCTTGAAATTCACTGATGATCCCTAAAACTCAGAGGTGAGAGGCAGTTCTGAAAATAAAGAGCTATTCAGAAATTGTTCAGGAGATGAAAGTGCTTTAAGAGGTTTCTGCTTTTAGACTGAGGTTATCAAAATGGGAATTATCTTTACTGGAAATAAAGCATATTGTTTTCTTCACAGGTAGCTCAATTTAGCTGTTTAATCTAAGAGAAATGACAGATTTAAGAGCAAAAATTCTTGGTTTGTCAAGTTTAGAAGACATTTTATCTCTGTTTCAGTGTTTCCATCTGATAATCCGTTGTGTAAACTGTAATTTCAGAGTAATTTGAAGCATAGAAAATAGAAAGTCTTACAAATCGGTGTGTCTTGGAGTGGCATATAGATGGTAGTGGGCTAAGGTATTTGTTTAGAAAGAATGTGGTTTTTTTTACTGTCAGGTTTAATAACTTGCCCAAAATATATGTGTACATATTTTCTCAGACAGTTTTCCAAAGGAAAAGGTCATGCAATTTTGATGACTGGCCACATAACATACTCTGTTTTGTCAAGACAGAAAACTAGATGAGGCAGTGAAAAAAACAGTTTAGAAAACCATGCATGCTTTCAACTAAGAATACCTGAAGGTAATACAAATATAAGTCTTATTTTGCTGAACTCTATTACAATTCTATAAACTGTAAATGTAAATAGGACATACACAGTTCAAAAAGAAATGTAAGAACTGAAATATATTGAATTTAGTAGAGAAATAGCCACAATGTTTAACAGAGAACAGTGAATCTGCACCTGTGATTAGAAAATCTACTAACACATGTTAAAAATATATAATACAAAAATATTATTATCACCCCCCCCAGAGTGATATGTTTCAGATGCAATATTATGATTTGAACTAGCAAAACACCAAAAAGTATGTTGTTTTAACTGGTGTCTCTAATTCTGTTGCATAAAGTCTAGGTATTGACATACAGGAAAAGCCTAGTAGGGAAAAATGCACAATGTGAAGAGACTGAACAGCTGGGAAATATCCTGAGAAAACACTACATCCAGGAAACAAAATTACAAAAATAAAAATAAAAGGCAAAATAATAGTAAAAGTAAAGAGACTATCTATTAACAATGTTTTTAATCTATGTCATTAAGATAAATCAACCTTGGATGGATATGAATTAGAACTTCAGGCTGAATGTTCTCAATAGTTCTTTTCCCTATATATTCTGTTTCCACTAATCATATTTAATGGTGCCTGGGGGAAATGATGACCATATTTAGGCCTTCAAACATTCCCAGTGCCTGCCCACCAGTTTCTACACTCTCAGAAAGAGGAGACGATGCTCAGTGTGTGTATCTGCTTTCCTCCTCCACTCTCTGTATAAAATAAGCATTCAACAGACATTCATGCAAGGTGTCCTTGATTTTTGATGGAGGCAGTTCAGGAGGGCTACCAACACCTCCCCGTGGGACCTGGGATAGACTGGGGATGTCTAACACTTTCTGTGCTCCCTGAGATAGATCTGAGAGAGGCGGGCTGGGATGATAAGCATCCAGCAGAAGAGAAAGGCAGCCTAAAGGGAAAATATAAACTACTCCTCCCTTCCACATTCCTCATTTAGATGTCAACATTTGGAAAAGGGGTGTGCTGACTCCAACACTGTTCCAGGTACTTGGGGATACAGCATAAAACAAAACTTACCAAAAACAAGTGCAGAAGTGGGGGGCTCATATAAACTTGTAACCCAGTGGAGGGACATTAAACCCAATAAATAAGTAAGTTATGTATATATTTAAAGGGGTTAAGTGCTTTGAAAGTAAGAGGGTTGGGGCTGCATTGTCAGCTTGTAACTGTGATATTAGGTGTAAGAAGGTACAGGTAGAGAGGTATGTTCATGGAATAAGTAGACTGATTTTTCCCTTTACTTACGTTAAAGGAAAGTGCATTAGTCCTTTGTGGGTTTCTGGTTGTCTCTTTAGCAAATCAAGCCCTACTGATGTATTTACTAAAACATATCTAAGTTATTCCTATTCCTTCAAATGAGAATCAAGAAGTGCCCATAATCTGTCCTACACAGATGATGCTGAAATTAAAAAAGAGGCAGGACTCTGCAAGCTGATGGTGCAACAGCCCTACCTGTGGGGATTTTCCATGAAAGAGATTGAAAGCCTGAACAAACCATAAAGGTTAACACCAAAACGGAAGGTTGCAGAGGAACTGTCTTAAAAGAATAGTGGAAAAAAGGCTAAAGAAAAATATATACTGAGATGCAGAAGGTGAAGTTTATATACATTAGAAAAATTTGCATTTGGTAAAGGCAAATGACATTGTAAGCATTCTGTGGATGACCTTATTTTCTCTGAACATGGCTTTTATTTTTAATTGTTCCATTTTATGGAAAAATGAAACCAAGGAAAGAATTGCAAAATGGGATGCACTGCTATACAGGCAGAAGCCGTACTTCCCATCCAGTTCTTGTTCTGATCACTTCCCACCTCTTCCTTCAAATATAGATGCACTTTCCCTTTCTAACAGCATTGGGAAAGTAGTGAAAATATCAAAAATACAAAGAAGATGAGACAATCCAAGGATGCTTCGCTGAGGAGCATCTCTGCAAGCTGTCATCTTGATCAGGACATGGTGGAATCATTAGAACGCCTCTTCTAAATGATGGAGAACTTGCTGGCTTGCTGACTAGAAGGCATAAAAGCAAGTGACAACATTTCACCAAGTTAATGGATAATAGATTAAAATGGCTTAAGGTGAATTAATTATTTCAAGGCAGACAAGCATTACAGAAACAAACAAAAAAATTAAGATGAATTCCTTGGCAATTAATAGAGTTCTGTATTATTCAATGCAATGTTTTTGAAAGTGCTAATAACTGTTTAATCCATGCCTTTTTATACATGGATGCAGGTTTATGTAAATATATAGCATTCAGTAGGCAAGATCATGTTTAGCATGATCCTCCTTCTTCTTCTGCAATAGCAGATAGAATGAGATCTTTTCCAAGAGAGATATTAGCATTCATATAAAATATGGGTACAGAAATGTAGATAATGCATGGGATCAGACTTTGTAAACCTTAAAGCAGTACAGGTTTGAGTTGAGATGATAGGATAGTGTACTGCCCTGGAACCTCAACCCCTTGACCCACAAGAAAGCTGATTCAGAAAGTTTCTGAATCTTGTTGAACCAGGTAAGTAAACTCAGGGATACCTATAAGGCCCTCTGTCTTGGATCCCTCAGCAAGTCAGGAGGTCCCCCTAATCTCCAGTGCAATGGACCACACAGTATATATCAAAAAAAAAAATAGTTAATGTAATTTCTTGACCACCAAAAGGTTTACTCACCAGAATAAAATTATTGGCAGTGATTTTTTCTCTTTTTTTCCTTCTCCTACCTTCCTCCGTTCCTCCCATTTTTCTCTCCTGCTTCCTTCCTTCTTTCCCCTCCCTCCTACTCCTCCTCCTTCTGAAATAGTGGGAAAAAATAGACCTTTTCCAAGAAAGGTATTAGCACTCATCTAAAATATGTGTACAGAAAAACTCAAGCAACCCAACAGAAAAAATGGGCAAAAAAATTGAACTGAGACTTCACAAAAGCATCTATCCAAATGACCAATATGCTAAATTGGCTCATTGTTAAAAAATATCTATGTCCTTCCCCCACCCTACCTCCATGGAGAAGTCTAATCCCCCTTTATTTGAGGTTAGGCTTGGCTATGTGGCTTACTGGCAGTTGGAGAGGGTACTTTTGCATCCCTTTCATTTTGACTTGGCCGTGTCACGTGCGCTGGCCAAGAGCTGGCTGAGCAGCAGAAAACTGAAGGGTTTCTGGGCACTTGGACTTGCTCTCTTATGCCTCTGCCACCACCCTGAGGAGAGCACCTGGATGAGCCCTTTTCTCCCAGGAGGAGAGTGAGACCAGGGAATTAAGCTGAACAAAATTCCAAAGAATAGCATATATTAATAAAACGTAGTACTGCTGCAAAATGTACATATATGTGTGAAGAGAAATGCACCAAAATAGTAATTGTGTTTATTTTGGGGTGGTAGGATTCTGTATCAGGTAAAATGTTCATGTGTACTTTTAAATTTTCTAAAAGAAACATTAACACTAATAAAATAAGGTACAATGTAGGATTTCTAAAAAATGTAGTGTAGAACTTGGTTATAAAGTTTCTACATATCCCATACATTACTTTTTTGTTTGTTTGTTTATCTGCAGTTTCTTATTTTTCTGAAGGAATGCATATTACTTACATGAAAAAAATACAAGGAACACAAATTACTCCTTTTTTGCTTTGGTACTTTCCTATTAATTTGCACAGTAATCCCAGAAGTGAATTAAAAATTTGTTTCATTTTTTCCTGAAATCCATGGAAAAATAGACCTTGCCTTTCCTAAAATGTGGATGTTTTCATAGACTCTCACATTTAGTGCTACCCCAAATCTTTGATACTGCCAGCATTTATTACAACAGAGGGAAACATAAGATAAGAGCAATGATGTACTTTTTTAAAGCTAGAGTTTTGGCATTGGCCAATCTTACAAGCTAATTTTTTGTATACCCATATTCAAATGTCAAAGAGATCCATCCACCAAAATTTGGAGGCATTCTTGTTCCTGAGCTCAAACTCTAAGGTTTGACAAAATTCAGACATCACAAACTCATTTATTTCACCTGAGAATGAATTTGTATGCCTGCAGATACATTAGCTTGCCCAACTCCTGAATCACTAGACTAAATACACAATTTCCTCTCTAACTGGATCATAGGGTGACTTAGAGGACATATTAGGTGACCGGTGAAGGTGAATGTTTTTCGACTCACTGTGGTTGATTATCCCAGTCCAATATAACCACTGCCCTGGTCAACATCATAACCCGAATTCCAGATCAGTCACTCAGTCTTTCCTTAACATTCTTCTAGAAAGAGAAAAGAAACTCTTATCAACATACAACTTCAGGGAAGATGAAGCAGAGTCAACTGTGAATTGAATGTTTGCTATGGATAGTTCTTTTTCATTTCAGATGTCTAACAGGGCTTTTACAAATGAAAATGATTAAGGTTCATGATCATGTTATTATCATGTTTAGATTATTAAGAATCATGACAATGGCTTAAGCAAATGCCTTAAGACAACTCAAAATTATATTTAAACCACCTTATAAAAGGGATGGCTATGGGGCTTCCCTGATGGCGCAGTGGTTGGGAGTCCGCCTGCCAATGCAGGGGACACGGGTTCGTGCCCCGGTCCAGGAAGATCCCACATGCCGCGGAGCGGCTGGGCCTGTGAGCCATGGCCGCTGAGCCTGCGCGTCCGGAGCCTGTGCTCCGCAACGGGAGAGACCGCAACAGTGAGAGACCCGCGTACTGCAAAAAAAAAAGAAAGAAAGAAAAGAAAAGGACGGCTATGCATGAGGATTTTAAAAATACCAGCTTTTCTGGGCTAGTTTCTCAAATAATGATTGTAACAATAATAATAAATTTGCATATACTTTAAAGTCTACAAAGTTCTTTCACAAATGACTTCTCATTGCTAAGCATTTGTTAGAAATTATTGAAAACTGAAAAAATGAATTGAAGGTGTAAAAACAGTATGTAATTTCAGCATGGAAAGTGAAACCAAGGTTTTAAAAAGATGAAAATTTCGGGAGAATAAATGACAGTAGTGGATCAATAGTTTCAGCCTTAGTTTTTCTATTTATCTGCTTTGCTTGAGCTTTAAAGATGAAGTCTTATTGCATTGTAATTTATTTAATAAGAGAAAATAAAATAACTTTTACCAACCTGAAAGAGTAGCAATAACAAGAAAATGGTAGGGAATTTTTTTTCAATTAATAACCCACATTTAAGAGTGCTTTCCATGTACCAGTCACAATACTAAGCACTTTATTCTCATTTATGTCATTTAATCATTACTTCAAGCATGCAAGGTAAAATTTTATTCGTTGCATGTAAGAGGAAACTAAAAATCATTGAGGCTAAACAATTTGCTTAAGATCGGAGACCAGCAAGAGAGAAGATAAGTGAATACATCTCTGAGCCTATACCCTTAACACTTCTCACACAGCCTCCCCACAATATCTACTATTAACTTTGTAAGTGAACCAGACCCCTGATATGACAAAATGAAAGATATCCTTATGGGCCAATCATTTATGTATTAGCTCCTATGGTTTGCTCTGTGATGCTGAGGTTGGGACTTTGCAAACTATGTTTCCCAGATTCCTTTTCTTGCTTGGCTCCTCAATAAGGAGCACTATGGAAAATTGGAATGAGGAAGAGAGCGGAGGGACTTTGACATCTGGTAACTGCAGTGCCAGCTGGGCTTAGTAGCAGCAGCTATCCCCAGCCTCCAGCTTCTCAGAACCAGCCTTGTCAAACTTTCCCCAAGGTACAAGCAGCAATCAGTCAGATGCTCAGTGGTGCCCCCATCCACGCTCCTGTGTTCCTGAAGTTCCACTATTTTCTTTGTTTCCCCAAACCTAGAAGTGATAGCTGCTTCCATCAGTTATCTTGGTTGCTTCCACGTCTCCCTCTTTCCTTCCTCTCTCCCTTCCTTCCTTCCTTCCTTCCTTCCTTCTCTTTTTGCCTCTAACTATCTCAACACCTGTAGAGACAATTTAAATCAGATTTATTGAATATCTGGTATGGTTTCTTTTTCTTCCTTACAAGACCCTGTCTAACACAGTGCTTGGTACTATAAATAAGACTCTCAGAGGAAGTATTCAAGGATTGATTTGGTTACATCTTTAGCTGTGAGCACAGTATTGAGCTGGTTGCCAGTGAAAAATGAGATACCAAATCCATGCCATGCAGTGGCATCATAATGAATTAAATTATCATCTTTGGTTGCTTGGAATGAAGTACCTTTCAGAGCAGGTGCTTTGGAAGACTAAGCAGCTGATACACTTACTGTTACTGTATTAATATTAGCCACAAGGATTATGTGGTAGGTTGGCTGCTTTCAAATTCATGGAAGAGTTAACAGAAAGAAACTTAGAGTGTTGTGTTATAAACTATAGGCTCAAATAAGAACCAGACAATAAGCTGGTTATTGTAGTAAAAATAACCAAGATAAATCCCTTGGAATCTTTTTCTCCATCAGAATGGTAAAGGAAAATTATTACCACCAAAGGAATTACGGGAGTCAGTGTCATTACCAAAGACTTGAAAGATGAAGGTAAAATCCTTCTATAGCTCTATTTAACTCTGCCATTGGGCTCTTGAAAAAGGCACTGGATCTTGGAGAATGACTATAGATTTTCATAAACGTTATAAGGTGATCTAATTACAGCAGCTCTTCCAGATATGAATTATTTACTGGAGCAAGTCAGCATATCTCCTAGTACCTGACACACAGCTATTTATCTCACACTTTTTTTTCCTCTGTACTGATTTGCAAGGACACTAGAAGTTTTTTTCTCTGTCTGTCAAGAACAACAGCACATCTTAACTGTCTTCCCTGAGGGCTATGTCAGGTCTGGTGCTCTCTGACATAACTCAGTTCACAAAGGTCTTGCTGGTAAACGCATCCCACAAAATGTCATATGGCTCCTCCTCACTGGTGGCAACATTGCCGATTGGACCTGATGAGCAGGAAGTAGCTAGCACCTTAAATAACATATTAAGACACATACATGGCAGAGAGTAAGAAAGACATATGAAAACTCACAAGACTGCCACCTTGGTGAAGTTTCTGGATACCCAATGATTTGGAATAAAACGGAATATCCCTCTAATTAAAAAACAGTTGCTACATCTCACACTGCATGGTAGATCTCTTTGGATTTTAAAGGCAATGAAGGCCACAATGAGGGTGCTAATATAACCCATTAGTTAAGTAACCTATAAAGTGGCCAGTTTTTAAAGAAAAACCTATAAAGTGGCCAGTAATCTATAAAGGTTAGAGTAACCTATAAACTGGCCAGTTGTTAGGGAAAAGTAAAGCTCTTCATCATCCATTCTATAATGCAGACTACTCAGTTAATTCATCCCTGTGACTCAGGAGGGCCACCAGCACATTATGAATCTGAGGCAAGTAGGCATGTTGTATAGAACATCTTATAAACCACATTAGAGGAATCACAGTGCAGTCCCACAGAGGTTTGCTTAGAAAAAAAAAAAAGAAAAGAAAGAAAAAGAAAGAATTTAAAAAGCCATGATTTTTGGCAGATAAATCTCCTTCTGAGAAAATGCTTTTTTTGTTCCTGGGCGCTGATAGGGTCTGAAAGCCTAATCATGAGACTTCAGGTGACTTTGCAATTTTAGCCTTCTGCCGTACACTGGTGTTGTGTGGCCCACTAGACCATGAAGTTGGATGTTCACAGCAGCAACTCCACGATCAACTGAGATGGTGTGTGAGTGATCATCTTTGAGCAGATCCTGAAGTCACATGTATCTCATTCTCCCTGACCACCTACACCTGTTGGTTTCCTCTTGCTCAACCCGCACGTATGACCTCATGAGAAATTCATCATTAGTGAGGAGAAAAAACTTGGACCTTAGTTGCAGATGTTTCTGTGCAATATGTTGGTACCAACTGGAAGTGCTTTTAGTATTACAGGCACAAACAGGAAAGTTCCTGAAAGAAAGTAGTGAAGGAAAATCTGCACAGTGGAGAGAAGTTTAAACAATGTGTTTGGTTGTCCACATTATCTGGACTGAAAAAAATGATCAAGGATATTGATTCACGGGTGTCAGAGAAACTAAATGGTTAGAGACTTTGAAGGAAAAAAGATGGATGATAAGGAGGCCTGGGAAGAGATTTATAGATGAAACTCTCTTCAAACAAACACAGAAGTTGGAGATATTTTTGTCTCATGTGAATGCTTGCCAAATGGCATTCATTGTAGGGTAGGCTGTCACTCATCAAATAGAAAAGATTACAAATTCTGTAGATGAGAGCCAGCCCTTTACAGCAGGAATGCCTTATTAGCTATCACAGTATCCCACCTAACATTGCTTCTGAGGGGCAATATGTTCTTCTGACAAGAAACATATTTGTCAACAACAACAACAGCAAAAATAGCTGTTGTGGGCTCATTAATAATTTACCAATCTTCCCATGTAGCCCATTACTCAGAAGCAGCAGGCCTGATAAAATGGCAAAGTAACCTATTGAAATCTCAGTTGGGAGACCACAACCTGAAAGACTGGGGATCTCATTGGAGGGTCCTTATGTTTTTAAGCGGTATAACATGTGGTTTTCCCCATAGCCTGAATTCAGAATTTGCAAAATGAAGGGGTGGAAATGGGAATGATTTCTCTCTCTAGAAGCCCTAAATAATCCACTCACAGAAATTTTGCTTCCTTTTGAACTCTGCTGGCTTAGAGGTATTCATTCCCCAAAGAGGTATGCTTTTAGTAAGGGATACAGCATAGTTTCATTGAATTGGAATGAGACTGCCACCTGGCCAATTTGGATTTCTCACATGACTGAACCAAATAAGGGCATGATTCTGCTGGCTGAGGCGATTGCCCTGATTGTCAGGGTAAAATTAGGTTATTGCAGCACAATGGAGGAGGCAGGATATTGCCTGAACCTAGGAAATCTGTGGCCTGCCTCTTGGTACTTCCAAGTCCAGCAGTAAATATTAATTATTTAATTAACCAGTTAAATTCAGTATCATGAAGATTCAGTGCTGACTGAGGAAAAAGGGGACAAGAAGTGGGTAGTGCAAGAAGATGTTACAAATACCAACCACAGCTTTGTGACCAATTACAGCAACAATTACTATAGCAGGTTGTTCCTTGCATAATTTTATATATATATTTTCTCTTCCAGTTTTACTGAGATGTAATTCACATACAGTATTGTACAGGTTTATAGTGTACAGCATAATGATTTGACTTATATACATCATGAAATGATTATCACAATAAGTTTAGTAAATAACCATCATATTTCATATAAATATAAAATTAAAGAAATAGAAAAAAAAATTTTCTTGTGGTAAGAACTTTTAGGATTTAGTCTCTTAACAACTTTTATATATAACCTACCACAGTGTTAATTATATTTATCATGTATCAGTACATCCCTGGTACTTATTTATCTTATAGCTGGACATTTGTACCTTTTGACAGCCTTTAGTCAATCCGCTCTCTCCCCTTCCCTATTCTCTCTTTCTATTAGTTTGTTTGTTTATTTGTTTTGAAATATAATTGGCCTTCAACACTATGTTAGTTCCTGTTACACAATATAGTGATTTGGTGTTTCTATGTATTTCAAAATGATCACCATATTGTCTAGTTACGATATGTCACCATACAAAGATATTACATAGTTGTTGACTGTATTACTCACATTTTATTTCATACCTGTGACTCATTTCTTTTGCAACTGGAAATTTGTACCTCTTAGTCTCCTTCACCTATTTCTCCCCCCACCCCCTCCTATATTATATATATGGCATTCATATGGATAAACTAATTTTATCTTCCTCCTATTCTCTTACAATTGTATATGAATTTTGTATCCAAATTTATATTTAGGTTACAAATTACTCAGTTGGATGGTTGAGACTGTACTGCAGGAGGAATATATTTCCTGGTGACGTTTTCCATGAGGTAGGTACCATGACTATTGAGATTTTGAGTCTCTCCTTTTAGGAGGGAGGATGGAAGCACCTTTGTTTGTATGAGGGACTGTCTTCCTCTTAGACCAAAACACAAAGTTGTTGTTGTGTGGTAATTCAAACACATGTAGAAAGGTGAGTATGGATTCTGAGTATCCAAAGTGGTGAACATGCCAGTTATTTGTCTATTGTCACTCAACTACAAATCACTTTTCTATACTCCACTCTGTGATACCAGGGCTGAGAAAATGGCATTTTGCAGACTTCTTTTAACCTGACTTCCTCTTAGATTCAGACAACAGGAAATGTTAGAAGAAGAACGGAAAGTGGGAGAAGAAGAAAAGGGAATAAAAACACTTTTTAAAAACTTTTCTTCTCTCTTTTTGGCCACTTCCCATCATCATCCAGCTTCCTTCTCCCTCAACACACATTTTTCAAAGGAAGTAGCAGCAGAATCAGGTCATATAAACTCTTCAGAGTTTTGAGTGCCATATTCCTGGGACATCTCAAGTTCTCTGGCTCTGTAGTTGAAATTTCAGATATACTGAAGCATTATTTTTTGCTCTTTCAACCCTCAAATACTTCCTGATATTAAAATCACTTCACTGTATTAAATTACATCTGTTAAAACATGTAGGGTGGTTTCTCTCTTTCTTATTTGAACTTGACTCATAAAATAACAAATAAAACATGTTATTATTTGGCTTTGGGGATTATTTATAAAAGTATTTAGTGGTATTTTAAAATTGCCTTTACAAGATCCTTTCTTGGTCTACTAAATCACTCATAATAATGTTTAAAGTTGAAGTCATAGATCCAAATTAGATAAGTGATGAAATTTAGAGCACTTGAACTAAGAAGATTTTCTTCCAATAGGAAAGGCTGTGTAGACACAAATGGAGCATTGTGCTACATGTGATTGGAGATCAACGGTTTCCAAGGTGTGGTCTGTGAACACCTGATAGTCCCCGAGACATAAGGGGGTTCTTGAGTTTAAAACTATTTTCTTAATAATATTGAGACATTGTTTGCTGTTTTCACAATGTTTACATTTGTACTGATGGTGCAAAAGAAATGGGGGGGAAAACGTGCTGGTGCCATTGCTTGAGTCAAGGCAAATGACACCAAACTGTACTATACTGTATTCTTCACCACTACACACAGCCTGTTTTAAGAAAAAAAAAAGTGTCAATTGAACTTGAAAGTGTCCTTGATAAAGCAGTAAAGATGATAAACTTTATTAAATCCTGACCCTTGAGTACAGATCTTTATGTTGTTTTTGTTTTTTGTTTTAAATATTCTGTTTGACAAAATGGTAAATGTGTATAAAGCACTTCTTACGCATATCAAATGGTCGTCCCTAGGAAAAGCACTAGAGGTTGAATTGTGAGTGTGACTACTTTTTGTCATAGAACATTATTTTAAATTAAAAGAATGACAGATAAAATATAGTTATTTAGTTTTAAGTATTTGGCAGACAGTTTTTCAAAAGTTAACTGTGTGAACTTATCCCTCCAGGAAAAGTCATTGACCCGTTTTTGTTGACAAAGACGAAACTTGAACTCTTAAGCAAATACAACAGTTCTGGAGAATTTGTGTTCACCTTCACAAGTGTGATGTCTTCCCAAAATTTAAAGGCATTTCTTATATCAATGGTAATGTTAATGAACATGCAGTTTTTTTATATTGTACGATAAATTCTGTCAACATTTGTAATATCTACATAATTTAGTGAGCTAATATCTTACCAATAATCAAAACATGATGGTATAAAATCATGTGTGACTAAAACATCCATTCAAAGTGCAAGACACAACAAAAATTTCAATGTAACTGAGTTTATTAATATGATTTAAGATTCTACTTTCAATTAACCTTTTAAAAACTACCATTTTTCAAACTGTGGTGTCATATCAAAGAAGAATATTTACAGTTATTGAAAAGGGCTGTTGAAACACTTCTTCCTCTTCCAATTCAATGTCAGTTTAAAGCTAGGCATTCTTCATATACTTCAACCAAAAGAACATATCACAACAGATTGCTTTCAGAAGCAGATATGAAATCCCAGCCCTTTTCTGTTAAGCTGAACATTAAAAAGATTTACAAAAATAAAAATCAGTGCTACCTTTTTACTTTTTATTTTTCCATTAAAAATGTTATCTATGTATGTTAGCATGAAATGGGTTTATTATTGTTGTTTTTTAAATATTTAATAAATGTTTTTAAATGATTATCAGTTTTAATTTCTAATATGGTAAACATTCATTGATACAACCCTCACAACCAAAAGGCCTTTGGAATCGTCAATCAATATTAAGTGTAAAACTGGGCAGGGAGACCGAAAGTTTGAGATTTACAGAGATATGTGATTATTTCTCTACTTTAAATATTAATTTAAATTGGGCAGGGGTACTATCAATCAATCAATAGGAGTCAAATTTTCATTTATATTTGTGTCAAATTTAGAAGTTAATATTCAACTTGTAGATGGAATGGTATAAGACTCAAACTAACTTTATGAATTGTGGGGATCTTGAAGTTTTCTGATGTTTCATTGTTCACGGATAGCATTTTTAAGTGCATATGGTTTACTTTATAGGCTTTTGTTTTATTACCCAGCTTTTGGGCTCACATATGCATATGCTTTCATCTGTATATGACTGCCACAAATGAGAAGTTCACACACAGAAGCACTGGCTCCACACTCCTTGATTTGTCTTTTGAGTTATTTAAAAATCAGGCTGATTGCATTATAGGCTTATTACAAGTCACCATTTAAAAGAGATCAACGCAAAGGGAAATTTTATTTCCAGGATCACAAAGTCACTCTCCAGCCTAGAGTTCAAGTAAGTACTACGTCTATCTTTAAAGAAATTCTACTAATTATTACCATCCAACCAAACTGTGAATTCACCTCTAAAAAATAGCCTTTTTGGTGGCTGTATTAGTTAAGATAAAACAATCCTTGCACATGTATATGTTCAAGGCTAACGAGAAGTGTCATCTGTAGAACTGGGATATTTTCACACTCCTCTCTATTATACAAAACAATAAACCCTCTCCAGCTGATTTCTCTCATTGTGAAATGCAAATTACCTATAAAAGTCCTCAGGGTGTGAGAAGACACTTATCAAACAGACATTACACATGCATTCATAGAAACTATGCAGCCTCAGACTCTATTTAAGATGCATTAAGGACCAAAAACAGGTGTGAACCTGTTCTGTGCAGCTATAACAATTATGGCCTGAAGTAGCTATATTGGTTAAGATATGTAGATTACTTAACTGTTCCCACTAACTTTTGATCTACTACACACCTGCTTCCTACGAAGAGAAGTAAAATGTTCAGAACAATAAACAAAACAACACACATTATGTGTGAGGTTTAAAAGACTGTTCTAAATTATTAATCTAGCTTTTACCAGTCAGCTACATTTTACATGCGACGTACTCAATATTATACATTCTTTGCTTATTTCTCCGTGGAGATTTGCACATTGCCCTATGTGATAAATTGACTGTTGGGAACAGGTAATGCAAGTTTCATGGGGTTAATGAACTTGAAGAATCCACATAAACTTTCATCCAGAAATTCATTGCTGCCCATGGTGCATAAATAGTCAAACAAGGAAAAAAAAAAGAAAAGAAAAATGGTTCACAGAAAAGTGCTCAGGCCTCAATTTGTATTGGAAGAGAAGAAAATCTGCAAAGGCATTAGAATAAAATTTAAATTGAAAACACAAGGAAGATATTAAAAGTTTTGAAATAAAATTAACTGAAGATGTTCTAAGAGAAGAAATCTTGGGGACCAGTAACTTAACACGTGACTTATATTTCCCATAATGCTTAGGTCTTATATATTATAGGCAACAAAAATATATACTTTGGTATATTTTTAGTAAATAAATGTAAGACTATCTTAAAATAAATAAAATAAATATCTAAAAAAACAAAATCAAGATGCTTTATAAGCATAAACTGAAAAAAAGTTCTAATTTAGGTAAAATATTTAAATTCTGCTTTCTGAGGGAAATATTATGCATAATTATATCTCATCATGAGATTTCATTTGTTTGCAAAGGCCCATTTCTAAAATTTGAATTTGCATACCAGCAAGCTAAATTTTTTACAAACCTTACACTGAAATTCAGGTCCCTGTTCTACCAGAGAAGCAATTAACGACCAATCATTTTTAATGCATCATAAATTATCTTCAGACTTGCTGTTAAGTTAATTAATATAATCAGCAAAGTCAAATGCATCAAAATGAAGCTTATTTTGCAAACATGCAAAACGTTCTGCCTCATTGCCCCACCACCAAGATTAAATGACATTTTACTAACAACTTCTTCAAAGTTGAGTCCAAATTTTGTCTTTTAAAAAGGATCACCAGAAGTAACACAATGATGTCAATGGATATTCAAAATGATTAGCCATTGGAGATGGTGGTGGTGTGTCTAATTACCTAGATAACACAAATGCACTAGTACTAACCCAAAGTTAGAGGACTTAGTCTTAAAAATATAGTATAAACAATAACATAATTAAGGCATTATAATGCATGTTCATTTACACTTTACCTCTGCCAGTAAAGATTTAAGACAGTTCACAAACACTCATCTAACAAGATAATATACTTAACTTACAAAATCAGAAAACGTCCCACCGCAGCCTTATTAAACTTTTACAAACCAAACTGATACATTAGAATTTTAGACTTTATGACAGTGTCTCCCAATCTGGTAGCATTTGCACCAATTAGTCTTCCTAATATTTATGTCCTCCACACTAATTCACGTTTTAGTGTTTTCTACCCAGGAGTCCTTTCACAGGAAAGGGACAACCTGAAGCATAGGTCTCATAAAGCATCCCATCCTGTCCCTTAAAGTGCCTGCCCCTCATCATCCTCAGGTCTTTTTTTTTTTTATTGAAGTATAGTTGCTGTACAATGTTGTGTTAGTTTCTGCTGTACAGCAAAGCAATTCATTATACGTTCTTTCATATATTAGTTTCCATTATGGTTTACCACAGGATATTGACTATAGTTCCCTCTGCTATACAATAGGACCTCATTATTTTTCCTTCTATATATAACAGTTTGCATCTGCTAAACCCAAAGTCCCACTCCATCTCTCCCCCACCAGCCCTCCCCCTTGGCAACCACAAGTCTGTTCTCTTTGTGAGTCTGTTTCTGTTTCGTAGATGTGTTCACTTGTATCATATTTTAGATTCCACATATAAGTGATATCATATGGTATTTGTGTTTCTCTTTCTGACTTCACTTAGTATGATAATCTCTTAGGTTCATCCATGTTGCTGCAAATGGCATTATTTCATTCTTTTTTATGGCTGAGTAGTATTCCATTGTATATATACCACATATTCCTTATCCAGTCATCTGTCGATGGATATTTAGGTTGTTTCCGTGTCTTGTGTATTGTGAGTAGTGCTGCTATGAACATAGGAGTGCATGTATCTTTTTGAGTTACAGTTTTTCGAGGTCTCTTTTTGGTGTTCAAAACCTGCATGATGGCCCCAACTCACATCAATCCCACTCTCATCCTTTGTAAAGCATTATGATTTCTTTGGTGTTGAGTCTTTTCCCAGGATATTGCCTATTCAGATAAGTTGTCCAGAGAAGCCAATACATTACTCTAAATCAGATGAGCTAGTCCGTACATCATTCTTCAGTTTTGTCGATTCATTTGTGTGATATCTACTAATTAGTAACCAAAGAACCATTTTACAGTAATCACAAATGGTTCCATTTTCTCTGAGACATTGAAACAAGTCCTCCAATGAGATAAATTTCCTTTTCATAGAGTAAAGGCAGAGACACAGTTTCTGAGCACAAACAGCAACATGAAGAAGAAGAGACTGCCTTTTTCTCTTCCTAAGACTGGAATAATAATAATAATAACAATAATAATAATAATAATAACACTTACCAAAAGCAAACAAACCAGGAAAAAGACATGTATTTATAGTAAAAACTCAAAAGGTGAAGTGATGAGAAGAAGTAGAATATTCTAGTGCAACTCGACAAAGGTAGGTGTGGTATTTACCTCCAACCCAACTCCCAGAAATGTTACCAAAATATATAGTATTGTTGACTTTTGCAATTTTGGACTTACGCTAAAAATTGAACAAACTGTGGACTTTGGGCATACCCTTCTCCATCTATTCCATTTTCCTGAAAAGGGGAAGCAGTTCCTTGGAAGGGATGAGTGAAATAGAGCAAATGAACAATTAAAACTGACTCTGGCAAGTCAGTAGATGCAGGCTCCACACTGTTCTGGGAGAGAGACCTGAATATTGAGCATAGCTCTGCCAACCTTGCTAGGTAACCCTGGTACAGGAAAGTCAAGAAATTTCAGAAGCGAGTTCAGAGCCTCATTCCAAAACAAAGCCAGTACTTGGCTTTAGTTAAGGGATGTGGCTTCTGCTTCTCCCTAAACCTATCCTCCATGAGTCTATGGAAAATTAGTTCACAGAAAATAAACGTGACTCAGAGGAAGTTAGATGTGAGTCAAGGAGAAATCACTCACACTAGATCAGTGCAAGCAGTAATCCAGACAGAGATATCCTACAGACATGATAAAAAGAAATACCATGGAAAGTATGCAAGCATTCTATTAAAAAAAGGACAACTAGGGCAGCTACCAGGCACCAGAGGGGATGGGAGGAACTCCCAGGGACCAGGTAGGACGTGGGGTGTTGGGGGAGTGAAGGAGGAGGAGAAGTAGAATCTGGAGGGGACTGGCACCCCTGAGGGGTGGCTGGGGGAGGGTAAAAGAGGGAAATTGGGGAACGATTGGGAGGGCAGAGGATCAAAATGGAGCGTGGCCAGGTTTCCCCTGCCCACTTGGGCCCCCAGCAGCCTGCTGAGATCTTGAGCCTGATCTTCTGCCCACCAAGATCCCCTCCAGCTGTGCGGGTCCTTAGGGAGTTGGAGGGAGGGAAGGGGGAGCAAAAGTAAAGGCCAGCCCTCTGGGACAGGCACCCTTGAGATGTGGCTGGGGAAGGGGACGAGTTCCTACACCCAGTGGGACCCACCCACAGTTAAGGGTCCAGCAGCGATGGAGGAGACCCTTGGGGAGATGGTGGGGGTGGTGTACAGAGGAACAGAAGGGAACATGGCAAGTGCTTTCCCTGTCTACTTAGGCACCAGGGAGCCAGTTGGGCTCCCGAGCCTAGTCCTCTTCCCTTGGAGCCACCCTCCTGCCGTGCAGAGCCCAAGCCCTGACCCTAGACCCTCACCCAGGGCCCTACCTCTACACTCAGAGACCCCCTCTGAGACCCCCTCCAATGTGCTGGGCCTAAACGCCATCCACACATCCTCACTCAGGGACCTGCCTCCAAACTCTGGAACTCCACACTCTGGAGGCCCTCTTTTGGAAGTGTTGCCTCTCCCCTTCCTCAGGTCCTAAGAAGAGGCCCCACCCCATGCTTAAACTTTGCCCCGCCTAGGCCCTGCACACAAGGCCTTTTCTGGCTATGTGGGTCCCGAGCCTAGGCCCTGCCCCACGCTCAAACGTCACCCCCGAACCGCCTAGGTCCTATCCCACCCTAAACCTGACCCCTGACTAAATTGCACCCTGCCCTGCCTAAACTCCACCCCCATAAACAAAGCTTTGTTTTTTGGTTTTTTTTTTTTCCTCTTTTAGATTGTGGTTCTGTTTTACCTTGTTGATTCATTGTTGTTGATTCTTTTATATTTTTATTTTTCCTAATAAAACTTTTATTTTTCTAATTTTATTTTATTCTTTATACTTTATTATTTTATTGTTCTCTCCTTTTGGCTTGTTCTCCCTCATTTTTTTTTTTTTTTTTTTTAATTTTTTCTGTTGTGGTTTTATTTTACCTTGTTGCAGTTGTTCCAATTATAGTTTTATTTTTCCTAATATAATTTTTATCTTTCTAATTCTATCTTGTTTTTTATTCTTTGATATTGTACTGCCCCTTTTTTTCTTTCTTTCTTCCTTTTTTATTTATTTTTTTAAACCACAACACGAAGCTTGCATGATCTTGGTTCCCAGGCCAGAAGTTGGGCCCAAGCTCCTGTGGTGGAAGCTCCGAGTCCAAACCACTGGACTAACAGAGAACCTCAACCCCAGGGAATATCAGTAGGACTGAGGCCTCCTGGAGGTCCTCATCTCAGCACCAAGACCCAGTTATATCGAAGCGCCTGCAAATGCCAGTACTGGACATCTCAGGCCAAACAACCACTAAGAAAGACAGGAATACAGCAAAACCCATTTAAAAAAATGAAATAACAAAAAAAATGTTACAGATAAAGGAACAAGGCAAAAACCTACAAGACCAAATAAATGAAGACAAAATAGGCAACCTACCAGAAAAAGAATTCAGAGTAATGATAGTAAAGATGATACAAAATCCTGGAAATATAATGGAGAAAATATAAGAAACATTTAACAAGGATTTGAAAGAATTAAAGAACAAACAATGATGAACAACACAATAAATGAAATTAAAAATACTCTAGAGAAATCAATAACAGAATAACTGAGGAAGAAGAACAGATAACTGACCTGGAAGATAAAAAGGTGGAAATAACTACCAGGGAGCAGAATAAAGAAAAAAGAATGAAAAGAATTAAGGACAGTCTCAGAGACCTCTGGGGCAACATTAAACACAACAACTTCTAATGATACAGGTCTCAGAAAAAGAAGAGAAAAAGAAAGAGTGTGAGAGAATATTTGAAGAGATTACAGTCAAAAACTTCCCTAACATGGGAAAAGAAATAGCCAATCAAATCCAGAAAGCAAAGAGAGTCCCATACAGGATAAACCCAAAGAGAAACACGCTGAGACACATATTAATCAAACTATCAAAAATTAAATACAAAGAAAAAATATTAAAAGCAGCGAGGGAAAAACAACAAATAATATACAAGGGAATCCCCATAAAGTTAACAGCTGATTTTTCAGCAGAAACTCTGGAAGCCAGAAGGGAGTGGCAGGACATATTTAAAGTGAAGAAAGGAAAAAACCTACAACCAAGATTACTCTACCCAGCAAGGATCTCATTCAGATTTGAAGCGGACATTAAAACCTCTACAGATAAGCAAAAGTTAACAGAATTCAGCACCACCAAACCAGCTTTACAACAAGTGCTAAAGGAAGTTCTCTAGGCAAGAAACACAAAAGAAGGAAAAGACCTACAAAAACAAACCCAAAACAATTAAGAAAATGGTCATAGGAGCATAAATATCAATAATTACCTTAAATGTAAATGCATTCAATGCTCCAACAAAAAAACATAGACTGGCTGAATGGATGCAAAAACAAGACCTGTATATATGCTGTCTACAAGACACCTACCTCAGACCTAGGGACCCATACAGACTGAAAATGAGGGGTTTGAAAAAGATATTTCAGGCAAATAGAAACCAAAAGAGCAATGGAGTAGCAATTCTCATATCAGACAAAATAGACCTTAAAATAAAGACTATTACAAGAGACAAAGAAGGACACTACATAATGATCAAGGGATCAATGCAAGAAGAAGATATAACAATGGTAAATACTTATGCACCCAACATAGGAGTACTGCAATACATAAGGCAAATGCTAACAGCCATAAAAGGGGAAAATTGACAGTAACACAATCATAGTAGGGGACTTTAACACCCACTTTCACCAATGGACAGGTCATCCAAAATGAGAATAAATAAGGAAACACAAGCTATAAATGACACATTAAAGAAGAGGGACTTGACTGATATTTATAGGACATTCCATCCAAAAACAACAGAATACAGTTTCTTCTCAAGTGCTCATGGAACATTCTCCAGGATAGACCATATCATGGGTCACAAATCAAGCCTTGGTAAATTTAAGAAAATTGAAACTGTATCATGTATCTCTTCTGATCACAACACTATGAGACTAGATATCAATTACAGGAAAAAAAGTGTAGAAAATACAAACACCTGGAGGCTAAACAATATGCTACACAATAACCAAGAGATCACTGAAGAAATCAAAGAGGAAATCAAAAAATACCTAGAAACAAATGACAATGAGAACACGATAACCCAAAACCTATGGGATGCCACAAAAGCAGTTCGAAGAGGGAAGATTTTAGCAATACAATCCTACCTCACGAAACAAGAAACATCTCAAATAAACAACCTAACCTTACACCTAAAGCAATTAGAGAAAGAAGAACAAAAACACCCCAAAGTTAGCAGAAGGAAAGAAATCATAAAGATCAGATCAGAAATAAATGAAAAAGAAATGAAAGAAGCAATAGCAAAGATCAATAAAACTAAAAGCTGGTTCTTTGAGAAGATAAACAAAATTGATAAACCATTAGCCAGACTCATCAAGAAAAAGAGGGAGAAAACTCAACTCAATAGAATTAGAAATGAAAAAGGAGAAGGAACAACTGACACTGCAGAAATACAAAAGATCATGAGAGATTACTACAAGCAACTATATGCCAATAAAATGGACAATCTGGAAGAAATGGACAAATTCTTAGAAAAGCACAACCTTCTGAGACTGAACCAGGAAGAAATAGAATATATAAACAGACCAATCACAAACACTGAAATTGAAACTGTGATTAAAAATCTTCCAACAAACAAAAGCCCAGGACCAGATGGCTTCACAGGCGAATTCTATCTAACATTTAGAGAAGAGATAACACCTATCCTTCTCAAACTCTTCCAAAATATAGCAGAGGGAGGAACACTCCCAAACGCATTCTACAAGGCCACAATCACCCTGATACCAAAACCAGACAAAGATGTCACAAAAAAAGAAAACTGCAGACCAATATCACTGATGAACATAGATGCAAAAATCCTCAACAAAATACTAGCAAACAGAATCCAACAGCACATTAAAAAGATCATACACCATGATCAAGTGGTGTTTATCCCAGGAGTGCAAGGATTCTTCCATATATGCAAAATAATCAATATGATACACCATATTAACAAACTGAAGGATAAAATCTATGTGATCATCTCAATGGATGCAGAGAAAGCTTTCAACAAAATCCAACACTGAATTATGATGAAAACCCTCCAGAAAGCAGGCACAGAGGGAACCTACCTCAACATAATAAAGGCCATATATGACAAACCCACAGCCAACATCGTTCTCAATGGTGAAAAACTGAAACCATTTCCACTAAGATCAGGAACAAAGCAAGGTTGCCCACTTTCACCACTATTATTCAACATAGTTTTGGAAGTTTTAGCCACAGCAAACATAGAAGAAAAATAAATAAAAGGAATCCAAATCAGAAAAGAATAAGTAAAGCTGTCACTGTTTGCAGATGACATGATACTATACATAGAGAATCCTAAAGATGCCACCAGAAAACTACTAGAGCTAATCAATAAATTTGGTAGAGTAGCAGGATACAAAATTAATGCACATATATCTCTTGCATCTATACACTAATGATGAACATTCCGAAAGAGAAATTAAGGAAACACTCCCATTTACCGTTGCAACAAAAAGCATAAAATATCTAGGAATAAACCTACCTAAGAAGACAAAAGACCTGTATGCATAAAACTGTAGGACACTGATGAAAACAATTAAAGATGATACAAACAGATGGAGATATATACCATGTTCTTGGGTTGGAAGAATCAACATTGTGAAAATTATTATACGACCTAAAGCAATCTACAGATTCCATGCAATCCCTATCAAACTACCAATGGCATTTTTCACAGAACTAGAACAAAAAATTTCACAATTTTTATGGAAACACAAAAGACCCCAAATAGCCAAAGCAATCTTGAGAAAGAGAAATGGAGCTGGAGGAATCAGACTCCCTGACTTCACAATATACTACAAATCTACAGTAACAAAACAATATGGTACTGGCACACAAACAGAAATATAGATCAGTGGAACAGGATAGAAAGCCCAGAGATAAACCCATGCACATATAGTCACCTTATCTTTGATAAAGGAGGCAAGAGAATACAATGGAAAAAAGAGAACCTCATCAATAATTGGTGCTGGGGAAACTGGACAGCTACATGTAAAAAAATGAAATTAGAGCACTCCTTAACACCATACACAAAAATAAACTCAAAATGGATTACATACCTAAAAGTAAGGCCAGACACTATCAAACTCTTAGAGAAAAACATAGGCAGAACACTCTATGACATAAATCACAGGAAGATCCTTTTTGACCCACCTCCTAGAGAAATGGAAATAAAAACAAAAATAAACAAATGAGACCTAATGAAACTTAAAAGCTTTTTCACAACAAACGTATTCACAAACAAGATCAAAAGATGGCCATCAGAATGGGAGAGAATATTTGCAAACCAAGCAACTGACAAAGGATTTATCTCCAAAATATACAAGCAGCTCATGCAGCTCAATATCAAAAAAAACAAACAACCCAATCCAAAAATGGGCTGAAAACCTAAATAGACATTTCTCCAAAGAGGATAAACAGGTTGCCAACAAACACATGAAAGAATGTGCAACATCACTAATCATTAGAGGAATGCAAATGAAAACTACAATAAGTTATCACCTCACACTGGTCAAAATGGCCATCATAAAAAATCTACAAACAATAAATGCTGGACAGGGTGTGGAGAAAAGGGAACCTTCTTGTGCTCTTGGTGGGAATGTAGATTGATACAGCCATTATGGAGAACAGTATGGAGCTTCCTTAAAAAACTAAAAATAGAACTACCATATGAATCAGCAATCCCCCTACTGGGCATCTACTCTGAGAAAGCCATAATTCAAAAAGGTTCATGTACCACAATGTTCATTGCAGCTCTATCTACAATAGCTAGGACATGGAAGCAACCTAAGTGTCCATCAGGAGATGAATGGATAAAGAAGATGTGGCACATATAGACAATGGAATATTACTCAGCCATAGAAAGAAATAAAATTGAGTTATTTGTAGTGATGTGGATGTACCTAGATTCTGTCATACAAAATGAAATAAATCAGAAAGAGAAAATAATACTGTATGTTAACACATATATATGGAATTTAAGGAAAAAAAAAAAAAGGTTCTGATGACCATAAGGGCAGGACAGGAATAAAGACATAGACGTAGAGAATGGACTTGAGGACATGGGGAGGGGGAAGGGTAAGCTGGGACAAAGTGAGAGAGTAGCATTGATGTTTATACACTACCAAATGTGAAATAGGTAGCTAGTTGGAAGCTGCTACATAGCACAGGAGATCAGCTCGGTGCTTTGCGACCACCTAGAGGGGTGAGATAAGGAGGGTAGGAGGAAGACTCAAGAGGGAGGAGATATGGGGATATGCGTATGCATATAGATGATTCACTTTGTTATACAGCAGAAACTAACACAACACTGTAAAGCAATTAGACTCCAATAAAAATGTATAAAAATTCATTAATTTAAAAAAAAAGAAAAAATTAAACTTAAAAGGCAAACGGAGAATCCAGTTTATTAAAAAGTTGACAAAAGGTACAGCAGACAATTCTTCATTACTGCTTAAAGCAATAGAAAAACAATAATAATAAAAATTCAATACAATTAAAACTCAAATCTTAAATAATAAAAATCTTAAAAAATAAAAATATTTAAAAATAAAAGTCTTAAATAATAAAAATCTTAAATAATAAAAACATAGTAAACAAAACTAACAGAAGACTAAATTCACACCATTAATGAACTAATAAATAAATCTGAGAAATTAAGGCAAACACCAGGCAATGCTGAATGACTGGCCTAAAGGGAAGTTTGAGGAAACCAAAATGAATGCGTAAGATACTAAGATCTCATCAGTAAGAAAGAAGATAATAATCATGGAAGACAGAAAAATTACAGTCTAACAGAGGTTGATCATAGTCCCTAACTTAGGGGAAAAAAAATTAAATGGAACAGAAAAATTACACAAAGTCATAGACCAAGGATCACAAACTGGGAAGATGTATTTGTTTCCCTTGTGCATTCTCTCTTTTAAAAATTGTATCTCAGTGTTTTAATGTTGAGCATCCATTATCTGGTTCGCCAGGGGCCCCATCACTCCCTCTAAATTGACCCAACATACTTTATATACTCCTTTTATGCAGCAGCCCTGTGTAAGCCTGTAAGTGTATGACTTTTGACATAAAATAAGATTTCCTTGGACCTAAGGAAAAAATTAGTTGTCTATTTGAGTGGTACATTAACTCCCAGATAAAAAATGATTAGCTTAGAAAAAGAACCTGGTTAAATATTGAAGTTGAAGGGTAAAGAAAGGAATATTCAAACATCCAGGCAAAGAAAACAAATCACTTGTAAAAGGGAAAAAAAGATCAGAATGGCTTTATACATTTTATACATATACATACACAGATATATGTATATATACATGTAAATGTATTTTATGCATGTATGACATATGTACACATATATGCACATGTGAATACACACATATATACTCAACACAAGCCTGTAATGGAGCAGTGTCTACAAAGTCTTCAGAGAGACAAAGTTTGGATCCAAATTTTATGCCCAAGAAATAATTTGCCTTCCAAATATAAAATATAAATTTAATTGTCCTTCAAATGTGAAAGCATCAATCAGGTGAACTAGCTGCAGAAATATCACACCATTAAATCTTTAAAAATTTACTAGACATTGAAAAGCATTGAAAGATGTGATAAGAGGACTGATGCAATTCTCAGGCCAAGAGATATTGGAACAATGCCTAAAATAACCCCGATGGAAGGAAACTGACCTTTAAAAAGTATATCCAGATAAATAGACCTCGAGTAAAAGAACGTTTGCAATTTGCAAAAGCTCAGGTAAGCAGCCCCAGTGAGACTTCAACCAACACAAAACCAAACTTACCTGGTGATGAAACTCAGGTAAGCAGTCTATAGAACAGAATCTCAGAGTTATACATCCAGAAATGGAAAAATAATTCTATAACTAATAAAAGTGGGAGATGAGGGAAGATACTTTGTTTTAAATGTTACAGTAGAAGTTTTCCTTCTTTCAGAGCAGAGGATCAATTGTCGTCATCTGAAATTGAAACAGGTTGTAAAAAGAAGGACTCAAACTCTTTATGTTTTCTCTTTATGTTTCTTTTCCCTCCTTAGAGATTTTAGGAAGTAATGAAAAATATAAAATATATATACACATATATGTATATATATATATATATATACACATATATGTATATATATATATATATATATATATATATTCCAGCAATGTATTTTGTTTCTTCTTATTTGTTAAATTCAATAAAAACAAAACTTAATAATTTTTATTATACGGTACTGGTAGTGTGAAATCATTTTTACAAATTATTTGTCTGTATACTATTATATCTGAGCACTGACATGTAAATATATATTAATACTATTCATCTAATTATGGCAATTTCTGAAAGATGAACTTTGGATTGATTTTCTTTCCTTTTTCTTTTCACTTTTGGGTGTTTTGAAATATGAGTTAAATCATTAAAATGAGCTTGAGGTGCTTTTTAAAAAACAATGAAAGAATTAAAAAAAATAAGAATTAAGGTAAAAGCTTTGGGCTTTTGCATAATGCTTTTATGCTGTTGGTATTTGGAGTTATTTTTTAAAAACCTGAGTTTCAGATAAAGTATGTCCATACCTCCAACACTTCAGGCAGCCTCAAAGTGTTAAAATTTGGTAGAGAAAGCTTTCAAGGAGCAACCACTGTTTTCTCAAACAGACATGATGACGCATACAAAAAGGGCAGATTTTAGTTGTCAAAAGAAACTTGTGCAATTAGTTTCTCATGTTTTGATTCATTCTTGTATTACAATCCCCACCATCTCTTTGCTTTCTGTCATCTTAATATCAACTGGTAATGTCCATCTTCTCACCCATTATTCTGTCCTCTAACACCCTTAGTTCCCCCATGACCTCCACACCTAGTGATTTCTTACCTTGACCCCCTTCTTGGCTGGGTATCTCACAACAGTTACCCTCACCAGCTAAGGGCTGCTTTTTGTGCCAAGTATTGGTTCTTCCTAAATCCTTTTGTTGTGACCACTAGGGTACAAAGCATACGAATGCTGTCTGCCAGGCATCCTACCCATTGTGGTGCTGGGTAAGTTAACCCATGTGCAGCAAGTTACAAGACCTCTGGAAAGAAGATAAGCACAAAGTGAACACACATTTCTCATATACATGCATCTAACTTATTAGTCATTGAAAATATATGTATTTTAAGCAGAACTGTTTTATATATAACAAAAAAAAACGTAGGGGAGCCATTATGGTCTTAAAGAGACACATTTGGCTTTTAATTATCCAAGTGATCATCATAGGGCAAAAATTTGATGTTAAGATATTTGAAAGGGTATAACAAATAAATTAGGAGAGGTATGGCGCACAGTAGAATACCAGATTGACCTGGGGCTTTGTCACCTACTAACTTGGACTCTTGGAGGAATTATTTTAATGACTCTGAGCCTCAGTTTCCCCATCTGTAAAGTGGAGACTATAATACCCATCTGGGAGAAATACTTGGGTTTCCAGTATCTGCTTCTTCTCTCATTTCTGGACTCATCCTACACACTTTCCTTCCTCATAGTAAGATGGACCATGTGACCGGTTCTGGCTCACAGGCATATGTCACTGAGGCAGAGGAAAGCCCTTTTGCAACTTTCTCTCTGTCTTTTGTGTAACAAATTGAGACCCTTATTAATGGGGCAAGACAGAAGATTGAAGAAGCTGGTATCTCAGATTTACAACACGGATATTTGCCTAATCTGCAGTGACTTTGTGTGAGGGGCAAATAAATGTCATTCTTAAGCCTCTGAAGGCATGAAATTTTTGGTCATAAAAGACAAGCCTAGCCTGGCCCAATATAGGGTGAGGAAATTATGCCAGTTACTGGAATGTGAGGATGGTGGGGAAAGGGATGTGAAGTGATTATCTATGTTCTCCAGGAGCAAAATACATGCTAAACCTGTGGACACTGGGGAAGCAGACTATTTGCTTCAAGAACTTGTAGCTCCAGGGGAAAGGATTGAAAGACACAGCTTAGTTGTTGGTGCTAATGGATAATAGCTACATTTGGCAAGGTATTACAAGACATGAGTTTAGAAAAAAAAATTGGCAAATTTTCAAACAGTACTAAAAATAGAGAGGCCCAAGAAATTTAGGGTGTTTCAGTTTTGACACCAAACAATAAGAGATAAAATTTTAAAAGTTTTTGAGAGACAAAGGCAGATTTTTTTAAAAAATCTACACGATGTCAAAACGCCTCAGTTGACTAAAATAACTGAGGATAGAGATAAGATCATGGATGTGGCTTTCCCACAAAAGCCTGACTGCCTTGAGGAGATAGCCCCTGCATAACATGGAAGCAGGAGGTAATGGGATGTAGCAAACCTAAGGGTTTTGTGATGGCACCAGTCTCCCCCTGTCCATAAGGTGGTACATTATCAAAAGAGAATTTTAAAACAGTTATAAAACTAATCAAAGATCAGCTTGACTTTATCATTTCCATATGCCAACAATCCTATGCCAAGTGATATAATTCTCATCCAACCTGAGACCAAACATTCTTGCCTCCCTTTTTATACCATTAGTATTGGGGTAAGAATGAGAAAGCAAATCAATATTTCAGGCTGGAGAACCCTGTCTGTAATCAAATAGACAAGAGTTACTAAGCTTTTGAGTTACACAGGTTGAGAATGTATAGACCTGGGATAAAAGAGCCTATGACTGAAACAGTCCTTAGTCCTCTAATATTCAGTAGTCAGGAATTGGACTTAGAAATGTTCTCAGTCCCTGAGAAGGATGTATTTCCTAATACCCACTTTAGATATGGCCAAGAGTAGTAATAGACAAGGAAGAACCTCCCTGAGGGCAAAAAATCTGCTACGTAAAGAGAGGTATACCTGTATTACCAAAAAGAGAAGTACAAGGTCATATAATGTGCTCTGTACACTTGCAAATGATGAGACTTAGGTTTACTGTTCTATATGGCTGCTGGATACAATGATTATGCTTATATAAAATATATAATGTATGTATGTTATATTAATACAGGCATATGTGGTTTTATTGCACTTTGCTTTATTGCACCTCGCAGATACTGCATTTTTACAAATTGAAGGTTTATGGCTACCCTATGTCAAGCAAATCTATTGGTCCCATATATCTGAGAGCATTATTTTTTAATTAAGGTTTCTACAGTTTTTAGACATAATGTTATTGCACAATTAATAGACTCCAGTATAATGTAAGCATAACTTTTAGATGCACTGGGAAACCAAAATAGTCATTCACCTTACTTTGTTGTGGTATTTGTTTTATTGCGGTGGTCTAGAACCAAACTTGCAGTTTCTCCAAGATATGCCTATACATAATAAATATGTAAATTGGTCATATTTATTAATTGTGTACTTTAGACGTTCTATGGCTTCACTAATTTTTTATGTACTTGTTCTATTAGGTATTGAGGCGTGTTAAACTCTACTGTTATCATGTATTTGTTTACTTCTCATAATCCTGTCAATTTTGCTTAATGTATTTTGAGGCTATGTTACTGTATATACACATATTAAAAATTATTATATTTTCTTGACTCCTTTTTTACTATAAAAATTTCCTCTTTGTTTCTAGTAATGTTTCCTGCCGTAGAGTCTACTTGGTCTGGTAGTATATTTCTCTTTCAATTAAGGTACATATGGTATATTTTTTCCTTTCCTTTCCTTTCAACCTTTCTGTGTCCTTATATTTAAGATGTTTCTCTTAAAAGTTGCATATATGTGGCCTTTGGTTTTTATCTCTTTAAATTGGAGTATGTAACCCATTTACCTTTAAAGTAAATACTGTTATATTTGAATTTATATCTATCATCTTTCTACTTCTTTGCTATTTGACCTAGTTATTTTCTTTATTCTCCCCTTTCTTTCTTTCTTTGGGATTAATAATTTCATTATTATTATTATTATTATTATTATATTCATTCTCCCCTCTTAGCTCCTTATTTATATATCATTTTATTCCCCTTTTAGGTGTTCCCCAGATATTACCATATAAATCTTTGACTTACTTGATGAAATAGAAATTATTACTTTTATCACTTCTCTTGCAATTCTATAAACTGGAAGACTTATTGGGATTGGCTCAAGAACTTTGTTAGACAGAAACTGACCATTCCAACACAGCTGAGAAGAGGTGAAAACGAAGAAACACATTTTCTTCTCCTACCAGGTCACGCTGATGCATTTTGTCCTCAAAGTAAAGATGACTTGTGTATGACCCCTCACAGGCCATCTTTTTGCCTCATTATACACAGGGGCCTCCAAGCACCACTCTCTGGGCAGCATGTAGCACTTAGCCCACTTCAGAGCTGCCACAGCAGACAGGAAAAGTAATTGAGACCTATTAGCAGAAATTTTCTTAACAACTTTGGCAATATAAGCCCATTGTTTTCATGCATTAGTATCAGTGTGATTACTGCAATATTAAGCTTTCTAGATGAAAGATCATTGTTGCCTGGGTATAAAAAGAACCAAATAAATTGCAAGGAAAAACAACAAATTAAAGTAAAAGGTTTCAAATAGTGTTTTCAAAATTATATTCTTAGTGTAAATTACTTTGAGAAAAACTACATCAAAATAGATCAGATTTTTCAGTGTATATTACTTTAGTGCATCTCAATTAAAAACTGTTTAAAATAATTTAAAAGTCACAATTCAGTTTCAAATAGATACCAGAGATATTCTTTAAAAATGGAAGTGGTGGGGGGCAAAATTCAACGCCTTACAATGCTTTATCCTGATATGAACAGGCGTATTAGCTGTCTCCCCTTTCAATCTAGTAAAGCAGTACTGACTGGGGAAAATTATTCTACTACCTGAGCTACCTACCTCATTGCTGGTTAGGGCCTTTTAAAAACTGTAATGTAGCATTTGTAAGTATGGTCAGTGAAATTAGAGCAAGACTGTTTACTAAATTCTGAGAATATAGCAGTGACTTTCTACAATAGAACAATGTAATACCATGAAAGACCTTAGCATTTGGGCTTCCCTGGTGGTGCAGTGGTTGAGAGTCCGCCTGCCGATGCAGGGGACACGGGTTCGTGCCCCGGTCCAGGAAGATCCCACGTGCCACAGAGCGCCTGGGCCCGTGAGCCATGGCCGCTGAGCCTACACGTCCGGAGCCTGTGCTCCACAATGGGAGAGAACACAACAGTGAGAGGCCTGCATACCGCAAAAAAAAAAAAAAAAAAAAAAAAAAAAAAAATACCTCAGCATTTATGTCTCCAGAACTCTGCAAACTTTTTTTGTAATGGGTCAAATAATAAATATTTTAGGCTTTGTGATCTCTGTCATAAACACTAAAGCTTACTGTCATTGGACAAAAGCTGTCATAGACAATACATAAATGAATGGACTTCGTTATGATCCAATAAAACTTTATTAACAACAGCAAACATTGGGCAACATATGAGATGTGTTTCCTTGCCTGACAACCTCTGATCTGGTTCAGACTCCTCACTGAACATATGACAAAGCAAACAAAGCCATCACAATTTGTACAAGAATATCCAGTCACCAGTCAAGTTGCCTTAATAGTCCACTCTTCACTAGAGGAACTCTCCCATATTTAGAAAAGAATAGAATTAATTTTAGTAAAGCTCTCTCATTCTCAAGTTCCTTATTGGAAAAAATGAGAATAATGATACTGATAGAACATACCTTGCATTTCATACAATGTTTGGCACAGTGGAAATTCTCAATGACTGTGTAGCAGGTGCTCTTGGCACAGAATACTGATATAACACTGTGTAGGGACAAGCCAGGCACACTCATAATGATGCTGCACAAACAGAGACATGAGTGTACATATGTGAGATGACTGCTTATGGAAATCTGGGTCAGTGGTACTTGGACCTACAGTGCCTTAGTGCAAAGGGCAAAGAGATCTTGGAATGGTATTTTTATATTTTGTTGACAGCTACTCATTGCCTTGCTTTTCATATTTTGGCCAGAAAATATCAAGCTGAAGTTTTATTAGAATAAAAAGAATAAAACTCAAGAGATCATTCAGTAGACAAATCTAAAATGTCTAAGTTTCCTAGACAGGTTTGTTGATGAACCTGACATCTCCGAGATGGACACCCCTTGCCTGGTGTCTCCATCCACAATGGCCAAGGTTTCTGGAGCCCTGCGTGTCAAGCACTGGTGCAAGAACTTCATGTACACGAGCTCACTTAATGCTCACACCACACCAGGAGGTTTTCCTTCAGGCATTAAGCCCTCTTCTAGGCACTTGGACTTGGCAGGAAACCACACTGAGAAGGTTCCCACTCTTGTGTGTTAATTTCTTGTATAACTACATATATAATTCTGGGTGCTGATAAGTGTTATTAAGAAAAGTAAAGCAAATTGAATTGTATACTTTAAATGGTGAATGGTATGGTATGTAAATTTTATCTCAGTAAAGCTGTTATAAAAGAGGGGAGGGAAGCCTGATGCACACCAGCTCAAGTTTAGAAGGTGCCACAAAATCACCTGCTCCAGCTAAGAATCAATTATAAATAACCCCAACCTACATAAATAACCTGCAACCGTGGCCAGTATGAAATGGTATTATTTCAATTTGGGATCTAGTAAAATCACTGTAATGTAGAAAAGTATCAAAATAAATATTACTTCTATGAATAAGTATAGAAGTAATGAAAAAGAAAAAGAAAAAATAAAGCAAGGTAAGGAGACACAATGACGGGAGAGCTCCTTAAAAGGATGACCAGGGAAGTCATCTCCTTTAAAGCAGAAGCCTGAATAACGTGGGTGAGCAAGCTTGGAACACTCCTGGAGCAGCAATTTCCAGGCAGTGGGAGGAGTATGTGCCGAGATCATAGGTTGCAGGGTGCTTGGCATGTGTGAGGAACAGCAGGGATGTCCAGGACTCTTGGAACCAGTGAGCAAAAGTGATGCTCATGCCTGTGCCCACACTGGGAAGCTGGAGTGTCCCCTCTCTGAGCTGCCCTTGGGATGGCCTCCCCAACTCCTGCAGAAGGCTTCCAGGCCCAAGTCTCTCTCCACACTGTTTTTCCTCTCTGCTGGTGGCTCATCTGTACATCAGGGGTTCCCCCAAATGGTACAGCCTTCCAGGGTTCTCATGGAGCACCACTGTCCCTGCCTCTCAGGACTTCCTCCTCTGGATATTCATCCACAGGGACATTTTCCTTGGCATCAGAAAGGGATTGGCTTACTGGGCAGCCATAAAAAATGCCACAGGCTGGCTAGCTTAAACAACAGACACTTATTTCCTCATAGTCCTGAAGGCTGGAAGTCCAAAATCAAGGTGTTGGCAGGGTTGATTTCCCCTGAGGTCTCTCTTCTTGGCTTGTAAATGACTGCCTTCACCCCCTGTGTCTTCACGTGGTCTTTCCTCTGTTTGCACATCCCTGGTGTCCCTCTGTGTGTCCAAATTTCCTCTTCTTATAAGGACATCAGTCAAATTGAATTAAGGCCCACTCTAACAGCCTTCCTTTAACTTAATCACCTTTATAAAGGCCTTATCTCCAAATATAGTCCCATTCTGAGGCACTGGAGATTAGGATCTCAACATATGAATTTTGAAAGTGGTCAGTTAAGCCCATAACAGAGGCTTCTGTTCATTAGGTTTGGTTCATGACCCAAACTTTCTGGGTAGAGTTTGGATGCTCTTTTCTGATGATTGGACACACCCTCAGTGGGTAGAGAATGACCAGACTCCCTGAATTCCCACACACCTGGCACACACAGAGTGCCCATCCTCAGCGTGTGTTCCAAGGGATAGCCAGCCCCCTTCCAAGAACAATCCATCAGCCTCCACTTTTCCCAAAGGAAAGGGCTTAGGGGATCTGCTGGGCAGAGCATTTTACTGGACACTATGCTCCAGGAGGAGCTTGTGTTCTCCCGCCAGCCCTATACCCCGTATTACCTGACTTCTAGCAGGTCCTCAATCCATCTGTACTGAATGAACAGAAGCCCTCAACTCTACTTGGGGATGAAACTAGAAAAGTCACTGCTCATAGTTTCTGTTTCAGCAACATGGAAGAACATGCCCAAATGTCAACACAGTGAAATTTTAAAGGTGATCAGAAAAGCTTCAACAAATCCCATTTTGATGAGAGAATTGCCAAAAAACATGACTTTTGTACTTGAGGACATGCTCAGTCTGTAGAACTTTTTGCTAGTGGGTTAACTGATGAATTCACTCCGTGGTGGCTCCAGCATCCACAAGGAATTTTGTTGTGATTTTAGAATTAAACTATGTGACCCATGTGTATAAATTTGCAGTCGTGGTTAAAGTTGGATCAGTGAACATGCTTTGACCTCCAATGTCACCTGACACATTTTTATGACTCACTTGCTTCAATTAAAAATGGGGTAATAATGGCTTACTAGATTGAAAGAGAAAGGTGGAGCAGATTCTGTTTTGGAACATAGTCTTTTTCAGTGTCAGTTCTCAGATGTATGATTTAAACAGAAACTGTGGTGTGTTCTTTCAAAAAAAAAAGACAATCTGGGCTTCCCTGGTGGCGCAGTGGTTGAGAGTCCGCCTGCTGATGCAGGGGACACGGGTTCGTGCTCCAATCCGCGAAGATCCCACATGCCGCGGAGCGGTTGGGCCCGTGAGCCATGGCCACTGAGCCTGCGCGTCCGGAGCCTGTGCTCCGCAACGAGAGAAGCCCGCGTACAGCAAAAAAAAAAAAAAAAAAAAAAAGGAAAGAAAACAACCTGACCCCAGCTGACACTCTGATGGTACTCTTATTCCTCATGAGGAAAGCCATGATTATTTGAGAAGGAAATAACAACACAAAGGAAAAAAGTTAATGTTTTAGAGAGAATTTTTTAATGAAGACATAACATCCATTTTAGAGAATTTAATTCAAATAGCAGGCATGCGTCTCTCAACTGGAACATTAGTTCTGTTTCCCAGCTGCCTCATCATTATGTCTTTATTATGTCTTATCTTAAAGTTGCTTCCACCACATCAGAAATAATTTACCCCTAGCCAGGTTTTAAATCAAGGATATCCATCAACACACACTGGTTTGAAGTGATGATGTTATTTTAAATACAGGGGACTGAAAATAAATGAGTTGAAAATGTTAAATGCAGTTCAAGTTCTTGTCACGCTCTAAGGAAAACATATTTCAAGCCAAATTAATTTAGGAAGTAAGACATTCCAAAGCATCCTCCAATCAACTACAGTTTGATGTATTGTGATTGTCTTGAATAATGCAGCAGGATGTGAATTTCTCCAATATACTCACTAATGAAGAGAAAAAAGAGAAGATAATGTTCCCAACTAGTAGCTCTTCAGAGAGCTACTTTTCCGAAAGGAAAAGTAGGAAAATAAGTGTCTGTTGTTCCTTTTCCGAAAGGAACACTATTTGCAACAAGATTTCAAAGAACAGCGGGTCTCTGAGCTGGGCACGGCCAGACTAGCTTGCTGGTCAATTCATGTGTAATGCAGGTTTGACTTCACTTGTGCTGGAATCTGGAGCCCAAAGCCCACCCCCTGACTGAAATTCTTCTGTACTTCAGTTTTCCTTTTGTTCCGATGACACTTCTCCCAACAGTGTTTGACAATGAGTGATGCTCTAAAACGCTGCTCCTTCACACCCGGTGGGTGACCTATAACTTTTCATGGGTAACCTTTGACCTGGGAGCTGACAGTTTGATTAATTGTCCGGTGTTATGATTTATGAGTATCTTCTCAGAATAATTAACAGACAACAGGTGGCGGCATAATAATTTTGATTACCCAGCGGTTCATGAAACCACGACAAAGGTGACTTCATTTTCTGAATAAGAGAAGGACAACAATTAGAAATTAAACAAAGCAATGCTTTTATGCCACAGTTTTCAGTCTTTTGTCCATCACACAGAAGACTTATTTAAGAGGCCTGCATTCCTCTTAGACACCAGGAAAAAGTAAGGAGCTTCTACTCTGTGAATATCAGAAGACACTTTTCATCACCGTATGGGTAGAATTATTTTCCTTTCTTTGGTGAAGTCTTGATTAATTGAGTTATGTCAAACCTGTCATGCAGATCATCTTTTAGCTTCCCGTTTTTGACAATGGCCATTGCCCAGGGAAGAACCGATGGTCAAAGGAAGTTTGGGAAAGCATTTAATTTTCTATAAGGCATTCTAACATAATTCAACAAACTATACTTCTAAGTATTTCTGCCTAAGTATGCAAACAAAACCCAAAAATACTCCCTTGCACAGAGCTTATTTTTATTTCAAAGTCTACAAATAGGAATCTATGTGTTGTTTTCAGTACTATTTTACTATGGTCTCTGTTAGTTTTAACTCCCTCATCCATTTTCAGTTTTTGTGGTATTTTTCTCCAAGAAACACCACATCACTTTTATTCAAGTCAAGGGTAGCCTCCTCACTAGGGATTTTATTATAGGCACCTCACTCTCCTAGGGATTGACATTTATTTCCAAATGAATCCTCAGTGCATTTAGGTAAGCACCTACCTTTAAGAATGTCTAATGCCATTTTTGTAATACTAAATAAAAATCAAGTCAGGTAAGATTTATCCCCCATAGCTCTCCATTTAATCTCTGCCGAAAATGGACCTAAGTGTTACTAATGAAATTGAAGTACACAGGCCTCTGAATATGTAACAGTCCTGCCTGCCACCCATATGCTAGGTGGCTGAGGACCTCCCCTGCATATGAAATGCTGTTTTGTGCGAATCCACCGCAGTGATATTACAGGCTTATCATTTTAATTGACTTCCTGACATATAAAAATATTCCTACAATCCTGCTTTACATTATAGTTTAATAACAGCTTAACACACATCTATGAAATATTCATTCCTGCTACATTCAAAATTTAAAATATCTGATGGAAAGCCTGGTTAATAGATAAAGGAGAGTCCCTGGAATATTAAAGACACTTAGGTGCAGGTAGGGTCCTCCACTGGAAAGGAAAGCACAGTTACTGTGGGGACTGCAGATTTTTATTTTTATTTTTTTTAATTCAGAAAGATCCTCTTGAACCAAACTCTGGTGAATATAAGGGCAATTTTGTGGCTTTTTTTTTTTCTCTGACTGCAGCTGCAAGCTTCCTGTTTCTGCTCCATCGGCCCCACTGAACACAATCATATTTCTGAAGAAAAATAGCAGAAATACCAGATTTATACATTTATGTTTAAAGCATTCTAGGGATAAAAACTGCATATTCGGCAAAGACTTCAGCAAACCCAGCACCACATAAATTCACCCGTTTGGTTAACATGTTTCTCGGATCTCCACCCACCCCTCAGCTTTGGAGAGCGAGTTGGGGAGATAGTTTACTTTGCACACATGATACATGTGCGAATCATGAGGTCATTTTGGTACTTTGTTCCCCATCAATTTTTAAATTAATTATCTGGAAGCAAGCAGCGGTTAATTTTGGCCATAGACTTTTTGATTAGAAGCTTTGACCCATTTTGCCTTTTGGCATCTCCTATACAATCCCAATGACATGCAGGGTAACCCTTGACACCTAGTTCAACACAAAGTTACACCCTGGCCGGGTGATCTTCGATATTCAGCAATCCTTTTGTTGCCAGGGGACATACACCCGTTTCCACCCTCCTCTAAGAAACGCTGCAATCACCTTCCCTTTAAGCCACCCGCCTCTGCATAAAACTTACTTCCCAGGGAAAAGAACACTCCCCCACCCCGACTCCCGCCCCGACTTTGTGCCATTACTTCTGTTTTACAAACTTTTCACTACGGAATCATCCCATATGTTTGTGCAGCGCACAAGAAGCCTTCTTTAGAAAGCGCTGATGCTAATTATAAATTTAATTTGCATTTTAATTAGAATGGTAGCAAATTAAAAGCGTGGCAGCTGGAGAATTTTGAACGCTTTGCAGAGATTTAGTGTCAGTATCTCCCCGGTTTTGACTTTGCAGCCTTTTCTTTTCTCTCCCTCACTATCTTTCATTCACACAAGCTTACTGGCAATTTTTCTCCCCTCATCCCTCAGTCTCTCTCTCTCATTCCTCTCATTTATATAGTTTTCTATTCCTCCATTCTCCCCCTCCCCTAAGGATCAAGTTATGAATTCTTTCTTTCTTGTGCTGATAAATGGCAGGTGCCTGCCTGGTGCCAGCATACGGTGTGCAGTGGTGATAGAGTGGGTATTTAGAGAGCCTTTTAAAGCCCCTTCTGGTGTTACTCAGTTTTGCTCTCCACCTCTGTCATACAGGTAGGAATCTAATATTTCCTCTCCTGGAAGAAGAGGGCTGTTTGTACTCTTTTGGCCTCGATTTACCACAAATTTTGGTCTGGATAATAGTGTCTTTAAATGACTCGAAATCTTGGCCACAGGTCTTGGGCACATTAATAAAATATTCATCAGGCACTCGGCTGTCCCCTCATGTCTACGCAGAGGCATTGTTCAGGGTATACCTTTGGGCAAAAGCCCTGTGCTGTCAGCCTGGAGCCTTTGGAGCAGCGCAGACTCCAGTGGCTGTGTTTCTCAGAGCTGTCTCTCACTTGGGATGTGAGCATGTCTGTTTTTAGTGCTCACGTGAGCACGTTGAGTCAGTTCTGTCGTTTTCCCTATGTTGTGTCTCCATGGTCATTTTCCTTCCTTCTGTTCGCTTCCCCCACAGTGTCCTTGCTCAATAATTTTCATTAATTGATTGACAGCTCTGATAGACCCAACTAACCTCTATCTCACTCTCATGTCTGTTTTTAAATAAGTACTTGTACGTCCAATGACCTTGTCGCCTCATCAGCTATCAGAAAATGAGTATGCAGATATGGAAGGAGCTGATTAGCAAAATAAGCAGTAGATCTCATTGCTGGCTGAAGTCCACCCTGAGCAATGACAGCAAAACTTTGCCATTTTACATTTCTGAGAGCGTTGAAAAATAAAGGGTAAGCAATAAACAGGCGATGCTGGATCTCACTGGCATCTGTTCAAGTGTATTAGGAACAAGTCCCTGCCCATCAGTTCATCACCCTGAAGGAAGAGGAAGAGGAAAGTGTAGGGTATGTCCCTCAACAACTCAGGAATGGAAGACTCCCAGCACCCACATCACTGGCCTCCTTAAACCTTGAGAGCAAACGTTTCTATTTGGGAGAATTATTCATCCTAATAGGAAGACATGAGCAGCTTATTTCTACAGAGTTCTGTGTGTGTGTGTGTGTGTGTTTTATCATTTTTCCCCCTGTGTATTCTTGATTTGGGGTATGGTAGATAGATCAGCCTTTAAGAGCTACTGTTTGTAATGAGCTCAACAACTCTCATTCACATAATAATCAGGAAAATGTACTTCTACATCATCAAACTCCCAACACTTTATTAAATACTAAGATAAAGGAAGGTAATCCATGTCTGATATCAGTGAAAACTTGTTATAGCCTGTTTTAAATATGCTGATTTTTACCTAAGTCAATAGTCATATCCTATGAATGAGGCTGAATTGGTAAGTTTCTAATTACTCAATAATAAGAAATCACATCTTTCTAAAGAAAAAAAAAAACTCATACAAATAATGAAAATTATATTTTAATTCCAAATAATTTTTAGTGGATGCTACCACTCATTTTACTTAACTTCACAAATATTCATTTTATATCTTTCATTTCAAGGGCCTTGAACATGATTTAAAAACCGCTTACATCAGGGGTGCTGATAAAGGTGGAATTTCCTGAAGGAGGAATTATTATACAAATACCATCTATAATTTACACCAAGTTTTGGAAGTTAGAGAGAGCTAAGTCACCAAATTAACTATTTTATGCTTTTATAGGGTTGATTAAGGTCATTTCACAAATAAGAAAAGCCTGCCACAAAATTAAGTACTTTTTAAAATGTGGATCCAGGAGAGTTAGAAAAGAGACAGCATTAGCATCTTCTTTAAGTCGAGGGGCAAATTAATAAGACATGCCAAAGGTAACATTGTAATGATAGCAAAAGTATCCAAGAGTCCCATCATTTGGTTTTCTGATACTTTAAACTTCGTTGTATAGAATGTATTATATCATAAAGTTAAACAGATTTTAGATTTTTTAAACATACATTTGCTTCTTTAATTTGTAATTCTCTTATATCTGAGAATTCTACCTCAAATTTTCAAAAGCAGGAGTATCTGTGTGATACTGGCATTTTAAAAATATTAATAAGCATATTGTCGTCAAAGAGTAATTGTTTAAAATAGTGGATAATTGTATGCAAAATGTTGGCCATGACTTACCCTAATTAAGTAACACAATTACAAGACAAAATAGTGAAAATAAAAGTTCTCATTTCTGTGCCACTGTGGCATCCACCACTTGCCTTATTCTAAGCCAAAATGTACCCACTGTAGTTTAAAACTATACATGTCAATTCCCTGGCTTTAAAAATAAACACATTTTCGGTGGCATTTTGAAACGGACAATGCAGTTTTCTGAGAGAAATCTTTTTCATTGCCACTTTAGAAAGGTTTAGTTTTTCTTCATGTAATTTTTTGCAGCTGTACAAAACACTTTCATTAACCCAAGAATGGATTATTTGGAGTGCTAATTAATTGATTCTTCAAAATGCCAATTGACACACTCCCAGGGAAAACCTGATCTAAGCAACTATGTTAATCAAGCTATTGTACTTGTGGTTCTGTCTGAATATCAGACCATCTGAAATGAGGAGAACTTTGCCATTACTCGCCTGGCCCTCTCGTGGGCAGCTAATTAATATGAGCTGAATATGACAGTTGTACTTGTACGTTCGCCGTACTGCCTGACAATAACTCTATAAAATTACATTTCAGCTAAAGAATGGAAACAGTGTTAAATACCATTATTTGCCTTCCTTTGATGTCTCAGAGTCATTATGAAAGCAATTACAGCAGTTTCTCTGTCTGTATGTCTACGGGGTATTTATTATCTGTATCTGTCTGAATCCTTTGCCAGGTGGAGAATATATGGCATATTAAAGACAAGGGAATTCAGCCACAATTATCAGGATGGGAACAGAGAAAAAAACAAAATCAGAGTTTTGCAGATGATCCTGCCAGAAAACAGTAATTTAATATTGAAGCCTGGTGATCTGGGGAAAACTTACAGGCTCTTTTTATTTATTTAAATTAAAAAAAAAATTCTCCAGGTTCACAAAGCTCAGGAATCCAGGGCAAAATTAATGAAAATCAATAGGGAAATGGAAAACACAAAAACAAAAGGGGGAAAAAAAAAAACCTCAGGGCCGCAGCAGAAAACATATTTTGCTTCTTAATTATAAATGAATATTCTCCCTTTCCACTACCCCTTTCCTAACCAACGGGTGCAATCCATGAGACGGATTTTTGTTTTCCCAGATAAAATTACTTGTGGTCTTTTTCACACATGGAGTGACAGGCACCAAGGATTCAGTTTTCAAGTCACCTCCAGGACTTTCCCCATGCTCTTGGAATCTGACATGATTCCCACACATCCCTGTATGTCAGCTGAGTTCTAACTCCTCTCTATGAAAGATGCCTCTGCACTTCAAAGGACACTTCTGATTGACAAGAAAGGAATGGCTGCTGACTGCTCCACGGTGGAGATTTTCTCTAGGGCAGTGTCTGAGGACTGGCCTCTGTATGATTCAATTCAGAGAATATTGATTGTGTGCTCCCTGTGCATTCAGCATTCTGTGAATGCTGTGGAGAAGGAGAGATGAAAAAGACAGAGGGATGCGGTCTCTCCCTTCGAGGGACTGAGGAAGGAGAGAGACAGAGCCCGACTGTTTTGGAGCCAGGCATTGGGCAAATCCTTGATGTGTTTCACCTTGTTTCATCTGTATAATAACCATACAAGGTGGCTTCTATTATCTCCATTTATGGATGAACAAACCACAGTGCCCAAGGGTTAGGCAATTCGTCCAAAGTCACATGATTAAGTGGCAGAACTGGGCTTCAAACTCACCTTCTGTCTGGTTCCAAAGCCTTTCTCTCTCCACCAGATCATACTCTTCCAAATGCCTGAGCTCACACTGGGGACAACAACAGGTGAAGAGGGTACCACGTGCTGCCAGGTAGGGGGAGAGAGAAGATAATCTAGAGGGAGAAGCTGGAGAGAAGATTCTCGAAGGAGTTTTGACTTGCACTGGCTCCTGCCGAGGGGAAAGCACTCTTAAGAAGGAAGGGAGTTCCCAGCTTTTCTCTTCTCCAGGATTCCTAACTAAGACACAAAAATGATCACCTACGTGATGAAGTTAAAAAAATGTGACTTGGAAAATACTACACAGAGATATGTGTTTATTAATTTTACTGATCTGAGACAGGTTGAGATAGGATTAATCGAGATATATTTGAAGGATATTGAAGAGATTGGCTGGTTAGAATGAAGGGTCAATATTCTGATGTGCTGTGTCTGTAAAGCTTTGAATGGCGCTCTCATGTGTATCCAGAGGGCAGGGCATCTCTGGGTGGAGATGAAGGGACACGGAGATGCTAGACAAAGAGAACTTAAAATAGTCCACATACTATAACCGAGAGTCGGACAATCTCAGTTATGATGAACAGTTCTCTTTTTTCCTCCTCCATCTGCTTCTTCTTCTTTTTTGACAAGTGCATTGGAAAAGTTAAACCACTGTCAGGAGCAGGAAGGATGCTGTAACAGGCTGCAATCAGTAGTACAGTCCAAATGGTATCTCTGCTTGCAAGTATAAAATAGTTTCGACTACTGAAAAAAATAAAATCATCTGCTGAGACATTTAACAAAAGGCTTAACTGGACAAAGGGCTGAATGTAAACTTGTGATGCTAACACCTGGAGTCAGGGAAAATACAGATATTGATTTAACAAGAAGTCCCTTGGAAACATTTTATTTTTTGTCCAATGTAATTTTAGTCTCAGCAGAGTTCACGGTGTTGGCAATTCCAATACCTACAAAGACTGGATCTGAATTGAACTATGTTTCTCTTTTGTCTCCAGAACAAAATGTTTGTATATTTTTCAAGTACGTGAGTAATAAACTATCTTATATATTTGTACTAATAAACAGTTGAAGTAGTAAACCACTTGTGAGGAGGGAAAATGACAAGGGCAGTAAAATAAGACCAACCTGGTTTCAAAGTCAAATCTCTCCATCTTGGTGCATCTTAGGATATTTTATTCCTTAAATAGAAACGTCATTTGCCTTTCATGGTTACTATGCTACCTTAAGTAAAATAAAAGATATAAATTATCTAGCAGTGTATTTGACACATAGCAGGCACACAATACACGTTAGCACTCTCTTTCACTTTTTAATTTGGCGTACGAAATTTTATTTTGAGTAGAAAAGGAGATTGGCATAAAAGTTTCTAATAACAGTTAGGGCTGGGAAACACTTAAATAATTTCAGCTTTTAAAGATACCTTGTATGTTTCTTTCATCAGAAATTCAATTCTTCCTGTAATCAATGATGGTTTTTACTTTGAAGCTTTATAATTATCATTAAATGTTTATTAGGGAAAAAAATCCTTCAAAATGTCTGTGTCCGTCAGGATGGGTGAGGTTATGCTATAGTAACAAAGCATTACTGAAAACAATTACTCAAAAAACTCAGGGTCTCAAAGCAACACAAGGTGGTTTCCCATGTCTGCTTCATGTCACTCTCTGCAGGAGCTGCTCCATGCTCTCCCCAGTTGGGGACTTGGAATGCTTCTTGTCCCTGTGGCAGAGGGGAAGGAAGCTGGAGGGTCCCACACAGACAATTAGATGCTCCAGCCTGGAAGTTACACAGGTCACCTCTTCTCACAACTAAAGGACCAGAAGGAGAACTGGGAAAATGTGGGGAACTACACTCCTGGTTGCTATAGTGGTCTTAGAGAACCATTTTTACACATTTCCAATATGTTCTTATAAACATCGTTTGTTGAACTTAAAATTTGATAGAAGAGCAGAGTGACTGAAAAATCAAACCACTCTTTTATGACTATAAACATGTCTCGCAATACTCTTTTTTAAGTTCATTAACTACCAGGCTGTCTTGATTTTTTCCTTTGGGATCAGGTTTGTCACAAGCATTGAGACCCATGAGACTATTTGAAACTGAGCAGACCTCTTGGATATTGGCTGCAAGCTCAGGTGAAATCATCTCTCCTGGCCATCACTAGCACTCCCTTTTGCTGCCCTGATCAATAACTCTAGCTACAAAAAGCATCAAACATCTCAAAGACATCCCAAAGGCACAGGTCGCCAAAGAGAATAAAAAGAAAACAGCGCATGTATTAATGTTCTCCTTAGGCTGCACAGACATCCTTGTAGGCCTAAGTCCTACAAGAGGCCAGTGGTGATTGGGATGCTTAAAATTAGAGACCTTGAACAGCATTTCTTTATGAAATAACTTTTTGAGCCTCTAGAGAGAGGAATTGTCGTTCAAAGATTAACAGTTTCCAGTTCCACAACCTGCATTTTCTCACCAAGTAGGTGAGAAAGAACAAAAAAAGGAAAGAAGAAAAAAAGGAGAATGATGCCAGGGATACTGATAAATATGTAATAATAACAATAACATCTTATTAAGATTGAAAATAATGTAAATACCTGGTGTTGACAAGGGAGTGGGAGCGAGCCAGTAATCTCATCCATCGCTGGTGATAGCGTAAATTGAAAAAATATTTCTTGAGGGCAGTTTGGAAGTATGTAGCAAAATCCTAAAATAATAATAATAATCATCATCATCATCATCATCATCATCATCATCATCATCAAAGCTGTGTTTAAAGGCATATTTACACAAATTATCACATACTGTAACAGTGAAATAATAGAAATAAGCTGAATATACAATAGGGATTCAATTAAGTATATTTGATATGTGAACTACTGATAAGTCATTGAAACTCACACATGTGGGTGTATTTCTATATGAGCAGAGAAAAAAAGACTAGGGCAAAGCAAAGAATTCTAAAGATATTCAATGCAAGACAAAAGATTAGGATATGACAAATTTGTCCTTTTTGCTTCTTTTTCCTTTTTTTGGCCCATGTACATTATGTGAAAAAAGATACAAACAAATAAAAATAAACTTTTAACATGACCCTTTAGAGTTACTTAGTAAGTTATGAAAGTAACCCAAAATACTTGTGTTTTCTCATCTGCTGTGTCTAAAAACATATGTGAGGTAGACAAGGAAGTACAATATTCCCATATTCCAGAATAAAAAGATGAGGTCTAGAGATTTTAAACTATACATTAAACTGGTTTTGTAACCACATTGGGCCTGTGTAAATATCTTCAATTAGAATTAGTATCTAATGATACAATCTAGGTAAACCAATAATTCGTAAATTAATGAGAATATACATTAAAAAGTGAACTGAAGCAGTAAGATACTTAAACATTTTTAGGTTACATATACTTTAATTTTATTAAAGTATATTAAAGTATTTTATTAAAGTATATTATGTTATATATACTTTAATTTTAAGTCATCAAATTTTAGTTAGCATAAGTCATGTTAAGATGTAAAATATGTCTTTTTTTCTTTAAGGGTTAAGACGTTATTAACTCAAGAGATCGGAACAAATTATTAATATATCACTTTTTTGGAACACATTCTGACATTTGTTAATTAAACTTTTCTTAAGGTTTAATGCATTGTCAATATAGGACATATTTTTAGGAACCCTTGTGATCTTCCCAAGATTTAAAATAATACTAAAGCCAGTTTTGACATTCTACCTAATGTAGATAAAAGAGTATTAAGCTCATGCAAATCTAAAGAAACAGGGAAATTTGATTCATCCCATTAATTAGCAGGTAACAACATAACGAGGGAGAAACATTGCTTATGTTTTTCTGAAAGGATGATTAATGGAGATTTAAACACCTTTTTTGGTTTTACAAAGTTAACACTGTTTAATTACATGAGATTAAAGTTATACCATACCATACAGTTTATTTGGTATAGACAGGGTCAAAAGTTACAATGTTTAGCCAAGATCACCTTTTGCATTTTTCCAATATTGAATAAACATGGCAATTTTAAATTATAAATGCTGACAATATTTAAGAGGTTTCTCATGTCTTTTAATTTTAGCTTAATAATCTTCTCCCTGGAGATCACTCATTTTCTTGGGTCATAATTCCGTACAATGAAATAACCCGAGAGTGAGGATAAAACCCAAGCACTGGTTGTTATCGGATTACAGTCAAGGTGTTATCTGAACAAAAGCTTCCTTAATTACATTTACAGTATGTGTAAATGTAATTAATGTGAGTGGCTTTGTGGGGAAGTAGATAAAATGCTATTTGCTCAGCCTTACAGAGAGTCTGGGAAACCTATGCCTCTGGTCACTTTCAGGAAGTCAGCCAGGCAGAGTGGGAGGAACATGGACACCAGCCCCACCTTCTTAGCCATGCGACCTTCAGCTGGTGTCACAATCTCCAAGTCTCACTTTCTTCATGTGCAAAACAGGCAATACACAGGGCTTCACCAGGTCTGGCAATGAGTAAAATGTTATGATGTATGTAAAGGGGATGGCATATTAAAGGTGTTTCATGAATATTACTTTCTTTGCCTCTCCCCCATCCCCTTAACAAAATATTAGATGAACAGGATTGTAACATCAGACACAGGAGATCTATCTATCTAAAGATGAAGTGCATCTATAAATTGGCTAAACTGGAATGACATGTCAGTCTGAACTGATAATCATAAATATATTGGGCAAATACTATAAAATATCTAGACATTTTATGTAATGATGGATTTTTTACGGGGAAGAATGGAAATGGGGGGAGGGGAGAATTAATAATAAATAGTATCTACTTAAACCATTAATCAGAGATCTGACTTAGGTTTGCTTCTTTCCAAAAGTGACAGAAATAAAACATGCTTTATTAATTCTCATTCTATCACAAAAGCAAAAAAACTTAGAAAAAGAAGTACTGACCTCCAGATTTGAAATAAAATGAAAATGCCCAGTTGGAATCTTGGTTTTGGACAGAGTAAGTGAGACACAACACCATTCTCATAACTGACAGAAGTGAGTTCCCGTCCTGGAGTCTGTTATGGGGAATTGTCTTGTTGTCATATTCATTGAGTCCAGACATCCTGTCACAACACTGAAATCTGCCCAGACTACAGGCACTCCGCTGAACACCAAAGATGTGCAAGCAAGAATAAACCTTGATCCTTGACTGCAACTGTCTACATAAAAATTAGAATAGTAACTGCACTTAACTTCACAGTTTCTAAAGCGCTTTCGTGTGTCTTTTGGTTGTTAACAACCCTGTACAGCAGTTATTATTGTCATTAGTTCCCACTTTCAGAAATGTGGGGTGAAGGCTCAAAGAACTAAGGCCATTTCTAGAAGAACTACTTACTCACTGACAGAAATTCAAGACATCTGCAATCTATGATCCTTGCTTGAAATCTGGATAAAAACAAACAAACAAACAAACCAAAAAACAAAGCAAACATACTGAGAAGAAAGTGAGAGCAGAGAGGGTTCTGCGAATGATGGATTGTGAATCCCAGAAGGTGGAGGGGAAGGGTTTAGGCAGCTGGGAAGGGCAGGAGGAGAGGCAGAGGAAGCAATGTGCAGGGATTCACGGTGATCAGAGTGTGAGACACGAGTGGGGGACCCACGGGCCCTGGGCTTCCAGGGTCGACGACAGCACCAAGGCTAAAGGGCAGAGTGAGAGTGGTCTGAGTGAACTCAAGGCAGACATAGTGGAGAGACTGCAAAAACAAAATAAAGACGTTATTGGGATGTTTGAGGACATGAGAATATGGACCATATAGTAGATTTTATGGAGAAAGAAATAGCAAGCACACGCAAATGAAATAAAATGTAAATAATCCATAAATCTTAGTGAAGCTTATCTAGGTATTCATTGTTCTATTCTCGTAACTTTTAAGACTGTTTGAAATGTTTTTAAAATTAAAATTTAGGGCACAAAGAAAGAAGTTCTTACTGAGCTAAGAGCTGGTTTAGGTGTAAGGCAGAGCCTGTATTCAACCCCAGATCTGATCAGCAGTCAACCTCTTCCAAGCTCCTTTACTTCCCCAAGATGACTCTTTCTTCCACAGGAAGCAGTAAAAGGAAGGCAGAGTCTTGCCTGCAGGGTGGGCTACTCTGAGTCCGGCCCTGCTGCTAACTGTCCTCTCTGAGAGAGAGGTCTGTGGGGCTTGCTGCCCTCGGTCTAAGCCTATAACGGTTCTCAACACCCATGTGCCTTGCCCCTTTGACATCTGGTGAAGTCTGTGCACCTTTCTCTGCATGATGTTTCCAAGTACAAAAGTAACATATATGGGATTATAGAGAAAACCAACCATTCACAAATATAGTTTTAAAAATATAATTTAAAAGTATAATAGAGCAAGATATGTGCTGCTATATTCATATGCTGATTAAGAAATAGTGAGTCTGGTAACTACCATGCTTTGAAATAGTGATGAGCCTAAAACATGTTTTGAGATATCTGCAACTGTAAAATGATATAAAAATATCTATGATTCCTACAGGTGACAAAATACAGCTAGCGCTAATACTATCATGATTTATTGCCATCTTTCATTATTGAAAGAAATGCTGCATTTCAGTTAGTTGTTAGCAACTGTCGAAATGGATGGACAGAAGTCAAGCTACGAATCCTGGTAAGGACGTACACAGGTGCCAAGCTCTGTGCTGGAGGATTTTTCAGGACCTCCTATAATTATCCTCTGTGACTCTGAGAACTCTGTTAGCTGTAAACCAAAAATTAAGGGGTTGTTATGGTCCCTTTATACCTTGTGCCCCCTGCTGAAGGCTCTGTTGAATAATGTCAGGGTGTATCATCATGACTCTCCAAAAGTCATAAGAATTGGGCTGTACAACTACCCATCTTTGGATCACCTATCGTGTGGCCCTTAATATAGTGTTTGTAAGTTTTCTTAAAGTAAATGTTATATTTTTTCAGATCTTCTCTGTACTTCATGTCCAAATTAAGATCCCAGTTTCGACTAAACCAACTTAGAAAATCAGTTTTAACCTAGAATTCACTTTGATGAATATGTTTCAAAATATTATAAACTAATTTTTAACATTCTTTCTACTGAACCTTCTCACTTATAAAAAGAATAAAATACAGAACATTTAGATATCTTATTCAACGGACAGAAAGAAGTCCTGGAATTCAATTCTATCATGTATTGACCACACTGAACCTTGAGAATAAAGGCCACCTAACCTCTGCCTTATTTATTTAAATCGCACCTTATTTAGGTGGCTTCCAGTAAGAATATATGTAATAATGTAGATAGAAAACACAAATGAAAATAAAACATGTTTAAGAAAAAAGAAATCCAGGTCAGGAAACAAATAGGAAATAGAAATTAAAAGAGATAGTTATTATAAGTAAGCCTCCAGAAGATCAATGTGAAAAAGAATTGATGGTCATTAATTTTAGAAGAAAAGATAAAACTTCTGGTTTACAGGAAAGTCTAGTCTTTCCTAGAAGTAAATTTCAAAGCAGTTTCTCCAAGGAACCTTATGCAGGAACACTGACGGGTGACAGGGACAATACTTTCTTTTCTTTTTTTTTTAATAAAGTTATTTATTTACTTATTTATTTTTGGCTGCATTGGGTCTTCGTTGCTGCACACAGCCTTTCTCTAGTTGCAGTGAGCAGAGGCTACTCTTCGTTGCCGTGTGATGGCTTCTCATTGCGGTGGCTTCTCTTGTTGCAAAGCACGGGCTTTAGGCATGCAGGCTTCAGTAGTTGTGGCACGCGGTCTCAGTAGTTGTGATGCACGGGCTTAGTTACTCCGTGTGTGGCCATGTGGGATCTTCCTGGACCAGGGATTGAACCAGTGTCCTCTGCATTGGAAGGCAGATTCTACCACTGCGCCACCAGGGAAGTCTCAAGCACAATACTTTTAGTAACATTCTCGCAGCAGAAATTGGTAATGGGTTACATATAGCTGATCTTGTCATATCCTTTTAACTTAACTGTGATTAGAGTGTGAGTTAACATGGACTGTTTTTGACCACGTATGAATTTAAAATCAATCTCTTGGGCACTGTGGCTGGTAGGCTCTTAGGTGGCCCCAGTGAATCACCTCCTGCATTCATTCCCTTGTATGATTCCTGCCCCTTGAGTGTGTATGGGACCTGCAACTTTTTTCTAAGCAATAGAATGCAGTGCAGGTGATGGGACATCAATTCCCTGACAGTGTAACGTAAGATTGAGACTTGCATTTTTCTAGTAGGCTCTGTTGTCTCTCCCTCTTTCTGACTCTGATGGAGTAAGCTTTCTTATGGGGAGGCCTATGTGGCAAGGAACTGAGGGCATCCTCCAGCCAACAGCCCTGAGCGAAGGACAGAAGCTTTCTCATACCTCATGAGCTTGGAGGTAAGTCCTTTCCCAGTTGAATCTCAACAGTTATTAGCACCCAGATCATCACCTTTGCTGTAACCCTGTGAGACCTGGAGCCAGAGGGCCAGCTAAGTCATGACCAAATTCCTAACCCACAGAAACTGTAAGATAATAGATGCGTGCTATCTTAAGCTGGTGATTTGGTGGTAATTTCTTATGCAGAAATAGATAAGACACAATAGATAAGATAAAACACATTTTAAAAAGTAGAGCACAGCCTGTGTTTATGCTATGCTGGGTGTGCCACTCGGATGGTGCTCTGGAATATTGGGTAGTGTGATGTTTCAGCTTTTGGTCCCCTTGCAAGCTTTTGATTATGATCTCTTAGTCTCTTGTTAACACAGGTGTGAAATCAAAAGCAGAAAAGCGTATGGTTCATATGCGTGTAACCTTGCCATAAAACCAGAATTATGGAGATTAACTATGTGCACTCAGATAATTAGAAAGTCATAAAATCATAAAAACAAGGTGAAACATGTATATTGTTGTGCTTATGACAGGTGGCATGAGACAATTCCACTAGCTAATTCAAGGCTCTCCATGTAGTTTGTCACACAATCAAAGAAAAAACAGTGTGTTTCAGGGAAATATACATACTCACAGGTGAACAGGGGTTCTAGATGAGGATGTTTAGTACAGAGAATAATCTAATTTTTTGGAGTAAAAGATCTAGAAATTGGGAGATTGATTAAATGAAGTGTTTATTTAGTCATTCATTCAGCAATTAACTTTTATCTTCCATGAGCCAGGCCCTTCCTAGATGGTAGAGATAAAGAAGGAAGAGATTTTGTCTTGCTGTCAAACTTATTGTCTAGCATGGATTAAAAACTATGACCATATACTGAAAAAATATATTCCAGTATATGCTAAGAACTCTATACACTTTGACTCATTTATTCAGAAAACAAAAGTTTGGTACTATGTCAATTTTATTGATCAGCAAACTGAGGTTTAGAAATCACACAGCAAGCACATAGCAAAGCTGGAATTGATCCTGAGTCCTGAGACCTTTCTTAACTGTCTTTTGGTTTAATGAGAGTCTAATGCCCAAAACTCAGCCTCTGTACAATGGTGCTGAATCGAATTTCAGAGACAGAGTTTGGGTGAAGTAGAAAAGAATAGCTTTATTGCTTTGCCAGGCAGAGGGGGACACAGTGGGCTCACGCCCCTTAAAACTGTTTACCCCAATCCAGGAGCATTTGGTGAGGAGTTTTATAGCAATGGTTCAAGGGTGGGTTTGCTGATAAGGATTAGAGTATGTGCACACTCCTTTAATCTGGTCTCAGGTAGTCTCCTGATGAGCTTCCCTGGTTCCTTTAATCTGGCCTCAGGTGGTCTTCTCTGGAATGAAGAATGCTAATATCTTCCATTTGTTGGGGGTTTTAGATCCAAAAAGAGCTCAAAGATATTGTTATGTGTATCCCTTGAGGTGGAACCAAGACCCTGTCCCAAGGCTTCACTATTGTTTCTTGGCTGCTCCTCCATTGTCTCTGAATCCCCTCCCTTCCCTGATTAGCAACAGACTTCCCTGCCCAGGAGCCCCACAGGGTCTGCTTGGTTTCAAGTCTCTCACTTTATAAAAATAATGTATGGTTATCATAAAACATTTAGAGAATATAGGCAAATAAATGGGCAATACTTCATTTGATCTCACCACCATGTTTGTATAGCTTTTATTCTGGAAAGTTATGTTTTAGTGGACAGATGGATGGATAATCATCTATGTGAGCATAGTTTATTAAGCAATTTGTGTTTGATTTTCAAGACCCTTCGAGGTTTCTTGCTACAAAGATTTTTGTGGGGAGCTACTTAAAACCAAACAGCTCTTCTGACTTTTATAAAAGCCTAAACTTGTGGAAAAGATGATACTTCCTTGTCTCAAAGAAGGAAAGAAAGGGATGATCTTCACTGATCAAAAGAAGAAAGAAGTTCTGCCTAGACAGTTAAGAAGAAAATGGCAACAGATTGTGCTTGGAGGGTGAAACCTACTTCATGGAGGTGGGAAACTCTCAGAAAGGGAAAGCCATGGGGTTCCCCAGTGAGGATGGGCCCCAGGCATAGGGTCAGTCTCAAGCATGTCACAAAAGCAGCGGCTCTTCGGCATCCAAGGGACCATGGGGCCATATGCATTGGGATACGGACATTGGAGAAACAATGTTAGCCTAAGCTAATAACCTGTAACAAATGACCTGAGGGTCCTCCCAGTAATTGGGACTCTTGGAGACCCAGGGATTCTTGCACATCTTTGAAAAAGGGAAAACTCCAGTTATGAATGAGAGAAAATATTCCATTCTAGCAGCAAGGGTGCTAAGAGGCAGAGGAAAAGATGTGACCCTTCGAGTACCTCTGATTTATGGACTGATGCCCACAAAATCCATGCCTGCTTTGCCATCTCTACAAATATTAATTTAGAGAGTATGATAGAGCAGACATTTTTTAAAGTGATACTAAGACAGATAAGGCCAGATCCCTTCACTTTGTCTATTGACAAAATATTAAAAATAAATAAGTCTTAAAAATTATATCTATCAAGTTCTCAGTGAATCCAGATGGTGCCTTCCTCAATTTTGTAAGTGACAGTTGATCAGTCAGGGTTCTTCAGAAAAATAGAAACAGTAAGGAAGAGAGGGAGATGATGGATAGATAGATAGAAGAGATTTATTTCAGAGAATTATCTTATGTGATTTTGGGGTTCTGCTGGACAAATTCTAAATTTGTAGGGAAGTGCAGCAGGCTGGCAACTCTCAGGTAGGAGCTGATGTTGCAGACTTGAGGCATAATGTTTTCTTCCTCCAGAAGACCTCAGTTATTGAGGATAATCTTTATCTAAAGTCAAATGATTGTAGCTATTAACCCCATCTCTAAAAAACCCTCACAGAAACACCTGTGATGAGTGTTTAATTGAATAACTGGGTACTATAGCCTAGCCAAGTTGACACACTGGAAACTGTAGACTAGAAGTAGACGTTGAAGGTGACAGGAGCTCACCAGGTTTGAGAGGATAAAGGGCAAGATGACACTGAGAAGGGAAGCACAAGTCTGCTTTGGGGAATGGTGAGTGGTCCTGTGTGGCTGAAACCATGGAGAAGGGATAAAGTGATAGACTGGCAGACCAATGAGCCAGGGCACAAGAGGAAATCCCATGGCTCTTTTAACTTGTAACTTGATCATACTCAGATTCTGGAAAGACCAGGTGGGGACAGTGTGGATGATGATGGAGGAGTGGGTTTAGCTTTAGAGAAGAGTTATTAGCCTAAATCCTAGCACTGGCAGTGAGGATAGAGAAGAGTGATAAGATTGGGAAGGTGTGGGAGAGGTTGGCTCCACAGGCCTCGTGACCCTAAGTGTCAGTTGCCACTCACTCATCACTGTGCTCTTTCTCTCTCTGCTTAGACTTAACTGTGAACATCATTGTCTACACTGTACTCTGTTTAGCCACTAACAGTATGGGAAATTCCTGGGCCATCTCTAGTAGTAGAGACAACAGATGTAAAAACATTGTGGCTTCAGTTGTGTAGAGAGTATTGAACCCAACACACTGACACATACCAACAAAAAGCATACACATGCATGCACACACATATGCATCATTCACTGGAGAAGGTATTCCCCTCACATTTTAATCTCATTCAGAAAATCGTGCAGTTGGAGTCCCAGGAACACTTTACAAGTGTAGCTTTTGAGATTATAACTAGAAACCTAGCCTGGAAATATCTTTTCACAAAATTAATTAGTACAGTTTGAGGATGCATAGAGAAAATGTGTTGATAAATATTTTAAATTACAGTCCTGTTTCTCCGGCAATTCCTTGGGCCTTACTAGGCAGAGAAAGAAATTTCTCTTTGATCAGAATATGAAGGGATTTATATTTTTCCAGTGTTTTAGCAACAACTATGACTCAAAGCTGGTTGCTTCTGGATTTCTAACAGTCCCCATACCTGAAATTCATGAAGTGCACTCAAGTTCAGCCTTATGTGTACTGAGTCTCAACAACTTTGCCCCATTAGGCAGACTTGGTCCCTAAATCCCAAACTACACACGCCCATGCCCATCCCACTGTCACCTCAAGTCCCTCAGTTTTCTTTCTGAGTACACAGGGATTGTCCCAAGCTTTCTTCCACCTCCCTTATATCTAAAGTCAGAAAAGAAATTCAACATTTATATACACCATTTTGAAATATTTTTATTCCAAAAAGCATGTGCTAAGCATGCATACCAAGTTCTGGGCGAGGCTCCAGAGACCCAGAAATCCATAAGAAACAGTGTCTTGCCCTCCAGAAGCACAAGAGAAAGAGATACCCAGGCAATGAGGAGAGTGTAGCCCAAGCCTGGGATTGAGAAGCTAGTCAGTATGGGGAGGGGTTGGCTCTGAGCACACATAATGGATAAAATCCTCCAGATCTAGCATTATACACCAAGAAGCTGGTGAGAAGGGGTCTCTCTGTGGACTAACTCAGAAGTTGGGGAAGCTGGGAGGTCATAGCATCAGCATCAGTTTCCAGTACTGGAACGTCCTCAGGGGGCTCAGGCGGTGGTGTCCGGTGTGGAGCTATGCTGCCATTTCCAGTTGAGGCCAGGTGGAAAGGGGAAAAGGATAAGAACCTGATGCCCTACACTATCTTCTCCCTTCATTATGGCCAGTGGAGGAGTGTCAGGGTGTGGGCGCTCCTGGGACTGGGATTCCTGATAGTCAGGGATAGTAGTACAGGGGAAGCAAGGTGTTTCTCCTCATTATCACCTGAGTCAGTGAGTTATGCACCTGTGGGAGTCAGATGGTCCCCTCCCCTTTGAGTCTCTTGGCTCCTTCATTGACTTGGGGTCCAATCTTCTCTGTGAGCCAAAAATAAGAGGGTGATAAGAGGCAGAAATGTACACAAAAACCACCCATATGTTGGAGGGGGAAGAAAAAGAGTGAGTGAGCAGTAGAGCAGTGCTTCCTAAACATTCTCACTTCATGGCACACGTGGAGAAGATTTTGCGAAGAACACGTGTAGGTACAAGAGTGTTTGGCCAAGGCCCACCCAGCTGCCCTGCGGACAGTGTACACCATTATCTCCACACATCTGTTATCCATGTTGATTGGGAAGCTGGGGAGAGATGGTTTCCACTGAAAGAGACAAGGGAACAGGAATTGTGTTCAGAGGTAGAAATAGAAACAGAAGCTGGGGATACTACCTAGGACAAGGAGGGCAAGGGCCTCCCTGGAGAGAGGGAGAAGGTCCAGCATCTACAGCTGACCGTGCCTTGTGGTTTCATCCAAAAATTCTCCTCTGATTTACAGTTCCTAAGAGGAGCAGACATGTCATCTCAGGAAAAGAGACACCTGAGAATGTAGGTGCAGCCCTTGAGAATGAAGAGAAGGGACATCCAGGTGGGGGAGAGGTCCCACTCTGGATTTCCTGACAAGTGACCTTCTCTGTCCCTCCCACCATCCTGGGCAGCAGCTGTCCAGATGCAGGAAATGCAGAGGGAGGGAGAAACTCCAGGGCTGGCACTGCCACTTACCTTCCTTTCTGCCCTGGCAACACTGGCCCGGGAGGCCTCCAGGGCTGCCCTTGAAGGCCTCCAGCTGCAGGGACATGTCATGGCTTCTGGGAACTGTTGCTGGGAGGGTCTATGGGGGAGAAAACAGGGGCATCAGGGTGTCTCTCTTTCCGTGATTAGGAGCCCACAGGGAGCCAGAGCCCTGCGGCACCACCTCCTGCCCTGAGACTCCTACTGTTTTCTGGGAAAGGCCCTTCAACTCCTGGGGAGGCAACATCTCAAGGCTGGGATCCCTCCAAGCCCATTTGGGAAATCTTCAGCAGGATGTTTTCAGATGCTCCAGCCCTTCTAGCCCGCTTAGGTGCACTGGGTGTGTTCCTTGACCCTTAGCACCCCTTCTCCAACGTGACCCCAGCCTCTGGCCTGAAGGGGGTCCTGACAACTCATAGCAGAAAACAAAAGATGCTGGCAACTTGAAGCGTGTCTTTCCCACACAGAAATGGTAGCTTAATACAAGCCAGTCCTTCACCTGGGGAAGGAATTTTTAACGGTGGGGACATCAGACATCTGGGACAAGGCAACATCTGGAAAGAGGCGGGAGTTTATTTGCAAAGGCAGGGGCTTTCCCAGGCCCCTGACATCCCAGCCAAAGCAGCTACTCACACCCTTTCTTCCCTGATGCCCTGGCTGCCGTGAGAAGCCAGCATCCTAGGAAGGAGCAAAAATGGTTCCCGGTAGGGGCGGAGCAGCCTTCTCTGAACAGGAGGCCTGGGCAGGGCCATTCAGAAGCGCCTGTTTCTGGAGAGTTCTGCATGCAGGAACTACATAGATTAAGTGGACACTCTTCAGTCCAACTGCGAAAACCCATTCAGAGCCCTGCTGGGTTGCCCTGGAAACCCCAACGGTAGCAACTGTCACTGGATGGGGGAGGGGCTCCCAGCCCGATAGGGCGTTGGTCCCCTCCACTGCCCCACTCACCATCCTGCTGTCCTGTGGGGGGGTCACAGCTCTGAGACCTGAAGGGAGGAACCTCATGGCTCCCACCTGTCCTGGGTGAAACAAGGGCTCAGAGACACCACTGGATAGCTTGGGGCTGTACAAATATGCCTCCTCAACTAATAGGTCCTTAAGAATAAATTGTATGGATGTACAAATATATACAATTATATCGAGAGACTATATAGTGTGGCTGTGGCCTACCAGAAACAGGTTTGCTAGCAAGGGGCTGGGCTGTACAGTAGAGAGCACCTGGGCTGCAGAGGAACCCCACAGCTGGCCTCTGAGCTCAGGTTTCGGGCAGAGAGGAACCCAAAGCACTGAGGCAGCAAGGACACCAGGCAGTGTCTGCCAAGTCGTGTCCTCCCACTGACCCCACATCCCCTAAGCCTCATGAACCCCAGTTCTTATGAAAGGAAAGAGATGAATACACAGGAGTAAAGGGCACAGGGTCCGGGTGGGTGGAGAGGATGGAGAAACTTATAGAAATCAAGTAAACAAGAGAGAACCTCGGGCAAGATGGGGCGGTGCAGCTGAAAGGGAGGGGAAATGATGGGAAGCCATAAAAGAGCAGGAGTTGGTGGGGCGTGGGGGAGGGGGAGGAAAGAAAGGTAGAGACCCAGAGGTGCCCGAGCTGAGGGGCAACAGTGCTACTGAAGTTGAATGCTGAAGCCCGGACTGGACTGGCCAGGGCTGGAGGGCCGCCCCCCGGTCCCTGAGAGATGTCTTCTTGTTCCAGGTCATCACTGAGAGGGAGGGAGAGGCAGGCAGAGGATGGAGCAAAGGGGAACAGCCACAGCATGACAGAAGACAGCCCCAAAGTGCCCTTCTCTCTTCTTTGTCCCTGGTCCCCAACCCTCCCAGAGCCCACAAACCATAGAAGGGAAGGGGACCGGATAAGGTGGGGTGGAAAGATGGGAGCTGAACATCCTTCCAGAAAGAAATTATAGCTTAACAGTAATCAGTTCAGTGACCAGGAAACAGCCCTATAATGGTGGAGAGTTAAGCATCCAGTATAAAGCCGTGTGGGAGGGACATGGTCAGGCTTGAGAGACTTTCTGAACCTCTCAATGTCCAACCTGGGTCACCCCTTAGGGGAGCCCAAGAGGAAGCCAGGTCTGAGAGAGACCCAGAAATGGCTCCCAGGCTCAGAGGGAGGTTGAGTTGCCTCCTCCAGGAAGGCTGCCTAAAGAATTGTGGGTCCAGACATGGCAGGGAACAGGCAGGAGAGAGGGGTGCCATGGCCTATGCCCCTTCCCCAGACAGCCCCTGCCAGGCTGCTCAGGAAACCACAGCCGGAGCAACTGCCACTTTTCCTTCCTGCCATCACGGCCGTGGGGGGCAACTTCTTCTGGGCCCCTCCAGTGGTCCTCCTGCCCACCAGCTTTGCTGCCCTAAGATCATCCAGTGCCCTGGATGGAGACAGGCCATGAACAGCGATGGAAATTGCAATCATGTGCCCTGGTGGGAGTGTGGTCTCAAGGAGGTTGCTAAATGACTCTCACTGTGGCTCAGTGACCGTCAGCCAAGCGGGAAGAGTTGGATTTGGATTTCTTTTCAGGCAGGGGCGAGGGAACACCTAACTCTGGTGTTGCTCTTAGAGCATGCTCATGGGGAGAGACCCAGCAGACCTGGGACCAAAGATTTTGTGGGAGGGTCCCTTCACAGGACTGTCCCAGTAAACCAACTCCCAGCTGCCGGGCATCTCGGCAGCCGGGGAGTTCTGCCCTCACTTCCCTTTTGATTTCCCTGTTGCCACCATCCTCTGCTATCTGTTCAGGAATTCACCCACCCACCTGTAAGCTCATTGCAGTATCAAATATTTGTTGAGATTTGCTGGGCAGTGGTGATACAAAGATGAATGGGACAAAGTTCCTGCATTCAAGTACCTTCCTCCATAGTGAGAAAAGGCAGATTGACATGCTGAGAATGAATACAAATACAAGGCCAGGCTGGTGGCTCAGATATAAGTGCTCAGTAGTCCTGCACGCCCCCCACCCCCACCCCAGGTAGATACATCTACTCAGAGAAAACTAACACTCAAAAAATACTCTCGGGGCACCCTATCAATCAGGAAATAGTGAGTCTTCCCTGGGCCCAGGCAGGAAGTTGGAAAGGAGAAGTTTCTTTGCCCACCCAGGAGTTGGGTCTAAAAGAAAAACCCAGTTGCCTGTATTATCAGGGTCCTGATCTTGAGCAGCACTGACGTTGGGGGAAAGGATACTGCTTGGGGCTTTTACAGTCCAATGGGAGTGGCCTCCAGGGAACCCACTGAACATACCTGGAAATGCTGGAGACCCAAGAATTTATAAGGGCTCTTGAGGGTGTCATATGGGTTTATCAGGGACAAGGCTCAGAGGCTTCCTGAGTTCAGCACAGGACCGTCAAAGGAGGAACAGGGAAGCTCCAAAGATCTAGGTTTTGGGGATGTGGGTGCTCACAGGGACTGGGGTTGTGTTTGGAAGCTGCCTCCTTGGTATCCCCAGTTAAAAGGCAGAGGCCAGGGGCTGGTCCCAGGAAGATGGTGACAGCCCAGATGATGGCCAGTGGGGAGTCCTGGAGACTCACGGAGAGATCCAGGAAAAGGTGGGGTGACACTGGAATATCACAAAGATGGTGTTTCCTGGCCATCAGAAACCGGGCCTGGGGAAGAGGAAGCTGTCCCTTCCTCAGCTGGGAGGGCGGGAGGATAGTTTGGAGCCACCTGGAGCCCCTTCCTCCCTGCTGCTCCTGCTACAGGCCATCACTTCTGGGGAAGGGGTCCCTACAGAGAGCTGTTGAATCAGTCTCAGAAACCCAGAGAACTCGGGACTCTGGAGAGAGGGAGAAACGGGCAGGAAAAAAAGAGCTGGGGATGCTGAAGTCCCATGTGCAGAGAGAAAGAGAGAGAGAGGCCACAGCCAGAAGAGAGCTGGAGAAAAGAATCAAGATGAGAAACATGTATACAAAAGAGGAAACAGGAGAAGAGAGGGAAGGACAGTGCCCCTCCAGGGGACCAGAGTCAGAGGGAAATTAGGGCAAGGAGAGAAGTGCAGAACAAGCTGGCTGGCTGGACCTTGCCCAGAGAGCAAAGCCGCGGGGAGCAGAGCCTTCGGGGTCCAGGCAAGCAGCTGGGAGGAGGCTGGGATGGCCAGGTGAACCAGATGCTGAGTTTGGCGAGGGAAGCTGTCCTGCTGGAGCCGGACTCAGGGTGCTCCAGGCCAGTGTGCAGATGGGGTCTTCCTTTGCCCTCCTCGGCTCCAAATTCAGGACTAGCCTCTCTTAGATCTAGTCCAATATAGACCAAGAGAAAAAGAGGAGGTCCCAGCAGGAGGTCATGAGACCAGTGTTGCACTGTGAAGGCATCCCTTGGGGCAAAGCTCATCTCCAGCCTGTGAGGGTCCCCTCTGGGACCTGCTGGGATCCTGTCCTGGGCCAGCTCAGAGCCCTACTGGGACAGCAGGAGACTTTCCAGAGCCTCCCTCCCACCGTGCCTCTCTTCCCAGCCCTGTCTAGGTGCCCTTGCCAGGGATGTTTGAGCTTCCCGCTTCACAGTCTCATAGTCAAAGCAGGCCCCCAGCCCCCCAGCCTGAGGAGGAGTGCCCGCAGCCCTCTGCCTCTTATTTAATGCAGAGAGATGGCATCTTAGCAACGACCTGTTTCCCACTGAGAAGAACAAAACTGGACAGTCCGAGCAGAGAGATCTTCTTTGGGACTGGGAAAGGGAGGTGTGGGACATAAGGTGGTTTCCAGAGAAGCAGGATCCTGAGTGTACCCCTTCCCCTTAAGCCCAGATGGCCCTGAGAATCCAAAGCCTGGAGCAAGCAGTCCAGCACAGAGACAACCTTCAGGGGAGGCGCTGGGCAGCTGTGTGCCCAGGAACCACACGGAATAAGCAGTTTTGGTGTATGTGCCAGAGGCTGGTCTCTGCTGGAGTCCCAGACAACCTGTCCTGGAGCCCCTGCTGAGGGTCATTGCCACCACAGGGCCCTGTCTGTCTCCCAGCCCACTCCCCAGACCACCCCTCTTTCTGGGTCCAAGGGACCGAAACCAAGCTCCCCAGCTCCTCCTGCCACAGGGCTCTGATGACCCCAGGGCCTGAGATAGAGACCAGAGCTAGGAGATAGTCCAAGCGCCCCTGTGGCAGCATGGCTGGGAAATAAAAGGGTCTCGGGAGAAAATTGGGGTGCTTGGGAAGTGGTCAAATCACAGTTCAGTTCAAGAAGCGAGCAGCAGGCTGGATCAGGGGTCAGGTCTAGGCTTTCTCTTCAGCCAGGCGAACAAAGTGGTTTTCTCTGATCAGCTGATTTGACTATTCAAGCCGTAAGAGACACACCACATTGGGGTCTGTATTCTTATCTCCTTGGATGGGAGCCATATGTCCCCGTTAGCTTGTATTCCCGAGAACTTGTCCCAAGAAAGAAACTAAGGACTGAAGGGCTGGCTGTATAGGAAACCACCAATTTCCTCTTTGAATGAAGCCATGAGCCACCCAAGACTCCAGTTTAGCTGTCCCTCTTGTAGCCACCTATGAAGGCGCTTCATGAAGGAAGCGTGAACATGGAGTGCAGGGGAGATGCCCTTGGTCTTAGGAGGCCCAGACCCTGCTGCTGTTCTCATGAGGTGCCCCTCTGGACCCAGACCCATACTCTTGCCCGAAGGGCTGGCTGTATAGGAAACCACCAATTTCCTCTTTGAATGAAGCCATGAGCCACCCAAGTCTCCAATTTAGCTGACCCTCTTGCACCCACCTGTGAAGGTGACTCATCAATGAGTCGTGAACATGGATTGCAAAAGAGATGCCCTTGATCTTAAGTGGCCCAGACCCTGCTGCTGTTCTCAGCAGCTGCCCCTCTGGACCCAGAGCTATAGCCTTCCCGAAGGGCTGGCTGTATAGGAAACTATAAATTTCCCCTTTAATAAAGCCATGAGCCAATCAAGACTCCAGTTTAACTGACCCTCTTGCACACACCTATGGAGGCATTTCGTGAAGGAGGCGTGAATATGGAGTGCAGGAGACATGCCCTTGGTCTTAGGAGACCCAGACCCTGCTGCTGTTCTCTAGAGCTTACCCTATGGACCCAGATCCTTAGCCTTGCCCAAAGGGCTGGCTGTACAGGAAACCCCCAATTTCCTCTTTGAATGAAGCCATGAGCCACCCAAGACTCCAGTTTAGCTGACCCTCTTGTAGCCGCCTATGAAGGCACTTCATGAAGGAGCCGTGAACATGGAGTGCAGGAGAGATGCACTTGGTCTTAGGAGGCCCAGCACCTGTTACTGTTCTCAGGAGCTGCCCCTCTGGACCCAGATCCATACCCTTGCCCGAAGGGCTGGCTGTATAGGAAACCATCAATTTCCTCTTTGAATGAAGCCATGAGCCACCCAAGTCTCCAATTTAGCTGACATTCCTGCAATCACCTATGAAGCCATTTCATGAAGGATGCATGAACCTGGAGTGCAGGAGAGATGCCCTTGGTCTTAGGAGGCCGAGCCCTTGCTTCTGTTTTCAGGAGCTGCCCCTCTGGACCCAAAGCTATAGCCTTGCCTGAAGGGCCGGCTGTATAGGAAAACACAAATTTCCTCTGAATGAAGCTACGAGCCACTCAAGACTCCAGTTTAGCTGACATTCTTGCAGCCACCTATGAAGGCATTTCATGAAGGAGGCATGAACCTGGAGTGCAGGAGAGATACACTTGGTCTTAGGAGGCCCAGTCCCAGCTGTTGTTCTCAGGAGCTGCTCCTATGGAGCCAGACACTTAGCCTTGCCCGAAGATCTGGCTGTATAGGAAACCACCGATTTCCTCTTCTAATGAAGCCATGAGCCACCCAACACGCCAATTTAGCTGACTCTCTTGCACCCACCTGTGATGGTGACTCACCATGGAGTCGTGAACATGGATTGCAAGAGAGAAGCCCTTGGTTTTAGGCGGCCCAGACCCTGCTGCTGTTCTCATGAGCTGCGCACTGGACCCAGAGCCACAGCCTTGCCAGAAGGGCTGGCTGTATAGGAAACCACAAATTTCCTCTTCGAATGAAGCCATGAGCCATCCAAGACTCCAGTTTTACTGAGCCTCTTGCACCCACCAACGAAGTTTCTTCATGAAGGAGGTGTGAACATGGAGTGCAGTAGAGATGCCCTTGGTCTTAGGAGGCCCAACCCCTGCTGCTGTTCTCAGGAGCTGCCCCTCTGGACCCAGACCCATAGCCTTGCCCCCCAGGCTATGGACAGCCTTTGGTAAAGCTCATCTCCAGCTCGGACATGTCTGGTGACACCTCCAGGTCCTGCCCAAATTCCTGTCCCAAGACATTTGGGAATTCTCCCTCCTTCTTCCCTTCAACCTCCTCCCTCCTGACTTGCTCTCCTTACTAAAGAGACAAGAGAAAGTATGTTTGTGTTCTTCCCTCTCTACCCCACCAACTCCTTTCTCAGGATTCCTGCATATATCGTGGTTACATTCCTTCTCAGAAACAGAAGGATGATGACACCTAGATGATTTTCTTCCCCAGAGAAAGTTTTATCTTAACACCAAATGGCAGGTATATGGTGTCAGGGACTGAACACCTTATAATAAATGACTTCTATTAAAACCTATCCCAGGAACTTTCTCATTTTACTTCCTCCTGAATTCCAGGTGGACTTGAAAAACTTTGAACTAACAAAGCCTTTGAAATAGGTCCCAGGTACAGCTCTCCTAGGGGGAAGCAGCAGATGGTTCAGGAAATGGCCAAATCAAAATTTAATTAAATAAGCAAGGAATCCAAAACTGAGGTCTTCGGACTAGGATTGCTCTTCAGTCTTACAGGCTTTCACTTAATCAGCTAACCTCAAGAGACTTGTTCCTCTAGAATATCCTATAGACCTTCATCAATAAATTTGCTGAAATTTAAAAAAGGATTTAAGTCCTTGCCTTACAAGAACTTCCTGCCTTCAATCCACTTACAGTCTAAGAAGGGAAGACAGGCAAATGTATAATCATATGACCCTGTATTAAGTGACTATAAGGTCCCCGATGCCCCAACACTCAGAGAACCCCAGCTTCATTGAATCAGCCATAGTAAAAAATTGCAGGGCCTAGCAACTCCAATGGCAATGCTTTCTGAGGTCATTGGTCTATATTCAGACCAGCACAGGAACAATGAGACAGGCTCTCACTTCGTGGAGGGGGAGGGAAGGGCTTCCTGGGTCCAGGCTTGTGGGGTTGAAGTACATGGTTGGATCATGGACTCTTTGCTATTTCCAGTTGAAGACTAGAGAACCAAGGTATGGAGTGGGATGGATAAGGAACTTGTCCCTTATGAACTGCTCCTTTCCAGACTGTGGAGACTTGAAGCATTTAATAAGGAGGGAAAAGGGAAATGGGGACCACCTGACTAGTGAATCTCGACACTCAGGAAAGGAAGCAGGAGAAGGAGGTGGTTGTATCCTTCTTGAAATGTCCATGGCACTTTCTTGCCTCATGGGCCCTATTTTGTCAACGGGGAGACAATTTTTTTTCATATTTTAAGTGACTAACACAGACACAGGATATACAGGATTCTGAAACCAAATGAAGTAAGGAAAGAAACAGAGAAGAGTATATATGTCCATGACATATATACACTACCAAACGTAAAATAGATAGCTAGTGGGAAGCAGCCGCATAGCACAAGGAAATCAGCTTGGTGGTTTGTGACCACCTAGAGGGGTGGGATTGGGAGTGTGGGAGAGAGGGAGACACAAGAGGGAAGAGATATGGGAACATATGTATATGTATAACTGATTCACTTTGTTATACAGCAGAAACTAACACACCATTGTAAAGCAATTATACTCCAATAAAGATTTAAAAAAAAAAAAAGAAATAGAGAAGAGAAGAAAGGGTGGGAGAGTGATCCCGAGAGACAATATTCAGAGCAGAGCCATGGAAAGAGAATAGAGGACATTGTAGCCATGGAAGGGGTGAGGGTGGGCATGGACCATGGAAGTTAGAGCCAGGTACTGGGGGCATGGATGGGGAGCCAAGGTCCCTCTTTCAACAAATGCATATCATGTTCCAATCGTGCTTTGGAAAGAGAACTCTGATGGAAATGAAAGGCAGCAATGACCAGGCGTTTAGGAATAAACTGCTGTCTGACTTGTCTGTTCCTCCTCCTGATTCTCAGCATAAGTTTCTGGGAAAGAGGAATTCTGCAAAGCATGAGCCTCACAAGTCGGCCCAAGAGGGGAAGAAGAGGAACAAAGTGTTTCATCAAAGGGAGAGGCTGGGGCTGCTACAGTCTGGCCCCTGAGCTGCCCACACTGTGGAGTACATGTGTAAGTTGGAGGGGAGGGTATGGGGTAAAGGGTGAGGGCTGTGGCTGGGGGAAGGCTTAACAGGGTACTTCAAGCTTTTGTGAATCCAGCTGCTAGGTCTCTGAGCTGTTCCCTTGAGTTCTCCATCCTGATTTGGTTCTCAGCCAGATCATAATCCAGATTGGATATTAAGAATTAAATTGACCAAGATCCACAGATTCTCCCTTCAAAATAGGCATTCCCAAAACAAATGGACTTGGGACTGGGGCCCCATTACCCCTAGGGAGAACCATAGTATTTAAGGCCAGCCTTAACTTCCCTTCCCTTCTGGAAGGGACATATATCCAACCAGGAAGAGGGGTAGGCTGTCTGCCCCAGGATGGGACAAAGAATAGCCTTCCAACTATAGTTGGGGCATAACCCTATTCCCATGCCTTAGGGAATTATCAAATGACGTATTGGTATAGCTCCTTAAGAAAGACAAGGCAAAGTTACAGTTGCTGAGAAGAATGTATTGCTCCAATCGCCTTCACCAGCAATCCTCCTTTTACCTCACCCTTCTCTTTGCTCAGGATTGCTTCCCCTCCAACCTTGGCTTCAACCATCCTGACTTCATTCCCAGCTATCTCCTTTGGATTGGCTCTTCTATCAGGACTTCACTCTCACTGAGCCTTGGGACACCATCCTGCTGTTCTGTGGGCACCTGGGAATCTTGCACCTTTGACTGATGTGACCTGATGTTGAAAATAAGAGAGAACACCTCTTTTGAAGGGATGAGTTGTGGACTCTGTTCTCTTCCACGGCCATTTATTAAACCTGTACATTTAATGCATACATTTTTTAAAAATTTAGACAGGGGCTGAAGGGGTTTGTCTTGATCTGTAGTTTTGGCTACAACTGCTTGGGAAGGCATGACCTTCTGGGAACTCCTGCCACCCCTGAGTCACTGACTGACTTGAGTTGCCTTGGATCCATTAAAATTCCTCAGTTGCAAGTTCTCTAACACAGAGAAGCTAATATCCATCCAATCCTTTCTAGAACTCATCGATTCATATACCTGCCTTCTTTTCCCAGCTGCTTTACCATTTCTGCCTCCCAAACTGCTGCATATTTTCTGGTCTCATATATACATAAAACACTTTGGGAATTGAACATTAATATTAATTCCATTCAAAACACATCCATGGAAACACAAATACTCAGATATTCTAATAAGTCTTAAGGCTAAAACAATGAATGAGAAACAGTGTCTTTTCCTCTAAAAGCACTTAATATTATCAAATAACATTCAGTATCTTCCAGGACATTAAAGATGAGGTTGAGTTTATAAGTCGATATGGGGAGTCAGTCTCTTCAATGGGAAATAGAAGACACTTGAAGACACTAGTCCATGATAGGTTGGGGTTTGGTCTAAGGAACCACTGGGAAGAAGCCTGCCAACAAAACAGATACCCTCAGACTTATAGGAAGCACAGCAGTCTCAAAGGATTCAGGCTTTCTAGATGTGGGATCCATAGTTGGAGAGGGAAGCTGTCTTATCAGAGTTCCTAGCTGGAAGGCAGAAAGCCAGGTGGGAAGAAAGTCAGAAGATGTTGTTTCATGAAGATGTCAGTTAAATAATGGCTATTGGAAAAGAGAAAGAAGAGTGATGAAGGAAAAGGCAAAGCCAGAAGGGGCAAAAGGGATGGAATACCACCTCAGGCAAAAAATGGTTCTCCAATGCCCCAATGCCTAAGCTGGTTTGTTGGAGCATGCACTGAGAAGTCATGTGGTGCTTAATTATACTTCTGCTTTCCAGCTCCACCTCAGCTCTCCCTGTGTCCTGCCTTTCCATGAAAGAAAAGGTACAAATGAATGAGCTAGAATGTTCCCACCAGAAAAGGGAAATCAGCAGAGAGAGAGATAGCTATATAGAGAGATGTATAGAGATGCAGAAAAAAAAAAAAAAACACGAGATACTGAGACAATATAACAAAAAGTTATAACAGAAGGAAAGCAGCAAAAGTACTGGAAGTACCCCCTGAGAAAAAAGAGCAATGACTCAAAAAAAAAAAAAAAAAAAGAACTGAGAGAGAATATCAGCAGAATGCAGAGGCAAAGAAATCTCTATCAGAGACCTGACAAGGTTCAGAGAGGTCAAAAGAGCAGAAGCTGAGCTACAATGCCCTGTTCCACTGAGGTCAGTACCCCTAGCACCCCAGACTCCTCCCACACATTCACAGTCACAGGAAAGGAAAACCCTGAAGAGGAAAAAGAAGAGGGAATAGAAAGAAAGGGCAGATGCAGGAAGCTTTTGAAGAAATGGGGGAGGAGGAAAGGAATCTGGCCCTCAGATTCCTGAAAGGCTGGATATATACCCCACAATCATCACATTCCCCCACTCCCAATCAAGCCTCTGATACACATGGAAGTGAAGGAAACAAAACAAAACAAAACAAAAAAGAAATACTTGGTTGGATGAGGGTCAGGTAGTTTGGGAACACTGAAAATTCCCCAACTCATTTATCTCTTCTACTTCTGAAATCAAGTATTCAAACTCAGTGCTGACACTTCATCAGGTGTGTTTGGATGCTACCCAAGATCCAGGCCCATCATTGACTCTTTACCCTATGTGAGGGTGAGAGGAGGTTTCCAGTGGATATCAGTGATGGGCTCCTGGGTGCTCAGGAGTCTTAGTCTGGTGCAGTGAGGGAAAGATGTGCCATCATTTGTTATGTTTGGCCTTTGGACTCATATGAGGTCCTGATCCTGTGTTCTGGCTGGTACTGCAGCCAGACCTCTGGAGCCATTTCTTCTGATCAGCTTCTGATGCAGTAGTAGAGAGGAGAGATGGTTGAACTTGAAAGATGACTTTGAGTTTTGATCAAGTCTTCAAAATGAAAGCACTGAAATATGGGGGACCATTTCTTCTCTATTTTTTAGCCTTGATACAATGACCACATAAGAAGATTCCTCAAGGTATAGTTGTTTGTTTTGCCATCATCCACATTAGGGCCTAGAGTATATTCTTCCCATTTTGACAAACATCTATTGAGTACTTAGTAAATCACACTAGGATGTCTTCTTTTTCAAAAATTTTACCAAAACATTGTTTGAGGTTAAGCCCAATTCCAGAGACCTTCAACTGTAGCCTGACCCAGACTTCCTTGTGGCAAACTATGGGTGGGGGGAACAGGGAGGCACAGAAGGTCTTGCATTGCTCAAAAATGGTCCTATCACAATTCAGATCAATAGTCAAGAGCCCAATCTAAAACATGGGATCAGATTTTCCATCACCTGAAATCTAGGGTTGGTCCTGATTTATTTATTACAGGAGACACGCACCTTTGTGGGGCTACTTACAGTGCAGATGTAGTTGTCAAGAACCCACAGCACTCTCAGGACTGTTCAAAAAACTGGCTCCAGCTTTAGGGTTTATGTCTTAAAAAATCAGCCCAGTGTTCATCCACTTTTTTCCCTCCTTTCCCTTCAGATCCTCTCATCCTGCCTTCATAATTTAAGTTGGCCTTCCCCTTTAACTTAGTAGCTACACAAAAACATTTTAGAATTTATCTAATATCACTGATGAATATCACTTTAATTAACAAATATTATTGAGCTTTATTTAATGTCAGGCTCCTGGTAGTGTTGGGAATTCAAAGTCAACTGAGGGGTGGTTTCCCCACACCGAGAAAGTCACTATTTAGAAGGGAAGGATGGACTGCAGAAAGGGAGGCTGGGTCAGGTGCTCTTTGAGGAGTTATCCTATCGGAATTTATGAACAACACTGGGGTTCAAGAAAAATACAGTGGGTGACTTGTTGCTGGTCCCAGCTGGAGAATAAAGATCCAGATGGTGAGGATGATGAGTGAGGAGCCTTATCCCTTCAGGTGTCATTCTTCTCATAGATAATAATTACAGAGGTGGAGAGAGGCTGGGGCACCTAAGAAAGAGTGTGGAAACAGGCTACCCAGATAGTTCTCCAGGGCGGGAGAATTCTGGCTGAATCAGTTGTCTCTTGGTAGGTAAAATGGTGTCCTGTCTCCTTCCTTCCATACCCTTTTTGCCCCTGTAGCAAATTCAAGCTTCAGCCATCCCTTCTTGTCTAAAAAACATACTAGATGAGCAAAATAAGAGACAAGCACTTGGATCCTGACTCTGGCAAACTGTAAAGAAAGAAATGAAGAGACAAGTAATATTTTTTAAGTGTCTAGAAAGAGAAATGTAGAGCTATAATGGCAAAAAGATAGAGAGTTGGGAGAAGAAAACTAAAGATGGAGATGGAAAAACAAAGCCATGGAGGGAAATGTGATCAGATAGGAATGCACAAGAAGGGAGAATCCTAGGTGAATGGAGAAGGAAGAACAGAGAGTGGAGATAGTGGGAGCCATCAACTCCACCAGGGCATTCTCTTTCCCTGCTGGGCAGTGGCCTGGGCAGATTTATTTCATGATTCCTGAAAAGGTGAAAGAGATGTGGTTTTAGGGAAGAGATGCAACCAGAGACCATGTAGGGAGCAGCTGAGAAAGCTGTGTCAAGAACATGTAAGAATCTGAGCATCCGAAGAATGCTCATCCCTCCCTAACTTGCCCAACCTATTCCCGCATCCTCACCCCAGCTATGGGTCAGGTGTCTGAGCAATTTAACTAAAGGGAATAAAGAGAGTAAAGTAATAAATATGATAAGTGGAGGATTTGGGCTGTGGGTATGCTGTGTGGCAGCCTCCACTTACCTTCCTTATCCCAGTCTAATTCGGTTCAAATAACACTGCCCCTTGTTCTTGGGTAGCCTTTGAGGGAGGTGCCGACCCCAAACCACCCGTCCTTTTCTTTTAAGAGTGGTTTCTGTGTAGGCCTGAGGTGGAGAGGAACAGAAGCTATCGAGGATGGGCCTGCTGGATGGACTTCAGGAATCTTGCCCTCATTTCCAGGGTCAGGGCTGTTAAACATATTTAAGGACTCCTCCTTTTACCGAGATAAAGCCCAAGCTCTTTATGTAAATACAAATAAGATGCATACCAGGATTTTAAAACAGGACTCTTGTTTTGTTTTCATTGAGGTTCTAAAAGGCCAAGGAAAAAAATAGGTGAAACATTTCTGCTACCTGTTAAAGTAAGGAGCTAAGACTCACGAAGAAGGCAGCCCCAAACCAGTTTCAAACCTTAATCATAAACCCACATGAAGGGTAAATGAATGTTTGAGTCTAGGAAAAGAAAAGGAACTTCTTCAGAGAAAGTTCTTGGAGTGGTATTTTCCTTCTCTGCACTGGGGAGAGAAAAGCATGTTTCTTCCTCATTGCCACAAACTGAAGAGACCACACAGGGCCCTTGACCTGTGGCCCTGGGATTTCGTAAAGCCCACTGCATTGGTGCTGACCCATGGGTGAAAGCTCTAAGGGAAGGAACTGAGATAGCAGTGCAGGGACTCAGCTTCAGTGGGAAGTGGCTACTCTGCCCCAGACAGAGAGTGGAGCCAGGATGGTTCACTGTGTTATGTTGACCAGATGTGCCTCTCAAGAAGAAAATCTGGCCAGAAACCATTTAAAAATTAAGTCCAGGAGGGACATGGTGGTGGTGGGGAGGAGTATTTGACTGAAAAGGAAGAGGTAATTGCAGACCTGGGGATGTGCTTTGCCTGTGGCTGGGAAGTGCAGTTAGATGTGCTCAGTGAGGAAATGAAAGGGATACTCAATAGCACCCCACAGAAGAGTCAGCTTCAAACATGCACAAAGCCCAGAACATGCCATCACCAGATCCAATGCAAACCAACCCACCATGCCATTCCTGAATGCTGGGGTGGAAACCAAGGCCAGGAGGGGTGAACAGAGGAAGAAAAGCTCAAGGCTGGGAATTAGAGAGAAGGTAACCGCACCCATGACTGAGAGAGGGGAACAGCTCTAAATTAAGTCCACTGTTTTGACTATTACACAGGACTGGGTATTCTGGTTGCTGCCAAGGGTTCTGTCTTATGGCTAAAACTGACTGGAGGGGTGGTTATTGCCTGAGAGTTTCTGGAAAAACTATGGAACTGGCTGGAGTTTTCACGCCAAAAAAGGAGGGCAAGAAATAGCTTCACAGAATAGATTTTCAGTCAGCAGTTTCTCCTGAATTGTGTGTCATTTGGGTCTTATAAGTGGTTAGAGGAACTTTCTTCACTCCTTCCTTTGGTCTCACAGCCTTCCCTCCAACCCTGCAGGACCTGTGCAGCTGCAGTGAAGCACCCTAGGTGTTGTAAAAGAATACTTCTTTCTCTAGTTTCTTGACCCTGCCGCACCTTCTTCTTTTTTTTTTTTTTTTTTTTTGGTACGCAGGCCTCTCACTGTTGTGGCCTCTCCTGCCTCGGAGCACAGGCTCCAGACATGCAGGCTCAGCGACCATGGCTCACGGGCCAAGCCACTCCGTGGCATGTGGGATCTTCCCGGAGCGGGACACGAACCCACATCCCCTGCATCGGCAGACGGACTCTCAACCACTGCGCCACCAGGGAAGCCCCTGCTGCACCTTCTTGACTCTGCTGGAATATACTTCATCCCACCATTTTGCTTTCTCCTTGATCCTTTGGGATGCATCTTAGACTTGGCTTCTTTCTGAAAGTCCCTGGAATTTCTCCCAGATGATGGGAGGGGCTCACCTCACAGATTCCACTGGCTTGTCTGCTTATCTCTGTGGCTCAGAAGTCAGGGTCATCGTTGCCTGTTTATTTGTCCTTGCCCTCTCCTAAAATACTGTAAATTCCTTGAAGGTAGGAATCTCAAATATCTTATTTACTTGCTTATTTCCAGGTGTTAGAGAATGTCTTGGCACATTGTAGATGCTCAGCTAATGTTTGTTGAATCAGTGCATGAACACACTCACTTCCCCCTACCCCCCAACCCACTCTTTTTTTTTTGACATGTTGAATATATGTGTATCTACTTCTGTTTACTTTCTGGGCAAACACAAGAATTTCCGTTTCACTGTATGTGACATCTTGGGAGAACAAGATGTAGAAAAGTGGAAATAGAGGGAAGGAATACAGAGAAGGAATAGATTTGTGTCTGAGGGCTTGGTAAAGATAAAGCAGAGGCAAATTAGACGCCAAGGAGTTGTGGCTTGGGAGCATGAGCAAAGTGGTTGCCAAGTCTTAGGTCCAAGGGCAGCTGGCATACTGGGTCATTAAGTTGTTTGGGGTAAAGCTGTTTAACAAGGTTTGAGGGGGAAAAATACAAACTGAAACTGGTGTAGCATATTTCCTCAACTTCATCTCCAGAATATGAAGCAACATTGAGTATTTAAAGGTCCATTGGGGTTAGGTGAAGTGGATTATTTGTGAAAGGGAGGGGTGAAAGAAAAGTTGCTAGAGCAGAAGAGTACTTGAGGTTTCTCCAAATTTGGGAAGAATTAATATAAAATCTCAAGGTCATGGCCTAAAACCCTAACAGTGCCCTAGGGTAGTGGTCGGATGCTAGGGGAGATGTTCGGGATGTACCCTAGAGAAGCTCCACACAGGGCTTCAAGCTCCCTGCTCTCTGTGCCTACCATCAGTGGACTGTACCTGTAATAGCCATTAGAGTATCAGTTTACACTGTGATCCAAAGACCAGAGTGTGTAACAACAGTGACTGGGATATTTGTAAGGAAAAGAGGAAGAAGACGGAGCCTCAAAATAAGTGATTATAAATTTTAAGTTAAAGAGATGGGAATTCAGAGGCAGATTGCCTTTAGAAAAGAAAAAAAAGAAGAAAGCAAAGTAAATGAAACAGCATTACTTGAACCTAATTATTTTTATGGAGTAAAACATTAAAACTGCTAAGCTCACCATACTTGCAATATCTTTCATTAGTAATTGCACACAGAGTTTTAGAAATGGATCTGAAAAATGCCTATTTAGTACTACTGAGGAGATTAAGTACAAATCAAAGCTCTGTCCAACACGAGGCCCTTGAAAATCCTCTGTGACAAGTTATTGAGTCAATACCGTAGGGGAAGACTGCGTAGGAGAAACTCAAGTCAGAGACAGAACCATAGAAGATATGAAAACTTGGATGGGGAACCTGAGACAGAATAAAAAGATGGCCTTGGTAGGTGTGCTATCTGAAAAAAAAAATGCAGTCATGAATAAGCATCTCCTTGAAAGTATAATGTAAGTTCAGGAAACGTTTCAAGTAAGTAAAGCATGGTTTCTGGGTGATATTTAGAGGAAACCATAATAATTATGATCATTATTAGACTTCCAAACAGTGAGACACTCGCTAAACTCAATATAAGCAAAGCCTCCAAGGGCAATCATCACAGCAAAATGCCTCCAATGAGTCTTTGAATAAACTGCAAAGCACTGAGTGTGGTCCCATGTAGGCAAGGTCCTGAGTAAGGGTAGTGATGGTATATTCAAGGGGAAATGGGCCAGAAATACTTGACAGTGTTAAGAGTATTAATCTGCTTTAGAAGGACTTCTCAAAGCTGTCTCTTAGCCAGTTGTAAGGTTGCATCTGATCATACATAAGCATAGACCCTTGGTAAAATATTTGAGCCCTTTTTCATTTCATTGCACTTTCCAGTTCCTACTCTGCACCTAGAGAAGTGACCAGGAGCATATGCTGCACAAGTCTGCCCTTTTCACTGTCCAATGATCACCATCAAAATTGCCAAATTTCCATAGTAAAATTAATCCAGTCATGTTTGAATTGTCATTTGTAAAATTTCAATTTGGAGATGCTCTTACATGATGAGCTCAGGGAAAGCTATACATCAAAATAGACATTTAATAGCTGGTCAAAACATAGTAAGCTCAAATTTGATAAGAATGTTTACACTGCCTTGCTGAAACGCAAAACAAGACAAAATTAAAATCCAATATTTGTATAAGTCAAGTTATCATTACTGTCCTTAAGACTATTTGAGATAACCCATTCTCTGAAGTTTTAGAAATTTTTAAACAAGGTTTTATTCTATACAAAACTCTTAAATCACAAGCTTTTTTCAAAATACAACAGGAATTATATTGAAAAGGGTTATAGTTTGTATAAGTGGTTTAATAATTGAGATATTTACCTTATGAATAATGAAAGCAAATTGATTATTAAGTACAGGCAAAGTGAATATTTAACCGGTATTCTGGAAAATTTAAACAATACAAGGACTAAGAGTCTAAAATTCTGAGAGGACGATTGAATTTTGAATTTGTCATATTTGTTATAATTCTCCAGAAGCTTGTTCAAATTTTGCTTCCCATTGTCTTGGGGACATATGGATGATAAAACTTGTTTATGAGATGAGAATATCACTCCATCCTTCAGTTAACAATGAATGTTGTCTTAAATTGTGCAGGGTGGATGAATAGCATGGGATTCCATGATTCCTAGTCCAAACAGTCTACTAAGTCTTTTTCTGTCTTAAATGTACACTGAGAGAATTTTTTCCAGAGATAGTCAAACCCTTGCTCTGAGTGTTACAAGGAAACTCCCCAAGTGCAGCTTCTGTGTCCGGTGAATATCTCTCCCCAGCACCCAGCCAAGGGCTAGGAATGTAGTGAATAGCCGGAACTGATGCCTTCTCTTGCCAAGACCAGAGGGACTGAATGTGGATCCATGCTGATAGCTTTGCATCACTTCTACTGTTAAAAATGTATCATGAATTGAGAGATTGGGATTGACATATATACACTAATATGTATATAATAACTAATTTAAAAAAAGTATCATGATGAAAAGTCAGGCCTGCATTCTTTATACCTCTGAGTTTTTTGGAAACAAATTTGGGCAGGGCCAAAGACTAAAAAGTCCTTTGCTCATCTTAAGGTTTGCAACGGCCCTAATTAACACCCTGACGAACCACACAAGAAAGAGCTGACAGTCACTAAGTTAGACTGCTGGAGACTGCACTAAAACTGTCCCCAGGCACTGGGAAATCCTGGAGATATTCTGCTCAGAAGTTTCATTGGGACTCCAACCTTGAGAAGAGAAATATTGCAAGGCATTTAGAACACCCAGTGGTCCATTTCAGAATTCTGAATGATTGTACTTGTGGATGGACTCTGTAATGATTAGGAGAGAAGAAATGGAGACTTCAAATTTGACACTTTTCCTAACAGCAGAATAAATCTGTGATGTTTAGGTTGTATAAGGATGAAAATAACTGAAGATAATAAAATTAAAATCTGATTTTAATCACAACCTTGTGTTCCCACAGAACTTTGGATAACATAGAATTGTACTTGTTTTTTTAAAAATCAGTTATCTATTACATGTATAGCTTCCTTGCTAGACAGTGCATATCTTAAGAGTAAGCACCATGTCTTATTTATTTTTGCCATTTCTGCATCATCTCGTAAGTTTAGATTTTACTATAGCTACATAGCAGAAATTTAAGTACATTTGTATTGAATTAACACATAGTCAAATCTGAGCTTGCCATAAAGTCCAATATTGACTTGTTTGTTACATATCCAATAATCTTTGCGGGCATTCTCAATTGACCACATTCTCATTGACAGCAGTATGTCAGTTGTACAGGTAGATCAATTAGGACATGGGTCAACCATAGATGTCTGTATAAATGTCTGAAATAGCAAAAGTTGTTGGCAATAAATTTGGGATCAGCATTGAGGTAGTTAGCTAGAATATTTTAAAAAAGAAAACTTCCTGTTTTTAAAATGGATGGAATATTTAAGGAATGTTAAAATTTTTTTAATAGAATACAAAGAAAATATAGATGACTATAGGACATCAGCTTGAGGGAGTCTTTTTCATTCATGAAATAACTGAAGACATCATAAGGAAAATCTTCATATTAGTTTCCACAAAACTGTTAATATTTATAAAAACTACATTTATATTTAGAAAATAACAATACAAAAATTCTATTACCAACAGTGTTCTATTGAGGGGATTGGAGTAAATATAATTTTTTTAAAAAATTTAACCAATTTATGAGAACATAAAATCTTAAATTGATTAAAATATGGATTTAAAGAGAAATTTACATCCATGATACAATTTTAGAATGAGCATGTAAAATGGCATCTTGAATGCATGTTTCATAATGATGAATTTCACTGAGGTTTAAAAGAGTGAAATAACAATCTTTTAGATTAATATTTAATTAGAACTAGTATTAACTGCTCTTGTGCATTTAAGAGAGCCCTTTTTTTTAATGTGTATTTGTATTTCACAACTAACTTAAAATAACTAGATGACTGACTTTCTTACAGAGGATGAAGATGCAGTCCTTATATGCATAGAAATTTTTTTAGAGCTTTACTTTAGAAAATGTGGAAAATTAATTTCTATTCTGCTACATCTATTTGATCCTCTCTGCATATAATGTTTTTTCACTTATAAATACAAGCTTCTTTTGTATAGTGAGGGTAATAAACTTTCAAAATGAACTTGAGATCTCCTTAAAATACCCCCTTGAGATGTTGGTCACGCTTCAAGGGAAGTTTTCTGCTTTACTCAGTGGTGGCTCCACTCACTGGAGTGTGTGATTTCTTTTCTCATAAACATGCAAAACCATATATTTTGAAAATTATCTTCGTTAAGTGTTCAGTTCAAACCAGAGCCTTATCCCAGAAACAAAATGTTCCTTGTCAGAATACTTTATTGTAAAAAAATGAAAAGGAAGTAGTCATGTCAGCTGCTTTCATCTTTGCTTCCTAATTGACAGGTGTAGCAGAAAGGAATCAGACTTTCTTCTTACAGGATATTAAAGATGGAAAAGGCCTTGGAGATCATCAAATCTAATCCCTTTATTTTGCAAAGAAAATGAGGCTAAGAGTAATTGACCTGACAGATAGAAAACGATTGAAAATTTTAGTTCTGGTACTTACTTCTATGAGGCTATTTTGAAAATACACCTCTTATCCCTTTTAAATAACTCTGGACTTCAGAAATAACCGTTGTATGCTAAACTCATCTGTGTCTTGGGGAAGAAAGACCCAACTCAAAATAATGCAGGTGCTGACGGTCAGCTAGTCAAAGATGAAGATTTTTAATGCTAACAAATATTTATTGCATGCTTTCTGTCTGACACTGAATTAATCAGCATGGTATAGAATATATATATATATATATATATATATATATATATATATATATATATATATATATATGGTTTGAAACAAGACAAGTGAGAATTTAAAGCTTACTTCTGTAACTTACTAGGTCTAAACTGATATTTTAGGTGTTCTTGAACTCTCTGGGCCTCAATTTCTTCATCTTCAAAATATATATATGAAGAATATTTTTAGAATTATTATAAAGGTAGAATGAGACGATGTATGAAAAACACATACAATAATGGATACTCAATAGATATTTAGTTCTCTTCTGCAGCTAAGGGGTTAACAAAACCTTTCTTCTTCCTCTAAGGGCATTTGTCATTAGATTCACCTTCTATCTCTGTTTTGCTGAAACATGATAATGACAGAAAGTCAACTGTGTCTCTAGACCAAATTGTTATGGCTAAAGTGATCCCAAACTGGGGAACTGCACCCCTACTAAGAGACAGTATAACAACTTGGTGTTGTGACTCTTAGAACAGAACATGGTCCTTGCAGGGACCCTGGCAGCTAACCCAGAGACTGTTGCAGAAGATACTGATTTCTAGTTGGAACATGGGGCTTCTAAGCCAGGATAGCTCACTGAGTGTTGCCTGGAATAAGTCTACTTCCCTCACCTGGGAGCTGTCACTTGAGGGACCAAAAAAAAGCCCTTGGACAGATGCGCAGACTTCTGTGAGGACCATTCTTGATGATGTTCTGTGGGCACTGTGTGTTTTCTGCAGACTTCTGAGAGCCAGGTATGGCCTGTGGCAGTCATGCAGGTCTGTTCTCTTTAGACCAGCAAGATCCCAGGGTGGGCATTGCAACTTCCCATGCTGGGGATCTATAATGGGGAATAAGACTTGGAATATGCCTAAGGGTGGTCTAGTGGTGAAGCATTGGCATGCATGCAATTAACAATAAGACAAGCAGAAAGTGATATTTTAGACCTAAAATCAACCAAAAAATGGTTATAGGAGCACAGAGAGGAGAAAAATGGCATCCAGTTTAAGGAAAGGAATAAGGTGTCTTTCATTGGGTAGCATTTAAAGCAGGCCGGCATGACACCCTTTCAAAGGGCAAAGTATTCCAAACAGAGCTTGCACTGAGCAAAGGCAAGGAGGCCAATGACCTGAAGCTGTGAAGGATGAAGTGAGGGGGAGTAAGTGTGACAGATGGAATGGCAGAGCATGGAAGGCAAGGAGAACCAAGCCATTCACAAGGATTTTATTATGTAAATTAAAAAAAATAAAAAAAAAACTATTGGTCTCTGAAGTGGCATACAATTACTCAAGGAGAAAGAAGATACCAATAAATTAGGAAGCAGCAGAAAAGCAGTAGACATATCTTAATAAGGTAAGAGAAAGGCCTCCTGCTAGGTATAAGAAGGCCAAATATGACTTGAAGAAAATAAAGAATACTGGGACCATTTATGACAGGTATTGAGCTAGTCAACTAGCTATGAAAACAAAAAGTTGTCAAGTGAAGAGTGATGTTACAAAGTTACAGTGGAACCCATAATCTCAATTGCAAAGCTTTCTACAGAAGTTGCTTTTAAACTTATTTTTTTACCCATAAATACATTTCAGATTACCACCCATCCATGCATATGTTTCCCAAACGTATAAAACAAATTGTTGCATATAACAAAACTTTCTCAAAGAACATTCAGCCCTACTAAATGTAATGTAACTTATGTCCTACTGGTATTTTGAATGCATCTTCTGACCCAGTACATTGATTTTAGAGCCGAAGCCTTGAAATGCAATCTGAAAATCACCATTCTAACAGCAATGTTTACCAGCTGCAGGTGGAAAAGGCAGAAATAAGATTTATTGAGAACTGAAGACAGACAGGGTAGTCATTGGAAAGTCAAAGAAGGAAGGCATTCCAGTGCCAGCAAGATGATAATTGAAGTGCCTGACTGTGGGGAGGGAGACACGTACATAAGAAATGGGATTGTGAATTAAGAGGGTACCAGGCACTAAAACATTGATGAAAGATGTGTAGTTGGAGTTACAGAGACCTGGGTTTCAAACCCAGCCTTGTCCATCTCTGAACTGGAAAGGACAGAGTCGTTGTGAAGTTACAATCAGATAGATTGTACAGAGCTCAGATCAGTCCCTAGCATATAGGAAGCATTGATTTAACTAAATTCTAGCTGCTAATTTTTGGTTAAAAAGAAGGGTGGGCCCAGTTGTAGAGGATAATAGGAAAAGTAACATACAAAGATGTCCTCAGAAAGGGAAAGCTCTGGATTGAACATTTAAAAGTTGGAAAAGTGTTTGGAAACTTAAAGTTTGGTCTAACGAGACCCTGATGCAGTGAAAGGCAGTTGCAAGTCATTAGTGCTGAGGAAGTTGAGGGTTTGAGAGGAGGGTGTGGGAAAATAACTTGGATGCAGAATAGGCAAGAAGGGAGGTATAGCAGGGAAGGAGGGCTGGGAGTCAATTCTAAAGTAGCCAAAGAAATTTGGAGAATGTCTCAGAGAGATATCAATAATTTAAAGAGCTTAGGGAGTGAGTAGATATAGGGGAATCCTATAAAAACAAAACAAAACAAAACAAAACAAAACAGGGCTTCCCTGGTGGCACAGTGGTTGAGAGTCCGCCTGCCGAGGCAGGGAACACGGGTTTATGCCCCGGTCCGGGAAGATCCCACATACCGCGGAGCGGCTGGGCCCGTGAGCCATGGCCGCTGAACCTGTATGTCCGGAGCCTGTGCTCTGCAACGGGAGAGGCCATGACAGTGAGAGGCCCGCGTACCGAAAAAAAAAAACAAAAAAAACAAAACAAAACAAAAAAACTATAAACCTGTTATTTGGGAATAAAAACAGGGCTCCAAATTTGTTTGAGTAAACTATTTATCCGAACCACATTTTCATTTTATTTATTTATTTTTGTGTGTGTGGTATGCGGGCCTCTCACTGTTGTGGTCTCTCCCGTTGCGGAGCACAGGCTCCGGACGCGCAGGCCCAGCGGCCATGGCTCACAGGCCCAGCCGCTACGTGGCATGCGGGATCCTCCCGGACTGGGGCACGAACCTGTGTCCCCTGCATCAGCAGGTGGACTCTCAACCACTGCGCCACCAGGGAAGCCCCTGAACCACATTTTCATACTCCCAGTGTACAGGGTAAAATATTTTGACACATAATTACATTCATATCATTCATATACATAATACTTTATGACATAGAAACATAAAGTATCATAGTGTCCAAATATTCATATCTCTATTTTTGAATCCCTGTCCCTAAGCATTCAGAAATATTTGCTGAATACATGAAAACTCCCAGCTTTGCCACCTGTCCACACAAACTGAAGTAGCCTTAGTTATGTCATCAGTAAAATGGATGTGCTAATACCCACCTCATGGAATGAGATACTACATCTGAAGTTCCTGGAATATATGAGGCACTCAATAAATGGTAACTCCTATCATTTTTAGTACATGTCAAGCACTGTTTTTTAATTGCTTTTTAAATCATTGGTCTAAAATATATTACATAAAACATTTTCTATTTTATGTGGGAAATATGCATGTTTCATTTTTGAAAGAGAAAAATGTGTTTAATATCTATCAAGTATCAAGTATACAAGGCATCTTGATTGTATATTGTATTAATTAATTAATGTATAATTGTCATCCCCTAGACTAATACAGGTACCTATGATTCCCTGGAACCTGGTTTGCATAAACGTATGGGCCTCATGTGATGTCAGAAATGTCAGGAAGACAAGAGATTCTGACCCGATATTTCTCTGAGTGAAAAAAATTTATGAACCAAGAGATAAATAAGAAATACTGTTTTCTCCATGAGATCTATCCAAAAAATAGCAACCTTGTCAGTCATTTTCTATGGTCTTAAACTGTTCAGAGCTGTTAGAATTTGCAACAAGTTAGGCTTGTGGAGCCCTCTGTCAGGTAGGGAGTTGAGAGTCAGGGCCCTGTTCTAATGTCTCTTTCAGACAGAAGGGCACTTCCTGAGAGTGTGGCACCATGATGACATTCCAGCACCCGGGACCTGATATACTTTCTCTCCAAAGCCTTGTGTTCTTCCATCAGCAGGGGAGAGAAGGGTATGTTACATAAAGTGGAGCCTAAAACTGTATACTTTATTCTTTGCACTAGAAATTTTAGGATATAAGAAACTATTTCTTTCTTCCTCCACCTCTTTATTCAGAATGGAGGAGTAACACCACCAGGGTTTCGAAAATCAGAACTAGATCAAATCCCAGGTCTACTTTTGATGATTGTGTGATATTGACAAAGTTTGTTGACCTTTGGCACTTCAATTTCATCATCCATAAGGTAGGGAGAGTGATACATTTCTGGTTGAAATTAAATAAAATAACATAAATACATCTGAAAATATTGAGGATGTTCAACTAATATTAATTCCCACTCTTTTCCCTCTTTATTCTCTTCTGGATTTTTTGAAGATAAAAGGGTTGAAATAGTGTTATCAGCTAGGTGCAGAGAGGAAAAATTAATGTAGATTTTGTATGCTTAGAAAACTTACAATACTCAATCTGTCAAAGATACAAAATTCCATCATTATTGTGTCAAATCTTATTCAAGATACTTAAGGAAAATGTACTTAGAATCATGAATAGTTCAACTTCGTGAAACTCATTGTTACTGATATTTTCAAGTTGTTCCATCTCAAAACCCACTAAAACCATAAATACACTCCACTTGGAATGTTGATGACTCCACTTGGAATGTTTGGGTGGGAACAAAACATTGGGTGGTGCTGTTGAGGATACAACAATGGTGCTCCAAAGACTCCCGAGAATGGTCATGAACTAAGGACTTTGGGGATTGAGTCACACTATGTAATATGATTACATTTAACATGGAACTGGATGAGTGCTAAGTTGTAAGGTCAGATTGTGCCTTTGTTAATCAGAAACACAACACTGCCATTCCCATTTCCATGCTTTGTGTATTTCTAAAATCAAGAGTCAGGTTTACATATGTTGGTGCCAAACAAGGTGAAAACAGCATTAGCACCAAAATAGACAATTCTAATAAAACCCATAAAGCATAAGGACCCAATTATCCTTAACAAAATAATAAGTGATTTAGTGGAAACCTCTTTCTATTCCTTAAGTATAGGAACATGAAAGTTAAAAATGAGATTTCACCTCATGAAGAATACTATAAAGGTTTAAATTTTATTTTGCAGGACCCAGTATTGATATGCTTAACTCTTATTACATGTAGATTATAGATCTAAAATTTATGAAACTGTATGAATAAGCTTCCTTTTTCAGGCAGTAGCTATAATCTTATTACTTTAACTGAAATATCAATATTTACAGTTTTCTATTTTTCTAAAAAAAATGTTTCTTTAAAGACAAGAAACATTTAAGTTAGTCATTTTGGAGGCATCTCCCACTTAAGAATCTTAATCTGAATCAATGGTTATTTTTTTCTCCCCATAGTCCAACAATCGTGCTGAGTTTCACCTGTCAAGAATTAGAAGATAAGATTTTCATGTGCTGGACATGATATATATATCATGTCCAGGATATATATATATCATGTTCTGGATATATAGGATATATATCTGTAAGTTAAGAAGGAAGTCCAAGGATACAAAACAGGTAAGTCAATAGCTTAGATGGCATTTATCCACATGGGGATGCATGCCCCTTCTAGAAAATGAAAGTTGACAATTAAAGTCAGGTCACTTGCTAAGTGTATTCAATGCCTGTATAAATATTTATAAAACTGCTTTTCCTCTTTTCCCTATTTTGCTCATAGAATGGAGGCAAAGACACTGAGTTGTCATATGGAAGGATTTTAAGTCCAGAAAGGAAGCAAGGATAATAATTAAGTTCATATCTGTGGTGTCTGCAGGATTAGTAACTGCCCAAGGGCTCTCAAGCACCCTCTATCTCAATGAAGCATCAACCGTGAGCATATCTCTCATGTATTTAATATATATCTCTTTCCACACCACCTATCTTACATTTATATTCTTGAAGAAATGGTATTTTTCATGCTTGTAATCATATAATATATACCATATATGCTGTTCTATTTCCTACTTGCTTGTACAATTACTGAAATCTGTCCATGTTGTTACATATCAATTTCATTCTTTCTGCAGTATTGCACCATATGCATATTCCACATTTTACTTAACATTCCTCTTATTAATGAACACCTAGATTACTTCTAATTCTTTCCCTTATAAAAATAAATGCTGGGACAACATCCCTATACATGTCTCCTTGTGAATATTTGAGAATTTCTATTTGAATTTATATTTGAGTATATAATCAAAAATTAGACAAGTAAATCCTACAATATATCCACATTCAGCTTAACTAAATACTGTTGATTTTCCTCTAAAATGACTGCATCAATTTTTATTCCCACCAGCAGCATTGTTTAGCCAGATTCCACCAACACTCAAGAATTCCCAAATTTTAACAATATTCACTTTCAAGAAATGGTATCTCAGATTCACATGGAGTCAGTTTCTCTAGTTGCTATTAAGTTTATACATGTCCCTCACACACTCATTATTTGGATAGATTTCTATTTCTGTAAAAAGTCCATTCATAGCCTTGATCCATTTTTCCTTTATGAGTTAAAGTACTTATACTTACATATAATAGGTATTAATCGTTTGACATATGTAGACATAAAAAAGTATTATTCCCAGTCATTTATCTCTTATCTTTGCCTGTGATAGCCTTCATTGAATAAAAGTCTTTAATTGTGATATAGCCTAATCCATTAATTTTCCCTTTATGGCTTATATTTTATTCGAATCTTATTTAAAAGATGGTGTAATAAAATATTTTCCTACATTTCTTTTTATCAACCATATAACCTCAACTTTCACTTTTAGGCTTTAAATCTATCTGGAATTAATTTCTGTACATGGTGTAAAGTAGTTATCTATAATAAACTGATTTTTCTGAGCACCATTTATAAAGTACTCCATTTCCTCACTGATGTCACTGATTTGTGTAAACTGACAACTCTATCATGTATCAAATTCTTATGCACGGGCTTCCCTGGTGGTGCAGTGGTTGAGAGTCCGCCTGCCGATGCAGGGGACACGGGTTTGTGCCCCGGTCTGGGAAGATCCCACATGCCACAGAGCGGCTGGGCCCGTGAGCCATGGCCGCTGAGCCTGCGCGTCCAGAGCCTCTGCTCAGCAACGGGAGAGGTCACAACAGTGAGAGTCCCACGTACCACAAAAAAAAAAAAAAAAAAAAAAAAAGAATCCTATGCACATGGATTTGTTTCTACATTAAACTGTTCCACTATTCATTTTTTTACACCTCCATTCATTTTACACTTTAGTTACTGTAGCTTTGTACTATCTTATAATATACAGTATAGTTAACTCTACCCTGAATGTGAGCTCCCCTACTTGTTTACTTTTTTCCAAACTTTCTTTATATTTTCATTTTATACAAATCTTATATAAATGTTAAAGATTTCCAAAAACTCCTTTCTGAGCTGTATTGAATTTATGGGTTAATTTTAGAAAAATTAACACCTTTATTGCCATCTCCTCTAGAACATAATAATATTTCCATTTATATGGTGCTTTCTTCATCTCTTTTAATGAAGTTTTAAATTGCTCTCCATGAAAGTTTTGTGCATTATTTTTATAATTAGCTCCTAGATTGTTTGTGAAAACTCTTTTTTTGTGCTTAAAATAGTATTTTATTTTACTATTAAAAGTATCATTACTTTTTCTGATTTTTTATTTCGAGGATAATGGACAAATGTTGATTATTATATCTAGATCTTGAATCAAGTTATCCAGTTAAATGCTAATGCAGTCCAATACTTTATTAGTTGATTCTTTTTCGATTTTATATATAAATACACAGGAAAATGAAATTTTTCTTTCTTGGCTTTCATGTTTCATACAGCTTCAATTTCTGTTCTTACTTTCATATCTAGGACCTCTAATACTAAGGTGAAAAATAGTGATTAGAGTGAGAATTTTTGTCTTTTTTCACACTTTTAAGAAAACATTTCTAAATTTTCTTACATGTGAAGTTTTATATAGGCTTTTGTAATAACTTATCAGCACATACTTTTTCTGCACTTTTTAGTTAATTTGCTTTATCTTGTTTAGGCCATTGATGATGAACTGCATTTTAAGATAGTCTTATGTTCAACTACCCTTAAGTTTTTAGAATAAATCATACTGTTCATAATACATTGAAATAGTATTTTATTGGCTCTGTAATTTCCTTTTTTTTGTACTGACCTTATTCTGTTTTAGTTATACCAGCTTCACAATAATGAACTGGACAGATATTTTGCTTTTTCTATTATGTAAGGACATGTATAAAATAAGGTTATCTATTTCCTGAAAATATCTAAGCTTAGTTTTAAGTTATGTCTCATTCTTTTACTTATCCCTAAGAAATTGAAACACACACTGATATTTTCCTTATCAATTTTGTAATAAATATCTATGTTTTTCTCCATTAAGTGAAAAAAAAAAGATTTTCAATTTTTATCTTTCTCGAGTTTCTCCACTCAACTCTCATCTTCCAGATTGATATTTTCTGGACTTTTGGATCCATATTGTAAAGGGCAATTTGCTTCATTTGTTTTTTTAGACAGGGTGTAATTTATTACAACCTTTGGCTTTATTTTCCAAGTGTCGACACTTTTTCCTGAATGTCTTTTCTTAAAAACTACATCCTCAAGAATTCTTACAAAGAGATTTGATGTATGGCAAACTTTGTAAAATCCTTTATTTCTTAAAATATGTTCACTTCATCTTCACATTTAAATGTTACAAATGGATGTAAAAACTGAATTTCAAATTTAGAGTTTCAATCATTTGTATCGCTCTCTTGTGCTCTTGCTTCCAGAATAGCTGTTGAGCTATCCAATACCAAACTATTTTGTGTTCCTTTATAAAAACTTTTCTCTCTCTGGATGACTTTACAATTTTCTTTGTCTTTGAAGTCATTAAATTTCACTCTTACATCTCCAGATATAAGCATGTTTAATCTGATGTCTATATCTATAGTTAAATCTTGTTCATTATTTTAAAATATTTCCTCCTCATCATCATTTCTTTGCTGTCACTTCTACTTCTAGCCTCATTTTCTCTCAACATTTCTCTTTTTTTCCATATAGTCATCTCTGATGCACTTTGGGAGACATCATTGACCAAGTCATTCAGATCTCTAACCGATTTTTTTGATTACGTCTATCTTGTTATTCAACCAATTAATGTTTATCTACACAATTATTTTTATAAACAATATCTCCAACTGGTTATTCTATATTACCACTTTTCAGGAATTGTATTTCTAATAACACTCTCTTATTTATCGCAGAGTGTTTATTATGCCTGTGAGGGAAAAGCAAGAAATGATTTAGTCCAGATTGCTATATGAAATTTTTCTGCCTCGATGAAGGCTTTACTCACTCCATTCCTGGCAGTGCGTGGTCCTCGGGGTATAAAAATGAGTTCATAGGAAACACGTATGGGATATATGAAAAGTGAACACCCCAAGAAATAAAGATAACAACAGATACAGAGACACTCTCCCATCATTCCTGGGTAGCAATTGTGAATAAGCAATCTCTCATATATGCAAAGGCATTAGTAGTTTAAACAAAAGCAGAATTGCTTGTGTTAATGGAACACATGGTTGGTCTTGATCAAATAGGTAGTAATGTATTGGGGTTTTTTTTGTCTTTTTTTTATATTTATACAAAGATTAATCATTGTTTATCTTTTTAAATTTTTTAATTTAATTTTATTTTTCTATACAGCAGGTTCTTATTAGTCATCAATTTTATAAACATCAGTGTATACATGTCAATCCCAATCGCCCAATTCTTCACACAACCATCCCCAAGCCCCGTGGCTTTACCCCCTTGGTGTCCATACTTTTGTTCTCTACATCTGTGTCTCAACTTCTTCCCTGAAAACCAGTTCATCTGTACCATATTTCTAGGTTCCACATACATACATTAATATACAATATTTGTTTTTCTCTTTCTGACTTACTTCACTCTGTATGACAGTCTCTAGATCCATTCATGTAGCAACAAATGACCCAGTTTCGTTGCTTTTTATGGCTGAGTAATATTCCATTGTATATATGTACCACAACTTCTTTATCCATTCATCTGTTGATGGACATTTAGGTTACTTCCATGAACTAGCTATTGTAGATAGTGCTGCAGTGAACATTGGGGTGCATGTGTCTTTTTGAATTATGGTTTTCTCTGGGTATATGCCCAGTAGTGGGATTGCTGGATCATATAGTAATTCTATTTTTAGTTTTCTAAGGAACCTCTATACTGTTCTCTATACTGGCTGTATCAATTTACATTCCCACCAACAGTGCAAGAGGGTTCCCTTTTCTCCACACCCTCTCCAGCATTGGTTGTTTGTAGATTTCCTGATGCTGCCCATTCTAACTGGTGTGAGGTATTACCTCATTGTAGTTTTGAAATGCATTTCTCTAATAATTAGTGATGTAGAGCAGCTTTTCATGTGCTTCTTGGCCATTTGTGTATCTTCTTTGGAGAAATGTCTATTTAGGTCTTCTGATCATTTTTGGATTGTGTTGTTTGTTTTTTAACACTGAGCTGCAGGAGCTGTTTATATATTTTAGAGATTAATCCTTTGTCCATTGATTCATTTGCAAATATATTCTCCCATTCTCAGGGTTGTCTTTTCATCTTGTTTATGGTTTCCTTTGCTGTGCAAAAGCTTTGAAGTTTCATTAGGTCCCATTTGTTTATTTTTGTTTCTATTTCTATTACTCTGGGAGGTGGATCAAAAAAGATCTTGCTCTGATGTATGTCAAAGAGTGTTCTTCCTATGTTTTCCACTAACAGTTTTATAGTGTCTGGTCTTACATTTATGTCTCTACTCCATTTTGAGTTTATTTTTGTGTACAGTGTTAGGGAGTGTTCTAATTTCATTCTTTTACATGTAGCTGTCCAGTTTTCCTATCACCATTTATTGAAGAGACTGTCTTTTCTCCATTGTATCCTTGCCTCTTTTGTCATAGGTTAGTTGACCATAGGTGTGTGGGTTTATCTCTGGGCTTTCTATCTTGTTCCATTGATCTATGTTTCTGTTTTTGTGTCAGTACCATAATGTCTTGATTACTGTAGCTTTGTAGTATAGTCTGAAGTCAGGGAGTCAGATTCCTCCCACTGCTTTTTTTTCCCTTCAAGACTGCTTTGGCTATTCGGGGTCTTTGTGTCTCCGTACAAATTTTAAGATTCTTTTGTTCTAGCTCCGTAAAAAATGACATTGGTAACTTGATAGAGATTGCATTGAATCTGTAGATTGCTTTGGGTAGTAGAGTCATTTTCACAATATTGATTCTTCCAATCCAAGAACATCATATATCTCTCCATCTGTTGGTATCATCTTTAATTACTTTCATCACTGTCTTACAGTTTTCTGCATACAGGTCTTTTGTCTCCTTAGGTAAGTTTATTCCTAGGTATTTTATTCTTTTTGTTGCAATGGTAAATGGGAGTGTTTCCTTCATTTCTCTTTCAGATTTTTCATCATTAGTTTATAGGAATGCAAGAGATTTCTGTGATTAATTTGGTATCCTGCAAATTTACCAAATTCATTGATTAGCTTTAGTAGTTTTCTGGTGGCATTTTTAGGATTCTCTATGTATAGTATCATGGCATCTGCAAACAGTGACAGTTTTACTTCTTCTTTTCCAATTTGTGTTCCTTTTATTTCTTTTTCTTCTCTGATTGCCATGGGTAGGACTTCCAAAACTATGTTGAATAATAGTGGTAAAGGGGACATCCTTGTCTTGTTCCTGATCTTAGAAGAAATGCTTTCAGTTTTTCACCATTGAGAGTGATATTTGCTGTGGGTTTGTCATATATGGCCTTTTTTTATGTTGAGGTAGGTTACCTCTATGCCCACTTTCTGCAGAGTTTTTATCATAAATGGGTGTTGCAGCAATCAGAGAAGAAAAGGAAATAAAAGGAATCCAAATTGGAAAAGAAGAAGTAAAGCTGTCACTGTTTGCAGATGACATGATACTATACACAGAGAATCCTAAAGATGCTACCAGAAAACTACTAGAGCTAATCAATGAATTTGGTAAAGTAGCAGGATACAAAATTAATGCACAGAAGTCTCTGGCATTCCTGTACACTAATGATGGAAAATCTGAAAGTGAAATCAAGAAAACACTCCCATTTACCATTGCAACAAAAAGAATAAAATATCTAGGAATAAACCTACCTAAGGAGACAAAAGACCTGTATACAGAAAATTATAAGACACTGATGAAAGAAATTAAAGATGATACAAATAGATGGAGAGATATACCATGTTCCTGGATTGGAAGAATCAATATTGTGAAAATGACTCTACTACCCAAAGCAATCTACAGATTCAATGCAATCCCTATCAATCTCCCACTGGCATTTTTCACAGAACTAGAATAAAAAAGTTCACAATTTGTATGGAAACACAAAAGACCCTGAATAGCCAAAGCAATCTTGAGAATGAAACATGGAGCTGGAGGAATCAGGCTCCCTGACTTCAGACTATACTACAAAGCTACAGTAATCAAGATAGTGTGGTACTGGCACAAAAACAGAAAGATAGATCAATGGAACAGGATAGAAAGCCCAGAGATAAACCCACGCACATATGGTCACCTTATCTTTGATAAAGGAGGCAGGAATGTACAGTGGAGAAAGGACAGCCTCTTCAATAAGTGGTGCTGGGAAAACTGGACAGGGACATGTAAAAGTATGAGATTAGATCACTCCCTAACACCATACTCAAAAATAAGATAAAAATGGATTAAAGACCTAAATGTAAGGCCAGAAACTATCAAACTCTTAGAGGAAAACATAGGCAGAACACTCTATGACATAAATCACAGCAAGATCCTTTTTGACCCACCTCCTAGAGAAATGGATATAAAAACAAAGATTAACAATTGGGAGCTAATGAAACTTCAAAGTTTTTGCACAGCAAAGGAAACCATAAACAAGACCAAAAGACAACCCTGAGAATGGGAGAAAATATTTGCAAATGAAGCAACTGACAAAGGATTAATCTCCAAAATTTATCAGCAGCACATGCAGCTCAATAGCAAAAAAACAAACAACCCAATCCAAAAATGGGCAGAAGACTTAAATAAGCATTTCTCCAAAGAAGATATACAGACTGCCAACAAACACATGAAAGAATGCTCAACATCATTAATCATTAGAGATATGCAAATCAAAAGTACAATGAGATATCATCTCACACCAGTCAGAATGACCATCATCAAGAAATCTAGAAACAATAAATGCTGGAGAGGGTATGGAGAGAATGGAACACTCTTGCACTGCTGGTGGGAATGTGAATTGGTACAGCCACTATGGAGAATAGTATGGAGGTTCCTTAAAAAACTACAAATAGAACTACCATATGACCCAGCAATCCCACTATTAGACATATACCCTGAGAAAAGCATAAATCAAAGAGAGACATGTACCAAAATGTTCATTGCAGCTCTATTCACAATAGTCCGGAGATGGAAACAACCTAAGTGTCCATCATCGGATGAATGGATAAAGAAGATGTGGCACATATATACAATGGAATATTACTCAGCCATAAAAAGAAACGAAACTGAGCTATTTGTAATGAGGTGGATAGACCTAGAGTCTGTCATAGAGAGTGAAGTAAGTCAGAAAGAGAAAGACAAATACTGTATGCTAACACATATATATGGAATTTAAGAAAAAAAAAATATCATGAAGAACTTAGGGGTAAAACAGGAATAGAGACACAGACCTACTGGGGCTGGGCTTGGGGATATGGGGAGGGGGGGCTGTGACGGGGTGGGGGAGAGGCATGAACGTGTATACACTGCCGGGCGTGAGGTGGATGGATGGTGGAGGGTGGCCACATGGCACGGGGGGATCGGCTCGGTGCTTTGTGGCTGCCTGGAGGGGTGGGATGGGGGTGGGAGGGAGGGAGATGCAGGAGGGAAGGGATGTGGGAACAGATGTATATGTATGACTGATTCACTTTGTTGTAAAGCAGAGACTAATAAAATAAATAAATAAATAAATAAATGGGCGTTGAATTTTGCCAAAGTTTTACTGCATCTATTGAGATGTTCTTATGGTTTTGATTCTTCAATTTGTTAATATGGTATATCACATTGATTGATTTGTGTATATTGAAGAACCCTTTCATCCCTGGGATAAATCCTACTTGATCATGGTGTATGATCCTTTTAATGTGTTGTTGGACTCTGTTTGCTAGTATTTTGTTGAGGATTTTTGCATCTATATTCGTCAGTGATATTGGTATGTAATTTTCTTTTTCTTTTTTTTTTGTAGTATCTTTGTCTGGTTTTGTGATCAGGGTGATGGTGGCCTCATAGACTGAGTTTGGGAGTTTTCCTTCCTCTGTAATTTTTTGAAAGAGTTTCAGAAGGATGGGTGTTAGCTCTTCTCTAAAGGTTTGATAGAAGTCACCTTTATAGCTATCTGGTCCTGGACTTTTGTTTGTTGGAAGATTTTTAATTACAGTTTCAATTTCTTTACTTGTGATTGATCTGTTCATATTTTCTATTTCTTCCTGGTTCAGTCTTGGAAGGTTATACCTTTCTAATGATTTTTCCATTTCTTCCAGGTTGTCCATTTTATTGGCATAGAGTTGCTTGCAGTAGTCTCTTAGGATACTTTGTATTTCTGCAGTGTCTGTTGTAACTTCTCCTTTTTCATTTCTAGTTTTATTGATATGAGACTTCTCTCTGTTTTTCTTCATAGGTCTGGCTAATGGTTTATCATTTTTTTATCTTCTCAAAGAACCAGTTTTAGTTTTATTGATCTTTGCTATTGTTTCTTTCATTTCTTTTTCATTTATTTCTGATCTGATCTTTATGATTTCTTTCCTTCTGCTAACTTTGTGTTTTGTTTGTTCTTCTTTCTCTAGTTCCTTTAGGTCTAAGGTTAGATCATTTATTTGAGATTTTTCTTGTTTCTTGAGGTAGGCTTGTATAGCTATAAACTTCCCTCTTAGAACTGCTTTTGCTGCATCCCATAGTTTTTGGATTGTCATGTTTTCATTGTCATTTTTCTCTAGGTACTTCTTGATTTCCTCTTTGATTTCTTCAGTGATCTCTTGGTTATTTAGTAGCATATTGTTTACCCTCCATGTGTTTTTGTTTTTCACATTTTTTCCCCTGTAATTCATTTCTAATCTCATAGCGTTGTGGTCAGAAAAGATGCCTGATATGATTTCAATTTTCTTAAATTTACTGAGGCTTGTTTTGTGGCCCAAGATGTGATCTATCCTGCAGAATGTTCCATGCACACTTGAGAAGAAAGTGTAATCTGCTGTTTTTGTATGGAAAGTCCTATAAATATCAATTAAATCTATTTGGTCTGTTGTGTTATTTAAAGCTTCTGTTTCCTTATTTATTTTCATTTTGGATTATCTGTCCATTGGTGTAAGTGAGGTGTTAAAGTCCCCCACTATTATAGTGTTACTGTTAATTTCCTGTTTTAAAGCTGTTAACAGTTGATTTATGTATTGAGGTGCTCCTATGTTGGGTGCATATATATTTATAATTGTTATATCTTCTTCTTGGATTGATCCCTTGATCATTATGTAGTGTCCTTCCTTGTCTCTTGTAACATTCTTTATTTTAAAGTCTATTTTATCTGATATGAGTATTGCTACTCCAGCTTTCTTTTGATTTCCATTTGCATGGAATACCTTTTTCCATCCCCTCACTTTCATTCTGTATGTATCCCTAGGTCTGAAGTGGGTCTCTTGTAGGCAGCATATATATGGGTCTTGTTTTTGTATCCATTCAGCCAGTCTGTGTCTTTTGCTGGGAGCATTTAATCCATTTTCATTTAAGGTAATTATCGAGATGTATCTTCCTATGACCATTTTCATAATTGTTTTGGGGTTTTTTTTGTAGCTCCTTTTCTTCTCTTGTGTTCCCCACTTAGAGAAATTCCTTTAACATTTGTTGTAGAGCTAGTTTGGTGGTGCTGAATTATCATAGCTTTTGCTTGTTTATAAAGCTTTTGATTTCTCCATCGAATCCGAATGAGATACTTGCCGGATAGAGTAATCTTGGTTGTAGGTTCTTCCCTTTCATCACTTTAAGTATATCATGCCACTATCTTCTGGCTTGTAGAGTTTCTGCTGAGAAATCAACTGTTAGCCTTATGGGATTTCCATTGTATGTTATTTTTCATTTTTGCCTTGCTTCTTTAAATAATTTTTCTTTGTCTTATTTTTTGCCAAGTTTGATTACTATGTGTCTCGGTGTGTTTCCCCTTGGGTTTATACTGTATGACACTCTCTGTGCTTCCTGGACTTAGGTGGCTCTTTCCTTTCCCATGTTAGGGAAGTTTCCAACTATAATCTCTTCAAATATTTTCTCTGGTTTTTCTCTCTCTCTTCTCCTTCTGACACCCCTATAATGTGAATGTTGTTGCGTTTAATGTTGTCCCAGAAGTTTCTTAGGCTGTCTTCCTTTCTTTTCATTCTTTTTTCTTTATTCTCTTCCACAGCAGTGAATTCCACCATTCTGTCCTGCAGGTCAGTTATCCATTCTTCTGCCTCAGTTATTGTGCTATTGATTCCTTCTAGTGTAGTTTTCATTTCAGTTATTGTATTGTTCATCTCTGTTTGTTTGCTCTTTAATTCTTCTAGGTCTTTGTTAAACATTTCTTGCATCTTCTCAATCTTTGCCTCTATTCTTTTTCCGAGCTCTTGGATCATCTTCACTATCATTATTCTGAACTCTTTTCTGGAAGGTTGCCTATCTCCACTTCATCTAGGTTTTTTTTTTTTTTCTGGGCTTTTATCTTTTTTCTTTATCTGGTACATAGCTCTCTGCCTTTTCCTCTTGTCTATCTTTTTGTGAATGTGGTTTATGTTCAACAGGCTGCAGGATTGTAGTTCTTCTTGCTTCTGCTGTCTGCCCTCTGGTGGATGAGGCTATCTAAGAGTCTTGTGTAAGTTTCCTGATGGGAGGGACTGGTGGTGGGTTGAGCTGACTGTTGTTCTGTTGGGCAGCACTCAGTAAAACTTTAATCCCCTTGATTGCTGATGGGTGGGGCTTGGTTCCCTCTCTGTTTGTTGTTTGACCTGAGGCCACTCAACACTGGATCCTACCTGCGCTATTTGGTGGGGCTAATGACAGACTCTGGGAGAACTCATGCCAAGGAGTACTTCCCAGAACTTCTGCTGTCAGTGTCCTTGTCACTTCAGTGAGCCACAGCCACCCCTGCCTCTGCAGGAGACCCTCCAACACTAGCAGGTAGGTCTGGTTCAGTCTCCCCTGGGGTCACTGCTCCTTCCCGTGGGTCCCGATGCACACACTACTTTGTGTGTGCCCTCCAAGAGTGGAGTCTCTGTTTTCCCCAGTCCTGTCGAAGTCCTGCAATCAAATCCCACTTGGCTTCAAAGTCTGATTCTCTAGCCATTCCTCCTCCCGTTGCCGGATCCCCAGGTTGGGAAGCCTGACATGGGGCTCATAATCTTCAGTCCAGTGGTTGGACTTCTGTGGTATAAGTGTTCTCCAGTCTGTGAGTCACCCACCCAGCAGTTATGGGATTTGATTTTACTATGATTGCACCCCTCTTACTGTCTCTTTGTGGTTTCTCCTTTGTCTTTTGATGTGGGTTATTTTTTTGTGAGTTCCAGTGTCTTCTTATCAATGATTGTCCAACAGCTAGTTGTGAATCTTGTGTTCTCAGAAGAGGGAGTGAGAGCATGTCCTTCTACTCAGCCATCTTGTTTCCTCCTCCATCCTGTATTGTTTTTATAGAAAATTATTTTTTATATTCTGGATATACAAAAATATTTGGGGGCTTCCCTGGTGGTGCAGTGGTTGAGAGTCCACCTGCCGATGCAGGGGACACAGGTTCGTGCCCCGGTCTGGGAAGATCCCACATGCCACAGAGCGGCTGGGCCCGTGAGCCATGGCTGCTGAGCCTGCACATCCAGAGCCTCTGCTCCACAACGGGAGAGGCCACAACAATGAGAGGCCGCGTACTGCAAAAAATATATATATATATATATTTTGTAAAAGAATTTAAAAAATCCCTGTAGACCTTTTTTTTTTTTTTTAGGAGAATAATTTTAGGATTTCAAATTTATTTTGTTTCAGACTTTAAAATAATCTTTGAACTCATACCCACTTATTGCTTGTTGTATCAAATGTATTCCCTTGCCTATAATTCTAATAGCATGCCCTAATTAACTCATTTTATCTTTTAGTATAAATCAATTACAATTAGAATAGGGGTTGTTAAATCTCAGTGGAGTATTGTTCCATGTTAAAAACATTTTTACTCAAGAGATCAAGTGTGATTAACTTCAGTAAGAGACTAAAAGGTCAAATTATTTTGAGTAGAGGGAAATAGTCACAAGTTCTTTCTTTATAGAATATTCCATTTCTAATAGCAGGATGATAAATCTCCATTAGTCTTATTAATTTACTCCAAAGTAAATTTTAAGTGTTTTTCTCAAGCAACAAGCAAGCATGTGAGGTTAAATCGAAGGCAACTACACAGGGGCTGTCAAGTATGATCCCCCAAACAGATTCTCCTGAAAGAGATATGAATGATGGATTTTGTGGCTGCCACTTTGACTTCTTGGTCTGATTTTTCTCTTCTCAGAGTGTTTTTGAGATTGACCCATTTTGTTGCATGTATCACTCATTTCTGTTTTCTTTTTTATCCCTGAATAGTATTCCATGGTCTGTAGTTATGTACCAAAATTTATCTATTCACTGTTTAATGAATACCTAGGCTGTTTCTAAATTTGGTGACTAGTAATAAATTTGCCATAACCCTTCAAATATATACGTACTTGTAGGGACATATGCTTTCATGTGCTCTATGGTAAATCTCAGGACTGAAAATGCTAATCATATGTTTAACTTTCTAGGGTACCCTGTCTTTTCTACCATCATTACTGGTAGAAAACAATGATGGTGGAAAAGGCAGTTTCTTACAATGTTGCATTGCAATAATGCATATATGAAACATTTATGAGAGTGCATTATTCAGCTCCTTGCCAGCACTTGGAATTATCAGGATTTTTGTAGCTGTTGTTTGTTTTAATTTTAATAATTCTCATAGATGTGCAGTGGTATCTCAGAATGTTTTTAATTTGTTTTTTGATGACTAGTGGTATTGAGCAAATTTTTATATGCATATATGTCATCCATATCTCTTTGGTGAAGAGAAGGCACCAGTGAAGTGTCCAGTTAAATCTTTCAGCTAATTTTCATTAGAGATTTTTTTCTTTTTATTGAATTTTAGGTGTTCTTTATATCGTCTGGATGAAATTCTCTTATCAGATAGGCATTTGCAAGCACATTTTTCCAAGTGTGGGGCTTGTCTTTCCATTGTCATAACAGTGTATTTCAAAGAAAAGTTTTTAATTTAATAAAGTGGAATTTATTAATTTTTATTGGTTTTTGTTGTTACATTTAAGATTTTTGTCTAATGATTACAAAAATTTTCTTACATATTTGTACCTCAGGTTTTATAGTTTTAGGTTTTATATTTGAGGATATGATCCATTTTGATTAGGGCTGATTTTTCATATATATTTTGAGGTCTGAGTAAAAGTTCTTATATCTACACACAGATCTCCAGTGTTTTAACACCTTTTTTGAAAAGATGACTCTTTTTCATTCTATATATATATATATATATATATATATATATATATATATATATATATATCACATCTTCTTTATCCACTCATCTGTTTTTTTATTAGTTTCTGCTTTATAACAAAGTGAATCAGTCATACATATACATCTGTTCCCATATCCCTTCTCTCTTCCATCTCCCTCCCTCTCACCCTCCCTATCCCACCCCTCCAGGTGGTCACAAAGTACCAAGCTGATCTCCCTCTGCTATGCGCCTCTTCCCACTATCAATCTACCTTACGTTTGGTAGTGTATATATATCCATGCATCTCTCTCACTTTGTCACAGCTTATGCTTCCCCCTCCCCATATCCACAAGTCCATTCTCAAGTAGGTCTGTGTCTTTATTCCCGTTTTACCCCTAGGTTCTTCATGACATTTTTTTTTCTTAAATTCCATATATATGTGTTAGCATATGGTATTTGTCTTTATCTTTCTGACTTACTTCACTCTGTATGACAGACTCTAGGTCTATCCACTTCATTACAAATAGCTCAATTTCGTTTCTTTACATGGCTGAGTAATATTCCATTGTATATATGTGCCACATCTTCTTTTTTTTGTTTTGTTTTTTTTGTTTGTTTTTTGTTTTTATTAGTTTCTGCTTTATAACAAAGTGAATCAGTCATACGTATACATCTGTTCCCACATCCCTTCCCTCATGCATCTCCCTCCCTCCAACCCTCCCCATCCCACCTCTCCAGGTGTTCACAAAGCACCGAGCTGATCTCCCTGTGCTCTGCGGCTGCTTCCCACTATCTATCTACCTTACGTTTGGTAGTGTATATATGTCCATGCCTCTCTTTCGCTTTGTCACAGCTTACCCTTCCCCCTCCACATATCATCAAGTCCATTCTCAAGTAGGTCTGTGTCTTTATTCCCGTTTTACCCCTAGGTTCTTCATAACATTTTTTTTTAATTCCATATATATGTGTTAGCATACGGTATTTGTCTTTCTCTTTCTGACTTACTTCACTCTGTATGACAGACTCTAGGTCTATCCACCTCATTACAAATAGCTCAGTTTCGTTTCTTTTTATGGCTGAGTAATATTCCATTGTATATATGTGCCACATCTTCTTTATCCATTCATCCGATGATGGACACTTAGGTTGTTTCCATCTCCGGGCTATTGTGAATAGAGCTGCAATGAACATTTTGGTATATGTCTATTTTTGAATTATGGTTTTCTCAGGGTATATGCCTAGTAGTGGGATTGCTGGGTCATATGGTAGTTCTATTTGTAGTTTTTTAAGGAACCTCCATACTGTTCTCCATAGTGGCTGTACCAATTCACATTCCCACCAGCAGTGCAAGAGTGTTCCATTCTCTCCATACCCTCTCCAGCATTTATTGTTTCTAGATTTCTTGATGATGGTCATTCTGACTGGTGTGAGATGATATCTCATTGTACTTTTGATTTGCATATCTCTAATGATTAATGATGTTGAGCATTCTTTCATGTGTTTGTTCGCAGTCTGTATATCTTATTTGGAGAAATATCTATTTAGGTCTTCTGCCTATTTTTGGATTGGGTTGTTTGTTTTTTTGCTATTGAGCTGCATGTGCTGCTGATAAATTTTGGAGATTAATCCTTTGTCAGTTGCTTCATTTGCAAATATTTTCTCCCATTCTCAGGGTTGTCTTTTGGTCTTGTTTATGGTTTCCTTTGCTGTGCAAAAGCTTTGAAGTTTCATTAGCTCCCATTTGTTTATTTTTGTTTTTATTTCCATTTCTCTAGGAGGTGGGTCAAAAAGAATCTTGCTGTGACTTATGTCATAGAGTGTTCTTCCTATGTTTTCCTCTAAGAGTTTGATAGTTTCTGGCCTTACATTTAGGTCTTTAATCCATTTTGAGCTTATTTTTGAGTATGGTGTTAGGGAGTGATCTAATCTCATACTTTTACATGTCCCTGTCCAGTTTTCCCAGCACCACTTATTGAAGAGGCTGTCCTTTCTCCACTGTACATTCCTGCCTCCTTTATCAAAGATAAGGTGACCATATGTGCGTGGGTTTATCTCTGGGCTTTCTATCCTGTTCCATTGATCTATCTTTCTGTTTTTGTGCCAGTACCACACTATCTTGATTACTGTAGCTTTGTAGTATAGTCTGAAGTCAGGGAGCCTGATTCCTCTAGCTCCATTTTACATTCTCAACATTGCTTTGGCTATTCGGGGTCTTTTGTTTTTCCAAACATATTTTGAAATTTTTTGTTCTAGTTCTGTGAAAAATGCCAGTGGTAGTTTGATAGGGATTGCATTGAATCTGTAGATTGCTTTGGGTGGTAGAGTCATTTTCACAATATTGATTCTTCCAGTCCAGGAACATGGTATATCTCTCCATCTATTTGTATCATCTTTAATTCCTTTCATCAGTGTCTTATAATATTCTGTATACAGGTCTTTTGTCTCCTTAGGTAGGTTTATTCCTAGATATTTTATTCTTTGTGTTGCCATGGTAAATGAGAGTTTTTCTTGATTACACTTTCCGATTTTTCATCATTAGTGTACAGGAATGCCAGAGACTTCTGTGTATTAATTTTGTATCCTGCTACTATACCAAATTCATTGATCAGCTCTAGTAACATCTTTAGGATTCTCTGTGTATAGTATCATGTCATCTGCAAACAGTGACAGCTTTACTTCTTCTTTTCCAATCTGGATTCCTTTTATTTCCTTTTCTCTTCCGAGTGCTGTAGCTAAAACTTCCAAAACTATGTTGAATAAGAGTGGTGAGAGTGGGCATCCTTGTCTTGTTCCTGATCTTAGTGGAAATGGTTTCAGTTTTTCACCATTGAGGATGATGTTGGCTGTCAGTTTGTCATATATGGCCTTTATTACGTTGAGGAAAATTCCCTCTATGCCTACTTTATACAGGGTTTTTATCATAAATGGGTGTTGAATTTTGTCAAAAGCTTTCTCTGCATCTATTGAGATGATCATAAGGTTTTTCTCCTTCAATTTGTTAATATGGTGTATCACGTTGATTGATTTGTGTATATTGAAGAATCCTTGCATTCCTAGAATAAACACCACTTGATCATGGTGTATGATCCTTTTAGTGTGCTGTTGGATTATGTTTGCTAGTATTTTGTTGAGGACTTTTGCATCTATGTTCATCAGTGATATTGGCCTGTAGTTTTCTTTCTTTGTGACATCCTTGCCTGGTTTTTGGTATCAAGGTGATGGTGCCCTTGTAGAATGAGTTTGGGAGTGTTCCTCCCTCTGCTATATTTTGGAAGAGATTGAGAAGGATAGGTGTTAGCTCTTCTCTAAATGTTTGACAGAATTCGCCTGTGAAGCCATCTGGTCCTGGGCTTTTGTTTGTTGGAAGATTTTTAATCACAGTTTCAATTTCAGTAGTTGTGATTTGTCTACTCATATTTTCTATTTCTTCCTGATTCAGTCTTGGCAGGTTGTGCATTTCTAAGAATTTGTGCATTTCTTCCAGGTTGTCCATTTTATTGTCATAGAGTTGCTTGTAGTAATCTCTCATGATCTTTTGTATTTCTGCAGTGTCTGTTGTTACTTCTTCTTTTTCGTTTCTAATTCTATTGATTTGAGTCTTCTCCCTTTTTTCTTGATGTGTGTGGCTTATGGTTTAACAATTTTGTTTATCTTCTCAAAAAACCAACTTTTAGTTTTACTGATCTTTGCTATCGCTTCCTTCATTTCTTTTTCGTTTATTTCTGATCTGATCTTTATGATTCTTTCCTTCTGTTAACGTTGGGGGATTTTTGTTCTTCTTTCTCTAATTGCTTTAGGTGCAGGTTCAGGTTGTTTACTCGAAATGTTTCCTATTTCTTAAGGTGTGTTTTTATTGCTATAATGTTTCCTCGTAGAACTGCTTTTGCTGCATCCCATAGGTTTTCGGTGCTCCTGTCTCCATTGTCATTTGTTTCTAGGTATTTTTTTCTTTCCTTTTTGATTTCTTCAGTGATCACTTCGTTATTAAGTAGTGTATTGTTTAGCCTCCATGTGTTTGTATTTTTTACAGATCTTTTCCTGTAATTGATGTCTAGTCTCATAGCATTGTGGTGGGAAAAGATACTTGATACAATTTCAATTTTCTTGAATTCACCAAGGCTTGATTTGTGACCCAAGATATGATCTATCCTGGAGAATGTTCCATGAGCACTTGAGAAAAATGTGTATTCTGTTGTTATTGGATGGAATGTCCTATAAATATCAATTAAGTCCATTTTGTTTAATGTATCATTCAAAGCTTGTGTTTCCTTATTTGTTTTCATTTTGGATGATCTGTCCATTGGTGAAAGTGGGGTGTATAGTCCCCTACTATGAATGTTTTAATGTGAATTTCCTCTTTTATGCCTGTTAGTATTTGTCTTATGTATTGAGGTGCTCCTATGTTGGGTGCATAAATATTTACAATTGTTATATCTTCTTCTTGGATCGATCCCTTGATCATTATGTAGTGTCCTTCTTTGTCTCTGCTAATAGTCTTTATTTTAAAGTCTATTTTGTCTGATATAAGAATTGCTACTCCAGCTTTCTTTTGGTTTCCATTTGCATGGAATATCTTTTTCCATCCCCTTACTTTCAATCTGTATGTGTCTCTAGGTCTGAAGTGGGTCTCTTGTAGACAGCATATATATGGGTCTTGTTTTTGTATCCATTCAGCCAGTCTGTGTCTTTTGGTGGGAGCATTTAGCCCATTTACATTTAAGGTAATTATCGAGATGTATGTTCCTATTCCCATTTCCTTAACTGTTTTGGGTTCGTTATTTTAGGTATTTTCCTTCTGTTGTGTTTCTTGCCTAGAGAAGATCCTTTAGCATTTCTTGTAAAGCTGGTTTGGTGATGCTGAACTCTCTCAGCTTTTGCTTGTCTGTAAATGTTTTAATTTCTCCATCAAATCTGAATGAGATCCTTGCTGGGTAGAGTAATCTTGGTTGCAGGTTTTTCTCCTTCATCACTCTAAATATGTCATGCCAGTCCCTTCTGGCTTGTAGAGTTTCTGCTGAGAGATCAGCTGTTAAACTGTTGGGGATTCCCTTGTGTGTTATTTGTTGTTTTTCCCTTGCTGCTTTTAATATGTTTTCTTTGTGTTTAATTTTTGACAGTTTGATTAATATGTGTCTTGGCATATTTCTCCTTGGATTTTTTCTGTATGGGACTCTCTGTGCCTCCTGGACTTGATTAACTATTTCCTTTCCCATATTAGGGAAGTTTTCAACTATAATCTCTTCAAATATTTTCTCAGTCCCTTTCTTTTTCTCTTCTTCTTCTGGAACCCCTATAATTCGAATGTTGGTGTGTTTAATGTTGTCCCAGAGGTCTCTGAGACTGTCCTCTGTTCTTTTCATTCTTTTTTCTTTATTCTGCTCTGCATCATTTATTTCCACTATTTTATCTTCCACCTCACTTATACATTCTTCTGCCTCAGTTATTCTGCTATTGATCCCATCTAGAGTATTTTTCATTTCATTTATTGTGTTTTTAATCATTTCTTGATTCATCTTTAGTTCTTCTAGGTCCTTTTTAACTGTTTCTTGCATTTTGTCTATTCTATTTCCAAGATTTTGGATCATCTTTACTATCATTATTCTGAATTCTTTTTCAGGTAGACTGCCTATTACCTCTTCATTTGTTAGGTCTGGTGGGTTTTTATCTTGCTCCTTCACCTGCTGTGTGTTTTTCTGTCTTCTCATTTTGCTTATCTTACTGTGTTTGGGGTCTCGTTTTTGCAGGCTGCAGGTTCATAGTTCCCGTTGTTTTTGGTGTCTGTCCCCAGTGGCTAAGGTTGTTTCAGTGGGTTGTGTAGGCTTCCTGTTGGAGTGGACTAGTGCCTGTGTTCTGGTGGATGAGGCTCGATCTTGTCTTTCTGGTGTACAGGTCCACGTCTGGTGGTGTGTTTTGGGGTGTCTGTGGCCTTATTATGTTTTTAGGCAGCCTCTCTGTTAATGGGTGGAGTTGTGTTCCTGTCTTTCTAGTTGCTTGGCATAGGGTGGCCAGCACTGTAGCTTGCTGGTCGTTGAGTGAAGCTGGGTGCTGGTGTTGAGATGGAGATCTCTGGGAGATTTTTGCCATTTGATATTATGTGGAGCTGGGAGGTCTTGTGGACCAGTGTCCTGAAGTTGGGTCTCCCACCTCAGAGGCACAGCACTGACTCCTGGCTGCAGCACCAAGAGGCTTTCATCCACCCGGCTCAGAATAAATGGGAGAAAAAGTAGAAAGAAAGAATTAGTAGAGGAAAGAAAGAAAGAAAGAAAGAAAGAAAGAAAGAAAGGAGGGAGGGAGTGAGGGAGGAAATAAATAAAGAAAGAAAGAAAGCATGAAAGAAAGAAGGGAGGGAGGGAGGGTGGAAGGAAAGAAAGAAAGAAAGAAAGAAAGAAAGAAAGGAGGGAGGGGAAGGGAGGGAGGGAGGACAGTAGGAAAAAGAGAAAGAGAGAAGATAAAGTAAAATAGAATAAAGTATGATAAAATATAATAGAATTATTAAAATTAAAAATTTATTATTAAAAACAAAACAAAACAAACAAACAAACAACAACAAAAACAAAAAAACGGACGGATAAAACCCTGTGTCAAATGGTGCAAGCAAAGCTATATAGACAAAATCTCACACAGAAGTATACACATACACTTTCACCAAAAGAGAACAAGGGGAAAAATATCGTAAATCTTGCTCTCAAAGTCCACCTCCTCAATTTGGGATAATTCGTTGTAAAAATAGGCAAAGGAGAAAAAATCATAGATCTTGTTCTCAAAGTCCACCTCCTCAATTTGGGATGGTTCGTTGTCTATTCAGGTATTCCACAGATTCAGTGTACATCAAGTTGATTGTGGAGCTTTAATCCGCTTCTTCTGAAGCTGCTGGGAGAGATTTCCCTTTTTCTACTTTATTCTCACAGCTCCCACGTCTCAGCTTTGGATTTGGCCCTGACTCTGCATGTAGGTCGCCAGAGGGCGTCTGTTCTTTTCTCAGACAGGACGGAGTTAAAGGAGCAGCTGCTTCGGGGGCTCTGGCTCCCTCAGGCCGGGGGGAGGGAGGGGTACGGAGTGCGGGGTGATCCTGTGGCGCAGAGGCCGGCATGACGTTGCACCAACCCAAGGCGCCCCGTGCGCTTTCCCGGGGAAGCCGTCCCTGGATCCCGGGACTCCGGCAGTGGAGGGCTGCACAGACTCCCCAGAAAGGGGGCATGGACAGTGACCTGCGCCTCTTGGCAGTGGCAGCAGCAGCCCCAGCGTCCCACGCCCGTCTCTGGGGTCCATGCTTTTAGCCGCGGCTCACACCCATCTCTGGAGCTCCTTTAAGCAGTGCTCTTAATCCCCTTTCTTTGCGCACCAGGAAACAAAGAGGGAAGAAAAAGTCTTGCCTTTTCAGCAGCTCCAGACATTTTCCTGGACTCCCTGCCAGCTAGCCATGGTGCACTAACCCCTTCAGGCTCTCTTCCCACCACCAACTCCAGTCCTCTCCCTGCGCTCCAACTGAAACCCGAAACCCGAGCCTCAGGTCCCAACCCCGCCCACCTCGGCGGCCGAGCAGACAAGCCTCTCGGGCTGGTGAGTGCTGGTTGGCACCGATCCTCTGTGTGGGAATCTCTCCACTTTGCCCTCCGCAACCCTGTTTCTGCACTCTCCTCCGCTACTCTGAAGCTTCCCCCTCTGCCACCTACAGTCTCCACACGCGAGGGGGCTTACTAGTGTGTGGAAACCTTTCCTCCTTCATGGCTCCCTCCCACTGGTGCAAGTCCCATCCCTATCCTTTTGTCTCTGTTTATTCTTTTTTCTTTTGCCCTACCCAGGTACGTGGGGAATTTCTTGCCTTTTGGGGTGTCTGAGGTCTTCTGTCAGCCTTCAGTAGGTGTTCTGTAGGAGTTGTTCCACGTGTAGATGAATTTCTGATGTATCTGTGGGGAGGAAGGTGATCTCCGTGTCTTACTCTTCCGCCATCTTCCCCCAGCTCTCCACTCATCTGTTGATGGACACTTAGGTTGCTTCCATACCTTGGTTACTGCAAATAGTGCTGCTGTGAACATTGGGGTGTATATGTCTTATCAAATTAGTGGGGGTGTTTTTTCAGATCTATACCCAGGAATTGTTGGATCATAAGGTAGTTCTATGTTTAATTTTTTGAGGAACCCCCATACTATTGTCCATATTGGACAACGCTATTTACATTGCCACCAACAGTGTAGTAAGGGTCTCTTTTTTCCACATCCTCATGAACACGTGTTATTTCTTGTCTTTTGACAATAACCATTCTGACAGATGTGGGGTAATATCTTATTTCAGTTTTGATTTTCATTTCCCTGATGATTAGTGATGTTGAGCATCTTTTCATGTGCTTGTTGGGCATTTGTATGTCTTCTTTGGAAAATACCTATGAATATCTTATATGTAAGACTTTAAGACATTTTGAGTTTTTTTGTGTATGTAGTGTGAGAAAACGTTCATTTCTTTCTTTCACATGTAGATGTCCAGGTCTCCCAATACCACTTATTGAAGTATTTTTCCCTATTGTATACCCTTACCTCTTCTGTGACAGTACCACACTGTTTCAATTATTGTACTTTTGTAGTATAGTCTTCAGTTCAGCAATATGCATTTGAGGTTCCTCCATGTCTTTTCATGAATTGATAGTTCATTGCCTTTTACCACTAACTAATATTCCATTATATGAATGTACCACAGATTATTATTATTTTTCTACATCTTTATTGGAGTATAATTGCTTTAAATGGTGTGTTAGTTTCTGCCTTATAACAAAGTGAATCAGTTATACATATACATATGTCCCAATATCTCTTCCCTCTTGCATCTCCCTCCCTCCCACCCTCCCTATCCCACCCCTCTAGGTGGTCACAAAGCATCGAGCTGATCTCCCTGTGCTATGCAGTTGCTTCCCACTAGCTATCTATTTTACATTTGGTAGTGTATATATGACCAGGCTACACTCTCACTTTGTCACAGCTTACCCTTCCCCCTCCGCATATCCTCAAGTCCATTCTCTAGTAGGTCTCTGTCTTTACTCCTGTCTTACTTCTAGGTTCTTCATTACATTTTTTTCTTAGATTCTATAAATATGTGTTATCATATTGTATTTGTCTTTCTCTTTCTGACTTACTGCACTCTGTATGACAGATTCTAGGTCTATCCACCTCACTACAAATAACTCAATTTCGTTTCTTTTTATGGATGAGTAATATTCCATTGTATATATGTGCCACATCCTCTTTATCCATTCTTCCAATGATGGACACATAGATTGTTTCCATCTCCTGGCTATTATAAATAGAGCTGCAACGAATACTTCGGTACATGACACTTTTTGAATTATGGTTTTCTCAGGGTATGTCCCAGTAGTGGGATTGCTGGGTCATATGGCACTTCTATTTGTAGTTTGTTTAAGGAACCTCCATACTGTCCTCCATAGTGGCTGTACCAATTCACATTCCCACCAGCAGTGCAAGAGTGTTCCCTTTTTTCCACACCCTCTCCAGCAGTTATTGTTTCTAGATATTTTGATGATGGCCATTCTGACTGGTGTGAGATGATATCTCATTGTAGTTTTGATCTGCATATTTCTAATGATTAATGACGTTGAGCATTCCTTCATGTGTTTGTTGGCAGTCTGTATGTCTTCTTTGGAGAAATGTCTATTTCGGTATTCTGCCCATTTTTGGATTGGGTTGTTTGTTTTTTTCTTGTTGAGCTGCATGAGCTGCTTGTAAATTTTGGAGATTAATCCTTTGTCAGTTGCTTCATTTGCAAATATTTTCTCCCACTCTGAGGGTTGTCTTTTGGTCTTGTTTATGGTTTCCTTTGCTGTGCAAAAGCTTTTAAGTTACATTAGGTCCCATTTGTTTTTTAATTTCCATTTCTCTAGGAGGTGGGTCAAAAAGGATATTGTTATGATTTATGTCATAGAGTGTTCTGCCTATGTTTTCCTCTAAGAGTTTGATAGTGTCTGGCCTTACATTCAGGTCTTTAATCCATTTTGAGCTTATTTTTGTGTATGGTGTTAGGAAGTGTTCTAATCTCATACTTTTACATGTAGCTGTCCAGTTTGTTCAGCACCACTTATTGAAGTGGCTGTCCTTTCTCCACTGTACATTCCTGCCTCCTTTATCAATGATAAGGTGACCATATGTGCATGGGTTTATCTCTGGGCTTTCTATCCTGTTCCATTGATCTATATTTATGTTTTTGTGCCAGTACCATACTGTCTTGACTACTGTAGCTTCGTAGTATAGTCTGAAGTCAGGGAGCCTGATTCCTCCAGCTCCATTTTTCTTTCTCAAGATTGCTTTGACTATTCGAGGTCTTTTGTGTTTCCATACAAATTGTGAAATTTTTTATTCTAGTTCTGTGAAAAATGCCAGTGGTAGTTTGATAGGGATTGCATTGAATCTGTAGATTGCTTTGGGTAGTAGAGTCATTTTCACAATATTAATTCTTCCAATCCAGGAACATGGTATATCTCTCCATCTATTTGTATCATCTTTAATTTCTTTCATCAGTGTCTTATAATTTTCTGCATATAGGACTTTTTTCTCCTTAGGTAGGTTTAATCCTAGATATTTTATTCTTTTTGTTGCAATGGTAAATGGGAGTGTTTTCTTGATTTCATTTTCAGATTTTTCATCATTAGTGTATAGGAATGCAAGAGATTTCTGTGCATTAATTTTGTATCCTGCTACTTTACCAAATTCATTGATTAGCTCTAGTAGATTTCTGCTAGCATCTTTAGGATTCTATATGTATAATATCATGTCATCTGCAAAAGTGACAGCTTTACTTCTTCTTTTCTGATTTGTATTCCTTTTATTTCCTTTTCTTCTCTGATTGCTGTGGCTAAAACTTCCAAAACTACGTTGAATAAGAGTGGTGAGATTGGGCAACCTTGTCTTGTTCCTTATCTTACTGGAAATGCTTTCAGTTTTTCACCATTGAGGAAAATGTTGGCTGTGGGTTTGTCACATATGGCCTTTATTACGTTGAGGATATTTCCCTCTATGCCTACTTTCTGGAGGGTTTTTGTCATAAATGGTTTTGAATTTTGTCAAAAGCTTTCTCTGCATCTATTGAAATTATCATATGGTCTTCCTCCTTCAAATTGTTAATATGGTGTATCACGTTGATTGGTTTGCATATATTGAAGAATCCTTGCATTCCTGGAATAAACCCCACTTGATCATGGTGTATGATCCTTTTAGTGTGCTGTTGGACTCTGTTTGCTAGTATTTTGTTGAGGATTTTTGCATCTATGTTCATCAGTGATATTGGCCTGTAGTTTTCTTTCTTTGTGACATCCTTGTCTGGTTTTGGTGTCAGGGTGATGGTGGCCTCATAGAATGAGTTTGCGAATGTTCCTCCCTCTGCTATATTTTGGAAGGGTTTGATAAGGATAGGTGTTAGCTCTTCTCTAAATGTTTGATAGAATGCGCCTGTGAAGCCATCTGGTCCTGGGCTTTTGTTTGTTGGAAGATTTTTAATCACAGTTTCAATTTCAGTGCTTGTGATTCTTCTGTTAATATATTCTATTTCTTCCTGATTCAGTCTTGGCAGGTTGTGCATTTCTAAGAATTTGTCCATTTCTTCCAGGTTGTCCATTTTATTGGCATATAGTTGCTTGTAGTAATCTCTCATGATCCTTTGTATTTCTGCAGTGTCAGTTGTTACTTCTCCTTTTTCATTTCTAATTCTATTGATTTGCGTCTTCTCCCTTTTTTTCTTGAGGAGTCTGGCTAATGGTTTATCAATTTTGTTTATCTTCTGAAAGAAACAGCTTTTTGTTTTATTGATCTTTGCTATCGTTTCTTTCATTTCTTTTTCATTTATTTCTGATCTGATCTTTATGATTTCTTTCCTTCTGCTAACTTTGGGGGGTGTTTTGTTCTTCTTTATCTAATTGCTTTAGTTGCAAGGTTAGGTTCTTTATTTGAGATGTTTCCTGTTCTTAACGTAGGATTGTATTGCTATAAACTTCCCTCTTAGAACTGCTTTTGCTGCCTCCTATAGGATTTGGGTCATCATTTCTTCATTGTCATTTTTCTCTAGGTATTTTTTGATTTCCTCTTTGATTTCTTCAGTGATCACTTCATTATTAAGTAGTGTATTGTTTAGTCTCCATGTGTTTGTATTTTTTACAGATCTTTTCCTGTAATTGATATCTAGTCTCATAAAGTTGTCGTTGGAAAAGATACTTGATACAATTTCAATTTTCTTGAATTCACCAAGGCTTGATTTGTGACCCAAGATATGATCTATCCTGGAGAATGTTCCATGTGCACTTGAGAAAAATGTGTATTCTGTTGTTTTTAGATGGAATGTCCTATAAATATCAATTAAGTCCATCTTGTTTAATGTATCATTTAAAGCTTGTGTTTCCTTATTTATTTTCATTTTGGATGATCTGTCCATTGGTGAAAGTAGGGCGTATAGTCCCCTACTATAAATGTTTTAATGTCAATTTCCCCTTTTATGCCTGTTAGTATTTGCCTTATGTATTGAGGTGCTCCTATGTTGGGTGCATAAATATTTACAATTGTTATATCTTCTTCTTGGATCTGTCCCTTGATCATTATTTAGTGTCCTTCTTTGTCTCTTCTAATAGTCTAGATTTTAAAGTCTATTTTGTCTGATATGAGAACTGCTAATCCAGCTTTATTTTGGTTTCCATTTGCATGGAATATCTTTTTCCATCCCCTCACTTTCAGTCTCTATGTGTCCCTAGGTCTGAAGTGGGTCTCTTGTAGACAGCATATATATGGGTCTTGTTTTTATATCCATTCAGCCAGTCTGTGTCTTTTGGTGTGAACATTTAATCCATTTACCTTTGAGGAATCATCAATATGTATGTTCCTATTCCTATTTTCTTAATTGTTTTGGGTTCATTATTGTAGGTTTTTTCCTTCTCTTGTGTTTCTTGCCTAGAGAAGATCCTTTAGCATTTGTTGTAAAGCTGGTTTGGTGATGCTGAACTCTCTCAGCTTTTGCTTGTCTGTAACTGTTTTAATTTCTCCATCAAATCTGAATGAGATCCTTGCTGGGTAGAGTAATCTTGGTTGTAGCTTTTTCTCCTTCATTACTTTAAATATGTCCTGCCAGTCTCTTCTGGCTTGTAGAGTTTCAGGTGAAAGATCAACTGTTAACCTTATGGGGATTCCCTTGTGTGTTATTTGTTGTTTTTCCCTTGCTACTTTTAATACATTTTCTTTGTATTTAATTTTTGACTGTTTTATTAATATGTGTCTTGGCATGTTTCTATTTGGATTTATCCTGTATGGGACTCTCTGTGCTTCCTGGACTTGATTAACTACTTCTTTTCCCATATTAGGGAAGTTTTCAACTATAATCTCTTCAAGTATTTTCTCAGTCCCTTTCTTTTTCTCTTCTTCTTCTGGAACCCCTATAATTTGAATATTGGTGCATTTAATGTTGTCCCAGATGTCTCTGAGACTGTCCTCGGTTCTTTTGATTCTTTTTTCCTTATTCTGCTCTGCAGTAGTTATTTCCACTATTTTATCTTCCAGGTCACTTATCCATTAAATTAAAATATTTTAATTGAATCCCTCTGGAATCAGTGCCTAGAATGCAATTGCTGGGTCACATGGTAACTGCATGTTCCGAGTTTTAAGAAAGTGTCAAAGTGTTTTCCAGAGTAGCCATACCATTTTAAATGTCTGCTATCTATTAGTGTTCCAGTTTCTCTGTATTCTTGCAAGCATTGTGTGTGTCACTATTTTTAATTTTAACCATTCTGATAGAAGTGTAGTGATATCTCATTGTTTTAATTTGTATTTTCCTAACAGTGATAAACATCTTTTCATTTGCTCATTTGTCATGTATATAACCTCTGTAGTGGTAAAATGTATCTTTATATATTTTGCCCATATTCTATCTAACTGGATTACTTGTTTTTAATTGTCCAATTTTGAGTTCTTTATCTATTTTAGATAATAATCCATTGTGAGGTGTATGTTTTGCAAATATTACTCCACATCTGTAGCTTGTCTTTCCATCTTGTTAAGTGGATTGCTGGCAGAGCAAACTTTTTTAATGTTGATGAAGTTCAGTTTATTAATTTTTTCCTTTTACATATTGTTCTTTTGTAACACACCTTCCTTAAAATGATGACTTTTTACACTCTTCCAGACCTAGGAAAGGAGAGTGCTGATATCTTTTTCTGAATCTAGAACAGGCTTGATTCAAATAACTGACAAGCCAGCAGAGAAAAGCATATTAAGGACCAATCTCACAAATCATGATAAAAACAGTACAAGTCAAAAATGTAATAACAGAATTTTTTAAAGAATCATGTCTAGCAGTTAAGTCAGGCATATAGACCTCAGGAGTATATTAACAGATCAAGGGATAAAAATGATATAAAGACCTAAATAAGTACCCAAAGAAACAATTTAAAAATTCTGATCCTTTCCTGATTAAACTAAGGGAATAAAACTTGGTAAAAATAATAATAATAATAAAAAGGAATAGACGGACATTCCATGGCATTTTTATATGTATATATTGTATATACTATATATATTTATTGTATACATTATATATATATATATATATATATATATATATATAGTTAGTTAGTTAGTTAGTTAGTTAGTTAGTTAGTATATAGAATGGCTCAACTCAAGACTGATGCCATATGACACCAACAGATAATACACTTCCAGGTTGCAGAATAATTATGCAATTTTATTTTAAAATGTTTGTATTAATTCTGTTATTAAAAACTGTTGGATTCAAATTTCAAGTATGACATTAAGGTGTAAGAGCAGTCATTTCTCAGGACTGTCAGCAGCCAGATCATACTTGTCACTACACTGCACATTAGTGATACCAAGCAGGCTCTTGTACCTGAGGTCATTAGAGGTACCTGGGGCAGCATCTTGATTTCTTTTTTCTTTTAGACCTTATGTTCATTTTATGTCTGAGATGCAGATGATTAATTGTGGATAGTACTGTACCTGATTTTGAAGCTTTTCTTTCCTGAGAAATTTAGAGTTGGCAAAGTGGGCATTCTGCTTTTAATTCATTCCAACGAGATGTGAAAAATTATCTAAATACACTTTTATTTGGAAGACTTGGCCTAAATGGAATTAAATAGCTAAACATAAGTATAGTTCCTAAAGGTTACTGTGTTTAATGTTATGAATTCTAGCCCAAAAGAATTCTATGAAGTTTGGAATCATGACATGATCTTATCCTTATTATTATTTCTGTTTTCATTAAAATTTTATTATTTTTGGCCCCAAAATATTCTAATTTACTTACCTAATCTACTCACTTTATATTTATATCCACTATCAATCTATTTTATTAAAAATTGCAAACTCAATTTTTTTCATATAAAATATCTTTTAAAATAATTGATTATTTCATCATTCAAACATTACTGTCTTATATGTGACTGTTAGCATTTCACCATTAAATATAAAATAAAATAAAAAATAAAGCATGCCTGCTTAGAGTTGTATGCAGATCACTAATCTTTACAAAAATAGAATAAGACAAAATAGTATGTTAAAAATATATACCTTGTTTTTATTATTTAGATTGTATTACTTACACATATTAAATATGATAATAATCTATTTGATCATTAATTATACACTAAAGCCAGAAAATAACCATTCCAAAAGCCTCAGCCTTCCAAAGGTCAAGGTCAAACAAAACTGAATTGTCAATATGGACAGAATATCAGAACTATGCCTGAACTTTTGTACAGCCCTAATGTATATGTATGTGTGTGTGTATGTATATATGTATGTATGTGTATACACACACACACACGTGGCAACAGAACAATTATACAATTTGTCTTTCAATGTACCTCTCCTCTATAAAAGTTAATAATGGTTTAATGTAATTTTCTTCTTTGAACATCTTACTTAAATGTTTAATCAGAGCTATTACGTCTAAACAAAAGCCAACATCCTATTCAAAAACAGAACACTAGAAGAATTCCAATAAAGTTAACACTGTTTCAAAGATGTTCACTCACCATTGTTTCTTAACCAGCCACATTGTTTAATCATCCAGGAGTAATTCCTGACCAGGGCTAGTGTGGCCAAGGTGAGTCTGGTTGGGTGAGTCTGTGCTCCACAGGCACTGCTTGGAAACCAAGGACATTCATTCCACTACAATGATCAGGATAGACCAGCCACACTAAGCTACTGAAAACAAATCTTAAAAAAATAAAATGTAATGTTTCATACATTTCTACCATTTTTCCGTGTTTATTGTTTGGAGTATTGATTTTTTTTTCAATTATTTTTATTATCTAAGGAAGAGAGTTTGCAGGTTTCCATTAACTATGAAATATATGGTGCAAAATTCTAACTATCCCCATCTTATAATGAACGATATATGTACCAAACATTCTCTCATTTAATCCTCACAGAAAAATCATATGCAATATGAATTTGTAAGCTTATACATAGGGAAACTGAAGCTATGACTTGCCCTACATCTCACAACAGTAAGATGCAAGACCATCACACTTCAAATCCGGCATCTACTCTACCCTAATGCCTGCTGGTCATGTTAGCACCTGTTTTCCTTAGCATCAGGTCTGAACAGCTTAATACAGAGCAGTAAGGTCCCTGAAAGTCAGATGATTTGCTAGGGCTTATTACAGAGCAAAATTCCCTGCATTTCCCAAGACACACACTCAGCACAGCACCTGAATTCATCCTTGAGCAGTGGGCTACTGCTCCTGGCAGCCAGGCAACCCCACACTAAGATCTGCCTCTGTTCAGCCCTGGATTTCTGCCACCCACCCTCCATTTCTGTAATTACCTCTAAATTTAACACACGGTCATTAATGATGATGCCTATGAGAATGTGATAATGTTTTCCTTCTTTCTTTGGATAAGTGCACCTACCCGTCTTACCCCACATTTTTAACAAGTGCAGCCTTAGATTAGCAAACCACAGGTTTTCTTTCTGACCGTGCTTCCATGGAAAGCTTATAGTTTTATCTATTCTAAAGTTCACTGAAGTAATTTTCTGCTTTCCTGCAGTTTTTAAGGCGATAATAAGTTCCAAAATTCACCAGCATTTCACTGAAAGAAGCTTGTCACGGTGGTTGGTAGCTAATGAAGGCCCCTTTAGTTTATCTTCATCAATTGTCAAATATTTGAGTCCGTGAAGTGGTGTGATGAGGTACAAAGACAGATATTTGAAGGGATTTTAACTCATTTGAGCAATTACATGCTTAACTGCCCTGTGATAATCTGCCAGTCTGAGTCTTTTCTACACAGCACAAGTGGAGAGTGTTAGAATAGATGGATTTAGAACATAAAGGCTTAGTCTGAATGGAAGAAAGGCACCAGAGAGATTAATTGCCAATAACAAACAGCAGGGCTGCTTGCAAGTTATATATCACATAGTTACCTACCAGCAGTGATGGAGGCCAGCTCACAGAGAGCAGGCCAGGTTGGGACAAAACAGGCATTACACAGAATCCTGAGTACCAATGACCACCAATTTACAGGAAGGTAGAGAATTCACTTTTTAAAAAGAATATACATACATACAATATATATATATATACAATATATACATATATTCACAAATGCAACATATACTTTAGCCTGCACCATACACATACATTTATACATGCAATATATACATATGGTTAAAAAATAGCAGCTTTTGTCAACATACCCATTTACAGATTTTAGAGGCTTCTTCTAGGGCCATTCTTCTAATAGTTAACTGAGTCTACTAACCCATTACTCCTATACCCTAGAAGTTTAATGTCTTTTAAATATTAGAAATTAAAATAAATGTGATTCAGGATAGATCATATCTTGGGTCACAAATCAAGTCTTGGTAAATTTAAGAAAATTGAAATCATATCAATTATATTTTATGACCACAATCCTATGAGACTAGATATCCATTACAGAAAAAAAAAAAAAACACTGTAAAAAATAAAAACACATGGAGGCTAAACAATACACTACTTAATAACCAAGAGTTCACTGAAGAAATCAAAGAGGAAATCAAAAAATACCTAGAAACAAATGACAATGAAAACACGATGACCCAAAACCTATGGGATACAGCAAAAGCAGTTCTAAGAGGGAAGTTTATAGCAATACAATCCTACCTTAAGAAACAAGAAACATCTCAAATAGACAACCCAACCTTGCACCTAAAACAATTAGAGAAAGAAGAACAAAAATTCCCCAAAGTTAGCAGAAGGAAAGAAATCATAAAGATCAGATCAGAAATAAATGAAAAAGAAATGAAGGAAATGATAACAAAGATCAAGAAAACTAAAAGCTGTTTCTTTGAGAAGATAAACAAAATTGATAAACCATTAGCCAGACTCATCAAGAAAAAAAGGGGGAAGATTCAAATCAATAGAATTAGAAATGAAAAAGGAGAAGTGACAACTGACACTGCAGAAATACAAAGGATCATGAGAGATTACTACAAGCAACTATATGCCTATAAAATGGACAACCTGGAAGAAATGGACAAATTCTTAAAAATGCACAACCTTCAGAGGCTGAACCAGGAAGAAATAGAAAATATGAACAGACCAATCAAAAGCATTGAAATTGAAACTGTGATTAAAAATCTTCCAATAAACAAAAGCCCAGGACCAGATGGCTTCACAGGAAAATTCTATCAAACATTTAGAGAAGAGTTAACACCTATCCTTCTAAAACTGTTCCAAAATGTAGCAGAGGGAGGAACACTCCCAAACTCGTTCTACGAGGCCACCATCACCCTGATACCAAAACCAGACAAGGATGTCACAAAGAAAGAAAACTACAGGCCAATATCACTGATGAACATAGATGCAAAAATCCTCAACAAAATACTAGCAAACAGAATCCAACAGCACAATAAAAGGATCATACACCATGATTAAGTGTGGTTTATCCCAGGAATGCAAGGATTCTTCAATATACGTACATCAATCAATGTGATACACCATATTAACAAATTGAAGGAGGAAGACCATATGATAATTTCAATAGATGCAGAGAAAGCTTTTGACAAAATTCAACATCATTTATGGTAAAAACCCTCCAGAAAGTAGGCAAAGGAACTTACCTCAACATAATAAAGGTCATATATGACAAAACCAGAGCCAACATCGTCCTCAGTGGTGAAAAACTGGAAGCATTCCTACTAAGATCAGGAACAAGAAAAGGTTGCCCACTCTCACCATTCTTATTCAACATATAGTTTTGGAAGTTTTAGCCACAGCACTCAGAGAAGAAAAAGAAATAAAAGGAATCCAAATCTGAAAAGAAGAAGTAAAGCTGTTGCTGTTTGCAGATGACATGATACTATACATAGAGAATCCTAAAGATGCTACCAGAAAACTACTAGAGCTAATCAATGAATTTGGTAAGTAGGAGGATACAAAATTAATGCACAGAAATCTCTTACATGATGAAAAATCTGAAAGTGAAATTAAGAAAACACTCCCATTTACCATTGTAACAAAAAGAATAAAATACCTAGGAATAAACCTACCTAAGGAGACAAAAGACCTGTATGCAGAAAAGTATAAGACACTGATGAAAGAAATTAAAGATGATACAAATAGATGGAGAGATATATCATGTTCTTGGATTGGAAGCATCAAAATTTTGAAAATGACTCTACTACCCAAGGCAATCTACAGATTCAATGCAATCCCTATCAAACTACCACTGGCATTTTTCACAGAACTAGAACAAAACATTTCACAATTTGTATGGAAACAAAACAAGTTCCCAAATAGCCAAAGCCATCTTGAGAAAGAAAAATGGAGCTGGAGGAATCAGCCTCCCTGACTTCAGACTATATTGCAAAGCTACAGTAATTAAGACAGCATGGTACTGGCACAAAAACAGAAATATAGATCAATGGAACAGGATAGAAAGCCCAGAGATAAACTCATGCACATATGGTCACCTTATCTTTGATAAAGGACACAAGAATATACAATGGAGAAAAGACAGCCTCTTCAATAAGTGGTGCTGGGCAAACTGGACAGCTACATGAAAAAGAATGAAAATAGAACACTCCCTAACATCATACATAAAAATAAGCTCAAAATGGATTAAAGACCTAAATGTAAGGCCAGACACTATAGGCAGAACACTCTATGACATAAATCACAGCAAGATCCTTTTTAACCCACCTCCTAGAGAAATGGAAATAAAATAAAAAATAAACAAATTGGACCTAATGAAACTTAAAAGCTTTTGCACAACAAAGGAAACCATAAACAAGACCAAAAGACAACCCTCAGAATGGGAGAAAATATTTGTAAATGAAGCAACTGACAAAGGATTAATCTCCAAAATTTAAAGCAGCTCATGCAGCTCAATAAGAAAAAAACAAACAACCCAATCCAAAAATGGGCAGAAGACCTAAATAGACATTTCTCCAAAGAAGATATACAGATTGCCAACAAACACATGAAAGAATGCTCAACATCATTAATCATTAGAGAAATGCAAATCAAAACTACAATGAGATATCATGTACCACCAGTCAGAATGACCATCATCAAAAAATCTAGAAACAATAAATGCTGGAGAGAGTGTGGAAAAAGGGAACCCTCTTGCACTGTTGGTGAGAATGTAAATTGATGCAGCCACTATGGAGAACAGTATGGAGGTTCCTTAAAAAACTGAAAATAGAACTACCATATGACCCAGCAATCCCACTACTGGACATATACCCTGAGAAAAACATAACTCAGAAAGAGTCATGTACCAAAATGTTCATTGCAGCACTATTTACAATATCCAGGACATGGAAACAACCTAAGTGTCCATAGGCAGATGAATGGATAAAGAAGATGTGGCACATACATACAATGGAATATTACTCAGCCATAAAAGGAAACAAAATTGAGTTATTTGTAGTGAGGTGGATGGACCTAGAGTCTGTCATACAGAGTGAAGTAAGTCAGAAAGAGAAAAACAAGTACCATATGCTAACACATATATATGGAATCTAAAAAAAAATGAAAAGAAAAAAATGGTCATGAAGAACTTAAGGGCAAGACTGAATAAAGATGCAGACCTACTAGAGAATGGACTTGAAGACATGGGGAGGAGGAAGGGTAAGCTGGGACAAAATGAGAGAGTGGCATGGACATATATACACTACCAAATGTAAAATAGATAGCTAGTGGGAAGCAGCTGCATAGCACAGAGATATCAATTCAGTGCTTTGTGACCACCTAGAGGGGTGGGATAGGGAGAGTGGGAGGGAGGGAGATCCAAGAGGGCACAGATATGGGAACATATGTATATGTATAACTGATTCACTTTGTTATAAACAGAAAGTAACACACCTTTGTAAAGCAATTATACTCCAATAAAGATATTAAAAAATAAAAAATAAAATACAATAAATGTGATGATTAGAGAGCCAAAATAATTTTGAAAAAGATGAACAAATCAAATGATCTTATCTCAAAACTTACCATAAAGCCATAGTGATCAAGATAGTGTGGTACTGGTATAAAGATAGATATATTGATCAATGGACAAAATAAAATCTTGACATAAAATAAATAATTTCATAAATGCATCCAGTCATTAAAAACATAATTTTAAGAAATCAAATATCAGGAAAAGATATTTTTATTACTGTTTTTGCTTTGGTTACTGAATCTTGATTTTCTGCTATCTTTCCCGGCTTGCTCTTTGATAATTTGTTTTTCTAGCAGGAGTTATCTAGAGTGATACCATGTTGATTACATTAGAACATTGTGATATATGATGTGATATTCTTCAATTTACTCACTTGTTCATTCACTAATTCATTTGTTTTATTCACCTAGCTAATGTTTCCTAAGCACCCCTTGAAGATTTTTCAGCATAGGAATGGAGATCAGGAGAAAAATTGGTGGAGGTAGTGGCATCTCAGGGGGTTTTGAAGACTAGTAGGATTCCCGAGAAATGGTGAGGGTCGGGCATTTCATGTGGGGAGAAGAGCATGAGCAAAGAGCAAAAATATGGAGAAAAAGTGCAGTGGATTAGGAATGAAGGGTATTTACTCTGGGAGGCCAGAGATAACATACCATCAGAGAGTTAGGGGGGTAAGAACTGTGCTTCAAGAAGGTTAACCTGATAGAAATTGTGTCAGGAGAAAAAAATCGGTGGGAGTGGGGAGACCAGTAGCATGGCTTTAAAGGTAATCTAAACCAGCCCACAATGAAGAGCAGTTGTGCTATTGTTAGGAAAGTGCGGATAGAGTGAGGGAAGGATATGTAGAATTAACAGCGGTATTTGTCCTCTGATTTGATGTGGTGGATGACAGAGGAAAGCATAGAAGATGGCCCCAGGCCTTAAGACTGGTGCCAGAGAGAGGAGTTGATGCCATTAGAAAGGAGAATGTGGAGGACAAGAATGGAGAGTAGATTTGTCAGAGCAGATCACTCTTTTCCTTCAGACAAAGTGTCAGTGGTCCTGACTCTGTTCCTCAGCTGATCAAAGAGTGGAGCTAGTGCCCTCCTGTGTCATGAAAGAGGACACAGGTCTTGAGTTTCTACACTGGCATGGTAGTTGAACTTGGAGCCTGGGTGAGATGAACAAGCAAAGGGGACCAACATCAATTCCCTGGGGATCACCCTGCCTGAGGGAGGAGGGTGACACACTGATGCTCACTGACTATTTCCTCTGGGAAAACACTGAGTTGAGGGCTTGCACATGATTCCTTTATCTCATTTACTATCCACAGCCACCATGTAAGACATATTCTTATTCTGACATGGCCAGTAAATGTCATAATTAGGTCTAGTCTGATGTCAAAGCAGGAAGAGACAGGTAAGAGGGGAAAGGGAGAGAGAAAACAACAGGAAATCTCATCTGTAGCAAAATCAGTGTGTTTAGGACATGAAGGTGTTTTCCTTCTTTGTGCTTCAGTTTCTTCCCCTCCAAACAAGTGACAATCTTGCTCTACATCTCAGATGAGGATAGATGAACGAAAGGATCCCACACTCATCAGTGAGGAGCTAGCAACTGAGCCCTTCTGTAGAGAATAATGCAAAAATAGATGTGCAAAATGGAGAAATAGTCATCCATAGTCATACACTTTTTACAAATACCATTGAGTCATCTGTATTTTCAAGATGCTATTTGAGTACTTATTGATTAAAACATAGTAAGTGCTCAATAAATCTTTAGTAAATGAGAAGATTGACAAAAGGCTGAACAATCATATTTTTACACTTATGGGCTTAATGTATGGATCTAGGCTGGTAAGAAATTAAGATCAGTAACTTCAGTGCCCCATGGACAGTTTCTTAGTGTAGTAGTGCTACCTACTATCTGTCTCCATAGGAGGTGCAGGATGAGGGAGGTCATGGATTTGTTGTTTCTAGGGAAGAGGTGGAAAATCTGCGTTAGAAGGGAAAAATCAGTAGTGAGGAATTAAATAGTGTGAGAAGGTAGAGGTGCATCATTATTTAGCCAGAAAGTGTGCACAATGAATTAAGTTATTCCCAAGGTATTTTCATCTAATGGAATTTGATACCCTTTATCTGGAAACAAAGTGAACTCCAAAAGCAAGCCTCTGGCATCATTTACCCATAGGACAGACAAATTTGTGCTTCCCACTCATGCTTCTTACCCAGCCTCCTTTGAAGTCAATATATTTGGAGTTAGTTTGCCATCATTAGAGTGCAGTTTCTAACACTGGAGCATAACTGGCCAACGGGCCCATCCAGACCTTTACAAGACTTGATGACTGACTTGGCCTAACTAAACATATAATGTACTGATGACTACCTGAAAAGCACTGGGTGTAACTAAACTTTTCCCTCCTTAGTCCTTTCTTTCCACAAGCAAGTAATAGACAACTAATAACTGCTTCTAGGTCTATGAAAGAACTCCCAAGAACAGAGGGCATGAACTGGTCTTTCCCTGATCCAGCCAGGTCTAAGGGATGAACCCAACCCAACCTAAAAATTTTTACAAATGTCTGTTTTATCTCAGCATGCCATTAAATATCATACTGTACACTTTCATATGTCCACACACTTTATTATAAAACTCTTGGTTTCCAAAACATTTGCATAAGATGGCATCCCCACTTTGGCATACACTTTGGCACAAAAACTGCACACCACCAGACTCACTTCACCCCAATGTGCAAAGCACGGTCCTTGGAAAAAGAGAAGTAAAGTTGCCACCCTCCAGTACCTGACAGTCTAGCAGGATAACAAATGAGGAAGCGACAACAGAGCATGATAAAAATTATGCAAGAAGTGGGGGTCAGAAACCAGAGCTATGGTCTCCTTTCCCTTTGTGAATAGTAGCACACAATCAGAGGATCAAATGATCTAACTGAGCCCCTGCGAGAGAATCTGAAGACAAGCTAGGAAGGTCTTTGATCCACCATGATAATATAGCACATCATTTCAGAAAGTTGTACATATGGCACTTAGTTTTGAACCTTACAGTACTGCTCAGGGCCACTTCCAGGTGCTGTTTCCCATCTGCCTGCATCCAGAGCATGGTTGCCCACACCCTCAGACTGGCACAGAGTCATACAATATGTGCTCTGCACTCATCTTTGCCTCACCCAGTCAAGTCTGTCTCCATGGCACCACTAACCAGCAGCTTGGTTCTCCCTTTCCACGTGGGTGTTATTACACTGCCTTAAACCATCCAAGTCACATTGTTCCTCCTCCAGCTGGCTGCCACTTCTCAGGAGGGCCATGCTGATGGATACGGCTCTCCTGACTTCATGCCATCACCACTCATGTGATTTTTCATTTGAAACGATCACCTTTAGCTGAATTTCAAAGTGCTCTCAAAGCAGTAATGAGATTCCCAGGCACTCTTTGGAACCCAAATGATTCTCTTGGAAACAGCACATGAACTCCACATGATCTATTTATTCCTATTCCTGTTCAGGTGGTAGCATATGGTGATGGTGAAGAGAGTACCTGTGCACTGATATTGTGAATTGCCATCATTGGCAGTCATCTGATGCACTCAGATGACAGTATATGGATGAACCGTGGCCTAAGAAAAAGCCATATCAGTCAGCAAAACAACACACGCCTCTGCTGTATGGAACCAAACCCTCCTAAGTCATATGGAGCACATTGTGCTGATGCTTTACTGCTAACCAAGGCAAGTCTTCCTTCTAGTCCTTAGCATAGCTCACCTTTCGAGGAAACTACATGTCAACAATTGTGCAAAGGCTTCTTTTTAAAGGTAAACCTGATGGGTTACTTTTCTGCTTAATGTCTTAGAGGTCACCCCTCCCCACCTTATTATAAATGTTAAAGACCACACTCCATGGTGTGAGCTGGCACATGAGTCATCTCCCATCGTTTCCATTCTCCCTCCATAAGAAGCTATTCATCAATTGCCAAACACATGCAAGTTCTCTTGCGCCCCTCTAGGCATCTACTCATAATGTTTCCTCTCCCTGGAATGCTATTCTTCCTCCTTCTACATAGAAAACATCTACTTGGGCTTCCCTGGTGGCGCAGTGGTTAAGAACCCGCCTGCCAATGCAGGGAACATGGGTTCAGGCCCTGGTCCGGGAAGATCCCACATACTGCGGAGCAACTAAGCCAGTGTGCCACAACTACTGAGCCCATGCGCCTAGAGCCCATGCTCCACAACAAGAGAAGCCACCGCAATGAGAAGCCCGCACGCCACAACAAAGAGTAGCCCTCGCTCGCTACAACTAGAGAAAGCCTGTGCGCAGCGACCAGAGACCCAACACAGCCAAAAACAAAATAAATTAATTAATTTATAAAAAAAGAAAAAAAGAAAACATCTGCTTGGACTTCAAGGTCCAGTTTAGTTACTGCTTCCTCTTTGTAGCACGGAGAGTCCCTTCCCCTTTGGTGCCCAGACTGCTTTGTACATGTATCTCTTGTGTTATTCCATCCTTATTTATCTATATATCTGATTCTCATGCCAGTCCGACTTCCTTGAGAGAAGGGTCACATCTTTCTGATCTTTGCTCAGGTCCCTAGCAGAATGTATAGCACATGGCGGATCCTCTACCATCATGTTGTGAACTTCAGCTTTCTTTAGATCTGTGAAATGCAGTCAGGGCTAAGACTTCCTTTGGGATCAAAGTCAAGCACAAACTCAAATCTGTACAGGAGCCAGGTGAGCGGCAGAAGTGAAATGAGTAATGTACACTCAGTAGAGACTGCGATACACTGAAGCACTCATGACTCATGACTGGCTCCAAGTCAGCTGTCACGACTCATCTCCAGTCAATCATGACTGTGCAGGACTGTGGACTAGGTCTTACTAAATTGTCGGATTACCACCACCCCAGCCCTCACCGCCTCCCCCAAACCGAGAGACTCCAAATTTTTAAAGATTAGTTTCTCTTACTTAACAATCAGAAAAATTCAAACTTCTAAAGTAATGTGTAAACCAAATATAACACATCTGTGGGATTTCAACCTCGACTTTACCTAACCTCTTTTAATCCTGTTCCAAGGTGGGGTAGGGAAGCTAAATCAGTCTTCCCCTCCCCCAAGCACGTGCCTCTGATGTGCAGAGGAGAGCTTAGAGCTGATTAATTATGAGTGTTAATAGCCTGACACTTAAAGTGATGAGGAGAAACAGCTATATCGTTAAAGGGTTAGTTTAATACACTAGTCTAAACGTTACCTTTTCTCCACCTAACACACCCTCAAATTGTCACCTCCAAATATTGAAGCATAAGTGTGCTTAGAATTTATAACACTGAACACAGCAGAACAAGGTCAAGCCATAAGTCTAACATTCCATATGTCTGAGTTCAGTATCTGACATCCCTATTCCCTTGGGGTACAACTTTTTAATTATTATTTATAGATCATCTTTTTCTTAACCACCTGAGAAGTGTAATTATCACCCTGAGATGCAATGTCTGAGGTATCATTTTTTTCTGAAATGGAAATTTTCTATCTAAGTAGAGATGGAGGCATACAATTTATTACCATAGCATCCCTGACAGCCAGTCAGAAATATGAGTGTGCAGAATCTGAAAACTAACTCATAATTAACAGTGGAACTGGATCATTTAAAAAAGAAAAAACAAACTAAACTCCTTTGCTTTCTCATAAGATTCCTTTTTCCTGACTTATCCCCATAGCTATTCCTATTATTGATGGAATTTTTGCCCTTATTACTATCTTGGTCCTGAACATAAAGTGTTAGGATAAATAGTTTTTATAAAATTTAATGAATGTTAGGTGCACATTTATTTTTCATTCCACATTTTGCAGACTGAATATTCTCCAGAGTGCTGGCATATTACCAAAATTGATAGTCATGGCATGCATGGAGCTCTAGCTAACATCTGAAGGGAGCATAACACCCAATGGGTTTTAAATCCAAGACCTCAGAACCAGCAGTCAAGACACTCAGGACTCATTGCCAGTTCTCCAAGATGAAAGATGTTCAAAGCTAGCAGTATGTAACTGCATTAACAACTCTGTAATTTTGAATGGATGATGCTAGGGGAGAGAATGGAGTTAGAAGTGTATAGGAGGAGAAAAAGAGACTTGACCAAAACTTTGATGACAGAATCCTGGCCAAAGGACATAATTGTATATGATGCATTTCAATTCCTGTGTTCCAGATGACTACTCTATGAAGTGTAGGCAATATTATGCCATATCCGATGAATTCATGTCTTGAGTAGTAATCTTGGTTTGCCCTTTCCTGGAAAGAGTTCATACCAGACTTCACTCTCCTAAAAGTAGAGCTAAAATCTTCATTGAGCTCAGGCAGCTAACTTTGTATGATCTGCCTTCACCTGTGGGTTGGAAAGGATCTTGCAATTCAGCTAGTGACTTCCACCATCTAGCTAGTGTCTGAGTCCCCTACATGACAAGTCAACAAAAGGCCATCCATTCTGTGGTTCTGTACCTCCTGTAACAGGGAACTCAGATATATCTTTCCTATACTGAATCTTTCCCTTTTAAGCTTCTATGCGTTGATCTAAATCTGAGCTGTTGAAGATATATAAAATACAATGAGGGCTTCCCTGGTGGCGCAGTGGTTGAGAGTCCGCCTGCCGATGCAGGGGACACGGGTTCGTGCCCCGGTCTGGGAGGATCCCACATGCCGCGGAACGGCTTGGCTCATGAGCCATGGCCGTTGAGCCTGCGTGTCCGGAGCCTGTGCTTCAAAAAAAAAAAAAAAATACAATGAACTTATCTATATGACATCTATTGGACCTTTCTTCAAACAGCTGAAGACAGCACCCATGACTTTAAAAATCTTTTAAGTTCCTAGTTAAACAACCACAGTTCCTTCACTTGCTCTGCATATGATATGGCTTCTTGACCTTTGCGTGACAGAATAACTCCACTCTGGAAAGTAGTTCCTAATCTCACATTAGTATCAGCTGACGATGAGCCTTGTGCCAGCCATTGCTTATTAGGTAAGTTTGGAAATTATCTTAGTCTGGATTTCTCTGACTTCACTTTTATTTCTGGAAAATTATTTATAATTTTGATTTTTTTTTCTGCTGAGCCATACTAGTCATACAAGTCAGACTATTCAATAGCATTTTGATTAATCATTTACTTACCCATATTTTTAAACATCTACTCTGTGCCAGGCAGTGTGATAGATCAGTACTGAGGTTATAGCTGCTGACAAAACGTTGTTCCTGCCTTCATGGAGCTTTCTTTTCTAGCTAGATAATTGACCCAAATCAATTCCTTAGTAGTTATGGTCTTTGTATCCTAGGAAAAAGGAAAGACTGGAGAGAGAAGTTGTTCCTTCAGAAAATATCTTACCCATGAGCACTTGCATGTGGTTGCCTTACTACAATGCAGACAGAAAGTAGAAGACCATCACCCTTTTCTAGAGTCTATGAGTGAGGCAGGAAGTGGGAAGTTGACAAAAGAGTACATTGTCCAAGGGCAAAGGCCTTCATCAAGAGAGCCAGGCCAACTGGGAAGTGAGACCCCTCCCTCAGAACTTCATTGCCCCTTGCATGTATCTCTATGTGGCCCTTGTCATTTGTAAAGTAATTATTTGTTTTCATATCTGCCTTCCCTGTTAAACCCTAAGGATCCTGAGGGGAATGGCTCCATATCTGGCCAGAGGATGGCGCCCAGTGGACAGTCAAGGAAAGTTTGTTGAACATAAGCCTTAGCTCTCATCTCCCCTAAGTGGTTTGTTGACCAAGATCATTCATTGTTCCCAATTATTACTTTATGTTGCCATTGTGAGAATTCAGGATAAATACTTTGCTTGTGGAGAAAGAAGCTCTGGAAATAAGTGTTTGCTTTAGTCCTCTTTACTATGCCATTTCCATAGCTGTAATTACTTGGTGATTCTTGAAAATTATATCAGATTAACAATTAGAATGACTCATAATATGCAATAATTGTCATAGCTATCATCTAGATAGTCTCTTTGATTTTTCTTTTTTACAAAAGTATGAAATGCAAAGATGGAAATAATACATTGAAAAGATATCAAATAGTTTTTAAGTACGTGATGGAGTCAGTTAATGGGTTATATTTTTATTTACATTTTAAATGAACCTAAAAAATCAATCATGCAGGGTAGCCTTCTAATGGATACACTTATGAATATACAATGCATTTGATATGGCACGTTAAATTTAAAAAGGGTAAAGATGTTTGCTGCATCTACCAACGAATCCTATTGATAAAATTGGTTCAATGAAGTTGTCAAAATTTACCAACAAAAAACAAATGACCTCTAAATTTATCATCACTAAAGTTTCCTGCTAATTAGCATCTAGAGATATCATGTTATAGATGCTTCTTTAAAAGCTATCAGCCCTCCAACTCTGCGTAGTGACATGGTATCTATCAATGTCTCATGGTGCCTGCAATTCTGACAAAAGGCACTCGGAAGAACTGGCACGTACCACCATATTTGCATTTTTGCATCTCATTAAGGACATAATTGCATACCAACACAGCAATTCTTCTTCACTGTCTCAAAAAACATTATCAGCAATGTCTGAAATAAATGCTTAAATGTCAGCTACTGACAAGCAAGAAAAGCTGACCTTTGAAGGTTCTCATTCTTCTGATATGTGCCCTACTATGACTTACTTCTTAATTTTCTGTCTGTGTTTAATAACAGAAAAGGGACACAGGGACTCTTAAGAATTGTGGTTGAGTATGGAAAACTAGAAGTGGATCAAGAAATTGCAAAATGGCTACCAACTTACTATTCCTACTAACAGCCATCTGGAATTGATTGAATATTTGCAAAGACAAATCCTTAAAACCACGGAAAATTTAAAGAGGGTGAACATCAACATTTTTTTGTTTACAATACAATTTCTGCAAAAGTATAGAGTGCCTCCACATTAATAACTAAAATGAGTTTATCCATGATTAATGTTATGACAAAGAACCAAACAACCTTTCTCCTATAAGCATGCAACCCATTTTACACATTGTCACAAATGGAGGCTAAGTGTTGGACGAGCACCAACAGCTAATCTAAAACTGCACAGAACCATTTACACCCTCTCCTCCAAGACTTCATCTCACTAGAGTGACCTTAGTCTCATGGATCTCATATCCTATCGTATGCCTTTATCCTGTCATCATCCCCTGTTTGGAGCTACCTCAATTTGCACAGCCATTTGGTACACATTTTTCTGAAAGCACTAATCAATTTTAACTCACGTTGAAATGCCATAGAAATGTCTGCCAATGTCCAGAAAATGCTAATCAATTTTGAAAATCTACATCATGGCTCGCATCCCAGATTTTCTACCCAATCCACATCAAATAGAAATGATAGAAAATCATGTTAACATGTTCAGCCTCTTGTTTGCTTGTTGTTGCTGAGGCATTGGTCATGCTTCAATGGCAAACTAACCGCCTGCTTGGAAGCTCATCCAGTTTGCACTACTTTGGGTGGCTGTGTGGCGACAACGTGAAGTGGCTGTCACACTTCACATTCAAAGATTGGGATTTCCATATGAATCCTTTCCCCCACTTCGATTTTGAAGAACACAAGGGATGTTTTTTTCTTAGATGGAGAAATATGCATTTTTAATGCTTCTATTTCCCCCAAAGAACATCCGCTAGTGGGAACGCTGCTTCTGTGATAGACATGACACATAAATTTATATTTCAGACGCACTGAGTAAATCTAGATACTATAGAAAAGAGAGAACAGTTTTTAGTGTGCAAAGCCCATACAAATAAGTCTCTCCCAGCAATAAACAAACAATCAAAAATCCCTCTCAGAATTTTGATTTGGAAGGGAGCTCAAAAACCAGCTGGTTTAACCTCCCCATCATGAGAAAGCTATTCAAAGACCTCCCAGAAAGACAGTCCTTCCAATGAGTAGAATTCTACTACTCCCTGGGAAGGGAAATTTCACTAAGAAGTCCATCTCTTGATTCAAAAATTAATGATAAATCTAGGCTCAAAATCTTCTTTTGTTGAAACCTCTTCTAATTGGTGCTCGGCTGTTCTAAAGGAACAAACTGTTGCCCTGTTTCTTTCTTTTTTTTTTTTTTTTTTTTTTTTGCGGTACACGGGCCTCTCACTGTTGTGGCCTCTCCCGCTGTGGAGCACAGGCTCTGGACGCGCAGGCTCAGCAGCCATGGCTCACGGGCCCAGCTGCTCTGCGGCATGTGGGATCTTCCCGGACCGGGTCAAGAACCCGTGTCCCCTGCATCGGCAGGCGGACTCCCAACCACTGCGCCACCAGGGAAGCCCCCCTGTTTCTTGACAGTAATTACTTTGCCACTAAGTTTTCTTGGCTCCAGAGAAAGCATAATCTCATTCAGTCCTTGATTTCTTGTGAGATGTGGCTCCCAGATGGCCCCTGGCTCTCCTGGTCAACTTCCCCTGGTCACTACCCAGTTGGCCAATAGTCCTTTTGAAACACCCAGAACTGGCCCCAGGACTGGATCTGATTATCCCAATGGGACAATTGCTTCTGGGACTCTGGATGTTATAGTTCTAGGAAAACAATCTGAGGACATTTTAGCATCCTTAGGAGCAGGAATGCCCACGTTGGTGCTAAGAAGTTCATAATCTGCCTTACTTCTTCAACTAAAATCAGTTTGATTCAGTATTTTTGTCATAGTTTCTTTTTTTTTTCTTTCTTTTTTTTTTAATGAAGCTAAAGAGTCTACAATCTTAAGAGGTCCTCAGTGCCAAAGAGAGGAACTCAACTTTGCCCTGGGTCTAGCAAAGTGCTAGCATGTCTTGATCATCATCATTGCAGCAATAACAGAATCTAGCCATTATTAAGCACTTAATATCTAAGCTCCCTTCATCACAAGCCCATGAAGTAAGGATGATTATTATGCCCCATTTTTGTTTGTTTGTTTTTTAATTTTTGCTTTTATATTGGAGTATAGTTGATTAACAATGTGTTAGTTTCAGGTGTACAACAGGGTGATTTAATTATGCATTTACATGTATCTATTCTTTTTCAAGTTCTTTTCCCATTTAGATTATTACAGAGTATTGAGCAGAGTTCCCTGTTATGCAGTAGGTCCTTGTTTGTTACCTATTTTAAATATAACAGTATATACATGTGAATCCCAACCCCCTTTTGGAGATGAGGAAAGTGAGATCCAGAGAAGTTAAGTTACTTGCCTAAAGCCACAGGGCTAGGAAATGGTGATTCTGACTCCAGCGTGCCCACTAACCAGTGCAGAAAAATGGTCTCAGAAAATAGCAGAAGCTCAGAACCTATTTGAGACACTAAACTGAAGGATTTCCTTCCTGTTATATATATGTTTTCCTACTGAAGGAAAAGAGTCTAACTCCCGAGGTGATGGCAGCATTGGGACTCCAAAGGCAAGCTCTGCTTTGTACTCTCCATTCTGCACCAATGGAACAGTGAGCAAGGTTAGGGTGAGACAGGAAGGTGCCATCTGCTGTTAGTAGAAGACTATGCTTCACAAGCATGAGCCCATCTCTTTGCAGATCACAAGGCTGGCAGTCTTTAACCAGGAGCGTATCATTTCTCCTGAATTTGAAGTGCCCAGAAACACCAGAGAGCCCTGCCTCCAAGATCCCCATGGTCCCCACTTCACCATGCAGTGCCAGTCCAGTGATCGAAGTATCCAATGATCCTCAAGCCCTGCTGGATTTCAGAGGACTGGTATCAAGTGACAGATTGATTTCCTGTGGTCATATGTTTCATGCTAAGACTCAGTCTAGAATTCTTCTACGTGGTTGTATTATTTGAAGGAGAAAATGACGGCCAGCAGGTAAAAATAGCAGAACTGAAAAGAAGCGCTACATTTAATTCCATCTAATTTATGCTGCTGTGGGTGGGAATCAAAGTTCATCTCCTAGACATTAATTAAAGCAGAAATGCAGGGAAATGTCAGTCCTCTGGCTGCCAGGGCCCTTTTCAAGAGGAAGCCAGAAGCTGGGAAAGTAGGTCTGCTATTTCCTTGCTGTCACAGAGCTCATAATAGAGGGCAGCAAACTTCATGGGTTCTCAGAAACTGTCCTGTCTCCCAATCAAGAGCGTTTCAGCAAAGAAGGAGAGGACCTTGGCCCTGGAGCCCAGCAGCTGTATCCATGGGAATTCCCCACTAACAGGGAGGAGAAGGGATTCTGTGCAATTAAGGGCTCAGGCACTCAGCCCTGATCACATATTGACATTCCCAAGCATCCCCCCAAAAGCGAATTTTTTATTTTATTTTATTTTATTTTATTTTTTATTTTTGGCTGTATTGGGTCTTTGTTGCTGCATGCAGGCTTTCTCTAGTTGCGGTGAGCAGGGTCTATTCTTCATTGAGGTGTGCAGGCTTCTCATTGCGGCGGTTTCTCTTGTTGCAGAGCACAGGCTCTAGGCGCCCGGGCTTCAGTAGTTGTGGCTCGCAGGCTCTAGAGCGCAGGCTCAGTAGTTGTGGCGCCCGAGATTAGTTGCTCTACAGCATGTAAGATCTTCCCAGACCAGATAACCAACCTGTGTCCCCTGCATTGGCAGGCAGATTCTTATCCACTGTGCCACCAGGGAAACCCCAAAAGCGATTTTTTTTCACCCACCCACACTCTTTGCACAAACAAAAATACTGTGCTCTTCTGTTTGTCCTCACCGCCCTGCACTTTGGACTATTTTCTTCCAGTTTTATGGTGAAAAAAATGAGCATACATCACTGTATACGTTTAAGGGGTACAACGTGATGGTTTAATTTACATCTATTGTGAAATGGTTACCACAAAAAGTCAGCTAACATACATATTCTCATATAAATACAATAAAAAAGAAAGGTGAAAAGGAAAAAAAATAATTTTCCTTGTGATGAGAATTCTTAGGATTTACCCTTTTAACAGCTTTTCTATGTATTATTACACAGCAGTGTTAACCATAGTCCTGTTGTATATGACATCCCTAGTATTTATTTATCTTATAGCTGGAAGTTTGTGCCTTTTTTCTTCTTCAATTTAATGAATTGTCAATTAAGAACCTTCAAAGAGAGAGGGGCAGGGAGATGTTGGCTTTAAATGAGGGGAAATATAAAGAAAAGGGAAAAGTAAGACCAGAGTAAGGCAATCTGTTTTCCTAAATTTAGAAGGCCTTGACATCTCTGGGAAAACGTGCTGTGTTACGGTGTGCAAACTTCTGCAGGAAGGGAAACTCACTTAAATAAATAATTCTAGAAAAGCACTACATTTTGAGGCCAAATTCTCTCTAGACATGAGGCACAGGGCCACACCTGAAGGCAGTGTGAGATGAGGAATAAAGTGCTCAGCCCATATTGGTCTTTCTTTTCAGAAGATATAAAATGTGCTCTACCATTTTATCCTAGAGATTTGGAGAGAAAAAAAAAGCACCTGAGATAAAAAAGACCTGAGTAGTGTTTCTGTGAATATCTTTCTGCCAGACATGGAACCCATTTGGCAGTAATACCAATAAATACTTTTATAGAATGCTGTTCACCTCAACTGCTTTTTGTTAGTCAAGCAATAAAAACAAAACCAGGTTTATCATTAAATCAAGGCACTACTGTTTTGTTAGACCAGGCAGGGGTCAACGTATTTTATCTGTAAAGGGTGAGAGAGTAAAAAATTTTAGGCTTTGCGGGCTATGCACTTTTTGTCCCAACTACTCAGTTCTGCTTTTGTAGCACAAAGTAGCCAGTGAAAATATATGAATGAAAGGCCTGATAACACTTTATTAATAAACAATGAAATTTTTATTTTGTCAAATTTTTGTGTGTCACAAAATATTATTCTTTTGAATTTTTTCAGCTACTTAAAAATGTACACACAAAAAATGTAATTCTCAGTCTGTACAAAAGCAGGTGATGGGTTGGGTTTGAACCCTGAGGCACAAATTGTCAACACCTGTCTTAGCTCCTGTTGAGCTGGTGGAATCCTTTCCTACCTATTTGTGTAATCTGGGTTTGCTACAGCATGTGTGCTGACAGTGTCATTTAATTTCATTATTCTAAATACTGATGCTGGATGGAGACTATGTTTCTTATACTTGGGCTGTGGGATTCAGGCAATGTTTAAATATATGCAGTTATTTTGGTCAGTGTTGATCAGCTGCATATGACTCGGCAGGCACTGTGCAAGATAATGCATACATGTACATATATGACATGCAAGATGAGGCATGACCTTACTGTGAGTTCAATGGTAATCACGGAAGGTACAAGCTGGTGAGGTTTACATAGGATTTGACATTATCCTATGCATAATCCATACCACAAATCTGTGAGAGGGTGTTCTTTTGCAGCTTCATTTCACAGATGGGAAAGCTCAGGATCAGCCCTGTCATTTACATAAGATCACTCAACTTGTATGTAGTAGAGCTGGAATTTGAACACACGCTTTTCCATTCTCTCTCCTAGGACTCTCATCCCTTCAGGTCTTCCACATTCAAGATCAAGACCTTAATTTAATGTCATGACTATGACCTAACTTAGCATGAACTCATGTGAGGCTACTTCTGGTCTCTAATTTCCCATATAATTCAGGTATTTCCTTTAAGAAATACGAACGTGTAGAGGCATGGAGCTTATGTGCTCTGGAGAAAACTTTGTTAAGTGAAAGAATACAGCTACAAAATTATCGGCATCTCACAAGTAGTTAAAGGCATTTGTCAGTTCAACTGCCAAATATTTATATTTGAAGATCCACCCTGTGCTAACCGTTTGTCTAGGCACTGAGAATGCAGAAGTAAACAAAATAGACAGAAATCCCTGCTCTCAGGGATTTATGTTATACTGGGGGGAGACAGGCAGTAAACAATAAAATAAGTAAAACATATGCTATGTCAGATGGTGATAAGTGCTGTGGGAATAAAACAAGCAGCGAAGGGTGATTGGGAGCGCCAGAATGGTATGGGGGTGGGAGAGAGAGACAGGGACACGGTTTCAAAGAGGCTTGTCAAAGAAGTGTCACCGAGGAGATAATGTTTGAGGAAATACCTAAAGGAGAAGAGGGACCCAGCCATGTTTCTTCCCGGGAAAGGGGACTGTCGGCAGAAGGAGCGGGCATGAGGGTGGGGGTTGAGAAGTGGAAGGCAGAGCCTTCCAAGATTCGGTGCCCAATGGAAACATTTTGAAGGAACCATTGAAGCATTTTAAGCAAAGGAGTGGTATAGTCTAATCTAACTTATAATGTGATAGGATTACTCCAGAAGCTGTTTTAAGCAGAGACTGTAGAAGGCGAAGGTCGAAATAACTGTAATTGTTTAGGGGGAAATGGTGGGACTTGAACGAGGGTGGAAGCTATTAAAGGTGGCATCTTAGTTCTCGCTGCAATAACAAAACACCATAGACTGGACAGCCTACAAATGACACACATTTATTTCTCACAGTTCTGGAGGCTAGACGTCCAAAATCAGGGAATGGCAGATTTGTGAGCTCTCTTCCTGACTTATAGATGAATCTTTCTGGATTGTCTTTTATAAGGGTGCTAATTCCATTTAAAAGGGCTCCACCCTCATGTCCTAATCACCTCCCAAAGGTCCCACGTCTTAATACCATCATCTTCAGGGTTAGGATTTCAACATATGAATTTAGGAGGGGACACAAATATTTGGTCTGCAATGGTTTCCTACCATTGCAGATGGTAGGAAAGGATCAGATTGGAATCTAAGCCAACAGGATTTACTGGCCATGGGATATGGAGCATGAGAGGAAGAAGGAATCAAGGATGACCTCCAGGTTCTTGGCCCAAGCAATGTGAAGGATGGAGTCACCAGTACCTGAAACTGGGAAGACAGTGGCAGGGGCAAGTTGCAAGTGGAAGATCAAGGAGTTGCTTTGGATACGACAAGTTTGACTTGTCTATTAGACACCAAAGCAGGGGTGTGAACAGGCAGTTGGAGGTAAGAGTCAGAAGTTCACACCATAGTATGTACCATAGGTTCAGGGATAGAGGCAGGAGAACGAGAAAAGATAAATCTTTGGTCCTGGTCCAATTGAAACTTGCAGATGAAGAATGCAGCCAGTACAATCCCCTTTACATCTGCTAGCTTATATTTTTCTTCAACAATTTGAAAGTTTGTCCAGGGTCCACTCATTTGAGGATGACGCTGTTCAGAAGTTATCTGCACTCCTTTTACTAAAATGTTTGATATGATTAGCTGGAGAATTTGTGCTTAATTTTATCACCTGGACATTAGAGATTAGAGGTTCTTTACTATTGACACTTTATAATTTTCTCTTAGGTTGCTCAACTCTGTGGTGGTCTTTTTTAAATCTTGATAATTAAAGTGTACTTAATATCACTGAACTCAGCTTAGCACAAGTAGTACGACATATATTGCTCAAGTCACCAAATCCATTGAAATGATTAAAATGAAAAGAAAGAAAAAAGTTGGATGATGCCTGAATCCAATACAGGTGGTATATTTTTGCATTTTCTCTCCATGAAAAACATTAGATGGATCATGTTTTAATCTACTATTATTAAAATGTTGGGATACATCTCCCACATGATATCCACATTTTTAAAAGGGAATCTATTGCATGAATGGTTGTAATTTCCTTTCACTTTGACAACACTGAGATGGCAAAACCAGTGTCAGCTGTTGGTCCAGGTTTAAAGGATCACACTCTGCTGTCTGTTTGCCTCTCACAAACTCCAAATGCTCATTTGCAAAATCTCATCTGAGGAAACAGTCACATCTCTCCCTGCATTCCCACCTTCTTCTCTCACTTTATAGAAATAAAGGCAAATATTTCATAATCATATTTTACCTTTTATTCATGTCCAGTAAATTTAATATTAGAAAATGATCTTCAAGAGGACTGTGATTTGGGATAAAGCTTAAGTTTCAAGCATAGATTTTATACAGCAGGAAAAGAAGGTGAGAGTATAAAACATGCCAAGGTATATTACACACAACTTGCTGCTCACCGCTTCTCTTGTGAGTTGCAAATGTAAAAATCTCAGGATTGCGTAAGATTACTTTCGGGAAAAGTGAGGGACTTTCTGTAAACATGACTGTTCTTTTTGGAAAATAAATTGAATTCACGAAAGATATGATTTGTTGGGTTTTTTGTCCTGGGATTGAAGTGAACCCTTAAGTTAAAAGAAAAAAAGTGATGTTTCATTCACCTGAATTTTAGCTGGTGCTTTAGGAGAAAATGCCGGCTGGGAGAGGAAACTTACTGGACAAATTCCCACGCTCCGAGTTGGGCAAGAAGTCTCTAGCTGCTCAAGGGGTAAGCGCAGAGGAGCAGGCAGTCCTTGCTGTCGGAGCCTCGGTGTGTCAGCCACCTGAGTTGAGCCGAAGCTCGTTTCTTCGCCTTGATCTCGGCTTACATTTGAGACACCGTGTTACCCGTCCTGTTGCCCACTCCGCCCTGGCTTGAGATTTAAATAAAAACAAATTACAGGTCTTAACAGTGATAGATGAACTGCTTTTACATTTGTGTAGAGTATTTTTGCTCTAAGATTAAAGGCTTACGCATTTATCTGCATAAACTAACCCCTGGAGTAGGGTACTGCTGACATTTTCCAAGAAAAATGAATCTCCTAACTTATTCCAAAGAGAAGACTTGGTATTTGTATGGCCAGAGTGACCTTTGCAAGTGCCCTTTCAGATTAGATGCACTAGATGGAAAATTGTGCTCTTACAGTACTCCATAAATCATACCTACCAATTTTCTTTAAAGGGGTATGTAAATATCAGTGTACCAGGTGGGTAAACAACACTAACCTCATACAAATGGCTTGAAAATTGAAGAAAAGCACCTTATTCTGCTGCTGAAATTGCTTTTGAAGCCCAACATCGGGGCTTGGTTTGTAGAATGCATGAAATGATTTGTGCACGGGTAATAGAAAATGGGCTGATGATAACCACCCTGGACACAGTTCCCCTATTTCTGAGTTCTTTCCAGGATCAAAGATACCATTGCTATTTATTACTTTTCTTTGCATATCCGCAATGCATGTACATTTTAACTGACATCTTCATAATCTGCATATTTTAAAAATGGTTAGACAGCTATTTTAGCTGGTTAATATTTCTAGAGAAAGTTCATGGAAGCCTTTTTGTTTTGATCACATAACACTTCATTTAAGAAGAAAGAGGGGAAAAAGGAAAACTAGAGAGAAAACTAAGGAGAGAAGCTATAGCTTTTGAAACTTCCAAGGTCTTAATATGAATCAGCACTATTTTTGTGATTTAGTGAAATCTGTTCATTGCATCTACTTATTTTAAAATAGGAATAGGCAAATGGAAAAAAAAATTTTTCTGCTATTGAGACATTTTAAAGGAATGCCTGTGGCATAAGATACAGCTTGTACTGCACCCAATTGACATGAATAGTTTGAAACTCAGTTTTGTACATTTTTTCATGAGCTAGAAATCCTTGACTTTGACATCTTTGGTAGTTTGTAGCAAAAATCATGGTTCATATCCTGAGAAGAACTTTACATATAGTAAAATTCACATTTCTTAATCAGATAACTTGCCAAAGGGGTGAGATTTTTATATCACATAGGGTTTAGGTAAATAACTCTTGATGTTCCTGTGTGCTATATAAATAGTTAGGAAAACTGCAGAATCGTTTCATTAAACGTATGTCATTTGCCATCGAGTATGCTAGTTATTTTTGAATGAATGGCTTATCTTTAAGGGGAAAAATGGGCTCTGTAAGACACTTTTTTCTTCACAATAATTTTTATTTTCTATGTGCCTTCCACTGAGGAAAATATTCCTAGAATGAAGTCTTTGGTTTTCTAGCTCTTAAACAATGAAAACTGAGTTTCTGCGTTTTTTTATAAAATGAATTTCTAAGAATTGAATCACAAAATGGTACAAGCAACATGTGGGCATCTACTTTGCTTTTCTAGTTCTTCTCTAGTTAGTTGCTATGTGTGAGTGCCTTCCATTCTTTTCTACCTACTGGGCATAACGAAGAAGAAAGAATGCCTCCTAAGTCATGGGGGAGGGGTGGGGGGTAGGCAGGGTGTACCAAGTTAATTGCATTCTTTGCCTTAGCACATTTTCAGCTTTGGGTTGTGTTCTCCATTCATCCCCAAGCACAGTATTTCACCATCTATACTTTTTGACTTTGGTTCATCAATTTCCTGTTGCTCATAAGCACAGTCCTTAAGACCCCTTCCAAATAATATTTCCCTGCCTCCTTATGAAAAGGTAAAGGTTGAAAGCTTTTACTTCATATTTTTGTAAGTGGAGATTAAAAATAGAGTGAATGCAATTTCAAAACTTAACCCCATTAATTATACTTTTCACTGTTAATGAAGTCAAAAAGTCTCAGATTTAAAAGAAAAATTATTTTTGAACACAAAATTTCAGAGCATGAAAATTCATAACTCAGTACAACTCTTTTTAAAAAAATATATATAGACTTCTATATTAAGTACCAAATTACAAAACAGGTAACTTAAGCTCATCAGCCTACAATTTTTTATCCTGTCTATAATGCAGTTCATAATACCTTCTCCAGTCTACACCAATATATGCTACTTGTCTGGAGAAAATGAGATTATTGGAAAGTATATTTTCATCCAAGAAAAGGGACTGCTCATCTGACCTCATTGTCATTGTGCATCTCTATGGCACCTTGTATTTCATAGAATTTTCTTCTTACGCCCACTCTTGCCTTGCTTCGTTCAATAAGTATTTATTGAGTGCCTACGCTATGCCAGGGACTGCTCTAGGCCCTGAGAATACAGCTGTGAAGAAAACAAACAAACAAAAAAAACAAGAACAATAAAATCCTTGCCTCAAGCAGCAGAATTAATAAAACTGTAAAATGAGATCATCCATTGTTTAAAAATTGAATATGTAAAAGAATAGTCAGTATTTTGCTCTTTACCATATTTTCAAGTTGTCTCCATAAATAAAACATTTTTGGGAAATATAATATTTATTATTTAATTTAGTTCTAAGAGGGCTTATTCATTTTCCTACAATGGGTAGATTATATGAATCATTAATATTCACATTTTATTAGTATATTCCTATTATTAATCATAATGCTTAGCCTTGAGTCCTTCATACCTTTATCCAACTGGTTTAGTCCAAATCAACTTCTACCATCTAGGTTTTCTACTGAATTTACAGGAGGTGTTACAATTCAGCAAACACTGATTTTCTAGTTTTAATTCCATGGCCTGATATCCCTTACTGTTTTGGAAAACCCTGAAAGAATGACTAATTTCTTTCACTTTATGTCCTCTAGCAGCTAATATAATGCAGACAGTAATAGCTCAATAAAAACATTTCTTTTCTACTAAGTTCTATGTCAGGGTCTTCTTTTTTCTTTTTCTCCCAGGACTCACCTGAGACCTGGGATGTGACCATCCTCTCCAGCCCCACTTTCTTTCCCATAACATTTCCCTAAGAATTTATGTACAGAAAAAAGAGGTGGGCTGGCATTGGCCTGGAGGCCACAGTTTGCAAACACTGTCTAGCTTAATCAAATAATTGTGGGGGGGGGGGCAAAGGACAGAGAGGTCTTCCAACTCCCATAAATCCATACCACATAGCTAATTATTCTCATGAAAAGTCATCCCTGAATAAGTAGCATACCAATGGACCCAGCCATTTTCTAGCAGCAATTACTTAAATTATATTAAAGACATTAAATGTCCAATGTCTCTATGTAATTTGCCTCCCACATTCTGCTTTTTTTCTTTTTTTAATGGAACAAAGCCAGTGAAATACTATTTCTCTCCTTATAAGCAAACGGGCTTCTTTTCATTACAGAGAGTCAATCCAGCTTCTCTCTTTGCCTTGGCCATTAGAAAGCTCACAGAAAACTTTTGCACTCTATCACTGTAGCTTTTCTCAGCCTTGATAAAAACTTTCTCATCTTCTTCCTCTTTGGCTTAACTTTTTTCTCACTCATTTGTTGTTAATGGTTTATTGCTATCGTACGTTCACTGCAGCTACTTCTAATCTTTTTGGGAAGTACTGAAAAATAAAATAGACACCAAAGAGAAGTACATGAGAAACATTCTGGAAGGAAGAATGGTGCTTTTGCTTCCTGGTGAAACCGAAGCCACTTTGTAAACCATGTCAACCCAACATATGCTTCAGACTAGTATGTTTGGCCATATTGCAGGTTGAAAACATTTCCCTACTATTGTGCTGATAGACAAAACAGTCTGTTAGTCCAGACGCCTTATGGAAGGTGTATCACATTCTATGTTTGTAAGTGACCTAACTCTGGTCACTTGGAGATCACATCTGACCTCTGCAGGGCAGGCTGACAGGCAGGGGTGGGGCTCTGTCAGGAAGCTGCTGCTGCAAGGCTCAGATAGGAATTAATTCCCTACTGATAGCACGGGGTAGCCTAGAGGCACTGGCTGGCTGCCCCCTGGGGTCATTAAAATAAACTGGGAGGGCCTCCTGATGACAGCCAATGTGTTGGGATGGGAGAAGAGGTACAGGGCAGGAGGGAACCATTTCTGAGCTAGCTGAATAGTGCCCCTAACATGGGGCTACCCTTCCTAACTTATCTCAAAGTCCTGGAAGCAACATGGCAGGCCAGGAGAGGCAGTGGACCAGCAACTAGAAGATGTGTACCTAATCTGGCCTCTGTCTATGACATGGTCACTGACTCAACTGCTATGCAAACAAGGATAATTTACAACTGTAACCGAACACTTTCCCCCAACTAACCAACATTCAGCAGTAGAGGAATATTTCTCGAATGAGAGGATGACTCTCTCTTCCTTTCCCTCTCCAGTCCTACTTCCCACTTCTCTCAACTCCTAGCTACACAACTGAGCTAACCTGTGGTCAACTCTTATGGATAATTAACCATTGCAGTGTAAAGTCTCTTGTTAGATAAGTACAACCACACTGGGGGAAATTATGGATAAAAATACCAACAGTGTTTATTATATATATATATATATATATATATATATGTATATATATATATATGTATATGTATGTATGTATTAATGTGAATGTACAAATTATGTATGTATTGTGGCCAACTACTTAGTAGTTGAATGCCATAAGACACCTTGTGCAAACAAATAGAGAGCTGATGGTTTTTTTTTTTTTTTTTAGTTTCTGCTTTATAACAAAGTGAATCAGTCATACATATACATCTGTTCCCACATCCCTTCCCTCATGCATCTCCCTCCCTCCCACCCTCCCCAACCCACCCCTCCAGGCGATCACAAAGCACCAAGCTGATCTCCCTGTGGAGAGCTGATGTTTTTAACTATCTCCAGGTAAATATTTAGGATGTCAGACAAGTATTTTGGTAATGACTTGTGTTCCTCCTCAAAACCCTTCTTTTACATAACAGGCAGACCCAGGCAGAAGTGTTTTGGTCCTAACAACTGCCTTGCTCAGATATTGTCGGGGCTGTGAAGCTCTTCAAGGAAGTGAGTCAATCCCAGAACCTCTGAGACCATAAACAGATCTCTTAGAGAACCCCCAGCATCCCTGAGACCAGGCTGCAGCACCCAGGATCAACTTTAAACCACCTTTACACCCACAATGACAGTTATCGGTCTGGGTCATGCCTTGGGGAAATACTCCCAGCAACTGAATGAAGGAGATGTCAAGACTTTACATGAAACACAGAGTTCTTAAAATATGTGGCACTGACTACATTATTCCCAGGTCTGTCATGTATTGTTGTAATTCGGTGCAGACAAATCAGGTACAGTTAAGCAAATAGCTTACAACACATTATTGTGAATAAATGCACAGTTTTTTTGACGCTTTGGAAATATGAATGATACAGCTTGGAAAAATACCTTTATTATTATTTTTTTTCAATTCCTACGGGTCAGAGGTGCCCCAGCTGAGAATGCAGCGCTCTTCATTATGACACACCTTGTGATGCGGCGAATATAATGGACTGGAGTTTTTGGAAGCAAATGAAGAAGAGGAAGAGGAAGCTGGCCGAGCTCAATCAGGTGCTGTACGGATAGTACAGTTCTAAAGTGACATTGTGTTGTCAGGCTTGGCTGATCCTCAGATCAAAAGAGCCATCCATCTTCCCCAGATCTATACAGATCTGTCTTGGGTCAGAAGAATAATCAATAACCCTTAGTTCTCACTTCACAAAAACAAAGGAGCTGTTGGTTTGTTTACCTTTCAGATTGTGTCTTGATTAAGCATCATTAATGGGCATTGTGGAATGAAACTATGTGTGTTGCTAACTCCTCTGGTTTACATTTCAGGATGCAGCATGTCACACAGAGGCAAACCCATACATAGTGTTCAGAGAGAGCTCTCAGGAACAAGGGGCACACACGCCAGGGCCAGGATGGCGGGACATAAAGAAAAAGCTATGGAGGATTAGAGGTGAGGGGACATTAGAGATAATTCAGCACAAACCTCATATTTTACAGATACAGAAATTGGGACTCTGAAAGGGCATCAAACTACTCAAGGTCACTTAGCTGGATAAAGTCAATATGAGATGATACACCTGCTTATAGATATATAGTTATTTCTTGCCTGTTACGGACAATAGTTAGGGTTTGTTACTATGGGTTGGAGTTTTGTATATCCCTGGCCACTTGTTTTATTTTCTTAGTGAGGAGTAGTCTATCATGGAAAGATAATAAGCTTTAGAGTCAGAAGGGCTTGAATTCAAAGCTTGGTCTGCCATGGACTAACTGAATAACCTTCAGTGAGTTACTTACCTCCGAGAGTCTGCTTCTTCATTGCCACCCTGAAGATAATAATATCTGCATCTTAAGGTTGTTGTAAGAATGAAACAGAAATAATATAGTTAAAATCGTCTAGCATGATTCATGGCACATAGCATGTGTCTGACCCATATTTGCTTCCTACTCCCTCTCCCTTTCCTCCCACTGTACTACAAGTTGGCTCTTACTATTTTATGAGAATTTGTCTTTTTCTTTCACAGCTGCTCCTGAAATGTGGATAACAGAATTTCTGTCTGTCTGAAATTCTGTATAGATGATACATAGGTAGATGGATAGTTAGATAGACAGGTAGAAAGATAGATAGATAGATAGATGCACATTTATGCAAAATTGAATAACGTATGCCCATAGGTAAATGTATGCATACATGTTATGTTTGATCAGCATATCCATATATGCAAATTATGTGTGCTCAACAAGAGAAAAAAGGTAAAAATTAAGTACCAAGATGTAAACTTTATGAACATTTCAATATAAACTAGGAGAAAGAACATGAATTACCTCAGATAATAAAATAAAAAGAATCATCACTAAGAACAAAACTACAACAAAAATAACTACTCTAACTGAATCCCACTGAGTTAATATCCATATGAAAATAATGTTCTTTAGAGTAACAGTCCGTGATTATCTTTTGAACCAAACAATGATATGATAGCTAGTTTCCCTGCATATTGAAATAGTGCAGCTGAATTAGGCCTCTGCACCCCAACAACGAATTAAATCCCAGAGACAGAGTTTTGGGTGAAGTAGCAGAGAATAGCTTTATTGCTTTGCCAGGCAAAGGAGGCCACAGTGCGCTAATGCCCTCAAAACTGTGTCCTGACCTGGAGGGGGTAGTGAGGAGTTTTATAGTAATGGTTCAAAGAGAGCATGATCAGTTCATAGACACTCTTCTGATTGGTTGGTGGTGAGGTAAGTGGGAGTGAGCATCACCAACCTTCTGGTTCCAAATGGTCTGGGGTCTACCTGCTTGCAGGCAACATACAGTTAACTTCTCCCACCTGGTGGGAGTTTCAGTATCTGCAAAACAGCTCAAAGATACTGTTATGTATTCAATATACCTCTTAAGGGGGAACCAGGATGCTGCTCCATGGCTGCACTTTTTTTTTTTTTTTTTTTTTGACTATTTCTCCCTTGTCTCTGCATCCACTCCATTCCCTAATTAGCAACTGTTTGAATCTGCCCCGTTGGAACGCAGGGAAGGTCATGGAGGCTGAATGAAGCCTACTTCCTGTAATCAAGAAATGGGGACACAGAAAGGCTTTTGTGCCCAGGAGCCCCACAGGGTACTGCTTGGTATAAATAGGAGTCCTCAGCTATTCCAAATATCCCAACTGGAGAAGTGTCCAGAAAACTAAGATAGGTGAACTGAGCTGGGACAGTAGTCAGTATTCAGCTCCAATTGGTTTATATTTTCAGTTTTCACTTTAGTTTCCTTTTCCTGGGTCACATTCCCCCTGGTGGAAGGCAGTAGGGTCAGTCAGTGAGAGGAGTTTCAAACAGAACCAGGAAGACATCACATGCACCCTGGTCGTGATCCTAAGAGCTTCCTCTCCACCTCCTGCCTGGACTCCCTGTAAATGGCTTCTGCAGTTACTCTCCTAACCTCAAAAAATTCTCCAAGTTGTGTGTCCTTCTCTTAGCCTCACACCCACCCACTAAAATCTGCCTGCCAGATTTTTCTCCTACTAAGTCACTTATACCCAGATTTCCAGGTCTCTGGCCGACAATTTAACTGGACAGTCAACCTAGGTTTGATTTTATTTTCTCCATAAAGCAGTGCCTCTGTGTGGCCTCAGTCACCTGTCCCTGGTTGCCTCCTTCTTTTATTTGGGTCAGGCCCAGAAAACATTGTGTAGCATCCCCCTATGAGTGAAAGTTTGCCTACTGGAGTTTCTGCTGTTCTTTCTTATGGTTCCACCATGTGCTGTATTTGAAGGTCAACATCTCTTTTCAAGCTAAGAGCTAACTTATGCTATATGCATCCTGTTATCATTGAGACGTAAATAGGGTAAACCGTATCATTGTTCAGACGTGATGGAAAGGAGAATCCAGCTCACAATGATGAAAAGCATGTGACACAGAGGAATAGCCCTCATGCTTGGATGTCCTCCTACTTTTCTTGGGCATTAACTGCCATCCATCCTCATGGCAGACCAGCAAGGATGGAAACATCCTCTCTACCTTACAGACAGTGAGTATGATGATGAGAAAGCCTACCCACGTGCCTAAGCCACATAGCTCGGAAGTAGTGGAGATCAGATTTGAACCCGGCTCTAATGGAATGCAAAGCCTGAGCCATCACCAAGAAGATACTGTTCAGGCTCTTCTGCTGAAGGCAACTAAGTTTGTAGAAAAATTCTGGACCGTTGTGGAGCTTGGTTGGGCTGGGCAGTTCTGAAGAGTGGGGAACTTTCATCTGGGTGATATGAGGAAATGAGAAGCCTGGAGAATTAGCCTAGAGAAGAGAAGAGAGCATTCAAAGGAGCAGGACTCAGAGTAACAGCTCTCCTGCTACTTTTCTTGGATATTCTGCCAGAAGCAACTCTGTGATGATGAGGACAGCATGGGGTGAAAGGGTGACATAGATAAGAAACACCTAAGAATACTTGAGGGAGCTTTCTAACAAGTAACACTGTGCAAAACTTTCCCCAGAGGAAATAGTGAGCTTCTTGTCATGACATGTATTTTAAGCAGAAGCTTTGGAAACAATTTAGTGATATTGTTAGAACACAGCCAAATACCTAAATGGCAGCTAATAAGACTGAGTGCTTAATCTGTACTAGGTATTCTTCTGGATACTTTCCACATAACATCTCAATTAATCTTCTCAACCACACTGAAACCAAACTGGGTATTATCCCATTCAAAAGATGAGAAAACTGATGGTTAGAAGGGTTAAGAATTTGCTGTAATTGAAAAGAGCTGGGATTTGAGCCCAGGTAGTAGGCATCAGAAGTCCTGCCTTTATCTAAGAGGCTTCAAATGGCCCTGCTAATTTTGAGATTATATGAAAACCCCCTTCCCTTTCAAGGTTACAGGTAATAACTTCTCTGTCTCCCCACACTCACAAATATTGTCCATTTATCATCGAATAGTGATACTATGGTCTTATTTCTTTACCATGTCAGTGCATAACACATTAAGATGAACAATAACCGGGCTTCCCTTGTGGCACAGTGGTTGAGAATCTGCCTGCTAATGCAGGGGACACAGGTTCGAGCCCTGGTCTGGGAGGATCCCACATGCCACAGAGCAACTAGGCCCGTGAGCCACAACTACTGAGCCTGCGCGTCTGGAGCTTGTGCTCCGCAATGAGAGGCCGCCATAGTGAGAGGCCCATGCACCGCGATGAAGAGTGGCCCCCTCTCGCCACACTAGAGAAAGTCCTCGCACAGAAACGAAGATGCAATACAGCAAAAATAAATAAATTAATTTAAAAACCCCTACCCCCAACATCTTCTTTAAAAAAAAAAAAAAGAACAATAACTGAGAATAATTATGAGTGTCCATTAAAAGAGAACAAATTAAAGCTAGATGACACATCTTTACCAACACCTCAGCAATGCACATGACAGGTCTCTGATACTTAAGGACATATTCAAACAGAATGGCACTTTGAACTATAAATTTATTTGCACTGAAGTAGCAAAGCATTGCCTGCCCCTGCATCTATCTCATAGGAGATTCAGAGCCTGGTTTTGACAGCTAGTTCTAATAATAAAAAGGTTTTAAATGTAAGGTATAACAGCATTCCAATCAGTGCCTAATCAGGGTTATGCTTTTCAAATTATATTGTGTCTGCTTTCACCTCCTGCCTATTATCTGCAATAAAAACAGAAGTGCTTAAGAAAATCCTTGATCTGTGCACATATATTTTTAATATTAATATGTCAGGCCAGTGGCAATAAGGATATTAGGGAAATGACGGAATTCTCCCCAGCTGGACATGTTAATTGAGAAGCCAAGTTTGGAAGGCAAAGTTCACATTTGCGCAGATGGCAGGACAAAGCCAGGTGTCGATGCAGGTCAGTGTCAGCCCCAATCCCGGCTCTAATGGTTCAAGTCTCTGCTTTCTCTGCATCAGCTTGTCCCTCTGGGCTCTGTAGGTTAGGGAAGTCTGTCTCTCCATTTTTTTTTGCCCTTGACTCTGGGGTGGTAATTACTCTTGAGATGTCAATGTGCTTTTTTTTAAAAAAAAAAAAAAGGAAAAAAAAAAAAAAAGCAGGGGGAAGGAAAAAAAAGTTTAATCTTTCTGGTTGGAGGAAATATAAATTATAGCTCACCCTGCTCTTTCCCCCACAGTCCCCCATCAAAAATAAAGAGAGTAACCATATTATTTGGGGGATGGAGAATTTTATAATCATCCCAAAATAAGAAGTTGAACTCTTATGGACTCAAAATAGTGACTGGCCCAATGCATATTTCCTTTTTTATCTGGTTAGCTTTAGAATTTATCCACATTTATTATGAATTTTCCACCTACCACGTATTGCCTTTAATGTGATTTATGTATTGCTACCCACACTTCAGCTACAGTAGTATGGTACCAGCAGTCTTTAATAGTTTCAGTTTCCTAAGTGATATAATTATTTATTATCTCTAATTAAAATTCAGAGTTTGGCTTTCAGCATGAGTCTGGATGTAAAGCCCATTTTAATGAAAAGAGCAACTGTGAGCTCTAAATTTCTTTATGAAGGAGATAACTTATGTAATCACTGGTAACCTTTTTCAAGAATATTATCTCACTATTTATAAAACAATGCCTTTTTTACTTTAGAAATTTTCATTTGCATATGAAAAAGATGTATTTATTGATGCTTTTGACTGATGCACATTTTCCATTCAGGAATGCTCTTTTCAAATCCGTCCTATACCATTGAATTTCTCTTTGAAAACTCTAAGCTATGGTCCTTTAAAAGATGTTCGTATATATATGTCCATATATACATATACATAAGTAGCCACTAAGAAAGTTTTCAATTGTTGGTTTCTTTTAAAATTTTCTAGTTTGAAAATTCAGAACACTTTATGCTTCTGAAGCCACTAGTAATAAGCAATGACACTATTCTTTCCCCCATCCATAGGCATAGACCTAAATACCTTTTCTTCCAGAGACAAAACCACATTGGCATCTAAATATGATGAGTTCTAGCTAAAGATATTTTCAGGCTCCTACTACAGTATTAGTAGCAGACATTTTCATTTAATTCACATCTTTTTGTTTGAGTCATTTAACTAATAAACAAACTTTGAGAAAAAAGGAACCACTTTCTAATATTGGTGCAGAAATTTGTATATGAAAGTTTTCACATGGAGGCAAGCAAGACAGGGTTTAAGTACACGAGTTTTAAGCTGCAGTCATATAACTTATAATGTCCCTCTTCAGGCTCTGGATTTTGCCAGACCATCAGTTTATAATGAGTCGCTATGATGAAACAGACACCATGGTTTAACTACCACCTACAACAAAAGGAGATGAATGGATCAGCGACTTTTTCCTCCTTGTTCTCCCCTTGCTCAAGCCTCCAATAATGTTCACATCACTTCTAAGATCTCTTTTTTTATTTGAAACTTAGGACCTATTGGTTGAGCTTATGAAATAAAGTGAGCAAGTTGAAATTATTTTTTTCCTGGGGAGATCTTAAAATTTATCAGAAATCCATTCTTCACCGTGTTGTCTAACTACCCCCATGCACATTCTCTTTTTAATTAAGCAAGTTAGTTTATTTGGCATTTACATTTCAGGCATGACAACCCGCAGCTTTCAGATTACTTCATTCTTAGGCTGAGTGATTCAGAAGCAAAAAAAACCATATAAACATCTTTATCCAGTTTGTGTTAGACAACATCAATGCCAGAACAGGACACATAGGCATGCTGAAAGGATCTGTCCAAATTAATCAAGATCAATGTTTTGCATCTACTTTTTTGGTCAAGGTAACCATGATGTTTCATAGAGGAAAGACTTTTAATTAACTAAATTTCTTCTATAGACCCAGACACAAACATAATAAGGAAAGTGTTCACCATACATGATTTACACTGCATTAGAAAAATTTATTTTTAGAATTTATATACATTTTAATTATTGTTTTATTAATTATTTTATATGTTAGATGTCAGCTGATCTCCAGACACTATGCTAAGTGCTTGGGGAAAGTGAAGGTGAGTGAGACTCAGTTTCCGGTCTCAGGAACTTATCAAGGAAGCTGACACATGTCCGACTGAATCTCTTACAGAGCAAAATAAGGTTTCATGGCAGAGGTAGAAACCAAGTTGAGTGGCCTTCCCAATAGAGTCATTACTTTGTTGGTAAGGCAGTTGGCATAGTGGTCAGGAGAAAGGTTCTGGATTCAGATTGCCTGAATTTAAATTTCAGCTCTGCCAGTTACTAGCTGAGTGACTCTGTTTCAGTTTGCTCATCTGTAAAATGGAGACGCAAATAGTTTTCACTTCATCTGGTCTAGCTAATGAGTCCGAATTTGAGGGTTTTGGGGGAGAGGAGTGGTGGTGTGAGAATGGCAAAAGGAGCTACTATGTACAATACTTTGAATGGGACAGGTGGAGAGAAGTGAAGACATCCAGGCTTTAAATTGTGGCTCTGCTTCATGATACATATTTAAAATCAGAAAAAAGTGACAAACTCGGCCCAAATCAAAGAGGAAATAGGACAAAATAGATTTCAATATATATTGATAAAAACACTATCAATTTTCAGGGAAAAACATCTGGATTTGCCATAGTATCATTCTGCAGTACTATTAATTAATTGCATTCAAAGAAGTGAATACTATGTATAAAGATAAAAGCACAAAGTATACTTTATCTAAAAGTATATAAGTAAAAGTATAAAGTAAAAGCATAAAAAGTAAAAGGTGTAAAAGTATAAAGTACAAAAATAAAGCTGCAAATATGGGATGAAGTGTGAAGTTTCTTCTACACCTTATATAATTCCATTTTGGAGTGGAGCATCTGGGAAGCCTTCCAGTGCCCTGGGAGAGTGGAGTCCTCCTATTCACTTGCTAAAACAGAACTGTAAGTTAATGAAAGGTTCCTAAGGAGGGAGTAAAAGTCATGTGTCATAAACATATAATTTATTTCTAAAACGTTTAGATAAGTAATAGTTAAATCTTAACTATTTGTTTTAATTTAATTTTTAATTTATTTAATTTTATCTTGATTTATAATGACAAACCCTATCAATTTACACTGAACAAATGAAACCTAGTAAATGCCTCTTTTTTAAATAACACTTTACCTTTCATAGGGAAAGAAACCCTTCGTCTTTTGTAGAAATTTTTGTTGGTGTGATTTCACATTTTAGGAAATCTCATCATATCAGGTGCAACTGTTTTTACAAAATATCAGTGGAGTAATTCAAGGCAACACGAAGTACACTGCTTCTTTTTATCTATAACTATTCAGAGTCATTTTGAATGTAACATCCCTCCCTCCTTTCCTCAAAGCACAAAATTCATCTCAGCTGATCTCACCAAATATTTTTTCATCTAATGATTCTAATGATTGCTGGTACCCCTGTTAAACATTCATGCATTTTACATTACTGTCAATGGTAAATCTAAGGTATTCTAAACTTACTTTTAGACTTCAGTAATAAGGAATAACTATTGTTGCACTATTGTGTTAATGCAAAATCAGAAACCTTAGTGGATCCACAGACAATTCATTAATACTCTGGTCAACTTGATTAACACTGATTCACCATATACACGGGTTGTTACAGAATCTGCATTGCATGTGGTCAGTAACAATATCATTACTTACTGCAAGTGTGTCCACAGATCTGGTCTACATTTCATGATTATTACCACAGCTTATTCACGTGAAATTATGGGAGATCTTCAAATCCACAGACTTTGACCACAGACCCAAGCAGGTGTTTGCTTAATATTTTAGTCAAATATCAGTGATTGAAAGGTTAGGCCAGGGAAAGTGAGAATAGAGGGGCCACCGCACTTGCAGGAGGGGGATGAGACTTGATCTTCTCGGGTCTGGAATGGTCAAACCCCAAGGTCACCCATTAGTGATCCTGCCTTTGAGGACTGCGAGATGTCAACAATAAATTCACCATGCCAGAACCTTTAACCCTCTTAATGCTGTGAAACCAGGAGCCAAGGCCAAAACCCAGAAGGAAAGAACCCAGGGAGAATATTCACACAATTGTCTGAGGGGTGTGGCATTTATGTCCTTTAGGTTTGCCTCTGTTAAAGCAGACAGCTAAGAAAAAAATGAGAATGTTGTTTGATGTCCAAACTCTCCATGCACACAATTCATACATGCACGGGATGCAGACATGACATAAATATGGTGCAAATAGCATTGTTCAATTGTCACATTTTCATTCTATCACAAGTGTATCCAAGTAACAGAGTCTTAATGTGAGATACCCCCCCTCGCGCCTCCACACTTAGAAACGATCAATCCATTAAAGATAATGGGATTAACATAGGACATTAGAAAATGTCTTTCTTAGTAAGAACAAGATTTACATAGGAAAGACTACAGATTTTAAGAAAGCCTGATGCATGGATCTCAAACATAAATTTGCTTAATATAACAATCACTCTCTAATCATTTCTGAAATCTAGTCATTTATCAAATATGTCATCAAATGGTTTTCAAAGTCAGTCCCCTCCCAGCAGACAACCACAGTGAACATACTTAAATTTCCATCAGCTATGAACATACTGATGCTACCAACCCAACTTTTAAACCATTAAAGCAGTTACTTCATCACTCAAACACAGATTTCAGTTCAACCCACTGCTGGGAATCAGGTTTTTGTTGGCATGCCCCTAGCAGGTCTGTGGGATAGAGAAAAATGAGCAAAGTCACTCAACATCTACAGAGCTAGAGTAACATTGAGGTCCTAGAAGCAGTAATGTAAAGACAGGCAGAACCAAAACCAAGAAATGATGAAGAAATATTTTGTAAGCTGATTTTTCGATAGTGGATCCATTGATTTTTAAAAAATCCATTGGAATACTGAGTAGTAATGTTAATTTGTTATTATTCTTATTTCCACGCCTGAGTTATGGACCACCCAGCACTCATCAAGTCTAGCATTTTTCTTGGACAAGTGTCCCAGTTTAGATGATAAATTATGTGCTTGCTCTCTACCTAGAGGTATATTTGAGCAGTCATAATGTAAAGGTGATGACATACATGTTAGATCTGAGTGGCTCTATACAAAGGACTAAGGAATTTACAATGCAACAGGTAGGAGAGACAGGGGAGACTGTTTCATGTTCAAAGTACCATGGGAGCGGAGAGGAACAAGAAATTAATTCAGATTAAGGGAATTCACAGAAGCGCTGAAGCAGTAAAATGAAACTGGTGTGCAGAGGGAACAGCACTGATTGGCCTGGAACACAATGTACATGAGAGAGAGAAACAGACCAGGACAAGAAGACTGGGACAGGTGGTGGGTACTTTGAACATCAGTTAAGGAGTTTAGAACCATTCTATGAGTAACTAGAAGTCTGAGAGATTTTTAGCAGAGAAGTTGTATAGTCAGATATCCATTTAAGGGGGTTCTTTCTCCCTACCATGTATATATATCAAAGGGGAATATTAGAGAATGGTTAGGAGGCTACTGCTTCAGACCAGGGTGGGAAGAGAAAGGCCTTTATTTAGGAGCTTTTCTATACCAGATCATATATTCACTCTCATTCAATCTCCCGAACAACTTAGGAGGCAGGCATTACTATTATGGTGGTTGTTATTGTTATTCTTTCACAAATGAAGAAACAGTATGAAGAGGTTGAGTTCCTTGCCTAGGTTCACAGTCAACCAGAATAGAGCCTGAGTTTGAACCCAACTCTTCTCTGACTCCATCATCTTGCACACAAAACTGTCCCCGGGAAACAGAGGTGGAGCTTAGAGCCAGCAGGCAGTTCGAGGTGTACAAATACAATGTCTGTTTGTTTATTCTGGAAAAACACTGTATAGCACTTTAGTTTTATAGTCTACCCAAATCAGTAGAACCTTCTGATTTCCTTTTTGTCCTTTGGAAAAAATTAAGTCTACCTAAAGAGTTACAAGGAGACTTCAGAAAAATAGTCGTGCCTGGTTGCTAGATTTTAGGAGACACATGAATTCAATGTGCTTCTTTTTTTTTTTTTTTTTTTGAGATTTAAGAAACACTTGCATCATTTCTATTCATGTTCAAAAGAACTCCCCTTTAGTACTGTAGTGATCAGATGGAGAAACAGAAGCTCAGAGGGATAAATGTAATTTCTCCCAAAACCAATTTAGCAAAACAATTACATTGTCAGGGTTACACATTCAGGTCCAGAGGCTTCCAGCAGCTTCGTGAATCTAATCCCAGGTTCTCCGCTTTCTGCACCTTGGGGTGATATGAATGGACCCTCCATTTCCCCAGACTCAGTGTGCTTCTGAACAATATTTCACAAATCACTGGTGTATATGACATATACCTTGGATTGGTGAGTCCAAGACTAAATGAACTAAAAGTGCTGGGACGTGGTGTAAAAACCCACAATCATCAAAGTCTTCCAAAAGAGACAACTTCCAGACTCAATAAAGTCTTTCTTTCTTGTCTTCCTTTCCATTGAACAGGTCAAAAAAACCTAACAAAATTAAAAACAATAGCAACAACAAAAATGAACGAGACATTAAGCTCAACAGGGAAGAAACAAAAATAAAATCCTTTTATCTAAGTGGATTTAGAGCCATATTACTAGCCTAATGAACGAACACCCAATGGCCTTTCCAAGAAAATTGGGAGGCATTAATTTCTCCGAATCTGTTTCTAGTGTTACAGAGAGAAAGAGAAAGACACGTTGACCCCTTGTGAAAATATTGATAGACATGATAGACATTCCAAAAAAGACCCTGAATCATGATCAATTAAAGCCCAACTCCTAGTGAGGTTTGAGAATATTTAATGCATCTTCCAAATGGTCTGCCCCCTCATCAGGCACACTGTGAAAGATGCTGAGCGCACCTGTTTATTTTCCTCTCATTACCCAAGAGTATATTTTGGGTTGGAATCATTAGTTGCAACAAATGAAATCTCTATATTTATTCAAGCAAACATAAGAGATGTTTAAATGACTCTGCAAAAGGAGAATATGCACCAAAAACAACAAAATTATGACAACAAATTAATTTGTATAAATTTTTTTTTTTAAATCTCAAGTTATATTTTTTCCTGAAACCAGAACATCTACAATATGTTTCCATTTTGGTAATGTGTGTATTGTTGGGATTTTTTTTTTCTCCCAACTTCAAACATCCTTTGAAAATAACACATTTTTTCTAAAAATAAGAAATTGGCTCTAAAATGATAGAGGAAAAATATGCTTGTCTAACCATAAGTTTTTAGGGAAAAAAAAACAGCTGCTTTAAAAACTGAAAGACAAAGAAAGTATATTTCACTATAAATTATTCACTGCACTCATTTTGGATCAATATTTATAGATATTCACATGCTTCTTATAAAGCTTGGGAGATTCTTTCAAATGTCATAATTTCCTCCTCAAAGCCATTGTCAGAAGCACAGCTTAGGGCTGCCAATAACTGAGCACAACTTGAGGCTTATTCTCTATTCTCTCCATCTTCAGCATCAGGACTGCTTGATACACTGTGAGTTTCTGCCACTGTTCTACCAAATCACCCAGTTGCTGACCTTCTACATTCTGTCAAGTGGCTGCATTTTACAGGAACAAACAAAGAAACTGGTCGCCCTTACCCATTGAATAAGAATGGAAATGTGGCCACTATTGTGGTTCTCAGTAATAGAATTTAGAGTAAGTAGAATTTGCCTTCAATCCCGTGAACCCACATTAAGGGAGCAACAAAGGTTCTAGGAACCTGGTTGAGGGGAGCCCTGTTTACAGATCACAGCTTTCCGGGAGGACTGCTTTCTGTGTTTGGTTTGGTGGGGACAAGTCTGAAGATGAGGTTTATAATAGAGAGGACGTTGAATCAAAAAATGCCCCGCCAACATCAAATCTCCGTGTTCCTGAAAGTCCTTTCTTGCTCCTCGAAACCTCAGATTTCTCTACTGTGGAAAAAAAAATCAGTACCTACAAGGTTCTCTTCTTGGGCCCTTTGTTAGGAGCAGGGCTGCAGTGAAAGAAAAATGGGTTTCAAAAGCTGCTAAAACTATTTCACCTGTCCAGGTTAAGAACCAAAAAAAAATTTCTCCTTGCACCATCAGGAAAACATTTTCTTTGTACCTTCCTCATTAGGACAGTACAAACAGGTTTAAACTATTTAAAATAATATGAAAGAAGCATTCTTTTCTTTTCTTTCTTTTTTCTTTTTTTTTTGTGTGTGTGTGGTATGCAGGCCTCTCACTGTTGTGGCCTCTCCCGTTGCGGAGCACAGGCCCCGGACGCGCAGGCTCAGCGGCCATGGCTCACGGGCCCAGCCACTCCACGGCATGTGGGATCTTCCCGGACCAGGACACGAACCCATGTCCCATGCATCGACAGGCGGACTCTCAAACACTGCGCCACCAGGGAAGCCCCCAGCATTCTTTTCTTGATGCAAAGTAATTAGGTAAGTAAAAGAGTTTTGGAAATTCTAAGCAGGGTTAAAAAAATTAGAGATCATCACTGTTACTATTATTAACTGCACAAACAATTTTATTTTATATTGAAGAGATGGAGCCAGTGAATTTGCATAATTGTGGATGGCTTTGTAGGAACCAAAAATAAAGTCTAAATCTCAAAGTCTAGGAGATAGTGCAGCCAGGTACCCTCATATGGGTCTTGTAAGCCTTCATCTTTCTGTGTCACAAATGGGTGCTCCCAAAACAATGGTTAGGCTTTCAAAGGCAAGAGAATTCAGCAACAAGGCCAGGGTTTACATTGAATGCTACCGTGAAAAGCTCTTGCGCCTTTTATTCTTGGTCTTAAAATGATCACTTCATTAAAATGGATCTTTTCAATAAAAGCATTGCCTTCCCAAGTAGTAACAGCAATTCAGTCACTGACTATATTAGGGTATGTAATCTAGAATATTTTGTTAATGATTTTAGCTGAAGAATGCTTTGGCAGTCTTCAGGTTGAGGGGTGTTAACATCAAGCAATCACTAATATCAAGTAATACCTTTAGACAAAAAGCACTCTACGCAAACTTTGATACATATCAAAAGAGTTATAACAACCCTTCTGGAAAATGATTGAGGCAATCTAAGCATGATTTTTCCTGAGTAGGGTACAAGCCACACTCTAGTAAATAAAGAAAAAAGCATTTCAGTTATATTTATTTTTCCAATATACAGATCCATCCCCAATTTCAGCTATCTTTTTCCTCTTTCTTGATCAAAAAGCACGCCAACTTGGAGCCAATACACATCTTTTCTATTTCTATTTGAGCCCCCCTGTGTCTCTGGAGAGGGCTGATGGAGTTCAGCATCTTGTTTGAAGCCAGAAGCCATTTCCTCAGAGTCTTCCTTACAAGACTCCAATGCCTCAGTGACTTTCTGCTTCAGCAGTTCCATCTTTGGGGCACGAAGATTTATTTTCTTTCTTCCTACAAGTGAAAGTCCAGCGTGTGAGCCCCCCGCCTGGTACCCAGAGGGACCAACAATACAACCACCAGGATCAACTTGAAAAACTCGTCCAGGGGGAGATTTCCCAGCACCTCTGTGCTTCTCACTAGGTTAAGTGCTTCATATATCAATGAAGGCAAGCCCTACTAAACCGAATTCCCACTGCAGCTGCATGCTGCCGCAGTTATCTGGAGCTCAATTTTTGCAACCCTCCATGTCTCCTGCATAGAAAGTCTACACACAGCATATCAGTGCATGCATGGACATTCAGGATGGATTTTGACATTGGGGCCTGAAAATCACATCTTGGTCTAGGGCTGCAATGAAAATAACAATGTGTTTAATGGATCAGGAAACATTAATGCGGCCATATATATATGTGTACCTTACAAATATTATTGATGGTCATTTTTTAACACTCAGACTTCTTTAACATGTAAATAGACTCCTTAAAAATAAAAGTTTTCATGTTTCAAAACAAGGAAAGCCCCCTTTTAAAGCAGACCTGACAGTTTTAAGAAAGTATTTGGATTTTTAATTGACACAGTTGAGGAAAGGAAAAGGCAATGTTTAGTGAACATTACAGTATATCTGTTTGCAGGTGGATTATTTTCTGTGCTTTAAGAAAGTACTTTTCTGTTCTATGCAAAGGAGACTGATAGTAGGACATGGTAGTAGAGGTAGATGGGGGGAGTTTAGATATATAATCTGAACACACATGAAGGAGGGCAACCAGATTCCACATTTACCAGCAATGTGGACCTACACACTTATTTAAAAAGTGACCATATTATTTTCCTATGTACGAGATAATGTTATGCTTGATTAGTGTCAAAGGTATGAGAGTAGCAACATGGCGTGTTTCCTAAGCTCTACCTCTCTACAAATAAAATAAATAGTAATGTTTAGAAGAACCCAAACTAGAAAAGCACTGAAGTTATTTTAATAGAAATTACATTATGATCTCAGCTGGGAAAGGTGTTTGTCATTTTCCCATCATTGTTTGACCAGTGAAATTTTCTAAAAGAAAATTGCAAAAAACTCCAACTCATCCTTTGAAAAACAAATTAAGCAAATAAATATTGCCTTGAACTAAGTATAAAAGCACTCTACAAAATGATAATTTCTCTTTTTTGGACTAATCCAGAATTCATTGAAATTTGATTATACCCGTATGTTACTTCAAATTTGAAATTTACAAAAAATAAATTACTACAATGTGTAGCTGTCCTTAAAACCATCAGCTATAACAGATATCTTTAGAAAAATGTTATACTTGCTTATGATATATTTTTATTAAATGTGTTTTGTTTTATTCACAAATGATTTATTTTATTCCATATTTTGCTTTCTCTACTGTACGCACCTTAATACTTTCGGATGAAAGTTGCCAAATAAACATTCTTTATCATGTCAAATGCATAGCTTTCATCTGCATCCTGTTTATTAAGACATCCTTTACGAAGTCCCTCACACTTTCAAAAGAACTTATTGAAATAAAATTTGAAGAAAATGTTCATAAATGAAGCTGGAGAGAACTTCTCCAATGTCTGTAGATTTAAATGTCAAATTCCTATCAAAATTTATCACAGTGATAGGGAAGCACATAATCTTATAAAGAAAAGGAAGCACATTTACCATTAATAACAAAAATAAATAAAAGAGCAGAAGACATTTACTGTCCCTCTTTCACACTCATTAGCAAAAATCTAGCAAACAAACTATCACAAGTAGTGTTGACTTAACAACTTTTTATTTTGGTGGTAGGGAGTGGTGATGAAAAGGGTAGATTAAAATGATGTATGTCAAATATTAGTAGCCTTTTAAGAAGCCATCCCCCATGGCCCTTAATCCCCTTACAGACGGCAAATCAGGTGCAGAGCAAATGAAATGAAGATGATAGTGTGTTGACAGGAGCAAGCAGATTCCAGTTTTCATCCTGCAGGACAACAGGAATGACATCACATCTTTTCAGACTGACACCTTAATGAATTTAGCAACACCTGAACTTTTCTGGCACTGGACACCTTTGACATGAGTAGGTCCTTCTGTGTCAGTAATAATAGGATTCTGTATCATTCCCCCACTCCATATTTGATGGCAGAATTACTTTTTGGGTCCTAACAAGTTGACAGGGTTTCATTTTGCTTCCTCTTTTTTTGCGGTACGCGGGCCTCTCACTGTCGTGGCCTCTCCCGTTGCAGAGCACAGGCTCCAGACGCGCAGGCTCAGCGGCCATGGCTCACGGGCCCAGCCACTCCGCGGCATGTGGGATCTTCCCGGACTGGGACACGAATCCGTGTCCCCTGCATCGGCAGGCGGACTCTCAACCACTGCGCCACCAGGGAAGCCCCCTGCTTCCTCTTTTAATGACGCCTTCTTTGCAGGTGAACTGGAAATGTAATGACTTCCTTTTTTGTCCTGGAGGATTCCTAAATGTCATTGAGAGACCCAAGACATCTCAATCTGGCTTAATGCAAACAGGAAGCCAAGGGTTTTTAAAGGTGAAATGGGTCTTGCTAATGAAGAAGTGTCACTCTTCCTGGGGCAGGCAGCTTGTTAGTTCGAGTTAGGTGAGTGTCACAGGTTAGGGTTCAAGCATGACATGGGGTGTGACTCAAGATGTCATCTTTTATTTATTGGACTTAAAAAAAATCATTGAATGCTTGGGCAATAAAAACAGGGAACCGTTTCTGCACTGGGGAGCAATCCAGAGAGAAAGGTAATGAGCTCTTGCCCCAGAAATTTGCCATGATGGGGTCCCAATGATGATCAAGTTCAAATATGTGAACTTTAAATCTATGAATGGTAAAGCCACCCTGTAAATACAACTGCCTATTCATGGGGACCAGAAACTCAAGTTTTCTGTTTATCTCGATTCTTCAGTCTTTTTATTTTTCCCATGAGTGTGACTCAATAGTTACATAGTTGTCTCTTTGTTTCCTTCCCCCTTCTTTTACACAATAAAAAGGCAAGAAATACAATACTTGTGGCTATCGTGAATTTGCAAAATGGTCCTGAGGCCCAAAGGGGGGTGGAGAGGAGGCCGCCCAGATTTAAAAACTTGGCACCGTTTAGAACTTCCTACGCATTTAAATCATTTCGAAATTCTCTGCTTTGCTGTCTTTTTCTGATATTACTCACCCGGCTGGTCACCATTTGGGGGAAATATAAGAATGGAAAATCCGTTTCACACAATGACATAAAATCCATCGTGGGTGAATAAAGCCAAGCTTCCCAGCAAACCCAACTTAAATGTGGATGTGCTTGCCCAGAGCCGAAAGGGTTAAAGGGACACCTTCTCAGCTGTCAGCTCAGGGCCACCGTCAAGTTACAAATATACACCAAAATATAATGTCCCAAATTATTAAATGATAACATTTTCAACCCATCCAAGCTAATTAGCAGATTCTACTTGCATGGTGAGGCTATTCTCCCTTTCTTTCTTTTTTACCTTAAAATATCTAATTACCACAGCCAAAACTTTTTGGATCCAGAGGTTGGTGAAAATTCAGAGCCTAACCCTTTTACGAGAGGGCTATCCCTGCCACATAGCTCCTCTCTTTTTCCTTGTCTGCGGTGTAGAATCCATATAATGATTAACTGTTAGGTTTGCCCCGTTTACCTTTATGGAACAAAAATTATTCCTTCAAAGATGAGGAGGGTTTCTCAATTAAAACACTTCTGTGAGTCATGGCCTCTGTGTCATTTTAGGAAAAACACACAATCCCATTTGGTTCTAACAGGTAAAATAATGACTTCTTCACCTGTCAACGGCTAGCTTAAAATTCCCACACATGTAGGCCATTTCTGTTTCATCTGTTCTTTGAATTTCAGCTGCTTTGCTTTTCAATGCCTCTGTTTCACTGGTGTCTCTTTTGTGTCTGAGACGCTCACACTGGGTTCTCCCTCTTTGGTGCTGGGCTTTCTTTTCACAGTGACATTTCAACATAAACAGTCAATATTCATTACCTCAAAGGAGACTTCCCTCCTATTGCTGACCAATTAAATACCAGCTGAGATAGGCAGACAAAGGTAAAGGAGCTGTAACACAAGACAGGCTTCGAGCATACTTTCTGCTCCCTTAAAGGAAGAAAAATTGTCATCAAAACAAAGAAAGCTGGGGATTGAAGGACTATCTCTATCCAAGAGACACAATTCCGTTGGATACTATGGTTCCCTGTCTTTTCATCTGGTGTACTGCAGAGTGTGGGGTTTTTTTGTATTTGTGTGTGTGTGTATGTGTGTGTTGTTTTTAATAATTCAGCACCATGCATTTTTGAGGTTTCACTGAGAAGGACAATCAGCCCTTAATTAGTTCCTGACTGAAGATGGCCATATTGGCATAGGCTGTTTACTCAGATGCTGGTGGACCTGACCTTTATTTTCTTCCTCTGCTGACTAATTTGATTTAGCTTGATTTCTGCATTTCTCCACCACACAAGAGCGACTCAGGAGGTGCCACTTAGAACATCTGTTGAGACTGAGCCCTTTATGGTGAACTCTCCGCTGTACGGGAATTACTGGGAATGGCTGGGAGACCTGTCAGCTAAGCCCTCTGAGCTGTGCATTCACTTCAGGGGGGTTGGGGGGGAATGTTCTGGTATATTTCCTTGACTCATTAAACAGTTCAACTCCCTTCCCACCCAGTCTGCCCCTCCCCCACACTCACACGCTCTCCCAGATACACCGAAAAATGTAGGGCACTTAGAAAAACATTTTCTTAGGAAAGCTGGAGAGACTTTTTAAAAAATAATTCTGCAAATTTCCAACTACTTCTCTCTCTTTTTTTTCTTTTTTCTTTTCCCCACAATTCTGGGCAGCATACATGTGCCAAGCTGCAAGACCTTTCCTCTCCACAAATGAATTGTGTAGTAAATTGGGCATTTGGATCTTTCTTTTGTGGAATCGTCCCCCAAGTAAGCCATTTATTCCACCTTCACCAAATGTCGTCCTCTTTGGTGCTGATTTTTATATTTGAAATGTAGCCTGGATTTAAAGGCTTGTAACCCAAACTATCAGGACTGTCACCCACAAACAAATTCAACATTTTCTGAAGGACTCATTTAGATAACATTCCCGTGCAGAGTGACCTTAAAGCAGAAGGTTACATATAAATGAAGTACACACACCCCATTCATTTTCATAAACATACATATGCATCCTAGCTTTGTCATCAGTTCTAAAAGCCACTACAATATTCCTAAAACAAACAAACAAATCAGTCACTCTGGATGGCAATCCTTACTCAACTTCCTTTAGAAACAGAATTAAAATCAGTGACCAATAGTCAAAGTAATGCATAGTCGAAAATTTCTGTGTCTTAGTAATCAGCTGCTTGAGAGAAGTGAAATACCAGCTTCATTTTTTGAGAATCCCTCCTGAATTTTTACTGTTTTGTGTTGTGAAAACGAAACTGCAATTAATTCAAGAAGGTAAACTTTTATTTCTTTTAATTTTTTTAATAAAGAAAAAGAAACTTTAACTCATAGGAATAATATTTTTTTTTCCTCCCAAGCCAGATTAGGTGAATTTAATCATCAGAGAATTTTGTTTTCCATGTATGCTTCCAGCAGCTAGAGGGCACAAAAGAATGCTTTTACCTTGCCTTGTCTTTTTTTTTTTTTTTTTTTTAATCATGGAGTGGAACTATATAGACTCAGAAATAAACAAAAATACAGGGAAAGCTGGTGGATTTTATGGCACCTTCCTTCCTCAGATGTCAATCTTTTCATATTTTCCTTCCAGCAGGAACCCAAATTCCTGATGACAGTTATAAGTGACAGGGAAATAGAGGAATTTCACCTTCCCCCCAAAAAGAGTAACTCCCAAAGAATGAGAGACTCGGACTGGGGCATGATTATTCCAAGTCTGGCCCATTGTTATGTTTCTGAACTATTTTGTAGAGCTCTTTGTTCAAAAGCAATATAAACATATGTTTAACCTTTATCGGTCTAGCATCTTAAATATTAATGTTGGTGGTGATTCTGCATGAACAACATCTATTATTTTTGCACTAATAAGAGGCTTACACGAATAAACATGAAAGGCTTGGAGCAACCTTCCTGTCAATTAAGAAACAGTCAGTAGTACTTCAAATGAACAGTTCCAGCAGGTCTCACAGCAACTGGAATCAGAGTGGAAATGCATGCTTCAAGAGACACAAAAGAGACCCCAACTCATGACTCTTAAGTTTTGCAAACCATCCTTTCCACACTCTTATATACCCCCCATCTTGTAAAGCTAGCCACTAAGACTCCATAGTAAAAGGCACTCTTTTTGGAACATTTATTTGAAAGCATAATAGTTTGGCATTTTTCTGCAAGAAACACTAATAAACCTCAGGAGGAGTCACATCTGTTGCTGGAGTACAAAATGGGTTGGGCCTCAATAGCATAATATATATAAACACTTTTTCCCCCTAATGAACTGTACCACCCCCTTAGGCATAAATGAGTTGGATCTGGATAGAGTGCCATTTGCCAAATTGTAAATTGCCTACATTTATTTTGGGAGTGCACTAAACAGAGTGCTAATTGCCTTGTTTAGCACTTTCCTTTCTTTCATTTGCACTGGTGTAAAATCTTAGTAAATTAACTCAAGGCTTTTATTATGTAGGTAGCATTTGAACAACCAAGAATTAGTGAGGAGGCAGCATGAAAGGACTGATGAAAAAGGAGTTGGCTCTACCCATAATGCCATTTATATGTCCCTTGAATTAAAAGGATGGAATTAACTTTTAATCCTTGGGCTTTTTAAATAGCTGATGTTAACGCAGAACGTATTACACAGCCATTTTATTCAAATTTGCTCACTTAAAATGGGTAGAATGTTAACAACCATGATCATATGGGGAAAGTGCAGCTCGCTGTATTCATATACACAAGTGTATATATTAAGGTTCATTCCAAATAGCAATTTATGTAGTTGCAGTCAATTGCATAGTCAAGATTCCAGCTTATTGTCAAAGGCAAAACACTCCAAAGTCATTAATATCCACTGCTGTGCAGTAGCCTATGTAAAATGAGTTGGGAGTCTCGTTGCCATTCCTAATAGACAGGTGTAGACTTCAGAAAAGCCATCATCAGATTTACCACAGCACAGAATGCACACTGGCTGTTTGACTGTAAAGCATAGAGGCAAAATAGCCCCCAGAGGCTGGAGATCTTGTACTCTTACAGGTGGCCTCTTGTGGGGGGCTTGTCCAGGGAGCTGTGGAATCTTGCAGATGCAGATAAACAGATTATTCTATTCTCAGCATTCTTGGTTTGACTCAGTTCTTGGTTCATTAGGTTTTACAGATCCTTTTAAAACTAGGTATACAGCCTCAAATTTTTCCTTTCAAAAGAAAAGAAAATATGTTGCAAATGGTGATTTAAGATGAAAAGCAATAAAAACCATCATCTTTGATTTTTTTTCTTCATATCTTTTCTTTTAAAAATCAGAAGTTGTGCTTAGATGGAAGTCTGCCAATATGAAAAGTGGAATGATGAAACAAAAATTGATTCAACTCCTAATCATTTGTATTAACCTCTCCTACATAGAAATCTGCAGGTTATTACAGAGAGACTAGAGGAGATACTTAAATGTGGACAAATTCTCTGGTTTTTAAGAAGTTCGACTGGGCCTTGATTTTGGTGCACACTGACTTTAGAAATGTTTTTCTGGAGTGGTATTATTTATGTTGTGGAGGGTAGCAGGGGCCACAGGTGTCCTTTCTCAAGGTAGTGGCAATGGAAGAAAGTTTTAGAGTATAGAAAGGCATTCGGTATTTACTATGTTGAATGTCATCGTGAATCCAGTTAGAAAGATAAATTCAAGTCTTGATCATCTTATTAGCAGAAGAAGAACAGTATGTGCTTTGCTTAATATTCCAAACAAATCCAAGTAGTATCTGTGATTTGTTAATAGATAATATGCTAATGGTACAACAGATTTTTAATTCAGACAGACATTTGTGGATTCCAACTTGGCCACTGGAACTCTGATCTCTAACAAGAGACCTCACCTTTTTGATTATTTGTTTCTCCATCTCTAAAATAGGGCAACAATACCAATGTGTAACTGCTGTTGTGAGAATTATATGACAATGAATATAAAGTTTCTGAAACATGTACATACTCCATAAAATTTCATTCTTCTTCTGGTCCTCTTTTTATTTTTTTCACCTGTAATCCCACCTCTTCATTTAATTAATGAAGCAAAATTCCCACGTGGATAATAGAAGACATAGTAGTATAATTACTTTTGTTCTTCCAGTGTAGAATGTGATAATAGAACTCCTCAATACTAAATATCTGAGGAAAGAATAAATGAATGAGAAAAAAAATCACACAATGTTTTAAGATTGCATCTGGAATAATAACAAAGTCAATGGGAATATTAGTCACCAATATTATTTACTAATCCCACCCAGACTTAAAAACAGCTGGTAGATTTAATTGTGCATATAATTATAGAAGATGCTTGTGAGATATATATATATATATATATTATATATATATATATATATATATATAATATATATATATATAATACTAAAGGCTTTATGATGAAACACATTTGTGTAGTCTCCAGGCCAGAATGGTTTGGAGCCATTTCAGATTGCTAACTGGAATTCCACACAATTTTTAGAGATACTATGTGATCTACTTATTACTCAACACCAAATTGTGGTTATATATAAGTTTTGCATGAAATAAGATAGGACTGAATATATTTCTGAAACAAGTTTATTTGCCAGGGAAGCAAAATGCTGGCTTAACTACTAAACTTTGTCTGAGTTCTCATTTAAATAAAAAGCACATTGACAATGAAAACTGGTGAGAATAAAATAGGAGAAAGCTGAGAGAGAATATTTTAACCTACATGATCTATTTTATGTCTTTCATAATACAAAGACTTTTCTAGTTTGGGGTGATTGTCACTTTTAATGGAATAACTTAATGGCAGTTCTATGAAATAATAGTTCCATATGAAATAACATAGGTTTCAGTCATACGAGTCCTATGAGAATTCATTTAAGGACTAACCCTTGATTAGAGTTAAACTGTGCTGAAGATTGGTCTTTGGAGTCCTCCAAAGAATTGATTCCATAGTTATATCAATGTGAAAATTTACTCTAACAGGAGAATTGGCCAAAGATTTCATAAATTCAAAGTTTTGTTTCCCATGAGACTTTCACCAAGGGCAGAAGCAAAAGACTGGTCACCCATTCTTTTTTTTTTTTTAAACATCTTTATTGGAGTATAATTGCTTTACAACGGTGTGTTAGTTTCTGCTGTATAACAAAGTGAATCAGCTATACATATACATTTATCCCCATTTCTCCTCCCTCTTGCATCATCCGTTCTTTAATGAAAGGAACTGAGAGTCTGACTAATGATAGCTGTTTCTATCATTTCATTCCAACATGTTTTTCTTTCTTAAATCCTTAGACAAATAGTCTACAAATTAATTGTCCATGCTTCAACTTATTTTAACAAACCTATAACTTTTAAGCGTTTACATTTTATCTCTAAAAACCAAAATGGTACTCCTCATGCCTCACTTTTTAGTTTTTCTCACCATCCTTCTTCCTTTTCTTTGATCTAAACTGTGACATTTTTATCTATTATCAGATACTCTTAAAAAGGAGCTTTAACAGAAACTATTCAAACAGTTACGCCATGATTATTTTCTTCAAAGAAAAACATATTCTTTATGAGTTACTTTCTCATCTTACAGTTCTTGGGGTTCAGTCTTTTTGTTTTGGAGTATTCATAAATCTGATGACCCAAATCAGCTTCCATCTTGGATAAACTTGCCAAATGTTTCATGAGTGTGTAATTTTACCATCTAACTGGCCTTGGTACATGGAGCCAAAGCTACCTCAGATAATCAAAATGCTGGAAAACCCAAACAAAATATATTTTTTTGTTAAGAAGGAATTTATAAAAATGAGAGTATACAAGTTTTGAATACAAAAGTATTACACATAAATCTTCACAAATACACCACTTTTCTCATAAAATGTGGTATCATTTTATCAAGAAAAACTTGGTTTAAGGCTACAATTACCTATTAGTTATCTAAATTGCTATAGGTTCTTTGCATAACAGAGGGTTAGTTTTTAGCCACTGAAAATATTCCAGGCTTAGAACCTTTGCAGGACAGTAGCTGCTAATCCAGAGTAAAACTTGAACGATAGAAGCAGTATATACTAAAAGGAGGCCTTGTCCATTACTTTCTCAGGCTATGATCATTGGATCAAAACCAAAGATACTCTTAAGTACGATTCTGTGAGTTAAAAGTCAAAAAATATAAGCCCCTCATAATCCCAGAAGTTTTCTGGGACGTATCTAACCATAAGTATAGTAGAAGAGATTCCTACGCCACAAGCTTCATTAAATATTCAGGCAATTGTGCCAATAAACAAATGTCCAGAGATTGCCTAGGATTGCAAGTTGATGAAGACTCTTTCCAATAATGAGGTGAACAATTCTCACCCAGGTTAATTTCTGTCTGTTGGGTATACTGCTTATTCCGACTACTAGGCATGAAAGACCTGTTTAAATGTGTTTTTGAAGTGCTATAATATTTTCCTTTCTATTCTTGGAGTTAAAGCTAAAAATACTTGTGTGTGTGCCTTTTAAAATAGGATTTATATATACAGGTCTTGTTTTTGTATCCATTCCTCCAGTCTATGTCTTTTGGTTAGAGCATTTAATCCATTTATATTTAAGGTAATTATCAATATGTAGGTTCCTATTGCCATTTTCTTAATTGTTTGGGGTTTGTTTTGTAGGTCTTTTTTCTTCCCTTCCTCTTTTGTTCTCTTCTCTTATGGTTTGATGACCATCCTTAGTGTTGTGTTTGGGTTGCTTTTTCCTTTTAGTGTGTGTAGCTATTGTAGTTTTGGGGTTTGCTGTTCCCATGAGGTTTTGATATAGGAGTCTATATATGTACAAGGTTGTTATAAGTTGCTGGTCTCTTTCCTGCCTAGAGAAGTTCCTTTAGCATTTGTTGTAAAACTGGTTTGGATTTCTAGTAAAGAAGATCTTTAACTAAATCTGTTGCTTTTAAAGAGTTAACTCTGCCCTTCTAGCAGAAATATATCTTAAGAAAAAAATCTCAGATGAGGAAAGGCCTTAAACAAAATGATTTAATTGAATTATTATTTTAAAAAAGTATTATTTTAATACTCAATAAAACATTTGCTATAACCCAAAATGTTCAGAAGATGAAATGTTGGGTGGTCAAATAAAAAGTATTGGGGTGGCCAAAAAGTCCGCTCGGGTTTTTGTATCCCGAACGAAATTTTTGGCCAAACCTATATGTTTATAAAAATTCTAGTAATATTGACTGGGGAAGGAAGTGTAGCACAATTTACATATGACATGATCTTGACTCTATAAAAGAGAAAAATACAAAGATAATTAGAAGAGAATCAACTGTGTCAAAACAGTTATTCTCCCCGAGCTGGAAGCTAAGATTATGCAAACTATTTTCTACTCTAATATACTTTTCTCTGTAATGATTTTATAATTAAACAAAAAGAGATAACTGGGGAAAAGAGAATTCTTCAACATGATTATTCAAAGCAGTTTCTTTGTGGAGATGTGACCTCAGTTAATGATACAAAAAATGATACAACCTGTATGTGCACTTGTCTTCAGTCCCTCACCTCTTTATAAATCCAGAATAACATGAGGACCAAAGAAACAAATTAACAGTAGCACTAGAACCTGAAGACAGGCTCCTTTGCTGAACTAGAAACAGGTTTAAGACATCTTTCTCTAGTTTCCTTTTCTAAGTGGTAATGTGAATTATTATAGATTAGATTTGCAAAGTTCATTGTCCTCATTTTTTATTTCCAAAGTAAAAGACATAGGTGGACAAAGATGGTGCAAGAAATGATAAAACAAATACAAAAACAAAGAAACAAACACCCAAGGGCTGAAAACTGCATCCTTCCTCATGAGAAATTCCAGTTTCACTGACCACTTTCTTGCAAGATTTTAGTTCATGTATTTCTTTGCTACCTCCATCTCCCATGATTCCCCTCGCTTTCTAGAGTGCACACACTCACACACACACACTCACATACATTCACACACACACACTCTCACACACTCACACACACAGAATAGAATTGCCTCACTGTAGAATTCACACACAGTAGAATTGCGTCTACATTTTTTTTTTTTTATAAATTTATGTTATTTATTTATTTGGCTGCGTTGGGTCTTCGTTTCTGTGCGAGGGCTTTCTCTAGTTGCGGAGAGCGGGGGCCACTCCTCATCGCGCTGCGCGGGCCTCTCACTGTCGCGGCCTCTCCCGTTGCGGAGCACAGGCTCCAAACGCACAGGCTCAGTAGTTATGGCTCACGGGCCCAGTCGCTCCGCGGCATGTGGGATCTTCCCAGACCAGGGCTCGAACCCGTGTCCCCTGCATTGGCAGGCAGATTCTCAACCACTGCGCCACCAGGGAAACCCTGCCTCTACATTTGAGTTAGCCATGAGCAATTCGGTTTTCCTTTTGAGCACACAGACAGCTCTTTGTGTTTTTAAAGAAATTTCCCGAAAAACATTGGTGTGTGGGGCTCACTTAATTCCCAGTTCTCTTACTTAAATCTAACCCTTTCTCCAAGTAAGGAAGCTAAAGCTGAGAGATTAAGCCACATTCTGAAGATCACAACGTCAGCAGTGGAAGCCAGGCCAGAATAAATTCCAATGGTGGTGTTTCACTTAAGAGATCCCTGTCACTTTTAATCTACGTGGTTAGAGTTACCCACCCCCCAAGCCTTAAGTCTCAGCAATGCCTATTAAATGAATATTAGATACTATGCTCATTGGCTGAACTTTGAGGTGTTAGAGCTCTCTGTCCGACAGTCTAAAGAAAATTAAGCTTTCTGAAGGAAATGTGGGCTCTATTAGTAAAGGGTTAAACACAGATTATGCAAATAAAGATATTGTCATTTGTCCCCTCTGCTCATTCTGAGAGCTGCTTTTCTGTGGTTGACTTTCTTCTCCTCCACTTGAGAGATTAACCCGGTCCCAATTGAAATGGCAGTCCATATCATACCTTTCCTTGATCTCACAGCATGGCTAATAACAGTGGGGCTCGCAAAGCAAGCGTCTTTATTTTTTCTTTATTGTTCCAGACTACACATCCGTGAACCTTCAGCATGTTATGTACTTAACCATGGTCAGGTTGATGTCATTATTTTCTGATTGTCCGCGAGCTCCTGGGGTACTGGCCCATACTGACAGAGAAGGGCTGGCATGCTCTTTGTAGGATAACCTTTGAAATAGAAGTCCCTCGACCACCTGCATGTTTAGCCTAGGGCTGTGACATTGCACTCGGCCAATTGGTGCGCTTCAAAACACATAGTAGCACCAGTTGTGCTAGTTCATCTTGCTTGTTAATTTTCACTTGGTCTTGTTAGATAAACCTTATCCGTGCCACGAGCAAATGCCTCACGGAGCAGATGTTTCAAGATCTTAGCAAGAAGGTCTGGTATGCATGGGCCAGTGTGTGCTTTGTCTAAATCTAAGTATAGCTATTTGTTAGCTTCCACCCCCCCTCTTTTTTATATCTTTTTCTCTGTTGCCTGTCCATATGTCTAAGTAACTAGCCAGGCTAGCCAAAAGCAGACAAAACCAGGGACAGGAGGACAGAACGGCAAGAAGAGTGGGACAAAGTGTTTCTCTGCGTGAACCTTCTCCACACTTAGCTTTTACAATCCTATAAAAATTGGTCTACTTGTTATCAGTTCAGACTGGAAAGCAAGCAACAGCCCTCGATTGCCTCAGGCTTTGATGTAAGCACCCCTGACTATTTCTGTTTAAACTCTAGCGGATGGAAGACACCTATAAAGATATTAATTAGCTCCAGTTGTCACCAGATGTGGTTCACATTCTCTACGCCAGCTCTGAAATACTGGAATTTTTATTAGGCAAGGTAATGTTTATGGCTCTCATTAAAGTCTGAGTCATAAAAGACTGAAGATGAGATTGGAAGGGGCCGGGATGGGGGGAGAGTTTTCTCTTTGTTTATCAACTTTCAAAAATCCAAAAGACCTGTGCTTTAGATTTGAGTGGCATGTTAACGTTCAGGGATTTGGCAAGAGTCTTATGGTGTTTACACTTTGAGGAAACCCTTTGAGTTACAGTACATAAAATGACTGGTTTGTGTCAGAATTATGAGTTACATTTATATGCTTAATTATAATAAAATCAGCTGGGTAGCACGGCAACCATGCAAAAGAATTCAGTACTAATTGTCACTGGACTGGATACTTGCTTCTGGGATATAATATGACAAAAAAAGGAATTAATTGTCTATTCAAAATGGGTGAAAAGTACTTCTTAACTGGCAGGGTGGGGTGGCAGGGAGAGGAAGAAAACCCAGAAACATCTTCCAAACTCTTTTCTCCAATGGTCCCCTTCCAGCCCATTTGCTGCCATGCTTTTAAGACTCTTAGGAAATACTTTTGTTAATTTTTTTCTCTTGGATGAATGAGGGGGTAATGGCTAAAACATGCTACTAGACTATTTATTTTTAAAAAAATCTTAATTTGAGAAAGATTTGCAGGCCAAACTAGCTGCTTAGATTCCTTCAATATCTTCCCGGGCCTCCTTTTGAAGACCCCCCGCTCATGAAACCTACACACATAATAAGACCGGCCCAATTCTTCTGCCGGCCCACATGATAATTCATGGTCTGGGGTCCCCAAATGTAATCCATCTTCAACTTGAATCCTCTGATGACTTACATCAGTGCATCCAATTTACAGTTTCATAAGATCTTTGGAGATTTTAAATGATATTCAGAAATATGCTTATGCATTTTTAAAAGATTCCTTTTTTCCCATCTGAACTCTTTTAACAAAGGTATTACACTAAGTACAAAAGCTGTCCAATTTTTTCCAACCTTTTGGTTCTTTCTAAAACACAGTCATTTTGTTAGACATTGAAAATGTCTTGATTTAGTTGTCTTGCTATTTTGGGCCTGTCCTGCCCCCTGCAGTGGTAATAAGGATGGGGGTTCCTGCTGGGCCCTGAAGAATACCATTTCACGGCCGCCACAGAGCTGGCAGCTTTTATTTATGGAGCCAAGAAAATGAATGGGTATTAGTGTCCAAACATTTCAACATGCTCCCGCAGCCATGCACAAAAGGGACTGATTTGCAGCAAATTTCCACTTATTTTCCAAAAGTATTTACCTTACCGAAGCTTGGCTGATCACTATAATGGCATAGCTAAGGGGGGAAAAAAATGACCATTTCAGAACCCAATTTTTATATATATATATTTCTGAACCTTAAAAGTGTTCTACTTCTTCCGAATAAATATAATATCCTTGGTTGCTAGGCTTTCATGGATATATGGATAAATCTAAGGTGCTGGGGTTTGTAGTTCTCATTGTCATTTTCAATTCAAACAAGAAAAGGCCCCGCACAGCCCAAGGAAAGATAGTTCATATCAGCAGATATAGGCTAGACATAAGGGAGCATGCTGCAAGTAACCGAGGTCATCCTTGGACACTCTCAAAGAGTAAGTTCGGCATTTTAATGTTTGGAATTGGGTCCAGGAATTGAGGGCTAACATGTTCTATGTTTACGATTTGACCTCAGACTAATTGATTTGTAGGCAATCCTGAAATGCTATAAATCACTTTACTTTTTTACAATGTGCAATTCAATCCTTTTGTCAACAAATATTCATTGAGCACCTACTTTGTGCCAGGCATTTAAAAACTGCCTTGCAGAGATGTTAAAATATCTTTAAATGTGGCTTTTCAAGAGCTTTGCTCAGGATGCCTATACCCTCTGCTCAGGTACACACTTAGGAGATCACTTCTCCATCCATTCTGCAAGCCCTGTCTCTGAGCAGGGCTGCTCTTCATTCTCTAAATATGGTATTTCTTTCTCAGCTCTGGACCTTGGTTCTCTCTTCTTAGTACAGAAGGAATATTTTTTGCTACAAATCAAAGTTCCTGCTCCTCAAATTCCAGCCAAAAGATCTATTCTTACATAATTAGTCCCCCAGGTCCCTACTCTGGAACTAAAATCTCCTTTCTCTGAACTCCATCATGTGTTATGAGTGTTGTGTTTATTTGTGTGCACAGACTACTGGATAGTAACCATCTGAGGGATGAATTCATGCCAGTCATCTTGCCTAAGACTTGTACACATTTTGCACATAGTAGATGCTCTCTCAGGGAGGTGGGGAGACCTTGATGAAAGAATGAGTCCATGATCTTATATATCCATCCCATTGTCTTTTTTACTCCACAAGAGGCAAGATTTACAAGTCAAAGAGATGTGTGAATTTTCTCTTTTTCCTGTTCTTCCAAGATCTGTGTTTAGTTTTCTAACATTTATGGCAACTACACCATGGCTGTACATCTCCTGGCCACCCTTCAGAGTGTCATCATTTTATTGCCCAAACTCCTATGCAAAACAGTATGACAATCTCAAACTTCTTATATAAGTCCAGCTCTAAACTGCTAAAATGTTGTTCACAATATAAGAAGTTATTAGAGTATAAGAAATGTGAAATAAATAAAAAATACAAAACCAGCAATTATTTCATTCTGGCTCCATTAACTACAAGCTATGTGACTTTGGGCTGGTTACTTAATTCTCTATACCTCAGTTTCCTCATCTGTAGAATGGGGGTAATAATAATAGCAACTTCATGAAGTTACTGTGCGGATTTAGTGAGTTAATATAAACACATAGAAATTGCTCAACAAATATTAACGATTACCTCATATTTGAGAATGTATGAATTTTAATTTAGAGTAAACATTGGTAGGTTTACTTGTAGTCTTTGAATAAGAGATAATAAATCTCCCAGGCATATCTTCTCCAATCAAAGCTACTTCAGCCAAGGATACTATACTGCCTTTCCATATAACAAGATTAATTTTGGAAAAGCTTCTTCCAGGAAATTCTGTCATGTAGGCTTCTGAAGTCCTGGGTCTCAAAAGGTTTCCAGTCTTGGGTCACTGATTGGGCCACTCCCATTGTGTCTAGGTCTGTATCATAAGCTAATAAATTGTCAAATGGCCTTACTCCTTTAGATTGCCAAATGGATATTCCATAGACCAGACAATCAATGGCTCTTTCAGCCAAGCTTTTTCCTGACCCTTATCGTTTGCCCGGGCATCTGTGCTGGCTTTTGCCCTCCTTCATAAAGAAAGTCATTCAATTCCTGTGGATTTACTTTAGGACCAGAGTTCCATGGATTTTTTTGTTTTGTTTTGCTGACAGGTGAGATAGTTTATTCTAGTCAAACTCTGCCATTGACAAATGATGTGACACCATTTACTTTTCTCTGTGCCTCAACTTTCTCATATGTACAATGAAATGATTGACTCAGAGAAGCATTTCAAAGGAGCTTTTGAACTGTACATTCACTAATCTTAGAAGTTCAATTTTAGGGAGAAAAAAACCTCAATCTCAGAAACCTTCCTTTACATCTTCAAAAAATGGAACTAGATGTGTTCTTATTGGAAAGCTCTCACACAAGTCATCAGCATCTTGGTTTTGGGCAAGTCTACCTTAGCCATACTTCATGCTTTTGACCTGGCAGGGGCACAAATTGACCAACCCATTACCAAAGTCCAGTATGTCAATTGTCTTCCTTCTCAGATGAAGCAGTATCTCAGACACATTCCTAAACTTAACCAAACAAGAAACCTGCCCACAAATTTCAGGTCACAGTGAACAGAGCTAAAAGTATAACAGTGAATAAGACACAGTTTTGCCCTCAAGAAGTTCACAGGCTAATACAAGAAACACATGTAGAAATAAGTAACTACACTATGGATCGATCAGTACAAAACTACATGTGGGCATTTGAGCATGTTTATCCTATGTATGTTAGGAGTGGGGAATGGAAATGGGGGAAGAGAAGGAGATGGAGAAGAGAAAGAAAGAAAGAATAAAATAAAGTCTAAATCTGGGCATGGTTTTTTGGGGGAAATGCTAGAAGAAGCAAAATTAAACAGCTTTTCTTAGTATAGGACTTCTCAGGGCCTTGAAATTATGACTATGTATTGTGAATCTCTAAGAGTTTATCTGCAAAAAAAAGAGCTTATTTTTCCCTTTTATTGTTCAGATTTAACTGTTGACATCTTGGGAAACAGTAGTATTCTACTGGATATAATTGGAGAAACTCTATTGGAGAAATAATGATGAATATAGAAGCTGAGTAAAGTAATCTGAAGTCATGCCCTGACTCCTTTAATATTATAATAATACCTTCCTCAAGGGCTTGTTGTGAAGATTAAGTGAGTTAGGTTATATAAAGTGCTTAGACCAATGCTTTGCATATAAAAATATTTAATAAAAATGTATTGTCATTATATAATTGTTATTATTGCAACAGAGTGGAAATTCATCAGTACTATTGGGGGCTGGAGTTTATTCAAGAAACTCCTGAAAAACTGTACGAAGACTCCTTAAAAAACTAAAAATAGAGTTATCATATGAGCCAACAATACCACTCCTGGGCATATATCCAGAGAAAACCATAATTTGTGAAAAGATACAAGCACCCCAATGTTCGTAGCAGCACTATTTACAATAGCCAAGATATGGAAGCTACCTAAATGTCCATTAACAGATGAATGGATAAAGAAGATGTGGTGAATATATGTATAATGGATTATTACTAAGCCATAAAAAAGAATGAAATAATGCCATTTGCAGCAACAGGGATGGACCTACAGATTATCATCCTGAGTGAAGTAAGTCAGACAGACACAAACATCATATGATATCATTTATATGTGGAATCTAAAAAGTGATACAAATGAACTTATTTACAAAACTGACTCACAGACATAGAACACAAACTTATGGTTACCAAAGGGGAAAGGGCGGAAGAGATAAATTAGGAATTTGAGATTAACAGATACAAACTACTATATATAAAATAGATAAACAAGGTCCTGCTGTATAGCACAAGGAACTATATTCAATATCTTGTAATAACCTATAATGGGAAAAAAATCTGAATCACTTTGCTGTATACCAGAAACTAACACAATATTGTAAATTAACTATACTTCAATTTAAAAAAAAATTCAAAATTAGTTCCCTAACTGTTGAGTTAGATTCTCCAGGGAGAAGGGGCAGAGGTGGAAGGAGGAGAGCTTGGCAGGTGGAGGAACCAGCATAAGCAAATATCCAGAAGTGGAAAGCCTGGCTTCATTCATTTAGAAATGAGTATGCAGCCGATCAATGCCCAGAACCTCTCCTAAAACTAACGGGAAATTGGAGAGGGCACCAACCGTTACACTGCAACCTCCATTCACCCGCCTTTTCAAAAGCCTCCTTAGTGAAATACTTACTTCAGTTCACAGCAGCCCTATCCAAAGGCCATTATTAAATACTATTTGTTATTGATGCTTCAAATTAAACCTAACCATTATTTATTACAGCTTCTTTTTCCAAATTTATTATTTCCAGGAAAGACATAAGCAAAAAGTTCAGTGAGCTGGTAGAACTGCCACACTTACTGACACTTTCTAGAAGCTCTACTTTCTTTTTTTTTTTTTTTTTTTTTTTTTGCGGTGTGTGGGCCTCTCACTGTTGTGCTCTCTCCCGTTGCGGAGCACAGGCTCCGGACGCGCAGGCTCAGCGGCCATGGCCCATGGCTCACAGGCCCAGCCGCTCCGCGGCATGTGGGATCCTCCTAGACCAGGGCACGAACCCGTATCCCCTGTATCGGCAGGCAGACTCTCAACCACTGTGCCACCAGGGAAGCCCTAGAAGCTCTACTTTCTTGAGTCTTCTTACCTATATGACATTTTAAAATGAAATATCAGTACTTAAGAAACCAGAAAATTCTTAGTGTTTGTGGCAATTTACAAGTAATTTGCATTGCACCAAAACCACAGAGATGATTATATGAAAGTACCAGCCTAGTTTTTTTTTTTAATTACATTGTTTCTTTCAAAGAAACAGTTTAAACAAAGGTCAGATTTTTTAATAAATATTTATGAACAGCCTGCATTCATATTGTGCCATTCAAAAATTTTCAGAAACTTCAAAAATGAAATCCTCTTTCTCTCTCTCCCCCTCTCCCGTTCCTCTTCCCGTCTTCTTCCTCCATTCTGACTTGACAGAAACCAACTACAGTCATCCTTGTTATGGAGGGGGATTGTTCCAGGATGGACACCAAAATCCACGGATGCTCCAGTCACTAATGTAAAATGGGACAGTATGCAGATACAGAGGGCAGACTCTAATGAGACATAGACTTCCATGTTTACTTTCCAGTGCATTAGATATTGAATTTGATAGAGCGCATAGGGGAGGAAGTGAGAGAGAAAGAGAATACATTTCATAAAGTCATCAGTATCTCAACAAAGAAAAGTAGTAATTATTAAACACAGAGCACTCACTTATTGAGCTGCACCCTGCACACACAGTAGACCCTGCAATCTTCACCAGTGAGATGGTCCCTCTTTACAGATAAGAAAACTGAGGTACCTCAATGCTGATAAAAATCTCCCACTTTACACAGCTAGTGAGCGATGGAATGTAGACTTGAAAACAGGCCACACAGACTGCAAAATCTAGGCTTTACCCATCTGCCTCCAGGAGTTTCTCCTAGAAAACCCAAAAGCTTTATGTCCACAGAACAGCTCACTGGCTGAAAGCAATTTAATAAACCAGGAATGCCTTGAATTTTTGTTAGAGTCAAAATTTGGAGGAAAAAAATTTATCTCTAACTAAGTTGGAATAAGATTGATTAGAACATCTATGGATAAAGCTCCTGACTCTCCTGGACGTCTGCAAACAAGGACAGAGACCGATGTTAGCAGAACCAGGTGGCTGCCCCTGGCTAAAGCATTAATTTAGCTATTTGATAGCTTAGCCTCCCTGAGCCTCAGTTTCCTCATATGTAAAATGGGGATGATAACTTCCTTTCTGCTTGTTCCTGAGTTGTTGAGAGCATTAAATGAGCTTAAAAATATGAAATATACATATATATGAAAACAGAGTATAAATATATAGAATATTAATTAAATATAAAATTATTATCATTATATACTCTGAACTGATTAGAAGCCCAGTCTTTCTCTGAAATACCTGGCTTTATTATTTTTTCTTGCTTTTGCTTGACATTTTAGGATGAAAGAAACTCAATATCAAGTCATATGAAAAATTCATCCAACCCAGTGTTCTGTCTGTGACAGCTATCAGCTTTCTGAGTTCAGCTAGTATCTCTATCTCCTTTTAAATGAGTGTTATTATGAAATATTTAAAATAGAAAAATAATTAGAAAATGATATAACAAGCATCTGTGTACTCAGCAAATCTTGTCATTTTTCCATTTGCTTTAGGTCTTTTCTTCAACGAAAATAAGTAAATAAAACATCACAGGTACAGCTGATGTCCCTCATGTGTTTCTTCTGGATTCTATTATTATCTCTTCCCTGCCCAGAGGTAAACACTGGCCTGGAATTGGTCTCTTATTACCAAGCAACTTCTTATATTTTTCCTATAATATTTTTATATTTTTACTTGTACTTCAAATATACCTATACATTTACAAACGATATGCAGTATGATTTTGCATGCATTTAAACTTTATTAAAATTGTATCATATTGTACACATTTGCCAATCAACATTTTGTTTAGATCCAGCTGATTAGTTGTAACTGCTATTGAAATGTGACTCACAATTTACTCATCTGTTCATTCTCCCAGTGGGGGACACCGAGGTTGCTTCCAATTGCTTACTGTTAGAATCAAAGCAATGAATATTCTTATGTTTGTCTCCCAGGGCACATGTGGGACCAGTTCTCTAGGGCAGTGATTCTTTTTTTTTTTTTTTTTTTTTTTTTTTTTTTTTTTTTTTTCAGTACGTGGGCCTCTCACCTGATGTGGCCTCTCCCATTGCAGAGCACAGGCCCCGGAAGCACAGGCTCAGCGGCCATGGCTCACGGGCCCAGCCGCTCCGCGGCATGCAGGATCCTCCCAGACCGGGGCACGAAACCGCATCCCCTGCATCGGCAGGCGGACTCTCAACCACTGTGCCACCAGGGGAGCCCTCTAGGGCAGTGATTCTTAAGGTTTGGTCTTGAGACTAGCAACATTGGCATTATCAGGGAACTTATGAGGATCTTATTTAACTTTTTTCACAAAAAACCCTGGTTGATTCAGTACCATATTTTGAATTTTCCTTTTTTCCTCCACTAATCTACCATATTACCTTTGTTATGTGTCATGTTTTAATGTATGTATGAGCCTGTTGCTCAGCTCTATATCATATTCCAATTTTTTTCCATCTACATTAATTCTATACTGTATTTCTTACTACAGGTTCACTTTTTTCCTCAATCAATATTAATAAAGTCTAATTTATTATTTTATTAATATTATTTTTTTGGCTTGCTATTTCATTAATTTCTAATTCTACCTTTCCTTCCTGCTATTTTTTAAAACTGTTTTTTTTTTCTAGATTGTTTAGCTAAATGCTTGGCTAAATAATTTTCAGCATTTATTCTTTATAATGTAAACATCTATAGCTATATATTTTCCCCTAAGTGCTGCCTTATCTACAGCCCATGTAATTTGCTCTTTACTATTTTAGTGTTTACAACTAAATATATTTTAACTTTCTCTATGTTTTCTTCTTTGCCCCATGAATTATTAAAAGAGTGTTTACATATCCAAATATGGGGGGCTGTTTGACTATTTTTTTCTTATTTGTCTTTATAGTATTGTAACAGTCAGAGAACATGTTCTATGTGATATTCATTATTTACTATTTACTGACACTTCCTGTCTTGCTCTGAACTTGGACAATTTTGATCCATATGTCTTGTATAACTTTAAAAGAATGTGTGTTCTTCAATCATTCAGTAAAAAAAATTCAATATATACTTTTCTGTATTCCTTTTCTTTCCTAAATGCACGTTTTATACTGACCTTTCTTTCAAACGTAAAATCAAAAACAGAAAAAATTTCCTTAAGTAAACCTAAGAGACCACTGATTATAAAGTAAGCCATTATTTTATATATCACTAAGAAAGAAAACAGGCTGGTAATTAATTTTTAAATTACAAGACACAAACTGATTTCAAAGATTTGAAGTGTGAAAAAATAAAAATAATTATTTTGCATTTAACTTTGGAACCCATTTACAAGATGCTTCTTTCTGTTCTTTCTTTGTTTCCTCAATTAATTTGTAAGTTTCCTGACTTCTCACATTTTTAACAATAGCATAAGAAATTTGTGTTGAAAAATCTACTTTCCTTTTCTTTCTTTATGAGTTATTTGTGACTGTTTGATGTGTTACTTTATGTGTAGGTTTTAACTCTTAATTAATCCTCTTTCTATATAGTCTTCCTATGGGGACTGAGAAATTCTCAGCATCTTAACCTCTGTTCAGCTCAGTCCCTTAAAACTTCATTGAAGTCAGTGGGTCTTTCTTCACAAATAAAGGGTATCCCTTCACTGGCTCCAGTTCTTGGACACCTAACTTCAAATGTGGCTCTAGGTGGAAACCCAAAAGCAACAAATCACACATTTCAATTATGATTTCAAACCATATATTGTTACAAAAATAAAGAGAGCCTTAAGAGAAACTCTAACTGTAATTGGTTTTCATCAGTAGAAGACATTGTATTCACTGTTTCTTAAACCCAAGAGAGATTTCTGGATGAAACTGGCTATATTAATAAACAAGAGTTACCCAAAATTGACTTGAAAAAGTAGAAAAGTCTTAAGCCTACATATAAGCAGTAGGAAATGCACTACAAGTGAAGTCCAAAGAACTGGGTTCTATTTCTAAGCTCACTCCAAAGCAGTCTCAGTGTTTCGTTTGTGAAGTTATTTGTAAGGCAGTCACCAGTTCCATCACCCTACGATTTTTATTTACTATTTATTTGCTAGCTTTTTTTCATTATTTTAAAGCCAGGTGTTGTCATTCAAATTCTTCTTTTCTAATCTGAACATATTTCTTATTGGCTTCTTATTAAGTACAATCTTTTGGTACCGAAATTCATATAAGCACTGGAGTTTCTTCCTAGGTCAAAGGCCTTAGTGAAATTCTGGATATCTTGCATCACTGCAAACTGGAAAATTACACTGCAGGTAGATAGAATTACATTGCTTAACCCAAGTGTCTAACCTGGTCAGACCCCCTAGTTTGATGAATAGTTTTGTTTTTTTTTTTTTTTCTGCGGCACGCGGGCCTCTCACTGCTGCGGCCTCTCCCGCTGCGGAGCACAGGCTCCGGACGCGCAGGCTCAGCGGCCATGGCTTACGGGCCCAGCCGCTCCGAGGCACATGGGATCCTCCCGGACCGGGGCACGAACCCGCATCCCCTGCATCGGCAGGCGGACTCCCAACCACTGCGCCACCAGGGAGGCCCTGATGAATAGTTTTTCATTTTGCATTTCAGGCCCTTTCAGATAACAAAAAGGAAGAGAAAAGAAAAACCAAAAAGCAAACAAACAAGCAGAAACCTGTGTTTAGTGAGAGAGAGATCAAGAGGGAGAGATGGTAAGAGACGTTATGCAATAGGGTTTTGTTATATACCATTGTGACTTAACTCTGGCATCCCTGCCAAGTGTTTGTTAAGTAAGCCTTGCAAAGAGACCTATTTCCTGCAGGGCGAATACCAGAAGCAAGAAGAGAGCCTCAAAGCACTGACCCCAGATATCAGGCACTCCCATACATGACTGGGAAATTTTCATGATTCCTGGATGGATCAGTTGACCTACTGCCACTCATATGATCAAAACCAACTTTGAGTAGGGTTCATTATTTATTCCTAATGATAATAAGCAATGTTGAATTATCTATTTACTCCTCAAGTAATTATTGAGATTCTACTATGTGCCTGGTGGGATAGCGCATGCTGGACACACAAAGGTGTCATGGAAGAGTTCACAGATGAGTGGTGCTTCTAGAGAAGAGAACCCAGGGGACTAGGAAACAGCTATTAACAATGGACCCATGGAGGGGAGTGTGGGTGATGGCGGGGGGCAGAAAGAGTAGTGTTAGGGAAAATGCAATGGAAGGAACTAATACTTTTCTAAGTTTGAACTACTTATTCCTCTCTCTCCTATTGAGTATTTCCTGTTCTTGGCATTAACAGTAGACAACTGCTCAACGTAACCTATACGAAATATTTTAAATTACTTCTTTAGAACACTAAAAAATAAGTTGCAAGGATATCCACCTAAGTACCCAGTGCTGAAAAACTGGTACTTTCTATTCAAATGTGTTTAATATATTTTTGATGAGTGTGCTTTGCTTTCTGACAGGTAAGGAAACACTAGCTTGCTTTACACCTGTACTTCTCTCATGATTTCATTCTAACACATCAACATATTTGTTCAAAAATGTGAATTTCTCTGAGTGTTCTTTAGGTCACTCTATCCTTTATCCTGATTTTAACTTTCTACAAAATAAGGGAAAATATTCTAACAGAGAGATAGTGAGCTACCTCATCAAATCCCAGCTCTGCCACTTACTGGGGATGTAACCTTGGAGTAGTGACTTCTCTGGACCTTAGGTGCCTCACTAGTGCAGAATCAGTGACAATAAGTGCTAACAACAACAACAACAACAATAATAATAATAATAATAACTGAGATAAAATGATTCCACATCATATGCAATGAGATAAGCCCAGCTAAAAAGAATTGCCTCAAAAAAGTTTTCAACCAAAATTTAATTTACATTTTTAAAAGCATCCCTTATTTCAGAATCTATTAATTTCATTGTAGAGATTGATTTTTTGTTAAAAAAATTATGTAAGAATTCTCCATTTATCACCATTATCAACTTCTAAATCAATCAATCTTGTTTCATATTTTGGTTCTCCCACAGATGAGAATCTTAAAATATTAAGTTTAGGCTGGTAGTTTAGGGTGGTATATAATTGATCTCAAATTTGTGAGAATCGAAGATGGGCTGGAAATTTCAGCCAATGCATCAGCTTAACATCATTATGCAAATGACTGTGCTTAGGGTATGAGAAAGAGTAGGTTTCAGAGGGGCTGGCATCTAGATGTTTGTTAAGACAGCTTTGACCTGGGTAGAAAGGTGAGGGATGGAGTGGGGAAGAGGGGTGTTGCTGTAGAGCATGAGTCTCTATTCCAGGCAAATCAGCCTAAAAATTCCTTGACCCATATTAATCACTCCTATATTTCCAAGGTTTAAATGATTCCTTTGCACTCCCTTGGGCCAACACCACATTTTTTCCATCTAGTTCAAGGTTATCAGTTAATAATCAAATAAGATTCTCCTGCTTATACCAACGTAATGATCATGTCATGACTATTATAGATTTTCCTCCTATCTATGCAATCACTCTGCCTTCACATGCTCATTTAGCTCCACTGGAGAGCCACTTTCCCCTTGCTCAGTCTTCATCAGCTCTTAAAGTTGACTACCATTGACTGCTACTTTCTTATTCCTGTTTATTCTGAATGACATTACCAACTAAGCTTTGATCATTGGGGCAAATGTGTGTGTTAGAGGATTAGGAGGAGGTCTTTGGATAAACTGTCACAAAGAACTAAGTTCTTGTAGCGTTGATATATTTACAAAACAGAGGATGTGTAGATAAGCAGAACACTGAGCTTGAAACAGAGCTGTCCAAAAGAACTTTCTGGGACAATGGAAATATTCCATACATGCTCCATCCAAAACGGTAGGCACTAGCCACATGTTGCTACTGAGTATTTGAAATGGGGGTTGTGTGACCAAGGGATAGAATTTTTTTATTTTATTTATTATTTATTTATTTGCGGTACACGGGCCTCTCACTGTTGTGGCCTCTCCTGCTGTGGAGCACAGGCTCTGGACACGCAGGCTCAGTGGCCATGGCTCATGGGCCCAGCTGCTCCATGGCATGTGGGATCTTCCCAGACTGGTGCACGAACCCGTGTACTCTGCATCGGCAGGCGGACTCTCAACCACTGTGCCACCAGGAAAGCCCAAGGGATAGAATTTTAAATTATATTTAACTTTAATTAATTTATATTTAAATAGTCACATATGGCTAGGGGCTACCATACTGGACAGCACAGCTTTAAATAATCAAGCAAGTAATATAAAGATATCAGCTTGCAATGTCAGCTGGGGAGACACCATTAGTAGGATGGTACACCATTAAACACAGGTGCTACCAGGGGACTAAATCAAATGTGAGCAACAGGAATTCAGCTGATGAATAGTATACAGAGTCACAGTGTGTTTGTGCATTGAACACCCTTATGCTAACACAGAAAGCGTAGCATACCAGGTTTTACCAGGATTACTCTGAAGTGTTGGAAATGTCCTCTGAAACCAAGCTAGATGGACTTTTCTTCAAAGTTTTGGATCTCCTTATGAATCATAAGAAGCTATCACTGAGCCATGGGACACTCTTTGATGCAGGAATTTAGCCTCTGCCTTCAGAATGGGCAATTCCAAGGATCCTATGTAGGATGAGCATCAATGAAGCCAAGCATCAGTTATCAGCAAGTCCTAATTCATCTGCATGACACATCATCACCATGTGCACATTTCATACACAGTACTCCTTTCCATCTTGCCATGACTGTATCAGTTCGTATCTTGGCAAGGTGATTTAAGGATAAACATGAAGTTCTCTTCTTTGATTTCAGACTAAACATTGACTTCTCTGGTTTGAGTTTTCACCATTTTGTTGGTTGCTCAAGCTTCAAATCTCTGTGTTGTCCTTAACTGCTTCCACAATGTGCCTTGTCCTACGCATACCACCGTCACTACTGGTTTAAAGCTATTTTACTTGTGGACTAAGTTGTTACATAAATTAGAACTCAAGAAGATAGGGGATTGAATTCCAGTTATTCTATTTACTTTCTGCATGACTCTGAGCTACTTAATATCTTTGAGTCTCCATGTCCTCAATCTAAATGGGGCTAGTTGCATCTACATCATGATATAAGTAAAAACATCTATATAAGCATAATGCTTAACAATTAGCAGAAATGAAACAAATATTAGTCCCTTTTCCCCTTCTTTTCTTTTTTATCTTCACTTTTAATTAGTGTCTTTCATTCTGTTCTCTGGTTTAAATACTATGAAAATAGATTCCAAAATTCACGTACCCATTTCTGTCTTCTCTCTCCGAGATTTGTATATCCAACTGCTGACTTAATATTTCCATTTGGAAGTCTAATAGATATCTCAGACCTTACCCCAAACCCACTCTGCCCTCAGACCTCCACATCTCAGTTAGTACTCATCTAGTTTTAGGCCAAAAATGTAAAAATCACTCAGACTTCTCCCTTCTCATATTCCAATTCCACTTCTTCTCCATTCCTTTCAAAGCATTTCCTAAATCCAGCCACTTCTTTCCACACCCACTATTAACAGCCTACACAGACCTGTACCATGGGCATCAACTTTGAAAGTCTCTGCTTCCTCTCTTGACCATTACAGTCTATTCTCCAAATAGCACTCAAATGCTCTTTTAAAAACATAACTCAGCACACATCATTCTACTGCTCAAAACTCTCTACTGTCTTTCCATTGCATTTAAAATAAACTTCTTACCAGAAGCTGCCAAACCCTACATGTTCTGACTACATATGCATCGAACAACTACAACTTCATCCCTTACCATTCTCTGCTTCACTTTCATGTACAGCTTCATGTTTTTTCTTGTGGTTCCTTCAGCAGTTTAAACCCTGTTCCCTCTAACTACAATACTCTTTTTCCAAAACTTTAACTTATTCCATCCCTTCACTCAGACTATCATTAGAATGTCACATTCCCAGAGAGCCCACCACTGCTCTCTTTCCTTTATTCTGCTTTATTTGTCTACCTAGTGTCTATCACTATATGGCATTATCATATCAATTTGTTCATTTGCCTATTGTCTACTTCTATTAGGATGTAGGAAATTTTCTGTTTCGTTCACTTTGGTATCCCAACAAATAAGTAGTGCCTGGTGCATAGGAGGCACCAGTTAGTGATGAGTTTGCTACAGATATACTGGAGTTATTCATCCCCACAATGCTCAGGCTTTGAAGATCAGGAATTGGGAGCCCCCAGATGGTCTGCCTCTGACAGAAGCTGCCTCATCATTTACTCTGGTGCACCATCCACAAGTTATCATCATATATCTATGCCATGGCATGGACTTATCTAGCTGGAGACCGATAAACCCTAGCTAGTTAGGTGCTCAATAAATGATGGGAATTTGTGACATTGTGATTTTTGCAACAACTCTGCTGTGTGGTTTACAAGGACATAGGAGGAAAATGAGACAAAGGGAGACTGAGAAACTTGCCCAAAGTCATCCAATCTGTAAGTGATGAACCAGAGATGAGAACCCAGGCCGACTGACCCCAGAGGCTATGCTCAGTCCCTGCACTATACATACTACTTCCTATGTTAGCTGCTATAATTATCTAAAACTAATGAGCACAGAGGATCTTAAAATTTGAAGGTGCTTTAGAGATTATCTAGCCCCACTGTTTCATGTGGAAAAAAGGGAAGTAAAGGTTCTTCAAATAGGTAAATGACCCACATAACCCTATGTCTGGCTAGCCCCAGAATTGCCACAGAATGTAGATCTCCTGATGTCCTGCCATTACCAGGTCTTAAAAGGTACACTTGATAGGCAGGAGACACATCCAGGTAGAGGTCTTTGGAGTCATCCCTCCCTGATTTAACATTTATATTTGTTGATTACCTATAGAATGCAGGCTTCCAATTCTTTAATCTTTACATTCATTTACTTACATCCATTGATTAGGCATCTCTCTGGTCAATGAAGAAATAAGAAAGGAAAAGAAGGGACATTTTAGAATTTTAGTGCAATGATGAAAATGATCAATTCCTCCTAATTCTTAAACCAACTACAGGTAGATATGCTCCACAGAAAGCCATGTTTAAATCTGTAGCTACCTCATTCTTTTGCCACTCGATATACCCACTCATGGTCCTTTTACTTACATCATTATTTTTTACTGGCATTACTAGATTACCATTATTAACACTCCAGTTTAATAGCCTTTAGTGTAATTATTCGATGCAATTTTCCATGTAAGATAATTCTCAACTTTTAAAGCATTGCAATCTTTGCTAAATGGCAGGAATTTCTCTTCTACACCTGGCGCTTTCTTGGGATGTGATCCACACTTATTAAATATGTGCTGTTTGAGTGCTTTTGTGCACTGTTTTTTTACAAAGGTCTGAGGTGTTACTTTTATAAGTTTGAGTCCATACAAATAGGAGACAAGAATATATTGGTAGAAAGCCCAAAGTTTTCTTTTTTTTTTTTTTTTTTTTTTTAACTTATTTTATTTTTTTGCTTTATAACAAATTTAATCAGTTATACATATACATATGTTTCCATATCCCCTCCCTTTTGCGTCTCCCTCCCACCCTCCCTATCCCACCCCTCCAGGCGGTCACAAAGTACCGAGCTGATCTCCCTGTGCTATGCGGCTGCTTCCCACTAGCTATCTACCTCACGTTTGGTAGTGTATATATGTCCATGCCGCTCTTTCACTTTGTCACAGCTTACCCTTCCCCCTCCCCATATCCTCAAGTCCATTCTCTAGTAGGTCTGTGTCTTTATTCCTGTCTTACCCCTATGTTCTTCATGACATTTTTTTTTTCTTAAATTCCATATATATGTGTTAGCATACAGTATTTGTCTTTCTCTTTCTGACTTACTTCACTCTGTATGACAGACTCTAGGTCTATCCACCTCATTACAAATAGCTCAATTTCATTTCTTTTTATGGCTGAGTAATATTCCATTGTATATATGTGCCACATCTTCTTTATCCATTCATCCGATGATGGACACTTAGGTTGTTTCCATCTCCGGGCTATTGTAAATAGGGCTGCTATGAACATTTTGGTACATGTCTCTTTTTGAATTATGGTTTTCTCAGGGTATATGCCCAGTAGTGGGATTGCTGGGTCATATGGTAGTTCTATTTGTAGTTTTTTAAGGAACCTCCATACCGTTCTCCATAGCGGCTGTACCAATTCACATTCCCACCAGCAGTGCAAGAGTGTTCCCTTTTCTCCACACCCTCTCCAGCATTTATTGTTTCTAGATTTCTTGATGATGGCCATTCTGACTGGTGTGAGATGATATCTCATTGTAGTTTTGATTTGCATTTCTCTAATGAGTAAAGATGTTGAGCATCCTTTCATGTGTTTGTTGGCAGTCTGTATATCTTCTGTGGAGAAATGTCTATTTAGGTCTTCTGCCCATTTTTGGATTGGGTTGTTTGTTTTTTTGTTATTGAGCTGCATGAGCTGCTTATAAATTTTGGAGATTAATCCTTTGTCAGTTGCTTCATTTGCAAATATTTTCTCCCATTCTGAGGGTTGTCTTTTGGTCTTGTTTATGGTTTCCTTTGCTGTGCAAAAGCTTTGAAGTTTCATTAGGTCCCATGTGTTTATTTTTGTCTTTATTTCCATTTCTCTAGGAGGTGGGTCAAAAAGGATCTTGCTGTGATTTATGTCATAGAGTGTTCTGCCTATGTTTTCCTCTAAGAGTTTGATAGTGTCTGGCCTTACATTTAGGTCTTTAATCCATTTTGAGCTTATTTTTGTGTATGGTGTTAGGGAGTGATCTAATCTCATACTTTTACATGTCCCTATCCAGTTTTCCCAGCACCACTTATTGAAGAGACTGTCCTTTCTCCACTGTACATTCCTGCCTCCTTTATCAAAGATAAGTTGACCATATGTGCGTGGGTTTAACTCTGGGCTTTCTATCCTGTTCCATTGATCTATCTTTCTGTTTTTGTGCCAGTACCACACTGTCTTGATTACTGTAGCTTTGTAGTATAGTCTGAAGTCAGGGAGCCTGATTCCTCCAGCTCCATTTTTCGTTCTCAAGATTGCTTTGGCTATTCGGGGTCTTTTGTGTTTCCATACAAATTGTGAAATTTTTTGTTCTAGTTCTGTGAAAAATGCCAGTGGTAGTTTGATAGGGATTGCATTGAACCTGTAGATTGCTTTGGGTAGTAGAGTCATTTTCACAATGTTGATTCTTCCAATCCAAGAACATGGTACATCTCTCCATCTATTTGTATCATCTTTAATTTCTTTCATCAGTGTCTTATAATTTTCTGCATACAGGTCTTTTGTCTCCTTAGGTAGGTTTATTCCTAGATATTTTATTCTTTTTGTTGCAATGGTAAATGGGAGTGTTTCCTTGATTTCACTTTCAGATTTTTCATCATCAGTATATAGGAATGCCAGAGATTTCTGTGCATTAATTTTGTATCCTGCAACTTTACCAAATTCATTGATTAACTCTAGTAGTTTTCTGGTAGCATCTTTAGGATTCTCTATGTATAGTATCATGTCATCTGCAAACAGTGACAGCTTTACTTCTTCTTTTCCAATTTGGATTCCTTTTATTTCCTTTTCTTCTCTGATTGCTGTGGCTAAAACTTCCAAAACTAGGTTGAATAAGAGTGGTGAGAGTGGGCAACCTTGTCTTGTTCCTGATCTTAGTGGAAATGGTTTCAGTTTTTCACCATTGAGGACGATGCTGGCTGTGGGTTTGTCATATATGGCCTTTATTATGTTGAGGAAAGTTCCCTCTATGCCTACTTTCTGCAGGGTTTTTATCATAAATGGGTGTTGAATTTTGTCGAAAGCTTTCTCTGCATCTATTGAGATGATCATATGGTTTTTCTCCTTCAATTTGTTAATATGGTGTATCACGTTGATTGATTTGCGTATATTGAAGAATCCTTGCATTCCTGGAATAAACCCCACTTGATCATGGTGTATGATCCTTTTAATGTGCTGTTGGATTCTGTTTGCTAGTATTTTGTTGAGGAGTTTTGCATCTATGTTCATCAGTGATATTGGCCTGTAGTTTTCTTTCTTTGTGACATCCTTGCCTGGTTTTGGTATCCAGGTGATGGTGGCCTCGTAGAATGAGTTTGGGAGTGTTCCTCCCTCTGCTATATTTTGGAAGAGTTTCAGAAGGATAGGTGTTAGCTCTTCTCTAAATGCTTGATAGAATTCGCCTGTGAAGCCATCTGGTCCTGGGCTTTTGTTTGTTGGAAGATTTTTTATCACAGTTTCAATTTCAGTGCTTGTGATTGGTCTGTTCATATTTTCTATTTCTTCCTGATTCAGTCTCGGCAGGTTGTGCATTTCTAAGAATTTGTCCATTTCTTCCAGGTTGTCCATTTTATTGGCATAGAGTTGCTTATAGTAATCTCTCATGATCTTTTGTATTTCTGTAGTGTCAGTTGTTACTTCTCCTTTTTCATTTCTAATTCTATTGATTTGAGTCTTCTCCCTTTTTTTCTTGATGAGTCTGGCTAATGGTTTATCAATTTTGTTTATCTTCTCAAAGAACCAGCTTTTAGTTTTATTGATCCTTGCTATCGTTTCCTTCATCTCTTTTTCATTTATTTCTGATCTGATTTTTATGATTTCTTTCCTTCTGCTAACTTTGGGGTGTTTTTGTTCTTCTTTCTCTAATTGCTTTAGGTGCAAGGTTAGGTTGTTTATTCGAGATGTTTCCTGTTTCTTAAGGTGGGATTGTATTGCTATAAACTTCCCTCTTAGAACTGCTTTTGCTGCATCCCATAGGTTTTGGGTCGTCGTGTCTCCATTGTCATTTGTTTCTAGGTATTTTTTAATTTCCTCTTTGATTTCTTCAGTGATCACTTCGTTATTAAGTAGTGTATTGTTTAGCCTCCATGTGTTTGTATTTTTTACAGCTCTTTTCCTGTAATTGATATCTAGTCTCATAGCATTGTGGTCGGAAAAGATACTTGATACAATTTCAATTTTCTTAAATTTACCAAGGCTTGATTTGTGACCCAAGATATGATCTATCCTGGAGAATGTTCCATGAGCACTTGAGAAAAATGTGTATTCTGTTGTTTTTGGATGGAATGTCCTATAAATATCAATTAAGTCCATCTTGTTTAATGTATCATTTAAAGCTTGTGTTTCCTTATTTATTTTCATTTTGGATGATCTGTCCATTGGTGAAAGTGGGGTGTTAAAGTCCCCTACTATGAGTGTGTTACTGTCGATTTCTCCTTTTATGGCTGTTAGTATTTGCCTTATGTATTGAGGTGCTCCTATGTTTGGTGCATAAATATTTACAATTGTTATATCTTCTTCTTGGATCGATCCCTTGATCATTATGTAGTGTCCTTCTTTGTCTCTTCTAGTAGTCCTTATTTTAAAGTCTATTTTGTCTGATATGAGAATTGCTACTCCAGCTTTCTTTTGGTTTCCATTTGCATGGAATATCTTTTTCCATCCCCTTACTTTCAGTCTGTATGTGTCTCTAGGTCTGAAGTGGGTCTCTTGTAGACAGCATATAGATGGGTCTTGTTTTTGTATCCATTCAGCCACTCTGTGTCTTTTGGTGGGAGCATTTAGTCCATTTACATTTAAGGTAATTATCGATATGTATGTTCCTATTCCCATTTTCTTAATTGTTTTGGGTTCATTATTGTAGGTCTTTTACTTCTGTTGTGTTTCTTGCCTAGAGAAGTTCCTTTAGCATTTGTTGTAAAGCTGGTTTGGTGGTGCTGAACTCTCTCAGCTTTTGCTTGTCTGTAAACGTTTTAATTTCTCCATCAAATCTGAATGAGATCCTTGCTGGGTAGAGTAATCTTGGTTGCAGGTTTTTCTCCTTCATCACTTTAAGTATGTCCTGCCACTCCCTTCTGGCTTGTAGAGTTTCTGCTGAGAGATCAGCTGTTATCCTGATGGGGATTCCCTTGTGTGTTATTTGTTGTTTTTGCCTTGCTGCTTTTAATAGGATTTCTTTGTGTTTAATTTTTGACAGTTTGATTAATATGTGTCTTGGCGTATTTCTCCTTGGATTTATTCTGTATGGGACTCTCTGTGCCTCCTGGACTTGATTAACTATTTCTTTTCCCATATTAGGGAAGTTTTCAACTATAATCTCTTCAAATATTTTCTCAGTCCCTTTCTTTTTCTCTTCTTCTTCTGGAACCCCTATAATTCGAATGTTGGTGCGTTTAATGTTGTCCCAGAGGTCTCTGAGACTGTCCTCTGTTCTTTTCATTCTTTTTTCTTTATTTTGCTCTGCAGCAGTTATTTCCACTATTTTATCTTCCACCTCACTTATCCGTTCTTCTGCCTCAGTTATTCTGCTATTGATCCCATCTAGAGTATTTTTTATTTCATGTATTGTGTTTTTAATCGATGTTTGATTCATCTTTAGTTCTTCTAGGTCCTTGTTAACTGTTTCTTGCATTTTGTCTATTCTATTTCCAAGATTTTGGATCTGGGAAATAGAATCTTGGATCATCTTTACCATCATTATTCTGAATTCTTTTTCAGGTAGACTGCCTATTACCTCTTCATTTGTTAGGTCTGGTGGGTTTTTATCTTGCTCCTTCTCCTGCTGTGTGTTTTTCTGTCTTCTCATTTTGCTTATGTTACTGTGTTTGGGGTCTCCTTTTTGCAGGCTGCAGGTTCGTAGTTCCTGTTGTTTTTGGTGTCTGTCCCCAGTGGCTAAGGTTGGTTTAGTGGGTTGTGTAGGCTTCCTGGTGGAGGGGACTAGTGCCTGTGTTCTGGTGGATGAGGCTGGATCTTGTCTTTCTGGTGGGCAGGTCCACGTCTGGTGGTGTGTTTTGGGGTGTCTGTGGACTTTTTATGATTTTAGGCCACCTCTCTGCTAATGGGTGGCGTTGTGTTCCTGTCTTGCTAGTTGTTTGGCTCAGGGTGTCCAGCACTGTAGCCTGCTGGTCGTTGAGTGAAGCTGGGTGCTGGTGTTGAGATGGAGATCTCTGGAAGATTTTCGCCGTTTGATATTATGTGGAGCTGGGAGGTCTCTTGTGGACCAGTGTCCTGAAGTTGGCTCTCCCACCTCAGAGGTACAGCACTGACTCCGGGCTCCTCAATTTGGGATGATGTGTTGTCTATTCATGTATTCCGCAGATGCAGGGTACATCAAGTTGATTGTGGAGCTTTAATCCGCTGCTTCTGAGGCTGCTGGGAGAGGTTTCCCTTTCTCTTCTTTGTTCTCACAGCTCCTGGGTCTCAGCTTTGGATTTGGCCCCGCCTCTGCGTGTAGGTCGCCGGAGGGCGTCTGTTCTTCGCTCAGATAGGACAGGGTTAAAGGAGCAGCCTCTTCGGGGACTCTGGCTCACTCAGGCCGGGCGGGAGGGAGGGGCACGGAGTGCGGGGCAAGCCTTTTGGGAGGTCTGGGGTCTTCTGCCAGCGTTCAGTAGGTGTTCTGTAGGAGTTGTTCCACGTGTAGCTGTATTTCTGGTGTATCCGTGGGGAGGAAGGTGATCTCCGCGTCTTACTCTTCCGCCATCTTCGAAAGCCCAAAGTTTTCTAAATGTAGATGAGCACAGATTAAGAAAGCAGTAATTAATTTCCTTTGACCTTGAGCTGAAATTTCTTTCCAAAGCTGTCATAAAGAGAAAGAGGCCAGAAAGGAGAAGTGAGACTGTGTAACAATGCAATTAAACCCTTGTAATGAGGTCGGGCCTTGGACTTGTTGCAACTGATATCATTATAACAATGAGAAGGCCTTATAGGGTTGGTCGGATGTTTTGTTTTTTTTTTTTTTTTAATTCATGCTTTCTTTTTTAACTCTTTACCACCAGGCATGTACTCCTTTGTAAGGGAAATATATAGGCCTTATGTATAAAGAAACACAAATTTCACTTTTTTTTTAAAGAAGAAACATTCAGTTGGCTCAGGCAGGTGATCTTTTGTATGCAAAGCAAGAAAGTGTGAAAGGCACAGAAAGAGCTCAGGATTAAGAATCAAGACGGTAACTGGTCTCTTGCACTGTGGCTCTTAATTTACATGTGTCTGCAATGAGCTGAGGCCAAGCACCAGGTCGTAGGGCTCTAGTCTTGAGTCTCCTGCTAAGTAGCTGTGTGACCTGAAGCAGGTCCTAAATGTCTCTGAGCCTCAACTCTCTCATTTCATCAAGTGAAAAGAATACCATTTACTGTTTTCTTTTCTTTATGGTTTATCTCATAATTAATGGGATAAATTTGATCTAAGTCATCCTATTATGAATGCATTGGTCTTGTTCTCTCTGCAAATATTTATGTCTATTTGAGTCCACCCATATTTGTCTAAGACTTTTAGTAGTTCTATTAGGCAGCATTTTGCTGTGATTAAGACCATGAACTCTGAAGTCAGATTGCCTTGGTTCAAAACCTGCTTTGCCATCAAGTGATATAAACTAGGTAAGATACTTAATCTTTCTATGCTTGCTTCCTTAGCTATAAAATTGGCACATTAATAGCAGTTACTTCATAGGGTTGCCATGAAGATTCAATGAATTAATGGATGAAAAGTGCTTTAATGAGAATGAGGGTACATAGTAGAGGCTCTATAAGGATTAACTCATTATTATTTAGCTAAACAATTCCATTCTTAAAGACTTGAAGGGGGACAGATTTCACTGAACTTCCTAGAGAAAATCCTCCTGTTCCTGGAGTGAGGGCACATGAAAAATACTATGCTAAATTAGAAATGAAAATGCTTTGATCACAGTTTTGTGTCATCAAATTGAAAACCTCTTTCTTGGATATAAAAACAGAGTGACCAACATTAAAAATTACATATGGCCTTACCTAGAAAAAGGAAAATGGATGAATAGAATAATTTTTTTACCTTCTATAAACATTTAATAAAAATAATGGAGTAAGGAAACAAGAGTAAATGACAATAAACAAACATGACTGTATGCATTCCAATAATACTCAGTTTCTCTTGTTGCTTTCCATGTGCCCAGTGGGTTTTCCAGGTTTCTCAACATCCCCATTTATGAATGATTAAAGAAGGACGTGAGGGTGCTTAAAAATAAAACAAAACATTAAAAAACTGGATAATTTTAGAACAGAACAAAAATATTTAAAGAAAACAGACATACCCCAAGCACCTAAGGTGACTCGAGTACTCTGGTAGAGTGTGAAAGTGGCCTCAGAGAGCTTCCCAGCAGATATGAAGTGAAAAGGAGTCTTAGGTTGCACAATTCTCACGTCTGATGAAAAGAAACATGTTAAGTCCCTCCATTTCACCAGCTGCTTGTTTAAAGAGATTATTGCATGCTCTCCATACACTCCACACTGAGTTGAGTGCCATGGATATGAAGAGGACAGTCCAGTGTGGCCTGTAAGACACTTGCAGTCTGCAGGCAAATACATCCATGGCTCTGAATTCTATGATGAGTTGATGGTAGAGATCTATATTAGAAAGACGTTGGAAAAAATCACAGATAGAATCTTCAAACAACATTTTCTAAATGACATAAAATTTTATTAAATTTTTAACTAGCTTTAGATTTCCTCTCTAGAACAGTTATGATAACATAAACCCCACCAAAAGTCTTAACACCATCAAAACCATGAGAATTCCAATTGTAACTAAAATATCACAGCATAAATATCTGTGCACATCTTCATACTCTAATGAATCATTGCTTTTAATTAATTCATTCAGCACCTATTCTCTGAGGCCCTGGCATGTGTCAAGCCCTGGGCTCGATTCTGGCTCTGTAGCAAATGAAAAATTAGACATGGCCTTTGGTCACATGGAGCATACACTCTGATAGGTGCACAAAACTTCAATGAGTTTTTGAGTCATAACTAATTTTCTATTTCCCTATTAAGTTGTTTTCAATTATGGGTCAATGAATAGTTTCACCCTTCTGTCTTCTCTTTTTTCTCCAAAAAAGTTCTTAATAAGGAAGCTATTGCATCCAAGGATATGGACAATCTTATAACTCTTAAAGTATTAGTACAATTTATAAGTTCACCAAAAATATATAGGAGCCTACCATTAACACTTCCAGAGCTGGTTTTCTTTCGATTGAGATTGTGCTTTATACATGAAATCACGTTGTTTCTTTTTTTTTTTTTTTTTTTTTTTCTTTTTGCGGTATGCGGGCCTCTCACTGTTGTGGCCTCCCCCGTTGCGGAGCACAGGCTCCGGATGCGCAGGCCCAGCGGCCATGGCTCACGGGCCCAGCCGCTCCGCGGCATATGGGATCCTCCCAGACCGGGGCACGAACCCGTATCCCCTGCATCGGCAGGCGGACTCTCAACCACTTGCGCCACCAGGGAGGCCCACACGTTGTTTCTTTAAACTGAATTAAGACATCTTATTAGGAGTTTGTTTTCCTATTTATTATTTGTTTCTCCTTCTAGAGTCTGAATCTTTCTTTTACATTTTTTTTTTTCTCCCTAGCACCTCACTACTGAGCCTGGAACACAATAGGTACACATTAAATTGTTCCATGAGTGAATGAATATAGCCCTCTAGAAGAGTGGTTTGCAACTTCAGTGACACATTAGAATTACCTGGAGAAGGTTTCAAAATCCTAATGCCTGGGTCACATTCAGATCAGTTAGACCACAATTGTTGGGGTTGTGATTGCAGCCAAGGCTGAGAATTGCTGCCCTAGAGCCTGGCAACTCAATGTATGGTCCAAGGACCTGCAGCACTGACTGGTTAGAAATGCAGAATCTCAGACTCCTTGCAAACCTAATGTGTGCACTCCAATCTGTATTTTAACACAACCTCCAGGTGATTCATATGCATTTAAAAGTTTGAGAAACACTCCCTTAAATGACTTTTCCAACAATTTTAAACCTATACATCCAGCTGCTTCTTAAGCCTGTTCCCACTGCTTGGCACTAAAACCATATCATTGCATGGAAGACATTTGACTTCTTTATAAGTGAACAGGAAAATACAAGCTGCCAATTTTCAAACAAGGTTCCTTTTGTCAGTCAATTACCTCTGTCTAAATTCCTCCCCAAAAAGGAGGAGGGAGAAAGGGCAAGGCAGAGACCTCCCAGCTGGGATAGCTGAGTAAGACTTTCCCACATGAGGCAAATGAAGATACAGAATAATGGGGAACGGTCAGAGCTGGAAATCCCAAGGCATAAGGTTCAAGATGAAGGGGCCCACTTGCAGGCAGCTGAGCCTATAAAAAGCCAGGGGCACAGCTGGAAGAATAAGAGTCCATGAGTTGGGACCAAGTAAGTTGGGATGAAGGAGTCAGTCATGAGCATCTCCAGCTAAAGGGACAGGACGATGGGACAGGCAGTTTCTAGTTTACATGAATGGAAAATAGTAGAAAGTAGAAAGTGCATCAGACACTGGCAGACTTGGATTTGAATTACAATGCAGCTCTTCTAGAGACTATGAAAGTTATTCAATTGTTTTGACCCCCATCTGTAAGCTGGGAATAGTAATTCTTACCTCATAGGTACTGTGAAGATTAAAAGTGGCAATGTATGTAAAGAGCTTAATATCATGCCTGGCCCAGAGGAATGTCTCAATAAATGGAAGCTGTTATTCATTAGTGTCTTAACTCTTTTTCACAAACATATAAAACTGAAAGGAACTAAAAAGATAAATATTGTGTTTACTATTATTTGTGCCTTTTCTTTCTGTCCTCTTCCAAAGCAACCTAAAGAGAGGTTAGCATTCCTTAGTGTGTTTGGTAAATTCCGTTGAATGACTGAGTGGATTGTATTTTCCAAGATGGCCATGATAGGTTCTCCCATCCTGCACACTCTTCTCCTGTGACATTGACACCCTTCTCAGATGAAGAGAAGCCTGTGTGCCATGCACTCACATGTCAGTAGGCTTGTGACTCTGGAGCAAGTGATGATTTGTGACTTTTGAGGCTAGGCCATTAAAGATGATACAGCACTTGGGATGCTTGCACATGGGACACAGATACCATGTTGCAAAGAAGTAGAGAGACCACATGGAAAGGCCACATGTAGTTCTGGCTGATTCCCCAACCAAGGCTCAAGCCAGCAGCCAGCACTGACCTCCAAGCCTTCAGATGATTCCAGCTCACAGTCTTCAAGACATCACCTGAGTTTTCCAAGCTAAGCCCAGATACTGCATCCCGCCCCACTGCTCTCCTCATGTCCTCTCTGTTTCTCTGACAAATTCTTGAGAATTTGTCAGCATAATAAAATGTGACTCCTTATGCCACACAGTTCAGGATGATTTGTTACACGGCAGTTGATAACTGGGCCTCTGATGTCACAATATTTTCTCATAGTATTTAAGATTCCTATTGTTCCAGCCCTAGCAGTCTCTTGTTTACTGCCTCTCAGCAATAACTTATTACAGAGTACATTTAATTTAATTTCAGATAGCTCAGAATTGTATTTGGCTGCATATAACAGAAACCCAACTGAAATTATTGTCCTTTGTATTAAGAAATCCAAAAGTAGGTGATTCCAAGGATGGTATGGTAGCTCTATAACGCCATAAGATTCAGGCACCTTTTTTCTTTCCACTCGGTAACTCTTAATGTGTCACTTTTATCTTTGTGTTGATAAGACGGCTGCTGCACCATATGAGTTGAGGAAAAATCTCTATCAAGGCAGAAAGAAAGGGGAAGGATCAAAGGTTAAAGGCTGACAGCATCTATCCCTTAATATCTGGGAAATAATAACTTTCATGGAAACATCACCAATAGACTTCAGCGAATTTCTTCTTGTCCAAAATAGACATGGCCTCTCCTGGCTGCAAAGGAGAATGAGAAATTCATTTTCGTAAGTGGGTATGTTGCTACCTTGAACAAAATTGGGGAATTCTGCAAGGGAGAGATTATCGGTAGACAACCAATAACATATGCCATAACTTTAAAATAGAAAAATTAATTAAAGGGTCCTTTGAGGAGTATGAGAAGGGGAGGAGGCCCATGATGCTTGTAGGGCCTTGTACAGAATATGGGAGAAACAGTTTGATGTAGAGCAAAGATAGAGAGATTGGAGTCAAGGGGTCACAGACTCAACTTGCCACCAGGCCTCTGTTTCCACAACTTGTAAACTGAGTATTATAAGAACACCTATATAACAAAGTTGTTGTGAGGATGAAATAAGAGGAGCCCTGTGAAAACACATGGCAGTTTTTTAAGCATGCTAATTCCTTCTCTTCCATACTTTGCCTCAAGTCACAACCAAGAAGGCAAATGTTAAGTTCAAAATCATTCACCTTTGCAACTGTCAATGTTTCATGGTGCTGAACTTCAGAACTTAGAGGAAGTCCCAAATCAGAAAAACCTAGACTCACACAGCCTAACTAAACATGGATTGAGGGCCTGCCTTGTGTCTTGTACCTCATACCAGATTTTTTTCAGCAATTGAACATTTTTTTTAACTTCCAAAAGCAAGGGAGGCCTTGGGGTAAGGTCATAGACTGACTAATGCACTGAGTCATGTCCCCATTCAATAAAATAGATTCTAAAATGAAGAGTCACCAGTGATTAAAAAAACGACCTCATCTGTTGGGAGAATTTGAGCTGAATTCTTCCAGAAGCCAGATACACTGAACTAGAAAAGGAAATGAAGTCTCCCAAACAGCTTACTTTGGGTGAAGACAGAAATCATAACAGCAAGGAAAAAACTTTGCTTCAGCACTCTGACTTGCTAGGGTGAGAATGAAAAAAAATGTGAGATGGTAAGAAATCCTGTGAAGCTTCCAAATCCTGATAAAATGTTGTCCTCTCTTTACTCACATCACAACTAGAGAACAATTTCCACCTTAAAGAGTAACTCTGGTGACTTGCTATTAATGTAGCAGTTCTAGAAGTAAACAACCTGTAGTAATGCATCCATGGTTCTCCTCGTCATGTTTGACTGAAATGCAAGGTCCCATCACCCCAGGGTTGCATTTATTACTTCACTCTCCTGTGGAAGGTTTCTTTTACATTGCAAATGCTCAGAGGCCTCCTTCCATCCCTTTGGTTGACCCCTTACCTTAAAATGAGTGATCAAGGCTGAACACCATGGTTAGTATTCAGAGAAGTAATGAACAGAACTGAAATGTAAATGGATAAGGAAAGCACCTTCTATTTTGTAAAATAATTATCCAGCCTAATAATTATTTCCATGACTCTTTTGGATTGATTGAGAAAGGGCAACTAGAAACTGAGAATTGTCTTTCAGATCTAAATTCAAGAAGTAGAACCCCAAAACAAGGTCACCCTTTAAGAGGAAATGGCAAAAAGCTGATTATATTTTGATGTGGGGAGGCTGTTTACACCCATTTGTTTCCACTTTCAACATTTTTCACTGGTGAAGAATTACCACTCAGTGAGGGCCAAGGTAGAGTCCCCCTACTTCTAGGCTGTAATTTTAAGAGGCAATATATACAGCAAATCCCAAACGAGACCTTTATCTCCTCCCCACACTGTCTCTGCAGATATAGTGTGAAGAATTTGGGAAGTTGGGGGGAAGAAGATTTTTTTTAATTAACTATAAGTTTTCCATACCTTCATATTTAGGTTGCTGGAAAAATGCAAAACAGCAATATTTATATGTTGTCATCCTGGGCCCACAATGAGCATGCTCAGACTGCTTTATCCTTTTTCATTCTTACTTAGAGCTACTTGGTTTGTTTCACTTTTGATTTCTATAATAAACTGGAAATAGAAAATTTTAGGAAATAAGAGACATTCATATAACTTTGAATATAGAATGTTCTCATTTAAGTCAGTATGTCAAAAATAGTTTTTCAAAATCTTTGGTAATAGACAAGATTATGAATTAAGTTATCATTTCTCTCCTCATTCATTATTTAGTGATTCCCTCCTTTTGACCAATGGTAGGTGAGGTAAGCCTGAATAATTCCCAGAATAATGAAACATACACTACTTATAAGCATGCAGGATAAAGTTATTTTCTGTTTCCTAGCAGAATACTAGAGGCCCTTGTGCCTGAGACATGATGGAACAGAGAGGAAAAAGTACAAAAATTATACAGTTAACCCATTGGATGTATTCACAGGACTGTTAAGCTCTAGGGCAATCTCTTTTAAATTTTGGAAGACAGGTAAGAAAAGTAGAAGTAATGCACTGGAATTGGCAAGGAAGATCACAGATAAAATAATTCCCCCTTCATATAAGAGAGCTGCACCTGTGGCATCCTCCAGGCAGCCTAGATTCAGGGAACATAAAGAGGAAAATGGGATGATTTCAGTGGAAGGGGGTGAGACAGGGCACTGACCCCTGACTGATTATGTGGTTCTGGGGAACCCTGGACTGGGGCTAGGATGGTAAACTCAGTGCTTGCACTTAAATTTCTGCTTTTCAAAAGCTTCCTGGGCCCATTTCAGTTACCACCTTCCTGAAACACCTTTCCCATAACCTCCAGTTGGGATCATTCATGCCCTCCTTCCCAACTCCACACTCTTTTTTTTCTACTTGCATTAAAACTTTATGATCCTCCTGTAGTCATATCCTATGGAACTGGCACCACATCACATTATAGCCCACATTTCCTGAGCATTCACCAAATGCCAGATAATGCAGCAGGAACTAAAGGAAGAATACTGCTATGTTCTGTGCTCTCAGAAAGTTTATCGTCTGCTGCGGAAAGCAGACAAAAAAAAACAAGTAAACAAACAAAATAATTACCAACTAGCTCCAGTTGATTTAATATGCAATGTTCTAACAGATATCAAGCAACTAATGAAATAGTAATGAATACACAATTTAAAATTTTTTTATTATGCACAATATTTAATAAAAGCAGTCATCATCTTCTTAAGATCTGGCTGGTGACTTCATCTTAGTCCCACTGAACTGCAGAGCATCTCTAGGTTGTGCTATACTTCCCCACAGGTTTCTTGAGTCTTAGTTTGTATTTGGCTGTGAGCAGCAATCATAATGGATGAAGGGTCTCTGACAGTGGGTTGAGTGAAACCTTTCCATCAGGATAGCAGTTGGTGTATTATTTGATGGTTTTAACTCTTGCCCCCAATATCTTGCAGTGCTCCCGGCTGTAATTCATATTTCCTATGTCTGAGTTGTCCACGTTGATTTCACCATGTTCATTATTTGAATCCAGTACTTTCACTTCATTATTCCAGCAGCATTTTCCTTGCCTTCTCATTTCCAATTGTTTTTCTTTCTTTTTTTTTTTCAATATTCTCCATCCATTTTCATCTAGGAATTTCATTTCCATCTCAGAGTCTGTTTGAACTCTACTCTTAACGTTTCATTAGCATTTCATCTCTCATTTTTCTGAGTTCTTTCATATGAATCAGGCATTTTTAGATGACGTCTCAAAACTTTTAAAAGTCTAAGTTAATACCTGCTTGCAATGCATAAAATTCTCCAATTAAGAAAACTCTCATAAATGCATAAAAAACGAGTAACGTATTGCATTAGATACAAGATAGATACTTCTTTAATGTCACCCTAAGTTTAATTTTAAAATACTGAGTAAATAAATGCCTTAAATGCATATACTTTATGTAAATAGTCACTACGTTTTTGCCTGTCTCCGAGTTAATATCAACATTTAGAAATTACCGGAACTGGTTTCTCCTGATTATCAGATGCTATGCATTCATTGGCTGCATAATGATTCTCAACTCTGGCAGCACATTAGAGTCACCTAATTAAAAACAAAACACTCATTCTCTACTCCGGAGAAATCAAATATCTATGTGTGGGTCTCTAGCAATGGAATTTTGTAAAAGTTCCCTGGGTGATCTTAATGTGCAGACAGGGGTGAAAACTACAAAAAAAAAAAAAAAAAAGTGCCCAGCTAAATCTTGAAGAGGCACATAGAAGCATATCTGAATACACAGCATATGAGAAATGCTAAGAAGAAAATAAAAACAATAATGAGATAGACTGTCATTAGTGTATTTATTGTGCCCTTTTATTTTCCAGTGCTTTGACACCTGGAGACTGTCTCTCTCATGGATAGCCGATTCCTACTTTCATATGAAAACCAAGCAATCCAAAGCTATATCCTTCAACTATCTCCTTTATTTGACTCTCAAGCTCCAAGCCTCTATCCATTTGCCCTAATCACTTCTGGGCCAGGTACCAGACAAATGGAGGAAACCTCTGTGCCCCAGAGTCCACTGAAATTATTCAAACCAGGCAATCCTAAGCCTGGTTAGCCTGCCTTGCCTTGACCACACTTTCTCCTCACTCTCTCTGCCTCCTGCTGACCCTGGTGCTTCCCTCTGTGGCCCTGCATGGCATGGCCTACCTCCTGCTTCTCAGCATCTGTGTACACAAACTTCTTCCTTCGTGACATTCTTTTCCATATCTGCATATCTTACCATACCTGATAAAAACAAATCCCTGATCCATTTTAAAACAATAGGGAAGGCTTCTCAGAAAAGGTGAGGTGTACACTGACATCTGAAGAATGAAAGGGAGAGAGCTTTAGGAGGGAAAGAACAAGAAAATCCATAAATAGAGGTGCCCACAAGTCAATATCCTGGGAATTGACAAGAACTTAACTGACCTGAAGCAAGTGGGAAGGAGACTAGCGGTGAATTTGGACATGGTGTAGAAGTCACATCACTGGGGAAAGGTGTGACCTTATTCCAGTACAGCTACTGGGGTACGGGGTGAGAGTGAGAAGTTGTTGTGCCACTTATATGCTATTCCTGACAAAAGAGTTCATAGTAGCTTAAATTTCTGTTATATAAAATACACTTTTTGATTCCTTTTCCTGTACAGAGCACAGAGCTAGATGCTACAAGGAAACAAAAATAAAAATGATGTAGTTGGCTATATACTTTTTTAAGTTGTGAAATCTAGTAGGAGAGATGGTTAAGCAATTAACTCTGGTTTAAGTGGAAGGTGGGACCAAATTCTTTGATTTGAAATTTCCCAAAATTTCATTTGGGAACATTGGGGTTTTAGTATGCAACATTTGCTTTGACATAGCCTTAAAATATTGCTCTGATCTTCCAAAACTGTGTTCATTTTTGCCTACTTCATGAGTTAAAGTTCCCCAGTACAATTCTCTTTCTTCCTGTAATTTACACAAGTTTTGTTTCTTTTATAAATTTATATATTTGGTCTCAATACATTGTTATCCAGGTTTGAAGGTTCATACTATTATATCTTCACTGTGGTTTTTCCTGTTATCATGGCTTCCCTTCTTCTCTCCCCTCAGTCCCTCCCCCAAGAGTTGCACTTTGGTATTAAAATTATAAGGCTTTGTTGTTCTTCCTTTTGTATTTTTTCAGATGTATCTTTGCCTCCCTTTTTTTGTTGTTGTTGTTTTGTTGTTACCACGTGGTATGTATGTTTCTTGTAAATAGCTCATGGTTGAATTTTATTTTTAATCCAACCTGAGGTCTCTTTGTAAATGAAATTACTATCTATTTGAAAGTGGAGTGTTATAACTAGTATGCTTGGTCTGATTTCTATCAGTAGATGTGTCCCACCTTTCACTTGGACTGTTCTCCACCTCAACCCACGACTGCAGGCTCTCAGATAAAATTGCAGGCCACTCTTCCATGTTGGATACCACTTCCAGGAGAGAGGAGCAATAAGAATAGTGTAGAATTAGGATCAGGAAAAAATAAGATTTGGAACCAGCCCACCCTTCTCTGAGGCTCTTTGCCATTTTGGGAGGCTTCCTTCTTTCTCTGCTCCTCCGACCTTTCCAGCTACAACGCTGTCCCCTACCCCCAGCTCCTCCAACTTCCTCTCCCACACGCTGCTCATTTTCTCACTCCTTCCTCCCCTCGTTCACATCACTCTTACTCTGAACTGACCATGAAACAAGTGAATTCTCTCCAAAAGGTCAATTACTTCCGTCTCCACTTAAACTCCCTAGGTAACAGGTCGTTGATTATGTGGAATATGTAAGAAGGTATGGGACAGATATATTTTTCAATCAGCAGTCTTTTCTTCTGGAAAAAGGGAAATCTGGGACCCACAATCTTGGTGACTCAGAGACTCCTCTGGAAGACCTTAGAAAATCTCATTTTCCATCCCAGTCCCCATTCCTCTCCCTGAAGATGGTCTCACAGATGCTTTCTCTTAGGCATCACACATGTTCTGCTCTTAAAGGACGGCCCTCCAGCATTTGCCACCTTCATGTCTCCTAATAGACATTGTGACCACTAATCCCATCCCAGGGGTCCAGCTCAAGGAAATATTTGTCCATTGTCACCTGGCCTTTCCCAGTAACTGAATCTCCTGAGTTCTCAGCTTATAATCACATGGATACATTATGGACTGAGGCTCTGGGCTTGAGCAGATTTGAGTTCAAATCCACACCTTGCTATTGTGATCTCTAGGACCTTGAGACCTATAGGTCTCAGTTCCCTCATCTGTATAAGTAGAATGGAGTGTGTGCCTATTATGTTGTTTTAAGATAAAATGAAAAAATACGGACAAAGGGCCAAGCCTCCCTCTTGATTCAATGTTGACCATGATTATGGTTATGATCATTATAACTCCATGGTCCTCAATTTTCTATAATGATCAAATGACCACACTATCTAAACCAACTTCACTCAAAGGACATCTAACGGAACACTGATTTTGATTTTCAAAATAAAGTTTATGTAATTAAAAAAATATTAAAACCTCCCAGCATTATATCATGTTGCAGAGTACCACAGAACCAAGAGAATCAACTAAGACATTGTAAAATGGGTTACGTGCTAAAGCTTACTTTCACTATAAAAGGCATCAGCTGAAAATTTGTTTTTAGAATTGGGCAAAAAGATGGGAGAGGGTAATAATTCAATGAGTTTTATGCAGCTTAAGAAAATGGGAAATAAATCCAGTATATGTGGATTTTCATGATGCTCCATCAGGACAAGACAGAGAGTAACTGAAAGAGAAGGAAATTTCTAGGAACTTCGATCTCAAGTAAGGTAAGTACCACGGAGAATGGCTAAAACTGGAAAAGAGGCTGACCTGGCCTGATGGGGCAGTCCTATAACATCACTAATAATAGGGAAAGCATTATTCTTATGGAACAAGTCCATTTCTGAAGCACAGTTAGAAACACCAGCCTAACAGATTTTACTCACAATTTGGTAGAGGAGTAGAAGTATTTCTCACTCTACAGCTCAATTAAAGCAATTCCTCCAAACCTAAACTCTTCATCAAAACAAACCTATGTGTTGGATGTCTTACTTGAATGTTATATTTAAACAATAGGCAAACATAAAAGATTTCACACAGGAAGCTACATTATTTAGTCTCTTTGTCATTCGCCACTTGATGGAGATGGATGGATGGTGACCAGAAGAAACAGTTGATTTTTAAATGCTTGAAATATTTTTGTTCTGATCTTTTTACAATCCCAGTTTTCAAAGTAGTGTCATTCAGAAAGCAACATCTTTTTGGATTGGCCCAAACCTATAGCCTTAGGTAAAAATGAAATGACAGCTGTCCCTCAAATGCTTTGCAAGTTATAATCAGCACAGAAGTTAAATAATATATCAAAAGACTCTCTGTCTTTTCATGACTATAAAACTAGGAGAGAGCGACTTCCTCAGTGTTCATAATATTGTAGATATGATAAGTCTGAACCTGTCATCAGACTGTGTCCAGCCGCTCCCCCACCCCAACTTGATGTTTTTCTGATTTCTATTCTAAAGTGGTGTGTGGAAGTTTTGTAATTGGTGCCAGGATTTTTTTCCCAGGGTTTCCTTGCCAAGGATATCATTATGGGATTCTGCAGTAACAAGCATTCTTCTGTTCAAATTTATATCAATTAGTTTAGGACAGTAATTCAATTGGATGGCCCACTGGATTTTGAAAGACTCATGACCATGTCAAAGTGATGACCTTTTTCCTTCTCTCTCAACCAAAAGCAATTTTTTAACAAGGAGCCCTGGAAAGAAATGCTGGTTTAATAATTAGTTATTGATCATGGCCAATGCCATGGCAAACACCATTGGATTAGTCAGAGGCCAGCAAATCGGAACATGGGAGTTTTCCTTGTCAAGTTTGGGGTGGTGGGGGGAAGCAAAGAACTGACAGAATAAGAGATCAAAAATAGCTTAATTAGGTATGTTTTCATCTTTGATATTCTTTTAATTTTCAAAAGTAGAAGTAAAATCTTTAACTTGATAGATTCAAAGTTTAACTATCTAAAACAGCTTTATTAATATAAAGCAACTTAATAGTATATCTCCATTTAAAATCAGTATAAAAGACAAGATATGAGTTAAGTAGACTTGGAGACCACTAAAATTGCTTTGAAAACAATGCCATGCAAAGTTATTTTGATAAATTAACCCTGCTTTGGCCAGCATTTTTGCCTGGCTAAGATACCATTAACCCCCATGCCCTGAAATACACATTAGAAACAACTTGGATACATGCACAAGAAGACCATAACAATTATAGACAGTAGTTTTAAAAGTATAATTGACTTTTCTGAGCACTAATTTAAGCATCACTTTAGGGCTGCATAAAAAATCTCCACATATGAGACACTTAATGGAAAGAGAAACTTAAAAGAATGATTTTATTGTACTTTGAGGGGGAAAAATGTTTCCATTAGTTGTACAATTTCTTCCTAGAATAGGAAAAAAAAAAATACACTGAAAATGCACAGTGTGGTGACAATGAAGTCACAACTTCTAACTAGTTTGAAGGTAGATATGTCCAATCCTCATGGCTGACAAGCAAGAATGAAGGTCCTTTGGGGTTTGAAGTTGAAATCAACCTTATCCATAATAAAGCAGCTATGGTGTATGGTGTAGACATATTCTTTTTTTTTTTTTTTGGTGGTACGCGGGCCTCTCACTGTTGTGGCCCCTCCCGTTGCGGAGCACAGGCTCCGGACGCACGGGCTCAGCGGCCATGGCTCACGGGCCCAGCCGCTCCGCGACATGTGGGATTTTCCCAGACCAGGGCACGTACCTGTGTCCCCTGCATCAGCAGACGGACTCTCAACCACTGCGCCACCAGGGAAGCCCCATATTCTTTAAAATAGCATTTAGAAGTGGATGTGTGGATACAGAGCAAGTAAATCAAATCACTGAACTCTAGCCCTAGGGTTTTATCTTTTCAGGAGTCACCATTTCTCCAGGAAAAAAAAAAAAAAAAAGCACATTTCTACTAATTTTGCATCCAATTTCAAATAGTTCTGATGGTTCCAGGGAGTAGAATCACACCCAAATGTTGGGACTACTTTGGGTCAATGTAAGAAAGAGATACACTACATTCAGCTTGCTGTCACACAGTGTCCCAAGAATCAGTTATTTCTCTATCACAAAAGATGAACAGAACAAATCTGGACAACGATTTGATTGGGATGTCAAAGAGAAGAGGTAATATCTGAGATTCTTCACAACCCTGATTCAAGATATCTCCTGGCTTCTAGCTGATTTCAGATTCTCTGACATGAGAATGGTCCATCTCCTGAAGTATGATAATATCCTGGAATACTTCTCAGAAAGTGAAGCAACTACAATGATCAAGTTTACCACCTCACTTTTTTATGTCAACCTGCCCTTAGAGGATGAAATTATTGGTTGTTAAGAGGCTGATGTCTATTGCTGCATATATGTTAATTATATGCTTCTCAAGAAAAATAGCTCTGCACTTTTTGTGCATGTGTAAGAGAGAGAGAAAAAAACATTTTTTTCTTAAATAACAGCCATATGTGAAGACCTGTGGGTTTCATATAAAGTGAGTGTTCTAGTTTTGGCTTGATCTTTAATGAGCTGGCTAATTTTGGACATGACACATCAACTCTCTGTTCTTTGTTCTCATCTATAAAATGAGTATGGTGTCTAAATCCTTACTATGCGTAGTGTGATTCATGGGTCAGCAGTACTGGCATCACCTGAGAGCTTTTTAGAAATGCAGAATCTCAGACTCTTTATCAGAACAATTGAATCAGGACCTGCATTTTAACAAGATCTCCAAGGGAGAAGCTCTGATCTAAAAAAATCTTTAAGATCAATTCCAACTCTATTCTAGGGGGAAAAGGGAAAGACAAACAGCTTAAACTTAAAAGGACAACCCAGATGGATGTCTTAATTAACTTGATGGTAGGAATCCTTTCAGAATGTATACGTATATCAAATCATCACATTGTGCATTCTAAATATATTACAATTTTATTTGTCAATTATATCTCAATAAAACTGAAAAAAATAGTGTATTTGAAATGGGCAATAAAAATAAAATAAAAAGACAGCCCAACACTTCTGTATTGTGTATGTGTGTGTGTGTGTTCACTTTCCAATGTTTAGCTTCTTTACCACATGGATACCCTGAGGCTGTAGGACACATGTTTACCTAAGCAAATGTGCTGTCAAATGCCCTGTGATGGAGCAAAATGGGATGAGGACCTTAGTTCTGCTGTGTTGTTGGTCCGACTCAGATGTTTTCCATAGGGTCGTGGTGCCAAGAGTTAAAACCTCTTTACCACAAGAGCTCATCCAAGCTCACATCCAAATTAGGAAAGTACAAGAAATGAATAATCTTATCTGTCTTTTCTTTTCAGCATCACCTGATCTATCAAGTCTGTCTTTAATAGCCCTATGCCAAGCTGACAGCTCCCCCACCTCTACATCGGATCAGTGGGGACAGACGCCCCACCCCTTGGAAGATTCACTTACAGTAACCGTTGAAGGGGCAAGCAGAGAATGAACAATAGAAGGCTGTCAAGACCGACAGCTAGCCCTGGATGTATGAGCGCTGAGCTGACAGCAAGGGCCTCAGAGGGTAAACTGCTTTGCTGGAACTAATTAAACAGATGAAATTATTACATGAATATGCAGATGTTGTTTACATTTTACCATATGGTATTATTTCAGGTAATAACTCGCAGGAGAATCCCTTCCTCTCATCAAGAGGAAATGGGTTGAAAAGAAGGCCCCCCGTGTCACCTTTCAGTTGCTAGGCAGATACTGATAACTCGCAGGTTTCCCTCTGAGTCATGGAGAGTGTTCAGCCTGGATTCCCGTGCACAACAGGATGAAGCTGAGGCTCCTCTCTGGAAGCAATAGGGGAGTGTGTGTGTGCTGGGGGAGAGGGGCTGCTTTAGCTGAGCTGAAATGGCTACAGCTGCTAGAAGATCCACCCTGGGGTGGAAGGGCATCCAACAATGGACGTGCTGCGCTTCTGAAAGTTGCAAGTAAAAGCCAAGGGACTCATCACTCCTCAAGGCTTCGGAGTGTGTAAATCAAGGCAACTGATTTGTAAACTGACACAGCAGAGACAAACCTTCCAAATGAGTATCAAATCCTCCAATGGGCCACAGTCAGAGGAGACAATGCAGTTAAGGAGAGGAGGCTGCACGTTAAAGGGGAAAACATAGCAGAGCCAGTGCAGCAAACAGAAGTCATTCTCCTCCCCACTTGCCCCTTCCTTCCTCCTCATTACTTGCACACGTCTGTTAATGCATCAAGCCATGTGGCTAGTCTAACTTCAACTTCCTCTTATCCCTCTTCAATCACATCCAACTCATCACAAAGGCTGTACGTTTTGCCTCCAAAATGGTCCTCCATGTCTTCCTGCTGCCTCATCCCCAGGTGCCTGCCCAGATCTTTGGCATGAACTGTGGTAGCAGCCTTCCTTTTAGGCAAAACGCTGAATGAAACTGCCTGCCCTGGTCAGGCAGAGACAGTAACAATTTACATGAGTTATTTGACGACAAGAGATCCTGGTAAGGAACACGGAACTAACAAGCCACCACTAACCAGAAGAATACGGGAAAGGTCAAAAGGAGAGAGGAGATGCCAGTCCATATACCCTACCAACCTCCCAGAATCCTCCTCGCTGGAGGCCATCTTGGCTGAGAAGTTGCACTCGCCACCAGAAAGGACCCTGAGTCAGAGTGATTGGCCAGAGACAACCTGGAAACTAACCCCATCACCATAAAACCCGAGACTGCGAGCCATGTGCCAGAGCAGTTCTCCTGGGTTCCCTTACCCTGCTGCTCTTCTCCCAGGTGCCCCTTCCCAATAAAGTCTCTTGCTTTGTCAGCACATGTGTCTCCTCAGACAATTCATTTCCGAGTGTTAGACAAGAGCCCACTCTCAGACCCTGGAAGGGGTCCTCCTTCATGCAACATTCCTACTGTCCTTTTCTCACTCTGCTACATTCAGTCCACTCCTGGCCTCACTGTCAGAATCGTTGCTAAAAGCCAAATCTGATCAGGCTTCTCCCTGACTTAAAATAGTCAACTGCTTATCACTGGTTTTAGTCTCAAGCCAAACTCACCCTGCTCTACAAGGCTGTTCCTAATCCACATTCTACTCATTCTAAATTGGTTCCAATTTTCACTCTAGGCTGAATCCAGAGCTGTCCCCTTACCTGGAATATTTCCCCACTTTCTCCTCCTCTTATCTAACAGTGAATCATTCTTTTATGTTTGCATTGGGATCTGTTGTAATGACTGTTATTATTTTAAAGAAAATGAACCATCTCATCTGGTCCCCCTAAAACCCTGCATTATTTACTTCTTTGAGATAATTGGGTCAAAGAACTTTCTCTGAATTCATCCACCTTTTCCCATGCTCACATCAAACATATGCAAACATATATACACACATATACAAAGTCTTTATTTTTTACACACCCAGGATCCCAGTATTCATGCTACCCTGCAACTAGCTCTTGTCACTGTACCTTGTCATGAACATTATCTAGATCAAAAGATAGAAATAGAACACATTCTTTTCAATGCTGCAAAATATCTCATGCTGCATATACACTATCATTTAGCAAAGTATTTTGCTATAACTAAATATTCAGGATTTTTTCTTTTCTGTACTTTCTCTTTTATTCTTTCCTTGTTTTTTTTTCTTTTTTTGCAAGTGAAAATAAAGCTATTACAAATTTTCTTGTATATAGGTCCTTACATACTGATGCCTTTATTTCAAAAGGATAGGTTCCCCAAAGTGAGACTACTGACTCTAAAGGCTCATGCACTTTTAAATGTAATAGATATTTCCAGATTGTTCCCCCAAAAGGTTGTAATAATCTATACTTCCATCAGCAATAAATGAGTGTCATCTGCCCACATCCTTCATAATGTTATATTTTACTGCTTTTTATGTTATTTTTATTGCTGTTTTCATTTTACCAATAGAACAATAAAAATGTTGTCTTATTTTAATTTGTAGTTCCTTCACTTGTGAGATAAGTTCAGCATATTTTACTATGTTTATTTTCTGTCAAGATTTCCTCTTCCTTGAGCTCTATGCTCATATCCATTTCTCATTTTTATATTAAGTTGTTTGTCTTTCATAAATTTGTAGGACTTTGTAAACTAATTCTTTGTCTGTCATATGTGTTGCAAATATATCTTCCCAGGCTATCTCTGTTTTTCTTTAGAGCTTCTTGATATCTTAAGTCTCTTGAGAAGGCTTTTTCCCACGCTAAGCTTATTCAACTATTCATTGAATGTTTAATTAGTTTATTTTTATACTTCCTCTTTTGGAAAATTTTCTGAGCTAGTTTCAATATTTATTTTTCCATGTGAACTTCAGATTCCTTCTGTCACATTCCTTGCACATTGTCAAAAAAACTGGTTAGATTTCTAATTATAATTATATAGAATTTACATATTAACTTGAGAATGTTTGAAATTCTATGACATTGGATAATAAAAACATTACTCACTATTCTTTCTAATTTATTTTTAACCTTCAATAAGATTTTGAAATTTTCTTTACTTAAATACTATGACTCCTTGTTAAATTTTTTCTTAGAATTTTAATTTCTGTTTTATTATTTTTAATGTATTTTTATCTTTCCACTTTCATTAATGTTTACTGTAATTGAGAAGTTGTAAATATCCATATTACCTATTTAATTGTAATCATTCATATTATCTTATTAATTCTAGATTTTAATAACTAGATTTCAGTGGCTTCTCTTAGGTTTACCAAGGATGAAATCATATCTTCTGCTAAAAGATAATTTTATCTCTTCTTTTTCAATGAGTAATTCAACTTATTTAATTTTCTTGCTTTATTGCATTAGCTAAAACCTCCAAAAGAATGTTAAATAATGATAATAGTAGAATTATGCATTGTATCTGAATTTAATAAAATGTTTTCAATATTTCACTATTTAATATAATGTTTACTGTTGTGTTAATATATAGATTTTTATTATATTTGAATATATTTTCAGATAAAGATTTTATTAGTAATAGCACCTGAATTTTAGAAAATGCCTTTTGGACATTCATTGATTGAATAAACTATATTTGTTGATATAATCCATTATGGTGGTAAAAGTCCAAATTTTGAATCTTTTAAAAATTTCTGTTACTCATGGTATATTATTCTTTTAATACTTTGCCAAATTTAATTTGTTAATATATTTGTAATTCATGTTTTAGCTAAATTACACTGTCTTATCAGGTTTTGAAGTTAAGGTTCTTCAGCTTCATAACCTGAATTGAGAAACTTTGGTTTGTATTGGTTCAAAGAGTTGTGCCTCCAAGTGTGACTTTTAGACCACTAGCATTGACACTGCCTGAGCACTTAAAATGGCAAAATCACATGCTTCCCCAGATCTACTGAATTAAAATCTGCAGTTTGACAAGATCCCTAGGTGATTAATATGTACATTAAAGTTTGAAAAGCACTAGTGTAAATAACATAGTGTTTATCCACTTTTTAAAATTCACATCACACTCAGCCAAAAAACTGGTTGTGGCACCTATTTTCAAATCATGGATCACTGATTTCTTCCAAATATTTCTTATATGCCTGATCCATCATATTTCTACCTTTTCTTGAGCCAAATGTGAATGTTATATTTTGCTAGGTAATCATGTTTCTTCTTACTTTTCCCTATGAATAGGTCTCAGCATAGATGTACTAGTCTCCAAGGATACCTTCCCAGCACCTGTAGTCCTGCCTCTGTGCCCATACTCCCTGCTCCTTTAGCACTCTCCTCTTCCTCTGTCATCATACTTGTATTTTATTATTATGTCTTCTTTAGCTGCCTTTCCCCTCTGGTAGATTATCGAATCTAGAAAAGAGGATATGATGTCTATCTTGTTCGTTTTTGTATGCCTGGCATCAAACAAAGTCTCTGACACAGAGTAGGCATTCAAAAAATACGCTGAATGACAACTGGATGCATGGATGGATGGATGGCTGGATACCTGGATGGGAAAGCAGACATTCTTAAAGGTAGTGACCAATACAAAATTATCTTTGTATCCCTTGCACATTTCACAACATCTTGCATACTTCCTGGCCCGTGAAGACCACTCAAATTCCCTTTCAAAATATAAACTGCTGGAAGAGCCAAGATGGTGGAGTAGAGGGACGTGTTCTCACTCCCTCTTGTGAGAACACCAGAATCACAACTACATGCTGGACAATCATTGACAGGAAGACACTGGAACTCACCAAAAAAGATACTCCACATTCAAAGACAAAGGAGAAGCCACAATGAGACAGTAGGAGGGGCACAATCACAGTAAAATCAAATCCCATAACTGTTGGGTGGGTGACTCACAGACTGGAGAACACTTATACCACAGAAGTCCACCCACCGGAGTCAAGGTTCTGAGCCCCGCGTCAGGCTTCCCAACCTGGTAGTCCAGCAAAAGGAGGAGGAATTCCTAGAGAATCAGACTTTGAAGCCGAGTGGGATTTGATTTCAGGACTTTGAAAGGACTGGGGGAAACAGAGACTCCACTCTTGGAGGGCACCCACAAAGTAGTGTGCACATCAGGACCCGGGAGAAAGAGCAGTGACCTCAGGGGAAACTGAACCAGACCTACCTGCTAGCGTTGGAGGGTCTCCTGCAGAGGCAGGGGTGGCTGTGGCTCACCGTGGGGACAAGGACACTGGCAGCAGAAGTTCTGGGAAGTACTCCTTAGCGTGAGTCCTCCCAGAGTCTGTCATTAGACCCACCAAAGAGCCCAGGTAGGCTCCAGTGTTGGGTTGCCTCAGGTCAAACAACCAACAGAGAGGGAACCAAGCCCCACCCATTAGCAGTCAAGGGGATTAACATTTTACTGAGTGCTGCCCAGAAGAGCAACAGTCAGCTCTACCCTCCACCAGTCCCTCGCATCAGGAAACTTACACAAGCCTCTTAGATAGCCTCATCCATCAGAGGGTAGACAGCAGAAGCAAGAAGAACTACAATCCTGCAGCCTGTCGAACAAAAACCACATTCACAGAAAGATAGCCAAGATGAAAAGGCAGAGAGCTATGTACCAGATGAAGAAACAATATAAAAGCCCAGAAAAAAAACTAAATGAAGTGGAGATAGGCAACCTTCCAGAAAAAGAGTTCAGAATAATGATAGAGAAGATGATCCAGGAGCTCGGAAAAAAATGAAGGAAAAGATCAAGAAGATGCAAGAAATGTTTAACAAAGACCTAGAAGAATTAAAGAACAAACAAACAGAGATGAACAATACAAAGACTGAAATGAAAACTACACTAGAAGGAATCAATAGCACAATAACTGAGGCAGAAGAACAGATAACTGACCTGCAAGACAGAATGGTGGAATTCACTGCTGTGGAACAGAATAAAGAAAAAAGAATGAAAAGAAATGAAGACAGACTAAGAGACTTCTGGGGCAACATTAAATGCAACAACATTCACATTATAGGGGTCCTAGAAGGAGAAGAGAGAGAGAAAGGACCTGAGAAAATATTTGAAGAGATTATAGTCGAAAACTTCCCTAACATGGGAAAGGAAATAGCCACCCATGTCCAAGAAGCACAGTGAGTCCCATACAGGATAAACCCAAGGAGAAACACGCCAAGACACATAGTAACAAAACTGGCAAAAATTAAACACAAAGAATAATTATTGAAAGCAGCAAGGGAAAAATGACAAATAACGTACAACGGACTCTCATAAGGTTAACAGCTGATTTCTCAGCAGGAATAATACAAACCAGAAGAGAGTGGCATGATATACTTAAAGTGATGAAAGGGAAGAACCTACAACCGATATTACTCTACCCCTACCTGGCAAGGATCTGATTCAGATTTGATGGGGAAATCAAAAGCTTTACAGACAAGCAAAAGCTAAGAGAATTCAGAACCACTAAACAAGCTCTACAACAAATGCTAAAGAAACTTCTCTAAGTGGGAAACACAAGAGAAGAAAAGGACCTACAGAAACAAACCCCAAACAATTAAGAAAATGGTAATAGGAACATACATATTGATAATTATCTTAAACATGAATGGATAAAATGTTCCAACCAAAAGAAACAGGTTTGCTGAATGGATACAAAAACAAGACCCATATATATGCTCTGTACAAGAGACCCACTTCAGATCTAGGGGCACTTACAGACTGAAAGTGAGGGGATGGAAAAAGATATTCCATGCAAATTGAAATCAAAAGAAAGCTAGAGTAGCTATATCATATCAGATAAAATAGACTTTAAAATAAAGAATGTTACAAGAGACAAGGAAGAACACTACAAAACGATCAAGGGATCAATCCAAGAAGAAGATATAACAATTATAAATATATATGCATCCAACATAGGAGCACCTCACTATATAAGGCAACTGTTAACAGCTAAAAAAGAGGAAATTAACAGTAACACAATAATAGTGGGAAACTTTAACACCTCACTTACACCAATGGACAGGTCATCCAAAATGAAAATAAATAAGGAAACAGGAGCTTTAAATGACACAATAGACCAGATAGATTTAATTGATATTTATAGGACATTCCATCCAAAAACAGGAGATTACACTTTCTTCTCAAGTGTGTATGGAACATTCTGCAGGATAGATCACATCTTGAGTCACAAATCAAGCCTCAGTAAATTTAAGAAAATTGAAATCATATCAAGTCTCTTTTTTGACCACAACACTATGAGATTAGCAATGAATTACAGGGAAAAAAATTGTAAAAACACAAACACATTGAGGCTAAACAATACATTACTAAATAACCAAGAGATCACCGAAGAAATCAAAGAGAAAATAAAAAAAATACCTAGAGACAAATGACAATGAAAACACGATGATCCGAAACCTATGGGATGTAGCAAAAGCAGTTCTAAGAGGGAAGTTTACAGCTATACAAGCCTACCTCAAGAAACAAAAAAATCTCAAATAAACAAACTAACCTTACACCTGAAGGAACTAGAGAAAGAAGAACAAACAAAACACAAAGTTAGCAGAAGGAAAGAAATCATAAAGATCAGAGCAGAAATAAATGAAATAGACACAAAGAAAACAATAGCAAAGGTCAATAAAACTAAAAGCTGCTTCTTTGAGAAGATAAAAAAAAATGGATAAACCATTAGCCAGACTTATCAAGGAAAGGTGGGAGTGGACTCAAATCAATACAATTAGAAATGAAAAAGGAAAAGTTACAACAGACACCACAGAAATACAAAACATCCTAAGAGACAACTGCAAGCAACTCTATGCCAAAAAAATGGACAACCTGGAAGAAATGGAAAAATTCGTAGAAAGGTATAACCTTCCAAGACTGAACCACGAAGAAATAGAAAATATGAACAGACCAATCACAAGTAATGAAATTAAAACTGTGATTAAAAATCTTCAAACAAACAAAAGTCCAGGACCAGATGGCTTCACAGGTGAATTCTATCAAAAATTTAGAGAAGAGCTAACACCCATCCTTCTCAAACTATTTCAAAAAATTGCAGAGGAAGGAACACCCCCAAACTCATTCTATGAGGTCACCATCACCAGATACCAAAATCAGACAAAGATATTACAAAAAAAGAAAATTACAGACCAATATCACTGATGAATATAGATGCAAAAATCCTCAACAAAATACTAGGAAACAGAATCCAACAACACATTAAAAGGATTATACACTATGATCAAGTGAGATTTATCCCAGGGATGCAAGGATTCTTCAATATACACAAATCAATCAATGTGATACACCATATTAACAAATGGAAGAATAAAAACCATATGATCATCTAAATAGATGCAGAAAAAGCTTTTGACAAAATTCACCACCGATTTATGATAAAAACTCTCCAGAAAATGGGCATAGAGGGAACCTACCTCAACATAATAAAGGCCATATATGATAAACCCACAGCAAACATCATTCTCAATGGTGAAAAACTGAAAGCATTTCCTCTAAGATCAGAAGCAAGACAAGGATGTCCACTCTCACCACTGTTATTCAACATAGTTTTGGAAGTCCTAGCCACAGCAGTCAGAGAAGAAGAAGAAATAAAAGGAAAACAAATTGGAAAAGAACAAGTAAAACTGTCACTGTTTGCAGATGCCATGATACTATACATAAAGAATCCTAAAAATGCCACCAGAAAACTACTAGAGCTTATCAATGAATTTGGTAAAGTTACAGGATACACAATTAATGAACAGAAATCTCTTGCATTCCTATACACTAAAGATGAAAAATCTGAAAGAGAGATTAAGGAAACGCTCTCATTTACCATTGCAACAAAAAGAATAAAACACCAAGGAATAGGGCTCCCCTGGTGGCGCAGTGGATGAGAGTCCACCTGCTGATGCAGGGGACGCAGGTTCGTGTCCCGGTCCAGGTGTATCCCACATGCCGCGGAGCGGCTGGGCCCGTGAGTCATGGCCACTGAGCCTGCACATCTGGAGCCTGTGCTCCTCAACAGGAGAGGCCACAACAGTGAGATGCCCACATGCCACACACACACAAAAAAAAATGAGGAATAAACCTACCTAGGGAGACAAAAGAAATGTATGCAGAAAACTATAAGACACTGATGAAGGAAATTAAAGATGATACCAACAGATGGAGAGACATACCATGTTCTTGGATTGGAAGAATCAATATTGTGAAAATGACTATACTACCCAAAGCAATATACAGATTCAATGCAATCCCTATCAAATTACCAATGGCATTTTTTATGGAACTAGAACAAAAAATCATAAAATTTATATGGAGACACAAAAGACACCGAATAGCCAAAGCAGTCTTGAGGGAAAACAACGGAGTTGGAGGCATCAGATTCCCTGACTTCAGATTACACTACAAAGCTACAGTAATCAAGACAGTTTGGTACTGGCACAAAAACAGAAACATAGATCAATGGAACAAGATAGAAAGCCCAGAGATAAACCCACGCACCTATGGTCAACTAATCTATGACAAAGGAGGCAAGGATATACAATGGGGAAAAGACAGTCTCTTCAATAAGTGGTGCTGGGAAAACTGGACAGCTACATGTAAAAGAATGAAATTAGAACACTCCTTAACACCGTACACAAAAATAAACTGAAAATGGAGTAGAGACATAAATTTAAGAGCAGACACTATAAAACTCTTAGAGGAAAGCATAGGAAGAACACTATTTGACATAAGTAACAGCAAGATCTTTTTTGATCCACCTCCTAGAGTAATGGAAATAAAAACAAAAATAAACAAATGGGACCTAATGAAACTTCAAAGCTTTTGTGCAACAAAGGAAACCATAAACAAGATGAAAAGACAACCCTCAGAATGGGAGAAAATATTTGCAAATGAAACAACTGACAAAAGATTAATCTCCAAATTTACAAGCAGTTCATGCACTTGAATATCAAGAAAACAAACAACCCAATCCAAAAATGGTCAGAAAACCTAAAAAGACATTTCTCCAAAGAAGACATACAGATGGCCAAGAAGCACATGAAAAGCTGCTCAACATCACTAATTATTAGAGAAATGCAAATCAAAACTTCAGTGAGGTATCACCTCACACCAGTTAGAATAGGCATCATCAGAAAATCTGCAAACAACAAATGCTGGAGAGGGTATGGAGAAAAGGGAACCCTCTTGCACTGTGGGTGGGAATGTAAGTTGATACAGCCACTATGGAGAACAGTGTGGAGGTTCCTTAAAAAAACTAAAAATAGAATTACCATATGATCCAGCAATCCCACTACTGGGCATATACCCAGAGAAAACCATAATTCAAATAGACACAGGGACCCCAAAGTTCATTGATGCACTATTTACAATAGCCAGGTCATGGAAGCAACCTAAATGCCTATCGACAGACCAATGGATAAAGAAGTTGTGATACATATATACAATGGAATATTACTCAGCCATAAAAAGGAATGAAATTGAGTCATTTGTTGCTATGTGGATGGATCTAGAGACTGTCATACAGAGTGAAGTAAGTCGAAAAGAGACAAACAAATGTCGTATATTAACACAGGTATGTGGAACCTAGAAAAATGATACAGATGAACTGGTTTGCAGGGCAGAATTTGAGACACAGATGTAGAGAACAAACATATGGACACCAAGGGGGGAAAGCCATGGGGGGGTGGGGATGGTGGTGTGATGAATTGGGTGATGGGGATTGACATGTATACACTGATTTGTATAAAATTGATGACTAATAAGAACCTGCTGTATAAAATATAAATAAAATAAAATTTAAGTGGCTTCCCTGGTGGCCCAGTGGTTGAGAGTCCACCTGCTGAAGCAGGGGACATGGGTTCGTGTCCCAGTCCCGGAGGATCCCACATGCTGCAGAGTGGCTGCGCCCGTGAGCCATGGCCGATGAGCCTGCGCGTCCGGAGCTTGTGTTCCGCAACGGGAGAGGCCACATCAGTGAGAGGCCCACGTACTGCAGAATAAATAAAAATAAATAAATAAATAAATAAATAAAATTTAAAAATTAAAAAAAATATGATAAAGTGCTTTGTAAACTAAAAGTGATATAATGATGGTGCTTGAGGATAGAATGACAAATTAAAAAGTCATAGTCTCCAGAGAATCCTGCTTACAATGTGGTAACTTATTTTGTTTTAATTTGCTTAATCATATCGTTTAAAGAATTTTGGAACTCTGCTTAAGGTTTCAACTTTCATACCTACTTGTGAAAATCCCCAGGCACAGAAAATCATCACGTAAAAGATAGGCTTCATTTCAGAATCAGACAAGAATAATTTACTGACAGGACTAGAAAATAAGCATTTGATAGTCAAGCTTGGCAAAAACAATCTTAAGTTAAAAAAATCAAATGCATATAAGGAATAACAAAGCCAAATTTCTAATGGTATACCAAAGTCAGTGCTGAAAACATGATTGTCTAGAACGTTTGAAGGATGGAGCAAATGCATGACCCTGAAGAGGCACATATTGAGGTCACCCTGGGGCACTGGTGAGGTTCCAGTTTCTGTATTGGAACATTATCTCATTTATTCTTTCTAGGCATTCCTCAGTCCATAGACAGATTATTTCCAAATGGTGGTTTTAAAATTGTTTATAATTCATAATATTGCTCCTATGAGGGATGTGTTGGTATCCCAGGACAGACCACAGGAAGCTATTGGGTGGCTATGTAATGGAATCATGATGCTGAGATGACTGACCGCATAGTGCATGTAGAGTGTTATCTGATCATGTGGGACCCCCCGAACAAATATTGAAGTAAACACTTGTATCGGTCAGGGTTCTCCAGAGAAACAAACTAATAGGATATGTGTGTGTATGTGCGTATTTATTTTTAGAACTGAGTTATACAATTGTTAGTCTGGCAAATATGATATCCAAAAGGCAGGGCAATAGGCTAAATTCTCAGGCAAGCATTGATGTTGTGGTCCTGAGTCCAAAATCTGTAGGGCAGACCAGCAAGCTGGAGACTCAGGCAGTCTGGAGTCAGAATGCCTTCTTTTCTGGGAAATCTCAGTCTTTGCTCTTGAGGTCTTGAAATGATTTGATGAATCCCACTCTCAAAATAGAGGGCAGTCTCCTCTACATTGGGTCAGCTGATTGTAGATGTTAGTCACATCTACAAAATACTTTCACAGCAACATTGACACTCAGACTTGACCAAACCACTGGGCACCACAGCCCAGCCAAGCTGACAAGTAAAAGTAAACCTCCACATGGTGCTTGTCCACCTGTCCCATTTCACAACCACTGTCCACCCTACCGTGGCTTTGTGCTACTCTAAGCCTTCCTCACATGCTCTCTATTCAAACTTTCCTCAAGTTTCTCCTGGTCTTTACCCTCTCCCCAGAAAAAACACTCATTATTTCAGAACTCAAAATTTATGAGAAAAGCAACATGGATGGACATTATGCTAAGTGAAATAAGTCAGAGAAAGAAAGAAAAATAATGTATATCACTTATATGTGAAATCTAAAAAATACAACAAACTAGTGAATATAACAAAAAAGAAGCAGATTCACAGATATAGAGAACAAACTAGTGGTTACCATGGGGTGGGGCAATATAGGGGTAGGGGAGTGAGAGGTACAAACTGTTAGCTGTAAAATAAGCTATAAGGATATATTGTATGACACAGGGAATATAGCCAATATTTTATAATAATTATAAATGGAGTATAATCTTTAAAAAGTGTGAATCGTTACATTGTAGACATGTAACATATAATATTGTACAGCAACTATACTTCAATTAAAAAATAAAATTAAAAAAAACGATCTAGCAATCTGGTCAGGCTAGCTTATACTATTATGTGAGTGATAGAATTTCAGGAATCAAAGTCAAGTCTTTCTGCATTTTTGGAGTAGAGGAGGAGGAATTTGTAGGAATAATTTGCACTAAATGAGGGAGTAATAAAACACTTGAGGAGGGAAGCTGGCAGATGACAGAGTGAGGAAAGGGGGCTCAGTCTAGAACAACACATTGGGGTTGAAAAGAATCACAGGCAATCAAACAGTGCCTACCCCAGCTCATCACTGGCCAGTCCTTGCCCCCATGGAAGCAGTCCCAGTGTTGCCAGTTTTTTTTCAGTTTTTCAAGAAAAGCTGGAATTCTAGATTTTTATGTGAAATTTCCCAATAATGAAAGCACTCTGCTAGCTGCCAGTTCGAGACTGCTCCCCTAGCATTTTTCTTTGCTGTCTCTTTTTTTCTTGTAACTCTAAGTTCTCACATTATTAAACAGTTCAGGGTTTCCACAGTGTAACTCAGCCAACCCCAGCAGGAAGTCAGGGGAGAAGGAACAGAGAGGAGAAAGTGGGAAAGGACTAATGCCTATGGCTCATTGGTCCAAAGCCAGGTGTTTCTACATTAGGGATTTTTTTTGCAAAGTCCTTCCCCTTATACCAGGGTCTGGTGGGATTCACCATGCACGTGGAGTTCATAAATCAGGATTTTCTTTTTTTTTTTTTTTAAGAAAATCTCATTCATGTTGCAAGTCTGCTGAGAGCTCTCAAAGGCATACAGTTCCTCTGGGATCAGTGATTGACAGGGCTTCTTCAGGACCAGGACACAGGGCGTACCACACACAGGATCCTCAGAGAATAATCACACCATCTTAATCAGACCCGCTTCCAAAAGGAGGACTGAACAAGCAACCATCGTCCACTTATTATTTAGTAATTTCTACAGGCAGAGGTGTTTATATATCTCTTCATTTATGTTTATTGAAGAAAATGCCCAGGCCACTCAGGTTGGAAAGGGTCTTAGCAACTCTCGAGGGAGGGGGAGAGACGCCTGCCCCATCAACCCCTGTGGTCTGACACTGACCCTATGAACCGGGCCTAAGGTGGCGCTGACTTCCCTTCAGACTGATAAGATTCACCTGAGGGGCCTGTGAAGCATACAGACCCCTAGGTCTCAATCCAGAAAGTCCCATCCAATACCTTTACCCAAAAATCTCCTTTTAAAAGTGCCCCAGATGAGGTGAAATGAAGAGGAAAATTCAAGCACACCATCCTCAGGGAAGAAAAGTAATATATTTGGGGAACTGCTGAGCAGTGGTTGTGTGGTGTGGGGGGGGGGGCGTCCCTTCTAAGCTGGAGACTCTACTTCAGTAGTAATAAATTATGCTTGGCAGTTCATTTAAGAGTCACCAAAACACCAACTATGTAAAACTGAAAGTTTTTACTTAGATGGACCCAGTTGTCTTCTCTTAATTGAGAGACCAGGGATGGATTTCCATAACATCTGGATTTCATGCCTTCTGTTCTTTCTTCCATGGAACTCCGAACACTTTTACAGGATATTGTGATGGGAAAATTTACCCTGCAATAGCCAATTATCCATAGTATGTCTGCACAGTGGTTAAGCAGAGAAGTTCACACACCTTTGCTTATCTCTTTTCACACACCTAAATTCATTTTCCGAAGAATGGAACAAGACTCACCAGGCCTTAAAATAAAAATAGTGATGCAGTATTCAAAGGAAGATTTGAATTTAATCCCAAGTCTTCATAGATAAGTGACTAAAACACATGCTGTCCTTTATTTGTTACTTTAGATAAACAACCTACTAGGGGTTCAGCTGATAGTGCAAATGAAGAAGAGCACTGTGTCTGCCTCTGAGGGATTTTTTTATGTACCTGACAGTCAAATACAGTGTTCTCTGCAACAACTCTAGGGAAACTGTTTACCATCTCAGAAACCCTTTGGTGCACGAACTGCAGAGGATAACTCTTCATCTGCTCATCTGCAAGGCTATAGAACTAAGGACCCTAAAATCCTGCTAAAATGAAAGACTTGGCTTATTTATGGAAAGGAAAGTATTTGAGGCAACTAAGATTAGCAACTTACTCTATCTGGAAGGTATTGTTTTTACCGGGCTCTTCTGAATGTTTACACATTACATGCCTGATGCAATAATTTATTAAATAACAGGCGCTTTTCTATTCCTCATCTGCAGGGACTGATAAAAAATGCCATTGTCAGGCATTGAAATTGGAGAATAAGGGGAAAGCCTTGTTAATGCTTTCTGTTTTTTAAAAAGTATTCATGCAGAGTATCTCAACCTAAGGCATACTGGGATAATCTAGAAAGTTTTACAGGGGCACGAACCCGTGTCCCCTGCATCGGCAGGCGGACTCTCAACCACCGGGCCACCAGGGAAGCCCTAGAAAGCCTTTTAAAAATGTTAATAGTTCAGTCTCACCCCAGACAATGAAAACAAATTCCCTGGGGCTGACCAGATAATTTAAACCTCTCCCAGGTGAGCCTAGGGCAGCTAGTCCTAGCAAACCTATACATCGGAAGTCATGCTGAGGGGTTGCCTCTCAGGTGAGACCCTTTGAGAAGATGTGCTTCTGGTAGGCACCTCAATACATAAAAACCTGAACTAGGCTCACAGCAACAAATTCTGAAGTGTCTGAGTAAGGTTCCACTAACAATAGAGTAGACAGTAAGAGGTCATTCTGAGCAAACGAGGGCACTTTTATTTAAGGTCTGTTAATTCTAGGAATCATTTTGAAATATAAGGATCCACAGGTTTAGTTTGAATCTGGGGGCAGGAAGGGAGATCTAAGCAGAGTCTCAGTTGAGTTCAACAAATGCTATATCTTCCTTCTCTCTAAAAAGTGACCCCTCCCACCACCCCCATCTACCCACCATTATCTTGGAAGGCAGGATGGAGTAAGCAATGGCATCAGTTATATACAACAGGGCTGGTCACTTAGAAGGCGCTCCTCCTTCATCCTCTATATGAGCACTTGCAGCTAGTGGTCTGTATTAATTGCTAAGCATCAGGTTGGAAGAGTGGTTTTACCAAGGAAAAGAGGACCAAACTGGAACCAAAGGAGCCAGGTGTATTTGTGCTAACTGGGCAATTGGGCAAAGTGCTCAACAAAGGCTAGTGGATACCCCTCCTCTCTTTCCATGCAGATATAGGTAAAATTTGGATGGGGTGAAGATGGAAACAAAACAAGAAACAAAAATGCCACCTAATAAGTTGCCCTGGCATATCAATTAATGTACCTCCTGTGGAGAACTCAGGCTACAAAGAAAAATCAATCCTCCCTTCAACTCCAAGTCAAAGCCTACATCAGTTCCCAACGGTATCTCGTCCTAACAGGAGGTCACATTCCCCTCCCTCCGAGGTAGAATTAAGACAAATTTTGTTCAGAAGTTCTCAAGATTTTTCATTTTGTTTAGTCTTATATTCCGAACAGAATAAATTATAAACTCTGAAAATCTCCAGATGTTCGTAAACTAAAAGTCAAAGAAGTGATTGAATTGTGTGTGCCTCTCCAGAACCCAAGCTCACTCTTCCAGTTCCGGTATTCTAATTTCCTCAAAGATCTGTATAAGCCATGAATGCTGGCAACTCGTTCCCACAAGTGGTCTGGTAGAGTTTGGGACCCCAGTGGGAGGCGGGTTCCTGTTCCAGCAAGGGTGACCAGCCACAAAGGGGCTACACAGGGCTGCTACAGGAGGTGACCCAAGTTAATGGAGTATAGCACTCTCCTCCTGGCTCATCTCCAGGCAGGTTTCGGCTAGCAACTCAGACATCATCTCCCAGACCAGCCACTCCCAGGATTTCTAGAATATTACCCTTTTACTCCCCATGGGATTCCTCTCCACCTTCCATTTTCTGGCTTATTTATTGACTTATCATTTATCATTTGTCTCCCTTCCAAAGAATGACAGAGTAACTAAAAGAGGGACCTCACATGCTCTGTTCACTGCCTTATCCTCAACCCCAGCACTGTGCCAGGTATAATAGCCACTCAGTAAATATCCACTGAAGGAATGAAGTGATAAACAAAGACATGGGTGGTCAAGGTAACAAGACCAGGCAAACAGTGGATGGTGAGTTTCCCAGACTGTCTGATGGGCTCTGGTGTGGGGAGAGTCTGGAGAATTGGGGGCCTGCATGAGTCTGGACAGCAGCCCAGAGGAAATGAAGAAGTTGGAGAGGAGATAACCCCAGACCCTTTTTAGTCACTCAACAAGCATGAATGCAACACTAATTTTTGGAGACTCTACTATATAGCCCATACATTGGGATGACAAAAATAATTACCACATGGCACCTGCCAATTCTGGGGCAGGGAGAGAAGTTTATAAACGAAAACATTTTGGGGGAGATGTTTATAACAATGAACATCATCATCACATCTCATATTTATTGAAAAGCCAAGTCCTTTCCATGGATCAACTCATTTAATCCCCCCAAACCATCTGAAATTATCTTCATTTTTCAGACTCAGAAACTGAGGTTTAAGTCAATTGTCCAAAGTCACAAAACCAATAAATGGTGATAGGTAGGTAAAAGGTTAAGTGGTGGTAAAAAAAAAAAAAAAAAATCATAGAGGGAGGAAAGGAAAAAGAGAGAGAGAGAAAGGGTGGGGAGAGCAATCTAACAAAATAACATCTTAAAAATGAGGTTTATTTTTCCCTTGGGTGGTAGTTTCGGGAGAGAGGTGGGCTGCTGCTTCGTTCTTACCCCTGGGTCCACCCACCCAGTCTCTCTGCCATCCCCTGCTCTCATCGGCTTGGCTGAAGTTCAGGGAGGGAAAGGGGCATGAGAGAGGTTTCCAGTCCTGTCCACATGTGGCACCACAGCATTCACACCCACATGTCACAGGCCAGAACCTGGTCACTCTGCTCCCCTTGTCACAAGGTGGCTGAGAAGTACAATTCTTCCCTGAATAACTGCACGCCCAGCTACAACTCTATTGCTATGGAAAAGGAGGGTGGATGGATTGGGGCGGTCAGCTAGCAATCTCTACCATAGCGGTAATGCTGAGATCCACACCTGACTCCCAAGCAGCAAGACCAGTGTGGACAAATTAGTGCATCTCTTTATCCCTCAGAGAGAAGAGGGGAAAGGTCCAGGTTGGAGAATATAGAGCAAAGGATTGATATTCAAAATGGGTCAAGCAGAGATCTAAAGCACAGCATAGTGTTTACAGTCAACAATACTATATTATATGCTTCAAAATTGCTAAGAGGCTAGATCTTGTGTTCTCACCACAAAAAAGACATTATAATTACATGACTTGATAGAGATGTTAGCTAAAGCTAAGGAGGTAATTATACTGCATTATATAAGTTTATCAAATCAACAGGTTGTACACCTTCAACTTACACAATGTTATAGGTAAATTATATCTCAGTTAAAAAAAAAAAATGGGCCAAGCAGAGTGAGTAGATATTTGCCAAGCAGATAGAGGAGGTAAAGTTTTACCTCCTAACAATGTAAAAACATAATGATTACAGCATGTTGTTACCAATGTAAGTGGTAACAACATGAGCAAATACAGAAAATGTCAGGCATACAATTTGCATATTGAAAAGTAGGTAGTCTAGTGGAGATAAGGACAGGAGCTGAAAGGGGTCAGGGATAGTGCATGCTGACACCAGGTAGAGACACAACAACCTTGGATTTCATATTATGGAATTTGTGGGCAGTGTGTAACAAAGACATTTTTTCAAGCACCAGCCAAGGGGTAACATGATTGTATCTCTCGTAGGATTCTCTGAATTTTGAATTACCTCCTGGAGAAAGAAGTTGTAGACCTGCTCTGACCAACTCTGCAGAGAGATTCCTACCCACACAAGAAACTCTAAGTGATACTCAGCTGGGAAACTTCTGTGACAAGGCTCCTGTCCATGCAGGGAATCTGTATTTCTATTTTTCTGCAGTAAGAGTTGGAAAATGTCTCATCCTAGATGAGAATTCTCTGCTCCCAGAGTATGAAAACATGTGCCACCAAAAATTGTAGACGTAATTTTGCTAGGGGTTAGAAAGCCTTCCATATATTTGGGGGGATAATTTTCCCGATTGCTCTGGTTCAGGCTAATAGTGATACTTGTTGGCATTCTCCAGGCCAACAGCTGCCAGCAGTGGGGGAGGTGAGCCAGGAGCATGACATAGCAACAGAAAAATAACAGCCTAAAATGAGATTCAGCTGAACTCAGTCACTAAATGAACAAAGTGGTTGGAGAGTGGCAAGGTACACGTGAATAGGAGCAGCATGTCATTGTATGAAATACATTCTATCATGAAATTGTCCAGTTCATCTCACAAATCATCACAATCCTGAAATCCACATTCAGGTTTGTATTTCACTCTTGAGGGTGCAGTTAGTGTCTATCCTTAGATAAGCCTTTTAAAATAAGGGGTCTTCATATTTTATGAGTCATGAGTACCTTGACTATAGAATAAAAGTTGGGATGAATACACATGATTTTGTGGAATTCCTTGGAAATGGGGTCCATAGTCACTAATAAAGGAACTCACTCTTTTTTTTTTTTTAATCAAAATATAGTTGTTACAATGTTGTGTTAGTTTCTGGGGTACAGCAAACTGATTTGGTTATATATACATATTTTTTTCATATTCTTTTCCATTATGGTTTATTATAAGATATTGAATATACTTCCCTGTGCTGTACAGTATGTCCTTATTGTTTATCTATTTTATATATAGTAGTGTGTATCTGTTAATCCCATACTCCTAATTTATCCCTTCCCCCCTTCCCCTTTGGTAACCATAAATTTGTTCTCTATGTCTGTGAGTCTGCTTCTGTTTTGTAAATAGCTTCATTTGTATCATATTTTAGATTCCACATGTAAGTGATATCATACGATATTTATCTTTCTCTGTCTGACTTACTTCATTTGGTATGATAATCTCTAGGTCCATTCGTGTTTCTGCAAATGGCATTAGTACATTCTTTCTTATAGCTGACTAGTATTGCATTGTGTGTATACATACATATATATATATATACCACATGTTTATTCATTCATCTGCAAATGACATTATTGCATTCTTTCTTATAGCTGACTAGCATTGCATTGTGTGTGTGTGCATTGTGTGTGTGTGCATTGTGTGCGTATGTATATATATATATATATATATATATATATATATATATATATATATACACCACATCTTTATTCATTCATCTGTTGATGGATACTTAGGTTGCTTCCATGTCTTGGCTATTGGAAATAGTGCTGCTATGAACATTGGGGTGCTTGTATCTTTTCGAATTAGAGTTTTCTCCAGAAAAAAAAAAAAATCCAGGAATGGGATTGCTAGATCATATGGTAACTCTATTTTTAGTTTTTCAAGGAACCCCCATATTATTTTCCATAGTGATTGCATCAATTTACATCCCCACCAATAGTGTAGGAGGAAGAACCTCACTCTTAAAGATCAAAACCATGTCTTAACACAAAAGGAGGACTGGCCTGGACTCAGGGTGTGGAGGAGCCCCGAACAGTTGCCCAGGGCCTCAGGTTCATGGTTTCCCAGACTCTCAAGATCCCAGAGCTGAAAGAGAAGGGGTGTAAGAGGGCTTGGAGGTTGGCTGTACCAGGGAAGAAGGAGTAATTGTACACAAAGGTCCTGCCCATAGTGGGGAACAAGCACAAGCCACATTTCTTGGAAAAGATACTTGTCAGGAAGGAAAAAGCTTCTCAGTCTCCAATCCCTAATAGTAACTCAGATCAAATTGGTAGCTATGTCTTTCTAATTTTAAAAAAATATTATTTTTAAGTGGATACATTAGTACTAATTTTATGTTACTGATAATTATGAAATTTAGTTTTCAAGTCACAAGTATCTTCAGAGTTCTATGGTCCTCCATTGGTTTTATTATGCAAATGAACATACCAGTTTGTAGGTAGGTAATAGTTAGATGGCTGTCTAAAGATCTCCACAGTGTAAACAAGTTCACTTCCATTCTCTCCTTAGGTCAGATACATATTTGGGGCCAGCACTACCTAAGTTAGAATTTTAAAGTGTTTCCAGCTTCATATGACGATCCCACTTTTTTGAAGGCAGTGGAATGTTTGCTGAATTTCCGGCAAGTGGATTCTGTTTGGATGGTTTAATCCTTCTGATTCTTCAGCCCAGTGTTTTCTGGCTAGCATCCCAAATCTGATGCTGAAAGTCACTTAGCTTTACATTCGCAGAAAAGATTTCAAAACTGATCTGTTTCTGATATTTAATGTGGGGTTCATTTAATGTGGGGAAGCCAGACACATATAACCCAACCTTGTTCCAAGTTACATGATATCCTCCACAAAAGCAGGAGTGAGAAACGTGTGCCTAGCCTGACCTAGCCATACGAAATTCCATGCTGGGAGCTCCAGTTAAGAAGGGAGTCCTGTCCGATGTCCTGGCTTCTCCCCAGTCATTCTCTCTATTAACATACTGCCTGTTTTAACATGCATGTGAAACAGATGCTACAATTTGCATTCACAGTTTTGCTATGGAAAAGAATCCAGTGAACTTTTTCTTCACTTCTGAAACACTCTTTACCATACAGACACAGAGCTCCTCCGAAAATGGAACACTAAATTAAACATTTGGTTGGTTTACTTCTAGAGTGAACAAGGCGGTCTGCTGCATTTTACAAACTTCTTGTCCCTGTGTAGATCTCGCATGTATCTCCGGTGGAGCTGGCTCGTTTCACTGTGCTAGAGAACAAGGGACTTTTCCAGCCTCTGTAGCAGGATAAGGTGCGTTTCATCTTGGTGTGGTTTCTATCACTCCTCACGTGTTTACTGAGCACTGGCACTGGTGTGCAGTGACCAACAGGCAGAGAAGGAGCCTCAGGGAACTCAGTCTACCTGGAAAGACATCAGACACGAGTCCTAACGACAAGGAGATGCAATGAGTGTCACATTTGGAAAGGTACCTCTCACAATAGAACATCTCCTCATTGGGCAGACCCGCTATACCCTCTCTCTAACAAAGAGGAAGATTCTGAAACAACCCTTTTAATTGTTTGGATTTTGTGTGTCTAGATACACCCCTGAACACTCTAGACATAGGAGATAATATGACATTAGACTACTGGGTTCAGATCTTGCCTCTGCCACTTTCTAGCTGTGTGACCTTATCCAAGTTCCTTAACTTCTCTGTGACTCAGTTTCCACATCTGTAAAATGGGCCTCATAAAAGTATCTATCACACAAGTGTAGTCATAAATATTAACATACATAAGAGCTTTAGAAGAGCACCTAGCACACAATAAGTGCTTTAAGTATAAGATATTGTTTTTTCCTACTAAATTAATGAATTAATTCAAAGAAGGAATGAATGAACTAATTTGCAGTTCTTTCTCATGATCCAGGTAGGGCTAACTGTAATGAATAACATTTTATAAAGAGAGAAAATGAGTCTAGGAGGACATTATGTTTTTTTATTGTTTTCATTTTCTTAAGCTTAGAGATAACAAAGTTTATCCCTCTTATTTAATGGAAGCACAAGTTGAGGTCCCCACTGGGTGTCATACATCACTTCACTTCTAAGAGCAATCCCATGAGGAAGGAATTACTATCCCTATTTTATGGGTTTTATTGATGAGAAAAGTGAGTCTCCAAGAGGCTGAGGAACCTTCAAGGGGCCATAGAGCTAGTAAGTGGTGGAGCTGGGACTCAAACCCAGGTCTCTCCAGTCCCTCCAGAAAGAGACCTTGCTGCCCCTAGCAGTCAGAGAGATAAATGAGAGGAACCATCAGGACTCAAAAGCTCTGGCACAGTCATGGCTCTGTGCTTCTCTACCCCAGACCAAGCATTCGTTCCTCTACCTTAAATTTCCTTGTTTACTGTAAACAACCCCATTTACTGATGAAGCAATAGTTTCTCTAAGTGACTCAAAAAAGAAGATTTGGAATTTTTCATGAATTTGATTCATTTCTGGAAATATACAGTCATGAAAAAATAAATCAAAATCTCATTAAGTCGCATGTTTCCAAGCTTGAATTTTCAAACAAAACCAGAGGGCATTACAGTTTTAAAATAATGCCTCATGATTGACTCAGAATAGATTGTTTAATGTCTGCCCTGTGGCTTCAAGGAAATGATGATTGAAGTAATCCACAATGGAACAACTTCATAACCAGAATAATAGTTTTTTTGTGTTTGTTTTTGTTTTAAGTAAGAAACTCCTAATATATAAAAAGACTAAAATATAGCCACTGGTTTTCTAAATATTATTATATAATTCAGAAGCCAAATAGGAAACTTCTAAAATCCAACGATAATTGTTTATTGTTTGTCTATAGTTTGTTTTCTGTTTGGGGATGGCAATGTGCATTTGTTTATTGGGGAGGGATATGAAGATAACTGTGTCATTAGCTTCAAGTCTGAGCTGAAAATTAAACTCTGATCATAGCTATATTTCTAGACTTTCCAGAGCAGGAAATAAATTTCAGGAAGTTGAGAAAGTTAAGAATTACCCATGGGTACCTTTCCTTTCGAGTCTGCACATCCAGAAAATACTGAAATATATTAGGAATTCCATAAACACAGATTAATTTAGAACATGAATGAATGCTGACTCAAGGTCAAAGAATAAACACAGAAATTGGAACAACAACAGTTTTAGTATATGTTGTGGCTTGATCTTACTGCAGAACATGTTTTAAAATATTTTGTTAACAACTAATTTGTGAATTATCCTCAGAAAGTAGAAATAAAACTTACCCCTTTAAACTTTCTTTACTGCTATATTTCTCTAATGCTTAAAGTATTAACAGCATATGAAGTAAATTAATTACAATTTTTCAAACATAAAAATAAATTTATTAAACACAGTTTTAGAGTTGATAACATTTTAGCACCTTAAATTTTAAATTTCTGGTTATTTTTCAATCCAGGCAAATGAATGGAGAAATCTACATCTCCAGGGCCAGCATTCTGAAAGAGAACATTTCTAAAGGCATGTGAGATTTTGCACCTGTAATTATTTTGGGGTACAAAATTGGCTACACCAGTAATTGCTCCTATAAACAGCTAATTGTAGCTGCTGTTAGCCACTTGTGGGTGTAATTAGCTGCTTGCCCTTAATCTTCATGGAATGCCCAATTCTCCCTGTAATTAGTCAATTGTAGATGCTGTTACTTTAACAAAAGAGGAAAGACTGGATTATCTCCCTTAAAAATTTGTTGATCAAACCTTTAAATTTGACTCTCAATTTCTAGAAAATGTGAAGAGAAGTGATTCCTCTGGTTAAATGGACTAGAAATGGTTTTACTTTCCTATCTGTGTCTTAGAGACTCCGTAACAATCAGATGTTGCAGGGACATCTTCGCAAAAAAATCTATTTTTTTTTGAGTATTGTTAACAAGTATCATTATTTTTATTTTTTAAAAAATTGTACTCCTACTAGAAATGTGTATAAAATATTTAAGGTAGCTCCAGGTGCTTACATAAAAAATCCTGCTAGAAAGGGCCTCAACATTTAGAAAGTTAAACAGTGGACTTATGCAGCTTAATAAAATTAGAGGCAGAACACTTGAAAGTCTGAATTAAAACTTTAGCTCTCTTATATGCCAACTGTGTGGCTTTGGGCATGCTGTTTAACCTCAGTATTCTCCTCCATAAGGTGGGAACAATGATTCCTCTACCTCTCCAGGTGGCTGTGAGGATTTCACAAACAAATGCATGAACAGTCTGAGAATTTGATAAATACGTCTTGATCTTACTGCATCAAGTAAAATTCAGTTCTTCCTGTGCATTGTAAAGCATAGCATCTTTCTCACTATAATGTTGAAATGTGGTTTTGATATTTGCTTCTCAAATGGAGCTACTGTAAAAAACATAAAATTCTCCAGAGCCATTACTTATTTTCTTTCTTATGAATTTTCAGAATTGTAGTATTTTCTTTAAAACAAAAGCATGAATATTTTAAAGTGGCATATTTTAGTAGACTATAACTAATTTTAAAATTAGTTAAAATCCTGACATGATGTTGTACATACATATATTATATATTGTAACATTGTATATATATAAATATGAACTTGTATTATGTGAGTAGCATGTCTCTGAAAAATTACAAAGGATTCTTAGAACTGGAACCCTCATCGTCAGGAGTCAAATGTTTCTCCCAGTTAAAGCGTGAGATCCTGGGAGAGCTGCCGAGAATAATCAGTCGTGGGTGGGCTGACAACAGAACCCCCGGCTTCAGTCCAAATGTAGCCTGTTGGGGTGATACTACCAGCTTTTCCCCATTATTTCATTATAGAAGAAAAACTCTAAATGAGTTCTACCACTCCTGGAATCATCTGAATCTTAGCTTTGAACTATAACTTTTCCGACTTGGCCATAAATCATTCTCTGCCCCAAAGATTGTATATATCCTGATTATCATATGAGCGTTTGCGTGTCTGTGCATGTGTGTGCATGTGTGTGGATGTGTGAGTGAATAATGTTGTCATAAAATAGACTAGAAGCTTTGGGAGCTTGAAGCAATATCTTTCTCCACTAAACTGCTTTATTACTGCCATCCCCTCCCTCCTGGGCATTCAGTCATCTGAGACTAGGCCAAATTGGCAGTCATTTTCGGAGAGCCTGGCAGGGCTGTGATCTCTGGGAGTTCCCAGACGGTGCTTCTCTCTCAACCAGCCCTCCAAGGGTCAGTAGCAGCCCTGGCTCCTGGGCTGCAGTTTGCCTGGACTGGGTCAAGAGTCAGAACCAATATACATTTCTATCTTAAAGTCATACTGTGAAAACATTCTCTACCCACCGTGGTATTCTTGTGGTGATAGCTCTCTTTCCAACCACTCCCCTAATTCTCTGACTCCAGAGCCTACCATGCCAGAATTATCATCAGTGGCTGCAAGGAAGGGGCCCTTTGGTGACCAAAGGGTTAAATTGATAACTTACTTGTTCTAAAAAAAAATAATTTGGTGTTGACTGTTGATAAGCAGACCTGAAATAAAAATAGCAGAGACTGCTTATCACAGGCAGGCAATAGTCCTATGACAATGTTCCAGCTGATGAAAAAAATGGGAACAAAAATTAATAGTGACAGTACTGGTAGAAACAAGCCATAAATTCAATACTAAGTCATAAAATACAGACTAACCCAATAAACACATGCTACTGTTATTATATTAATATTGTTTAAAATACCATAACATTTTAAAAAATGGAATGGAGGTGGAGGAACGCTTTTTTTAGCAGTAATTTTCACTCAATGTGGCTGAGAGGCAGAAGATTTTTTTTAAGCTAAAACTCTAACTCAGCACAGAAAAGAATCTCACTTGGAAACAACAAGCACAAGGGTGATCACATTTCTATCCTCTACAAAGAGGAAATGGGAAGATGGAACATATTTTTTGAAGTTTTTCTTTTTTTTTTTTTATGAGCCATGCATTTTACATTTGTGATGTCAATCATCAAAACACCATTTGAGGTAGGACTTATTCTTCACATTTTGGAACTAAGAAAACCAAGGACAGTTAAGTTGTCTGAAGCGACACAGCTAGTAGGCAGAAGAGCTGACATCCAAACACAGCGTTGCCTGACTTCAAATTAGGGTTTGTAAATCAGATGCTGCAGAGGCCAGACCCTAAATATAGAGGGGAAAAAAAAAGAGTTGGTCGGCTGTGGCCCCTGGAGAATGCAGGGCCTGTCTAATGAGGCTGGTGTGACTCAGAGCCAGCTGATGGTTGCCATTTCCAGACTGGTTGGTTTTTTTCCAAAGAAGCCCCAAATCCATATTCTAAAATAAAATCTCACTCTTTAAACATTAGCACAAATGAATCAGACTGACATCTGGGAGCCTGTGCTCTCAAGCCTGTGTTTTCGTCCCTACTCCACATGTTTCCAGACAAAGAAAACCAAAAAATTTTTTGAGATTCTTTATTAATGTCTGTTTCACTTTGGATATTTATCCTTCAAGAAATATTTTCATTCTAGATGCTGTTGGCATAATATTATAATTTAAGTGTTTTTCTCCCCTGGAAAGTCTTAATTCTATCACAAATACTAATTGCAGGCCAGTAAGGGGTGCCTTGTCATGGAGAAGAACAGAACACTAGTCCCTGAGACTTTTTAAATTTAGTCTTCATCATCGGAGACTTATTGCCTTATTAGAAGCTGTGCCAATAGCTTGACTTCTATTTTTTTATTGAAATATAGTTGATTTGCAATGTTGTGTTAGTTTCTGATATACAGCAAAGTGATTCAGTTATATAAATATATATATATATACATATATATGTGCATATATATATAGATATATACACATACATATATTCTTTTACATATTCTTTTCCATTATGGTTTATTATAGGATATTGCATATAGTTCCCTGTGCTGTATGGAAGGATCTTGTTGTTTATCAGTAGCTTGACTTTTTTTAACTTTATTTTACATTGGGATATATTTGATTTACAATGTTGTGTTAGTTTCAGGTGTACAGCAAAGTGATTCATTGATACAAGTGAACTGACTTACACAACAGAAACAGACTCACAGACTTAGAAAACAAACTTATGGTTACCAAAGGGGAAAGGTGGGAGGAAGGGAAAATTAGGATGCTGAGATTAACAAATACCTTGACTTTTAAAGTCGAAAAGCCCAATAATGAAAAGATTGCCTTCTTCTGAGGTATAAGGCTTCAGCATTTTAAATTGGAGAAACAGACACAAAGAGGTCATTTGACAAGCTTAGGTTTGTCCAACTTGCAGGACACATACACAAAGCTAGGAGTCCTATGCTCTCGCTCAGGTATCTGGGAATGTGTTTGATGGTGGCCTTCAAATAGGTGTGCTGATTTGGGCCAAACAAAATGCCTTTGGTATCCCAAGCCCCTTATTTGTCTAGCTTAAATATGACCAACATAATATAAAATGAGTTGTTTGTATAAGCTTCAGGAAATCACATGTGATTTACCAAGAATAATTTCTAATATTTTTAATCTCCTCGTGACCAGCATTGTAAATAACAGAAATGAGCTCACCACCAGCTACACATTTTATTTCCATTTCTGGTGGTTGTTCCCCCTCCCCGCAACCCTTTACTCCCACCCTCTGTGTGATAGGCTTTCATTCTTTACAAGACATCAGAACTTGACTTAATAGGCAGCAGGGGTAAAACAGCCAGCTCTTTACACGTAGGGAATCCTGAGGTACATACAGGCCTGTTCTAAGATGTGATAACGTAATCTAAAGCCAGGCCTAGCCTGTCAGTTCAGGTCTAAAGGGATTTGATTCAGTGTCAGAACCTTTGGCTCCAAGGTCGCTTTCTGTTCTTGCTTTTCTTATAACAAAAGGAGGTGGGGGGACCATGGTGCGTGTGTGTTTGCCTGTGTGTGTGTGTGCATGAGTGCACACACACGTGTTTTTTCAAGGCTCGTGAATTCCTCAGCTGCTGTTTGTTGAGCACAGGGCCTTTATTTCGGCCTCCTGAAACATTTTCATTAGACAGAGGCCTCTGAAGTAGGCTGGAGATGAGGATTGTGCAACTAAAAATCTTAGGCCTCTCCAGAAGCAGCCTGATTGAAATCAGCGCTGTGTCAGGGCCTGTCATATCTCAGAAAAGACATAAAACACACGGAAACATCAATAAGCAACAAGCTTCTGACAGCTCGGAGACATTCCAGCTGACAAGAAGAGAAAGGGGGTGAGGTTAGGGCTCAGGGGGGATATTTAAAATGCCTAACAGCCAGCCGAAGTGTTGGCAGGCTTCAGGGAGGGCGGGAGAAGACAAGATAAAGTCTATCGGGTTATCACCTGGTTCGAGGTGGGTTCCTCCTTGCAAGGCCACTGGGATGAGTCAATGACACAACTGCTTGCTCCCTACCACACCCCCCACCTTTAATTTTAAACCTTTCCAAGAATCAAGCTGCATTTATAGTGTTGCCCAGGCAACGTTTGTGCAATAAAAGGTTTTTAAAATGTTAAAAAGAAAAAAAAAAAAGGAGAAATCTGTGAGTTAAAGAATTCTGCTTCTAGCTACAATGTACAGAAATCAAAAAGGATTAACAAGGTTTTTTTTTTCATTTAATTTCCTGTACACCAGCAGCTTTTGTTAAGAGATCAGAGATATTGCTATTTATTGAATTTTTAATATGATCTTTATTAAAAGGCAGCACACATGTTTGGTTTTCCCTCTCTTTCTTTTATTTTTTAACATGCATGGATATAAAAATCAAAGGCCAGGAATGAACCATGGTTGTTTGATTTCAGTGTTTTTGTAATATGTGTGAGGATTCAGATATAGTACGTATTTAAAATTTTTTAAAAGCAACAGATAAATGGCCCTCTACTCTTTTTAATGGTCCTTTGTCTTACAATGAAAGAATTGGTCATTATGCGTTAACCCTTCAAGTATTTTACCCAGCCGGGAGACTTAAAATGTCTTCTAGTCCAGTATAATCACTTGAAGAAAGTCAATGGAGAAAAGGGGCAGTAATTTGGACCCCAGTTCACCCCTCTCCATGGATTATGTTGGGCACATGTTTTCCTATGTGCTGACCCCTGGTTAATTTTCAAAGGAAGCTCTCTTTAGTTAAAAAGTTGAAATGTATCGAGGGGGGTGAAAATTGGTAAACTTGGATTCTAGAGTCATAGGTTACAGATTCAAATGAGGAGGCATTATACCCCCATGAACTTCAAGGCCAAGTCAGTCCTTTAGGTTTTAGAGAGTATTTCTGTAGATCCCAGCTCTCTGTGCACATTCTGCTTTTTCCACACTCAAATCTTACTCATTTTATGTCAATGATCTCATGCTCATTTATGCTCTCATGTAAAACCAGCCAACCTCAAAAAATGTAAAAGACAGAGAGCAGTCAATGGCATGCTGGTGACGTGGTGGAAACCAAATAGTCCAACACTATCATCTGAATTATGTGGAGCAATTTTCCTGTTATCATCCAGCTTCAGTTTTCTATCTATGAAATGAGAATAATGATATTGCAGTTTGTTGGACAGGCGAAAAGAGATATTGTATGTAAAGCTGCCTTGTACAGTATACAATACTGTTCATTTTTGTAATCATTTTTAATAAAAGCCAAAGGAAGAGAAAAGGGCCCAACAATGAAGGAGAGGAAATTAATATCTTAAAAACGTAAGCTATAGTTAGCAACTGCTATTGGACAAAAATGGAATGCTGAGCCTACCGTGTGGATTGCTATTCTGTGTTGTATCTGCGTCCAAGCTCACACTGCTCACCACATAACAGGCCAATAAATCAAGAGATGAGTTGCTGGGGCAGGGAATAGTGACTTTATTTGGAAAGCCAGCACACCGAGAAGATGGTGGACTCATGCCCCAAAGAACCATCTTGCTTGAGTTAGAATTCAGGCTTCTTTTATACTATAAAGGGAGGGAGTAAAGTCAAACATTTCCTGGTTCTGCTCAGCCTGCTGAGGGGATCTGTTAATTTCTTACCCCCTGCAGTTGTTCACAGGTGGACCTGGTGACAATGTTTTCTGTGAGCTAAATGAAGGTATTTGAACTTAATGCTCATTACCTGGGAGGCAGGGTTTCCAGAGATGGGTCATTATGTATAATTCAAGCTTATAGGCAAGATCCCTTTAGTGATTAACGTGTAATAGAATACAAAGTTTCTTCCCTATTACAGGGTGAGTCCTCAGGCACCCTTCCAGCCGTGAAAGCTCAGTCAACAGTTGAAGTGAGAAGAAAAATTCATGTTACTATAGATGACTGAGTACAATAGTAGGAAGAATTATATCTGATTACCAATGCCTGGTGGCTCCTTTTACATATATATGTTCTCTTACTCTTACAACAGTCTTAAGAGGAAGGAAGTATTTTTAGCCCCATTTTACAGATAAAAGTCTCAGATACAGAAAATTTGTTACCCCCTACTGTCCTATGGCGAAAGGTTTTTTTGTTTGTTTGTTTGTTCATTTGGTTACTAAAAGTACACATTCTTTGCCATTTCTCTTGTCCTTGTCACAACAATGAATCATGGAGGTAATGGAAACCTGGGAGAAAGCCAGGCCCAGGCTCAGTGACAGAGGAAAAAAGAGGAAAGAGGACAGAACAAGGTCTGAGGCAAGAAATCCCACGTCTGGTGTGGGTAGAGTCTTCAATACCTTTCTGGCCCTGGCCCCTGCAGTGGCTGAGTCTTTGCTTTCTTGGTTCCTCTAACCTGGAAGGCTACTCATTGTCTGGTGACTAAATGACCAAACTTCAGTCTACAACATGAGAAACCAGGGAGGCTCAGGGAAGTGTGTCCACTCATGTGTTTGTGCTCTTTTCATGTGTTTTCTTTGCTGGTTACATAGGAAACCCAAATGAAATTCACCTTCAACCTATCAAAGTCTACATGCTGGCCAGTTGGATAGCTGGACCAACCCTTTGTGAACTGCTTAATGAAATTCTTTCCAGGTTAAATAGCTGCTTACATTTTGGGTTCAGAGTGTCTGAAAGCATTTTTAGACACACAAATCTATACTATGTAATCCTGCTGTCTAATCATTTAAAAGGTTACCGGTGCAAAGCCCAACTGAGGCTCCACTTATGTCCTAGGACTGGAAGGTCACTGTGTTAGGCTCTATAGTCCTTCATCTATGAACTTGCAGTGTCTGGAACAACATTAAGCACAAAATGAAAGTTGAATAATTAAAGCAGTTCTGGTTTTTGCAGTCCCTCTTGCTCTTTTGATGTACTAAGTCATCCCCAAATAAGAAAGTTTTTAAAGTAATATATGTGACTCATTATGCATGTGATGATATACATATACATCAGTATTTTTAATGTTGATTATTCATTCTTTTATTAAAAACAAAACATCTATTTGGTGAGGACCTATTATGTGTTAGGTGCCATGCTGGGTGCTGGGATTTACTGGCTAACTCTCTTTGGGTCCATGGTGTTTATTGACAGAAGACTTAAATTATGTAGCTACTAAGAAACTGGTATGAAGCAGGCAGTTTTCTCATAATGAAACCTACCTAGATATTCACATTTACCCAATATTCACATTTTAGGCTGATGGGTAAATAATCACTCAGTTTCCTGGGTGCCATTAAGAGACTTCTTTTGATGTCGGAGGAAAGGAAGAATTTATGTAGAAACAGAGGTTGTGGGGACCTTCATTTTTATTTATGCAGAAAATATCATCCTGGAAAAAATACAGTTGCCAATAGTTTTCAAATGGAAGGAAACTGGTGAGATGGATAATAGAGGGGAAAAAAGCTGCATTTCTGTATTATCTGAGCAATAACTTCAGATACTAACATATTAAGTGCTTCCCATGATTTTTCATTATGCTATAAAATTTGATGACAATTTTTCATGTTTTAAATGTTAATGATAACATTTAACACACTTTTCTCTGGATTTTGATGAATGTACAATTACATATCATCATGCTGGAGCAGTAAATGTATATTTCAATGTATGACAAAGTATACTCCATTTAATGGCTGCATAAGGAAATAAAACCTAGGAAACTTGCAGAAAAACAAATATTACAAATTCAGTAATTCAGTCGCAATGAAAACTCAAGAAAGAATGAAGTGCAATGAACATTATGCACTGTCTTTCTTTATTTGGCTCTGCTGATTTTGTTCTACACATGACAAGGACACATTTTGCCCATAAGAAGCATTTGTTACCTTCATACTTGGAGAACTGGTGACTTCTGCACCTTCCCACTGTCACCCTTTTGCTATGAAAAGAAACTAAAATCAGAAATTCACACTTGTAATAAATACAGAGAGTTCACTGGTCTTAATAATTGTCTTACCCTCTCCATACTTGTCTGCAAGCTTCCAGAGGGTGGAACACAGTGTTTATAACATCTAGACCCAATTTCTATCACAATTGATGATGCTTAGTAGAAGCTCCATGACTACTTTCAACAATTTAATATATTTTATCAAAAGTTTGGTATTAAATTGAGCTGAAATTAATAAAGTGTGGAAGACATTATAATGCAGAGTCAGAAGCTTGGACTTAAGAAGAGACTTGCTTCAAAATCCAGTAAATAACCAGTCCTGGTTGTGAAAGCAACTCTCGAAGCCTGGGTTTTCTCATCTGCAAACAGAGAATAATACTAATTATTGTGCATATTAAATTAATTTAAGTAAAGTACTTAGCATAAAATGAATGCCCAATTAATGGTAAATATTATTGTAATCCCTATAATATAACACATTCAATATTGTTTTACATAATTGAGTTTTAATTGATGTTCTTGACTTTGGATATCTTTTTAAAACATTCTCAAATCCAAGCTCTGGAAATAAAGGCACTCTTTTTTTTCTTGTCCAGAATACAATCAGTATCCATCTAGGACTATAACTAGTCAGTTATCTGAGTCATGACACATTATGGCAATTAGTACAGTCCAAGAATATTTTAGTCTAGGAATTAAGTAGAATGTTTATTTTCTGAACACTCTCTTTTTTTAACATTCATATATTTTAGTTATTGACCCTAAAATGTTTGAAGCATCGTAGTAATGGCTAAAACTATACAATTAAGATTTATTCTTCTAATCAGGTTATTCATTTCTGGATACCTGATAATTAAACTTGCCATAAGATATTTATGTAGGAGCAAATTATTATATTTTTTATTCCAAAAGGAAACAGACCATCAAACTAAAAGTCTTTAATGGGTGTCATTTACATGCTCTTTTTCCTGTCTGCTTTCAAACAAACTCTCCTATTGTATGAATCAGTCCATCAGTATTAGCATCAGCAGATATATAAAGTAAATGAAAAAACCCAATAGAGAATGAATACAAGCAAAGTTGGGTTTTTGAGGGGGTGGAGGGCTCTTTGGACTGCTATCTATTATGATGACTCTCCAAAGGCTGTATAATCAAAACTGCCTCGTATACAATATCCTCAGTGACAGGATGTGTGACCAAGGCTGTCACCCCAGAATCATACCCCTGCCCCTCCCTCAAATAGAAACCAATTACTCTTACCTAAGTTTGAGGAGGAAGTTTCAAAGAAAAAAAAATAAGAACCTATTAGAACCAACTAGACCCAACATGGCAGAAGATTTGACTTCCAGTAGAGCTTGAGCCTTATTATACACTCATTGCAATATATTAGCATGCTAAGTGACACAGCCACCAGTGCCATGACAGTTGACAATTGCCATGACAACAACCAGAGAAGCCCATAGAAGGACTGAAAAGGAGAGTTGCATCTGTCCTAGGTTCAAACCACACCCCTGTTCTCCGACAACTCATGAATATTCCTCCCACTCTTCCCAAATCTGTCCCTTGTACCTCACACCTCCTATATATTTGGTGTCTCCACTTGAATTGGGTTGAGAAGATGATTTGCAAACTAGGTTCCCACTTCTCCATTCTTTGGCCATTGAATGAAGCCTGTGCTTTTCCACTCTCAGCACCGGTTTCATTATTGGCTGCAAGAATCCAATCAAAAAACAGAACCCCATTTCTATCTAGGTCTAGGACACTGGAGCTGGTCCAGTCAACCAATTTGGTAATAGATGGAACAGTACCATCCTCATGCTCACCGAGGCTAAGTTCATGGCACTCACATGACGCTGATTTCCTGGCTCCTCCTATTTGGGGAATATAATGTTAACTGCCTTAGGTAGGTATTTTCCCCCCAGGTATATAGCAGACAACTATCGTGGACAAATTCTCCAGAAGACTATTCTAAAATACACACACGTGAAAGGTACAGATCATTAAGTATATTTCTACCTTTGTTTCTTTAACAAATGTACATTTTAAAAGTTGTTCTCCCTGGCCTCCCTGGTGGCACAGTGGTTGAGAGTCCGCCTGCCAATGCAGGGGACACGGGTTCGTGCCCCAGTGAGCACGTGGCTGCTGAGCCTGCACGTCCCACATGCTGCGGAGCAGCTCGGCCCGTGAGCCATGGCTGCTGAGTCTGCACGTCCGGAGCCTGTGCTCCGCAACGGGAGAGGCCACAAGATTGAGAGGCCTGCGTAACGCTAAAAAAAAAAAAAAAAAAAAAAAAAAAAAAAAAAAAATTGTCCTCCCAATAAAAACACATTTTAACATTTCTGCCTTTTTGTATCAGGTATAAAATGGATAATAACAGTATCTATACCTCAAGAATTTTTGAGGTTTAAATAAAACAATCCTTGCAAAGTACTTATTCAAGTGCCTGACCCATAGTAAGCACTCAATAATTTTTTTTTTTTTTTACATTACGCGGGCCTCTCACTGTTGTGGCCTCTCCCATTGTGGAGCACAGGCTCCTGATGCACAGGCTCAGCAACCATGGCTTAAGGGCCCAGCCACTCCGTGGCATGTGGGATCTTCCCAGACCAGGACACAAACTCATGTCCCCTGCATCGGCAGGCGGACTCTCAACCACTGCGCCACCAGGGAAGCCCCAAAATTTTTCTATTGTTAAATGTTACAAGTTTGTTATAATAAATCTAATACCAGAGAGTAATAATACATTTGTTTGATAAATACATGATAGACAAGTACATTGATATAAATTTGTTGCTTTCTAAAGATTTTTAAAGGAATACATAAATTTTAAATAGACTTAAAGCTCTTATCTAATTATAATTGCAGTTATGTAGTTAATATTGGTAAAAAGGCTTATTAAATTCTACCCGAGGGGGGGGGAAAAAAAAACCTCCTTTTTAGAGATTAAAAAAATGATTGACACCTGGATTACTAATCCGTTTTATCATCATTTTAGAACAGTTATCAGAAGTATATTATAGAAGAGCAACTTATAACTTTCTACAGGAATGAAAATGGTGAAAATGATCTCAAATTATTATGATATATTAGCATAAATTCATGATGCCCACTTATCAGTAGCAGTATTTGTAAACAAAGCAAACCACTAAGAACTGAATCATCAATGTCTTTTTTTTTTAACATTTTTATTGGATGATAATTGCTTAACAATAGTGTGTTAGTTTCTGCTTTATAACAAAGTGAATCAGCTATACATATACATATCCCCATATCTCTTCCCTCTTGCATCTCCCTCCCTCCTCCCACCCTGCCTATCCCACCCCTCTAGGTGGTCACAAAACACCGAGCTGACCTCCTGGTGCTATGCAGCTGCTTCCCACTAGCTTTTGGTTTTACATTTGGTAGTGTATATATATACGTGTCAATCTCTCACTTTGTCCCAGCTTACCCTTCCCCCTCCCCATGTCCTCAAGTCCATTCCCTAGTAGATTTGTGTCTTTATTACCATCCTGCCCCTAGGTTCTTCATGACAATTCTTTTTTTTTTTTTTTAGATTCCATATATATGTGTTAGCATACAGTATTTGTTTTTCTCTTTCTGACTTACTTCACTCTGTATGACAGACTCTAGGTCCATCCACCTCACTACAAATAACTCAATTTCATTTTTTATGGCTGAGTAATATTCCATTTATATAAGTTCCACATCTTATTTATACATTCATCTGTTGATGGACACTTAGGTTGCTTCCATGTCCTGGCTATTGTAAAAAGAGCTGCAATGAACATTGTGGTACATGACTCTCTTTGAATTATGGTATTCTCAGGGTATAAGCCCAGTAGTGGGATTCCTGGGTCATATGGTAGTTCTATTTTCAGTTTCTTAAGGAACGTCCATACTGTTCTCCATAGTGGCTGTACCAATTTACATTCCCACCAACAGGGCAAGAGGGTTGTGTTTTCTCCACACCCTCTCCAGCATTTATTGTTTGTAGATGTTTTGATGATGGCCATTCTGACTGGTATGAGATGATATCTCATTGTAGTTTTGTTCTGAATTTCTCTAATGATTAATGATGTTGAGCATTCTTTCATGTGTTTGTTGGCAATCTGTATATCTACATTGGAGAAATGTCTATTTAGATCTTGTGTCAATTTTTGGATTGGGTTGTTTGTTTTTTTGATATTGAGGTACATGAGCTGCTTGTAAATTTGGAGATTAATCTTTTGTCAGGTGCTTCATTTGCAAATATTTTCTCCCATTCTGAGGGTTGTCTTTTCATCTTGTTTATGGTTTCCTTTGCTGTGCAAAAGCTTTTAAGTTACATTAGGTCCCATTTGTTTATTTTTGTTTTTATTTCCATTTCTTTAGGATGTGGGTCAAAAAGGATCTTGCTGTGATTTATGTCATAGAGTGTTCTGCCTATGTTTTCCTCTAAGAGTTGGATAGTGTCTGGCCTTACATTTAGGTCTTTAATCCATTTTGAGTTTATTTTTGTGTATGGTGTTAGGGAGTGTTCTAATTTCATTCTTTTACAGGTAATTATCCAGTTTTCCCAGCACCACTTATTGAAGAGTCTGTCTTTTCTCCATTGTATATTCTTGCCTCCTTTATCAAAGATAAGGTGACCATATGTGCGTGGGTTTATCTCTGGGCTTTCTATCCTGTTCCATTGATCTATATTTCTGTTTTTATGCCAGTTACATACTGTCTTGATTACTGAAGCTTTGTAGTATAGTCTGGAGTCAGGGATCCTGATTCCTCCAGCTCTGCTTTTCTTTCTCAAGATTGCTTTGGCTATTTGGTGGTCTTTTAAGTTTCCATACAAATTGTGAATTTTTTGATTCTAGTTCTGTGAAAAATGCCACTGGTAGTTTGATAGGGATTGCATTGAATCTGTAGATTGCTTTGGGTAGTGCAGTCATTTTCACAATGTTGATTCTCCCAATCCAAGAACATGGTATACTTCTCCATCTGTTTGTATCATCTTTAAATTCTTTCCTCAGTGTCTTATAGTTTACTGCATACAGATCTTTTGTCCCCTTAAGTAGGTTTATTCCTAAGTATTTTATTCTTTTGGTTGCAATGGTAAATGGGAGTGTTTCCTTAATTCCACTCTCAGATATTTCATCATCAGTATATAGGAATGCCAGAGATTTCTGTGCATTAATGTTGTATCCTGCTACTTTACCAAATTCATTGATTAGCTCTAGTAGTGTTCTGGTGGCATCTTTAGGATTCTCTATATATAGTATAATGTCATCTGCAAACAGTGACAGCTTTACTTCTTCTTTTCTGATTCGGATTCTTTTTATTTGTTTTTCTTCTCTGATTGCTGTGGCTAAATCCTCCAAAACAATGTTTAATAACAGTGGTAAGAGTGGGCAACATTGTCTTTTTACTGAGCTTAGTGGAAATGGTTTCTGTTTTTCACCATTGAGGATGATGTTGGCTGTGGGTTTGTCATATATGGCCTTTATTATGTTGAGGTAAATTCCCTCTGTGCTTACTCTCTGGAGGGTTTTATCATAAATGGGTGTTGGATTTTGTCGAAAGTTTTTTCTGCATCTGTTGAGATGATCATGTGGTTTTTATTCTTCAGTTTGTTAATATGGTGTATCACATTGATTGATTTGCATATATTGAGGAATCCTTGCATTCCTGGGATATACCCCACTTGATCATGGTGTATGATCCTTTTAACATGCTGTTGGATTCTGTTTGCTAGTATTTTGTTGAGGATTTTTGCATCTACGTTCATCAGTGATATTGGCCGGGAGTTTTCTTTCTTTGTGACATCTTTGTCTGGTTTTGGTATGAGGGTGATCGTGGCCTCATAGAATGAGTTTGGGGGTGTTCCTCCCTCTGCTATATTTTGGAAGAGTTTGAGAAGGATAGGTGTTAGCTCTTCTCTAAATGTTTGATAGAATTCACCTGTGAAGCCATCAGGTTCTGGGCTTTTGTTTGTTGGAAGATTTTTAATCACAGTCTTTATTTCAGTGTGTGTGATTTGTTTGTTTATATTTTCTATTTCTTCCTGGTTCAGTCTCAGAAGCTGGTGCTTTTCTAAGGATTTGTCCATTTCTTCTAGGTTGTCCATTTTATTAACATATAGTTGTTTAGTAATCTCTCATGACCCTTTGTATTTCTGCAGTGTCAGTTGTTACTTCTCCTTTTTCATTTCTACTTCTGTTAATTTGAGTCTTCTCCCTTTTTTTCTTGATGAGTCTGACTAATGGTTTATCAATTTTGTTTATCTTCTGAAAGAACAAGTTCTTAGCTTTACTGATCTTTGCTATTGTTTCTTTCACTTATTTTTCATTTATTTCTGATCTAATCTTTATGATTTATTTCCTTTTGCTAACTTTGGGTTTTGTTTTTTTTGTTGTTCTTCTTCTTTCTGTGAAAGTTTTTAGTTGTAAGTTTAGCTTGTTTATTTGAGATGTTTCTTGTTACTTACAGTATGATTGTATTGCTATAAACTTCCCTCTTAGAACGGCTTTTCCTGTATATCATAAGTTTGGGGTCATTTTGTTTTCATTGTCATTTGTTTCTAGGTATTTTTTTTTACTTCCTCTTTGATTTATTCAGTGATCTCTTGGTTATTTAGTAGTGTATTGTTTAGCCTCCATTTGTTTGTATTTTTTGTAGATTTTTTCCTATAATTGATATCTAGTCTCATAGCATTGTGGTCAGAAAAGTTACTTTATATGATTTCAATTTTCTTAAATTTACTGAGGCTTCATTCGTGACCCAGGATATGATCTGTCTTGGAGTATGTTCCATGAGCACTTGAGAAGAAAGAGTATTCTGGTTTTTTTGCATGGAATGTCCTATAAATATCAATTAAGTCCATCTTGTTTAATATATCATTTAAAGCTTGTGTTTCCTTATTTATTTTCATTTTGGATGATCTGTCTGTTGATGAAAGTGGGGTGTTAAAGTCCTCTACTATTATTGTGTTACTGTCGGTTTCCCCTTTTATGGCTATTAGCATTTGCCTGGGTATTGAGGTGCTCCTATGTTGGGTGCATAAATATTTACAATTGTTATATCTTCTTCTTAGATTGATCCCTTGATCATTATGTAGTGTTCTTCTTTGTCTCTTGTAATAGTCTTTGTTTTAAAGTCTATTTTTTCTGATATGAGAATTGCTACTCCAGCTTTCTTTTGATTTCCATTTGCATGGAGTATCTTTTTCCATCCCCTCACTTTCAGTCTGTATGTGTCTCTAGGTCTGAAGTGGGTCTCTTGTAGACAGCATATATACAGGTCTTGTTTTTGTATCCATTCAGCCAGTCTATATCTTTTGTTGGGAGCATTTAATCCATTTGCATTTAAGGTAATTATTGATATGTATATTCCTATTACCATTTTCTTAATTGTTTTGGGTTTGTTTTTGTAGGTATTTTCCTTCTCTTGTGTTTCCCGCCTAGAGAAGTTCCTTTAGCATTTGTTGTAAACCTGGTTATGTGTGCTGAATTCTGTTAGCTTTTGCTTGTCTGTAAAGGTTTTAATTTCTGTGTCAAATCTGAATGAGATGCTTGCTGGGTAGAGTAATCTTGGTTGTAGGTTCTTCCCTTTTATCACTTTAAATATGTCCTGCCACTCCCTTCTGGCTTGCAGAGTTTCTGCTGAAAGATCAGCTGTTAACCTTATGGGGATTCCCTTGTATGTTATTTGTTATTTCTTCCTTGCTGCTTTTAATATTTTTTTCTTTGTATTTATTTTTTAATAATTTGATTAATATGTGTTTTGGCATGTTTCACCTTGGATTTATCCTGTATAGGACTCTGTGTGCTTCTTGGACTTGATTAACTATTTCTTTTCCCATATTAGGGAAGTTTTCATCTATAATGTCTTCAAATATTTTCTCAGTCCCTTTCTTTTTCTCTTCTTCTTCTGGGACCCCTATAATTCAAATATTGGTGTGTTTAATTTTGTCCCAATTGTGTCTCCGATTGCCCTCAATTCTTTTCATCCTTTTTTCTTTATTCTGCTCTGTGGTAATTATTTCCACTATTTTATCTTCCACGTCACTTATCCATTCTTCAGCCTCTGTTATTCTGCTATTGATTCTTTCTAGATAATTTTTCATTTCATTTGTGTTGTTCATCATTGTTTGTTTGCTCTTTAGTTCTTCTAAGTCCTTGTTAGCCGTTTCTTTTATTTTCTGCATTCTGGTTCCAAGATTTGGGATCAACTTTACTACCATTACTCTTTATTCTTTTTCAGGTAGATTGCTTATTTCCTCTTCATTTGTTTGGTCTTGTGTGTTTTTACCTTGCTCCTTCATCTGCTGTGTGTTTCTCTATCTTCTCATATTGCTTAACTTACTGTGTTTTGGGGTCTCCTTTTCTCAGGCTGCAGGTTCGTAGTTCCCATTGTTTTTGGTTTCTGCCCCCAGTGGCTAAAGTTTGTTCAGTGGGTTGTGTAGGCTTCCTGGTGGAGGGGACTAGTGCCTGTGTTCTGCTGGATGAGGCTGGATCTTGTCTTTCTGGTGGGCAGGTCCACGTCTGGTGGTGTGTTTTGAGGTGTCTGTGACCTTATTATGACTTTAGGTAGCCTCTCTGCTAATGAATGGGGCTGTGTTCCTGTCTTGCTAGTTGTTTGGCATAGGGTGTCCAGCACTGTAGCTTGCTGGTCGTTGAACGAAGCTGAGTCTTGACGTTGAGATGGAGATCTCTGGGAGACTTTCACCATTTGATATTACGTGTAGCTGTGAGGTTTCTGGTGGACCAATATCTTGAACTTGGCTCTCCCACCTCCAAGACACAGGCCTGTGGCCCTGCCAGAACACCAAGACCCTGTCATCCACATGGCTCAGAATAAAAGGGAGAAAAAAAGAAGAGAAAATAAAATAAAATAAAGTTACTAAAGTAAAAAATAAAAAATAATTATTAAAAATAAAAAAATAATTAAAAAATAATTTTAAAAAGAAAGAAAGAAAGGAGAGAGCAAATAAACTAAAAAAGAAATCCACCAATGATAACAAGTGCTAAAATCTATACTAAAAATAAAAAATGGACAGACAGATCCTTAGGACAAATGGTAAAAACAAAGCTATACAGACAAAATCACACACAGAAACATACACATACACACTCGCAAAAAGAGAAAAAGGAAAAAAAAACATACGTCATTGCTCCCAAAGTCCACTGCCTCATTTTGGGGCGATTTTTTGTCTATTCAGTTATTCCACCGATGCAGGGTACATCATGTTGATTGTGGAGCTTTAATCCGCTGCTTCTGAGGCTGCTGGGAGAAATTTTCCTTTCTCTTCTTTGTTTGCATAGCTCCTGGGGTTCAGCTTTGGATTTGGACCCGCCTCTTCATGTAGGTCACCTGAGGACTTCTGTTCTTCACTCAGACAGGAGGGGGTTAAAGTAGCAGCTGATTTGGGGGCTCTGGCTCACTCAGGCTGGAGGGAGGGAGGGGTACGGATGCGGGGCGAGCCTGTGGCAGCAGAGGCTGGCTTGACGTTGCACCAGCGTGAGGCGCACTGTGTGTTCTCCCCGGGGAAGTTGTCCCTGGATCACGGGACCCTGGTGGTGGTGCTCTGCACAGGCTCCCGGGAGGGGAGGTGTGGATAGTGACCTGTGCTGGTACACAGGCTTCTTGGTGGTGGCAGCAGCAGCCTTAGCGTCTCATGCCCGTCTCTGGGTTCTGTGCTGATAGCCGTAGCTCGCACCCATGTCTGGAACTCTTTTAAGCAGCGCTCTTAATCCCTTCTCCTCGTGCACCAGGAAACAAAGAGGCAAGAAAAAGTCTCTTGCCTCTTAGGCAGCTCCAGACTTTTTCCCGGACTTCATCCCGGCTAGCCGTGGTGCACAAACCCCCTGCAGGCTGTGTTCATGCCCGCCAACCCCAGTCCTTACCCTGGGATCTAACCTGCGAAGCCCGAGCCTCAGCTCCCAGCCCCTGCCCACCCTGGCGGGTGAGCAGACAAGCCTCTCGGGCTGGTGAATGCTGGTCGGCACCGATCCTCTGTGCGGGAATCTCCCCACTTTGCCCTCTGCACCCCTGTTGCTGTGCTCTCCTCCGTGGCTCCGATGCTCTGCCCTCCACCACCCGCAGTCTCTGCCCGCAAAGGGACTTTTAGTGTGTGGAAACCTTTCCTCCTTCACAGCTCCCTCCCAGAGGTGCAGGTCCCATCCCTATTCTTTTGTCTCTGTTTTTTCTTTTTCTTTTGTCCAACCCAGGTACGTGGGGAGTTTCTTGCCCTTTGGGAAGTCTGAGTTCTTCTGCCAGCGTTCAGTAGCTGTTCTGTAGTTGTTCCACATGTAGATGTATTTCTGATGTGTTTGTGGGGAGGAAGGTGATCTCCACATCCTACTCTTCTGCCATCTTGAAGCTCCTCCTCTCTTTGTTTTAGAGTGTGTTATAAAAAAAAATTGTGTTCATCCCTGTAGTACTGAAAGCAAGAGAATGGGGAAGGAAATGTTGAAATAAGGCTGCTTTTTAATCCATGCCTCCAAGTGGGGATGCATGATGTTTATGATTCTGCAAGAAGGGGTGCCAAGGGGATGATGCAGCAGTGCTGTCAAAACTTTAACTCAGCTTTCTGACCATTTTGTTAGCTATTGCAGTTACTAGTGAAATTTAGATTACTCTCTAAAAAACTATTTTCTGGACAAAAAATAAAAGCAGATTATTCAAGCAAATGAATTTTGTTATGATGAATCAAAAACAACAGAGTTGGAAACAAGCAGACAAATCCAAAAGGTGGGACATTCTGCAGACAAACTGGCCCATTCTCTCAAACAAGTCATGGTCATGGGAAAGGGAATGTGCTGAATTGCAAGGGACTTGGGCATAATAGTGAAGTTCAATGTGTGGCCCTGCAATGCACCCTATAAAGGGTATTTGGGGTCAATTTTGTAATCTAATCACAGCCTGAGTATCAGTACATGAATTTACTGAAATGGAAGCATGTGGCTCGTTGATTGGAAAATGCAGATTGCAAAGCATTGTGAATAGTATTATCTCATTTTGCTGAAAAAGATACATCCACACAGAAAGAATCAGAAGGATATGCATGGGCTGTTAACAGTAGTCAAGTCTATAATAAAAGAGTTTTAAAAAAAAGAACTCCGCTGATTTTCTATTTATCTTGCTGAAAAGAGCATGGAGAATTGCCTTTTTATGTTTTATAACTAAATGGACTCAAATATCAAGTAGGGAAAATGTTCCATTGAAGTAGACTGGTCCAAGGTGACATGTAATCATTCTCACATATGCTGCTTAAGAACCTTTTGTATTTGTCAAAGTCAAGTTCACCGATCGCTTCCTTTTATGTTTATCTGACAATCAGGGCTATTTTCTTGAGTTAGAGGAAAGCAAACTGATTTCTCCTTTGCCTGTAGTTATTAGAAGATGCACTTGACACCCCTGATTTGAAATTACCTGTGTCTTGAGATACTGTCTTGGTGCTGAGTGAACTAATGAAAGACTCTTTGGACACACTGGGTTCTTAGAATCCTGAGTAGTACTCTGCTAGAATGATACACTGCAGCCTCTAACTTTGACATATAGCCAATGAATTTTAAGCCTTAGCAAGTGAATCTTCCTTTGCATGACTCTATTTATAAAGACAAATACTGAAAAATTGTCTACATTTACAAAAACTACTCAAATGTTCTTATGCCCCCTTCTGCTACTGATTAAGAACTATTTCTATAAAAGGTTATCAAATTCAAGTTCACTTTCTTCTTATTTTTATTATATCACATGTACCCATTTTTAATTAAAGCACCCTGTGTTGTAATGAGTTTTCAATTTATTTGCATTCAGTTAAAGAGCTTTGAAAAAGAACCACATCCATAACCCTCCTCTACTCTTTTCCTTTTAAAATGTTACGAAGATAGCTATTTGGGAAATAGCAACTCCAAAGTCAGAAGTTTCAAAACCATTTAAATAGCAAAAAACAAAAATCACCAAGTGTAAGAAGTTGTTTTTGTGACAGGTATGGACCCAAAGCCAAGTGATGATCTCTGACAAGGTACCATGAGACATAACTGATGGGATAACCTCCTTTTGGCAAACCCATAAAGGTGCAACATAGATTAAAGAGCATTTAACAAATTCTTTATGAAGAGGAGGAGATCACACAGCCTGCCTAAAGTTGGACCATCACTGTCGTTTGGGGATTGTTTACCTCAAAAGGCTAAGTTTTCTTGGAAAATTTTAATTGTTGCAATCTTACCTCTAGTGATAATTTGGTATTAATCCTACCTCTTTGCATTTGTCCTGTTTTTAGTAGAATGAATACCTACCTCATTCAGTATTTTTTGCATTGAACCAGGTCAACTGAAGCATCTTTCACTTTAACTACGGTACCTGGGATTTTAAATGGATCCTGGTTTTAGCTTTCTTTTTTATGAATTTGGAATATTTCACATTATCTATATTTCATTTTTTTTCTCTCTCGTGAGAAGTGAAATTACCTCAATATTCCCTTCCCCATCTCAGTTCTTTGATGTAACATTATCCTTTTCCCCCAATGATGAACACCCTTTAAGGCAATAATTCCTTTCCTCTGCAACAAAAGAATCTGGACTTTTTCACTAAAGTCCAGTTCAGCAAAATACAGCCATCTGTTTGACTCTGTCTTAAATGTCCATTGCTTTGATGAGAGAACAGATGCCCAGCTGACGACTATACAGATATAATAGGACGGGTATGGAATGTCTCAGTTCAGGGCCACTTCATAGGTATGTATTGGGACCTCACCCAGTTTTATCCTTAATTGATGAAAACAAAAGAAGTGTTTGAGTCATTTTAATATCTTTATTAAGTTGTGTCTTAGTTTGCTCTTTTTGAAGATTAATTCTGGTCTTTGTCTCTCTCTCTTTTTTTTTTTTTTTTTTTTTTTTGCGTTAGGTGGGCCTCTCACTGTTGTGGCCTCTCCCATTGTGGAGCACAGGCTCCGGATGCACAGGCTCAGCAGCCATGGCTCATGGACCCAGCTCCTCCGTGGCATGTGGGATCCTCCTGGACCGGAGCATGAACCCGTGTCCCCTGCATCAGCAGGCGGACTCAACCACTGTGCCACCAGGGAAGCCCTGTCTCTCTTCTTTGATAGCTGCCATTCAATCTTGTTTTGAAAAATATCTCCACCCCTCCCTCTCCACCCCACCCCTTCTGAAGATCCTCACACTCAAGTTTCCCTCTGTTCTCCCCAAACTAAACTTCTCAGTGTTTGATTTTCCCACTCCTGATTTTACACTCCCTCCACACTGGTCCCGAGACCTGGAATAATGCCCTCCCTTTCAAGTCTGTCCCTGACCTTGCTTCGAATCCCACCTCTTTTACAAAGCTCTCTTTATGTGTCTTGTGGTACTGGGGAGTGGTTTGGGGAAGTGGGAATAAATATGTTCACATATGTAGTTGAGGATGAGAAAATAGAATGGATAATTGGATTTGAGTAAACAGGCTCATTATCCAAACTCGAGACACCAAAACATGAAATTAAAGTAAATGGTTTATCATGTATTTATTCGTATAAATAAAGTAAATTGTATCACTTAATTCTATAATATATTGCAAATTCTAAAAAGGTAGTGGTCAGATATTTTGTTTCCTTTGTATCCAACTTCTTTCACCAAGGGCTAAACAATTCAAAATACAGCATATATCTATGAACTTTCCAGGATACAGGTGCAAAATGACCATATTTTTTAGTTAGATGAAACCTTGGAGAACTTTGGAAGAGCCTCTGGTTTGTTCACAGGTAGGTAACTGAGCAAGGCCTGGAAATGTTTCCATACCCACTCTGGGTAAAAGGCCCATTTGTACCAGAACTGGAATCAGAATTGAGATCAGTCAATCCTGACTGGCAGCAGTCAGGATCATACTTCTGTACTTTAACAGAAAGAGTTAGGAAGCTTAAGTTCATCTTCTTATTCATCTTAGCATCCATACCCTACTGGCAATGTTAGGGTTAACCACTTACCTTCTGGTCAATATTGAAGCTTTTATTAAGTTCTGTGAGAGCCTAAAACGTGTGTTTGGTGGGGGGGGGATTGTATGCAGTATTTTATGTACTCTAGCATGGTATAAATTACCTAGAAAGTCAATAGACAATCTATAGGCATTTTACAGTATTTATCTCCACCACAGATGTATAAGGAATGGATTTGGTCTGGTACGTGGGATTGGGACCCTTGGAGACTTCTAGGTAGGGGTGGGAGAGGAAAAGCAGAATGAAATTTAGCAACTTCCTATTTAGACATGTGGAGCAATTTGGCTGCTTCTATGTGGTAAGTTAAGGGTCATGAAATTGGGGGTAAGAAGCATATCTGTGCATCTATTTAATACATTTGTCTTCAAAATATATTTCACTAGACATAGTATGAGCAGTTGCCAGATACAAGGACACTTTTAGAAGCCATTTTAAGACAATCAGATTCTAGAAAATAATTTAAACAGCAAAACAATAAAGATTTACCCAGTAAGGAGAGGGACCAGAGTTCAAGGAGATCCTCAGAAGGAAATGGTCTCTGCTTTAAACCTAAAGGATTAGAAAAAAGAGTGTGGAAGGGGAGGAAGAGACTGAAAGAAATTATAGATTGCTAGAGAGTAAAGATATGAGACAAGAGAAGGAATAAGGGACCAGATTCTAAAACTACATTCAGGAGCCTAGACCTTGTTTTGAGGACATTGTGGAAATATTAATGGCGTAAGGAAGGGCAATGGTATGATGAGATCTACATTTTAGGGAGATCCCAGTGGCTGCAGAGTAGGGAGACCAGAAGCAGAGAGGCTGTTAGGCTGCTGTGGCAGCCTCTGGAGGAGGGAGTCTCTGCAGAGCACATGAGAGAAGCAGTCAAATTACTCCTCATGTCTAAATTGGCAGTTGCTAAATTTCATTCTCCTTTCCTCTCACACCCCTACCTGGAAGTCTCCAAGGGTCCCAATCCCATGTACCAGACCAAATCCATTCCTTATAAATTTGCTTCAGTCACAAAGCTGAAAGACAAGGAGGAAGCTAGGTGTGATGGCCTACATTGGACCTCAGATTAGGTCCTCATAGAAATTAAAAACAATAAACATTCTGTGTATCTGACATAAACCCCACAACAAGTCCATGTGGGAGGTACTATTATCACCACTTTCCTTGCTAAGAAACGAGCACAGGAAGAGAGGGTAATGTGCTCAAAGTCACACAGCCAGGAGGAGGTTCCCAGATGATCTAACTTTGGGGCCCAGACTAAGCTCCATTGCTTGCCTCTGTTATGACCATGGCCCATATGACTGTCTGGAGACCTACCACTATCTATTACATCATTTTTATGGAAAATTGGGTTCCAGTTCCCAAAAATCAGCAATCAAGTGTACATTTGAAGCAAGTCTCACTAATAGAAAATTTGCAAGACTGATGAGAAGGAAACTATAAAAGTTGATACAGGGCCATAAAAGAAGATTCAAGTAAATAAAGAGACATCCTGTGCCCTAGACAGCAGTGCTGAAGATTATAATTATGGCAGTACTCTACCAAACTGACTTAGAAATTTAATCAAAACCAAAACACAATAGCAACATTTTTTGGAACTCAACATATAAATTCTAATATTTATCCCAAAGAACAATAGTATACAAGAATAGCCAAGGAAGTTAAAAAAAAGACAAAGAATTATAATGGGGCAGAGACTACCATATGAATAGTAGAATATATTATGAAGCCATAATAGTTAAAAATATCTATTGGTGTTGCTTTCAATAAATAAATCACTAGAGACAATAGAAAACCCCAAACCAAACATATACATATAGGTAGATAAATAGATTATATATATATATGTAGGTATAGATATAAAGTATGTATAGGAATTTAATATGTGACAATGGAGGGATTTTGGAATAATGGAGAAGTGGCAGAATATCCAATAAATGTTATTGAGAACACTGTCTATTCAATCGAGAAAAAACAAAAAACAAAAACTACATCACTATGGAGAATGCTCAAAATAAATTCCAGATGAATTTAAAAACTGAAGAAAGAACCAAGCTATTAACAGAAATTCTTGAAGGAATTTATTTTCTTAAAAAATATTTTTATTAAGATACCAATTATAAGTACCAAAAAGAAAAGATCAATAAATTTGGCTTCATTGAATATGCAATGTAGGGGAAATGTAATAGATGGAATTCAAAGTCAAGTGATAGGCTTAGAGGAATATTCACTATTGTAAGCAAAAAACTATTATTTAGAATATAAAAGAACACCCATAGGCCAATAAGATGAAGAAAAGTTATCCAACAGAAAAATTGATACCAAATTAGCCAAAACAATTTTGAAAAAGAAGAAGAATATTGAAGAACTAACATTTCATGACTTCAAAACTTACTACAAAGCTACAATAATCAAGACAATATGGGCCTAACATAAACATAGACATATAAACAATACAATGGAGGCTTCAGGGAAAAAACAAACCATACATTTATGGTCAATTGAACTCTACCTCACATCATACGAAAAATTAACTCTAAATTAATAAAAGACCTTTAATATGAGTTAAAACTATAAGCTTTTAGAAGAAAACAAAGCAGAAAATCTTTGTGACTTTGGATTTTGGTGTCACAATGACAATAAAGCAAAAGTCACAAAAGAAAAATTAGGTAAATTGAACCTCATCAAAATTTAAAACTTTGGTGCTTCAAAGGACACCATCAAGAAAATGAAGACAATCCACAGGATGGGAGACAATATCTGCAAATCATATGCCTGATAAAGGTCTTGTATTCAGAAAAAAACAACAGCAACAACTCTGACAACTGAACAACTAAAAAGACAAATAACCCATTTCAAAAAATGGGCAAAGGATTTGAATAAGCATTTCTCCAATGAAGATATTTAAGTGGCCAGTAAGCACATGATAATATGGTCAACATCACTATTCATTAGGGAAATGCAAATCAAAACCACAATATGATACTATTTCACACCCACTAGGAAGACTATTATCAAAAGGCAGATAATAACAAGTATTAGCAACGATGTAGAGAATCTGGAGCCCTCTTACATTGCTGGTGTGAACATAAAATGGCAAAGACACTTTGGAAAACAATCTGGTTGTTCCTCAAAATACCAAACATAATTCTTATATGACCCAGCGAGTATACCCAAGAAAATTGAAAACATATATTCAAACAAAAGCTTGTTCATGAGTATTCAGAGCAGCATTATTCCTAATAGCCAAAATGTATGAACAACCTAAAAGTCCATCATTCGATGAATGGATAGATAAGATGGTATAGCAATACAACGAAGTAGTATTCAGTCACAAAAAGGAATGAAGTACTGATACATGCTACAACATGGAGGGAATTTTGCAAACATTACACTAAGTGAAAACAGCCAGACACAAAATGTCACATATTGAATAATTTCATCTACATGCAATGTTCAGAATAGGCAAATCCGTAGAGACAGACAGAAGATTGGTGGTTGCCAGGGAAGGGTAATAGGCAGTAACTGCAAATGGGTATGAGATTTCTTTGGGGGATCATCAATGTACAACTTTGTAAATATACAAAAAACATTAAATTGGGTGAATTTTAAAGTTTGCGACTTATATGTCAAATAAGCTTCTATTTTATTAAAGGGGAAAGATTGAACAGAAAATCCACAGAAGGTCAATACACACATAAAGATATACTCAACTTTATTGGCAATCAGGGACATACAATTAAAATCACGAGATATCATTTCATATCCACCAGATTTGCAAAAGTCAACACATCTGACAATCCCCAGACCTAAAGAGGATGTAATGTAAGAAGAAACCCTGTAGAGACTGGGGGGACTTGAATCAGTACAGCTCCTCTGGAGGGCAACGTGGCAACAGTAAAACTGCAAATACATGAATTCATTGTCTCAGAAATCCTACTTCTGGTTTAAACCCTAGAGAAGGCCCTATAGGTGCCCAAGTCCTACCCACCTATATTCGTTACATCATTATCATAAATAGCACAGTACTGTAAACAATTTATATTTTTATCAAGGAAGGGTTATTTAAATAAACTGTGATGTATCTGTACTATGGAATATTATGCAGCCTACTAAAAGAATCAGGCAAATCTCTATGTACTCACATGTACAATTTTTTTTTTTTTTTTTTTTTTTTTTTTTGCGGTACATGGGCCTCTCACTGTTGTGGCCTCTCCCGTTGTGGAGCGCAGGCTCAGTGGCCATGGCTCACGGGCCCAGCCTCTCCATGGCATATGGGATCTTCCCGGACCGGGGCACGAACCCATATCCCCTGCATCAGCAGGCGGACGCTCAACCACTGCGCCACCAGGAAAGCCCTACAATTCTTTAAGTCATATCAAGTTTCTAAAAATTGCAAATAATGGGTACAGTTTGCCTCCACTTGTGATTTAAAACACACCAATTATATTTTTGTACATTTACATGCATATGTCTGCACTTGTGCAGAAAAGGACCCACAAAGATCCAAAACCCATTGTTTGCAATAGTGGGCTCTGAGAAAGGAGTGGATGTCGAGGAGGGCTTTAATTTTATGTATGCTGCTTGTTTTTATCTATAATGAGAATTGTTCCTCTTGTATAAATCCGAAAAAATTTGGAAGGAAATTAAGAAAGAATGAAAGAAGGAGGAAGGAGAGCTGGCAGGCAGGCGAATCACATTTACAAGGTGGGGAGGGAGGCTGCCTGTCATTGGGTTTGCTGCCTGGAACCCCACTGAGTCAATAGTTTTGTGACTATTAAACTCACAGTTACGGCATCTATTGACTGAATTCTAATTTATAATGTCCCCATAGCAAAAATTTCCAAGCGGACATCCACAGAAATGATTATTATAAAGTACTCTGTTCTTGAGAATTATGAATAACGTTCCCTCCCATCATCAACTGAGCAAACCTGTTGGATTAAAGCCATCAAAGATTGTTTACCAAGCAGTGAGCCTGCATAATACATGTGCTCTGCTCAACAGCCCTCCGCTCCCTCTGCTACTTTGATTTAAGAGCATTAGGAAACTGTGTAATTTTTTGGTCCTCTTTTTATTTCCATGGTAATTTATGTCTGTGGGTAAGCATTTTATTTTATCAAGACATGGGGCTAGAGTTATTTTCCGAGGTGCTTGAGTTTTCCTTTGATGCCACTGAAATTAAAGGCAGAGCAGTAGAGAGTACCCATGCTGTTTGTCACAGAGTCAGAGGTTAGAATTATGTTTGCTGCCATTTATTGTGAGTATTCCATGCCAGTAGTTAAGGCAGCACTTCTCATGGACAATGCAGTATTATTAATATTGCAGACATCAAAACATTTGTGAATGGGATATAATTGTCTTGTCAGTCACATTAACAATATCCCCTATGGAATACCATTCCAACAATGGCCAAGCAGAATATTCTTAGGTTATTTACATCTGACTCTTTAAGTCTTAAATCTCTGAAAAAATTCTAAAGATTTATTTTAGTTTTAACACGGTGAGAGATACGATTTTTTGTGTGTGTTATGTAAGAAACTTAAGGTCAAAGCTTACTGTCAATGCTGCTAATAAATGTTTCTGAAAACTAACCACCATGTGAAAATATGGTCCACAATTTTAGATGATTTTTAGGAAATAATTAGGGTCCTCTAATATTGTGGGATTATGATAAAAATCTACAAATGTTTAACTATTAAGTTTTGATTAGACAAATACATTAAAACTTTAAGCTGAGGTTTAAAAGATTCTGTAAAGTGAAAAGACATAAAAATCCCATGTTAAATATATAGTTTGAAGAAAATATATAAAGAAAGCATTAGCTAAAATGTAAAATTTGAACATGATTTAAAATTTTACCTTTCTATCAGTAGGTTAAAATTAATTTTATCTTGAAATGGATCCTAGGCAGGAGCAATTCTCTAGCTAAAAATAAAATTGAAGTCCTCTGCTGATTGCAAGGTAAAATTAACAGGGGTTAGTAATGTATATGTAAATACTTAAATATCCAGAATACAGAAAAACTCAGAGGTATTATAAGGAAGTCACTTTCTAAATTGTGTATAACATTTGTTTTACAAGCAAATTGGTTATTTTCAATCAGAACTTCATTGGTGTTTAAGGAAAGAAGAGAAATGTTCAACAGAGTGTTTTTCAAATTAATTTACCTGTGAATTTTTTTTACAGTGAGACATGCTGTTTTGTTATTCAAATTTTTATAAGAATATCTAATAAGGAATGGATAACGAGCCATTTTATTTACATAAGAGCCTTCTGCCTTTTATTTCTCCCATATTATCTGTCCAGCTCAGGAATAATTCTCAGATCTTGGACTGAGTTCCTTTATGTACATAAATAAATTTCAAAAAGTTGCCTGATGGAAATATTTCAGTGACATTAACAAATTCTGCTCCAAGACATTTGGAGTTTTCCGGACAGCTCCTTCTTCTTTTACCTAGGTCAATGTCATAGGTATAATAAGTTTAAAAACACTTTGAAAATATGTTCAAAAAATTGAGATGCCATCGTTAGACTAAGACTAGCCAACCATTGAGGCGGTCTTCCATCTTAAACAACCCCCTAGTCTGATGTCTGTATAATGGACCCTTTCATTCACAAAACAATCATTTATAGAGCATCTAATACATGGCAAGTACTAAGGCAGCTGCTGAGGATGCTGAGGTGAGCAACATAGTATAGAGTGGGAGAGAGAAACTTTTATAATATTATCAGGCAGATATATAATTACAAACCTTATGAAGATCATGAAGAAGGGGGGCTATGAGACTGTATAAGAAAAACTTTATCTAGTCTGTGTGTCAGGGAAGTGATATTTGAACCTGGGAAATGAAATTGGGAGATATTAACAAACTCTGCCAATAGCCCATACAGTCAGATGGTTCCTAACTTGCACTAAATTGCTTATAACTATTTTTATGAACAGGCTACACACACTGAGTCAACAGGGAGAACTAGAATGTTTGAAAAGTGCTCAGCTAAGCTTTTGACCTTGATGGCTGCAGGATCAGTTCTGTGGATCACGTGTCTCTTGGGAGAGCAAGTGTCTAAATATGGGGTGGCCAAATCAAGCTGTAAGATGAGAATTCTTAAATTTTTAAGCTGCACAAGATAAGAATCTAATAGCAAATATTCATGCTTGAGATTAGGAAACACTGCCATATAATTTATATGGTTTCCGATTCTTTTTTCTCTGTAGAAAATCTAAGAATCATGATTTTTTAAAACATAACTGTAATACCTTATGTGTAATTAGGTTGCCGGAATAAAAATGCTAACAGTATACTGCTGACCTTCCCAAATATTCATTGAAAAATTGTCACAAAACAAACTATCTTTTCTCTTTAGCCTAGATTACTTCAAGTTTAAACAGCAGAAAAAGGGAAAAATAATCAGTAGAGAGGAAAATAGCAATTTGAAATTTTTAATTCTGAAACTTAGTAATAGTGAGACAAAAGCCGCTCAGAATTACATATATGTATAAATTACCAGGTAGCCAGGGTCAAATAGACTTTAAAATAACCTGTGGTTGTCTGTTGATAATTTTTCATTAGCTCCAGACTGATTTTTTCCTTTAGCAGCTCTATAAAAATCTGAATTAACGTTCTGTATCTAACCTGTTCTGTATCAGTATTCTAACCTATTTATATAATGACCCTTTATATAATGATCCCTGAAAAATAAAACCCAGTAAAAGTGAATGTGTGAAAATCGCTCCAAGGTGGAAAATCTTAATTTTGCAAAAGAACCGTGCTTCAAAGTTTTAGCCTGTGATATCTTTAAGCAGGCTGAGATTGATAACTCCAATAATACCTACATCCTAAAGCTAGACCTTATCATGTTCCTTAATAAGGGAAATGCCTAAAAATTATAAGGCACATTTTGGGAAGACTAGACCAACAAACCTGTGTCAAAATGAATAAAACCATCTCATCAAGCTAATGCGATTTCCTTTAGCCTGACTTGCCACCACCAAATAGGCACCTTTTGTAAGGTTATTATAATGGCTTAATTTAATCTTACCAGACGCACAATATGGGGATGGTTACTTACTGATAACGAAACTAGTTGCATTCATTAAATACTGCTATAAATCTCTCTTCTGAAATAGCTGTAATATGGCCTTCCAGCAACTACAATAATGTAATTCTTCATCTTTCTGTATAATATTAGATAACTATAGCCTGCAGCCAACTTCCACTGTAGGTGTTGGGCTGGGGTGAGGTCTTTGCAATCCTGTGAGAGGGTGGTGGTGAGGTTAGAGACATAAGGGTCGTTGAGTGAAACTTGGGAGTTTGGAAAAATTCAGAAGTGAGCAAATCTTTCCTCTGCTGCAGATGAGGGACTAAAACACCTCAAAATTCTTAAAAGACATTTTAAAGTCCCTCCCTAAACATGTTCCTTTATATTTTCATCAATCTACTCTTTTTCAGAGAACAATTCCCTGTATTTTCCCTTCATGGAGAATAAGTTGGTGATTATTGCAATGTGTGGGTATGTGATTCTTCTAACACTGGTTTCAGAGTCTAAATAATAAATGTTGAAGAAAAAGTCAATACTTAAGGCATTTGCAGTCTCATTTAGTGGTTCCTTCTGCTGAAACCTGTATAATTTCTAAAAGCATGTACCTCAAAATACATTTCAACAAAACTAGCGTTCTTCTAAGAAACTTTTCAGTGTTCTAATCTTTGTAGGCACAGAAAAGTTTCTGATAATCAAGTCACGTGTTTTTATTTGGGAGAGCCTGCCCCACTTATTTTAAAACTCTCTTTTGCTCCAATCTCTATAAGGAGAATTAAATGAGAAAGAAAAGAAAGGGGAAATAAAAAAGAAAACATCTGTTTCAAAGATCTGAAGCATGGACAGAAGGATACTTTCTTCTCTGCACTGGCAGGTTTTTTTTTTTTTTTTTTTTTTTTTTTTGCGGTACACGGGCCTCTCACTGTTGTGGCCTCTCCCGTTGCGGAGCACAGGCTCTGGACACGCAGGCCCAGCGGCCATGGCTCACAGGTCCAGCCGCTCTGCAGCATGTGGGATCTTCCCGGACCGGGGCACGAACCCGTGTCCCCTGCATCGGCAGGTGGACTCTCAGCCACTGCGCCACCAGGGAAGCCCTGCACTGGCAGTTTTAAGATTAAATGCCTCTGTAGGCTTCCCAGAATTATCAACCTTGTCCAGTGGCTGAATATTCTCCTCAGAATTTGTTTTTTAGAAATTTTCTCAGGCTAGATGTGTCTCCACTCTGATTTTTATGTCAGTGAACATTTTGGAAGTCTCCTGGAATTACTGGTATCCTGCTTATTTTCTTCTTTTGGAGGAAGACCATGAAAGCATGAAGCTTAGGTAAGCATTCTATGCTCATGAGGTCTCTGAGCCAATCAGGCTTTATAGACTTGAGCTCTGGATGCCAGGGTTAGTGAGTCTGTAAAGTTTAGGAACTAACCATTGCATGTATTTTTATTTCATGTCATTATGTCATTTGCAAGAGACAGCACCGTAACAAGAAGCAACTAGTTTTCTCTGTCCCTCCAACTAAAGGCAGATGCTACCAGTGGATTGAATCTTTATGAAAAGAAAACTAGCTTATGATGCTTAAGACTGACCTAGAGGGCTAAAATTCACTAGAGCCAACTGGGAATCAATCCATGCTGGCTCACCTGATGAGCCCTCATGTCGGGGGAAAGAGCCACATTTACGTGTGTGATGTCATGGATGAAGACTGGGTGGGTCTCTCAAGTGGCCACCACCCTTCCTGCCTTTCTCAGAAAGAACCTGGGGAACCATCTCCATTGTTGTCTGTTAATGTCCTTCAAGAGGGACTTGTTTTTGGAAAATCTGATATGCAAACATACAAGGTCACAAAATTATCAGCTAAGATGCTGATTTGCATAGCTCTGCCCCATACCACTACCTGGGCTGAGTACATCCGTCTGATGGCCGAGGCTCTAATGCATTATGATGGCATTCTCCTCCAAATGCACCAAATATATAATTGATAAACAAAAAATGATTTCAAAAATCATGTTTTTTTGCTGAAATATATCCCTAGGTTCTGATTAAAAACTTCTGAATAATGCTGTGAAATCTAAACTTTTTTACTGCTTGCTGTACATGTGTGTATGTGTTGCACATAAAAATGATGAGGGTGGATGTGAAGCTAAACTTGCCTGATGGGTCTTCCGGGGCTGACGCAGGCTATGGTTAATAATTAATGTGGACTTTCAAGTCTGAATTTGGTTATGCCCTGGTCTCAGCCTCAGAGCCTGGCCCTCCCACTCTGCTTTGAGAGCACACAAGTCAGCGGCCATGAGCCTTTCCTTGGAGCCATCCCAGTCTGTCCAGGGCTCAGCAGACCAACTCCTTCCAGAGTCTCTTCCAGAGCAATGGACTAGGACTTCCTCAGAAATGCAATCCTTTCAGGCCTGGCTGACTCCTTCAAGTCCTGAGGGTCCCGCCCTCCTTTTACCTATCACCAGCAAGACTGCTTGGAATAATTCTCATGGAAGTCTTGAAGCCACGTTCATTCTTGTGTCTCACAGCCCTGTCTTCCTTGTGCACTGCTCACAATGACAGCCTCTCTGCTCAGTGCTGCTCCATGCTGCCTGTCCCCTGGCCCAAAGTCCCACTCCACCTTCTGGCCAAATATTTTCACTGTGCCTCCTGGGACTCTGTTCGAGGGTCTGCAAGCCATCCTCCACCTCAGTGAGGCTTCCTTCATCTTGCCTCCAGGTACAGTTGGCTCCTCCCAAGGCTGTTGTTCTTGTATCACCTTCTGAAGTAGAGGCTGATCTGTCTTCCATTCCCCATGGACCTCAGAATTAAGATGTACTTGCTGGATCTCATCAACACTTCCACATATAGACACTTTCTCCTCCAACAAGTAGAGGCTCAGGTGATTCAGCTAAATCATCTCCTGCTCTCATCATAAACTTCTCTATCACTAATCAAAAGTCTAAACATCTGGGTCTTAGTTCCTCCCCTCCCAAGTGATGCCACCAGCTGAGGTGCTCTCAGCATCTTCATGGACCACCTGGCTGGCCTCTCAGCACTTTGGTCTACTCACCTCCAATGACTCTGCATCCACCTCTGTCACCCATTCCCATTACCCATCCTGGAACTTGCAATCACTAAAATCACAATTTGAAACTCATAAAAGTTTAGACATCTGTTAGGTGATCACCATTCAATTGTTCCACTACTCTTTCAGCTTCAGTGAGACCTCCATTCTCCTGACTTCATTCTATCCCCCAATCAGTCAGCTCCTCCTGTCTTTACTTCCTTCCCTACCAAGGTGAGACTCAGTAACCATGACATCAGGCAACTTTTGTCATTTCTTCAACTCCTCTGTCCTTTGGCTTCTTCTGTCCCACCTGCCTAGAAAAACTGGGCCCTGGACCCACCTGAATGTTCACCTGCTCAATGTCTATTCCTGGGGAGTAAGCAACGCTGAAGCAGGTCACCCAAATTTAGAGATTGAGGCCATGGGAAAGTGAAGATCTCCAATTGCATCCAGGCCCTCAACTTTGCCTGCCAGTCTTTATTTCCTTCTCTGTCTATTTTCCTCCCATTCTCCCCAGTAGCAATTCCCAACTTTCTCCTAAATTCTTTAACTCGGCTGCCTCTCATTTCACAGAGCCATAGATTCAACCACCACTGTGAAGGGCCTCACACAACTTCCTGCCACCCCTCAAATGCACTTTTGTCCTCACTCCTTCCTTCCTCTCCTTTTCCATTAGACATTCCCTTCCTCCTGCTTAAGCCTTAGCCCTCCACATGTTCTCTGGATCTCCTCCCCTCTTCCCTCTTCAAGAACTAGCTCCAACCCATCAGCAATTAAATATATACCATTTCTTTATTCTAAAAACAACAACAGCAACAAAAACTTTGTACTATATCATTGTCTCTTTTGTCCCTTTGTAATGGAACATCTTTGGGAAAAGTGCTAAATTCCTCTCTTTCCTTATTCCTTTCTCCTCATCCCGCAACTTTCATCAATCAGGCTTCTCTCCCAACAGTGCCAGCAAATTAATCTCACATCACCACTCATATCGTCCTCCAAATCCACAGACTATTTTCATCACTATCTTAGTTTTTTTTTTTTTTTTTTTTTTGTGGTATGTGGGCCTCTCACTGTTGTGGCCTCTCCCGTTGCGGAGCACAGGATCCGGACGCGCAGGCTCAGCGGCCATGGCTCACGGGCCCAGCCGCTCCGCGGCATGTGGGATCCTCCCAGACTGGGGTACGAACCCGTGTCCCCTGATTTGGCCGGCGGACTCTCAACCACTGAGCCACCAGGGAAGCCCTATCTTCACATTTTTTAAGCATGCAAAAATAATTTTGGAATAATAGCTTGTAAATCCTCATATCAAAGCATTAACAAAGGTTTGTCATTCTTTCTTCAATAAAATAAAAATATTGGGCTTCCCTGGTGACACAGTGGTTGAGAGTCCTCCTGCTGATGCAGGGGACACGGGTTTGTGGCCCGGTCCGGGAGGATCCCACATGCCGCGGAGCGGCTGGGCCCGTGAGCCATGGCCGCTGAGCCTGTGCATCCGGATCCTATGCTCCGCAACGGGAGAGGCCACAACGTGGCCCGCGTACCACAAAAAAAAAAAAAAAAAAAAAAGTCACATAGTCTTAAAAAGGTAACTTGTAAAAATATAAGAATTATTCTCTACTCTCTGTTATACAGAACTCCTAATCATTTGATGAATATGTTTAGAATAGCTTGATGCTAACACAATCTGTTAGGTAACATAGTTTTTCAACATAAAGAAAATGTGACTTGGACAGATGTTGGTTAGAATCCTGGTTACTTAACCTCTGAGAGTTTAACCTAACAATCTGTAAAATGGATGTTTTAAGACTAGTACCTGTGCCTCAGGGTTACTGTGAGGATTAAGTAAGACATGAAATCGATGTGAAATGCCCTTAAAGAGTGCACACACTAGGCCCTGAATAAATATTACCATTCATTCCTTCTGATGTAAGAATCCCTCTAAAAATACTTCTATCATCCATTGTCTGCTTGGATCCTCATCTTGAGCTGGAATCTGCATTTCTGAAATGATAACTGCAACCGTTTATTGAGAGCTTACTAGGGATCAAACACTACCAGTGCTTTGGGGCATTAAAACAAGCCCACAAGGTCAAATGTATTAGACTCCCCATTTACAGAGGTGGAGAGTCTGGTGCAAGGAGATGAGAGGAGATGCTGTGAAATGGGTGATAGACCAAAATTTCAGGTGAACGTTTTGTAAGCACTAAAAGCACCAAAATCTCACCACTAGGAAAGGTTTGTGAAGAGCTTCACCTTTCTGATAAAGCTACTATTTTGAAGGACATGGGAAAAGTGGGGAATGTAGTTTATGTCTAGATATCCACAAAGCATTTTGCAAAGTTAAGGACATAAACAGGAAAGAGAATATGACAAAGACAATGAACAGAAAGCATAGATCCCAGCACACAGTAGGTGCTTAAGAAAACTGATTGAACTATCTTGTACATCTGTAACATATAATATTGTACATCAACTATACTTCAATAAGATATAAATTTTAAAGTAAATTTAAAAAAAGAAAATGGGTTGAGTCTTTACAGGCATAGAGAAGAGATTGGTGTTTACCAGCGGGGAGAGGGAGTAGGAGAGGCAGATTGGGGTAGGGCATTGAGAGGTACAAACTACTGTGTATAAAATGGGTGGGCTACAGGGATGTACTGTACAGCACAGGGAAATTTGGCATTATTTTGTGGTGACTTTAAGTGGAGTATAATCTATAAAATATTGAGTCACCATGTTGAAACTAATATGATGTAAATCACCTACACTCTAATTAAAAAAAAAAAGAAAAGAAAACTGGTTGAATCCAGAACTGCTAACCTACACTAAATGCCAGGTATGCCATTTATCAACAGCTTGGATCCTTCCTCATTGATCAATATGCAAGGCATTAATTATTAAATATTTTGAATATCACACCAGTTACATAAAAGAATAGCTGTATACATAGTTCTTTCTGAGCATAAAATTTGATGTGAACTTAAACATCTAAAATTTTAAATTTCTCATTTCAGGAAATAAAAAAGATTCAAATCCATGTCACATGATCTGGAGTTAGAAATTTAAATTCCCAACTCCAGGAGAGATAATGAATTAAATTTCATAATTTATCTGGAAATCCATAAATTTCTCTAGACTGTTTTTATTCATCATCCACCAAATGGAGACAATACCACGTCCTCCTATCTAGTTAGCACTAGTTCTGAAACTCAATCAGATAATTTGGGTAAAAGGATTTTGAGTGTATCACCACTGGATAATGCAATTTATCAATCTGGAACAAATGGTTTTCCAGAGTGGAGTTTGTTACAAAGAGAAGTGTTATTTATAAAACTGTTTCTTAGATAGTTGAGTATGGGGATGAAGGAAAAATGCTCAAGCAGTTAATGTCCTGCATCTAGATTGAGTTCATCTTTGGTTTCTTCCCCTTCCAGTGGGGCTGCTCACCCAGGGTGCATTCCTCTCCTGCGGCAACTTCAACAAAGAGGGAGGGAAGTTAACAAAATGAGAGCAGAGCCCACTGTCTTCAAGGCTATGTGATAGGAGTTCTGTAGAGGCTCACTGGGGAAATGAGACCTGTATATTACTTACAGTTTGGAAATGATGTGTGGCATCCTGGTGCCTCATTGCCATTTGACTCTTACAAAGGAAATGATTTTTTTAAAAGCTTCTAGGTTTTATCTTCCTAAGGCTTTTTTTCCAACAAGTTTTCTATGCAACAGAAAAACTTTTGTGGAAACTCCCTGGCGGTCCACTGGTTAGGACTCAGTGCTTTCCCTGCCAAGGTCCGGGTTCGATCCCTCGTCAGAGAAATAAAGATTCTGCAAGCCGCGTGGCATGGCCAAAAAAACAAGAAAAAATTTTTGAACCTTGACTACATCTTCTACTACAGATAATGACAACTACTTAAACTGCATTTAAAAAGTGCTGAGTAGTTGATCCTGGTACCTAATGATGTTACTCATCTTGTTGGAGCCTGATTGACACTAAAAATAATAAATTAGAACAGAAAATGATTTTACGGGGTCTGTGGGCTGACAGGCAGGCTAAGTGTAATATCCTCCATTACACTTGTCATTGAATTCTATATGGTTCAGTTCTGAACAAGGACGACAGGACTTACTATGATTTCATGATTTTTATCTTCAATCATCTATCTCTTAAACATATAAAATTAATTTGCCTACTTACAAATTCAATGAAAAGTGGAAGCAAAAAAACACCCTCTCTGTGGTAAAACAAACACTATTGCAGGCAGCCTATTGCACGGGCAGGAGTGAAATAAATTAAAAACTGTCATTCCTGGATAATCTAGGATACAGCCTCTGAGACATCTATTTCCTTCATCTGATCTAGTAAATTTATAAATTAAAAGTTAATAGCCATACCTGCTGAATCACCAGGATTCATTTGGGAAATTATTTTAAAAGAGCTGTACTTGAAAGCATCCTGTATAACATGATGGGGCCATCAGTTTGCTTTAAGCAGTTTTCAAGCCAAAATTAATTCTTATTGTTATTTACAAAATAATTGGTTGGTAAAATTTTATAGCACAGTTTTTTGTTTGTTTTGTGTTTTGTTTTTTTTTCAGTAAATCATTGTAATTTGTTCTTTGAGTTTTGGGGAAGAGGGAAAAAAAAGTTTGGAAAAAGAAGTTTAAAATATTGCTACTTTTCATTTTAAGTAATGGCTGTGAATCATTGAGGATGATTTTTAATTTTGATTCATTCAATGAGCTCTCCTAATACAATGATTTTCTCCATGGAAGTCTTTAACCACAGTGGCCATTTGCAGCTGATGATTTTTTTTATAAATAATTTATAAAGCCACTATGCACTTATACTTTTACACTGAAAGAGAGAGAACAGAATTGCATCTTAAACTCTATTTACAAATTTACCTTGGCAGGCCCTCTTACTGCCAATAGGAAACGATGTTGCATATTTAATTTGCTCTTTTGTTACAACGGGGCTTAGGTTAGTTAATTTCAATTTTCGATTTCAAAAGCTATCAAATATGGCTCAGATGAGAAATCAATTTTTCTCAGCTGCCTCTGTTTTTGTGATGGGAGGCTTCTCATTGGCTGAAGGCGAGCCACGTGACATGGCAAGAGATTAGTTCACCAGACCCCGTGTTGCTGCCACCTCAATTACTGCCTGCCTCTTGTAATTTAGCCTTATAACACCTAATTTCAAGACAGAACTCATATTTAATTCATGAAAGCTTCCACAAGAGTAATTGTGAAATAAATTGCCATAGAAGATATCCATTTGTGACTCATTTTAATTTTGTATGCTAGTAGCATGCTATTTATTCTACTTGTTTAACATTTTAGCACAAACATTTTTTTTTTAATATTGAACTTTATACACTGATAGCTGCATACTTTGCACCATTTTCCCACTTTACATCATCTCCTTTACTGGGATTTCCTTCCACAAAACTTCCACCCAGTGGTATTTCCAAAGGTTGTTAAAATCAAGAACTTATAATCTCCTAATTATTGAATGTGTTGTTATGATCTGCACAGAACTTTAGAAGTAGCAACTAAAATCACAACTGATAGCAGATAAATGGTAGTTAGATGACAAGGATCATTCAAAGGGCCGAGAAATAGAGTTTAATTTAATATTTCAAACAAAGGCATTCATTACACATATTGACATTTACATTTCAACATTGGTATATATTTTAAAATTCTTGAACCAAAACATATGTATTTCCTATGTATACACACCATTTTGTCCTTTTCCTCCCTGTTGCTATGCCAACAAGGTGGGTGAGGCCTTCTCAACTGCCAAACTCAGCTGTCATCCCTTCACCCTAAAAGCCTTATAATTGCTTTTATTTGCATACGACAATTAGGCAGGATGGCTCACAGCGAGAAAAACCAACCTTTCTCTCCCCAAGTGCACACAACGCCAGCCTGTAATTTATAAAAGATACGCGCCATGTGGTGGAGCACTAAAATAGAGTGATGAGTCCTTTCATCGGATTGTAAGCCATTAACAAAAGAAAACATCCCCTTTCAGGCTATAAAAAATGCCTATCTGGTGTGAACCTGCAAAATCACAAAGTTCCCCCTCCTCGACTCCCCCCCGCATAGACCCTTCACATTCATTATCACATTGAACTCAAAAGGAGTTCTAGTGAAAGAGTTACATTTGGGTGTTTATGAGTAATGGGGTGCAAATAAAATCCACACTAGGCTAAAATTGCATCCAGAGCAGTTGGTATTTGGGGGTAGTTTTCTGTTTCTTTTTCTTCTTCTTCCTTTCTTTTTTTTTTTAACCTTGTTTTGCATCATGTTGCATGTTGAAATGTCATATTAATATAATCATTATTACCCTTTTTCTTTGGAGAAACCATGACAGGATTTTCCAATCAGCAGTCAGGTCTGTGAAAGCTCAAGTCAGGAGGAATGTGGATGGTTTAAATCATACTCTGTTTCAGTTTTCAAAAGGTCTTCAAAAATTAGTGTCTAGTGTAAAAGGTCAAAACATGGTTGGAAATCATTTCAGTGATTTATTGTCATCAGTTTTTCTGGTGACTTTAATTCTAATTATTAAGATATTTTAATTTTATTCTTACATGCTGCATAAAATCTAAGACAAATTTTGAACAAATTCCTTTTTAAGCAATATTTTAAGCCACCAATTAGGCTGTAGGGTTTTTTTTTCAGCCTTTTCTTAGAGTTTGTGCCATTAGAGACCTTTACTTTATAGAATGAGCATCGAATCTGAGCTTCATTTCTTCTAAATTGTCCTAGCTTTAAAACTATTATTCAGAGCACTAAAATTGTGACCTATTTCTTTCTCTGAGAATCTGTTAAAAGGCAGTTGGCACTCCATTTTTATTCACCATTTACTGAATAAATAGTGATCATATAGGCAATTTGGGGCCAGGATCATCAAATAGATACAACTAATCACAAATCACACAGCCAAGTGTCTGCCTCTATGCTTCAGAGCAGATAGTAATTACAATAACATCTTGAAATAGTTTATCTAGATTAATTCTGTATCTGAGTTTTTAGTCAAACAACCACAAGTGAATTACATTAAACTTGCTAAAATGACAAAATTAAAAAGTAAAGGAGTCACTTCAGAAAGCAATTATGAAATTAAAGCCAAAGCATTGGTTATACAGGACAAAAAGGCAAATTCTTTTGGAAAATTATAAAAACTAGGTCATGAATAAAGTTACAAGATATATAACAAACTCACAAAGAGGAGATAAGAGACATGAACAACAATTCATAAAAAAAGACATTAAAGTGCCAATAAATATATGAAAAATGCTAACCCTCACCAATAAGGAAAGAAATGCAAGTTTTAGAAAACATGCAATCTAAGTTTTCACATATTAGAATGTAAAAATTAGACAGTGATAACATCATTTTGGCAAGGATATGAAGTAACAGGCTCTTTAACATACAGCCCATCAACATGTGGATTGTTACTCCTTTTCCAGAGGACAACTGGCAATGTGCAGTGAAATTTTAAACGGCCCTGATATTTGACCCAAGAATTCCACTTCTAACGTTTATTCCAATGAAAAAATCAGAGAAGAAATGAGCGAACATATACAAGGGTGTTTTTGCATGCTATTTGCCCCAATTTTTGAAACAATCTAAATATACATTAAATAAGTCATACAACACCCCTATGGTGGAATATCATGCAACCATAAAAAAGGTTGATATAGATCTGTTTTCCATGAATATCTATCTATCCATCTATCAATACATGCATACATATATGTAATATATTATTCTATTTATGCAAACATATATAGAATATATTTTTCTATTCACACTATAAAAGGGTCTTCCACAACCTATTAGGAATGATACTGCAGTGAGTTGGGTGTGAATTTCTATGTGATGTTCTAGTTCACTACGAACACAATTTTCAGGGTAAAGATACAGTCATGAGTAGACTTCCAGTAAGCAGCATTTTATTTTTTTACAACAACATGTATTGAAATTTTCCCAGCATTGCAGTTTAATTTTCTGGTTTTTTTTTTTACCTAGAGCCATTAGTTACTTTCCTGCCCTCTTCCCACACCTCATATCTAATCTGCAGTTGCCTCCTTTTCTGATATACCTACACTACCTAAATTGTCATTTTAATAGAACTTAATATATTAGGAGTTCATCTAGAAAGGATAAAATAAAACCATAAGGATCTAAAATCTAACTTGGTACTTTCCTGCCAGAGTTCCTGATATTAACTGAGGAATAAGGAAAAATAAGAAATGTTTATTTCCTAAGGGAGGGCTTCCTGTATGAAAAGAGAGGAGATAAGTCCAAAGAACAATGACCTTTCATGAAAGTTGGATTCTACCTTCATCCTAATGAGTATCAAAGCCTATTTACTCTCAGGCTTCCAGCATGGTTATAGTAAGTGCTGAATAAATAGTTGTGTAATGGATGGGATGAAAATAAAAGCATCAGGGTCAAGCAGGAAACTTCCCAGCTTACATTACTTTCTTCCTGCTGACCTACCATAGAGATACAGGTAACCTTTACAAATTAAACTAGTAGTTACCTCTCACTGGCAAAGTGAGGGTGAAACCTTATCTATGTTTCTGGATAAGTCAGACTCAACCATTTACACAGATATGCCTAGATATTTGAAACAAATATATTTTACAAATAATTTGTGTTTTGCTGGATTTACTTAAATAATTTCTTTGTTCACTATTTCACGTGGATATTTGGTACTTCCTCAGAGACCACAAAATTTTAGGACCCCAAAATAAAAGAATCCAAAGAAAACTAATAGGAATCCACTCTCACTAGAAACATGGAATAAAAAGTCCAACATTATTAATGCTTGAAAAATAGTTTGCATTTTATTGGCACACATTATACACAAATGAAGTTCCTTGAAATCGAAGAAGTCTAATATTCTGATCGATTAAAAATGTATGTGGTTTTTAAAAGATCTCCTTTTTCCCATAGAAAAGATAAATTTCTTTGTCCTCTTAATTTTGTAGGACACAGAATATGGTAAATTGTTGGAAAGATAGGATCAGATGTAAAGATTTTTTGAAGACAGTTCTAATGTATAGCATATACACATTTATTGAAGGAAAATGTAAAATGTAAGAAAATGGGTAAAACAAAAATATGTAGGATAAAGTTTTCTAAGATTATCCCCAACTCACACTTCGGCAATTCAATAGATTTATGCCACTCTAGGCTCTTTTGCTCCATTAAAAACAATTATAGTGATAAATAATAACAATATATGCATCTTAAGAACAGTGCTGTGCTGTGGTTTTATTATGCGACACTCAGACAAGGGAAATACTTTTCTTGGACTATAATAAGAAATATAGTGCATGAATTTTGATGTAGTTGGGAAAAAAGAGAGTTCTTTGTATCTGCATTCCGTATAAATTATTTATTATACTTTTTTAAAAAGGCTTTTCAAAATTATGACTATTATTTTAAGAAAGTATGCATACATTTGTAATTTTCCCTTATCCATGAGACTCTTGTTTTTGAGATGAAAAATACAAATGGGATAGCGTGATGAGAAAAATGCTGTATGGGGCAGCTGAAATTTGTCTATTGTGTGCTTCTTCTAAGCTGCCTTTCGTTAGTGACTGGGACACTGGAAGGTGGGAAAAGTGACTCAGTGAATATTTACTGCCTCAGAAATACAAAAGTCTGATCGCTTTCCATCCACAGAGTTGTAGATAGCCACTTCACATTATCAGGTGTCCTATTTCTAGAGAAGATGTACAAAATGTATCCCAGGATAGTAAATGCACAATTATGAGGAACCATTATGCATTATTATTTTTCATTATTACTGTGGTTCAAATTGGATCATATCAAACAGAAATAGCTTACACTTTTCAAAGCTAGACTTCAGTTCATGGTCTGATAAGATTTCCACTGGAGTAGTTAAGCCCTACTTAAATCATGACTCCTTTGGAAAAAGTGTCCAGGCAGAGCATTGTACCTTTTGGCTGTAATCTCTTCACAGAGCTTTCTTTCTTATCTCTTTTTTATTTCTCACCACATCTGTAATAAAAAGGAATCTCTTGGTAAGAACCCTTAAGTCAAGTGAAACCTTGCGTGGAGTGAACATTGGTGAGACATTAATAATACATTTGGAGATGTGTAAGCAGAGGCTCGTTTTTGCTTGCTTTGGTGCTTCCACCCCTGGTCTGTGAACCGCGGAGTTGACTATGACACTTTTAGGGAACAGAGTGTCCCCAGCACTACCTCTCCCCCCTCACTTCAAACCTCATCAGAGAACTCCTGAAATGAAGCTGTCACTCAGGGCTGCTTGGGGACCTGTCACCACAACATTGAGCCTTTTCATTTTGATGGGTCAGCCTGCAATCCCCTTGAAAGAGATGTCCCTGCCACCGTGGTTTCTCTTTCCACAGGAATTGTGAATTCTAATGAAACTCCAAATCGCTCAATAAAGGCAGGGGCACGAGGAAGTAATCCAACGCAGATCTGAGTGAAATTTGTATTTTATCTTCCCCCCCCACCAGCCCATTATTCTAATCGCTTAGGTGGTTCACAAAGCATTGGTTCGCAGTTCAGACACAAGAGGAATGAGGTGTCCTTTGTCTGGATGCCACACTGAGATTAGGTAGCAGCTCTCTGAAAATGAAAGGCCGTGGCTCAAATTTCCTTGGGTAAATATCCATCCACCTAGTGTAGTTTGCACCTACAGTGTTACACATACATTTCTAATGTGTGCTGGGTTGATCGAGAAGAGAGAAATTCCCATTAACATGATATATTTTTTATTTTTCGTGTGTCTGTGAAATTGTCTTTCAAAAACCTCATGTGCACCTTTTGCCATAAAATGAAGAAAATAGCATTGTTACTCTCTACTTTTTGATCAGAAAGCAGGCATGTTGTAGATATATCCTCTGGAGAGCATCATACAAATTATTATTTTCATTCTGTTCTTTCAACAGTGTTCACATTTTTGAGATACTTATATTGAGTGCCATACACTATTCAACAACTGTCTTCTCCTTGGGGGAAAATAATTGAGAAAACTTCCAGAAGGAAAGCATTCATGTGATTGCCCACTAAACTTTATTTCTTAGTATATTTTTATAGTATATGCTAGAATAATTGTGTTAATTCACATGAAAAGACAATTTCCCCAGAAGTTCCGCAAAGAATTTGTTTACCCGTCTCATGTTTATCTAGAGGATGTTTCATGTTCTCAGTTCATTTAGAAAGATAGTAAGAAAGATAGATGGATGGGTACATACATACATACATACGTAGATACATAGATACATTCTTTATCTATAAATATAGATATAATAAAGTTGACTTTATTGTTTTGTAACAAGCTGAACCTCAGTTAACCCTTGTTTTATTATTTAACCTTCATAAAGAGCTAACAAGCAATATTTAAAATATGTTACAGTATCCTTGCAACCCTGACAACTCTACAATCATATTCATATTACTTAAAACCTAAAAGCCTCCAATCCACATTGTCTGCTTCCACTCTGCGACACATCACCCTAAATATGTCAACTGCCTGTACTTTAACTGTCCAAAGAACATCTGTTATAACTCCTGGTGCTTCAGGGTCCAGACATTAGTTGTAATCTTTTTTCCCAGTTGATAGAATGCAACAGGCCATTGCATATAAAACAATTCCTCCACTCCCAGCCTGGTTGTTTTTGTATGTGTTAAAAGGACTATTTGGGAAAAATACCAATAATATTAAAATGCAATTTCTCCAGTTGTTTCCATGATGTGTTTTATTCTCTGTGTATGTACTACTAGAAAACAGTGAACTAGCCTTAAAAATCAATTGTGATTTACCATATAAAGGAGGGAGAAAGAAAATGCGAGAGAGAGAGAGAGAAAGAATTGTGAGTTACAGCTTCCTTTTCTTGCCCATTCTTTGTATAATATACGGAAATGTTACAATAAATTCCAAACCCAGGGTGGTCTCAGTTGTAAATCTCCATTTTGGATCTGATTGATTTAGACCATAGACAGGCTTGACTATGTCCTTATAATTAATTATTTCTCCTTTCTGCTTTTTTTCCCCTATGAGTACTAGATGCCTCCATTTTTTACATTTTTTTCCCCACATACACAAAATGTATCCCCTTTTGTCTTGATTCAGATTAAATCACATATTAACTATACACACACACACACACACACACACACACACACACACACCCTGAGGCTTGGGGAGAACTTTAAAATTAAACACTGTAGAGCATTCTAAACTGTCTGGAACAATAGATATTGTTCTTTCTAAAACTGCAGAAGCCACTAACGTTGCCTAAGACTTTATTTTATTACTTCGTGGCATTTTTTAAATACGAAGTATAAGGATCCAGTGGGAAACTGTGTACTAGATTTTAGTTGTTCTATTTCTTGTGGCTCAAAGAAAGACTTAGAATGTCCATACCCCTCGGCCCCCTCTAAGACTTAATATGCCTTATTAGACCCTGTTTATAAACTGTTTTTCTTCATTTTAGGAATAAATGCCCAAGTTTAAGAGCTAAATAGGCAAACGTGACTAGCAATGCCTGGCTGGCTGTAATTCACAGCCTATCTAATTCCACTCTTGGGTTGTTACCCCTTTTCAGTATTGAGGAAAATTAGAGTGTCCATTTTAATTCTTATTTCTGGAGCACAAAAGATGGAAAAATTACACTCTGACAAAAGCTAAAGAAAAAAACAGTTTACTTGAAACACAGACCAATCACATCTGTATTTATGTGTACAGAAAAGTTCAACAGTGTGTCAGCAACTCAACTTTTTCTACTTGTTGAGAAAAGTCATTGTCTACCACCTGGGAATTCACTTCTGAAGCTTTGAAAACATTTCAAATGCAGAGAAACATTTCCATTTACTGGTGTAAAATTATAGCAGTCCAGAAAACAAAATGCGCATGAATTAACTGTGTAAAATGTACAACTCTATTTGTGTTCAGCTTGGGTAATTCTTCAAATCAATATTTTAATGGACAGTTGCTTAAAACTTCTCAAATACAGACTAGCACAAAAAATAGCCTTTAATAGATAAAAGCTTGAGTGTGACAAACCCACTTGCTCCTTGGTGTTTGTATTTGATCAGAGGATTGAAATTAGTTGTCTTCTCCTCCCTAATAGTCGTCTGGCTATACCCATCGAGTTGGAATTCCAGGTCACCTTTGGGGCCAGAGAAACCGGGATGCATGTTGCCATTTCATTCATACTATTGGCCTAAGTCATTTTATTCTGTAGGAACAAGCTCTGGGTTTGGGAAATGATTTTTTTTTTTTTTTTTTTTTTTTTTTTGCAGTACGCGGGCCTCTCATTGTTGTGGCCTCTCCCGTTGCGGGGCACAGGTCCCGGACGCGCAGGCTCAGCGGCCATGGCTCACAGGCCCAGCCGCTCCGCGGCATGTGGGATCTTCCCGGACCGGGGCACGAATCCGTGTCGCCTTCATCGGCAGGTGGACTCTCAACCACTGCGCCACCAGCGAAGCCCAAGAAATGATCTTCGCCAATGAGTTCATCAAGGCGCATCTGGGGAAGGAGGAACACCTACTGCTTGTGAAAGTGCCTCTTACCACCAGAGTAGTATTTTCGTCTCTCCATTCCATCTCTCATTGGAAAGTCAGTCAAAATCCCTGTGAGTTTTGACTGTGTTCCAACCGAAGGCCAGAATTCCAGACTACCACACCATGAACTCCAAGCCAGCATTACCCACACTTCACCTTGACAAGAAGGTCTCCTAGGAAGGCTCCACCCCCAAGTGTCCTATGGACCCAGGCAGGGAGGACTCTGTGCTTCTGTTTCTTCACTCACAAAAAAAAATAAACACACCCATCTCCTGCTCAGTGTACCCCTTAGGCAGAAGAAATGAGAAAGTGCTGGAGAAGTGTTTTGAAGCTGGAGGCAGAAGATGCCATGGAAGTAAACAGTAATTTTATTAATTGCCTCGAAATAGAAAATGTGGAGTTTAAATCAATGCTACTTTCTTCAGAGTAAACACTAAATACAACAGCCAAAGCGATATGGTTAAAATTAACTTGCAGTTGCTTTTCAAGCTGAGGAGAGAGAATTAAAAGCGGGGGGGATATTGCCAAATCTCATTTACTGCTTTCTTTCTTGTGAATAATATCTGTACATTCAGGTTTTTGTAAGACTTCTTGGTGGCATAGGAATCCCATTGCATCTGCTTATTCTTGATTTTTATCAATGGAAAAAAAATATTAAACTCCCACCCAACATGAAGTACCGTGATAATACCTACCAGGGCTGTTGCAGCATCCCCAGACTCTGGGGTCATCCTCCTCCCTCCTCCTGCCTTTCCTTCACTTCTCTGTGTGCATATTCACAGGGGTGTGTGTGCGTGTGTGTGCCTGCACATGAATCTCTTACTCTCCAGCTAGTGTGTGCAAAATGGTTGTTACTGACTGCTCACAGGATGCCAAACAGCACTGAATGGGTTAATTGGCATTTTAAAAAAGTAATTGCAAAGTGTAACCAGCAGGGTTATCACCAGAATTGGGAGGTGGAATGTAGGTCTCCCACCCACTGGAGACTCACATCTTGAAGAGCAGGCTGAAGACAAAAGCAATGCTACTGCTGTTTCTTGATTTTCCCTTTCAGCTGCAACTGCTCACCCCCAATGCTCTCTTTTGAATGTACTGTATCAAGCCAGTAGTTACAGAAGAGTAAGATGTGCTCTGTCCTGACTACAGAATTACCTTGGGATATGACTGTAGCATAAATATGCAGTAAATCATTATATGTGTGTGTTTCTTTACATCATGCATAATGTATATACACAGGACGTTTGGAAAAGAACTAAGAAATGACTGGAGTCACAAAGAAACCGATATATTTTAAGACATTTCTACGACTTTCAGTGTGAAATGTGAAATTTTAAATGGGTTTTTAAACAGGTTACTGTAAAGCACACATAAATGCCATTTACCTCAGATCATGATTACTGCAAAATAGAGATACAACCACCGAGGTGAACAGCTGCCACTGGTGCCCAACATGACTTCTTGGTTTAACTTCCAAAAGGAAGAATTTCATGGCAGTTAGAATGCCTGTCACTACACCTGAGTAAAAGAAAAACAAGGAAAGGCAACTATTAACAGGAGATTTCTAAATGGTATGGTAAGCGACAGGGGCAAATCATAACCTACCCTCTCTCAGGATGAAATGCACACTTGTCCAGGTTCACACCCTCCCACACAAATGTGCACACACACAGGCAACTGTGAACTCCAAGGAGTCAAGGCTATGTCTTCTTCTTTGTCTTTGCATCCCCTGAAGTTCTCAGCACAGTACACTAAACATAATAGCTGTTCCATAAACATTGTCAGATTCAATGGCTAAGCTAGATGGAACAGAATTACAAAAACATCTTTACTTACAATATTAAGGATTATCAACTTTGGCCACACCAGAATAGGCCAGAATCCAGGTTGCCTGGCTTAAAAAAAAAACAAAACAAAACTACAGTAACTCCAACTCTAGAGGAATAAAATTAAGTATATACTAAGAATGTATTTCCTTATAATAATAGTTTTCGATCAATGACCCTCTTCTTCCTTGATGTAGAAGAAAGTGTCATTATAAAGATATATAAAGATATATAGATCTCTCGAACACATGATGGATCTTTGCTATAAAAAGAAGAGATGATTTCAATCTACCCCCCACATCTTGCCCCTCACCCACATTGTTCAATTATACTGTCTGCCATTTGCCTGGTCACCCAATCCTAAGATTCTTGGCTGGGGAATAACCCATCATCTTAAGCATTGCTTGAATAGGATAGCCAGAGTTTTGGTATAATATGAGTAGGGCTGAGTGGTCTGGCAGTCAGAGAGCTGAAGTCTGGGCAATGTCACACACACACACACACACACACACACACACACACGAACACGCCATCCCACTGGGAAACTTTGAATTGGCCGTCCCCCTCTGCAGCAGCCTGCAACAGTGCACGAATCCACATCAGCTTCCCATCTTCTCTCCTGCAGGCAGCTTCCATCTTCAGAGAAACAAAGTAGGGGAGATTGAAAAGGATCAATACCTCTTCTGGTGCAAACAGAAGGGTGAACAGAACTGTATTCATTTTGGACTATGAAAATAGCTCCTTTTTACCTCTCCTCCTTTGCTATTTATAAAAGAAATCTCAATTAATAATATAATTAGCACCAATTTACTGCTCGGGGTAATTTCATTTAATCTATTTCATATCCATAGTCAATATTACAGCAATAAGCAGTTACATTCTTTTTTGGACTGGTGTGGAATTATTTGCCCACTTCTCCTAATGGCAATTCATACCCCACCACTGTCTATGTCCCCCTAACAAGTATGAATTTAAATGGTTTCCAGTGGAATTCTACTGTCAGTATTCTAGAACTGCTGGACCGCTGCTCCCTATTTTGCCTTCTGCATCTTTACTTACTTGTGCCCAGGCCTAATGCAGTATAATTGAAACAATTTTATTGTCTGGAGCTATTCATTCTAATGTTTCAATGACAGAAAATACTGGTCAATTTGACAAGTTAATATGACTTCAGTGGTCATTTGAACTCCTTTAAGCCATCGGGTGCTAAAATTGCTTGTCACCTCCCTTCACCTGAAACGGAATTCAACCAGTATGTAAAGTTGAAGGGGGAGGAGGGGAAGGGAGAAAGTTTTTCACAGAAATGCAGCTCTGTCAGGAGTAATTGCAAGTTTTGATAATTGATAGGAAACTGCCCCTTTTGTCAATGGCCGGATCCCTCTCAAAAGCAACACTTGACTCTCCCCATCACCACCCTTATGAAAAGCCCCTGAATTTTGTGTCTGGTCTCATATGCTAAAGACTTGACCAGTCTTTTCTCTCCCTATTCAAATATATGAAACACTCTCCTTAAAATACTGACTTCATCACTAAGGGATCAGATATGGTGACTTTTCAGGATGGCATTTAAAGGTAATTCTTTAAAACTTAAACAGTCCCGTGTTTCCCAGCAGCTTCCAACAATGGTGGTTGTGAACTTCCTATGACCCAAAACAATCTCATGCAACAAGATTTGCAGGTAACCTCTGAAAAATACAAAAACAAAAATGTGTGTGTGTGCCTTTCTGAGCTGTTCCTAAGTGACCTGAGAAGGGGTTGCTTTAAATAAAATGTTCTAAGTAAGTTTCCATATAAAGAAAAATCCACATTTTAAACTAAATAGCTTACGGGTTTATTTTGTCTAAATCAAGTTCCAATTGCCTTGTAGGACCCAGTGCTATTCTTTCTGATTTTTCCACAAAAAAATTTTGATTCTAAGGACATCACTGTGGGCCCAACCAAGATATGTCGCCTTCTCTTAACAATGGCAAAAGCATTCTAGAAAATCTGGGGTAGGATTCCTTTTTGAAAAATATCTTTTTAAACTATCCCATTCATTCCTGGGGGAACTGAATGTAACTTTGTTTCCTTAGGTAGCTGGTACCTGGCTTTCTAGGTACCCCATCTCCACTTCTAGGCTAGTATGACCACATAGCTTAGCACTTTGCTTCTATACTCATCACTTTGTTTTTTGAAGGCTTCGCACTCCTTTGCGTTGGAAAATTCCCTTGCTTCACAGCATCGACGTATGTCCTTTTGCCCACTTAGGGCAAAAGCATGTAAATAAGTCATGAAAAACATGATATTCAGCTAGAAAAGTCAAAATGGTTCTTAGAACTTTCAAAATGCTTTTTCTGCACCTCTGATGTTCTACAAAGATAAAATCCAATTTAAATTTGTTCAAAGAAATCATCAGAATAGATTTGTTGTCACTCCCACATATACTCTGTGGATGGATATATTAGAATATATATTTTAGGATTTTCAATTAAAAGCAATTCATGAGACCCTGATCGTTCCACTCATGATGGTATCTGGACCTGCATAGAGGCTAATGTTTTCTTCTTTCACATTTTTTTGCTTTTCCTTAGCGCTCAGACCTTCAACACAGGAGCATATACGCCAAAAGTGGTTCCTTGGAATAGAGGGTGGCCTAATTATTAAAAGAATGGACTTCCTGCCTGTGATGATCTGTCTATTTGTGTATAAAATCCTACAACTGTGAAAGGCCTCATGTACTGCAAAAGGGAAAAGAGGGGTGAAAAAAAGGGAAAAAAAAAATCAAAGTGCTCAGTCAAGACACATCAGAGAGATTACACAAGAAGGGAAGCCTAGTTTTCGAGCGCCCAGAATTCTTGACCAAAGAAGTAGTTAGTCCCAGGTCTACATCAAAAGAAAGCGTCATTCTGTGTCGTTGCTAGACTTTTCTGTGATGTTTTGCCCTTAGTCTCAGAGTAATCAAAAGTCATATTAAAAAAAAAAAAAGAAATAAAGGATAGGCTATCCCTTTAAAATTAGATCATCACTCTGTATTAATATGCAGAATGAGTTGTCAATTGACCAAGCAACAAATGTACTTCCTCGTATCCTCATTTTCACTTCTATCTATGAATATTTTAAAACCCTAATGTGCACTTGGCCATTTGGGTTTTAAGTGAAGACTTATCACAGTGTAAAACCCTTCATTTTTATCCCTTAGCTGAGGGCTTCTTTTTCCCTTTTCCAGGGTGTCATTAAAAATCTGATGCCAAGAGCCGGGACTTGGCAAGGTTTGCAATATAATTTGCAATCTGCAGTGTTTGCTGGCTAGCCCCCACCTGCCCCCCTCCTTTTTTTTTTTTTCCCCTTACCAGCCTGCCTGCTAGAGTCAATAGGGGGCATCGCTCATCTGTCTAAAAGAAAAATAGCAGCATACTAATTAGAATTCTATTTGCCAGAAGCCTCAGAGTTGCTGTGCTTATAGATTTCAAGCTTCTTTTGTTTGAATTAAATTGCCAACTTTTTTTTTTCCTTCCTTCTTTGCAGTAGCAGGAGAGAGCGGTGCCTTATTTGATTGAAGGGGGGACGGAGGGGAGATTGTGCGCGGGAAGAGTCTTAGCTATGGAAATGCTGAGGAAATGTCAGGGTTGTGTTTAAAAATGTCTGGTATGCTTTTCAGGGGCTGGCTCCTGTCTTTTGCAGCGTTGTTTTGGGGGAACTGGTGGGAAGGTGGAGAAGTTCAAAGGGCAGAGGCTAGCTCTCTAGCGGAGGCCCCCAGCCCGTGCCCCTTTGCCTGATGCTGAAATTCTGGGGGAGAGCTGACATACTTTCACCCCGAGAAAAGCCAGATGGTTCATGCTCGGATAAAACCTTGGGCTGGGATCACAAAGCTGGTTCATAATGGAATACAGTATCTCTTGCTCCGTTAGATATTTCTCCCAAAGGTGGGGGGATGGAGCCAGAAAAACCAGATGCAAAGGAAGGGCCATATTTAAAATCAGCCTGTTTTTATGACTCTTGCATAAAGTTGTCATGGTCCCTTATTAAAATGTCAGAATTTCCCATGAAGAATTTGAAAATAAGATCCATGTTCTATTTGGAAAATAACAAACCAGCAGAAAAATTGGGGTCCCAGAAAAGTACCCAAATATTTTGCTGAGGAATCCTACAATTATTCCATATAATCCCCTTGTCAGGAGTGTACCCCTGAAGGTCTGGAAATAACCAAAGGGAAGACTAGATACTTAGCAATTTCCCTCTGAGCTAAGCTAATAGAAAGGCTCACAGCAGCTCACTATTAAGTTAATTGTCCTTTGAAACACAAGAAACAAGAAACATAGACCCTATCCGAAGACTTACATACAGGACAATGAAATTTACAGTCCAAACGCAATTGTCTACAAAATAATGAGATATTTTATATATAAATGTGTAAAGATAAAGTTGCATTGCATGTAATAAAATTGTATTGACTGATACAATGTAGAGACTGGGGCTCCTATTTCTTAAGTCATTTTATCATGAGGAAAATACTTTGTTATAAAAAGCAGAATAGGGCCTCCCTGGTGGCGCAGTGGTTGAGAGTCCGCCTGCCGATGCAGGGGATACGGGTTCGTGCCCCGGTCTGGGAGGATCCCATATGCCGCAGAGCAGCTGGGCCCGTGAGCCATGGCCGCTGGGCCTGCGCATCCGGAGCCTGTGCTCCGCAACGGGAGAGGCCACAACAGTGAGAGGCCCGCATACCGCAAAAAGAAAAAATAAAAAAAATAAAAAATAAAAATAAAAAAAGCAGAATAGTTCATTTTTTGCATATTATACACGGACATTGGGGCTAGCTCTGGAATGCTTATTCAACCACACTCCCTCCCCACCGCCCCAACAAAATACATTTCTTACTGCTTGTTTCTGGAGTATGAGAGCCTCTAAAAGAGCTAAAAACCCAAACAGGAACTTCATGAATGGAAAAAAAAATGAATCATAACCTCAATTGTTAATGCTAACCTCTTAGCTATTTAGGGTAGCTTGTTTCTTTACCATTAGACACTCCAATTCAAGATAAAGGGATGAGATCTTATTTTTGTGGACCTGTGTATTACAAGGGAGCCAATTCAAAAGTAATTATCTCAAAGAAATTTGCCGAACAGAGTATCTGCATAAACTAAATGTGCGTACAGATGTTAGTAATGTGTTCCTTGGAATTGACACATTTTAATTGATGTAGTTTTGGGGTCTGGGTCTTGCCTGAGCAAGAACTTATTTTGCATATGTCATTAAAGCAGTAAACATTTCAAGATTTTAAAAAATGATTATTTCCTTAAAAACTCCCAGTTACAAGATAAATAAGTACTAGGGATGTAATGTACAATGTGATAAATATAATTAACACTGTTGTACAATATGTATGAAAGTTGTTAAAAGAGTAAATCCTAAGAGTTGTCATCACAAGGAAAAAAATATGTTCTGTTTCTTTAATTTTGTATCTGGATGTTCACTAAGCTTGTCGTGGTCATCATTTCACGATGCATGTAAGTCAAGTCATTATGTTCTACAGCTTAAACTTATACAGCACTGTATGTCAAATACATCACAATAAAACTGAAAGAAAAAAAGAAATTCTATGTCCTGAACTTCTTGTACTTAAATTAGTCATTTTTCCTTATACAAGTATTGCTTTCTCTTTCTATACATTGCTTTCAATTTCTTAATAATACTCCAAGCTGAGGAGCAAAATATTGATGCTTATGGTATCATGGAAAACACAGAGCCAACTCCACTCACATCTCTTTAAATTACTTTTCCAATTCTAAGCCTCCAAGAATCTATTCCTCCTTTATCTGTTCTTGTTATAAGAAGTGGCAGAATGACCCACAAGATGGCACCTGTCACCGGAGGATTTTTCCTGCCTTCTGCGGGCCAAATTTTTTTTGAACTCACTGTGACCTCTGTCACATCCTCAATTTCCCTCCACTCCTGGCTCTCTGTCTTTATTCCTTTCATGCAGGCCCAGGCCGTTTACCCGGTTTCTGAAATCTTTTCCTTCAAGAAGCCAAAGTAAAACTTCAGTTTGAAAGCAGGGCTCAGAATTCAGCATCAGCAGCGACAGGATATTGGAGGGTAGACTGCCTTCCACAGCTGCCTTCTTGAACTTGGAGTTTGTGACTGAACAGGTTGCTGTAAGATTGATTTTCCCTGTGGCACTGCCCTAACTCACACAGACTCTAGGCCTGGAGGTGAGGGAGCTGACTGCAATGCTGATGAGACTGTAGGGTTTGGGTTTCATTTAAGGCAAATGCAGGACAAATGGCTAAAATGGAAGTGTCCTTAGACCGGTCTGCTGCATTTTAAACCTGGCTAGAGTGAAACTTGCATCTACGCACATTAAATCTAGGTCCTGAGTTTGCAAAGGAGTCAAAAGTCTAATAAAGGGGAAGGATAATGTCTTTGAAGAACCAACAGGTTTTAAAGGGAAAAGGATTCATTCCTCAAGAGCACAAGGATGCAGAAAATTTGATAATGTGTTTGGCAAGTAAGTAACAGTTTCTATTTCTCCAGCCACGATAACTGTATGGTTTGGAGGAATCTGAATATCCAGGAATTTGTTAAGGAAATGATTCGATTTCAGTGTATTAAATCCGTTAGTGTGGGCAAAAGGATTCTGGAACTGTGTCGACCAAAGGTTAGTTTTATTATCAGAACCATGAAACGCTTTTAAATGTTAAAGCCATTAACTTATTATTACGAGGATGAGGATGATTACTTTATCCATATTCTTTGAAATGAACTCAATTCAAATAACAGAGGGTTTTTTCTTATGTTAATTAACTATACCATTCAAAATCATTAAAAGCCAGTCTGGAAAAGGGAGTAAGGTACAGGCAGGAGCTGGAGAGGGGGTATTGTTGGGGGAAAGCCAGTCATCCTGACTGGAGCAGTGGTTACAGCTTATTCTGGTGATGGCCAGAGAAAGTGACAACTCTTACGGACCAGTCACCTCGACCTCCCTCTTCCTCTTTCTTCACCCTTGCTTCGCAGTGTCAGAAAAGGGGAAGGAAGAAGCCTGCCACCGGCAAGGCACAGTGACCCATTGTATGATCAGATATGCCGACAGCCCCCCTCTTCCCTTCAGCCCCTGGGGTGGGGTCTGTGTCTGCCCATTGCCAAGCACTGCACCACTGAGTTCTCTCAGCATTTCAGTAATGGCCCTAGAAAGGGTCTTGAAGCAGTGTAATTAAACTCATCTACAGCTGGTGTAATGAAACAAATAAGAGAAAGGCATTGCATGTCAAGGACAGCTAACGTTTGTGCTTTTTTATAATTCTTTTTTAAAAAATCATTATTACCCTGTATTTCCTATGTGAACAACATTACTTCTGCTTCTTTTAACTCCCATCCTGCTCACTTGGGAGTCATTTTTAAGGTCAGCCAGTATACATTAATCCTGCCTCAAGTAAGAATTTACTCCTCATGATAGAAATGACAGGGCTGTACAATAACACATGAAAAAAGTCATTCATTATTTATTTTTAAAAAAGCAGAAGTGATGGGCTGTCTTTTTGTACATTACACACGTGCTAGATGACAACTTGTGTGTGTATGTTTGTGTGTATTGTTATGAAAGTACTATCCCCTATTATGTCTCCCTGATTTTCTAATTATTCTGGGATTTCTGCACCAGAGAAATAAAAAAAATAATAACATTTTCACAGCACTCGGATGGAATACCATTGAAACCTCTCCTTCGAATTTGCCCCCTGCTTACTTCTCGTGTTTGATGCTGTTCATCTCCCAATGGATGAGTCTTTTCTTTTCTTTCCTGAGAGACTGAAGCAACCAAGGAAGGGGAGGGGCAGAGGCAGGCAGAGGGTCAGGAAGGAGAAGCCGAGATCTTTACTGTGTGTTCATTTATCTGCCTCTAAGTAGGACTTGAATATAATTCAGGGAGACACTCCTCTCTCTTTTGAGCTGGGCATGAAAACAAGCTCATGAAATCAAACAAGAGGGCAAGAGCTTATCTTCCCCCAACAAATTTATCAAGAGAGAGTTTGTGGTGGGCTTATGAAACTGCCATAGAGGGACAAGGTAGAGATCAAATGTACTGTTGGGTAAGGAAACGAAGCACAAACTTTGCCCAGAGCTTGGGGACAATGATGCTCAAAGATTAACCCACCCTCTCAATTAACACCTCACATGAAAATCCCCGCAAGGTCATGGGATCTGTGCTTCGGTGCGGTCAATCAGCGCCGCCCGCCTCCATACAAACCAAGATCGAATGCAGAATTAACACCGGTCCCCAAGCCCTCGCTCACAGACTCACGTCAGATTAAGCCCTTGCACAGAGAAGATATGAAAAGCATTTCTAATTAGGGTCTGAGGTTACTGGTTAAAATGCAGTCGAGCAGTCTACCAACCATTCTTCTCCTTTTTTATAATTTTAATTAAACTCAGATACTATTTAATTCCTACCTGCATAGATTTAGTGCTACTTGAATGCAAACCTGATAAAGAATACTCCTGATCCCCACTTAACTGCCACAAGGACTTATTAAAGAGGGGGTGACTGTCTCCTAGATCTTCCAGGAGTTCCTTTGCAATAATTACTTTTCTATCAAATGAAACGCATAATATTTTTTTCGTAAATAGGTTTTTTTTCCCTGTGAAACTTTGACTTCCTTACTCTCTTGACAAAATTGTAATTATAACTTCACCTTAGGGGTTACTTTACCATCAGGCTAGCCATTAGAATGCTTTCTCTTACACACCAAAGCTCTGTTTCCTCATGGCTTATAGAATGTTGAGATGGATGCACAAATTTTCGCACAAATGGATCACTAATTATACATGGATGTGTTGCTTCTGCACTTAAAAATACAATTGATCAGATACTGTTCGAATTCTTAGAAATTCCGCAGCGTGTCTGAGTCCTTCTGTCATTGTCTGATTAGTAGTCTAGAGTCTTGGTACCAATTTTTAATATCTGCAGTGACCCCAGATGCCTTAAACAACCTCTTCAGCATACTAAAGCCGTGTTCCTCCAAAGTACATGTCTGAATAATTCAGGATCTGTAAAGGCAGTTTTGCCCTTATGAAATTATTTGGGCAACTTTGGGATTCTAGAATTCATAAGGCTAGTTTTCTTTCCATGGCCATTTTATTATTCTCCCAATGGTGGTTTCAAACAACCATTGCTTCAAAACTATTGTTCTAATGTCTTGTTGGAGTAAGAACAATATCAGAAATTTTCCAAATAAGTTCCCATTTTAAGTACTTGTAGCAGAACTCCTCCTTAACCCAGCAGCATTACTCAGACCTAAAACATCCTAGCTACTGGGTAGAAGTTAAAACACCTTCTCATGTTTCATTTTTTTAAGTGTATTTGCCATTTTTAGTAGAGAAAATGACATCAAGAGAGAATGTGCTCTCATTTGACAATCCATTTTACATTTAAGTCAAAACATTTTGAATAAAATATGGTATAAGAAAATGTGCTTAAGATTTTAACTCATTTGATACCAATGTAAACACAAGATTTGAAAACGTTTGGAAGCTTAGAATTAAAAAGAGCTTTAGGGATCATGACATCCAGAATTTTAAGTGACTAAAGTAATTTCTTATTCCTCTCTTTTATTTTTGCTCATAAGCCCCAGAGCTCAGAAATACTCCCAAATGGATAGACTCTCAATAGTCAGCTTGTGCCCTGGGACTACGGCATTAGCAGGGTTATGTTCAGTTTACAAAAATGTACAGAAGTCCTTTTAGACTCTGCTACAAAGGGCTGAGTCTTAAACCAAGCACTTTGTCTGAGACTTCAGACATGGAGCTGTCAAGTCCGCACAACTTTGGTCAACAGTAGCTTTGCCCTATCTAAGCAGGAAGCACAAGAATACTCTGCGCAGCAAGAGAAGGTGGCTGTGATACTGTAACTCTGTCTTCCCAATGTCTCTTTTCTTGGTCCCCTCTTTTCTGTCCCCACCACCACAGGTTTATGTCCCTCATTACCCATATGTCACCTGGATTAGTGCAAGAGACTAATCACTGGCCTCTCTTATTTTAATGTCTTTCTCCTGTATTACATTTGATATTCAACTGACAATATTTTCTTCCTAAAAGAGAGACTTTGTCCATAACCTTTTATGGCTTCCATTTCCTATAGAATATCTTCACATTTGTTCCCTACCTACTTTTCAAACCACATCTCATAAACCTGCATGAAGCTATCTTCCAACCCTGCCTATATATGCACAGAAACTTGACTACACCCGAATTTCCCAACCTCGAAGCTTTGAAAAGCAACACAGAAACATTATAAAGAACAGATTAGCATTTCACTCCCCTACTTCCTAGCTGAGTTACCATGGGCAAGTTAGTTAACCTCTCTGTGCCTCACTTTCCTCATCTGTAAACTAAGGATTGTATCTGTACCTACTTATGGAGTTGATGTGAAAAATAAGTGGGTTAGTACATGAAAAGGGCTTAGAATAATGCCTGGCACCATGGAAGCACTTCATTATAGCTATTTTTTAGTATTATTCAGCCACTCTTCCCTTACCTGGAAAATTCTACCCTCTAGTGTATGCCTGTCGAAGACCCAGTGGTCATTTAAGACCCATGTCTCCAAGAAACCCCCTTTGGTACTCTCGTTCAGAATTAGAACTCATTCTCTCCTATATGTTCCTTCTAGCATTTAACATATTCTGCCATTGATTACAGTCGCCTGTGTAGGTCAGTGGTTCTCTAGCTGTATGCTCTGAACCCTTAACAATTTGCTCCAAATTTTGATCAGTGAGTAAAATGTTCTCCAGCTACAACTGAAGATGCCTCTTTCTGGGGCTGGGTCATACAGAACTAGAGTGTGAGCTCCTGGAGGGCAGCCTGCCTCTATTTCATCTTTGCATCTCCCATAGCTCTGAGCACAGCGCTGTGAGCAGAGAAGAAGCTTGGTAAATGTTTGTTAAATTAAATCTCAGGCAATTTGCTTCAATTTACTTAGAACTCCCTGGGTAAGTAATCAGTTCCTATACCATTCAATAAGTTTTTAATAGCATTTACATTGGACTCTCCGTATAGGCTAATCAGAACCAGCTCTCCTAACTCCCTGGCTTTATTCTCGGGGATTTCAGACAGACTCAGGTTGTGCCTTTGCCCATCCTAACCAAGGCTGATACTGAATGGGAAAGCCCTGACTTTCTCTCCCATTTGTAAAACAGTCATTACAGAAAGAGATTCACTTGACAGACCTATCAAGTCAAAGATTTGATATACATGGGACTATATTCCCAATGAATGAGCAGTTGTCTAAATTGCTGAAATGGACTGATTGCTTTGTAGAAGGCTCCATACCTTTAGAATTTAGATGACACCATTTTGGGATTTGTTGAAAAGTGTCTAGTATCTGAAATTCAGACAAAAGCACACAAAAGTTAAACCCAAGATTATTACAAATGTGTCTAACTATTCTGCTCTATGAACATTATATCTGACCTAAAAATGAGTGGAATTTACTTTGAATTTTAATTCATTTTCTGTTATTTTTTTCTTTTACAATTTATATTAAGTTCCACAATAGCCAAATACTGAGAAAGAAGACATTAGAGGTATAGGTTCTAGGTAAACAGAAAAACAAATGAAAACTTAAATGATGACCAAACATAGAGAAAATATTTTTTGAAGATCAAGTGCTGTCAATGGGATCCTGAAAAAAGTCTTTAAATGTATAAAATTTTCCCTAGGTATCTTGTTTGAAAAGATATTTCTAAGTTTCCTTGATTGAAATTAATGTTTATTTGATTAGTTTATATTGATTAAAGATGATTTAGAAAACATAAAAATTATATAAATGAAATAAATCCCTTTAAATATAACACCTGGGAATTAAAACTAATGTTGAAGAAACATTTACCTTGCTCCATGGTCTTGCTTAAATTATCTCAGTTCTCACAACGGTTTCCCAAATTAACCAATTATGTAATATCCATTCAGATAACTAAATGAGTTGACTTTCCATATGAGATAATTAGCTACAAATAGTGAAATTTTGAAAGAGCTCTTACTATCATATATGACAATTAAGACTCCCATTGTACAGATAATAATACTGAGGTTCAAAAAGAAGTAATATGCCCATTGCTGCACATTTAGAAAACCAGAGGGTCAGGATTAAAACATGAGCATCTCTTTCTGAAGTCTAAGTGCTTTTCCCTACACATGTGTGATTCTTTCCTCAAGGATTGTTTTATTTCTTCATTCATTCAAAAAATATTTATCAGGAGCCATCTATATAGCAGGCATTATATTAGGCTCTAAGAATACACCAGCAAATAAAACAAATTCCCACCCTGCCTGAGTTTATTTTCTAGTGGGAGAAGCAAATAACATATTAATTCTCAGGTAACAATAGCAGCTATGAAGAAAAATTGAGCAGAACAGAAGTCTAAAGCCAACGGGAGTGGAGGAAGGGCTATTTCTGGTGGGTGGTCAGGTACTCTTTGTTTGAAGACCATTTAAGCAGAGACCTGAAGGAAATAAATCACCAGTGCCAATTCCCTCCCCATGTGCACCTAAGAAATTAATAGTCAGTTGAAGAAGCCATTCAAGTAGAGATCCTCAAAAATAAATATTAATACTACACAAAAGCAAATTAACCGTCACGGCTTGGCCTGTGTATATGATATATACCTACGTACAGTTCCGGTGCATACAGCTAAAGGTAGTTGGATCTAGTAACTGGGACTAAATCACTATTCTTAGGATTTCTAATCCCGTTGTTGTCTTGTCCACACAAGAAAATTAAAAAGCAGGGTTCCTCGCCCAGTAGGAGGCTGGTAGAATGCCAGCCATGCATAGTCACCACTGCCCACCTCTTCTGCCATGGCCTGAGCTCGGTTTGCTTGTATGTCTGTCTCCCCCTCAGACTGACAGCCCTTGAGACAGGACCTTATCCTCTGCCTAATTTAACCAGATCTGACGTCCATCGTATAAATGGACCCCTATGAAATGTTTATTAAAAGAGAGATTGAAATGAATGTGGACAAGTTTTATGCAGCTAAATATTCACAGAAGAATAATATTGACCACTTCTGCTGTACGTATAATGTACATATACATTAAAGGGCATTGGACTCTGGTCCTTCCACAAAATTGTTTAGTAGGTGTGATCACCACCACCACCCCCTATTATATACAAGTGAACCTCAAGGCTGGGAGGAGCCAGGAAATGGCAGATCAAGAGAAAGATCTTGCCCCTCCCTGGACAGGAGATGTTGGTGACGGTGACAGACTCAGCTTTTCTTTCTCACTGACACTCTGCTTCCTGGTGTCTAATCTTGAAGTCATAACAACAAGCCGACGTTGCATTTTACTACATGGGAAGTGGAGAACTAAGCATCATGGTATGATCTTTATTGAACTAACCCATATTGCCCATAATACTGTCCACTACAATTTTCCCTTTGGTCATTACAGCCTCAAACGCAGAGGAATTTATAATGACACAAATAAGTGAGGCCCTAGAAGTGAGTACCAGAGACATGTGAAACCTGGGTCTACAGAACTTTCCACCTTTGTGTAAATGTCTACTGATAATTAACTCAACAAAGTGCGTGCCTAAAATGGATGTTCCACTTGTTTTTCCATCCCGGCATCCATTTGACTCAAGGACACACATTATATGCTCAACATTTCAGATTAATGAGCATAGGCCCACAGCACAGCCAGGTTAATATATTTCCTCGTTGTTGAATCTGATCGTCTCCATCTGATATATCATGCATTAATGTCCCAGGAGCTTAAGTTGCTAACAGAGTAAATAGGAAAATCATAAAAGGTTTTATGTCTCATAGAGGCTTTATAAAGCAAAATCTGCATAAAGCAATATTTGGCATCATAACAACAATAATGATAACATAATAATGATGGGCAATGCTCTATCCAATGTGTAAGTAATATTTTAATTATTTTTCTCCATAATATCCGCATCCCACTGTGCAGAGTAACTGCATCTAGTAATTTTCAAAGATGACAAGATTACCATTATTAATGTTCTAGGATCCATGTATTTATTTTTTAATGTTATTAATGCTACTAATGCTGATGAATATGAGAGTCATTATGAGGTAAGGAGGTGGTTTGTTCTGATGATTCCACTTGGGTCCCTGGAATTTAACATTCCATATTGATTAATAATTTATCTGTGGCTGGAGCCAACTTTTAGTGTATCCCAGTTGTGTATCCACATGTATATTTATGTCTACTAAATTATTTTAAAGAGCTCTAAAACTAATTGCCCTATTACCTCACACAGATAGTTTAGATTGAGATGGATAGAATTATAGAAATTATAAATGTCAGAGCACTTATTTTTAGACTTTTTTTTAAAAGAGAATGTTGCTTTTACTGGCAGAGGGAATTATAAGCCATCACCTTCTCAGCCCTGGATCCCAAGGAGATCGTCTGTTAAATTTATGGAACATTTTAAAATAGTTTAGTTTCCCCCAAATTCTAGGCTGACCATAAATATAATGTATCTCATGGTTTAAAGCTCTGTTATTCAACACGGTAGCCCCTAGCCAAATGTGGTTAACTAAGAGCTTGAAATGAGGCTGGTCTGAATTGAGATGTGCCATAAAGGTAAAATACTCTCTGGGTTTTGAAGGCTTAGTCCAAAAAACCCAGATCTCATTAGTAATATTTTTGTATTGATTATATGTTTAAATGACAATATTTTGGACAGATTGAGCTAAATAAAATATTATTTACATGTCACACTTTTTTCTTTACTTTTTAAATTCAGGTGCAAGGAAATTACACATGTGGCCCACATAAAATTTCTATTGGGTAGCCCTGCTCTTGAGTTCCATCTTTGTAACTTGTCATCAACCCATTTTCCAGATGAGAAAGTTGAGTTCACAGAGATCGTATTGGGGATCTGAATTCAGCCAGCAGCTTGACTTTAGAAGCTGTATTCTTATCCCCTGTGCCACATTCCCTTAGAAATGAGCTGCTGAGTCTCTGCAGTTTGGCTTCTTTTTGGGGGATACCCTGAGCTTTGTGGCTGATGGGAGACAGCTAGAGCCATCAATACTCCAGGACCTGAAGAAAGGTTCCAAACAGGCCTAAACAACTCCAAGGAAGGACAGGAACAATCTCTGGCATATAAAAATACTCTCAGCTGCAATGTGGCTTGTCCCTAAATGAGGACAAGGCCAACTTTGGCCGAGATCATTCCACAGGGAAGGCGGGAGCTATCATCATGCTCTTCGGCCGCATATTTGCATCAGTGACTGGCACTCTATTAGGATTGGTATCAAGGGGGTGGGATCCTGGTTTCCCTGGATTTGGGCCTTTCACGCCTTCTGATTGATAGCTTCTACTTGTAAAGCGGTCACCCGCGCAGCTGTCTCCTGTTCCTGTCCGCCTTTCCACTGTGGTTGATGCAATTCTGGTTTCATTCGTCAGCCCCCTTGAATAGCAACATCCTCCAGTTGGAGGAAAACCTGCTGTTGCCTTGCAGGGCCCGCATTTGCATGCATGCACTGTCCTGCCAAGCGCTCCGTGGCACTGTGTCTGCCAACTGACAGGCAGCCTGTGGATCCCATCCCTGATAAGTTTTCTAGCTTCTCAAATTATCTGTGTTTTACTTCACTTTCATGCTCAAAGCATAACAAATTTCTTTGATATGTTTCTGCGTGCTGTGGAATGCCAATGGCATCAATTGAACTGTATCGCACCACAGAAAAGCTGTTTTTGCAGAGCCTTCATTGACCATAAGCTATAAATATCTGCTGTTTCATAATGTCTTTGATTGCTACGTAAACTCTGATCATTAAACATTGATCAAAGATGTGTTGGGATCAAATGGCATTATGCTATGATGATATTCAAGTGCAACAGGCAAGGGTCAGGATTAGGTGTCCTGCATATGCCCCTACTCTCATTGTGGCAAAGCTGCCAGTGGACTCAGATACATAAGCTTTTGTCCTTCAGGGTGATTTTAATGAAATGCATGGTGGTGCTAGACTTTTCAAGGCTTATTATATATTTCTTTAGGAACTTAAAATTTTCATATGACTACTTCTGCGTTTTGCAACATTGTAGAGAAAAATTAAAGGTTGAAAAATAAATAGATAGTTAGACAAGAAACCAAGATAGATAGATAGATAGATAGATAGATAGATAATAAATAGTCTTCTTTACTTTTAAATATTTTTTGTTTCCTTCTTATATTGACAAACATATAATATCTGTTGACTGTGGAAAATTTGAAAAATACAGGAAAAAATTACCTCAGGCCTAGGAACCAGAAATAATCCATTAACATTTTTTGATTCTTTGCTATGCACAAAGACTGTTTTTCAAAACATTGGACTATGCTAGGCATTTGTCCTCATCCTACTGCCTTTAGCACTCTTTTTCACTTTGATACTTATCCTGAACATTTCTCTCTATATTAAATATCTTTCTATAGATGTTAATTACCTTGATTGTGGTAATGGCTTCATGAGTATATGCATATATCAAAATTCATCAAATTGTATACATAAGAGATGCATAATTTTCTATATATCAATTACACTTCAATAAAGCTCTTAAAATATTCTTTTATAACTTCTGTTATAATAATTGTAAATCCTGTGGATGTATCATAATTAATTTAACTAATTGCCTATGGTTGAACATAAATATTTTTTTCTTCGTCTCTGTAAACTATCTAGTTTATTGGGGATCACTGAACAGAACACAGGTTGAGATAGGCTAATGTAAATTAAATAAGTAGTTTAAATATCAACTTACCTAAAGACAACATTTATATTCACATCCAACTTGTAAATGGAAACAAAATTTCTAAGTCAATTAAAGTTTGTTGGGGGTTTTCAAAATACACTATTTTTGTTCTTGTTCAGTTAAGCAAAGTCATATTTCCTGGAAGAATTCTCTCTCCTACATATAGTTGAGGTCTCTTTAACATATGCTGCCTTCCATTCTCCCAGGAAATCAAGTTTATCCTGATTATTTACCTCTAGAATCAGAGTTTTCATTTGTAATAACTCCAATTTAGATGTTAGATCATTAGCAAACTTCCAGAGTAATGATCAGATTGTGAATGTGCTATGTGATTGGGCATTACAATCATTTACTGTTCAATACCTTTGATGTCAAAACAACTGAATCAGTGTGAAAGGGTTGCTCAGTATTGTAATAAAAACAGGATCAGTGACATTTAGTCTAGTGAAGAGAGCATTGAATAATAAGTTAGTTCTTTCATCTGAAAAGAAAGAAGTTTAACTAGATGATCTCTAAGTTATTTTCTTCCTCTGAAATGCTATCTGTGGATACTTCAATCCTTCACTCTCAGATCAGACATCGAACACACTGAATAGGCTTGTCTTAAAAAATAAAGACCACATTTAAACATGTGAAGTGTTTGGAGATATCTATATAGACAGACAGGCAGACAGACAGACAGGCAGACAGATAGATAGATACAGAGATACATAGATGATAGATAGATACAGAGATAGATACAAAGATAGATAGAGGTGGAGATGTTATTAACATAGTTTATTAACCAATAAACTATGACAGAAGTGATGCTGCCTGAAGTGGTGTTTTATACCAGAGCCTTGATAAGTCCTATAAGCAGATTTTGCACTCTTAGAAGCCAGCTGCCAGGTTAGAAGTTGAATACCATCAGACTACCATGCTGTGAGGAAGCCCAAGCAGCCTATTTATATGCCTGGAGGAGGGATGGGGTCCCAGACAACAGCCCCAGGTAAGATCCCAGCTAGCACTAACAGCCAGCCATGTGGATGAGGCCATCTTGGACCTTTCAGCCATCTGACCACCTGAATGAAACCATGCACAGAAGGAGAAATGCCTGGTCCACTCACCAAATCACAAGAAATAATAATTGCCATTGTTTTAAGCCCCTATGTTTTGGGATAGGTTGTGATGCAGCAATAGAGAATGATATATGTTGACTGCTATGGGGAATACAGAATAGAATAAGATGTAATTTTTTCACATTTGCCTAATGACGATCACATATATGTACATATGTATGTGTGTGTGTACACGACTTTCTCTCCACCATAGTAATAAAGATAAGAATCAGCTTAAAAAGAAAACCACATGGATTGACTTGGACTCTTTCCCATTGGAGTGGTTATGGGATTCATTAAATTCTTGACTTAACATGAGGAATATTTGGTTTATGTTGTTCCTGTGAAAGATTCAAATCAACAGACTCATGAATACACTTTTCGCTCTAGGTCAGGAGAAACTGTGCTCCACGGTAACACAGTTAAATTGAGTGGAATTCGTGCTCACCAAGTTCCGGGATACATAATATGTGTGATAACCACGTCTGACGTGACAGAGCCTGATGGGCTGCTGGATGGAAATAAAGCTGCCAGCTTCTGCCATAGAGGAGGACAACAGGCATTTCTATTCCTCCAACAAGCCTTCAGCCTGCCTTATAAGCTGATTTATCTCACTTTGAATATGAGCAGGGACTTCCTCTGAGATATGGTCGGAGAGCGGTCATGGACCTCTCTTCTTATCTCTGTCTCTCTATCCCTCTCTGTCTCTCACCCTTCTCTCTCTCCACCTAGTGAGATAAGCTGCATAAACAAAATCACAACCACCCCACAATTTCACCAGCAGCAACGAAACAAGAAGAGGTACTATCTTATCCCATATGCTTCCTAACATCCCAGCCAAAGAAAGAGACTTCTTGCCTTAGCGTGATGTAGTGCTAACCTTGCCCTCAGTCTCCATCTTCAAAAGAAATACCAATTGTGTAGAATTAGAAACACCCTCTCTCTGGTTCAATGCAAAGATAAATCACAGGCTGTGCCTGTAGCAGCTCTTTTTTCTCCACATTACCTGCTGTTTCCTAGAAACTCCCATCCATAAAACCTCACCTGCCGACATGTTATAATTCCCAAGATAATAGCTCATCTAATATTAGTTTTGCTTTTAGCAGTTTTTACAGATTCAACGTAAGAAACATCCATATTCTAACAAGTAGGCTGTTTTAAAATCACAGTGTAGGTTGGGTCAAAGCCCATCCACATAAGTAGAAGATTTTAGCACCAGGTATGGGGTTGACTATGTGCTTGGAATTGGGAGCAGAGGATGGTGACTCACCACACTTTGGAGGTATGTTGCTCCCTTCCCTCCTACTGTATATATGACCTTCATAAAGAGATTTCTGCTCTGCTACCTTTGCTTCCCTGGGGTGTTTTCTGAAATGGCTGGGCTTCTGGCTCTATTTTTCTTCAATTGTCTGGATGAATGGGTTTGATCTCTAAGATGCCCGAGTAGGAAATGAGTCACTTGCGCTTTTCAGGCCCCTCACAACTGACCCCAAGACCACCACACATCTACCAGGCCAGAGTGACACTCCCAGTCAGCTCATGCTCTGTAAGACTCCCTCCTCCTCCAAGCTCAGATGAATATCCATATGTTCCACCATGCACCAAAAGGAGACTCTTAAAAATGAAGAGCACAGAACTGAAATCCAGTATCCCAGTTGGTCATCTAACTATTGGTACTAACCTTTGTCTTCTGTTTTGAATTACTACTGCAATGGAGAGAGAGACAGACAGACAGAAAGGAAAGAAAGGTGAACCAGAAGAGAAATAACAGGAATTGGCTGATGAAAAAAGATGGAAGGTGTGGGTACATTCAGTAATTAGAATAGAAAAGTACACACACCCAGCTGTCTTGAAACTATATTTTCTGTGCACAAACAATACTGGTCAACTCTTTGTTGTTATTGTTGGCATTTGTTGAGGGCTACAACTGACTTACAAGAAAATAAAATCCTACAGATTTGGGCTCAAGATAAGTCAGGTTTGCTTCTGAAGGTCCATTGTCCAGAATAACACCTAGCATTTAGTAGCACCCAGTTAAATATTTGTTGATTGATTGACTAATGGTTTATGTATTTTAAGTATATAATCTTTAAAGTAATTTAAATTAATATGCAAGAACTTCTAATAAGTACATGAATTCTCATTCTACTAGGTAAATAGACAGTGTAACAATGTCTACCTTTCCTCCTGTTTGGCCACTGTTTACACCAGCTTGATAGAAAATGCTTCCACTTCCCTGTAGAATTTTGTGTGAACAAATTGCATATCTATAAAATTGTGTGTGGGTGTGTGTCCCTGTAAGGTGTTAAGCAGTTATTTATAGAGGGAAGATTTTTCACCCTCGATTCTAGGGGGCATTCTGTGTCTGTTCCCAGAAGTTGTCAATAAGTTAAGTTTTATAAAGCAAGTGATACTGAAACACAACATAAGTTCCCTATAAAAGAAACCTCGTGATGAATGTTTTTGGAATGTTAATAATAGCCACCTTTGCTTCTAAGACTGAATTTTTTAATATAACACAGTCTTAAAGGTTTAAAACATTTGCATAGCTAGATTTTAAAACATTTATTTTTATCATAAATGAGCATTATTTATACACCCTGCCATATAACACCACTTTAAAATCATGAAACAGCTTTATTGAGAGTTAGGCATCATGTAACCTAAGAATTTGTATCTATTTTGAACCCTGCATTATATTTCTAAACTTTGCTGGGCTTGAGGAGACTGAGGAAAGCATTCACTCATATTTTCGTTAACTTTAATAATTACTTTTATATTAAGGTATACTTGATATACAACATTTTATTAGTTTCAGGAGTACAGCATAGTGATTTGATATTTGTGTATATTGTGAAATGATCACCACAATAAGTCTAGTTAACATCCATCACCACATATAGTTACAGAATTATTTTCCTTGTAATAAGAACTTTTAAGATTTATTCTCTTGGCAACTCTCAAATATACAATACAGTATTATTAAATATAGTCACTATGCTGTACATTATGACATTTATTTTATAATTGGAGTCTACCTTTTGACCTTCACCCATTTTACCCTCTCACCTCCTGCCTCTGGCAACCACAAATCTATTCTCTGTATCTGTGAAATTACTTCCTTTTTAAAAATTACTTTTAAGTCAAATCTTAGTTGTTTAATAAAAAGTGAAATCTTGCTTACAATTAATAAAGATGAAGACCATTAAAATTTTAAGATTTATTCAAAATCTATATATGTCTTTTTTAAAAAAACACCGGGAGTGGAAAGGAGAGTAATATTCTAATCATGGTGGTATAGGAAACAACAGCTTTGGACACAGCATGCTGAGAGATGCCATAAGGGCCCATTGGGACCCATGCTTTTCTCCACCTGTCCTGAACCCCCCACCATAAGAGTTCCTATTGAAAGTGAAGATGGTGTCTGGAAGGTCAATGTTAGGATCCACCAGTTGCCCACAAGTGGCAGATGCACATGAGCAGGGGATCATCAGAAGATCTGACTTGGAGGCCTTAAGAGAACGACTCATAGAACACAGGAGCATCCAGGAGGGGTTGGCATGACTATTCCCAGAGCAGAATATAGTACCTGGTACGTAACAGAAATTTCATCATTTTTAAATTAATGGCTGCACAAAAGCACATAGATCTAGGTTAGGATGCTTCAGAGTTGGGCGTTGAAGCAACCAAAGGCTCTGGGTACAAGGGAAGGGGTCGGGGGCTAGGTAATAGCTGAGCTGCGAAAACAAAGAGATGTTAAAACATAGTGACTTAAATAACATGGAAATTTATTTCCCTATTGCATAACTCTGTAGGTTGGAAGTTGACAGGGTGGAGCAGCCCTCTGCCTCGAAAACCATTTGTGGCCTCAGGTGCCTTCTATTGGTTGTACCACTTATCTCCCCAGGTGTCACCTTCCTCTGGGTGGAAGGACCTGGGTCACTGCTAAGAACACGTCTGTATCTTACCCTGAGGGAGAGGAGAGAGAGAAAAAAAAGGAACCCATTTCCATGTTTTAAGGTCCAGACCCAGAAGTGGCACACATGACTTTTACTTACATCCTGTTGACTACATCCAACCTTCAGAGAGACTGAGAGATCCCATCTCAAGTGCTCAGGTGGGAGGTCATGTGCCAGCAAAAACTCTATATCTGGTGGAGAAGAGGAGAGTGGCCAGAGGTGGGTACATACTAGTCTCCCAGGTTGAGGAACAGGCTCTGAATGTCTACTTGGTCTTTGCTGTGGAGTAAAAACTCTTTTTGGTCATTTTTCTCTGAAGTTCATCTTCCCCAGGGCTGCCAGGTACCAGTGTAGCCATCAACTTGTCCATGGGTCATATGGTCCAAGGACTGACAACTTCCTAAGACAATCCCCTGCATGACAGCATCCAATTAATTGAAGTCGACTATTGATGAGAAGTAAAGGCATTGTTTAAAGTTTCAGCACTGTTTTAATTTTTTTTTACTTTTTTGCCTTTTGAGGAAACATCTTTGACATTGTAATTCTGAAAATGAAGTAAACACTCTAGTCAGTTCTTTTCCATTTACTTATATTTGAGAGAGTTGGCCGCTAAACTAAAAGGCACTAATGTATTCCCCTACTCCAAATAGATCAAAGAAAGAAAGAAAAGATATTGCAAGTAAAGTTTTCAAAGCTTTTTCTTTCTTTTTTAATTTTTTTTCTTAAGCTGGTTATTTAATGGAAATGGCTACTATGCAGTCCACAGATTATCCTTATTAAAAATTAAGGGAAATCATTTGATGCTTTGTAAAGAGTAACTTTGTGACTTGCAAGTAATTTTAATCCAGGTGCTTCATAAAGGTGACATTCTAGGTTACTGCTTTTAAGGCAGGAAGTTCATACTTGAATGTGGGAGCTGCCTTAATGCCAGGTAATGTAACTGCTGCTGAGACTCAGGTGAAAAAATGTCTTAACCTTCTTAGCAACCAGCATGGTCACTATTACTATTTACACTTTTATCTTTTTATAATGTGTCCCACCTTTAAACTTGTTTGTCTTAATTTTGGAGAAAACCCTTCATTACCTTGGGAATGCTGTCTACACAGATTTTTATTCATGAAGAAGATTTCCTTCCACTCTTTTCCAAGGACTGGCATTTACTCCCTACCTGAGTGACACCTTTGCACATTGTCCAACTGCTAACATATATCTGCTATCCTCCTGGTGAACTACTGAAAGCTTGATACGGTCCAGCTGATGGTGATAAATAAAATGAGGATGTTCCAGCTGGCTTAGGGTCGCCTCAGACTCCCTTTGTCTGCTTCCTGACAGACTCTACCCAAGGAGACTCTGAGAAGTCATTTCAACTCATTTTTAGCAGGGAAGGGTGTACTTAGAAACTTCTATCCCTGAAGGTCTGATGGGTTTTCTAAACCGTGTGGAAAAGAGGATCCAAGGAAAGGGCCTGTATTCATTTTTTATTGGTGCCATAACAAATTACCACAAATTCAGAGACTTAAAGGAAGGCAAATTTATTATCTCATAGTCCACATGAATTTGTCTGGTTGCTCTGCTCTGGGTTTCACAGGCCAAAATCAAGGTGTCACTGGCTGAGCTCTTATCAGGAGGCTCTGAAAATCGGCTTCTAAGCTCATTCAAGTTGTTGGAAGAACCCAGCTCCCAGCAGTTGTAGCACTGAGGTCTCCATTTCCTTGCTGGCTGTCAGCTGGGGGCTGAGCTCTCTGTCTAGTCCATGCCCCTCAGCCCCTCTTTCTCAGAGTCAGCAATGACCTCACACTTGGACTCCTTCTGACTTTTCATTCTGCAGCATCTCTCTGTCTGCAACTGGAGAAAGTTCTCTGATTTTAAGGGCTCATGTGAAGAGATTGGGCCCATCCAGATAATCCAGGGTAGTCTCCCTACTTTAAAGTCTATAAAAGCACAGGAAAATACAATCATTATTTTATAATAACTTTAAGTGGAGTATAATCTATAAAAAATATGGAATCACTATGTTGTACACCTGAAGCTAATACAATATTGTTAAGTCAACTGTACTTCAATAAAAAATAAATAAATAAAATAATAAAGTCTGTAACCTTAATTACATCTGCAAAGTATCATTTGCCATGTAGTAGAACATATTCATAGGCTCCAGGGACTAAACCATGGAATCTTGGGGGGACCATTCTGCCTACCACAGAGCCTGGCTGTATAGATAATAGAACACAGTTTTCCTCTAAACTGGGAAGTCACACCTAGGCATGGCAAGACTTGAGGGTGGGACAGGGTGATGGCAGTCAGACCATGTACCTGAATCTCAGAGAAAGGGAAGGCAAGAAAAGAATGGTCATTTACAACTGGCCAATTATTGTTAGAAAAGGACAAGATCTTAGCTGGATATGGTCAGACTTGCTTTGTGATAAGCTGGAACTTACATTTTAAGATATATTTTGGTCTTTTCATTCATTTATTTATATGATTATTTGGCAAGCTAGACTGCTAATAAGCCACTAGTTGGTTGTTACTATACTCATTTATTTATCATTCCACATTTTTACAGAGGATTGAGGTAGTCTACAATAAGTATATACAATAAATGAGGCAGGATAGCAATAATAATAAATCCGGAGAAAGCTTCCTTAGGGATATACAACTGTCAATGAGAACTTAACTATCAGATGACTTACAAATACAGTTTATGGTATCTAGACTTTGTGGGAGCATGACATTATGGGTTTCCAGCACTCCATCCCACCACTAAGAGAGAAAGTGAGATGAAGTCCAATTTTTGTAGCCCCAGTAATAGAGAATGGCAAAGGAATACAAAGAGATTTTGTTGGACAAAGCAAAACAATTTTCTCTGAAGGGCCTGGAGTGATATACCCTAGAATCCCACTATCCTTTGTAGTTAGACCCACTTAACAGTTACCTATAATCTAGTCCTATCTCAGACTCTGGGGTAACTTTGATTCCTAAGTCATCTAAAGATAAATCCCAATTGTCAACAAGACCTGAGGTGAGACACAAAGAAACAAAATCAATGCAAAGAAAAGGCAGATCTGGGCTTCCCTGGTGGCATGGTGGTTGAGAGTCCACCTACCGATGCAGGGGACACAGGTTCGTGCCCCAGTCCAGGAAGGTCCCACATGCCGCAGAGCAGCTGGGCCTGTGAGCCATGGCCGCTGAACCTGCGCGTCCGGAGCCTGTGCTCCGCAACAGGAGAGGCCACAACAGTGAGAGGCCCGCATACCGCAAAAAAAAAAGGCAGATCTGTCTGCCAGAAGCTGGTGCTCCCTCCCTATTCAGAATCAGTCCCCACTGTGTATGTCTGGTTGGCAGGAAGCATATTCAGCCACCCTCTCTAAAGGCAAACAGGACTGATATACCCTCTCCCTATCTGCTGGAAACTGGAGAGTAAGAATCCAACAAGACTTGACCAAACTGATTCTCTTACCTGGGATTCAGAAGCTTAGGGGGCTGTATTCACACAGGAGCAACAGGAATGTAGTTGGAGTTGACCCTCAGTGCCATCAGTGTCAAAGGTCCAGGCAGGAGGGACAAAGAGCACATTGCTCCTGCCTCAGTCTCCCAGGCCTGGCTCTCCAAGCTTCACATTAGTTTGTGAACTGCCTGATACCATCCAATGCATTCCCTTCCTGCTGAAGTTACTCAGAGGTGGTTTATTTCCTTTGCAACCTAGACCTCCACATGATGCATCATTTGTTGTCTGAGCTCTTGCTTTGTCTGGCCGTTACCCTGCTGGGGGCATATGAGAAAAGGGAATAAAGTTACAGGGAGAGTAACGGTAACAGAACAGTAGTGCAGGCATGACATGGTCAAATGTCCTGCGACTATCACTGACAGGACAGGGACTCCACAAAAAAGGAGGTAAAAATTCACAAGTTGGGAACTGAAGAAAATAGTGGTCTTTTGCCCTTTACAAGTCCAGTGGGTAAAGGAAAATGGCACATAAAGGATAGGCCTAGATCCCTTGAATCATATAGGTTTTCTTTTAATTGAAGTATAGTTGGTTTGCAATATTGTGTTAATTTCAGGTGTACAGCAAAGTGATTCTCTTTTTTTCAGATTATATTCCATTGTAGATATTGAGTATAGTCCCCTGTGCTATACCGTGAGTCCTTGTTGCTTACCTATTTTAGGTATAGTACTTTGTTAAACCAATACTCCTAATTTTTGCCTCCTCCCCTCTCTCCCCCCTTTGGTGAATCATATAGTTTTAATTATCTTACTTGCAGAGCCCCTTTGCTCCTCAAAGTAGACATATGAATTAATAGCACAATTTTATCTCCTCCCTTTCCCTGCAATCAGGAACGCTAGATCAATCTCTTTAAAAGAATAAAGCCCACAGGTTTTCCATTTTCAGACTCCTTTAAGATGGAAAAAGAGTCCCATGTTCCTCAATTTGGAGGATGCATGCCTGGTAACATACTCTGCTTTTTTGGTGAGACAATTGCAATGCTGCCGAATGGTGAGATTTCTGTAAAATGAGAGGCTGCACAGCTCACACTTCTGTTTTTAATAAATGTATTTATTTAATTTATTTATTTTTGGCTGCATTGGGTCTTCATTGCTGCACCTGGGCTTTCTCTAGTTGTGGTGAGCAGGGGCTACTCTTCATGGCAGTGTGCGTGCTTCTCATTGTGGTGGCTTCTCCTGTTGCAGAGCACGGGCTCTAGGCATGCGGGCCTCAGTAGTTGTGGCACGAAGGCTCAGTAGTTGTGCTTGCAGTCTCTAGAGAGCAGGCTCAGTAGTTGTGGTGCACAGGCTTAGTTGCTCCACGGTATGTCGGATCTTCATGGACCAGGGATCAAACCCATGTCCCCTGCATTGGCAGGCGGATTCTTAACCACTGTGCCACCAGGGATGTCCTGTGTTCCTGTGTATTTGATTTCATCAAGGTACCATCCTTGCCAAATTTCAGCCTCAGAATTTCAGTCCTTGGTACAAACTCAGCTGCCTTTAGTTCCTCCTTATTTTATGATTTTCCAATAATTTCATCTAAGATATTGTCAAATTTGCTATTAAATGGGATTGGGTCTCTTGCTCAGGTTCTAGCACCTTTGGGTAGAGAAGCATTAGAACAGTAGTACTTTCATTTACGGATCCATCCCATTGTCCTGGCATCCTGTTCAAATAAGGGAGTCACTGCAGAGAGAATGTCAGGAGCGCTGCTCCCCCTTAGAGCAATAAGGGACATGCCTGTGGTGGCTGTGCCTGCTAATACCTGAGGAAACAGAGTTGCTGGTTAGACCCACTGTTAGGCCTTATAGACTGTCCCAGGCAAGGTCAAATAGACGAGAACTGGGAAAAGATACCTGACCTCATTTAATATTAGTTTCCCAAATATCCAACAACCAAGCCGTCAAGGAAGGAAACCCCCAAAGTAGTCTGGTAGCACAAGAAAAGCCCCTTACTAGCTAAACAATCTGTCCTTTCACCAAGTTACCCACCCGGATCCTCCCCATTCTCCTCTGTTTTGGCCCAGCTTTGGTTCTTTCCCTTATCTTCCATCCCTGCCCTATCTTTGGGACAAATTGTGGTTTCCCTCACTTCAGCTTCAGCTCAGATGAGCCTGCCTAGGTGATCCCATGCTGAACTTCCCAGGTAGAACACCCTCTACCTTTCAATGTCTCCGTTTAAGCTCAGAACCATGTAGCTGGCCCCCTTTACACTGAACCAGCTCCCTGGCACTATAATAAAAGTCAAGGGAGGCAGTAGAGCGTGCTGTTAAAAATTCTGGCTTGGAGTTAGACTCTGATTTGAAATCTCTCCGATTTGAAATCTCTCCGATTTGAAATCTGAATCTGATAATAGTTACCTGTGTCCTTGGACAGATTACTAATATCTCTACCTTTCAATTTGTTATCTGTAAAATGGGAACGGTGAGATTCCAACCTCATGGCATTGTTCTGTGGCTTCAGTTAAACTGTGAACATAAAATATATGTTCAATAAATATCAGCCTTTTTATTAGCTATTACTTACAATCACACATAGGGATCCCAGAAGTACCTTCTAACATTACCATAACCCCCCAAAGGAAGTCTCCCTTACTTCCCTGCCCAGAGGACGAAGAAGAACATCTAAAAGACTAAGAAACATCATTCCAGTTGCCCATAAGAGAGGGCCTACGGCGAGCTTGTAGCACATGGACTGAAACCTTTGAGAGTGATGGTGTTGGTGGCCTAAGGGGCAGGTGGTCAAGTCTTGGGTCATGAATTATTGAAATTATTGTTTTAAAACTACATTTTTGTGCCTTACTCTGAATCCATGTGTTGCAGTGAGGAGAGAGAGAGAGAGAGAAGTAGGGGCCAGATCATGCAGAATCTTGCAGGCCATATGTCAAGTGTTTATCCCCATACCAAGAGTAAGAGGACACCAGAGAAAGCTTTTAAACCAGAGAGTGACATGATGAAATTTACTTGTTCATCACTTTAGCTGTCATATGAAAATTAGACTGGAGGAGGCAAGAATGCCTGATCTCTTGGACTAAGGCAGTGGCAAAAGAGATGAAGACATGTGGGTGGATTCCAGAGATATATAAGAGATGAAATCAACAAAACTTGGTTATAGTTTGAATATGAGAAAGCAAGAGAGAAGGAGTTGTCAAGGATGACTTCCAGCTATTTAGATTGAGTAACTAACTAGAAGGGTTATGGTATCATATGATGTAGGAGGACAAGCTTTGTTTAGTTTCGTTACATGTGGTAGATAGACTGTAAGTTATGTTTTGAATGTTTTACATTTTATATGTCTCAGGACACACCCAGGTGAAGATGGAATGCAGGAAGTTAGTGATAATCAGCCTGCAACAATAGACATTGGTGGGGATCGTATAGTATTTTTGATGGTAAAATGTCTCATGTTATCCATTCTCCTCCTATTCTATTGTGCAGTAGATCACAGTAAATAGCCACAAATTCTTCTCTTCTCATCAAGAGGTAGAGTGTATTTCTTATCCTATGAATCAGGTTTAGCCACTTTGGACGATGGAGCATTAGTAACTATGACTCAAGCAGGGGTTTGAAAAGGCTCACATTAGGTTTTGCCCCCTTTTGCTGTATGTGAAACCCTGATACCACCATGTGATGAGTCCTAGGTAGCCTGCTGGAGGGCAAGAACCCATGTGAAGGTGATCAAAGCCCATACCTTGCCAACCACCACATACGTGTATGACGCTGTCCTGCAAACTAAAGTCATTCACACTGGGCCAGAACAAAAGAACAGCTCAGTTGACCCAGAGAATTGTGTGCTAAATAATTGTTATTTAGGCTGGAAAGTTTGGAGATGATTTGTTAGGCAGTAAACGCTAACTAATGCACAGAATATTAGTTACTCTTGTTTTTAGCTAGACACTTTTTTCAGACTCCCTTGCAGCTAGATATGGCCTTCTGATCATATTCTGGCCAAGGAAATATAAAGAAACATGGCAGGTTCTGGAACATTTTCTTAAAAGTTGGTTGGTATGACCATCTGCTATATCTTCTCTCCTCTCTCACCTCCTTTATCTGCCACCTGAACTGCAGCTGTGATGAATGAAGCTCTAGCCATCATCCTGGACCACAAGAACAGGGCATGTATCATCATAAATGCAAAGAAACCAAGGTCCCTGAAGACGTCATGGGGAAGAACCGCATACTATCTTTGGACTGCTTGCCTCCATGCATTTATGTGTGGGAGAAAAAATTAACTTCTGTTTTCTTTAAGCCACAGTTATTTTGAACTTATTTTACTTACTGGTGAAAATTAAGCCTAAGAGTTAGAGCCATTGTCAAAGCACTAGACATACCAAGTAAGACTGTACTGTTGTCATGGGTCTTTGCTTGAGCCTGAGTTTCTAAACCACTCACTTTTGTCTTTATGTTGCAAGTCATTGCAATAAGCCACTTAACTACTTGGTCTGGATTTTCCAAAATCATAGCAGTTGTCTGACTATCTGGGAAGGTCTATAGCTGGTCCAATTAGCTCTTGCTTGTGGTTGAACTGCCCCTCACTCAGTATGCTGACAGTACTTTGGTCAATCCACAGAGCCTGCCCTTGGACACTCACTGATGCAACAACAATTTTCAGTTTCAAATCAGTGGCACTTGCTTCTTCCTATAGTCTGTTTACAAAATTAAGGTGTCATTCAGGGCATGGAAGCAGCCTAGGCATCCATCAACAGATGAATGGATAAAGAAGATGTGGCACATATATACAATGGAATATTATTCAGCCATAAAAAGAAATAAAATTGAGTTCTCTGTAGTGAGGTGGATGGACCTAGAGTCTGTCATCATACAGAGTGAAGTAAGACAGAAAGAAAAATACCATGTGCTAACACATATACATGGAATCTAAAAAAAAAAAAAAATCGTTCTGATGAACCTAGAGGCAGGACAGGAATAAAGATGCAGACATAGAGAATGGACATGAGGACACAGGGAGAGGGAAGGGTGAGCTGGGACGAAGTAAGAGAGAAGCATTGACATATATACACTACCAAATGTGAAATAGATAGCTAGTGGGAAGCAGCTGCGTACCACAGGGAGATCAGCTCGGTGCTTTGTGACCACCTAGAGGGGTGGGATAGGGAGGGTGGGAGGGAGATGCAAGAGGGAGGGGATATGGGGATATATGTATATGTATAGCTGATTCACTTTGTTATAAAGCAGAAACTAACACAACATTGTAAAGCAATTATACTCCAATAAAAATGTTTTTAAAAAAGTGGCATTGACCCTATATTAATATATATATATATGTGTGTGTATATATATATATATATATATATGGTATTACATTAATATTTGAAGAGCTTTATAATTTATGGTTCACTTCTATACGTGTTCCTATAAAAAAGAATTTTTATTCTGGAGTTAAAATTTATTTGTGAGTTATAAAACCAAATTACTGGAGTAAACTGTATTTTTTATGAAACAGGAGAAGATTGAACAAAACAGATTAGAATGGAATGGACTAGAAAACATCTGAGTCCATTGTATGTAGGGAGGTTGGTTTTCCATTGTGAAATTATAGTTTCATTTATATATATATAAATATGTATGTGTATACCAGGTCTTCTTGTAAAATGTGATTTTTAATTTAGGTGATAATCAAAAAGTCTAAAAAACAGTGCTATAGAGAACACCTACTATTTTCCCCTATTTGTTATGTATCATATATTTTCAGTTAACGTCACCCTAATGTTCAATGGGAACCATCCTCCCTCATTCACACTTCATAGAGAGAAGTGGGCCCCTGCTTAGACCTGGCCAAGTAGCATGTTACATCCTTTTAGCCACAGAATTGGTTCAAGAAGGAAGAGTCTCAGTGATTTCCAATCAACTCAGGCTTTGCTAGGGAAAGTGATGCTCTTCTTTCCACAAAGTTGTGAGACAAGGAAAATGAAGTCTCTTCCTGCGCATACCCTCCCCCTTCCCAGGGGCTGCTGAGAGGTTAGAATGGTGAAAACAGTGGTGGCTGTTGGCACCACCACACCACCAAGAAGAACCTGCCTGTGGGTGGGGCCAATGCAAAGTACCAGGAGGGATGGACAAAGCAAGTATGAGCCCAGGTGATATCATTAAACTCCCTCACCCAGTCATATCAATAGCATACCTACCTATCCCTGGAATTTTCAGGTCAGGCAAGAAATTCCCTTTTGTACTCAGTCCAGTTTGATCAGGATTTCTATCACTTGCAATCAAGAGTCCAGACTACTACACTGTCTCATTGGACAGTAAGAGGAAATAATCCATGTATTATTATTATTTTTTTTTTCTTTTTGCGGTATGCGGGCCTCTCACTGTTGTGGCCTCTCCCGTTGCGGAGCACAGGCTCCGGATGCGCAGGCCCAGCGGCCATGGCTCACGGGCCCAGCCGCTCCGCGGCATATGGGATCCTCCCAGACCGGGGCACGAACCCGTATCCCCTGCATCGGCAGGCGGACTCTCAACCACTGCGCCACCAGGGAGGCCCCCATGTATTATTTTTAAAAGAAGAAACTGAGGCTTAGAAAATTTTTTCTACCAATATTACACAAATAATAAAAGCAGAACTTGAATTCATATCTTCCCACTTCAGAACTCATGTGTTCCCCATTATATGATGCTTGTCTGGACAGGACATCAGTAGACGTCTTTGATTGATGAAATAATTGTACTTTCATGACTGAAACACGAAATAACATTTCTGGAGGCAAAATTTGATTGTCTTCTGGCCTTTTGAAACAACACAGTCACCAGAAAACCAGATGTCAAGCTTTGTTTCCCAGCCATTTGAATTATCTTAATAAGATTTACAAACTATATAGGGGGACTTAGGTGGGGCAGGAAACAAATATTTAACTCATCATTTTGTTCATTCACAGTCCCTGAATCTCTGACAGTCTCCTTATTTTCTTCCCTGCTTCAAAGCTGCACTTTCAAACCCACCAATTACAATGGTAACCACTAACTTTTAAAAAATGAGATATAATTTATATACTGTACCCTCACTCTTTAAAAGTATAACATTTAATAGTTTTAGTATATTCACAAAGTTGTGCAATTATAACCGCTATCTAATTCCACAATATTTTCAGCAGCCTCAAAACAGTCCCCATACGCACTAGCAGTCAGTCCCTATTTCCCCATCTTCTGGCCCCTGCCAACCATTAATCTACTTTCTATATCTAAGGGTTTACCTATTCTAGATATTTCATATAAATGGAACCATACAACATATGACATTTTGTGTTGGGCATCTTTCACATAGTATAATGTTTTCAAGATTTATCTATGTTGAAGCAAATTTCAGTTCTTTATTCCTTTTTATGGGTGAATAATATTCCATTGCATGGATATACCACCTTTTCTTTATCCATTCATCAGTTCATGGATGTCTGGATTGGTTCCACTTTTAGGCTATTGTGAATAATGCTGCTGTGACCATTCATGTACAAGTTTTGTGTGACATAAGTTTTCAATTCTCCTTAGTGACAGTTTTGAGGGACAGTTGATCTCTTTTCCAAAGTGTCTGCACCATTTTACATTTCCACCAGCGCTGTTTATTATTATTATAGCCATCTTAGTGAGTGAAAGTATAGTATTCTGTTGAGGTTTTGGTCTGCATTTCCCTAATGATTAATGGTATTGAGTATATTTTCATGTGCTTACTGGGCATTTGTATATCTTCTCTGGAGGAATGCTTATTCAAACACTAGCCATTTTTAACTGAGTTATTGTCTTTTTTATTGTCTTTTTATTATTGAGTTGTCTTTTTACTGTTTTTATTGTTTCGAGTTCTCTATATGTTGTGGATACAAGACTCCTGTCAGATATATGACTTGTAAATATTTTCTCCTGCTCTGTGGCTTATCTTTTTACTTTCTTGATGGTGTCTTTTGAAACACAAAATTGTTAAATGTGTGGGATATTCTGCCATATCCAAAAAGCCTATGTTAATAACAAACAGCTCTGAATTGTATTCCAAAGGTCAGAATGAAAAAAAGTCTGCATTTCTTTATTCTTTAAATCAAGTGTAATATGGTTCATAACCACACATCCAATATTAACAAGAAATCCTACTTTTTTCTTCTGGGATCTTACAGGTGCCCTAGGGAGGTTATGTAAAGTCCCAAATGAACACACATATGTTTGTGTGTCACTGCTTTGACACCCCTTGTTGCATTGGGGCTGCATTCATTTATTCACTTAGTTCAAGCCAATCATTCATTAATTCAAAAAAACACTTGTCGGGCTTCCCTGGTGGAGCAGTGGTTGAGAGTCCGCCTGCCGATGCAAGGGACGCAGGTTCGTGCCCCGGTCCGGGAGGATCCCGTGTGCCGCAGAGCAGCTGGACCCGTGAGCCATGGCCGCTGGGCCTGTGCATCTGGAGCCTGTGCTCCACAATGGGAGAGGCCACAATGGTGAGAGGTCCGTGTACAGCAAAAAAAAAAAAAAGCAAAAAAAAACACTTGTCAAGTACTTAACCAATGTGTCAGACACTGTAACAGAGGCTGAAATGAATGGGGAATATGATGACCTGGTCCTGGCCAGCCACCATCTGTCCACTGCTGTGGCTGAGTAGGAAAGGAGTCAGCTTCAAGCCAAGGCAGGTATTTTATGCCTAGCTCCACATCAAGTTCCATGCCTATTAAATGTCCTTGTAAACCTCTGAGTACTACAGTCTCCACTGCTCTCAGAACCCACACATTTTCTCTTTGTCTTTCAGGAACCCAAATACCATCATAGACTACTCCCTGCCCACCACTTACCTCTGAAAGGACCAAGCATCCATGCCTCTACCTCTCGGATACTCATTCCTTCAGTGTATCCAGACCAGAGAACACTAGTTGGCTTCTGCACACCAAACAGGACCTACAGGTATATGCTTTTGGCTGGCACACTTTTTTTTAAAGAAGGAACTTCACATCCTAAAAGCTGTGGTTTCCACATAAAAATCCAGATTCCCATTTGCTTATAGAAACTGGAAAGATCTGGTAAACCAGTCCACATGGGAATGCCCTTGTAGAATGAGTGTACCCACTCTGGTTCTCCCAGTCATCGTTACGCCCTTTTGCATTGCCCTGACCTGCATCTCTCACAGAGATATGCGTGCTGGTGACCCCAGTCTATACTTGCCATGGCAGATGCTGCTATGTGTTCACTGACCCATTTTCCTTTCCTTCCTGGACACAAAACTAAGCTATGTATTTCCAGGTCCCTTTGCAGTTTTGGAGGGAGTGACACGTGACTAAATCATGGACAATAGACTGAGGTCAGGAGTGATGTTCACTCCGAGTAGGCTTGACCCAGAAAAACCTCCTGTAGAATCATCCATGGTCTCTGTCACTCATTGGCTGGATGTGAAAGACCCCAAGTATGCAGAGTGGGGAGGAAGCTCAAGACAAAAAAAGACTGGGACTGACTGAACAGAATAGAGCTGCCCTGCTAACCTCATCAGATTGTAAGGTGAGCAAGAAGTAACTTTATTTTGTTTTAAGACACTGAGACTTTGGGGTTGCTTGTTACAGCATTTAGCCTGTTTGGCAAAAGTGCACACTCTGCTTTTTGCTGGAGAAACTGAAAAGTTACATGGCTTTAGTGAGTGGAATATGGATGGGTAGATGTAAAAATAAGGGCCAGGAATCCAACTTTCTATAGCTTCTCATCTGACTTTTTGGGAAGAGGATAGTAGAAGTAATAACATAGTGATGGAGGATACCACTATCCTCTGAGTGATGGTCAGAGGGAAATTAACACTGATCAAGTGTCTTCTATGCCGAATACTGCCCATATTCATTGTGTCATCATATCTCCTTAATGAGATATGTACTACTATCCTCAGTTTATATTTCAAGAAACTGAGGCAGGAAGTTTTGCCTGTGGCTTCCCTGAATCTCTTCTCACCGCACACCCCCACTACTGGATGGCCATTTATAGCCTATATAACTGGGGAGGAAGCTTAAGGCTAGGACTGGCCTTGACTTCTGATACATGAGGAAGGTCTTTATTTCTAAATGGCTACATTTGTAGAGTTAGAAGGAAGATTAGAGATCATTACAGCTCCCTCTCCTCATTCAGTAAGAAACGGAAGCTCAGAGGAGTGATGGTATCAAGTGAGTGAACGGTGAAACTGGGACTGGAAACTTATTTCTGGAGCCCCAGGGTCTTTTCCACCTTTGCCACCACTCCTTAGTTTAGTTTGATCCCTGTTTAAATGTAAATTTTCCTGGGAAGAGACTTTTATGCTTAATATGATTGATGGTGGTAAGAATTTTAAGTGCATGAGGAATGAAAATTGACCACAGGAAAGGAAGGGCTCTGCCTACTTCACGCCAAACCTGGTTCCCCTGAATGACTACCCAAGAGCCTTCATCAGAGCTCAGATACAGACGTGACCACAGAATTGGTCTAAGTTGACTGTAGATGGGTAGCCCTAGAAGACCTTGTAGACCCTCTAGAGGGACAGAGGTTTAAAAGGCTGGCCCAGGGGGTCACACCAGTAATTAGGGACCAGGAAAAGATTAGACAGAGTTTTTTTGCACCCTGGGGGCAATATCAGGTCTCTATCCATTCAACCCTTATTTGAACCACAACTTCCCAAGTGCCTGAGGCAGTCACCGTCTTGCCTTTTGAACACATAGGCCACATTCGCCTCCAAATGAGCCTTGAAAAGCAACCACACGTGTTTTGAACAAGGAAATATATGAAAGGAACCCACTTGGATGCATAACCCTGTGATTCATCAATTTCTCTCTTCCAATTTAATTACATTGCAGGAAATATTTGGCTAAGACATGACTGCTTATGATATCTATATTAATACCAGGATCAGGGCGGTTTCAGGTCATTCTTCCTTTTGATTCTACTTTTATTTCTAGAATAATATCACTTTTCCTGTCTCATTTGTAATGTGATAGCAAAATAAGTGATAAGGTTTAATTGTCTCTGGAAGAAAAGCTTTTAAAAATGTATTCTGTAATATGCAACATATTTAGAGCTTATGATAAGCAATTTCTCTCAGGAGGAAGTTTTCCAAGGGGGAAAAAAAAGTGACTCTAAAAGTAATTTCAGCAGCAAAGTAGATTAAATATCCACCATATTAGTCACAGAGCATTAGATGGAATTGAATTGACTGATCAGAGGTCAAAGCGTGGCTGAAGTTTTTAGCCCACCAGAGGAGCAATAAAATCCAACCATACTTAAAATCATTAACTTTAAACCCTTTGATATGAGATTCAAAACCTCACTGCTCATAGCAGGAACTTCCAAACACCAAGCCTGGTAAAAGAATAAATCCCTTCAAGAGCTCTACATTTCAAGAAATACTTTAAATGGAGCTGAGGTAACAGAAAGAAACTGAAGTTTCCAGGTTTCTCCAAAAAAAATATATTAAGACTTATTAAAACAAATAAACTTCTGGTCTACCCTCCAAAACATTCTCAGACAGATTTGTTCCAACAACTGAATGGGATGTGTCAAAAGACTTAAAGTTAGGTTCTAGAAAGAGAGGCAAACTTCAGGACTATGAACTTTCTCCTTTTCATTCTCTCAGACTCAAGACACAGCTAAACTCTCATTGCCAACCCCTGAGAGGTCCCAAACTCATACCTGAAGGATATTGACTTTCTGGACTGTTTTGTCGTGTTTTTTTGTTTGTTTTTTGTTTGTTTGTTTGTTTGTTTTGCGGTACGCGGGCCTCTCACTGTTGTGGCCTCTCCCGTTGTGGAGCACAGGCTCCGGACGCGCAGGCTCAGCGGCCATGGCTCACGGGCCCAGCCGCTCCGCGGCATGTGGGATCCTCCCAGACCGGGACACAAACCCGTGTTCCCTGCATCGGCAGGTGGACTCTCAACCACTGCGCCACCAGGGAAGCCCTGGTTTTGTTCTTAATGACAAACTGAGCTACAGGTCACCAAAGGTGAGAAATCTAAGAGTGAAAGTGTTCTTGCATGTTGAGGAGGGAAGTAGCATGAAGTAAATCTCTGAACTTAGAAGCTGACCGGCAGAGAAAACTCAAAGCTGAAGCAATGGCTGGTGAACAATTAAATAACCTAGAAGCAGTCTCACATTGTTAAGTCAGTTCCCAAATAAGAGTTTGTGAGGGACAAAAGATAAATGGCCTTTCCTAATTGTTAAACAATTTATCTGTTCCTTCCTCCACCTTGACTTGTTTGCTCATCACTATTAAATGCACAGGGTTCCGTATCCATCAATTAACAGAACCGATTTTTTAAAATTTCTATTAAGGCTGTGAGTAGTGTATCTGTAAATAACGAAATGTTCTCTTTAATGATGGTCACTGATTTAGGTGTGGGAGGGGGCTGGCTTTTAATTATAATTGTATTTATGACCAAATTGAAAGTGTATTTGTTTCTGAGAAAGCAAGTAGTCTACAGAATTACCTGGGTGCTCAGACTAACATACATTTGGGATAATATTTTAGAAAAAGATGTGTTCAACTTTTTAAAAAGATGTGCAAATTTGTGAGGCAGGAACTTGCAGCATTTGAAAAAATCATGTGCATTATACTAATGAACAGGCAGTAAAAGTTGAACTTTTGAGTAACTGAGGGGACACTGAGAATCAAAGCATAGAATAATTGGACCAGGGACAGAGGCATCTCCATGAGGATTCGGTTAATCTTGGATGGGCCAAAGGACCACCACTAATCCTTGATGTGGGCAAAACCACATATAATTTTATTTGACTGGGCAACATTTATGGTGGGAAAGGATGTTCCTATCAAAGTCAGGAGACTTCAATAATCCTGTATATGTAAGATACAGGCTTGTTGAGGATATATATATATAGATAGATAGATAGAGAGAGAGAGAGAGAGAGAGAGAGAGAGCATTTGTGGAGGTACTTCTAAAACTTTAGAGAGAGAGCCTTAGGAAGGGGGCCCAGTGGCTCATAAGCCACTCATTTACTGTGTGAGCTTGGATAACCTTGCTCCTGTCTCAGTTTTCTTATCTGCTAAATAGGATCATAGTAACAGTTCTCATAAGACCTCATAAGAATCTTTATTGTAAAGATTCACTGAATTAATACATGTAAGCATTAGAACAATACCTGGTACATACTAAACACTTAATGTTTGATTTTATTATTGCTTTTAAAATATAAATATTGGATGCACATGGTGCAAATTTTAAAAGGTATAAATCAGCACACAGTAAGAAATAAGTTGGCCTCTGTCACTACCTCTGTACCCCCAGTTCTCTTCCCAAGGCAACCATGGTTACCATATTTTTAGGTAAGCTCTTAGAGACATTATAAACATGTAACATATGTGATATGTGTGTGTCTATACTTTTTTTAAAAAATTAATGGTAGTGTATTCTGCATACCATTTTTTGCATTTTGCCTTTTTCACCTAATAACCCATCCTGAAGATAGTTCCTTATCTGCCCTTATAGAGATGCCCTGCTTATTTCAGTATCAATACAAGATATTTCATTAAATTTAAGTATCATGATTTATTAAGCATATCTCTATTGATGCACATGTGGATTGTTTCCAATCTTTTTTTAATTGAAATATAGTTGACTTACAGTGTTGTGTTAGTTTCAGGTGTACAGCAAAGTGATTCAATTATATATATTTTATATAAATATATACATTATTTTTCATATTCTTTTCCATTATAGGTTATTACAAGATATTGAATATAGTTCACTGTGCTATATAGTAGGTACTTGCTGTTTATCTATTTCATATAGGATTGTTTCCAATCTTTTGCTGTCACAAACAATGGTTCAATGTCTACACTTAGACATCTTTGCACAAATGTATGTTTATATCTGTAGGAAAAATGACTACAAGTGGATTTACTGGGTCAAAGGATATGTCCATTCTTTGTCCAATTGTCCGAAAGAAGATCTTCAGATGTGAATATACCTTGTCCAGTAAAAAGTATATCACATACAAAAGGTATAAAGGTATGCAGTTATATCACAATTTTCAAAGGGAGGAATATGTTCACCATCCAGCATCACCTGATGCAAAATGTCCTATAATTTTTTAATTGTTCACAATTATTTTTACTGAGTCACCCTCTTCTCCAAAGTTATAGAATTAATTAAATACATTTGCTCAGCCTGGATAACTATGATAGGTCATGTGTGTGTACACTTTGCCCTGATCACATATAAAAATAGAATTAGGGGGCTGAAAGTTAACATAGGAATTATTTTTCCAACCCTCTCATTTGACCTACAAGGATGCAAAGGAGGCACAGTGATATGTCCATGGATATATGTGGCAGAGGAAGGCCTAGAATTATCCAGGGTCCTCATTCAGGGTCAGGACAAGACTGCCTCTTCCCCAATCTTGTTACCCACTGAGGCCCAAATCAGAGGCCAAGGAGCAAAGTTTAAACTCATATAAGAGTAATTTTAAACAGCTTGTAATGGGGGGGGAGGGGTAGCAAAATAGGAAAGTGCAGTTTTTGTATTTATCTGACAAATTGATGAAATAAATACAATCCTATATAACTTATGCTTAACAACAAGCTTTTAAGATATCAAAAGTTATTTCAATAATATCAACACTAATGGTTCTTCTCTGATGAGGTATATAAAAAAACTTTTTTGTCTCTTTTATATTTTTAGACATAGAAAATGTTTCATTTCCACAGAGGTTATACCTGTAGTTTTCTGAGGAATAAAAGTTTCTTTTTCTTAGCAAAAGTCATTGAAATGAATATAGTAACACTTCAAAATAAGCTGAGGATTATTTTACAGGTAACAATCAAAAACCAAATTATCTCCCCAAATTTAAAAATTCTTCCTCAAAATATAACTCCCTTCAGAATGTAGTCTTCCAAAAGGTAATCAACAGTCATCAATTGTTTGTATATCACTCATCTCAGTGTCCTGCATAAAAGATAACATACTTTGAGTATTAATTCTAAATCAAAAAACTATTTTTAACATTGTCACAAAATTGAAATAGTATCACTCTATGTATTATAAATAAATAATTTTTATTTAGAACTAGACCAGTTTACACAACATAAATTCATATCTGATGAAAGGAAAAACATAAATAACCAAAACACTCTACAGCATCCCTTAAGGGAGGCTTAAGAGCAATGTTTAATAAATACTATGTGTGACTACCATAATGAGATAGTAGTTTAGTTTCCTATGCTACAGAATTCTCCATAAAACATCTTTTATTTACCCCATACACAAAACACCAAAGTTAGAGACTGACATGGCCTTACATAAAATTAGCTCTGCTACACATCCCAAAGTATGTACATGGAGTGACTAATTACTTCCCTGCTTGTTTGGCTGGTATCATTAGAGTGCATCTCATTTTACTGTTTTTGTATGTGCTTTTACATGTTTCTCCAATTTGATATTATCTGTTACAAACAGTCAGCTACTTATGGGCTGCTTCCAAAGTATTTTATAACAAGCCCAGGCGGGTGCTTAATGAGCCTATTACAAGGGCTTTGGGAAGAAGAGGCTTTTGTGAGTCCCTTTCTGCCCCCTTTCGAGTTTAGAAGGTGGGAGAAAGTGGTGGAGAGGGTTTAAATGAGCCTTTGCTGGTCGATCTACCTGTGAATAGAACTGGTGTGTTGCAATTAGAAAGGGGGAGTGTCTGGGGGAACTGAGAGCACTCCGGGGAGCATCTTTCGGGGGCCGACTTGGCAGCCACCTAAGGTTCCGGATTGAGGCCATCTCAGAGTCCAGGCAAATGGATTCCCGCCTTCACACCAGCATAGTTTTGAGCAACTAACTCTTTTCCAGACTCTGATGCTAGTGTCACTCCGATTTTTGAAAAACAGCATTTAGCCCTGTAAAAATAGTTCGATCTTAGGGCTTCCCTGGTGACGCAGTGGTTGAGAGTCCGCCTGCCGATGCAGGGGACACGGGTTCGTGCCCTGGTCCGGGAAGATTCCCACATGCCGCAGAGCGGCTGGGCCCATGAGCCATGGCCGCTGAGTCTGCGTGTCCAGAGCCTGCGCTCCGCAACGGGAGAGGCCACAACAGTGAGAGGCCCGTGTACTGCAAAAAAATTTTAAAAAATAAAAAATTCGATCTAGATAATTATATTAGAGTGATAGTGAAGATTCCCAGGAAATGAGGGCAGACCAACCAACAATCTACTCCCATCTCCTCCCCTTGTCAGCTCTGTGACCTTGAGCAAATTACTTACTAAGCTTATTTGTGCCTCAGTTTTCTCATCTATAAAATGGGCATGATAATCATGCCTTCCTCAGTTGTTTTGAGAATTAAGTGTTGCATGCAAATTACTTGTTTTACAAAGATTTCTTATTAGCTGTGACTGTTCCCAGTACATAATAAGGACTCCCTGGGAATCATATATACGTGTATAGTCCTCACTGCTCACCAGACCAAGGTAAATAGTAGGCACCCAAAGGTGTATTGAATAAAATTTCTAATTATATTAATACACCATAGTTGGTAAGAAAAAAATAACACCAGAAAGTAGCCATTACTGTTTTTGTTGCCTAATAATTTACTGAAATAATATTTTGTGCATTTCCCCTTGAATTTTTCCAACACTGTGACCTCAGGCAGAGTAGGTATCCCAACCCTTCAGTTATTCTTGCATTTCTCTGCCTCAAGGAGTTTTGCAGAATTGAAAGTAGGTGTTCAAGAGCTCATACTATATTTTGTAAAAGATTAAACAAAGGATTTCAAACTGAGATTCTCACACGGGTGTGTGTGTGTTTTAAATTGAATTTGAGAGGCTTTAGACATTCAATTACTCTCTAATTCACTAAAATCCCCATCCCTCCTTTGTTTCACACTAACTCACTTCTCTTATTTATTCTTACCTGCTTGCTCCTGAAGGAATTTCAGTCGCATCCTTGGAAGCTCATGAAAACATCATCCTGTGTATCCTTGGAGAGAACAGGAAGAGGGGAGTGGGCTTTAAGGGAAAGATGAGGAAGAGATTTTCCTGAGGCTGAAAAGACCAAATGTTGGGGGCACTGTGTCTGGTGGGGGAGACTGTGCCTGGCCTGATGGCAGCAGTAGCTCAGAGGGTACCTGACCAAGGGCCTCCTGCCTCATCCATGATTTACCCATGTCCCAAACCTGATAGAAAAGCCACAGAGCCATCAGACTGAAGTGACCATGAGGAGGCCAGTGGGTATGTCGGCATTCAAGTGTGACCCGACGACCAGTGACAGGTGGCTAAAAGGTCATTCCCAATGCCTGGGTGTCACAGCCCAGACCTCGGGTGACCCTGGCATGGGGAAGGTGGTGAAAAAAACCATAATGGCTGAAATTGCCTGACCACCAGCCCAACAGGATGGCTGCTGGGCTTGGACTAAATTAGCAAAAAGAAAATAAAAGATATGAGGATTATTTTATTCAGTTTGTCGACAATAAATTGTAGCTCACTCCATCACTGTCTTTTTAATATAATACATTTTATGCTAAATTAAAGAAAATAAGTGCTACATTTCACTGGGAGAATGTTGTTATGTCACTATGTTAAGTGTGTGTGTTGAAGACTGCTCTATACATGAAAACCTCAGTACTAGGCATTTTAGGTGTCCTCTCTGCCTACAACTGCAGCCTTCTGGCCCAACTGAGCAGTGGCTTTATTTTATTTGACTAGAAACATAAATTAAAATAATACAGTTATAGGGGCTTCCCTGGTGGCGCAGTGGTTGAGAGTCCGCCTGCCGATGCAGGGGACACAGGTTCGTGCCCCGATCCCGGAAGATCCCACATGCCGCGGAGCGGCTGGGCCCGCGAGCCATGGCCGCGGAGCCTGTGCTCCGCAACGGGAGAGGCCACAACAGTGAGAGGCCCGCGTACAGCAAAAAAAAAAAAAAATAAAAAAAAAAAATAATAATAATAATAATAATAATACAGTTATACTTTAGGTAAGACACAAATTCTCTAGTTTCTGGGCCTAACTAGAAGCTCCATATTCTTTTGTAACATGCCTGTCATAAAGGCATTTGAATTTCAGATTATGATGTAGAGGATAACATGACAATGCTATGGGATATCCCGACTGTCTGTAATTAACCCCATCTCCACTCCATCTCATTAGGCATTGTACATGGACCTGGTGATGTTTACTTGAAAGAAAAATGATCTTTTGAAACAAAGTAGATCAAAACCACTATTTGTCTTTCAGTTATTCTCTCTAGTAGATTTTGGTGAGTAAATGCTTGACTTTAATTTTGTCTTCAAATGTGTTTTTCTTTCTTTCCTTCCCTCTTTCCTTCCTTCCTCCTTTCCTTTCTTTTCTTCCCTGAAGAAAGGAATGCTTCATTCAGATCTTTGGCCCAACTAATGAAAAATCTCAAAAAACTATACTCTTGTTAACTACCCAAGTGACTAACCACTGCAGGCCAGATTCAAATGGGATTTGTATTATTCACTCATGTCTGAGCTATTCACCATTAGGCTACATATTACAGTTTGTCACAAACCAAAAATCTCTATTATGCTAAAAGAGTATCATTTCACAGTTTCTGAGTTACATCACCACCATTTTTAGGAGAAGTCGTGACCCTGTCACCCCTTTGCAGCAGAGGCAATTTGGCCTCACTCGCTGCAACACAGCTGTGCCTCCGGTACTGTCTTCATAACGCAAAAGGGGAAATCCATTTCTCTGTTCATTCAGGTCTTTGGCCTGTCTGCTGAGAAGGCCTGCAAGGATGAAAACCATGTTAATTACATAAGTGATTTAATTTTGATAGTGTAATAGCTGACCATTAGATCACAGACCAGATTCAAATAGGATTTGCTCTCCAAATTGTTCACCATTTCACCATTTCACAGCAGACATTTTTGGTTTTGTTTTCTTTTTACTAGCTGGAAGCATTTGAAAATAATTGCAAAGATAAGAATCATCAGAGAGGAGCTTCCCTGGTGGCACAGTGGTTGAGAATCTGTCTGCTAATGCAGGGGACACGGGTTTGAGCCCTGGTCTGGGAAGATCCCACATGCCGCGGAGCAACTAGGCCCGTGAGCCACAGCTACTGAGCCTGCGCGTCTGGAGCCTGTGCTCCACAACAAGAGAGGCCGCAATAGAGGCCTGCGCACCGCGATGAAGAGTGGCCCCCCGCTTGCCACAACTAGAGAAAGCCCTCGCACAGAAACAAAGACCCAACACAGCAAAAATAAATTAATAAACTCCTACCCCCAACATCTTAAAAAAAAAAAAAAAGAATCATCAGAGAATCTTAAAAGTAGAAAGTATACCGTGGTTCTTATGCTTAGATAAATATACAATCTCAGAAGTCAGAGGATTTATCGTACTGGCTTTCACATGTGATTGATTTAGGCTGTGAGCGTCCATTGACTTGATTATGTTCTTCTTACACAAACTCATCGTAGAAAATGTCTTCTTCCAACAGCTTGGGGTTTAGTTTGGAGTGCATTGCAGACAGCTGATGCCAGCTCTTGTGATCTAGTTAAAGAGAGATATCATTTCAAATGTTTGGCATGATTCATTAGACAAATTACCAAATACTGCCATAGGGTAATCTTGCACTGTGTGGCAACGTTCCCTTCTTGCAAAGATTAGTTTCTTTAAGATGCATGAAGTCCTGCATCAAATGTATCTTGTTTTCTATTGTAGAAGCTTACTGAACAGAGTCATCTTTCCAAACAAATACATTAAGATCTACTGCCTCTGGGGCTTCCCTGGTGGCGCAGTGGTTGAGAGTCCGCCTGCCAATGCAGGGGACACGGGTTCGTGCCCCGCTCTGGGAAGATCCCACATGCCGCGGAGCGGCTGGGCCCGTGAGCCATGGCCGCTGAGCCTGCACGTCCAGAGCCTGTGCTCCGCAACGGGAGAGGCCACAACAGTGAGAGGTCCGCGTACCACAAAAAAAAAAAAAAAAAAAAAAAAAAAAAGATCTTCTGCCTCAGTTGCAAACACACGAACTTCAAATCTGTCCACCAAAATTGCTTCTCATAGGGTTTATGGAAATATAGAAACATTCAAAGGTAGCCAATGTGAGCTTCCTCAGTTTGACATCATGAATAAAAATCAATAGAAATGAGCCATCATTTTCTCTAATTGAGACACAGAGTTCTGTGTGGTTTAATTTTTGGTGACACCAATTGCTAAAGTACAGCTCTGAAATCGACAGATATCCATTCTCATTTTGGCTTCCTATTCCACCTCTCTAATTCACTTCTAGGGCAAAATCATGGTCATTTCTAATTATACCCACAGTTGCTTAATTACAAGAGTAATTGGTCACTTGTGTACTCACAATCAGAGACAAATGCCGGCTTTCCACTGCCAACAGCAGGTGTAATTATTCGTTAGCAGAATTTCTACCTGAAACTAGAAATGACCACCAGAATTACAGGTGTAAAACATAAGATGCTGGAAATTGGGGCTGAATCAATGTCTCATTTGGCTGAGGGAACTGGTAACCAAGAGAACATAAATAATGAGAATTGTCTATATGACCTTGGGAAATCTCCAGGAAATAGTGAAAGTCAATTGTGCTGGGGGTGGATAGAAAGGTAGGTACAGAGAGACAGAAGGAGGAAGAGAGGCAGAACCAACAGTCTTAGAGAAAAATAATACCACCTCATCAAAATGTACATACCACCTAATCAAAGCCAGCCTGACTTCTCTCATCTAAATCAGAACTGAAAGAATGAGGCTCTGGTGATCAATTTCTTTTCACAGAAAACAGAGGTGGAGAATACCTAACACCCCAGTACATTTTTCGTCCTTAAAAAACACCCCCTCCAAGTATGAAGGTTATTTTTTTTCCCCTAAAGATGTCGTAGGGCCTAGGGAGCCACTTAAAGTTCCTTGCCATGCTTGCCCAAGAAGCACAAAGTGTTGGTAAAGTATAAACAGAGAGTGCTTTTTCTTTGACCCACTCTGCAGTGTGATGGGGCAGTGTTGTTAGTTTATGCGAGAGAAAATAGCATAGGCTTTCTGAAAAAAGTGGAATTGGATTAAGGCCTTTGTGCGAGCCTCAATGCTGAGGGGAATTAGCAAGAGTTGTAGGCACTTAAAGGGGCCCTCATGCTGAAGCTTATCCCAGATTTTGCACAATAAACATTTGAATATCAACAGTGTTTTGCAACTTGCAGCACTAATGTATAAACTTCTCTCTTTTGAAACTCCCAAATCCTTCCAAATGTCTGTAACACCCTTTACATAAACATATAGGAGCTAGAGTAGAAAACACCTAGTCAAGGGTGCAAGTCTGCTTTTTAAAAAAGATCTTTCTCTTTTTCTATCTGCAGGGTCTAGAATGCTTTATAATGGCCAGCTAAGGACTTTGGATGCTCTATTTCATTTTAACCATTCAACTTTCTTTCAGGCTCTGCATTCTGATATGGGGGGGGCGGGGAATGGGAGTCCCAGGAATGAATAAGGAAGCACGGTTGAGCTCAGAACTGTTTTGATCAAGATTTTTGTTGTTGCTTTTTAAATATCAGAATCCAAGAAGGTGTTGTTTTAGAAGGACTCTTTAGGAAGTTTTCTGAAAGAAACCCAACTTTGGAAGAAACTATTTTGTCTATAACAGCCCGCTGCTGCCTCATTGAGAATCTACATATGAGATTCAGTTCCCACTCCACACACTAATCTGATACCCAGTCTTCCTGACTAAAGACAGTAGACTGATTTTGTAGCAAGAGTATCCAACATCAAACCGTTATTTGATGTTCCTGACACTAAGCAAGTTCTATTTTTCTCTTTAACAGTTCCAAACTCCCGAAAGTGAAATCGAAGTGTTGTAGAGCCTAGGGGGGATAAAGGTTTAATTCCTCTCTCTTCCGAGATCAATCAGAAGACAGACATAATATTCTGTTTTCTGAGAACAGTATATTTGCTTTTGGTTGCTGGGATAGCAGAATTCTCCCTTTCAGTTCTTTGTGTCATCTGTGCAATGGTGTCACTTTATCATATCTGATGCTCTTAATTTTAGACTAAAGCAAACACTTGGGATGCAAGCACATTATTCATCAAAATCTATGTCACCAGTTTATGGGACTTAATGAATAAACGGGTCCCCTTCTTCCTTTCCAGCATGTATTATCTAGAGATGATTCTAAGTAACACAGTCTGGAGGTAATGTATTCCATCCAATTGAGGAATTTGCAGGGAAATTTGTCTATGGTGACCCAACAGAGTAGTAAACACTTGTTTGAAATTATTTTTTGGAACTGTGTTCATTTCATGCCTGAAAAGGCGGTGGTAAAAATCTCATTGCATTGGGGACTGGGGGTAGGGGGGTGGGGAATGAAGACATAACTGTCCTGTCCAGCTCTGAGGCATGTTGAAGCAGTTTGCCTATTGAATTTGATACAATGATGTGTAGATGAATAAAGTTATCTCCAGTTCTGAATAGGATGGTGTCAGTGGGAGGGTAAGAAGGGGGGAACTTGGAATCTGAAAAGAATTCTTTTTTTTCTTTTTCTTAAAAAAAAAAAAAAAAAAGAACTTGAAGGTCAGGGTCCAGCTGCCAGGCAAGAGTAGAACACAACAAAATGCTGGACAGGCCCAAATAAAGACAACTATAGACACCCAGACATACATATTGCAAAAGTTGCTTGCTTCAAGTAACTAATGTACTAACATGTATTTCTATAGGCAAACAGCTATTTCTTCCCTTTAGGCTGTCTTAGACACTGATGCAAACATAGGAACATCAAGAGCATCTGTAAAAATTACAGCTTTAATGAAACAGATGAAACAGGCCATCAAAGGTAGGAGAAAAGAAGAAATTCTAATGATTATGGCTTAATTCTAATAGATTATAATTATTATGATTGGTATGAACCAGTTTCTGACTGACATTCCATTTTCCCCATTTAAGCTTTCATTTAAAAAGGGAGGGGGGGAACAAAACCAACAGCCACTAATTATTCTCCAGGATTTGCTGTTTAACTCAATACAAGGCCTTTAATCAAATAGAGTAAAGAGATAAAACCTTTAAATATGAATCATCACACAGATACACACTTTTCCTCATCCCGTTCTTTTTATATTGGCTTGAAAAGTTAACATTTTGATTTTTAATCGTTTGAGTTCTGTGATAGAAAAAGATGATCTGAAGAATTTTCAGGTAGATTATAACTAAAAAGGTTGGGAAGTTTATGGCAAATCGAGTTGATCTAATAAATGTTTTCTGTTCTCAGTATTTTTGATTACTTTTATATTTTTATTCAAATGTGGTGTTATTTTCCATGAAGTATAATGATTGTTAAACATTTACTTTGGTTAGATGATGCTCGTCTGTACTCTGATAAGTTTTTAGAAGACAGGGAGAATGAGAAAAAGAGAGATGAGAATAGGATAAGGGCAAAGCACAGCTTGCCCAAAGGGCCTGAAAATAATATCCCTCTCTGCCACATTGCAGCTCTTTACTTTCTATGGAGATATATCTGCAAAGTAACCTCAAAGTTCAAAATTTTAGATTTTTTATATACATATATGTTCATTTTTAATTCCATTTTAACATATTTTTGAAAAAAATCCTCTCATCCCAGGTTAATAGGTTGGAAACATGCTGTATGAGAGTTTTGTTTCTCTGTACTTTGGACTAATGCACAACAGTAAATTAGTCAATTTTGATGATGCCAAATTACAAAAATTCAAAATGAATGAAAAAGCTTGTCTCTCTGTATTTGGCCACAGAATTTTATAAGTCCAGAGTAGAAATGTAAACTTGCAATCACAAACATTAGCATAGATTAAAAGGCTATTTTCATAGAAATTAAATTTCATTTGATATTTGCAATAAAGCCAAAACATCTTACAAATTGAAAAGTATTTAACTTCTTTGACAAACTATGAAAACTAATAATAATACTTAATAATGTAAGTTATTTCACCAGCTTATGTAACAACCTTATATTATTTCACATTTTATCAGCATCACTTGTACTAGAGCTTTTTCTTCTGTAATTAAAAAGCCAGGGAAAGATCTATAGATTGAACTGCATTAAGCTACAGGGTGGCACAGCTTTTTAACCATGACAGTTAGCTCTGTACTTCCACAGGAAAAAAAAAAAAAAAAGGATGAGTTTCTTCATCGTGCATGTTGCCATTAGACTATTGACACCCTATTGTGTGGTTGAGAGAGGTAAAGCAACCCAGGAGATTATTCAGAACGTGAGATTGTAAATGTTTCTTAAAGATGTCTTTACAGAAAGTGCAGCTTCTCTCATGTGGTCTTCCAGGCTGCCGTGCACAGCTCTGGAACTGCAGTTGTTAAAGGCGGGATTGGTGGCATGCTGTGTTTAATGCAACTCTTACCAACAACTTGCAGAGATTAGGAGACTGGCAGAATGATGTCAATGGAGGTTTAAGGGCTCTGCTTTCTGAAGTTGTTCTGAGTTAATAATTAATGGATATCTTTCTTTGATGGCTCTTTTATATTTAGATGCAGCTGCCTGAAAACCAGCCACAAAGGAAACTTGGTTTTGTTTGTCATTAATTTTGACTTTGCTTAACAAATGTTTTTGTGTGCCTCAGCATCATAGCCTCCCTAATTTGGTCTTGGTTTCATGTGGAGATGAAATCCTTGATTAACAAAACTGTTGTTAATTTTCAGAGGTTGGTGATGGTTTTCTTTCTGGTTTTTTGTTGTTGTTGTTGTTTGTTTGTTTTATGGAGTTAGGTCATTCAGAGTAGTTTTCAAATCTTTCAGATGGGCTGAATCCAAGTAACAGTTCAGTGGTGATGCTAATTTTGAGGGAATATGTTCACAGAGTTCCTAGTCTCAGATAATGTAATAATTTATTCTGAGTTCCTTTAGCATATGACTATTCTGATATTCTCTCCTATGCTATATTTTAAAGGCAAAAGGGAGCATTACATAATTGCCCACGATGAGCAAATCCTAAATGTCTTCTCTATACACGAGTTCCACTAAATTACGTGCAACAATTTGACCAAATTGATATGGAAGATATTAATTAAGAAAACAATAAACTTTGAAGTATAACCAGTCTTGAAGACATTCAAATAAATTGTTGCCATAAGATACATGTCATTTACCAGGATTTTTATTTGCACCAAATCCAATCTGTCTCAAAGATCTCAGTACTATCTTAGAAATAAAACAGCAAATTTAATGTTTGTATTATATGCATTGGAAATAGTTTGGTAGAACCATACTTAAAGTCATTTCAAATGTCTTTTTTATGCCAAAACAATTCCTGTTGACTCATTTCCAATTTCTAATTATATGAATAATTATTTCTGAATCCCACAGTTCTCCTAAATAGCATCTATTTTAATAACTGCAATTGATACTTCCATCAGTTAATATACTGTCTTGCTTCAGCAAATAACTAAACATCTGCTGGTTGCATTTATTGTCACTGAGTAAATGATTTTATTTAAAAGAAATCATGTAAATTAGATAGGACAGACTACACAATTTTCTCTTTTTCACTGGCAGAAGAGCTTCCTTTCCCTTAAGAACTGTATGTGCCTTACAGACCTAAAGAAATGTATCCGCCTTACCAGCTTTCGGTAACAAGGTTAGGGAATCAAATTTGATTCTAGAAAAATAATAGGAAAATAAATTCTATTTGATTCAGTATATTCCTTAATATTCCAACTGTTGATATTTAATTAGTTAACTGGGATAGTTGAGCTCTTTAAGACTTATTGACATTGGCGCTTCATTTTGCTATGTTATGCTATTTTCTGTTATCTAACTATAGCCTTAGATGTTAAAGGAAGCTTTTGGCCCCTAAAGCTCTATTTGTCACAGAAAGGGAAACTAGATGCTTTCAACACTATTTTTCTTAGACTTGTTTTTTTCCTATAAGCACTTAAAAGTCTTTTTCTCAGCCCTTTCTAATAGCTACAGATGGCGTCCTTTAAAAAAAAAAAAAAAGTAAGCCTTCCTCATCATTCCAACATCCTGGTGCTATCGGTGATCTCCTGTAATTGATAAGAGCATCTCTAGCTTGTTTTTATCTGACAGGTGTCAGACTCGAAAGCCACAAATGCACTGGGGTCATAATATACTTGTTCATGCCCTTACCTGTTTTCACTGAGAAGGTTAAAAAAAGAAACTGCCACTGTCTTCCTGGATGTGTGATTACTACTTGGGTTGGACTTGACAATACCTTGGAACGATGTGTCAAAAAGATAGGGAGGGCACTTCGAAAACTCCCAGACCAAAATGCTAAAAGATGACTAGGTAATGAACACAAAGAGTGCAGAGAAGACATGAGAAGAATTCTTTTAAATAGTGCAATTAATAACAGTGGTTTTAAAACTCTATTTGAAAAAAAGAAAGCAAAAGTTGTAGTTTTTTGTGAAAAAAAAGTTTGTCACAAATCGGCACTTAATCTTACATAGTTAATATGAAAACACTTTTTAAAGAATCGTGACACTTGTTGCAAACATTTTCTTTTGATAACCTCTCACAATCACACATTAAAAATTACATTTTTGTCCTCAAAGTGGTAATTACAAGATCAACATTACACAGATGATTATATCCCTGTTTTATGACTGGTTTTGTGTTTCCAATATTAAAAATTTTTAGCACTCTATTTAGGGAGGAGAAAAAAGAGGAACAGTGGAATATTTTAGAGTGATTTTTATCATCCCCGATTTAAATCTGTTGAAATTCCTCCATTAACTAAAAATGGAAATTTCCCTTCTCACTGTTTTTGTCAAAATACATAATTTATTTTATCATTAGTTTCCAAACTGTCATCCATTTTCCAAGCCTAGAAAAAAAATTATTTAAAAGAAATGTTTGACATTCAGTATCACTCAGAGAAACAGAGGCATACATTTAACAATGTGTATGTCTTCTAAAAGAGATTATGCAGGTATTTAAGGAACAAAAAAAATAAAGCACTACCAGGTTTTTACACTTTTTAATCTTGAGAAAGCTTACCTTGACATTGGAAGTTATTCTTGCTGTGGATTATAATAACATTACCTAGAATGTGTAGGTATCTTTAAAACAAGCTACCTCTATATTGGCCAGATGAAAATTCAAATCTCCACTTCATTGTTTTTAATCATAAATACACTTTCAGTGGCATAGCACCTAAACTGAGAATATACACCTCATGAAAAATGAAGGTCTAAAACACATTCACCCCATTGGCTTTCAACTATGACAAGATTAAATATGTTTTCCTTAAATTGATTTTATGTATTCCTGCTGTTTTTACTGAATCCTTCACTTTGTACTTTGGTTATGCTACCCTTTGCTCAAAAGAAGTGCACTGCTGGAATATTAGAAAATGTGGAAAAAACGCACCATGGTTCCAATGTAATAGATATTGTTTTAGAATGTTTGTCCTTGAGTTTAAAATAAAAGAAATGTTAATAAGTGCCCCATTCAAGACTTTCCTCTCCACCACTAAGAAGCTTGTTTTCATTTGATGAAAACTATTAATGCTAAAACAAAAATTGTTTTGAATTCATTTATAAGGGATATGCACCTACCTCTTTAATTAAAATCAGTGATCCATTAAGGCTTTTTAGCTTTTTTCCAAGCTGTGAGCATACTGAGTATTTAAGTATGAATAAGAGTGAATGTGGGGGGTAGGTTAGCTAAATAAAAGATTGCTTGATATCTTGGAGTCCTTTGAAGAGTTTTATAGGCTTAGAGTTCACAGTTTGAATGAAGGACATTTCTTTAAACTTTTATATATAGAAGTTTGTTAACCTGCATTTCAATTATGGAATAATTAATTAATTACACTAATTACCTTAGTGAAAAATTTTACACTGTGAGCAACCTAAGCTTAAGTCATAACTTAGTGATAGATTTGATATTAAAATAATTAAAATTGTATTAGGGTGTCACTAATTTTTATTTTTCAGCATAGAATGTTCACTTTACATGAAAAATATTCAGGTATCTGTTCTGGAATATTAGTTTAGCATTTATCAATGCTTCTAAACATTAAACTATCAAAATAATGTATGCAAAGAGACCAGATATTTACATGCTGCAATGTTTTGGCTTGGGGATTTGTAAATATTGGCACATAAAGAAAATAAAAGTGATTAAATAAATTTGTATGAAGAAAGCTGATTCTTATATACCAAGAAATTAAAATTAAAGAACAGAGAAGAGTAAATGGCAAAAAATGCGATCTACCTTCGGAAATATTCCCTTTTATAAAAGTATTTTAATATAACAAGATATACCAAAAATTGTATAAATTGAAGAAAGAAAAAAATTATTATTCTTTACTGAATTTTTACTACCTGTTTTTAAAACTCTTATTCTTTATGTATCTAAGAATACATAAGTCTTCAAACTCACAAAGCAAATAAAATGAATTGAATCCTGCAGACTTCTATGAAATAATTTTACCAACAGAAATAAATAGAAGGCAAACAGAGTTATACTTGTTCCAATATTGACACAAATCGATGAGACATAGAAAATTTACTTTCATTCTGCTCAGAATGTTTTTCCTTTCAAGTAAAACTCTCTGCCACAGTATTGTTTTTTAAGGATAGCCAAGATTAAGATGCCAAACTTTCCACTGGCTTATTTCTTAATCATGATAGTAACTTAGAATTTTAATAGAATTATACCTTTGAAATATCTTTCAATCTTCATTAACTAAAACTGCTGTGGGGTCTGTACAAATGATCTAGAATAGAGAAATAAGTCCAACAGAATGGCTCCACATATACTTGAGTTGCTTTGCTTCATTTTGTTATTTATTATGGTCTTTAGAAACTGACATAGTAAATTTTATTATAATTTTCTATAATAGAACATTTTAATATCATAAATGGCTTAAAATCATAAATTATAAAATTGAAATCAAACCCATAAATCTTTACTTTCTCTGCAATTTCTAATATTGTCTTTTAAGGTGACTGCTACAATATATAAAATATATTAAAGCAAAAACATTTCTAATACATTATGAGTTACCTCACTATTCTTCTTGCCCTTGGAATATATTTTGCAGTTGAATTTTATTACTTGGAATTATAATTAAGAAGATTTCTTCATAAATAATAATAGAATGTAAAAAGTATATTATCACTAAAAAAATCTCTAATTTTGATAGTCCATGTAAAAATTGTGAAATCTGCATGAGCTTAGTTTTATTTTTACTGTATTTTAGTCCACAAATAGAAACATAGTTGGGTGTATCTAAAATTAATCTTCTTTAAATATCAAAATACTGACAACACTGAAAGGGAAAAATAAAATTCTACTATATTAAAGTAAATAAACCGTGTTGTTCTTAAACTCTAATTTTCTTAATTTAATAATATTTAAATAAATCTTAAATGTCTAGTTGATTGCTTTGATACAAAAATTTCCATAAAATTAAATGATCCACAAAAACTTAGATTTTTAAAAATATTAAAGACAATGTTTGCCTTCTACTTCATTTAGGTATGCAACTTAAAGAAAAGCTATTTCTTAAAAATATATTTAAATAAATATTAGTGTGATAATTTAACTTAGCATTTGGTTTAATGAAAAATTACTTGACAAATTGTAATGCTAGAGGACAAAAACAAAAGAATTTCTATTCCTTCTTGAAATTTAAATTATGAAAATAAAGGATTCATTGTTCATATTGAAGTATTGCAATACTCATTTTAATTTTAAACTGAAAAACAAAAAAATACCATTGTAATTTTTTTTCATAAATTAATATTCTTTGGTATTAAACTGTGAAAAATACTTACTTAGGCCATGTGCTCAAATGCAAACTAAGATGAACTTCTTCATATTTAAAGAAGTCCTAAGACACAGAGAGCATATTATAATTTAAAGAAAAATATAGATATAAATAGTCTTGCTATTTTTGAATTATTTGGATGCAAATTATATTGTCACGTGAAAAGCTCAATCTTTAAAGAAATATAACTCAATATTTAAATAATAGTCTACAGTATTAAAATTTGAAACTATTTTTTTCTTGTTTTGGTGGTCTGTGTTACATTACTATTTATTTATAAACCTTTTGAAATGTATACAAACTATAAACAGCACCAATTATAGGTGAAAGTATTGGCTAGTATTTTATTTGTGGTAACTGAAAGAACATGTCAAAAATCTAATTTTTTAACTGTAATTCATGTTGGTTTTATTTTAATGTTTTTCCCATATGAGTATATATCACTGCAGTTTGAAATCACTAAATAGCTTTTTGTACCATAGTCTACATTCTAAGAAGAATTATCACACATATGAATTATGCTTCGTGAACATTTTTAAATTTGTCAAAAGGTAACGGAATAAATTTTAACCATAAATTATTGCCTCATTTATTTACACAGATTCCAGTTGAATAAAATTTCAAAAATAAAAATAAAAATACCTTTCTTAACTTTAACTTTTTCTCACATTAGAAAGTTTTTAGTATAAAGTGGTCTGAGTGACTTGGTCAGGAACAGATTGTATAGTAATGAATGAGAAGATTCTAGACTGAAAAATAGGACAGAATCTTCCAGAAATAAAAAGAGGCAATTAAATGTAGAGGGAGGTTTCTGAGATAATAAATGATATAAGCTCCTTGGGTTATTATATACAGTAGTTGGTTTTTTAAGCATTTACTAACATGTTTTTTTAAATGCTCAGTGATTTTATATCTGTGTGTATCACATATTTTATGTAAACATATATTATGTGTATATATTATATTTTTAGAATATATTATGTATTTAATATTATATATTTGCAATAGAAACAGTTAAAATGTTTAGCTTTTAAAGTGTGAAAATATTTTACATTCAACAAAGTAAGTAAGGTTGGATGAAATAAATCTTTTTAGACATTTTGTTGAGCTGGAGTTAAATGAACTCATTGTCATTGTACCTTCCTTTGGAACACATGATGAATAGATAGATTTACAAAGTAAAAATTTGAATTGAAAACACATCATTACTTGAGACGAAGACTTTTTGATTAATTTAGTTTACTGATTTGGAGCCTATTAAACAAGGAGAAAAGTTGGCTGTTTTCAAAGTACTGAATTGAGGATTATCATTATTTTGATGAGGCCACCCTACTATGATAGGGCAATGTAATCAGAACATTGAATTAAGTCAAGCTCTAGTCTGCAAAGAATAAACTGTATTCATCAGTAAATGTTCTTAATGGGAATCCTGAAAATATTTCATTATTCCTAATTTAATTAAGAAGCCTTCAACACTTACTATGGGTCCACATTCATATTCAAGAATATATTATCAGCAATACCATAAGAAATGGTGCACTGGGTCCTGATTTCAACCTGCATTTTTATTTTCAAATGAAAAATAGGCTTCTTAGCTTTACGAACACTCATTCTGTATACAGTTCTGAAAATTTACCAAGTCATTGGCTATGTATTACCAATAGAAACCTGCTTAAACCAACATGTTAATTAAACGTTAATTCATAAATATTTATTCTGGCTTTATGTTAATATGAAGTTCAATTATATTGGCCTTATCTATATAAATAATGGATGTGCGGCCCTATCAATAAGTGTACCTCAGGAGTAGTGCATAGCATCCCAAGCATGTTTATAAACAAGCATTTTTTTTTTGCATTATTTTCATCTACATTCACAATCGTTACATGGCAGGGGACAAGAGAACCACATCCCAGGTGTTTTCAGCATCAGAGGTGACACAGTCACATCCTTAGCACAATGCCAGACACATAGTAAGCAGTGCAGAAGGAGTTATTTGCAATATTACTAGAGGGTCCCTCTTCATAAGAGCACCGCTCTGCCATTATAGCCCAAAGGAAGTTCACTTAATTACACACTTCTTCAAAGTAACTCCTTACATCCATCACACATTTTATCAGTATAATATGCATTGCCATTTAGGGTTATACATAGTGTAAGGAAGAAATTGGTGCAGGCTGAATGTACTTCTGATAAAATATATGGAAAAGACTTGGCAGATGATTCTGTAGCAGAAAGTACACATAGTAACAAACCAAAGCCTGTGTCTTAACACGATCCACAGCTATATTTATGCACGTTTGCAACAGGAAGGAACTGCACAAATTGAACAAACTGCACAGTCATACTTTAAACTTCTTCTCTAAAGGTTCTTGGTTTGCTGAACTTAAATTTGATTTGCTCCTTTTCACGCTCTCTAGTAAAATGGTAAGGGGACTCTCGTAGACACGCAAGCAAAGGGTATTGGGCCACACAATCCATTTGGTACCCTTTCTGATACAATTGCTCTGAGTGGCAGTGCAGGGTGAAGAGATGGAACATGTGTGTGATCTGATGAGCTTGGCTCAACGGAGGTTGCTTCTCTGGGCAGCTAAATTAAAAACCTCCCTGCAATTTTGATCTTAATCACCCCCTCCGAGGCTGTAATTGGTGATGGTCACTTAACTCTTTCTATCCTTCTAAATTCAAATGTGTAGTGTCCCTTTATACCATGCATTTATTAGAACCATCCAAAAGGATTCAAATAACATGTAGTACATAGCCTTGCCAACACAATAATGAGACTGAAGGGTTTTGACTACATCAGATCTCATCAGTGTAATGCATTTTTCCCTTCTTCTTTTGAGTAAGAGAAAGGAGGTAACATCTCTAAAATAAAAGTGACATAGGTTTTGACTTTTTCAAAGTTGATACTAAAAGCCCATATTTATAAAATAACAAAGGATTATACAGAGTACATTTGCCCTATAATCTGTGAAATTGATGAAGTCCTTTAAAAATTGAAAAGCACTCTAAAAATTATTTAGAACTGAAGATCAAGCTAGAGGAAATCTAATCTTTAAAAAAACTCCAAATGTAGGAGCATCTGATGACACTCTAAAAATGCTCAGTGAAACCAAAGCAGGGCTCTCTGACAGCTAAGAGTGCTTGTTGAACTGGTGTTTCCTTTTCTGTATTTCTTTTTTAGCACAGAAACATAAATTATTGGGAGTTATAGGCAAACTAGGGTGATTATAGAAGATACCCAAATCCCCATGCAGTCTGGAAGGTGATTGTAGGGGTGGGATGGAGAATTAGGTGAGTTTAGTAAACATTTACTGAACCGTGGCAGGCCTGGGAGATGCACACACACACAGATGAGGTTCCCTCCCTGCTCATAAGGAATTCACTGTCCCATGGGAAAGAGAGTGGACAGTCAAAGGGACATATCACTCAAATACCGATGGAAGAATGCCATAACAGAAACATGCACAAATACACCAGAGGGATGCAGCAAGGACCAAGAAGAAGGCCAAGAGTTGCAGAGAAGTTCATATTTCACCCAATAAAGACACCTGAGAAATAAAAAGCGGTCTCTCTCACATTGCTGTGCTTTAATTGATACAAATGAGACTTGTAAAGTCATCTTCATGACCGAAAGGATGAGCTCAGCAGGACCGGGGCCGGAGAATGGAGTGTGGTGGTGTGGGAATGTTGCTGGAAACCCAGGTGGTTTTCTCATGCTTAAATCCCAGTACCCACGTCAGGAAGCATCTGGGTTAAAAGGGGAAAGAGAGAGAAATGATATTGCAAGAAAGAGTCTGTTTCTCTACCCAGGCAGAGCAACCCTCTCTGTTGGAGCAGGCTCACATATTATTCAACAAGCATATTGTGAATGTCGGACCTCAGCTGACTCTGTTTCTGGGAGAGAGGAATGAGAAAGTAATGTTCCAATTCATTCTGAAGACAGTCCTCAGTCACACTTAAGCAATAAGCCAATCCAACTGAGGGCAAGTTAGAACCCACGATCACCCCTGTGCTGGGAGCTGGCAGGGATTGTGGTCCTTGTGTGACACGTACCTGCCTGTTGGGTCTGTGAATTTAAAGCATCCACACTCTTCACTTCTTTCTGGTTTTACAGTCTAAGAACTGTGTGAGCCTAAGATATTTACAAATTCACACCAGGACCTGCAGGAAACTAGGTTCCTGGTCTCCTGATCTGCTGAATATTAGAGCTGAAGAAAACCAGAGGGATCCCTCTTTTATTTCTTCAGGAGAGGAAACTGAGGCCTGAAGGAGAAGTAACTTGCCCAAATTAGCAGCTTGTGACTGGTAAGGTTGAGACCAGAACCCACGTGGCTGAGATCTTTGTTCAGTGCTCTTTCCACAACATAAAAAATCTTGTTGTCATTCTGATTCTTGCTAATAAGCCATTCATTTAGCCCACTCAGAGCCAGACACTCTCAAGAGATATGACACTGAACCTGTTGTAATTCCAGTCCTCAAAGAACTTGAAGCCTTTTGGGGTGACAGAGAAATAACTAGAAATTGCAGTGGAGTGTCTAGCTGTGTGTGGTTCTGGCAGGGTCCTGAATAGGCAAAAGATAGGGTTGTATAAGCTATCATTTCTCATTTCCCAGTTTCTGCTCCCTCCTCCACCAGATATTGTGCCTGGAAATCTTTGACTGTTCCACATGGGGCACTAAGAATTCCTAAACGATCCAGACAAGAGATGAACACGCTTTTAGCATCTAACCAGAGACATGGGAAAGTAGGCACAGACACAACCTGTCCTTCCATATAAGAAAAGACCCAAGCCCAGAAGCCAGCTATAGATCACTCAGCAAAATGGATAAATACTGATCATGGCCTCACATGTGTTGTTCAGTCTCAGAGCAAGCTGTGAAGACATCTGAGAGCAAATTGTATTATGTTGGGTGTACATAGTGCACTGTCTTCCCGCTTTCTTCTCCTCACCCTGGGTCTCTTGTTCTACAGCATTGTGGGAAATGCAGGATAACAGCTGCAGAGCCTCACAGAGCACACTGTGCAGAGCAAGAGCCCTGAGCAAAACAGCTCTTTGCTCTCCATCCCACCGTGTAGCACACACTTGAGATTATTGATGCCAAGTACTTCCCTTCAGGAATTTTAAACATACTCCCACTGAGCAGGAAATCATATACCATCCAGAGTTCTGATGTAAGCAGCACAAGCTTCCTGGAGCTTTGCAGGAGACATATGGAAGTGGTGTTACTTCTTTTGTGAGTTGCCAGCCCAAATGAATGGGCCATGTCTTCCTTAGAAGGGTATGTGCTTCTTTTCAAAAGGGTTTTCTTTATGACAATCATCTTGCAGAGCATGGTGGCAAGTCAGTGAGTCAGTAAGCCCCTGAGAGAAAGGTGCTGAAGGGTGTTATCCTGGAGAATGGTCCAGATGGGGCACTTCCCTTCCCGACTGGCAACAGGCTATGTGTACCCAACTCCCCTTCCCCCACCAGGATGAGTAAGGGGGCCCCGGCTCTATGGTGGGAGACTCTCTTACCCACATGAGATATCCTGGAAGCGAAGTGTGAAGAGATGAGGCTGTGAGGACATAGAAAGTTTAACCTAAGGAAACACCAGGGACGTGGGCTGCTGTCTGCAGCTGCACTCCAGGGTTCCCTGTGGCTTGGTTCAAGCTCCATTTGGCAGCCAGGAATGGGGTTTGATGAGTGTTATTGCCATAAGATTTTTCTAGAAGGATAGAGGAATTATTATAGAGGTCTCCACATGACTATAGAACCTCTAGACGTAGGGCCTAAGAGGACAGAGATCATTGCTATTTTGTTCACTGCTGCATTCCCAGAAAGAAGAGCAACCTGGCACTCCCCTCTCCCATCCGTCAGACATTTGGTCCAAAATCAGGACAACCTCTCACTCTGTGCTCCAACTACTGCATTTCCCTCATTCATACAGGAGTTATAAGGAAAGCAGCCAATAGATGGAAAACAAAATAAGAATTGGACACAGTTATATGATGTTAACCACAAGCCAGTCTCCTTTTTCAGCATCTTCATTTACTTTAACTTCACATGAACATTATTAGGTAGGTATTCTTATTATTTCCAAAGGAGGAGGAGGAAACAAAAGCAAAGAGAAGCAAATAAGCTGCCGAGAATGCACAGCTAATAGCTGACAGATCCAGGATTATGAGCCCAGAAGTCTGCTATACAACACCAATATGTCCTTTTCTTAAAACCAGCAGGCTTTTCTGTACACGGGAAAGTATCCAGACCTTATAGAGAAAACTTCTAGTGGGAAATAGATGACCATGGTGTTTTCCCCAACTTGAAGAACAATGGGCGATGATGGCTCCCTCAAATTCTTCCTTTACACATAACTTCAATTCCTTAGATTATGAGCTACCAGTGGTTGGGAGTGATTCCTCTCTCTCTCTCTCTCCCTCCTCTCCCAACTTCTGGCCTCGCTAACCAAGGAAACTCAATAAACACTACAATGTACTTCAAGGTAAAGATGACAGATTTATCGGAAACATCCATTTCCATTAATGGACAATAAAGGGAATTTTTTAAAGGAAAAAATACAAGGACAGGAAAAACAGAAGTTGTTACACTAACATCAACATTTTCAAAGGTGTAAGGCAGAGGGAAAAATAGCTGACACAAGAAAACAGAATCCTAACCAAGCATGGGAAAAGCAGACAACTGACCAAATTCATATCAGGCATCCCCAAAAGGCTCAAGAATTGGTGCTATCACATAACTCTGGAAAGAGGCATGAATAAGAGGTGCTAATAAAAAGAGGTTCAAATAAAAGTGTGTTTAAATAAAACCTCTCAGACTCCCAAATCATTATTTCTGCACACCAGAGTGAACTGTTTCTTCTTCATCATGGTAAAAGATGAAATCTCCAATCTTTGAAGAAAGCAAAAAACAGTCTTTGTACTGGGGGAACACCAGACATATCTGAGGGTGGGTATCGTATGCAAACCAGGGTGATTCCTACACTGGCTGCTCTTCATTCCCCTTGCCTCCAGAATGCTGTCAGCTTGACTTCCAGGCAAGAGATTAAAAGACATTTTCACCCAGGTTACTACCTTCTCCCCAAAGGAAAGACTGAAAGATTCTAACATTGGAGATTCCCCAACTAAATGGCCAAGTTACACCACACAACAGTTCAGCTCCTAGGTGGCAAGCTCAATCAGCTTTTAAAATTATTTTCTTTTAAACACAAGAAGACAAAGGGAAATTATGACACGAGGAAAGCCTATCACATGAAAGACAGGGATGATAACACAAAAACAGAAAAAGCAACTTGGAGGACAGAAAAGATCAAATAATGTCCCCTCAAAAATAGGAGAAATAATGCAATTCAAAGCAATTTCTTAAGTTAGGAGAAAAATAAAACAAAATAATATCCTCTGGGGTATTATTTTTAAAGGAACATTTAGAAAACCAACAAAGAAAAACTATTAGAAATTAAAAGCATAATAGCAGAAATAAAAACATTAATAGAAGGATTAGAAGTTAAAGTTGACACAATCTAAAAAAGTAAAACAGAAAGAAAATAAAGAAAATAGATGGACAAGACCTTCCGTGTATCTCAGTAACAGAAGTTCCAGAATGAACAAGCAAGGAAATTGGAAGGAAGGAAATCATCAATGATTTAATTCAAGAGATTTTTCCAGAACTGAAGGATATAGATTTCCAGATGGAAAGAGCCCATTGAATTTTGAACATAATGGATGAAAAATCCACACAGGCACATCATCATGAAAGTTCAGAATTCTGGCGACAAAGATAAGGTACTACCATCTAGAGATGGAAGACAGTGGGTCATATAGGAAGAATCAGGAAGCAGAGGGCTTTGAAATGCCTAATAGTAATACTAGAAGCTAGAAGCCAATAGAATAATGTCTTCAACAATGGAGTAAGGAAAAAAAAAACATGTCATTCTAAAATTCTACTTCTAGGAAAACTAACAAACATAAAAATGAATATAAACATTTTTAGCATGCTGGGTCACAAAAAACATTTTCCCTCCTATACTCTGTCTCAGGAAACTACTAAAGGATGTGTACCACCAAAACAAGGGAATAAACCAAGGAAGAAGAAGGTGCAGGAGAGAGAAAACAAACTCCAACACAAGAGAAGAACAGAAATAAGCTCAGGAGTCACAATTAAATGCTGACAGAATGGCACCTGAGCCCTAGATGGAGATGGCATCCAGACCTGACAAAGCAGATCTAGGCAAGATGAAGGCAACTCCAGGAGAAAATATAAAATTAATAGAATACATAATATATTGTTTATCAGAATGTCTTGAAAAGAATAGCTTCCCCCATCCTCTGCCCTGTAACTTCAATTATTTTGCCAATCCCATCTAGGCAAATGCTTAATCTACATAAAATCCAGGAACTTACGAAGCAAGTGCATTTTTACAATGTCTCCATGTTTTTCTTGCCAGCCAGATTCTGACCCTAAATCTCTCTTACGTAGAAGTTGGGATCCACCACTGGTCAGCAGAAAGTGCTTTGAAATGAGAGAGACCTGAGTTCAAATCATATCTCTGCATTCAAATCTGTACTTTGTGGAGCCAAGTAGCTTCTTACAAATAATCTGGATTCACGTGCAACTTCATATAAAATCACAAGATACATTTTATTTTCCAAAACATGAAAATAACTGGATAATTTTCATTGACCATATGAAAATCATAAGATATTTCTGCATTTATGGGCAGGACAGATAAATACTAGGAGGTTGTTAGACTAGGGCACAGTAAGGGGTTCCAACACTTAAGAAGGTAGTGACAGTGATTCAGAGTTTTAAAACTGGAACTAGGAAGGTGATGTTCTACTCAGGGGCTGAGCTTAGGAGGGCTCCAATAGTGGTATATATCAAATAAAAGAAGTTATTATCCCTGCGACGTCGAACAGTTGTTCGCCATTTCCCCTGAAAGCAGTGGGAAATTGGCTTAAACTGTAAGGATTTGAGTTAGACATAAGGAAAAAATTCCTGACAGTAGGGGCTGTTACACAATGGAACAAGTTAGCTATAACAATTGTGGAATGGGTTTCCCAGGGCTCTTTGGACATTGCACCCCATTTGTCTAGAAGGTTTTGATATAACCTTGCCTATTGGAGACCTCCGAATATCCTTTCCAGTTCTCTGGGTCTTAATTAGTTCAGCATGCTATTACATTAATAGCATTATAATCCTGGTCACAACTGATTAAAAGACAAAAATCAATTTCCCACTCAAATCCCCCAAACAAGAAGGTGTTTTGCTCCCTTGTGCACAAGAACTGGGATGGTCTGCACATTTTCGTTCATATGTTTTTAATTTCTTTGGGGAAGTTTTAAAACTGAGATTTCCATAAACCAAAGTTTAGCCCAAGAATACATGGAATTATAAAGTGGTGGAAATGCTGAATAGTGATGTATAGTGGAAACATTAACAGGGCTTTAGCAATGATGGCAATAGCATGTCACTACAATGCAAGGAAATCGTGTTAAAGTAACTGCAATTGTAGATAAGGGGGAGCCGTTCTTAATAATGGATTTCTCATGCATTACTTCTATGCTCTTAACATTTTTTCCATCATGAATAGTGACCTTGGAATAATGCTAAGAACCATATTTTGTATTTAACCTAAATACCAAATTTAAAGACTTAAATAGATAATACAAAGGACTTGATTCCATGCTGCTGAAGATTGTGCAAGGTCGTAGAATGCTGCTACAAACTCATATGGAATGGAAGTAAATCTTTTTTATTGAAAATATGCAGTGCATAACTACTGTCTTCCAACAATGCCAGGAATATTTCATGGAAAGGAAAAAAAATTGGAACTGAACTGATAAGTAGATATCATGTTGGTACAAAGCTGGATGGAAGGAGCTTCAGCCTTCCCCTCCGATAATCCCTACAGTCCCGCCAAAGCCACCCTAAAAAATGTTTAAAGCAAATATAGGGTACTTGCAACCACAGTTTCCAGTGAATTCCCTTAATCCTTCTTCCAACCAGACTGCTGTCCTAAGACCTTCCTCCATCTAAATTCTAAAACTCCAGTGTATCAAGGGAAACAACCAAAATAAATTGAGTATGTATTTATTCTGGTCCTAGAAAAATACTAAAAAGTGTGGATTTAAACGTTATTGACACAAGCCACTTCCCTTAAAACTCTCAGCCCTTCTCTCCCCTGGCATCTTAGCCATCCTCTACGGCTAGCATACTCATGTCGCCCTCCAATTCTCTTGGTCTGTCCCTGCCCTGATTCTGCTCATCCCATTTCATATTCTAGTCTTTTTCTCTCAGGATCAGGATGCCAACCAGCTGGGCTGACAACTTTACTGATCTGGTGGGAAACGGATAGGTATAAGTAAAGGACACAATCTCTGAACGAGACTGCCTGGTGTTAAATATCAACAGCTCCACCTCCATCTGTGAGTACTTGGACAGTATATATAACCTTTTAGTGCTTGATTTTCATCCTCTATAAGATGGAGATGCGAGCTTCCCTGGTGGCGCAGTGGTTGAGAGTCCGTCTGCTGATGCAGGGGACACGGGTTCGTGCCCCGGTCCGGGAAGATCCCACATGCCACGGAGCGGCTGGGCCCATGAGCCATGGCCGCTGAGCCTGCGCGTCCAGAGCCTGTGCTCCACAGCGGGAGAGGCCACAACAGTGAGAGGCCCGTGTATCGCAAAAAAAAAAAAAAAAGATGGAGATGCTAATAATACCTATCTCTTAGGGTTATTGGAGGATTAAATGAGTTAATACACATAAAACACAGACAGTGACTGGCACAGGTAAACACATAATAAATGTGAGTTGTTATTTAGTATTCAAGAGATAAGACCTTGATTTCCCCATAATTTGGGACTACATGGGTCAGCATTTCAGCTCAAGGCAAGCAAACAAGTGAATTCTTTGAGACAATGGGTCCTAAAACGTAAGTGATCAGTTTTTCTGCCCATGAGAAATGACTGAAGAAACATATGCAGTGCATAATTGTGCATATATGTACCAGCTGGGGTAGAAAAGAAGAGCGTTCACCAACAAAATCCACCAGTCAAACAATCAGATAAGAATAACTGATATTGGCTCCAACTTCCACTGCCTTCAGACTGTGTGGCTTTAGGCAAGTCTGTTGACCTCTAAGAGCTTCATTTTTCTTATTTGTAAAATAGAGACAATACTGATCTCACAGGAGATTTAGGAAGTGCAAAGGAGATAATGTAAGTGAAAGTTTATATTAAAGGAAATTAGAGGGAATGATATAATTTGGTATATTACATTTTTTTGTTGAATTTTCTCCTGGAGTTTCTACTTTCCCTAATTTGAATTTCAGGGAAAATTGTCTTTTACAAAAACTTACTGTTTTTTTCTTGGTCTGCTCATCTCCAAATTTGCCTCTAGAAAATCCACTTCCTGTCTCAAAATCTGTACTTGGAAAACTCTTGTCTGCTCTGGGGTTCGGGGTTAAACAACCTCCTGCCTGCCCATGTTCTTTCATTCTCCCCAGCTGAAGTAGGAAAGACTGTCTCGCATCTTGGTATAATTCTACATATGGCATTATTATTTTGGTTTTCTAAAAACCAAACCAAACAAAAAACCTTTATCTGAAGAAATGGCTGAGAAAGTGTTTTACTTTCTCTTACTAGCTGTTCTTCCTCCTCAGTTACCACAGGTTATCATGTAAAAAAAAATAATAACTGAAATTTTAGAAACTCAAACAAAAAGAATGACAAAAGCTAGAAGTGTAAGTTTTATTTTTGAAAGTTTGCCTTGGTCTTCTCCCCTCTTGTTAGGTTGTAATACAAAGAGAGTATCACAAGCAGGTGAATAAAGCATCAGATAAAAGAGACCCACTTGGAAAGATCCAGTCTCCAGGGAGACTACAAATCCCCATTCCCTCCAGGTTTGCCTGGACCACAGACCACAATCGGGATATCTCAGATATCCTGAAAGCTGGGATGAATGGTATCACCAGGGCACTATTCTAGGTATCCAGGTCTTATAGGGAAATAAAGGGTGGGAATATAGAGTGGAAAGTGTTAGAGTGAAAAAGAAGAGAGAAAAGAAAAATAATGTATAAAAAATACAGCAACTACGTCTGTTGAACACTAGACAACTTCTCATTTAATCCTTACAACAATCCAGTGAGGTAAGGATGTTTATTCACATTTTCAGGTGAGAGACAGGCCCACAGAGCTAGTAAGCTATAGACCTGGGATCAGAAACCACATCTGTCTTATTTCAAAACTGGTACTATTGACTCATAGCTTCTCTAACCTCCTACACAGCTTAGATATATGTTCAGCCTGTCATATTTCATCAATATAATAAAATTAAGCTTACACACTATCACAGCCTAAAGTGTCAATGATTTAAAGAAAGAAAGCAGCCAACAAAAGTAAGATTTTGATTAAGCTGGTTTAAGAACTTGTTACTCTGATTCTCCTTATCTCCCTTCAGTGAATACTCAATGATGCATCCTCTAGAAACACACCCACTCTCTTTCTGACTTACCTTACCCTGGGTCTCAGTAGGTTTCTTATTTATGTAATTTTTTTTAAAGATTTCTTTTTAATGTGGACCATTTTTGAAGTATTTATTGAATTTGTTATAATATCACTCCTGTTTTATGTTTTGGTTTTTTGGCCCTGAGGCATGTGGGATCTTAGCTCCTCGACCAGGGATCGAGCCTGTACCCCCTGCATTGGAAGTTGAAGTCTTAACCACTGGACCACCAGGGAAGTCCCTTATTTATGTAATTTTTATTTCAAACCTACTTCAGGAAGCATCAGGCTAAGTGCTAATAATGTCACTTTATACCCAGACCACTCTTCCTTCCCAAAGTCAATTTCTTCTGCAATATTTTTGTGTTTGCACTCCACACATGAGCTTGGAAACCCAGCAAGACATAAATCAAATCCAGGTCCACTATCAGGTGTGGGCAAACTTCCTTCTTGTTTTCCTCATTTTAAAAAATGGGTGTAATTCATAAGATCTTCTGAAACAGTGTGTACAAAGTCCCAAGCATATAATGCACTCTCTGTTAGTAACAGCTATTGGCAATATTACTCATGGTGAGGTTTGAAGACTTATTGTACAAAGATGGTACCTTTATGGGGACCAGAAGTTTCATACTATCTTTCTTCCCTGAATAATACTGGAGAAACCCTGCTAACTCCTGGATCTTTGTGTGCCCTTTTATCAGTCCCTATGCTGGTGGTATACAACATTTTAGATATGAAAACTCATTTTTAACACCCAAAAAGCACACTGATGTCTCATAGGGTGATAGTTGGTGGTTAAGAAAATAATTGTCATCAGACGCCTTTCCCGTACATTGGGAACCTGCCTCTCAGCTTCTCATGCCCCTCTGTTGAGAAATTCTCTCTTCCAAACACGATATGAGAAAATGGGTCTTTACTCATCAAATAGCAATCACATTCCTACCTCCAGTTCTGCCTCCTGTTGAGAATTACAGGGTCACCTGGATTGGACAGTTGGCTATTCTCAAACTTTCCTGTTCACTTTACAGAAAATGCCTTGGTTTACTCTCACAGATGGTTCATCATGTCCATTGTTCATGAATTTTTTAACAGTTTAATACTCTGAAAACAACCTTATTTCCTTTTATTTTAAGTTCCTGGCAGAGTATGTGGGAAAGAAAAGATTTCACTTGACCCTTTGTACTTACAACATAGACTTTCAATAAACATACACTAATTTTGTTCATGATGTTGAGATTTAAAGTAGACATTTTCATTCTTCATAGAAACCCAACACTTTCTCAACTCTGAATTTTCTCTACCTAGAGGGGTTTCTCTTTGTGTTCAAATTCAGTCAATGCTTCTAGGATCCAATATTGCTCCAACACCAACTTCTTTAGGAAATATTCCTCTCCTGAACTCCTGACAGCTTGCCCACGGTTCAGGCTAGGACTTTCTGTCCCTAACCAGACCACAGGATGCATCAATGCAATCATATGATGCCCGCCTGTTAGATTACAACCAAAAATGTGACACAGTATTCCACAATCTTCCTTCTTATCCATGCCACCCATACTCTAGCCCCTAATCTTCTCTGCCCTGCTCGAATCATTTTCTTATACTTAAGACTATGATCTCTGAATCTAGGTCTTATTTTTCTTTGTATTTCCAACTGCCTGGGTTACAGTAGATACTAAACTATGGAGAACAGGAGGAGGATGAGTTTGCAAGCACCACTCTCTTCCTCTCCTTGCCACCTCCAGCTGTTTCTCTACATCTCCATTTTCCTTCCGAAAATATTGTCATTTTGTTTGTAGCAAACAAACTCAGGGTATCTCAGCACCCCACACCCACATATATTCGCATCAAAACCAAACACAAAGTAAGTGAAAAAGAGAAGGGCTTTTATTTCCCATTACATCTGCTATCTGACCATGTTTCAATTCTAAACATGTTTTTGGTTGTTATTTTCCTGGCTCAGGAAGGTTACTGGAATTACAAGGTGAAGATTATGGATATGAAGTCCAGTACCCCTGAGTTCATATGAGATTAGAATGCTAAACAGTAGGTCCCACGGATTTCTCTTACCCACAGAACTGAAATGATTAACACAGCGTACCTTTATAGATATAGATATAGATATAGATATAGATGTAGATATAGATACGGATTCCAACCATTTATTTCCTTGCTTGTTGTCTAATACATCACACAATTCAGGAACTGCTTTAGTGATTACTTAATCAACGAAGACCATCAAACCCAGGTATTACTTTTTACTTAATTGCCTCCCTCTTTCCCAGAGGCCTCTACTCTACAGCATCAGACTGTGCTCTGACTAGAAGGAAGGGGTCAAGGTACGAAGTGACTGCAGTGTTAATGTGGATGTCACATAAATGCATTAGCTTGGTGGACCAAATAAGGGAAAATATTTTGATGAGAAAATGGCATCTAGAAATGTTAGTGCCTTTAAAACATTTTCCCAGTGTGGTTACATTAGTGGACCTAGACAATCAAGGGCCATGAGGCATTGCTGCAGGGACTGTGAGGTTAAAAAGTTACCCTTGTTCTGACACCTATTAATAACCACCTTTGGAGAATAATAAAGCAGAGTGAAAAAAGAATTGTACATCTCTGTGCCTTCAAATATTCCATAACTGTAACTCATAGAAGCAAAAAAAGAAGAAAAATCGGTACAATATGATATATGTTTATTCTCTACTGAAAATGAGGCTTTTGGCATTAAGAAATCTATTGTAAATAATTCTAGGTGCCGATGGCACTTGGGACCATTTCCTGACATTTCCTACTTAAGGAGCAGATTGGTTGCACAATCTGCACAATGTTTATTGGCCAAATAATTCAGAATGTGTAAGCCTGTTCCAGCTTTGAAGGAATTTTCACTCCCTGGACTAAAGAAAACCTCAACACATGGGAAAAGAAGAACTTTTCTCATCTTAGACCTTTTGATTCAACTGTCTCTTGCAGCGAGTGCTGGAAATGCCTCCATTGGCATTGATTGCTTAAATTTTTCACTGAAGGAAGATGATTGTGGGGGAGGAAGGGAAACTCAGGGTGTGTTGATATTTAGGATTGTACAATCAAATATCAAATGCCAGCTTGTCTGACCGAGTTACATGTACAGAATCATGGTACATGATGAGAAGGAGCCTCTAATTAGCCTTCCGTTTCCACTGGTATCGCTAACTTGGGCACCCTAAAATCTCCTGCCACTGATGTCAAGCTTAAACATAACTGGAAAGATCTTTATTTGTCCCTGAAGCAGAGAATTCCAAATGTGGAAGACCAGCAAAAGGAGTTAAAGATCCTGTGCCTTTTGCTTAATCAACTCCTAAAAAGTCAAATTGGAGATATCCCATCTTAAGCGTCTGCCCTTGATGTACAGAGTTACGTTGACAGAGCTCAGATTCTAACCAGGGGCCCTTGTACTTATCTCTGGGCAGCTGTTGTAAAGTTTAGACCAAAAGAGAGATTCCCTCTGGCCAAACCAGTAGGGGTTGTGATAAGCTAGTTGGAGTTTTAAGTCTTTAAAAGGGATTATAGAGAAGACAAAACCTCAGTGTAAATTCAGCTCTGAGGCCAACGTCAGCCCTCAGACAGAGGCTCAATCTGGTAAGGCAGAGCAAATTGTAGAGGGATACTCACATCTGGAGGATATTGCCTGGAGGATGTGGATCCTGGGTGAGATGTATGTCTGTGGGACCCAGGTAACAGGGGAGTTGCCTTCATTTTCAGGACTTGATAAGAGTCCTTTTCTCATTGCAGATAAATAAACTAAAGTTCAGAATCATAAACTCATAGAAGTTCAGGATTGGAAAGGATCTTAGAGGTTGTGTTGTCCAATTGCCTGCTTCTTTGGATGATCAGATCTTCACTATCGCATCCCCTTCAACTTCAGAATCACCAATTTCAGCATCAGGGCCACTATTAGAGCATTAATTGAATGGCCACTATGCTCAGCCCTCCTTAAGCATTATTCCACCCATCTGCCCATCAATTCTGTGACTTGTTTATTATTAGCCCATTTCACACATGAAGAAACTGAGAAATTAAATAACTTGCCAAATCAAGAAGAGCTGGGATTTGAATGCTGATTATTCTATTGTTTCCCCAATGGGTCACCCAATGTCAACTTGAATACTATTAAGAACAAGGAGCTCAGTACTGCCCAAAGCAGTCACGTCTATTTTAAGACAGTTCCTTTTGTGCCTCCATGAAATAAGCTGAAATTCTGCCCTTCGATTGAAATTCTGCCTGCTGAGGTCCTGAAGAACAGGTCTAATCTGTCTTTCATATGGAAACCCTGAAACCATGGGGAGACAGTAATTATGCCCCTCTATTTGAGTCTTCTTTCTTTCCAACTAAATTTTCTTCCACCCCACCCCCCCACCTTCTTTAACACTTCTTGTAACTAATGATGTGAGATTCTGGCCTCAAAACCCAAGCTTTTCTAAAGCAGGAGCTGGGGAGGAGTCAAGATGGCAGAATAAGAGAACGTGGAATTCATCGCTCCTCACAAGTACATCAAGAATGGAGGGCTTCCCTGGTGGCACAGTGGTTGAGGGTCCGCCTACCGATGCAGGGGACGCAGGTTCGTGCCCCGGTCCGGGAGGATCCCACATGCCACTGAGCAGCTGGGCCTGTGAGCCATGGCCGCTGAGCCTGTGCATCTGGAGCCTGTGCTCCACAACGGGAGAGGCCACAGCAGTGAGAGGCCCGCGTACCGCAAAAAAAAAAAAAAAAAAAAGAATGGAACAATTCTCTCAGAGTACCTGCTGAACATTAGTGGAAGATTTTGGACACCAAAAAGGACAAGAAAAATCCTCTCTCAACCGGATAAGACAAAAGAAAGAAAAAAAAGAAAAGAGGAATCAAAACAGGGACCAGCAACCCTGGCAGGAAGCTGAAGGTGAAGAAAGGTCCACACACTCAGAAAAGCTCCCTCATGGTGGGGAAATCAGCTGGGATAGAAAGGGACCTTCGGGGAGATCAAAGGAGAACACAGTGGATGACCTTTGGAAGGCAGCACAAAGTATGAATTGCATGCATGTTATGCATTGCAACCCTGAGCATCCCAGGCTGAGTAGTGAGTCTCCTGTTGTGGAGGGGCTAGGGTGCTGGAAAATGGGGTTTGGAGTGTGGACCCAGAGAAGGGACAGCTTTTGGTTGTGAAAAGACAGCCTGAAGGGACAAGAATAAGGAGCTCCACAACTGGGAACGTTTGCAGAAAAAGCTCAGGACACAATAGAAGCAAGGCATCCTTGTTGAGTGGCATGTAAGGGGCAGGGCCACCAATACAACCCCTTTCCCCACCCACTGGCTTCTTCGGCCTCCACGGGCACTGAGAGGGACTCCCAGTAGACTGAGTATGCCCCAGTCTGTTGCAACTGCCTGTCAGTACCCGCCACCACAGGCAATTCATGAACACAATTATAGCTGCCATACCCCTCTCCAGCCTGAGGGAGTAAGTGTGCCCCAATCAGTCACTGCCTTCACTCCCTCTAATCTGTGGGGAACGGATGCCTGAGGGTGGTGCACACACAGAGGTGGGGCCCAAACCAAAGGTGAGCCCCAGGGACAGTGCGACTAAGGAAGAGAAAGTCTTTTGTGCGAGTGCACAAGCCACAGATTAAATCTCCATGATCAACTTGGTAAATCCTGGGTCTGTGGAGTACCTGAATAGACAATGAGTGTTCCCACAACTGTTCCCGGTCTAGCCTTAGCAGCAGTGGACTTTGGGTCAAGTACTCGTGGGAGTTGGGCCAGGTCAGAGTCTGAGCTGTCCCCACAGTGCCCACTGCAGGTCCAGAGACCTACCAAGAGTTTGTTTTTTGTTGTTAACATTTGACTTGGATTTGGAGTGACTGTTTGTTTGTTTTCTTTCTTCTTTGTGTGTGTGTTGTTGTTGCCGGTTTTTTGTTTTTGTTTTGCTATTTGTCCTGGGTTTTGTTTGTCTGTTTGTTTTCTTTTTTTTTTTCCTCTTTTCCTTCTTTTTTCTCTGGCCATGCAGCATGGCTTGCAGGCTCTTTGTTCCCCGGCCATGGGTCAGGCCTTGGCCTCCAGAGTGGGAGCACCGAGTCCAGGATGCTGGACTGCCAGAGAATTCCTGGGCCCAGGGAATATTAATCGGCATGCGCTCTCCCAGAGGTATCCATCTTGACACCAAGTCCTGGCTCCACCCAACTGCCTGCAGGCTCCAGTGCTGGACACTTCATGTCAAACAACCAGCAAGACAGCCCTACCCATCAGCAGACTGGCTGCCAAAAGTCATACTAAGCTCACAGACACCCCAAAACACACCACCTGATGCAGCCCTGCCCATCAGAGAGAAAAGACTCAGCTCCACCCACCAGAGCACAGGTACCAGTCCCTCTCACCAGGAAGCCTACACAAGCCCCTGGACCAAACTCACTCACCAGGGGGCAGACAACAGAAGCAAGAGGAACTACAACCCTGCAGCCTGCGGGAAGACCACAAACACAGTAAGTGAGACAAAATAAGATATCAGAGAAATACGCTGCAGATGAAGGAGCAAGGTAAAAACCCACAAGACCAAATAAATGAAGAGGAAATAGGCAATCTACCTGAAAAAGAATTCAGAGTAATGATAGTAAAGATGATCCAAGAACTCAGAAATAGAATGGAGCCACAGATCAAGAAGACACAAGAAATGTTTAACAAGGACCCAGAAGAACTAAAGAACAAATAATCAGTGATGAACGACATGATAACTGAAAACACAACAGAAGGAATCAATAGCAGGATAACTGAGGCAAAAGAACAGATAAGTGAGCTCAAAGACAGAATAGTGGAAATATCGGCCATGGAGCAGAATAAAGAAAAAAGAATGAAAAGAACTGAGGACAGTCTCAGAGACCTCTGGGACAAAATTAAATGCACCAACATTCGAATTATAGGGGTCCCAGAAGAAGAAGAGAAAGGGAAAGGACCTGAGAAAATATTTGAAGAGATTGTAGCTGAAAACTTTCCTAACATGGGAAAGGAAATAGTCAATCAAGTCCAGGAAGCAGAGAGAGTCCCATACAGGATAAACCCAATGAGAAACAGGCTGAAACACATATTAATCAAACTAACAAAAATTAAATACAAAGGAAAAATATTAAAAGCAGCAAGGGAAAAGCAACAAATAACATACAAGAGAATCCCCATAAGGTTATCAGCTGATTTTTCAGCAGAAACTCTGTAGGTCAGAAGGGAGTGGCAGAACATATTTAAAGTGATGAAAGGAAAAAACCTATAACCAAGATTACTCTAGCCAGCAAGGATCTCATTTAGATTTGACAAAGAAATCAAAAGATTTACAGACAAGCAAAAGCTAAGAGAATTCAGTACCACCAAACCAGCTTTACAACAAATGCTAAAGGAACTTCTTTAGGTGGGAAACACAAGAGGAGAAAAAGACCTACAAAAACAAACCCAAGACAATTAAGAAAATGGTAATAGGAACATAAATATCAATAATTACCTTAAATCTAAATGGATTAAATGCTCCAACCAAAAGACATACACTGATTGAATGGATACAAAAACTAGACCCATATATATGCCATCTAAAAGAGACCCACATATATGCCATCTACAAGAGACCCACTTCAGACCTAGGGACACATATGGACTAGCGAAAGTGAGGGGATGGAAAAAGATATTCCATGCAAATGGAAATCAAAAGAAAGCTGGAGTAGTAATACTCATATCAGATAAAATAGACTTTGAAATAAAGACTATTACAAGAAACTAGGAAGGATACTGCATAATGATCAAAGGATCAATCCAAGAAGAAGATACAGCAATTGTAAATATGTATGCATCCAACATAGGAGCACCTCAATACATAAGGCAAATGCTAACAGCCATAAAAGGGGAAATCGACAGTAACACGATAAAAGGGGGGGACTTTAACATCCTACTTTCACCAATAGATAGATTATCCAGACAGAAAATTAATAAGGAAACACAAGCATTAAATGACACTTTAGACCAGATAGACTTAATTGATACTTATAGGACATTCCATCTAAAAGCAGCAGAATACACTTTCTTCTCAAGTGCACAAGGAACATTCTCCAGGATAGATTACATCTTGGGTCACAAATCAAGTCTCTGTAAATTTAAGAATATTGGAACCACATCAAGCATCTTTTCTGACCACAACGTTATGAGATTAGAAATCAATTACAGGAAAAAAACTGTAAAAAACACAAACATATGGAGGCTAAACAATATGCTACTAAATAACCAAGAGATCACTGAAGAAATCAAAGAGGAAATAAAAAAATACCTAGAAACAAATGACAATGAAAATACAACAACCCAAAACCTATGGGATGCAGCAAAAGCAGTTCTAAGAGGGAAGTTTATAGCAATACAATCCTACCTCAAGAAACAAGAAAAATCTCAAATAAACAATCTAGAGCAGGAGCCATTTCTTACTTATCTCATATCCTCAAAACCTATCACTGTGTCTGGCCCAAAGTGAGCTCTCTATAAAAGCTAAATGGTATAGTAGGTGATCAATACGATCTTCAATAGTAGGTTTTTGAGAGATATTAAACAATTTGATTGTTTGTCTTTAAAACTGTGGGAACTTTTCACAGTACTTCATGGAGTGTGGAGCCAAAATGAAATGGAATCTCCATGTGTGATATGGCTTTTAATTTGGATAAGACTAGCACATTCCTTCTGGGAAATGCTACATTACTCTTAATGCAGCATAGGATTGTGTTAGCATTTTGAGTGCCTGGTTACACTGCTGACTCATGTCAAAATTAGGAGAAACAAAGCTCTAGATCTTTTTGTGTGGGTTGTTCATAACCCATGTTGTGCTAGAACAGTAGCTCTCAGATCTAAGGGCAGGACTTTATCCCTAGTAAAGCTTGTGCTAAGTCCATGGTCTAGCCTGCTAGTATGTTTTAGGATCCTGCAGTCAATCATGGAAAAGAGCCATTACCCTTTCTGCCTTTTGTCTTATGCTTGAATTTGTGAAGCCAGACATCCATGATCTTACTCCTACCATTGAAGAAAGACCTTTCATGGCTGGTTTTCCTTTTAAGCCTTCTTTTCCTACAAAATGAAGTCCTCTTGACTCTGCAACAGCTGATGTTTCTTGTCCCTTCATCTAGAATTAATCCTGATCCTTGAAAAGAGATTGTTAAGGAGCTTCATACTCAGGATCTGAGGATCAAGTCACCCTATTTCATCCAGTTCTGATCTCCTTGGTACTCTGGTTCCTGGGTTGGTAATTAGTTTAATACATTAGTTGCATAAGGGCCATGTAAGTTCAATTAAACTAGCTATGTGCAGGAAAAAACAAATTCCTAAAGCTATCACTAACACTCGTAAATTTGTTTCACACTCATGCAAAGTTGGAGAGTTTATTTCCAGGCTAATTCCATCTTACAGTGCTACCATTTCAACATGTAGCCACCACAGTCACCATGGCAAGAGAAAGAACACAGGAAGCCTACACTTGCTCTTGGGTGCTGCCTCCCAGAAGATACACAAGCCATTTCCCATGGGATCCGTGGTCAGAACTTGGAAAAAGGCCCCCACCTAACAACAGTATGATGCTGTTAGAAAACTTCTGTGTGCCTTGGAAGAAAAAAATGACACCAGAGTTAATGGGCACAGAGTATTTCTTATGCTGCAACTGTTGTCTTACATTCCCCCTTTCATCTTTTCTTCTGGGATTAATTCCTCCCCAAACCAAACATGGTGATTAGAACTGTACTTTTCTGATGCTTTCTGCCTGCCATAGTTCTTTTTTAAAAAATGTTTTATTGAAATATAGTTGCTTTACAATGTTTCAGGTGTACAGCAAAGTGACTCAGTTATATATGTGTATATATATGTATATATATATATACATATATATATGGAGAGACAGATTTTTTCAGATTCTTTTCCATTATAGCTTATTACTCTGCCATAGTTCTTATCATCACCTCCTCTTTGATTTCTCACTGACATGCTCAGAAGATCCCAGGCATCAATCAGGACTCCTGTCACAAATAACAGAAAATTCCACACACAGAGATTTAAGCCAGAAAGGGAATTTACTATCTCATGTAACAACGTAGTTCAGATGTAGATTTAGTTCTGGATTCACAGCTCAGATCATGTCATCAGGACTTGTCTACTCTCCATTTCTTGGGCTCTGTCTATTCCCATATTAGCTTCATTTTCAGGCTCCACGTGTTAGGCACTGAGAACACAGACTCACATTATCACATCAAAGCATGTTCTGGGGCAGAGGGAGTATGTGAGCCCAATTCCTACACAGATCAGTCAAAATTGCTGGGCATATATTTCCTAGTTTCTGATTAACCAGCCCAAACAGGTGCATGTTCCTGAACCAACCACTGTCTCTCATGAGATGGGCTGCTTTAATTGGGCAGACTGGGTCATGTGATATTTCCTGGCGCTAGATGTGGGATCCTGCAGGAGTCATATTCACATAAAATAGGAATAAGGTTGATCCTCAAATGAACACTTGGGCTGTTTCATAAAATGAGTGAATAGGTTCTGGCAGCCACAGACATTGACTATCCACTAACCATCACTTACCTTTGTGTAAACTAGCCTCCGAGAGCAGAGTTTAACACGTTCCTGGCCTGAGCCTCAGTTACCATAGCCTTTGCCAGCTGACCTACTCCTCCTCCAGCCCCTGTGAGTGGATCTGCTTGCCAGGACCAGATTTCATCTTAGCAGGAGGTTTAATTTTAGATCAAATGGCCAGTTTAACCATTCTCACCAATAGAAACTAACCAGACCTGATCTGTATCCTACGACAATGGATTGAAAAGAGCCTTGTGTCATACTATTAAAGACCACTTCAAGGTGAATAGTGATACTTCTTCATGCAACACTCTAAAAAGCAATCAATCCTTCAGCCCCCAATTTTACTACTATCTGATTTGCATTTCTCCATTTTATTTTATAAGGCTTTGGTGAGAGACTGCATCAGTTGTCTTTCTGAAGTCCTTACACGCTTCATCTTCCTGACTTGTAACTGTATCCAAAAAGGAAATGAAGTTATTAATCTGGCATGATTTATTCTCAGCAAATCCATCTAGTTTCTAAGACCACTACTTCTTTTTGTCAAGGGCTCACAAACTATCCTTTTAATAATCCATTCTAGAATTTCAGTCAGGATTGACATTAAACTCACAGGTCTATAGTTTGCAAAATCCCTTCTCCCCCTTTTCAAAGCCAGGGCTGTGCATGACAGCCTCCTGTCTCTCAGCGCCTCCTCCTCTTTATAAGCAGGAGCTAATGGAGGATTTGCCTAATGTCTCTTAATGAGCCAGGATTAGAAGTCAGCAGACCGTGAGGGTCCAGACTTTTGCTTCTTCTTTGCAGCCCTGATGACTTCCCCACCCTGTTCTTCCCTGAAATGAGAGCTCTGCATCAGAACCACCAAATGCAAGATTTCTTTACAGAAATTGGTCAACCTTCCCTCTGCCTTTTACATGCCTCTCCCAGGGCATTGGAACAGTGGGTCAAATGGGGGAACTGGGGCCTGAGGCTTCTGTGCCCAGTGCAGACCTAATCTCCAGCGAGGAAGGATCTATATCACTGTTACTGCTGTAACTGATTAGCATTTCCCCTGCTCATTTATGAATTGACTATTATGAAGTGATTTCACCTGGAGGCCCTCTGAAACTGAATGTAAACACTGGGGGGTTGCCGCCTAGCACAGGGAGATCAGCTCCGTGCTTTGTGTCCACGTAGAGGGGGATAGGGAGGGTGGGAGGGAGACACAAGAGGGAGGAGATATGGGGATATATGTATAGCTGATTCCCTTTGTTATACAGCAGAAACTAACACACCATTGTAAAGCAATTACACTCCAATAAAGATGTTAAAAAAAAGGGGGGGCTGGGGGGATTAGAATCACATCTGTGCAAATGGCCGGTTGGAACTTCCTAGTAATTCCCAACATGCAGGCAACCACATTTTTCTGAAAATCAGCCTGCTCTGAGATGGTTTAATTGAGTGAACTGCCTTCCTTTTAACTTTCTTTCCATTATCTTATGTGGATAACATTACCTTTAAATATTAGCCCAATTTCCATTTCACATTTAAAAATCTCAGTTAACTTAGCATAAGTTAATAAGAAAATCCACATTACACCACAATTTAGAGCTCAACTACCCCAATATCAGAGTGGCATTGGTCATATGTCTGGGCAGAATAGATTTCCAAATTGGTGTAAAGTGTACTTAATATTGATAGCTCTGTAATTTCCATAAGAGTTCAGAATCAGAGTGATGTATTAGGTTTTATTTGAGATTTTTCTTTAGATTTAAAGGGAAAGAGGGGGAAATCAATATATTACCTTGCTATGAAGCAAAAATAAATGAATTGCCCACCTGTTTTAATTTATCCCTTGAATTGAGGAGAATAATATTCACCTCTCTGGATGATTTTTTGTCACATTATGCATAGATACTGAGCTAATTTTTAAAGGCCAAATTCAATATTTCCACAAAATAGAGAAGTCGTTTTTCACTCCTGACTCACAATATGATTGAGTGTAGAATCTCTACACACACTCAGTACACACTCAATTAAATGTGTATCTGTACACATAACATTTCCTTTACTTTGTGCCACAGTGTGTTCTTATAAGAAAAAAAAATACCTTATAAGAAATAACACCACCACCAACAACAAAATAGACCAAATGATAAAATTTCTTCCTCTCTTCATATGGGGGGGGGGTGGCGGGGAAGCACAGCTGTTGAAGGAAGAGGGCACAAAAGTTTGAAGGGGCCAAGTTAACCTAAGCACCCTACCAGTGGGTGAACTAAGGCAGGCCATTAACATCTCCAGTCTAACCATATATGACATGGGAGTAACAACACACACTTAATGTATTAGTCAGCTGTTGTGGTGACAGTGTTCTGTAACAAACATTCCCTAATTCCCAGTAGCTCACAGAACAATATTTTATTTCACACTCATGGGTCTGTGTATTGGCTGAGATTCTGCCGCTTCTAGATGGCCATGACTGGGCTCAGCTGGACTGCAGACTGGGATGAGTTGGAGGTTTGCCATCCATGTTTTCATTCTAGGACATGGGCACACTCTTCTCATGGAAGGGGTCAGAAACTCAAGTGGGATAAAGTGAAACACATAAGGCCTCTTACAGACTTTGAGCCTAAGGGGAAGATTGACACTTCTACGCACATTCCATTGACGAAAGCAAGTTTTTCGGCTAAGCCCAACATCAAAGGGATGGAGAAGTATATTACACCCATAGTAAATATAACAAGTATGTAATAGAGGGAAAACATGAGCAAATGTTTCATCCTTTCCCCCTCCACATGGCTATTATAAGGATGTTCGAATGAGTTAAGGTGTATAGAGCACAAGAACATAATAGGCATGCAAAATGTGGAGCTATTATTGACCATCTCATTATGTGATTAAGGGATCTTAAAATTATCAACACATTTCTCAACCCTGATTCCAATGAGCCTTTACAGACTGGCATTTTAATCACTTGATACTCAGCCATAAAGTGAGTGATTCTTTGCCAGAGAAATGTTTTGCCCATTTGACATCATATATATCAATACTCGGGATGTGGCCAAGCTACAAACAGAAGAATGTGTCTGGAATTGGCATAGCTTGCTTACAAGTGGAGTCAATTTGTTTCCACTTTCTACATTTATCTGAGCAGACATGAACAGGCACCTGCCCTCTTCCTGGTAAGCTGGTGAAGCTGTTACAATTTGTGTTACTGAATAAAGGAATCAATGCAAATTGTTAAGATTTTTGGAGTGCCTGGCAGAGCTACTAGTAGATGCAATTCCACAAAATTCAGAACCTGTTTTTCTTGAATTGGTGGTTTCAGTTTGTTTTTTAAATTTCAATGCTGTTTCCTGCTTGAGAATGAAGGATCAGTTTAGAAAACATATCTTTCTGGTTAAAAAAATATATCCTCATAGAATATTTTGAGCAGGAAAGGCAGCCCTGAGATCCTGTCCAACTCTGACTCATTTCTCCTATACGTACAACTCTTAATCTCTCTGCACCTACCTCTTCTCAACTGTAAAGTAAGAGGATCTACTTGGAAAACCTTTGCTATCTTTTCAAGATCAAAAATTCTATGGTGCTAACCTCTCACTTAAATTGGAAAGAGTCTCAACAGAGATTTGGCTCAGATGCAGAGGTGATGTCAGTTGTCAGGACACCCATAGGCAAAATCTTGATCAAGCATTCAGTCCAAAGGGTTTTGCTGAAGCTAAAAACCTGTGTCATCATTGATCTCTTTCCCCTCTTTTCCACCACCAACACTCAACCTCCCACACATGCCCCAAATGTGCCCACAACTCGCTATTTCCACTGTGACCACCTGGGTCCAAGTTCTCACCTGAACATGGCAGAGCTTTCTCCCTGGCCTCCTGATTTCACTTCCGCCTCAATCCAGTCTGTTCTCCACCCAGTGGCCAGAATGCTATCTGTAAAATCAAAATCAGACCATCCTTCCTTTTGGAACTCAATGTCCACTTCTTATTCTTGGAATAATATCTCAAGCCCTTCCACTGACTTTCAGGCCCGATATACCCTGGCCCCTGCCTACTCCTTCCCTCTGACTTCTTCTCAGTTCCATCTCCTCATTCTCTGTACCCCAGCCACATGGGTTTTCTTTTGGTCCTTGATCATGCCGAACTCACTCCCCATGTCTCTTCTCCACCATTCTTTCTATCTGGACATTCCCCCAGATTGTCAGGTCTCAGCTCCAGTATCACCTCCTCAGAGAACTTTTCTGAACATCACATCCAAAGTGCCCCCCTCTGCACCTCCAGTCTCTATTTTTCATAGTACATTTTTTAGACCCTTTATCATTATATGAAATGGTCTTGTTCATTTGCCTACTTGCTTTTTACCTCACGCAACATACAAGCTCTTACTGGTCCCTGCTGGATCCACAGCAGCTAAAACATTGTCTGGAACATAGTTGGGACTCAACAAATAATTTTTAAATCAGTGATGGAAGTTATGAGGTGAGTTGGCACACACTTTATATCAGCAGCTCAGAGAAAGGGAGAATGGGTCTTCCAGTGGCCCTTTCAGTGGTTGGGACTATGTTCTCCCTGGAATAATAAAGTAAAAGTTGTTACGTTGTTAACACCAAGTATCTCTATCTCATGAGGTGAGTGTAGACTCCAGAAGGCTCTGAGAGGGAGAGGTGGGTCCAGGTAGACTTCACAGAGGTCAACACCCAAATCATTCAATGTCAGGATGACTTTCTTGACCCAAAAAAGAGGAAAGCCCAGGATCCAAAGACCTAAGCAGTGAATATGGAGAGAAGTCACAAGCTGCCCTGGGCATGACCACAGCCTAGCCTTGAACCTCAGAACCTCTCTCTCTCTCTCTCTCTCTCTCTCTCTCTCTCTCTCTCTCTCTCTCTCAGTCTTGTGTTTCTTGTCTGTGAAATGGAAATGGTGACAATGATTGTCACCCAGTGGGCTTATTGGAAGAACTACACCAAACGTGTGAGAAAAGGCTCTAGCACATAACATGCACTCAGGAAAGAATAGTCTCCTTACTTCCTTTTTGGAAACCACATCAATGATGATACTTTTGGCAGCAAGTAAACCCATACTTAAAACGGGTTTACACAGCAGGAGCTTATTCTCCTCACATGACGTGATACTGGAGGAGGTGGTCCAGGGCCCAGCCACCCCAGGTCTATTTGCATGTGATTCTGTCCACCTTCCCCACACAGGGACAAATCACCACCTTGGCTGCCATCATCTGGTCTCCCGGGACAACAGTTGAAGGATGGAGAAAGAGGAAGGGACTTCCTTCTCCCTGTCTCTCTCTCTCTTTCAGAACCTAAGATGTGTCTTTTATCCCTTTGAATCTACCCTCCCTCCTCCACCTTCTCCACTCCCTGGAGGCTGACCTTCCTGGACCTGGGTAACTTTCCTTGGCCTCTGGCTTTCAGTTGCATTTGGATCCCTCCCCGCTGAGTCCCACTTCTAGTGGGCTGCATACCTCAACCAAAGGCCACAGTTCCTGTCGGGTGGCCCTTTCCCACAGTAAGAGCCAGTCTCTCTGGGTTCTGGTAACCACTACCCACATGCTCTTGCAGTTCCCAAGTGCTGATGACTCTGCACTGACTCTAACCCCACAGTGGGTCCCCTTAACCATCCCCTGTAAGCTTCCCTTAACCCTGCTTAGATCTGTGTAAATAGCACTTTATTAAACTCTCCTTAATTATCCTGTGTGAATCAGCCATCTGTTTCCTGCTGGGACCCTGACTAGTACAGAAAAAATAATCTTTCTCAGAAGCTGACCAATGCTCGCATCCCTCTTCCTGCCTAACCCAACCCAACCAAAACAAAACAAGTCTTTTCTCTACATCTCGCTCTAGGATTGGATCATGCAATGGAGCTTGGGAAAACAAGTATCTGACATTTCCCAATAACCACCATGGGATGGTTTTGCTTGACAACAAATAATGTTTGCCTCAAGGGTACTCCAACTCTTTACCAAAAGAAGAAAACATGTCCATGTGCAGAGTATGAGAGAAAGGCCAGACAGGTGGTCCCACACCCAGTTTTCTGGCAGCCAGAAGGAACTCTTCTGGCTCTCAGTTTGCCAAGAGTTACTGTGGTTATGGTGGTGGTGAGAGGGAAGAAACTGTTCCAGAGGGCAACCAAGGAGAGCGGCAGAAGGCTGCCAGCCACCTGATCATGGATGCTCGCTCACATTACTAGCAATGAAGAGAGGAACTTTTAGCTGGGAAGTAAGAGGGATTTTCAGATCCTCATGAGTAAGTCTTGCTTTTCAGACTGAGACTCAACAAGGAAGTGTGTGTTGCTATTGTTGTTTTGCCCCAGATTTTTTCCTTTGGGTCCCCACACAGACAAAACAAAAACTTTGTGGGCCAGTGATGAAAAGTGTATCACCTGCATTTACACACACAACATATGATTAACTCTTAACCAGCCTGAGCTGATGGAGACATCAGAGATAAATTGGGACCCGGAGGGGATATTCAGATGGCCACCTATTTTGATCAGGTGTGGTCCTGAATATCTTTTTACTTTGTATCACATACGGTGTCACATGTCTTTTTTGAATGGCCAGGATAAAAAAAGTCACCATGTCCTCTGCCTTAATAAGTAATTCGTTGTTGCTGTTACTTGTTTTTCATTTTGTGTTTGTGTGTCTTTGTTTTGTTTTTTAGAAAAAGAGTCCTGGCTTATAGCCATATGGAAATGAAGAGAAAAGGTCTTAATATAAAATAAGAATGTGTTTAGCCATTGAACATGTATTATCTGTCCAGCCACTATGGATGTTGCACGTAAATTTGATCTTCATGGCTTTTCCTTTGTTCACAAGCCACTTATGACAGCAACCAAGGTTGATAAATGTACACAATATATTATATGTATTTATCTTGTCTATTGAGTGTGTCACTTTCTAGAATGCAAAGCCAGGGATTTCTGACTGTCATGTGCCCTGCTGTATCTCCAATACCTATAATGGTAGCTGGAACATAGTAGATGCTTAATAAACACTTGTTGACTATAGGATTGTATTAGTGGATGTGTGAATGGCTAAACGTAACCTCTGACATTGCCTGCTGTCTGGAGTTCAGGCAATAGCTCTCTCACCATCTCACACCACCCTTTGCCAGAGAAGATGCTCAGACTGTCCAGTGAATAAGTAAGAGGCTTGGGTGCCATATGGCAATTCCCACATAACTTAGGTCCCACAAGTCCTTGGGTGGAGAGATCTAGCCAGCAGCTTCTCTATTTTGAAAACTCTCAGATGTCTCAGAGTGATGCCTGAGCAGGTGAATATACAGTCATGAGTGGAGAAGGTATCTCAGAATAGTCCTCTGGAAAAACACCTTCTTCTAGTACAAAGGGTGTGGCTGCTATTGACCAGTGTCTGGGATCATCAACACCATATTTAACACATCTTTTTTTTTTAACATCTTTATTGGAGTATAATTGCTTTACAATGGTGTGTCAGTTTCTGTTATTAACAAAGTGAATCAGTTATACATACATATACATATGTCCCCATATCTCTTCCCTCTTGTATCTCCCTCCCTCCCACCCTCCCTATCCCACCCCTCTAGGTGGTCACAAAGCACCGAGCTGATCTCCCTGTGCTATGCGGCTGCTTCCCACTAGCTATCTATTTTACGTTTGGTAGTGTATATATGTCCATGCCACTCTCTCACTTTGTCCCAGCTTACCCTTCCCCCTCCCCATACCCTCAAGTCCATTCTCTAGTAGGTCTGTGTCTTTATTCCCGTCTTGCCCCTAGGTTCTCCATGACCTTTTTTTTTTTTTTAGATTCCATATATATGTGTTAGCATATGGTATTTGTTTTTCTCTTTCTGACTTACTTCACTCTGTATGACAGACTCTAGGTCCATCCACCTCACTACAAATAACTCAATTTCGTTTCTTTTTATGGCAGAGTAATATTCCATTGTATATATGTCCCACATCTTCTTTATCCATTCATGTGTCGATGGACACTTAGGTTGCTTCCATATCCTGGCTATTGTAAATAGAGCTGCAATGAACATTGTGGTACATGACTCTTTTTGAATTATGGTTTTCTCAGGGCATATGCCCAGTAGTGGGATTGCTGGGTCGTATGGTGGTTCTATTTTTAGTTTTTTAAGGAACCTCCATACTGTTCTCCATAGTGGTTGTATCAATTTACATTCCCACCAACAGTGCAAGAGGGTTCCCTTTTCTCCACACCCTCTCCGGCAATTATTGTTTGTAGATTTTTTGATGATGGCCATTCTGACTGGTATGAGATGATATCTCATTGTAGTTTTGATTTGCATTTCTCTAATGATTAATGATGTTGAGCATTCTTTCATGTGTTTGTTTAACAAATCTTTGAGGCAGATAATTGATCCTATTTTTTTTCCAGAGGGAGGCAATGTTTCAAAGACTAAGGCAAGGAGTTAAACCCAGTAAGAACTGCTCATTATGAGTTACAAAAAGAGGCCAAGATGGAGAGAAGCCTCTATTCCCTCCCTACCACTGACCTCAGGATGACTGGACAGATGTTCAGAACACCTGCAGCTTTATACCACATGCAGGACCCTGTATTCACATGCTCACTGCCTTGGAGGACACCATATTGCATCATTCAGAACCAGAAGTGTTGCTATCAAATGTTCTCCTCATTAGAATCATGCTTCATGTCTATTACCCTAGATAATAGACATTCTGGTCAATGCCACCATCTGGGAGCTCTGTGCATTGCACAGCAGCAATCACTTAGGTGAAACTCAAAGCTAAGCATTTGACAAGAGGATCCCAATCTCTCTCCACTAAAAGCCTGGCAGTAAATTTCTAGTCTCTTTTTATTAGATCAAAGACTCTCAAATTATTTGTCTCATGACCTTTTTACACTCTTAAAAATTATTAAGAACCCAAAGAACTTTTGTTTATGTAGGTTATATGTGTCAATATTTACAGAATTAGACAATAAAATTGAGAAGGGTTTAAAATATTAATTTTAAATCTATGTTAAATTTTAAACCTATATTAGAATAACCAGATAAACCATTACATGTTAACATAAATAACACATTTTTAATAAAAGATAATATTCGGCAAAACAAAACAAAAACAATGAGAAGAATAGGATTGTTTTACATTTTTACAAATCTATTTAAAGTTCAGCTTAATACAAAAATAGCCGATTCTCGTATCTGCTTCTGCATTTTATGTAATGTGATATCACACAGCTTGCAGCCTCTGGAAAGTCCCACTGTACACTCATGAGAGAATGAAAATTAAAAAGGAAACAAAACAAAATAAACAAAGAAAAAACCTCATTATTATGAGAGTCATTTTGAACAATTCCCATCTTATTCTTTTGGGTCTATTGTCTCCCTCCCCATTGAGGCTCTGGCCCAAAGGAATGGGTAATCTTCTCTGGTGGAAGACTAAAGAAATTCATTTTCATGGTGACCACAATGCTCAAGACACAGAGGGACAGCTTTCTAGATCATGATATGCTGGAGTCCATTCAACGTTAGTCTTCAACATACTCCATCCTTGAAATAGCTTTTGCCAGGTGAAGTGGGAGTGGGGTTGGGGACAATGGGTATACCACTCCAACCAAGAGCTGACCTCCAGGGAATTCCCTGGCGGTCCACTGGTTGGGCCTCTGTGCTCTCACTGCCAAGGCCTCGGGTTCGATCCCTGGTAGGGGAATTAAGACCTCGCATGCCACACGGCACAGCCAAATAAATAAATAATAATTAAAAAAAAAAAAGAATAGGTGCAGACTGCGGCCCAATCTGAGTTCTCTATCTCTCAATCTGCCAACCCACCATAAGTGAAATAATAACATTGTATGAAATCCCTGGCAGGCGACCTGCAGTGTAGCTGGCATCATAAAAGTAATTACTTCAGCCTCAAGACAAGTATTTTTCAGGACTGTACTCCTTTCAGAAATGATACTGAATAAAGCAATCATGCTGATACTTGTTTCATTTTAAGAATTAATCAGAAGTCTTCAACAAATAGCTGACATCATAAAAGTATCCATTTCAACCCCAAGGCAAACTATTTTTAAGGACTGAGCTTCTTTTAGAAATGATACTAAATAAAGCAATATCGCAGATGTTTGTTTCATTTTAAGAATAAATCAGAAGTTTTCAACATTACACATTTGGGGAGCATTAATCCTCATTCACACCTCTGTTAAAGTAGAGAAGGAAGAGGTGGCTTCCTCAGAAGTGTGCTTAACACTTCACTGCTTACCCTAAAATGGAATTTCACAGAGCTTCAAGGGACGAAGAGTGTCACCAGCCTCCAAATGGCCACAATCCAGCTTTATGATCTAGGAGAGGAAGTAGCTGCTTTCTGGAACTCCAAGTGAATCCTGCTTTACAAAACTATCTGCCTCTCCAACAAGAAAAATTACCTTTAAAAATATCTTTTTTTCAAATAGAACAAAATTATGATGAATATTCTTTTTTTTTTTTTTTTTTTTTTGCGGTACGCGGGCCTCTCACCGTTGTAGCCTCTCCCGTTGCAGAGCACAGGCTCCGGACGCGCAGGCCCAGCGGCCATGGCTCACGGGCCCAGCCGCTCCGCGGCATGTGGGATCCTCCCGAACCGGGGCACGAACCCGCGTCCCCCTCATTGGCAGGCGGACTCTCAACCACTGCACCACCAGGGAAGCCCATGATGAATATTCTTATGGTTAAATTTTTGTGCACATTCATGATTGTTTATAATAGTGGTTCTACCTCCATAAAAAAAGAAAAAAAAAAAGGAAAGGAAATTGTCCAGCCAAAGAGAATTATCTAAGTTCATGATAGCATAAAAGAAGCAAGTGCGTGTGAAGTGTTTAGTGCAGGCCTGGGACATAGCAGGTTCTCAACAAAACACTTTTTTTTATTATTATTATTGCAACAATAGTGCAGTGATCCAGGTCATATGTGATTACAGTATTTTTAAAGATGGGGAAAATAAAAAGGAATGCCATTGAAATATGTCCCCAATATACTATGAAGTAAAAATAATCTTTACAAAATACTATGTGTTTGAGATCTCATATGGTTTTTAATATGTTAAAAGCATTACAATTTTCTTTATGTATTTTTTTCTTCCAGTAATTTTCTATATATTTTTGTAACTTTTTAATAAAAATTTCTAAAATACAAGACATTTGAAAGAATTTTACAGTAAACACCCATACACCCAAACCTAGATTCTTCCATTAATATTGTACTATACTTCTGTTGTCACATGTACTTCTGTTGTCACATGTCTAGACATTTACTTATCACATATCTAGGTATAAGTATATCCTCTATCCATCAACAATCTACCTAATTTTTGAACTTTATTTCAAAGTAATTGCAGATATTACCATGTGTCTCCCTATTTAATTATTTAATTCAGCATGCAGATTGTTAATTAAGACTTCAGTATTTCAAGTTTCTTATTTTGAGGTAAAATTTATACACAATGAAATATAAATCTTAGGTATACAATAGTTAAGTTTTGACAAAGGCCTATACTCATGTAACCCAACCTCTATCAAAATTTCATTTTTGATTAATTTTGTTACAATATTTTCCAGAATTAAAGCCCATTGATTTTTAAAGGAAGGAAAATGTTCTATGTTCAAAACACTTAATTTGCCAATGTTACTAAAGTTTTCTCCCTTTTAGGCTCCCTCCCTCAAGTAAAATGCCATGATCCCTATGAGAGGTGGCACTTGGAGCCTTCTTGGTAGCTTTAGTTGCAGACCAAGGCGCCACTGAGGTATGAGGTGGACTGGTGAAAAGAGTTGATCAAACTGGACAGACCCATGGTTTTACCCAAGAGTGTTTCTGAAGGCATCATGTTGATTTTCAGCAGAGAAGCCTTTTTCTTCCCTCTGGAATATCAGTTATACTAAGAGAGACAGAATGTTAGCAGGATCTCAATAGAAAGTCAAGAGCATAAAAGGAGCTCTCTCTCCTCCACACCTCACCTGCCATGGGTCCTGGTGATTTGGAGTGAGGAAGACCAGAATTGGGTCTGTACTCTGCTGCTGACCAGATAAGGAACCATGGCCAGATCCAGACACTCCCTGAGTCCATTTCCTCACTTACCAAGTGGGAATCATAATTTTATCAAACTTCCTAGAGTTTTGTGAGCACTAAATGAGATAATATATCTAAAAGCCTTTAGCACAGTGTCTGATGCTCAATAAATGTCAGATACTGTTATATTTATTTGCCAGGGTCAAGGGGAAAAATGAGCTATTTTCATGCTTAAGACTATTAAATAAGTTAAACTATATCATGCTTGGTATTTCTGTAGCATTTCCAAAATTTCCTTTTTATTCTAGAAAATTCAAGCACCCGGCAAATTTCCTATTTTGGAAATCCACTTTCATCAAACTTTTCTTTTAGCCTGAAGGCTACAGTGTCTGAGGTTCAGAAGTTCACCATGCCTATTTTTATCTTTAGTTAGTCTGATAGCTCTTTTTTAATAGGAAACTTCTGGGAAAAAATAAGAAGATTATAACAGTACTATTTTAAAATAAACTATAAGGACTGAACATATAGCCCGCTTCATTTAAGAAAGGTCTATATCCCAGAAATTGAAAGTTACGATAATAATCTTTAATGGTTTTTGAGAATAAGTATCTATGCATTCCTGGTTTTGTTTGTTTTTTGACTTAGAAATCCAGTGAACTATAGTCAGGGCCTCTTCAAAGTTGTGTGTGTGTGTGTGTGTGTCTGTGTGTCTGTGTGTCTGTGTCTGTGTGTTAGCACTTAAAAATAGATGTACTGGGTTACTTATTAGGGAGAATGATGCTGGAATAAAATTAGATGAGAAGTCACTTTGCACTTTTATCCAAGTTAAAAATATAAGATGCCTCAGAGAAGCTCCATACTATAAAAGTTAGTGAATATGCCCCAAAAATATCTATGTTGATGTAGTAATAGAACTTCCCGGAAGATTTGACTTCAAGTATTCTACTCTTGGATATCCATAGGCACATTATTATTGTAAGACTAGGCATCTCAATTTGGGATTTGGAACATCTGACCCTTGAGCACACAATAGATCTGTCTCCATTGGGCCCTCACTGTGACCCCCAAGTTGGCCAATTGAATTCTGTACGAGGTTCCCTTTTCACCCAGCCAATACATTTTGTCTTCAACCAATTCTATTTTAGGTTTCTAAATGTAGGAATCAAGGTGATTTGATGGCCCCTGCCATGCCCAAGTCTTGCTCATAGCTACATGTTTCTAATTTCCCCAGTAATAGCAGGTGACCCACCTTTCTTCTTCAAACTTCCATGGATGGGATGGTGGCGAATGTCAGTACACATTTGCTACTGGTTACCTATTTGATATCACCTAGATTATTTTAAGTTTTTGTAAAAATATGAATAATAAACTATGTATTAAATGCTTCCTCTGTGGCAATCATCATACTAAGTGCTTCACATGCATTATATCTTTCAATCTTCACAACATCCCCATTTACAGATGAAGAATCTGAGACTCAGATGCCTTAGGGAATTTGACAAAATGACAAGCTCATGAGGAGCACATCAGATAGATTTTGTCTGGTTCTGATGCCTATTTATCCAGATGTCTTATTTTAAAGCCTCTTCTCTACTCCACTGAAAACTCTGCTGAGGAAATGGGAATGCAAGCTGTAGACAAGTCCAGAGAAGACCCAGTTGGAGCAAATCATTGAGCTTGTCAGTTGGAGAAGAAAGCTGCTGACACTGATGGCTTCCTTTGGTCTCATGGGGTGATGAGGAAGAGAAAGCAGGAATCAGCTGAGCATGTTGTACCTTGCTGGCTACATGAAGCAGTTTCCTTTGTCTGAAAGGAGGGAGAGTGCTAGCGAGAGAAGGGGAACACATTACCTTAAACTGTACTTCATACCTTTAGGACATTATTTTGACCTACACCAGAGTCTTAGGAGTTTTTCTGCTCTCCAGACTTGTGTTACATTTAAAGATCCTATGTCACAACACTACACTAAATGGTGTGACATACTCATTGGCTTCCCCAGTAAGGTCATAGGAACCTGAGGGTGGTGACTGTGTTTTATTTCCACTTTGAATCTAGGACATGGCCTGACATTCAGGAGGAAACCCAAAATGGTGAATAAATGAACAGATGGATCTTAGAATAAAACACAACTGAGCCACATATACACACACATAGACTTGCTATGCCATCTGCATCTCAACCATCTTACTTATGCCAGTATCTCTGCCTAGAATCTTTGCTGCCTTCCTCTTACCTCTAAAAATAATCTCATCCTTCAAGGCCCCAATTCAAAATTCCACCTCTTCTGTGAAGATTTTGCTATGCCATTTTCTCAATGTTGCTTTGACTGTGTATATTTCTGTTATTTATACTTCATAGTTTAACACATGGGGTTCTTTGTTTGTTTCTTGACTGGTCTTCTCAGTAAGATTATACATTCCCAAAGGATAGATAGACTGTATTTTAGACTTTAATAAAAGACTCCCAAACAACCAGAAACCCTACACACTGCTGGTAAGTGGGTATAATACTTTTGAAAACTCTTTGGTAGGAGACTTCCCCTGGTGGCGCAGTGGTTGAAAGTCCGCCTGCCGATGCAGGGTACATGGGTTCGTGCCCCGGTCCAGGAAGATCCCACATGCCGCAGAGCGGCTGGACCCGTGAGCCATGGCCGCTGAGCCTGTGTGTCCGGAGCCTGTGCTCCGCAACGGGAGAGGGCACAACAGTGAGAGGCCCGCGTACCACAAAAAAAAAAAAAAAAAAAAACTCTTTGGTAGTATCTATTAAAGATAAATATGTGCATATCCTATGACCCAGAAAGTAAACTTCTAAATGTGTGTTCATCAGAAATGCATATCTCTGTTCACCAAAACACATAACCTATAGTGTTCTGGTAGTACTATTGTCATAGCTAAAACCGAACAATCATGTAAATTCCCTCAATATTAATATGTCAACATAGGAATACTGTACAGCAATGATAATGAATGAATTCAAATACATACAACATGAAAAATCTTTTACAAAAATAATACTTAGCAAAAGCAGCCAGACACTAAATACTGCAATGTTTCATTTATATAAAGTTCAAAAACAGGCAAGATACAATCTACATAATTAGCAACCAGGATTATAGTTAATATTGGGGCAGGTGTAAAGCTAGCAGGAAACCAAACATGGTGACTGGAGCACTGATAATGCTCTGGGTGCTAATTTCACATATGTGCTCAATTTGTGAAAATCCACTAAAGTGAAAACTCACAGGCTCTATTCTGCATGTATGTTATACTTCTATAAAGAGTTGTTTTGTTTTGCTTTTTAAGTCTCCCAAGGAAACTTTCAGTTCAGGCCAAGATGGAATAAAAGGGACCAGATTTACTCACCTATCTTAAACAATTAGAAAACCAAACGAAATACATGAAACAATGGTTTTCAGAAATTGAATAACAAGCAACACAGGACTATCATGCCTGAAAGAAGGGGAACAAGTAAGGAACTATCAATGTTCCAGTTTCCAGCCTGCAACATGGGGAAGGGGAACCCAAAGATAATCCAACTGTCTCACTAAACTGATGAGAGAGAGATTACCATACAGAAAGATTTTAAGAAGACAAAGGCAGCTATAATAGGGGTGGGGGACAGAATGCTAGAGAGGAGGGAGCTACTATAAAGAGGGCTCTGGAAAACTGCTGTGGTGTCTCCATGAGTTTTTAGTTGAATACTGATTAGCATGTGCATGAAACTACCAAAGGACAGGGGAAGAACCACTAAAAATAAATTGGCTGGCTGAATAGTCCCCATGGCTCACACTGGGTTGGAGATAAGTTTTGCTTCTACCAGTCATAGTGAAAGACCTCATGATGCATAGGGAATTGGGTAGAGCTCTCAGAAATGTATCACTTAATAGTGGAGTAAATTAGCCCTAAACTAAAGGGGTCTCCAGACCACTCAAAAGTCTTAAATGCAAGCCTTGAAAAGATCAATCTGATCTCAAGTAAATTAACTGGTGTCACACAAAATCTGACACTATTTCAAACAACACATCAAAATCCAGCACCCAACAATGTAAAATTCACAATGCCTAACATCCAATTTAAAAAAATAGGCATTCAGAGAAGCATAAGAATATGACCCCCATAACCAGTAGAAAACTCAATCAATAAAAACAGATCCAGATTTGACAAAGAGAATTAACAGACGTAGATGTCAAAACAGGTTTTACAAATATACTCCAGAAGTTCAAAAAAGTAGAAGCTCATATGCTCATATGAGCTTAATACCTTAAAATGTAAGGTAATTAAAAAGATCCAAATGGAACTTCTAGAGATGAAAAATAAAATATCTCAAATGAAAAAAAAAACCAAAAAAAACACTGACCAGTATTAATAGTAGATTAGACACTATGGAGAAAAAGATCAGTGAACTTGAATCACAAAGAGAAAAAGTTTTTTAATGAACAGAACATCAGACATATAAAGCAATCTAGCATAAATATAAATGGATTCCCTAGAAGAGAGAGTAAAGAACAAATATTTTGAAAAATAATTATCAAAATGTTCAAAATATGAGGAAATTATAAACAACAGATACAAGAAGCTCAAAAATTCAAGCAGAAGGAACATAAAGAAAATGTATCAAGGCACACTGTAACTAAACTTCTGAAAATGAGTGAGAAAGAGTAAAGTCATAAAACTACCAGAGGAAAATGACATATTATGTAAAGGAACAAAGAAGAATGGCAACAGACTTCTGATCAGAAGCTATAAGGAACACCATCTTTAAAGTAATGGAAGAAAAAATATCTGTCAATCTAGAATTCTATACCAAGTGAAAATATCTTTTAAAATTAAGGCAAAATGAAGACTTTTTCAGACAATAAGAAGCTGAGAGAATTCATCACCAGCAGCCATGCACTACTGTTAAAAGAAGTTCTTCAGGAAGAAGGAAAATAATAACAGATGGAAATTTGGATCTACACTAAAGAAATGAAAAGAGCAAAAACTGGTAAGTACGTGGGTAAACATAAAACACATTTTCTCATGTTTTAAATAGCATTTAAAAGAAAGTTAATAAAACGTTGTATTTGGGGGATTAAAACATATATAAAAATAAAATGTATAATAATTGCACAAAGAGCAAGAGAGTGCAAGTGGAAGCATACTGTTACAAAGTTTTTACACCAAACATGAAGTGTTACGACAGTATTTGAAGGCAGTCTGTGATAAGACAACATGTATACAGTAAACACTATAGCAACCAGTAAAAAGTAAAACTAAAAAAAAAGAAAAGCTAATAAGTCAATAACAGAGAAGAAATAGAATCATAGCAAGACTAAGTAAAAAAAAAAGAAAAGAAGGTAAGGATAAAAGGGAAAATATAAAACAAATAGCATGATCATGATTAACCCCAAACCATTTGATAATTATATTAATTTTAATAGTTTAAACACATTAAGTAAAAGGCAAATTTTGCAAATTTGATTGAAATGCAAGACCCAACCATATGCCAACTATAAGAAAGATAATTTAAATATCAAGATTGTAATGGGCTAAAAGTAATAGAATGGGAAAAATATATATGAAAATGCTAACCAAAAGAAAGTTGATTGGATATAGTAATATCAGACAAAGTAAATTTCATAACAATATTACCAGGATAAAGGGGATATGTCATAATGATTCAACAAAGGGACATAACAATTCTATATGTGTATGTGCCCATTAACTGAACTTCAAAATACATGAAGCAAACCTGATAGAACTAAGAGAAATGAGCGAATTCAAAATTCAGCTTGAAATTTTTAAATTCCTCTCTCAGTAATTGATAGAACAATTAGAAAGAAAATCAGATTTAGAAGACTTAGACAACACTATCAATCAACTTGACCTAAATGACATTTACAGAACACTTCACCTATCAACAGCAGAATACACAGTCTTTTCAAGTGTAAAAAGAACATTTACTAAGACACACCATATATTTACTAAGACCATATATTGACTCAATCATTTTAGAAATATTGAAATGATGTAAAGTATGTTCTCTGACAACAGTATTAAGCTAGAAAACAATAGCAGAAAGACATCTGCAGAATCTGAAAACATTTGGAAATTAACAATGCACTCCTAAAAAACCCAGTGTCAAAGAAGAAATTGTAATGGAAATTAGAAAAAAATATACAGTTAATAAAAATAAAAGCAAAACATACCAAATTGTGAGCAATGTCATTAAAGAAGTGCTTGAGAGGGCTTCCCTGGTGGCACAGTGTTTGAGAGTCCGCCTGCCAATGCAGGGGACACGGGTTCATGCCCCGGTCTGGGAAGATCCCACATGCCACGGAGCGGCTGGGCCCGTGAGCCATGGCCGTTGAGCCTGCGTGTCCGGAGCCTGTGCTCTGCAACGGGAGAGGCCACAACAGTGAGAGGCCCGCGTACTGCAAAAAAAAAAAGAAGTGCTTGAGAAATATTTATATCATTAAATTATTATATTAGAAAAGAAACAATTATCTAAGACCTAACCTTAAGAAACTAGAAAAAGAAGAATAAGTTAAACGTTAATGAATGAAAAAATGAAATGACAAAGATAGGAAGAGAACCATGAAATGGGAAGCAGGAAAACTGTTAGTTGTTTGAAAAGTCAGTTTGCTTAAAAAGAGCAGCTCTAGCCAAAATAAACAAGAAAAAAATAGAGACTGCACAAATTACTTTTGTCAGGAATAAAAGAGTGGACTTCACTACAAGTCCTAAAGATGTTAAAAGGTAAGTAAGAGAATATTATGAACACCTCTATGTCAAGATAGCCAACAGCTTAGATAATATGGAAAAATTCCTGAAAAATACAAGCTACCAAACTCATTTACTCAAGAAGAATCAGATAATGTCAATAGCCTTATGTCTATTTTTAAAATTAAATTTATGATTAAAAAACTTTCTCACAACCTAAGAAAAAAAATCCAGAGACAGATGGCTTCACTGGTGAATTCTACAAAATATTTAAGTAGTAAATAATAGCAAATTACACAAACACTTCCAGAAAATAAAGAGAAAACTCGTACCAACTCATTTTTTGAGGCCATCATGACCCTGGTTTTGGTAAAAAATCCAGACCAAAAATTATGAGAAAATATACTTGCAGACCAGTGTCTCTCATGAACATGAATACAAAATTATAAAAAGAAATTTTAGAAAACAAAATCCAGAAATATATAAATAGGATATTACATCAGGACTAAGTGGAGTTGATCCCAGGAATGCAAGATTGGTTTAACATTTGAAAATCAAGGTGTGTAACTCATCATATTAACAGTCTAAGGAAGAAAAACCACAATTACCTCAAGAGATGCCAAAAAAGCATTTGACAAAATCCAACATCTACTTATCTCTCCTTAAACTTCTTCAGCCTGAGAAAGGGAACCTAAAAAACAAAAGCAAAACTACAGCTAATGGGCTTCCCTGGTGGCGTAGTGGTTGAGAATCTGCCTGCTAATGCAGGGGACACGGGTTTGAGCCCTGGTCTGGAAGGATCCCACATTCCACGGAGCAACTAGGCCCATGAACCACAACTACTGAGCCTGCGCATCCAGAGCCTGTGCTCCACAATAAGAGAGGCCGTGATAGTGAGAGGCCCGTGCACCATGATGAAGAGTGGCCCCCGCTTGCCACAACTAGAGAAAGCCCTCGCACAGAAATGAAGACCCAACACAGCAAAAATAATAATAAATTAATTAATAAACTCCTACCCCCAACATCAAAAAAAATAATTTCCATCAGGTAGGACAATCACATACTATGCTAAATAGCTTTGGCTGGGTCTGTAACTAACCAACAACATCCCTTTAAAAAAACACAAAGAAAACTTCAACTACCATCGTACTTATTGATGAAAGACTGAAAAATTTCCCCTTCACAATAATATTAAGAATGAATCTCCATTCTCACTAATCCTAATCTAACATTCTACTAGAGGTCCTAACAAGTGCAATAAGGGAAGAAAAAATAATAATAAATGGCATATTTATTGAAAAAGAAAGAAGCAATTTTTCTTTATTTACAAACAACATGATCACCTACATGAATATTTTAAGAAATTATTTTTTAAAGCTACTAGAACTCATAGTGAGTTAGCAAAGTTATAGTCTACAAGGTCAATATTTTAAAAATCAATTATATTTTCATATACTAGAAATAAACAATTGTAATTGGAAATATAAAAGATGTAATCTCTGCAACAGCACAAAAACATAAGATACTTTGGGACAAATTTAACAAAATATGTGCAAAACCTTGATGAGAAATTAAAGAATACCTAAATAAATGAAGCAATATACCATGTTCACGTACTCAATCTTGTTAAGATACCATTCTCCCCAAATTAATATATAGCTCAATGAAATTCTCATCAAAATCCAAAAAGGTATGTTTGGAGAAATAGACAAGTTATTCTAAAATTTATATGGAAAGTCAAAGAACCAAGAATGTCCAAAACAATTTTGAAAAAAATAAATTTAGAAAACTTATACTACCTCTTTTTAAGACTTACTATAAAGGTACAATAATCATAACAGCAAGGTATTGACATAAAGTTATACAAATAGCTCAATGGAATAGAAATGAGTGTTCAAAAACAGATCTAGGGGCTTCCCTGGTGGCGCAGTGGTTGAGAGTCTGCCTGCCGATGCAGGGGACACGGGTTCATGTCCCGGTCCGGGAGGATCCCACATGCCGCGGAGCGGCTGGGCCCGTGAGCCATGGCTGCTGAGCCTGCGTGTCTGGAGCCTGTGCTCCGCGACATGAGAGGCCACAACAGTGAGAGGTCGCGTACCGCAAAAAAAAAAAAAACAGATCTAGGTATATATAATGAATTAGTTTTCAAGAGAGATGCCAAGACAATTTATTAGAGAATGGATAGTCTTCTCAACAAATGGCATTAGAACAACTGAACAGCCATATATGAAACATGAACTTCAGTGCTTCTCTCATACTATCAATAAAATTAACTAAAGCTGATAGTGGTAGACCTAAATGTAAAGGCTAAAACAAATTTCTAGAAGAAAACATAAGAGAAAATCTTTGTGATATTTGGTTAGGCTAAATTTTTTGGACAGGACAAGGAAGCATTAACTATTAATGAAAAAAAATAATGAATTAGTTTTCATAAAAATTTTAAACTGTTGTTCTTCAAAAGACTCTTAAAAATCAAAAGGCAAACCACAGACTAGCATAAAATTTGTCCAAAACCCAAATCTGAAAAAGAACTTTTATCCAAAATATATAAGAACTTTTACAACTCAGTAGTAAGAAGAGAAACAATCCAATGAAAAAAAAATAGAAAATAACTGAAGAAGATATATGGATGACAAATAAGCACATGAAAAGATGTTCTACATAATTTGTCATTTGAAATGCAAATGAAAACCACCATGAAATACCACTACACACTTATTAGGATAGCGAAAATTGAAAAGACTAATAATAGCTAGTGTTGGCAAGTATGTAAAACAACTGGAAGTATCTTACATTGCTGGTGGAAGGTAAAAACGGTACAGCCACTTTGGAAAAGAGTTTGGCAGTTTCTTATAAAGTTACATATACATCTACCATATGAGCCAGCAATCATCGTCTTTGCTATTAATCCAAGAGAATGAAAACAAACTTCCACACAAAGACTGGTATTCAAATGTTCATAGCAGTTTCATGTATTGTAGCCAAAACTTGAAAACAATCCAAGTATTCATCAATTGGTGAATAGATAAATAAACTATGATGCATCTATGCAATGAAATATTGCTCAGCAATAAAAAAGAAAAATGACTGATACACAGAAGATCATGAATTAATCTCAAAAGCATTAAACTGAGTGGAAAAAGCCAAACAGAAAGGACTATACAAGTTATGGTTCCATTTACATGAAATTCTAGAAAAGGTAAAACTTTAGTGACAAAAAATAAATATCAGTTGTTGCCACAGGCTAGAAAGGAAGGAGATTAATGACATCAGAGCATGAAGGAACATTTGGGTGTAAAGGGAATGCCCTACATCATGATTATGGTGGTGGTCTCATGACTGTGTGAATTTCTCAAAATTCATCAAATTGTCTCTTAAAATCAGTGACTTTCATTGTGTGTAAATTATATTTCAATAAAATTGATTAAAAAGTCTTCAAAGAGAGGGGCTTCCCTGGTGGCGCAGTGGTTGAGAGTCTGCCTGCCGATGCAGGGGGCACGGGTTCATGCCCCGGTCCGGGAAGACACCACATGCCGCAGAGCGGCTGGGCCCGTGAACCATGGCCACTGAGCCTGTACGTCCGGAGCCTGTGCTCCGCAACGGGAGAGGCCACAACAGTGAGAGGCCCGCGTACCGCAAAAAAAAAAAAAAAAAAAAAAAAAAAGTCTTCAAAGAGAAAAATTATATATATAGACACACACACATATATATACATTCCTACCAGACATACTCATATATATACTTTTTAAATTAAATCTTTACATCCATAGACAACCTATGGAATGGAAGAAAATATTTGCAAATGATGTGACCAATAAGGTGTTAATATCAAAAAAATACAAACATCACATACAGCTCAATATCAAAAAAGCAAACAACCCCATCAAAATATGTACAAAAGATGTAAATAGACATTTCAGCAAAGAAGACACACAGATATCCAATGGGCACATAAAAGATGCTCAACATCACTAATTATTAGAGAAATGCAAATCAAAACCACAATGAGGTATTACCTCACACCAGTCAGAATGGCTATCATCAAAAAGCCTACAAATAATAAATGCTGGAGAGTGTGTGGAGAAAAGGGAACCCTCCTACACTGTTGGTAGGAACATATATTGGTGCAGCCACTAGGGAAAACAGTAAGGAGGTTCCTTAAAAAAATAAAAATAGAGCTACCATATGATCCAGCAATCCCATTCCTGGGTATATATCTGGAAAAAAAAGAGAAAAAACCTGGAGTTCAAAAAGATACATGTGCCCCAGTGTTCACAGCAGTACTGTTTACAGTAGCCAAGATATGGAAACAACCCAAGTGCCCATCAACAGACAATTGGCTTAAGAAGATGCAAGATATATATATATATATATATATATATATATATATATATATATATATATATATATATATATATATATATGAATATTAGCTATAAAAAAGAATCAAATACTGCCATTTGCAGCACCATGGATGGACCTAGATAATATTACACTTAGTGGAGTAGGTCAAGCAGAGAAAGTTAAATATGATATCACTTACACGTGGAATCTAAAAAATTTTACAAATGAATCTATATACAAAACAAACAGACTCACAGGCATACAAAACAAACTTAGGGTTACCAAAGGGGAAAGGGAGGGGGAAAGAGATAAATCAGGATTATGGGATTAACAGATACAAACTACTATACATAAAGTAGATAAGCAACAAGGATTTACTATATAGCACAGGGAGTATATTCAATATCTTGTAATAAACTACAAAGGAAAGTAATCTCAAAAAAAAAAAATATATATATATATATATATATATATATATATATATATATATATATATATATATAACTGATCACTTTGCTGTATACCTGAAACTAACACAGTATTGTAAATCAACTATACTTCAATTAAAAAACCTTTACATTCATGCAGAATAAAATGCTAATTATCTAAAGTAGGATAACAACTTTTAAAATGGCAAGTCTTTGATAATATTTTTATGTATTTGCTTTCTCCCTTTCCAGCCAGAAGAATATGATACCTACATATTTTCTGTACACCAAAAGCATATAACATAGTATTGTAAGTTTCCCTGATAATCTGCCCCCAAACACTTATGAACTCTAGTCCCTGATGTAAATTTTCCATTTCTTAGAGGACAAAGTGAGACTATGGTTGATGAAAAACTAATTCTTAATCCATATTCAGATCTATTTTATCCGACTATTTCATTTAACAATGTTTATAAAGATGTTTTCCATCTGTTTGGCAACATTTTCCTAGAGAAAAACTCAAAGCCATAGTGACTCTATGACAAGCATTTGTTATTTTTCTTACAACATACAGAGCAGGATTCAAGGAGAAGGGTAGAATACCAAAGACTTGCTCCATTAGCAATTTTAATGGCAACGGAACCTTGACTTTTGCTTATTATATAATTTCAACTGAAACTGACCTTCATCATATGAAGATTTCATTTTCACAAATAAATGGTTGGACTGATGTCTTTTAGATTCACAAACAGTAATCAGCATAGATGTTTTCAAGGCTACAATCTTTCTTTTAATTCAAACTACACATAACAGAACGGAAGTCATGGGAGGCACTAAAAGCTAAAGTAATCTTTGTTTCTTAAGAACACATAGCTATTTACTTAGGGATCTCATTCTGCCACTTTCCAACATTATCAACAGTTATCATATTTATCTTGTTAATAGGATGGATTTATTGTTTGTGTATAATAATTTGGGCCCAAGCTGCATTGATGTGTTTTATGGCATGTAGTCAACACCGATATATTGCGGGTCTATAACCGCTCCATAAACTGCAGATGCCATCATTGAAATGAATGAGCCCAAGTATCTACTGAGCTGTTTTTAATTATATGTTTATCTTTCCTCATTCCTTTGACTCACATTTTGTTTATACCACATGTTACATGTGGTATAGAAGCAATTTTAGAGGGTTTTGGAAACCCTAAGCAATCATCTTATTTTATTCAGCAAAGCCACATTACTTACATTGACAGCAATTATGTCTCTATATATCATAACATTCATACAATTTCTGGTCCCTTCCAACTATTTCCATTTGATTTCTCATAAAGACAGAAGACTTTAAATGAAGCTTTTTCATTGTTCTTGAAATTCCTAATGATTCATTCCATTGTGTTTGTAGTTGTAACCATGCCATAATGCCTAAGCCTAATTAATTATTGAATTATTCTATGATATCCTACACTAAAAAAAAATCACAAATATTTACTGAAATTTTAAATTGTCCTAGGAAATAATTACTTGTAGGTCCAATTTAAACTATTTTGATTCATAGAGTTTATCTAGGCATGCATTACCTTTGCTTTGAATTAACAGGGTCTCAACAGACTAAAATTATCCTGCTGCCCAGAGCCCAGGTTTACCATGCGCCAGATATTTTCATTTTCTACCTGTGTAGCTTCAGCTCACACTTTCCAACCTCACCCCACACTAATTGCAGTGATATGTGAATAACTTTTGGCCTTTGACTTGCTGTCCATGAAATGAGAGCCTCTCTCCCAGTATCTTCCTGGTGACTAGGGCCCTTCCTGACCTCTGCCCTGAAGGCCAGAACTCATGCCCTTCAGATATTTTGCATTTATGCCTATGTTCCCTACTGCCTGGTCAAAATTTCCTACTTCTCCAAGAGTACTTTGCATTCAAGTCCACTCAGATTACGACAGCAGCTTTGAAATATTAAACTGCATTTTCATTTTTCTATGGGCTGTTAATTTCTGCATATAATTGCTGTTTGAATTTTTTTTCTATGCTTCTTCTGCTGCTTAGTAGCATGAATAAAATCTCACTGGGATGACTTTATTAAAGGGAGAAGGAATGTCCTCCCACTCTATAACTCAGCTTCATCTAACTGGTTAGATTATCTGATTTAACAGAACTTTGAGGCTGTGAGTTTTATCCTCAGGATTGGGCTCTTAGAAAAAGTTGACAGGTTGTCTAGAGATAGCAGAGATTGGAAAAGAGTACTGAGATGTTCAGAATAATTACCATTACAAACCCACTTACATACTTGCTACTTTGGACAGGTGAAGGGTCAAGGGCTTATCAAATAATTGTATTCAGTGCATCCAGACAGCCAGTTAGAGGTAGGCTCACGTGCACAATTTAGTCTCCATCAGACTGACTGTCACTTACACTTACAACATTGGCTCAAGATCTGTCTACTTCAGCTAACTTGCTATAAACCAGATATACACACCCAGCAAAGCACAAGGGGAGGTAGGCTCCTCCTGGGACATATTTCATCACAAAGTAGAAGCCATACATGCCTTCTGATAAACATCCTTGACTCTTTAGAGAAGGAAGCTCAAAAGGCCAATGGTTTGTTTCAAAGCAGGAAAAGCAGCCAGTTGAAGGCATTAGTTTTGTTCCATTTTTTTTTTAAGAGTTTAGTCTGTGCTTAAATCTGAATTTATACTTCTAAGGGGTGAGTTTTTTAACTTAGAAGCATGTGTAGGACCTTTTGCTGCCTGGAGCATTTCTGAGAGCTCATTTTAACCTTATAAAAGATTGCAATATTTAGGCTTTGAAGTTGATTAATTCATTGGTTTGTTCATTGAACAACTATCTAATTGCTGCATCAGACACTGTCCTAGGTGTTGGGGATACTGCAGGGAGAAAAACATAAAATACTGTCCCCATGGACCTTCCATTCTTGTCGGGAAGACTGACAGTAAAACAAAGAATTTACATGTGGCTGAACTCCAGGCAGTAATAAGTATCATGAAGAAATAAAAAGAGAGTACAGTCTAAACACAGAAGAGAGGGGACAAATGTATAGGTAGAACAGTCAGGAAAGGTCCCCCTGAGGAGCTAAGACCCTACATGTCTGAGAAGTGAGACCCAGATCAGTATCGGGCAGAGGAGTCAGAGGAGTCTTCCAGCAAAAGGAAGAGAAAGTCCAAAGTCCCTGAGGCAGAGAAAAATAACCTTGGTCTGTTCAAGGATCAGCAAGAGGCCAATGTGCCTGGAGCTACGGAAGTAAGGGAGACAGGTTAATATTCTCCAGCCAGGTCATTTCATATCATGTTAAATATTTTTCTCCATAGCGTGCCAAGTAGACACTGCTTTAAATCAAGACTTCTTTTTCCTGACCCCAACCTGACTCAGAAGTCACCTTTGTTTGAATTAATTATTTAATCACTTTCATCACACATGACTTCTTGTGTTCAATTCAAGACCCTTTGGCCTCCCTGGTGGCGCAGTGGTTGAGAGTCCGCCTGCCGATGCAGGGGATACGGGTTCGTGCCCCGGTCTGGGAGGATCCCATATGCCGCGGAGCGGCTGGGCCCGTGAGCCATGGCCGCTGAGCCTGCGCATCCGGAGCCTGTGCTCCGCAACGGGAGAGGCCACAACAGTGAGAGGCCCGCGTACGGAAAAAAAAAAAAAAAAGACCCTTGGCTTTCTCTTTGAAGACAGATTAAAAACGGAGTGGCAGAATGGAGAGGTGGTGTCTTAAGCTTAGGGCTGATTCAGAGAAGAGCCAGGCGGGGGTTGTCCATGATACTTTTCCTTGATTCACAAGAGCCATTTAGATTCTGGCAGTGACAACCTCCAAATTTACCCAAGTGACAGCGTTCCTAGAATAGGGAGCTAATATAATAAATAAACCCAGTGTAGGAGCCACACCTGCCTGACGCCCGTCATTATGTGACCAAGGGGTTCTGAAAACAAGAGAATGGACTGGGGTTAAGCTGAGTTAGAAAGAGGGCAGAACCCCATCACGCCAAGCCTCCTACACTGGCTGGTGTGTGATCTTCTGGCAGCAACACTGTCTGCTTTATCTGATTTTTTTTTTTTTTTTTTAGACAGCTGTGATCTTCTCCCTTCAAACCCTTGTCACTGCCGTTCACAGGAATGTAACTGATATGATTAGGAAACATGGCATCTTGTGTAATTGGTCATAATCACCATCTGAGGGTTTCAGGAACATGACACACACTTCTAGGGCTGCCTGAGAGCAGGCGCACAGGATGACAGGAGACACACTCGTGTCCCCACCCCATACGTGCACACTTCCTTTTAGCCAATGCATGGAACTCCTCACCCTCCCACGCATCGGGGAACCCTTTCTTGTTTTTATTTGTTAGATGAAAAATTTGCACTTCCTCTGTCAACGTGTTCTGCCTAAGAGGATTTTCCAGATAACTGAAGGATTTGCCTTTAAGTGTGCAAATATTCATCTTTCAATGCAATTTTTAAAAATTCTTTTAAAACAGGTTTTAATTCTGTTACTTAAAAATTATATGGCAGGGTCTTCCCTGGAGGCATATTGGTTGAGAGTCTGCCTGCTAATGCAGGGGACACGGGTTCGAGCCCTGGTCTGGGAGGATCCCACATGCCGCAGAGCAACTAGGCCCGTGAGCCACGACTACTGAGCCTGCGCATCTGGAGCCTGTGCTCCGCAACAAGAGAGGCTGCGATAGTGAGAGGCCCGTGCACCACGATGAAGAGTGGCCCCTGCTTGCCAAAACTAGAGAAAGCCCTCGCACAGAAATGAAGACCCAATGCAGCAAAAATAAATAAATTAATTAAAAACAAAAGTACCAATGCCACCGTGGATGTGAGGATTAAATTAGTCAATGCTTTAAAAAAAATTATATGGCAAACCTCCCTCTTTTCTCTAAAATAAATATAATTTAGCAGTACCTTGAGGTCAAAGGAGCCTCATTTTTATTGTCTGAAATGATATAATGAAGTCCTTAGGATTTGTAAAAGTTTATGGCTGTTCATTCCTTATATGATGTCTTATGCAAAAAACACCTGGTGGAGGACCCTAGCTCTGCTACTCTCTAGCTCTATGATCTTGGGCAAGTTGCTTACTCTCTCTGAATTTGTTTCCTCATTTCTAAGAAGAGACATGGAGACATTTCTAAGAAGAGACATAAGCCTCTCTGAGTTGTCCTGAGCATTTGTGCTAGTTAGGGTTCTTAGTTGCAAAACAGAGAATGGGACTCTGGCTCATTTACATGGAAAGTAAACATTTGGAAAGGTATCAGGTAACTCATGGAATTGAAGGAAAATATGGAAAACTAGGCCAAGAAAATGAGTGGGAACCAAGAAGCCAGGTAGCAGAAAACACAGGAGAAGTCATGCTCCAGGCTATACAGTCAGAAGACCTCACAGGACACACCACCACACATTTTGCTACCACAAATGGGGCATCAACACAAACAGTCTCTGGTTGCCTCTCTGCCATCTCATTACTCCTTCCACAGCTGAAGACCACCTGTTGATGGAGAATGGGGAAAAGAGACCTCCTTCTTGGAGTTCTTAGTGGGAAGCAGGGTCCTACCACCTCAAAACCCACACCCCAGGGATCTCCCAAGGGAAGACCGAGTTCAGAAGTTGAAGTGTGCTATTAGTAAGATCTAGACATGTGAGCTATCAATTTTTATTCTTCTCTTTTATTCCCTTAAAAACAATGATTGGAGAGTCAGAGCTTGCAAAACTTCTTGTGTCCCCCCTTCTTTCGGAATCTCGAGCTGGAGTCAGTGAGTCCTTCCCCCAGAGAACAGTTGTGAGTATTGTACAAGATACTATTGATACAAAGCCCCCACCCAGTAATAAGCAGGTAATAGGTTAATGTTTATCAGAGGCTTCCCACACTTCGGAGTGTATGGAGATCTTCATCTTTTCTTTGCTCTCTATACCCATGGGGGTCTAGAAATCTCCATGCCCAGACTGCACCCCAGACCAATTATATCAGAACCATCCAGGGAAGAAACCAAGCATCAGTATTTTCAACACTACTCAGGGGACTGTCACATGCAGCCAGGGTGGGGAGCACAGCTCTCTACTTTTATCCCTTCTCATAGCTTCACTGCACATCTGCACACAGAGACCCGAGTTCTCCCTCTCTAGCTTTCACAATCAATGGAATTAATCAGTTTCATATTTTTAGCTACTTGTAGGCAATCGATATGCCATCCATTACCTGAAATTCTGTAGTTTCACATCTAAGTTTGCTTCCTCCCTGGTCCTACCTGAGATAACATTGGTTCATCTCCAAACCTTCTCTTTCTATGCTTGCCGCCACCAATCTCCTGGCCATCAGAGCTCAGAATCATGAGTATATAGTTTCTCTCCATCAACTAAGGAGTCCTCAAGCTCTCTCTTGGTCACCTCTCTCTGATTAAACCTTGTTTTCAATACTATATCCCACCTCTAGTATATCACACTTAGAGTTTCCTTACAGCTTAATTTTTCCCTAGCTCAAATCCATGAATCCTGCCTCCAAATTAATCTTCCTAAAACTTCACTTCCTTTTTCATACCTCCTACTGTTAATCTGTCATGAGCCTTCATTTCCCATTGGATAAATTCCAAATTACCAGTCCTGGTTTTTGTAATTTACAAAAAACCCTATCTTACTCAACCTATGAGTACTTAATCAATTAATCAATCAGTAATCATTGATTAGTAGATACTAACCAATAATCCCCAATTATGTACCAGCATAGTGAGAGGGTTCAGAGATTCTTGGCAGCCAAAATAGGAATATAATCCTACCGTGAGTGTATTGACCTGTATGTGTGAACTGCTCACCGAGCTGAGGGGAATCAGCTCTCCAAGGACACTAACTTCCTTCTAGAAATAATCTCTAGCACCCTACAATGGAATTCCAAAGTTAACTGAATGCATCTTACCCTGGTTTGCTACTGAATCAGATATCCTTTGGGGGGAAAAAAATCGTTCTTCACAGAATTTGCAAACTCACTAACTTGTTCTAGGCACCTACTATATACCAAGGATATTTACTTTTTTCATCCTCTGTCATGCCATTGTTGTCCCCATTGTATAGATAAGTTAACTGAGAATTTCAGTGTTTAAAAAACTAGTTCTAACACATAGTTAAAACCAGGACTAGAACTCAGTTCTCTCTGACTCCAGACCCCAAATCAGAACCACTTAGCATCAAGGTCCACTGAGTTTTAGAGTTGGGAAGAACCTTGGAGATGCTGCTCTGATGCTCTCAATTTACTGATAAAAGAAATACGTTAATTAAATGTTTCATGTTCTTGAAGGGTGGACGTGTCAGAGCCAGGACAGTAACTGGGATCTCCTGCCTTCCATGTTATTTTGCTTACTCAGCTCACGAAATCTTGAACAAACCAGGCCCATTGCCCCCCTTGATCTCATGTTTTCTTGCCACCTAAAATATCTTTGTCTTCTTTCTTTTCTTACCCATATCCTACCCTTTCCTCCAAAGCCATCCTAGAGCTTCATTCCTGAAGGACACTGAGCTCCACCAATTCTTCCCAGTTTTGATCTGTAGTGCGTCTGCCTGTATTTACCACTTCATCATTTAATCATGAGTCTTCTGGTATTGTTTCCTACTTGTTTCTCATGAAGACGTTTTATCCCTAATGAGATTTTACAGGCTTTCAGCATAAGTTATCTGATTCTTCTTGAGGTTATCCCCAACATCAGTAATCCCAGAGACCTTGTAAGGGACAGGGTAGGTGCTCAATAAATGTGTGATTGAATTAAATTTCTGTAATACAAACAGCCCCTGATCATCAATAATAGACGCTTCAACCCCCTGCATTTATTTTTTGAATTGTATTTACATCTGGTTGTTTCTCAGTATATTCAATGAAGACAGAAGACTAAAGTTAAGACTTTGTGTTCTCAGTGGTATTGGGTGACCAGAAGGCCAGGGATAGCTGACAGGTCTGTTTTCTTAAGACCTCTTCTTACAATTGCCTTAAAATATTAATGTTGTTTTATTTTCAAATATAAGTGAGCCAATGTTTTTGTATCAATTCCAAGATGGATGGTTTAAAATGTACTTTTCTGAATTGGGTTGATTCAGGTCAAGGCTTAAAAGAAAAATGTGTGTATGGATAAGTAGTTAGAGATTAAATCTGTAAACAGCCCTCCATTTGCTAAGGCTCTTTTGTCCTTCTTGTTTTCTATTTTGCAACAAAATAACTTGAAGAATGTGTTGACATCTAAATATACAAATGCAACCTATAAAATTGATTTAAGTGAAAAATGTGTTTTAGGGTAAGAATTAGGGTAAGAGTCAACAGATAATGTAAAAAACACAAGGGAAAAGATTCAAACCTAACAGCAAAACTCTGCAAATACCAGCGTCTACATTTTTTTTCTATTAGAAACTTCACATGCTTCATCTTTCTATTTAGACAACAGCTTGTATATCCTCCCTGTGTGTGTCTCTAGCTCTTCACAAAAAGTATTAACTACCTACCTCAAGCTTGTACTAGGAAATTAACATAAGATATTTTCATTTGACTGTGATCACATGAAGCCCTCTCTAATCTCATTTGGCACATTACCCATCAGATTTATGGAAATTCTCAATGAACTCTGACACTGAAGTGTAACTGTTGCATAAACTGTATGTGAGACGCAGCTGTGATGTTCACAAGGTATACCCTTGACCTCGGCTACTGGCTAAGTCTTCACCTAGAATCCACAGTGAAGTGTGCAATAAAACCAGGCTTCCAAATACATGACACTGTGGCTGATTAAGAGGAGTGGGGTAAGAGGAATTTATAATGAGAGAGATGAAGATAGCCAGAAACTGAAAACAACAGTGATTCTATTTCCACAGAACTTGAAAATAAAGTAACAATAGAAAGGATAGTCATCATTAAATATTTTTTTCCTCTTTAATGGTGCTTATGTTATTTAATGCCTTGACTTCTTTAATTGTTGGAACCATAATTTCAGTATAATTATCAAAAGGAGAGTTGTCAAACTTAACAAGCTCATGATCAATCACAGTGAGTAACACGTCACAGATGGAAAGAAAAAATTTTTAAGCCATTTGGCAGCAAGGTGTGCTATCAAAGGACTGATACTTGAAACAAAGTTGGTAAACTTCAAACGAGGCATGGCTTGAAAACCTTATCATCTCCCAGAGTTCTGAAGTATTAAAAAGGGGGTGGGGAGAGGAGAAATTCAGAAAAAATAATTATGTATTTCCTTCAAAATAAGCAGTACCATCTTCTGAAGGGAGCATAAGGCAGTGTCTCTAGTTATCTATTGAATCCAATCTACAATGTCAAATGTATGTTGTGGGTTTTTTTTAATTATTATTTTTATTTTATTTATTTATTTTGGCTGTGTTGGGTCTTTGTTGCTGCGTGCGGGCTTTCTCTAGTTGTGGTGAGCGGGGGCTACTCTTCGTTATGGTGCGCGGGCTTCTCATTGCAGTGGCTTCTCTGGTTGCGGACAATGGGCTCTAGGTGCGCAGTCTTCAGTAGTTGTGGCTCACGGGCTTAGTTGCTCCACGGCATGTGGGATCTTCCCGGACCAGGGCTCGAACCCATGTCCCCTGCATTGGCAGGAGGATTCTTAACCACTGCGCCACCAGGGAAGCCCAAATGTATGTATTTTTGATGCCCAAATATAATGTGGTTCGGAGCACAGTGTCATCCTTCTTGGTTTGAATTCCCACTCTGTCACTCATTAGCATGTGTCCTTAGGAACATAGATTAACCTTACTACACCTTGGTTTTCTCATTTTATAGATCCACCTAATCTCTTAGGGTCTGCATGGAGATTAAAATTAATTTAAGCAAAGTGCTCACTGCTGGACCTGGCATAGAATTAGTGCTCAATACACTGTTAGCATACTCCTCTTTCTCTCCTCTTCTTCTTCCTCCTCCTTCTCCTCCTCCTCCTTCACCTCTCCCTCTTCCTTCTTCTTCTTCTTAAGGCATTTTCCCTTCAAAACAGGAACATCTTCGTCCAATCTGAGCCTGGGTAAATTCAGCCACTATTTTACATTTTTCCATCATTAAAAAAGTATGTTATCATCAACCCCTAGAATCATTGTTGGTTGGTGTCAAGAAGACCAACCTCCTCCCAATAGATGAGGAAACTGAAACTCAGGGGAAAAAATGGCCTACCCAAGCAGGAACCCAACAACTTACTGCTTTCTAAATTAACAAACAACTCATGTCACTCACACCTAGATATCATACCAAGAGTAATTTCAATGGTCACTATAAATAACTACTTTGCTGTTCTGAGGATCTCTTGAAATAGATTTTCCAAGCTTCATGAAGTCCTTTGTTAAACAAATATAAGTACCTAATTTTCTTATTGAACAACCTTGCTTAGATTGACTTTGTTTTTGAATTTTTTGGTGGCAAGAGGCAAGGCCCAGAATTGTTGAGCCCAACTGTTTATCAGAGCCATCATTTTTAGAACTTTCTAGAAACATGCCCATTTCCCAATCTCATCCCATCTACTGAGTCAGGGTTTCCAAGACATGTAGTGCCCGTGACTCTGAATCTTTAGAGCATTCTCTGGTGTTTCCAGATCTTGGGCAATCTTTGGAAATGTTGGTATTATAAAACAAAAACTTTTAAACCTGGTGGAGTACAGTTGTGTAATGCAATGGAAGGTAGGAGATCTTATAGGCTCTGTTGGTATTATAAAACAAAAACTTTTAAACCTGGTGGAGTACAGTTGTGTAATGCAATGGAAGGTAGGAGATCTTATAGGCTCTGAGTAGCTTTCCTTTGTTATTATTAACTCCTCTTAATAAATATTCTAAAGATGTGTCTTATTTTTTTCATAGCATAGAAATATATGCATATGTGTTAAAATAGTATTTTTCCACTCACAGTATTTTTAATTCCATTTCACACTTCTGAAGCCATAGTGAAACCAAACAGGTGTTTTGAGCATGAGCTACCTATTCTCCTTACTTGGCCCTGCAATAAACCTTTCTCTGCTCCAAATTCTGACATTTCAATTTGTTTATCCTCACTGTGTGCCAGGCACACAAACTTGTATTCGGTAACAATAGCACCTTTGAAATCTGCAATTGCCTACTGCAGTCCTGGTTTTATCAGCATTTCAATAATCTCTCTATATCAGAACTACTTGTTACCCAGTTTTTATGATGCCGCCATGACTTATTAGTCTTAGATGGCTTTAAAAGAACTGCTCCTGGGCTTCCCTGGTGGCGCAGTTGTTGAGAATCTGTCTGCTAATGCAGGGGACACGGATTCGAGCCCTGGTCTGGGAGGATACCATATGCCGCGGAGCAACTAGGCCTGTGAGCCACAACTACTGAGCCTGCGCATCTGGAGCCTGTGCTCCGCAACAAGAGAGGCCGCAATAGTGAGAGGCCCGTGCACCACGATGAAGAGTGGCCCCCGCTTGCCACAACTAGAGAAAGCCCTCGCACAGAAATGAAGACCCAACATAGCAAAAATAAATTAATTAATTAATAAAAGAACTGCTCCTTCTAGAATATGATTAAGAGCACACAGGGACATATATACATTATCTAGATAATGTATTAAGGAATTTTAATTTACTTTAAGAAGTTCACAGCACCTTTGCAATAAAATAAAGACAATTTTTAGGATGTCACAAAGCCAGAGTCTCTGAACCAGAAATCATGGAAGCTTAAAATAATAAATGTGGCAATTTCCAAAAATGAACTTCTAGAGGTGTTTAGAGTGTGGAAGAGTCTGTGGACATACCTCCTATGGCTTGTAACCTCTTGAACTACCATGCACCTTTTTCCCTTTTCATCTTCATTATAATCTCTTTTCTACTGAGTCTCCATATAACTTAAGAAAAACCCCCCTTATGCACCAGCGTAGCGAGACAGTTCAGAGAGTCTTGGCAGCCAAAATAGAAACGTAATCCTACTGTGAGTGAATTGACCTGTATTTGTGAGCTGCTCACCCTGCTTAGGGGAATCAGCTCTCCAAGGACACTAAGACCCTTCTAGAAATAATCTCTTGCACCTCACAACAGAATTCCAGAGTTAACCAATTGCATCTTACCCAGGTTTGTTACTGAAGGATCAGCCCAATGTAGCTTTACAGGCAAGATAGCCTCCTCCTTGCTGTCAAAATCATTGATTAGAAAAATAGTTGCCCATATCAATGCTAAACATTACCCACATGGAAACAAGAAAGTTTCCTCTTTGATTGTCCAAGGGAAATATTAAATGAAGACTTTGTCTTGTACTTTGTGTTAGCCATTTGCTATTACTTTTTAATACAGTGAAACAAAGAAACATGGATGGAACAGTGTAATGGAGTTTGAGTGAGTATCCTGGGAATGCAGGGTTTCTTTTCTGCTATAATTGCATTACTGGTGCTGCTCCATTCTGCATAAATGTGGCTACTAGTATTCATCTAAAAGACGCCCTAAGGCTTAAACCTTCCCCAAGTGGTGGGTAAGGATGGTGGGAATGTGGTTAGGGGAATTTAAAACCCACTCAAACATCATTAATTAGAAATTCCCTGATGAAATTAAACCTTTGCATTTTGTTGGGATCATTTCTCAGCATTCTGAGTGATTCTGGGGTTTTTTTGGTTTTTTTGTTTGTTTGTTTTAATTTCAGAGCCATGTTTTAAGTGTACTGATTTTCTAAGAAAATTGCCAAGTTAGCAATGTTTTTCCAAACATCCAAAACTAATGAATAAATAAGTTGAAAGATTTAAGAATTTCATACTCAAGTGACTGCAATGTATCTAGCTCCAAGGCCTGAGGCAAGATTTTCAACCTCCAAATCCAGTGTCATCACTGAATACTCTTATCAGGCAAATGGGTGGAAGTGTACGCTGTGAGCACTCACAGATGTCTGGGCCATTACTGTTCTGAAAGCATAGCAGAGTAGAGGGCCACCATGCCTAGAAAAGAAAAAGAATTATTTCAGCTAACTTTAATTATAATTTAGCTTCTGTAAATTTCAAACACAAAAAAAGTGGAGGGAGAGAATAGAGACTGGAAGTTTCAGTATTCCATACCAAAAAGGGCAGCAACAACCCATTAATCCCACAGATGATAGAATCAATAGGAAGTTGGCCCCTATGATCAGTTTTCAGCCTAAAACATTTTTCCACTGGTGTCTCCATAGTAAGTTGCAGTCTGGAGTTGTCTCATATATCCTAATACTTAATCGTATTAATACTAGTTATTGGCTATCCTGAGCTGCCCATTGTTATTTATTAGTAGCTACTGTGAATTGAGTGAAAAATATATGGAAGGAACTGTACTGAGCATTTTATACACCATATCTCACTTAATCTTCACCATAACTCTCTGACTTGGGTATCATTAATCTCCCACTTTGCAGGTGAGGAACCTGAGACTTAGGGAATCTGAGTAACCCTCTCAGGTCACACATCTAGTATGAGAAAAAGCTAGGAGATCCAACCCAGGACCATCACAAAGACTCATTCAGCAACTCCTGACATAGTTTGTTCAGAACCAGGCTTAACATGTTATAGTAAAGTGATTCCTTTTGAACTGAATTTTTTATTTGAGTCTACAAAACCAGATTAATACATTATAGAATATTATAAATGACTCACTCAAATATTATGGAATTGTGGTGGGGGGTGGTCACAGGGAAGTCGATGAGGCTAAGGTTATAAAAAGATGTTCATCTCATTGCACAACTGATAAACTACAGCTACTGATGACAAAAGTAGGCTAAACTGTTGGGTTTTGACACACACAAAAAACTGTAGAATTTACTTAATAAAAGGAATATCTTTTTAACAGCATTAAACTTGTCAGCCAGTTTAATCCTTTTCGCCAATGGGTTCATGAGGATACTTAGTTTGGGATCACAGCCTACGTTAGAGAAACTGATGATGGATCCAGGAATTCTAAAGGCTTAGTTAACAACCATTACCTATGCAACTAGTCCAGTGGTGGAGTCAAAAGCGCAATTGTCTGGGAGCCAGGAGAGTTGGGTCCTAATCTTAGTTGGGTGACCTTAAGCAAATCACTTAGCCTCTTGAGGTTCTAGAAGATTGTACGGTTTTATTTTCCAGGTAGATATTTCTTTGTGTGGCAAATTTAAAACCTCCTTTTTTTTTTTAGCAACTGCTTATTCAATAAAATAATAATTAGAAAATGTTTTTCTGTATCGACCTCTGACACTATAGTTTGAGAATAAGGATTGCTGTCTTTATTAGATAACTAATTAAAGAAGCAAGCTAGGGCTTCCCTGGTGGCGCAGTGGTTGAGAGTCCGCCTGCTGATGCAGGGGACATGGGTTCATGCCCCGGTCCAGGATAATCCCACATGCCGTGGAGCAGCTGGGCCCCTGAGCCATGGTCGCTGAGTCTGCGTGTCCGCGTCCGGAGCCTGTGCTCCGCAACGGGAGAGGCCACAACAGTGAAAGGCCCATGTACTGCAAAAAGAAATAAAATAAAATAAAGAAGCAAGCTAATTTTAAGTGTCAGAGTGTTGTACATATGTGTTCTAGTTTGCATAATATATAGAGATCTTGGGTATAACATCTACCACAAAAACTACTTATTTCATTTAACAAAACTAAAAAGAGGATTTATTGTACCAGTATCAAATCCAACATCCACCAAAGTGATTATATCAATTGGATTTCAAATCTTTTTTAATTATTACTTTTATTATTCAGTGTTCTTCCTAGAGAAGCACATTGATTGAAAAATAATGTTTTTTTCTTTAGTAGAAAAAGAGTATTTGTACAAATGAAATATTAGGGTCAGAAAAAGCAAGTGAGGAGCCTGAGGTTTGTGTCCAGGCCAAGCAACTGGGCCAAAAGTTTCCTAGGTGCTTTGGCAGTGATCTATTCTCTGACACAAAGACCCTGAGATGAGATGTCGAAGCCAGTGGGTTCATGCAAAAGTCCTACTGGTGAACTTGGGTAGCCATGGCTACCCAGATGCTCAGAGCTAAAAATGTATGGCTCTTAGGGACATCTCTTTTAGTTAGTGGAAAAACTTAAAAGAAAGGAAACAAAATCATTCACAATGATTCAGTTTTACAGGTATTTTCACCTTCTGAGGTAATATGTTTGTACTGTTTGAAATTTGGCAATCAATGTACTTTAATTTTACCATTAAAAAGAGGACAATAAAGATATCAACAGCACTTTACAAATGACGTTTTATTTGACTCATTCATTTCAATAAACATGTATCGAGCCAGGTTTCAGCTAAGTCCTGGGAATACAAAAGTGAAAATGACCAGTTGCTGCCTTAAAGAACATTGTAGTTTTTTTTTTTTAATTCTAGAAAATATAATACATCTTATAATTTTCTCAAAAAAATCTATGTCTAAAAAAAAAACACAATCCAATATGACTCATCAGCTTGATGAAAGGTGCTAAGAGAATCATTAGACAAAAAAAAAAAAAAAAAATCCCAATCACAAAAAAGAATTACCTTGAGGATAGACTGCCTAATTTCACTGCCAAAGAATTTGAGTCATGATTTTCTGCAGTTTTAGACCTCATATTGTATAGCCATTTCATTAGTTTTTTTTTAATTGAAAAGGTAAATAAACTACCTGTTGGAAATATTTCTGTCATTTAGCCCTTCTTCATGTCATCTCTGAGTAGGACTCATGGATTTTGCTGTACAAATGATGCTTAAACATTTATATATAAAGTATGTTCTCCTCTACAGCTCAAATAATTTATATATATGTACATATATGTATATATATGTAAATATACCAACACAAAATGTCTGGAATGGCACATACAAAATGTAAATAATAATTATTATGTTGAATGGAATTCAAGATGATTTTTATGTTTGTTTTATAAAATATTCCAATATCTATAATGATTATGTGCAACCTTTATAACTAAAAACATGGATTTATAAGTTCTTTCACTTATTTTCCAAATTTTATACAATAATTATGTATTATTTTTATGATCAGAAAAAGTAAATGTTATTTTCTCTTCTCTTATATATGTCTCATAAGATCACAATTATGTTTCAAATACATAGCAAAAATAAGAATCAGAAATATACATCTTTCTTAATAGTGATTACATATAGTGAGACTAAATGGAACTAATCCTTCTATTTTCTGATTTTTGGCTTTTTTTCTAAAATGAGCATGTATTGAATTTCATAGTGAAACATGAACTTTATTTTTTAAATGCAAGTCAAAAGAGAAATACCAAGATGAACCAACTGAAATACGTTGTTCTCTGAATCTTTAAAGTCCCTGGAAAACTATGATCTTTCATTTACAATCAAAATATACTTTAATGTTTATGGACAAACTTTTAGAGTGAAAACAAGTAATAGTATATTTTATGATAGATTTAGAGCAAGAATCTGCCCAAATATGCACTAATAAAGAAAAATTGAGTACTAAGCATTGTTCATGGATGCCATACCATGACTGCCTCAATCAAGGCTAATATTGGAACCCTATAAGGGAGGTTAAAAATCCAAGCATATTTTCATATTTCTCTAAGTGAATGGAAGTGAGATCCATCAATGTAAAAGTCTAATCATATGGAAACATAAAGCCAGGTAGAGAGACACACAAACAACTAAGGCTAACAAGTCTGAACTGCTCTACTGGGCTGGAGTGTGAGAAGCTGATCTGCTCAGTTCCTAGAGAAAGTCTATTGCCCATCTGACCAGATAGAAAAGAGAATCCTGGTTCACAGCATCACAAATTCAAGAGGGTTTGAAATCAAGGGTCAGGAGGCAGAGCCTGAGTGGTTTTCAAGGCTGTGAAGCCAGGGTAGCTACAGGGGCTCTTTCCAGGGTATCCAGAGCCTCAGTCCCTGTGCCAGGGCTTAGACTGAGCCCATCAAGGCAGAAGAGGTAAGTGCATAGTAAGCTTTTCTGTAATACAAAAACTTCAGGGAGGTTTCAACCTCTGCATATAGTAATTTCTTCTCCTCTAACTTGGCAATTGTTCAGTTATTCATTTAATGTATGTTTATTTAGCACATACTACATTCCAGACACTATTCTAGGTACTAGAGTTGTAAGAATAGACAAAAAAGTAACATAGTAATAAATATCATAAGGAAAATGAAGCATAGTAAGAGGATGGATTAAAGAAGGAATGGTCTGGCCTTGTGCACTGTTGCTGGGAATGTAAATTGGTGCAGCCACTATGGAAAACAGTATGGAGCTTCTTCAAAAAACTAAAAATAGAACTAGTATATGTTCTGGCAATCCCACTTCTGGGTATATATCCAAAGGAAATGAAAACAAGATCTCAAAGAGGTATCTACAGTCCCATGTTCATTGCAGTATTATTCACAATAGCCAAGATATGGAAACAACTTAAGTGTCTTCCAGTGGATGAATGGACAAAGAAAATGGAAAACACAGATTAACCTTGAGGTCATTACACTAAGTGAAATAAGTCAGACAGGGAAAGACAAACACTATATGATTCCACTGTATCACTTACATGTGGAATCTAAAAAAATTGAACGCAGAGAACCAGAGAGTAGAGTGGTAATTACCAGAGGCTGGGGCGGGGGAAATGGGGAGATGTTGTTCAAAGTGTACAAAATTCCAGTTATAACATGAATAAGTTCTAGGCTTCTAATGTACAATGTGATTATTGTTAATAATATTGTACCATATATTTGAAAGTTGCTAAGAGGACAGATCTTAAATGTTTTCACCACAAAAAAGAAATGGTAATTATATGAAGTGTGGAAGGTGTTAGCAAATGTTAAGGTGGTAATCATTTTGCTATATATCAGCATATCAAATCAACGTGTTGTACACCTTAAACTTACACAGTGTTATATGTCAATTATATCTCAATAAAGCTTGGGGTGGAGAGGAAATAGCCTGGGGAGTCCCTGGGGAAGTGAGCAGATTTCTGAACGGTAGGAAAGAGTGGGCAAGAAGAAAGACTACAAGAGTCGCCTGAGCAGAGGTTGGTCAGTTTGAGCAACATGCAGAAATAACATCACAAGGCTAGAGTACAGCAATCACTGGGCAAGGGGTGGGAGAAATTGGAGGGGTCAAGAAGGGATGCTCCACAGGTGATAGGAAGCCATCAGAGAAGAAGTTGAAACCTGAACTAATTTGCATCTTTAAGAGTTCATTCTTTTATATGAAGAAAAGATTATAGAATGACAAAAGTGGAAGCTGGAAATTAAGGCCAAAGAGGCACTGTAGTTGTTTGCTTCTTGTTCAGGTTGGGAAGCTAGTGGTTAGCATGGCAAGAAGTGGTCCAATTCTGGGTGAATTTTGAAGGTAGAGGGGATAGGGCTTGCTGGACAGACTGGATATGGAGAAAAGTGAAGGAGAGGAGAGAATCAAGGATGATATAATTTTTGTCTAATCCATTGAGTGGATGGTGGTACCATTTATTAACACAGGGAAGATTGGAGAAGGATAGGGTGGGGGCTGACAAGGATGGAGGCAGAAAGTCAAGATTTGTGTTCTAGACACATTAAGTTTGAGATCCCTATTAGACAGCCAGGAGAAGATTTGTAATCTAAACATCTAGATAATGCATCTGGAGCTCAGAAGACAGGTCAAGGCTGGAGAGAAAAACCTGGAAATAATGGTTTAGATAGTACCTAGTGACATGGCAGTAAATGAGATCACCTAAGGAAAGTGTATATAAAAAGAAAGAGGGGGGCTTCCCTGGTGGCGCAGTGGTTGAGAGTCTGCCTGCCGATGCAGGGACACGGGTTCATGCCCCAGTCCGGGAGGATCCCACATGCCGCGGAGCAGCTGGGCCCGTGAGCCATGGCTGTGGAGCCTGTGCTCTGCAACGGGAGAGGACACAACAGTGAGAGGCCCATGTACCACAAAAAAAAAAAAAGAAAAAAGAAAGGAAGAGGGCTAAGGACTGAGCCCTTACTGGGCACACCAACATTTAGAGGTGAGGAAGAGAAAAAGAGAACCAGCAGAGAGTGGTGGCCTGGAAGCCAAAGAAAGTGTTTCAAGGAGAGAGAATGATTAGTTGTGTCAAACACTGCCAAGAGGTCAAGAAAAACAAAGTCAGGGAGAGACACAGAGAGAGAGTCAGACATTGTCTTTTGGAGTTCATCAGTGATCCTAAGAAGAGCAGTTGAATAGAATGGTAGGAATGGAGAGAAAAAAGAAGAGAGGAAAATTAATTAGCTAAAGTTGTTTTAGGGTGATCATTGATAGAGGCTGCCAGAAGGAAGGAAATACACTAATGTGTTGTAACCACCCGAAACTGAACTCTACAAAAGGGCAATGGACCAGATGCCCACTTTGAAGCATATGCTTTCTTCTCATTCAAGCTACTCATTTTAGGTTTTATAAAGTAAAATAGAAAACATTATAAGATTGGGACATAGGATTTCAGAATAGTCATTTCTCCTCTTATGATTGCAAAAAATAAATAAATAAATCCTACTTCAAAATAAATAAAATAAAAAGACCTTATGTCCTTTAGAAAAAGACATGATATGTTACTTATGAAGTTTAATCTGTTAAGTTTAAACAGAGTTGGTAGTTTATATCAGGACTCTCTTGAAACAGTAGTAGAAAAATCTGTTTCCCACCTTTTTTGCACCACCAATATCAACATTTTTTAAAATTGAGATCTATACTAGGGTGCCTTTTTCTTGGGTCTTTTGAAATGTGTCCTTCCCTTGAAGCTTTCATCAATTATTGATAGTTTCTTAACCCATTTTGTGGCTTCTATATTTGTTTTTGTAAGAAATATAAATAGGTATCTTAGAGTCTGAAGACATTTTGTTCCTGCCTGAAATATTTAACATGATATGAGACATATATTTTATCCCATAAGATGTAAAAAACAATAATTTTATATTTTTGCTAAAATATTTGGAGGAGAAAGCCTCTCTTGACATAGTATACCTATCCATTTATAATGACATAAAATTTGTACATATTTTGTGATCTTTAAGCTTCAGATTTTTAGATTTTTGATATTCGTAGATCACAAATTTAGATATCGCAAATCCTTCTATTTACAGAACATATTGATTTATTGATTAGTTTTAGTTGTTATTTTTCTATTTCTTGTCCTAAACTGATTTAAGAATGATGAGGACAAAGTGAGAGTGGCATGGACACTACCAAACGTAAAATAGATAGCTAGTGGGAAGCAGCCGCATAGCACAGGGAGATCAGCTTGGTACTTTGTGACCACCTAGAGGGGTGGGATAGGGAGGGTGGGAGGGAGGGCAACGCAAGAGGGAAGAGCTATGGGAACGTGTGTATGTGTATAGCTGATTCACTTTGTTATAGAGCAGAAACTAACACACCATTGTAAAGCAATTATACTCCAATACAGATGTAAAAAAATTTAAAAAATAAAACAGAAAAGAATGATGAGGTTTAAAACATGACTCATAACCATAGTTGTAGGCTATTCTGAACAATTGCTTCTGCTCGGAATATCAGTGAACTCCTTTTCTGGATGCATATGGAAAGCTGTACGTAGTGCAATGAACATGGACTTTAAAACTCAGAGCTGGGTCTAAGTGATCTCAGACACTTCACCAAAACTCCCTGAGTCTCCATTTTTGTGTGTACGGCAGTGATGCATATATTCCCCCCTTCACAGGATAGCTGGAAGATTAAGAAGTTGATATGTGTGAAGTGCGAGGCACATGGCAGGCACTCAGTAAATGGACTGTATTTCTATGATGCTCATCTATGTGATTGCAGATGTTTGTGTTGTGATTAATCGGATGATGGTGTTTAGGCTCTATAAAATATAGCCAGAGTTTAGAAACAGTTTCTGGACTTTATTAACACACAAAACCTTTTGTTAAATCTACACTAGGTAATATTAACTTTTACTTAATTAAAAACCTGGCTGGGTATTAAAATGTCTTACTGTTTGATTAACGGAAATAGATTAGAAGGCAATGTTTTGTCATACTAAAGGTGCATTCGATTGCACAACCAGAGAGAGAGCAAATGACATGGGACACCATCTAAACAAAAATCAGCAGCTACTAATGAGGCTTGTTAGTGATGCTAATCTATGTAAATGTTATTAATTGAGAACATCTATCTTTTATCTCCAACATTTGGTAATCAGGCAATTAAAAAACAATGACATTCCCGGTGGTTGTTCTTCCTGGGTTTTTTTCTTTTTTTCTTTTTTTTCTTTTTTTAAGTGATCAAAGAGCTCAGAATAAGAAAAAAGAAAGTCCCTTATCAAGAGGTAGGCCTTGCCTTGGGCTACTAGGCCTCATTAAAGGCAGAAAAGCTCTGTTGATCACCAATTAACCTGATTTGTAAGAACTCTGATAAAGACCTTAAATAACAGGAGTTTTCTTACTATGGTAAATGACACAGTTTGTTGACAAAAATAAAAGCAATGCATTGAAGAAAATAAAAGAAGACTATAAAGGAGTCATTGGAATTGAAAGTCTTTCTACATACAGGGAGAGAGGAGGTTTTTGCCCCTCTGGTGGCTTAATACCACATCAAGGGAATCACTCCTACTTTTAGTCAGGTAGAACCAGAGGCCAAAGATGCCTTTCCCTTTCCACCATCTTGTAAAATCTCTGCCTGCTCCTCCAGTTATAGCAGACAACAGACTCAATCTTTTTAAGGGTGGGTGGACACCCCATTCCTGCAACAATGGAGTTCAAATCCAGGGTCGCCTTGAGAGCCAATAGTTAAAGTTTTCAGGTATTCCGTTTTGAAATCCAACACAGTTTTAAATGACACTAGACAATCGATACTGTGTTTTTGTACATTGAAGATGTAGTGAATATTAGAAATAGCAGTAAAGACGGCAATAATAGGAACTGTTGTCTGTTGTTCACTACATACCATGCACAGTGCTAAGCACTTTGCACTGGATTATACCTATTGATATTGACAATATAACCTCATGATGTGTATACCATTCCAAAGACAGGTAAGCAGGGAGATAGATAGATATCCTGCACTTGGCATTTCACTCAAAAAGTTCATAATTCATCAGATATACTTTAAAACCATTTATTTTAAGCAGCTGTATTTGGCTCTGCCTTTCTCTTTCTCCAAGGCCTTAAAGGCCTTTGAGAAACCCTTAAATAGATAGAGTTAAACTGCAATAGCAAACTGAATTTCCCAGTTGGGTGGTCAACATGCAATGTCAATACCCAATAAACGTGTCAGCTCTCCAGGGAGGGGTTAAGCAGCCAAAGCATAGGGTGGCTGTGTCACATGTAGCCTATAGGACTCTCTAAGGGGTATAAAGCTTTAGTGAAGTCATTGACATGGTGTTAAGAGGAAATATGTGTGACTGTGGTGTTTGGGGCTTCTTTTTCTTTCCCAAGTGATTCTCCCAATGGTACCTCCACTATGTGGAGTGGTTCCAGGTGGTCCAACATAGGCCAGAAAGCAAACAAGATAAGCACTGCCCCCTGTGGGTATAAAGATGGTACATTTGCTCTATCATGATCCACTTAGAACAACATAAAAATGAACATTTTATCAGAACAATCAGAATCCTTCTTCTCATCCTTCTTAATATTAATGCTTATTATATTGTAGTTGTTGGTAGTTGTGAGCTTCAAATCAGTATACCTTTGAATGTATTGTCATTTATATATATTGTTTTTTAAAATATGAAGTCTCTATGAACTAAAAATTGTTTAAAATACTTGGTGTTGTATGCTGTTTGATTTCTTTCACTTGATGGTCAAGGATAGGATGTCAGGATTGAAAGAGAACTAAAGATACAAGTTAGCTCACTAACAGTCTGGACCACACTGAAAGTGACTCTGATTTTATTCCTGTAATGTGACTCTGATTTTATTCCTATAATGTGAGTAATGGTGAAGATTTAGGTACAAGATTAATTTCTCAGAGTCTTAGTAACTGCATATTATAGGATGTCAGTAGAGATGCAAAATGTAGGAAAAGGCTTTAATTAGATACCCATTTTATCTAAGTTGATAAATTATGAATAAAAATTATAACAGAGTATATCTGAATATTATCCTAAAGCAGTGGTTTTCAAACATTAGTGTACATAAAAATTCCTCAGCAGATGTTAAAATTCAGTAAATCTAGTGTGAAGCCCCATAGCCTGAGCTTTAACAGACATGCCCTAAACACACACACACACAAACACACATACACACATACAATCCTTAACCAGTGATCCTGCTACTAGTAGGCCAAGGGACAAAAAAAGTTTAAAGGATGGTTCTACTTCATCCCCAAAAAAATGTGTTAAATGCTTACTATGTGTAAGGAAAGATGTCTAGAGGCTACTTGATATGTAAGATGAATTTCTTTCTTCCCCTTTTATCTAAGGGACAATTTGGAAACAAACTCAAAACAGGAGACGTGGTGACCCATTGTCAATTGCATTTGGAAACTAGAAGATCCATCTCAGGAGATTTGAATTCATGTTACAAAAACAATTTGCTTCTTGGATCCCTTTTTGACATATTTTGCAACAAGAAATTAATCACATTAGCCCCAAATCTAGGGCATTGGATTCTATTTCCATTTTAAAGACTTACTGAGTAGTGGTAAGGAAACATGCAAGAGGAGAGTGAAGACAATTGATTTATTGATTAATGATTTGGGGGAACCACCAAGTGACCTGGATAGAGTTCAGAGAATACAAATGACACCATTTGTGCTTTTTAAATCCCATTCTCTGTTTGGTCACCTCTACATGTTTTGAGTTCGATGGGTCCCTGAACAATTACCCACTGACTTTCTGAATGTCCTCACGCCAGCAAAACCCAGTCATATGATTATAAAGCACCAGTAGGTAGCTGAGGTTTTCCAGAAGAGTGAAACACTAGGATGATGGAAAGGATGGCTGAAGACAGGTGGGCATAACCTGGAAAGTTTTCTCCAATAGGCTGAAGCAAGCAATTGTTCAGAAGAAAAGAGAGAGAAATTAACAAGGATTGCTTGGTGAAGATGAGTCCCACAGCCACAAAAGAAGCAGGAAGGGGAGAGATTAAAAGTAACACACAAAAGGATTGCCTGACTAAGGTCTTGAAACCAATAGGTGATAATTTGAATATGACCCAGAAGTGAGTGGGAAGTCATTTGAGAGTCTTGAGAAGGGAAGAATGGAAACAACAGGCATAAAAAATTATCTGAGGCACAAAAGATTGGGCCAACTGGAGGATGAGAGGCAGAGAACTGAGAAAGGCTGGTAGGGAAGCCCAGACCGCTGTAAGGCCCTGAGGCACCTGGGGCCTTAATTACAATGAGGAAGCACAGCCAGGCAGGTTAAGTGGCATGTCCAGGGCCCTCTTGCCAGTTGTTTTGTTTTTATTTTCTTTGTTTATTTGTATTCTGTATGTATATGTATACGTATATGTATATTCTGTCTTATTCTTAACATACAATTTAATATAGTCTGTTTCTTGTGTAATTCTACTCTATCAGCTTCTGAAAGGGTTTACCAAATTAGCCAAAATCAATTAAATCATCATGTCTGGAAGTGGATCTCAGACTTCAATGTTTCTTAAAAACTGCTTAGAAAATGCTAACTTGCAGCTAAGGTCAAAAACCAACTTTCCAAAGGCAGCAAAAGAAACAGACGCTCTCACATCCTTGAGAGGCTCAGCATGGATGACAAATTAAAGACAGCTTCCTGGTAGCTGAGATCCAACAGGACATGCATTGGCCTAACTGTTTTCCTTTTCCGCTAAAAGAAAGGGTAAGCATCAGTTTTCAGTGGCAAAACTTCTTCTGGAAACGAAACTCATCAGAAAGTAGTGCAGGCTCTTTTTAAAGGGTCTTTGTGAAAAAAGTCACTATCCATTACAGTTTTAAAAAAGCAGTACACACACTTTGTCCAAATGTTCCCTTGTAGATATGCATGCGTGACTAGGTTCACACCATTAATGGGAAACTCAGGGAAGGTGTGACTCTAGGAAGATGGACAAAATGGCCTGGCTAATTTTATTTTTTAGTTCTAACATTCTAGAGGAATATGAGATGTTTGAACAAACCTCTAGCAGATGCTGAATTGCCAACATTTCATGAAATAATTCCTTAACAAGAACCTAGGGTGAGGATATTTTATGATCTTATTTAAGCTAAGAACTGTATGCTTTAAACACCAGACACAAAGAAGGAAAGATTATTAATCTATTGCTTGTGTTTGAAGGGTTAGATTTTTTCTTCAAGTTCAGCAGGAGGTCAACCCTATTCAGACAAAGACCAAGGGCTCTTTCTTCAGGGAGATTCAATATTTTCACCTGAAAGTAGGTCTAGTTCTTTTTGAGAAAAGCAGATACCTGGTTGAGACCAAAAGTAGTATGTCCCACAGCATAAAGATACAACTAACTAGAACCACCACTCTGCTCAGAGCTCATTCCCACAATGGTGCTCCCCACTCTGCTCCTCCCTGCCTTCCATCACACAATTTCATAGTAGTTGTTAGGATTGGAAGTGCAACATGAACACAGAGAAGAAGAAGGGGAAGAAAAACAAAGAGACTGAAAGATTGGATAACAGAGTGGGAAACAGGACAGAGGGGCGGAAGTCGGAAATTAAATGGATTGCCTAATGCCAAACACCCTGATGAAAAATAATTGCTTTTAAGTCAGTGATCTGGATGCTTTGCCTCCATGCTACTAAACATCTGATCATCTGGGACATCTGGAAGTTTGTCCGAATTCTTCATTTTCCATCTGAATGTTGGGTGTCACTTGGACACAACCAGACACCATTTATGGAGAGCATAGCTGAGAAGATGTCTAGAAAAAGGAAAGAGGAGACGGTTTCCTTTGTCAGAATCAAATTAATCTTATCAATAAGGTAGAAAAGTTGAAATCCAAATAAGGGTCTACCTGGTTAAATCTGGATCAACGGAAAATATGCCACGAAAAACCCTAAACAAAGAACAGCAGTAATTATGCCCACATGAAAGAGAGGCATGAATTAGAATTACACCAGCAGACCAGAAAGCATGGCTCGCAATATGGTGAGATTGCTATAGTTGTATTAAGACGTCTTAATTATATGATTGATGTGGGCTTCAAAAGAAAACTCAGAAGCCACGTTGACTCTGAGGGCATGAGTATTATCGAAAGGATAAAGACAGCTTCCCCAAAAGAAAACCACTCTTCGAGGAAGCCTGGGAGGTTTCCATGGCAGAACTAATCAATAATGTCTTGGGTTTATCTATATTAAGTTTAATAAAATTTGATGACATCCATGATTGAAGATCACACACACAATTATGGCAACATCAAAGGTATTCAGTAGCATACGTTCAGCCTGAGAAGTATAGCAAATCAGAGCCTGAATGTATATGACACTGCACACCCTGGGGACACACAGACAAGAGGACGAGGACTGGCTGAGTGACTTCTCTTTCCATGTTTGCCAAAAGCAGTATAAGCTTTCTCACCAGCCAAAACCAAGCACACTTGCCTCTCATTCTGCAGGCTTTCTGATCTCAGGATGTTTTTAAAGCAATAAGTGAAAGAGCATGCCTTCCAGGGTAGTTCCTAAATCTGCCAAGTAAACAAAAGTCTACACTGGATTGGTTTTCCCTTTATCTCATTTCATGAGCCAAAGGAAACCAGAGCATTTCAAAGGAGACACAGCAGAGAGGAAAGGGGGAAATCTGGTGAAATTTCCACCTAGTCCTCTGTAAAAAAAAAAAAAAAAAAGTGGGAGGGAGAGAGGACTTTCTTGTCAAATTTCAAATGCGGCTCTGCGGAACAAAAGAGGAAAATGAGACCTGCAATTACCTCAGCATTAAGAGATCAGTACAAATCACCTTAATCCCCCAGGCTCTGTACCACTGTCATATTTTATTTTCTTTTCAACAGGTGTACAGATTGTTTGGACTGGAGCTGGAAAACACCATTCAGACTCTATCGGCTGAACCAAAAGCAGACTATTTCATCACTTTAGTTGCTGTTGGTCATCTGGTATTTCCTCCAGAAAAGAGGACTTTATTTGTGTCACTCTGATTTATTTTAATCAGATTGTCAGCAGCAGAAAATATTCTGACTTTCCTCACAAAAGTCATTCAATTAGCTGAGCATTCCCTTAGTTTAGATATGAGAGGTAAAGCAATTGTTGCTAGCTTTAATTTGACTTTAACAGTTCGACTGAGAAAAATAATAAAGCTCAGCACAGTCTGTCCTATACCCACGTTGGATGCTGTTTTATACTTGAGGACCTCTTTATAAACTGGATACCTGACATGATGCGTGACAGAAGCTGGGTTTTTCTTTTTTTACTTTGCTTTTTAAAAAGCAACAAGTTTCGGGCTTCCCTGGTGGTGCAGTGGTTAAGAATCCACCTGCCAATGCAGGGGACACGGGTTCGAACCCTGGTCTGGGAAGATCCCACATGCCGCGGAGCAACTAAGCCCGTGTGCCACAATTGCTGAGCCTGAGCTCTAGAGCCCGCGAGCCACAACTACTGAGCCCACGTGCCACAACTACTGAAGCCTGTGCACCTAGAGCCCATGCTCCACAACAAGAGAAGCCACCAGAGTGAGAAGCCCGTGCACCGCAATGAAGAGTAGCCCCCACTCGCCACAACTGGAGAAAGCCCACACAAAGCAACAAAGATCCAATGCAGCCAAAAATAAATAAATTAATTTTTTTAAAAAAGCAACAAGTTTCAGACAAAAACAAAAGTAATAAAGTCCTAAGAAGCTATTAACAAATCAAAAAGTAACTTTGCTTCTGAAAGTAATTATTTTCCTAAGATTCTGATTTGATTCCATTTTCCTCTCCTAACTTAGAGCAGATGAAAATTTTCCACACAAATGTGAAGTTGTCTGCTTTTACCAAGCGCTACAGCCTCATTTCCCTATCAACTAAGTAGAAGGTCCAGACTCTGAAAACAGGGTTTTTGACTCAAAAGCTGTGTGTTTCTGTCATACCACACTACCTTTAGTTGAAGAAATCAACACAATATCATATTTGAAATACCTTCATTTTACTAGATTTATCTGTGGTATTTTCTACAGCTCTTTAACAGAAACTTTCTGAGGTCGTTAAGAGACCAAGGGGAAAGGGGACCCTCTCCTACACCACAGCCATTGCCCACCCTGAGAGCCAATATTCACAGTGGTAAAAAGAATCCGCATCAGATCAGGTCCTCTGAGAAGCAGAAACTGAGACGAGATTAGCCATACAAGAGACTTGAACGGTTGAGTTTGCCAAGTCAGGGGCTACTTCAGTAGAAGCAGGTCAGATCCTGAGAAGGTCACCACCAGTCTGAGTGTTGCTTCACCGAGAAGACTTTGCATCTCTCTGTCCCCAAAAGAAGTCGGCTGCATATTGCATTTCCTTGACATGTTTGAAAACTATATTTTGAACTTGCTGGAGCCGCATCCCCAGTGAAGAGGGTTATGATTAGCTCTGATTGACCAGGTCTGACGGTAAGAGAGTGAGAGTTAGTGCTCCATAAATTACACAGAGTGTGTATCAAGATGAAAATAAAAGCTGCAATGTGCAGACAGGAGGGGTGAAGGGTCCATTGAAAATCAGAGACATTATCAACTCATCACATTATTTGTGGGTTATCAGGAGACAGAGGTAATGAAAGTGAGACCTATATTCTTGATCAATAAGAGTTTGACTGCATTTTGAGTTCATTTTCCCCTGCCGAGAGAGACAGCACGCTTTACTATCGATCACCATGTTAATCCATAACCAGACTGGGCCTTAGCCTGGTGGAGCAAGCAGGAAAAATAAGATAATAAGCAGGAACTCTTGATCTTTTATTATGGTGTGCTAGATAAAGAGAGTGTGGGAGTTCAAGGTGGAATACTTTATAGTTAACCCTTACATTCCCGCTTAATTTGGAATGCATGAGAAGAAAAATTGCAGCCCACCTTACTCTGACTTTTATTTGACCTTATTTTGCCTGCTTCCTAACTAACAGGCACCAAGGACCCTTTTTAAAGATTGGAGTCAGATAGTAACAGGGCCAAGGGACATTTGCAACCATTTTAGGCCCTTAGTAAGGAGGATGCACGCCCAGACGCCACTCACAAAAGTCAAATCAGATGAGGTGTTAATTGTACCTTTTACATTTTGCGTTATATTTTCTATATTTGTCGTAATACTTCAGAGCCACTGAATCTCAGCATCCTTATATGAGTGAATTGGTAATAATATGTTTCACTCTGCTAACTCAATAGTGAGCATAATTTAGCTTGTGTTTAAGGAAACAAGAAAAATGAAGGCATTAGAGTTCCGTTGCCATGACTCCGTGATCTCAAAGAAGTCTGCTGGGTCCCTAAAACCGGCATTATAGAGGATCTAGAACCATCTTAGAAAGATAGCAGTCCACCTTTTCTTTCAAAACCTCCGGATACACCTCCTTGATCTAATTTAAACTCCTGTTATAATTTAGGTATTTCCTGCCCTGCTTAATCTACAACAAAAATCAACTCTTTGTCAGTGACTCAATATTTACTCACAGTTGTTTTTGCTGAAATGTAGACTAGCTCTACCACTAACCCATCTGATACCTTTGTACAAATTAGGAAAATGTGACCCCTGTCACAAGCACAGGCACAAGCAAAGGGGTAGGTTTCAGCCTTCCTTCCTCTCCTCTCTTCCCAGGATCCTTGCACACAGTCCTAAGAGATGGCCTTGATATGCACACAACAGCAAAGAAAGCAGGCTGATGATGTGAATTTAACCAATCCTCTTGACACAGACACCCCATTTAGTTTTCACTCTGTGTTCTTGTCCCAACTCGTCTGTTTCTCATTTTGATATTTCCTGTGCTTTTCCAACTGAGTTTCCATGTGCTTCTTAAAAGATGCTCATCCTTACACCTAATATGCACCTATTAAGAATGGCAGCATGTCACCCTAGAGTTAAGTACGTATTCATAACAAGAGGAGGAGTGGTGTGTGTCAGCGTGTCAGTATGTGAGAAAGAGGGCAAAGGAAACAAAATGTTCTACTTCAGAAGCATAATACTTAAGCTGCTCTAATTAAAATAACTGGGAGATCCATTTGAAAATAACAAATTTAAGTTTAAAACTTTTTAAAAATGAAATGCCTTGTGATTATTTAGCCCCTTATTGTTGGATTACCAGGGAAGTTAAACAACTTGAACAAGTTCATACAGTTATTACGTGGGGAATATGGACCCTAACCCAGGACATCTGAAGCTGGAACTGGAGTTATTTTTATAAGAGTAAATTAGGTGGGATAGGGAGGGTGGGAGGGAGATGCAAGAGGGAGTAGATATGGGGATATATGTATATGTACAGCTGATTCACTTTGTTATACAGCAGAAACTAACACATCATTGTAAAGCAATTATACTCCAATAAAGATGTTAAAAAATTAAAATAAAATAGCAAGAGCTTGTCCTGGAAAGAAAAAAAAATTTTTTTTAACTGAAACAGCATAGGTTACTAAGGAACTCATTTTCAGAATTAAAAACACTGGCTTTGAACCACCATACTCACTGCTTATGATAAATAAGTAGGTAATTCCCTCTGAAGTGGGCAAGACACTGAAAATTCTCCTCCTGTCTGAGAGTTAGTATTAATTTACATTTTGTATGAAAAAACGATTGTTGAAGAAAGATTTCCCTCCATCTTAAAATGACAAAAGTCAGCCACTATTTACCTGAAGCCTCTACTAAACAAGCCCTTCAAGTCAAGTCACATGATTTAGGGATGTGGAGATAGAATAAATGGTTTGTGGAGTCGGTTTAGAATATCTCAGGTAAGTCAGCTGATGACTAGTCACGAGACCTTGGGCAACTTTTCTAAGCTTTTCTCTCTTCTGGAATGATTCACATGATCATTCTAGCTTTAATATTCCATCATCTCCCACAATAAAATAATCCTAGCCAGCTTTTCAGCACCATGTGTAACCACAGCACTGGTTCTTGGTCTTTGTAGCAACATGATCAAAATCATTTTGATTGCCACCAAAATAAGAAAATGAAGTTTGTTTTCTGATCCAATGGGATGTTCCTATGGGATTGAGTTGACTTTTGTTTTTGTTTTTGTTTTTTAATTTGTTTATTTACTTATTTTTTGGCTGCATTGGGTCCTCGCTGCTGTGCACGGTCTTTCTCTAATTGTGGCGAGTAGGGGCTACTCTTCATTGCATTGCTTGGGCTTCTCATTGAGGTGGCTTCTCTTGTGGAGCACGGGCTCTAGGCATGCAGTTTTCAGTAGTTATGGCACACGGGCTCAGTTATTGTGGCTCACAGGCTCTAGAGCGCAGGCTCAGTAGTTGTGGTGAATGGGCTTAGCTGCTCCGCAGCATGTGGGATCTTCCTGGACCAGGGATCGAACCCATGTCCCCCGCATTGGCAGGCAGATTCTTAATCACTGCACCACCAGGGAAGACCTGGCTCTTATTTTAAGAAATCAAGAATAATTTAACAGTGTAGATGTCACCCAAAGGAGAATTTATGAAAGCAAGGGACAACTTATAATGGCTTTAAGAAAATATTTGTTTTTAATTTAATAAAAAGCAGGACCTAACTTAAAATGGAAAAATAATGTGTTTGAAGATGTATGCAGAAACTGAGAGAGAAAATTCTCTTATAAACAACATTTTTCCTGGTTATAAAGAAAAAATATGTTCCTTATAGAAAATATGACAAATCCAAAAAAAAGTGAATTCATCAAAGCCATGTACACATTTTGTAGCACAAACTCGCAGCTTTTCCCTCTATGCTCATATGTAAATGCAGATTCTTGACAAAATTGGAATCACATTATAAATAATAATTAAGTTGATTTTTCCCTTAACTTATACGTTTACTTCTCCACATTCTTAAATATTGTTTAAAAACTAAAGAATAGAGTCTTCTAAAATATAGTCTCTCTCTCCTCTAAATCAAAGATAAAGTCTACTTTCCTTATTTGTAAGCAGGCTAGTGTCACTGGACCAAATTCTGAAAGACAAAGAAGATTAATTGTCATGTAGCCAGCATCATTTTAGTAATTAGAACATTCATTTCTTTAAACTTAGCAATGAAATGATAATTTCCAATTTTTTTTTTTTTTCGGTACGCGGGCTTCTCACTGTTGTGGCCTCTCCCGTTGTGGAGCACAGGCTCCGGACGCTCAGGCTCAGGGGCCATGGCTCATGGGCCTAGCCACTCCGCGGCATGTGGGATCTTCCCAGACCGGGGCACGAACCCGTGTCCCCTGCATCGGCAGGCAGACTCTCAACCACTGCGCCACCAGGGAAGCCCGATAATTTCCAATTTTTTAATCTAATAATAATTTCAAGTGATTCAGAATATAAGAATATATATATTCAGGCTGGAAAGATTGCTGGAAATATTGCTATATGCTCTACCTTCGGGTATTGTCTTTGTCCATTCAGAGTGATATAACAGAATTCCATAGACTTATAAACAACAGAAATTTATTTTGCACAGTTCTGGAGACTGAGAAGTAAAAGATCAAGGCACTGGTAAATTCAGTGTCTGGTGAGAGCCTGATTCCTGATACCTATTGTATCTTTACATAGTGGAAGGGGTGAGGGAGCTCTCTGGGGTCTCTTTTATAAGGGCAATAATCCCGTTCATGAGGATCCCACCCTCACAACCGAATTACCTCCCAAAGGCTCCACCTCCTAATGCCATCACATTGGAGGTGAATATTTCAACATCTGAATTTTAGGAGGACCAAAACATTCAGTCTATTACAGATGTAATAAGACACTCTTATTCACTCCATGTAAATGTACAGAGACACCTCCAGAGCAAATAAAATAACCCCTCTGATGGATTTTTGGCTTCTCTTTTTACTTAGCTGTTTTTCCCGGATATATAACAACCTGATTTCAAGTGCCTAATTTATTTTATTGTTTTTCCTATACCTGTAAAAAAACAAACTCAATATTGATTAAAATGTTTACCTTTGCATTTGATCATCCAAGCCTGGACCTGCCCTTCACCTTGTGGTACTCTTCTCCACCAGGATTTTACGATTCCTATGATGAAAAGGTGTTTTATTCCACTAAGCTGATTAATAAATACACATTTTCAAGAGTAGCCCAGGAATCCTGAAGTATATTTAAGGCTCATATCCATTGATGCATCAAAATTTTGATTGGTAATTTTCTTTCTGCAGTCTAGGGTAGCTTAGCAAGCAAGCAGAAACCCTTGTAGCAGGTTCATGAGCAAGCAGGTAAGACCTCTGCCACAAAATTTCTCCCTTAAGGATAGTGTCAGCTACCACACACTGTGCTAAGCATTTTTTATTCATTCCAACTCTTTAAGCAACTCTTCACTAGCTCCATTTGACAGATGAGAAAACGAAGCCTCAGGGATCTGGAAGCCATAACTAAAATTCATGTAACCCACAAAATGGTACAACTGACACTCTTTATCTTTTACTTAGAAGGCTCAATTTAGTCAAAGAGCAAGCCCACCACTGAGGGTATCAGGAGAGAGAATGGCAGCCTGGAAAGGGAAATCTGTGGTTCTCACAGACAACTTTCATCTGACTATATTCAGGAATGTATTTGCACTCGGAGTCTTCAATCTCCACCCACAAAATGTCTTGGCATTCATGTGATGGATATTACCTCAGCATTTGATGGCAGCTAGGTTGGACATCTTCTAAGAGCTCCTCCCACCCTGAAATTCTAGAACCCCTAAACCATCCCACAAATGCATTTGTCACCAAGATGGCTGATCATCCCAAATACTGGGAGAACCACATACAGCCTTTCCCTGTGATGTTCCAAACACTTGGATGTCTTTGGAGAAGGCACATTGGCTCCTGAAGAGAAAGAAAGAGTGTTGTTGGGTCTGCAGTTCATTATCTCAGTAGAAAAGTTAGCATTACTTCTGAGATCAGACTGTTCACCATGGTATTTCTAGTTCTATTTCACTTGGTTTCACAATCCAGGACAGCAACCCCAATCCCATCTATTTTTGCATATTCATATGCCATGATCAGAAGAGAGAGGATGAAAGAGAGAATGGTGTGATGTGTTCCAATGCATCACACAACCAAAACAGTACTCCTTAGGACTGGAAGAATAAAATATTGTTCTTCAAAAAACTTCCAAGATTCCTGATTTCACTGATGTAACAGTTCTCCACGTTATTTTTTCTCAACCAGAAATTGGAAAGAGGGAAATAGAACATGAGCTGAAAAGTTTATACATTCAAACGATTTTGTTTTTTCGTTAAGAAAATAGTTTTTGAATATGCTTTTAATATTACAGTTTGAAAAATAAAATATTTACAATTATAATGCAGCAAAAATCTAGCAGTAAGAAAATGAGGAATCATTCCAAATTCTTAGGTAAATCTTATCACGTGAGCATATACATATACTTTCACTCACTCCCCTAACCAACCAAATGTTAGAAAAGAATTTTTTAAAGATGTAAGCCTACAAAGACAGGGAGAATGGAAGATAATATTAGAGCAGTTAAACTTTTGAATCTAGAAAGCAGTTGGAAGACTGATAACTGAATTAGCAGATCCTAGAAAACTGAATCATAAGTCAAGCATGTGAACCAAATATGAATATATGGCAGGATCTCCAAGTATGCAAATATGCGTCACGTCAAGTATTTCTAAAAGTAAGAGAGAGGGAAGGAGAGGAGATTAAAACAGTAAAATAATAGAAATTGGTTGAAAAAACACCTTAAGAATAAGTCAGTTTTCTAGATCTTCTCCCTAGATCACATAACCAAAAATATCCCACACTAACCCTAGGAAAAAAAGGACTAGAAGTTTATTCTCTGGAGTAGTTTTCAAAAATTTTAAGGCAACTGATTCCTAACTTAGACTTCTATGCCCAGCCAAACTAAGTATAAAGTTAAAGGCTAGAATAAAGACATTTTTAGATATGTCTCTAAAACTTTCCTCCTGCACTCTTTCTCAGAAAGCTATCAGAGAATGTGTTCCATTGAAATGAAGGAGTAAACAAATGTAAAAGATGTGAGATACAGGAAGCAAGAAATACTCCAAACTGCAATGACTTTAAGAATGATGATTTTTATTTCTCTTTTCCATAACAATATTGAGTGGGGGGGAGGGCTGTTGAGCTCCATTTGGCCATTTGGAGACCCAAATTCCTTTCCCCTTTCATAGTCATTATTTCAAGGCCAAAGCTCAGTCACAGCTACATCAGTTTTCCAGCCCCTGGGAAGAGGAAAGAAAAATAAGCGGAGTGTAGGTACAACGTTTTAAGGCCCCAGCATGGAAGTGGCATAATATCACTTCTGTCCTACTCTGTTACTCACAAGGGCATATCTACCTGCAAAGGACCACTGGAAAATTAAGTTCCCTCTGGGCAGCCGCATGCCTAACATACTTACTAGCAAAGAAGAGGAAAATGAATTGGGGTCACATTTTGAGGCCAAGAGCAAATATTTGAGACTAAATATCCCAACAGAGAAAACAGGAATACTACTCTAAATGAACCAAATGGGGACAAAGACCACTAAGAATATAGAGGATGTCATGTAAAGTCCCCCTCCCATCCCTGGCCACACAAAGTCATCCTAGATGTTATGTTGGAAAGGAGCAGAAGGAAAGGAAAGAAACTCAAAAGACTTGCCATTGGCCCAAAAGAGGCAAAGTTTTCCAGACAGTTCAAAAAAGCAGATAAGACTACAAGTCCATTCAATGGTACATTGAAAGTCCAATCACCCACCACTAACCCCACTACTACCTTTGCCCTCCAATAAGTTAGGGCCTCATGAAAACATCCAATTAGCTAACAAGAAATTAAAAGGCTACATTTTCTTTGCCTATCAGTGGTAATTGTATATCAGAACCAGCGCCCACTGATGGACATTCAGTATGCTTCCAATTTATTGCTGTTTTAAACAATGCTATGATAAATACACGTGTGTGTATCTGTGTGTGTGCATTTCTCAGGGTTTTTCCCCCCCTTTGAATAGCATCCTAGAAATGAAGCTACTGGATTGAAGGGAATGATTTTTTAAGATTGCTGATAACTCATTAAACCGTCTTCAATAAGGTTGTACCAGCTTATAATTCGGCAGCAGCATATGAGAGAACTGAGATCTTCTCATCCTGAGTGTTGGAAATGCCTCATATATTTCATAGGATTCTTATCCTAAAAGAATCTACTAGATAATTTTGTTTTCATTATGCATTCTATACATTGAATCAGGGTCTAAATTGAGAAAGTAGTCAGGGAGTGTTAAACTCAATAATGAGTAATACTTCTTTTCTAATCATTTAATATGTTTTGTGGTAGATGCAGTAGAAGGAATACTGAACTGAGTCCCAGAGTCACTACATTCAATAGCCACTTCAAGCAGTAGCTAGCTGTGTGATATTGGTAAATGATTCAACCTCTTTGGGTTTTGATTTTTTTGTCCTTACAAAAATAGAAGATAGAGTTAAATTTATTAATTTCTTGCCCCATAAAATAACAGAAATCTTAATGAGAATAAATTCTATACTTTTCATTTGTATCAAAGACACTTGCCTAAAGACTGTGTCATGCATGACTGAAACAGAAAACTCAAAGGAGAAGGAATATTTCATTTTGTACTGTCACCAAAATAATCTCACCGAAAACATTATTAATGATTCCCCTGTGCAAGATAGCAACTGCTGGCTAAAATTCAGATGAATGTGTATAGCTAATGTGAAATTTTCAGCATCATTTCACTTAAATTCAACTTCAACATACCTTCATTGTTCCAGGAGCTATTCCACATGAAGATTATAAAACAATGACCCTGTCCTAAAGAAGCTGACAACATAGTTAAGTCATTTTCTCCCCATAGGTTTTCAAACTAGAATCATTTCTGCTTACATAAAAGGACCAAGACTAAGACAAAGAAATGTTAAAATAAAATAACAAACTTTCCAAACTTATCTCAAAATTGAGGCTCACTTTTAGAAGTTATTTTCAGATTTTTCTTAATATTTAATATATTTTGCATATATTGTAAATAAATGTTTTAAGAGATATGAGCTCTGTGTGTTGTGTGTATAATCTTACTAATAACCTATACTAATTTTAGTATTAAAATTAACTAGTTATACATTTAATAATGCTTGAGTCAAAGTTTCAAAATTAGCAAAGAAATATGATTGACATCAGAACTGTAACATGTTATAAAATACAATTACTTAATTTTAAAAATTAACTCCATATAATTAACTAATACACCAATTAAGCAACATGTAATTAAGTAAGTTATAGTTCCTGCCACTTAGTCATTTAATCATAAGAGCGAAGCATATTTTTATAAACAAATGAAATAAAAATGAAATCTATTAATTAAATGTGTGGTTGGAGCTAAGAATAAACATTAAGAATAAAATTATTTCTACAATCTGTATAATCATAAAACAGGTCTTATGAACCAGTGCATAATTATTATATTAGTGTAGCGTAGTTGGTGTATAAAGTGTGGCTTAGTACCTTACTTTGGATGCTGGCTCCGCCACATAACAGCAACTCACTTAACCTCTCTGAGTATATTTCTTCATCAGTAAAATGAAGATAATAATAGTACTTCACTGTGCTGTTTTCAGAATTAAATGAGATAATGAATGGATAGTGTTTACCATAACACTGGTTATGACACCTGGAAAATCCTAGGTACGATTATTATATAGACGATTTGGGAAATGGTCAGTTTCATGCATTATTTGATATTAAATCAGAATTCTGGGATATCCTGTATATATGCAACCTAGTTCTTTTTTGTTTGTTTGTTTTTGTTTTTGTTTTTGCGGTACACGGGCCTCTCACTGTTGTGGCCTCTCCCGCTGTGGAGCACAGGCTCCAGACGCGCAGGCTCAGCGGCCATGGCTCACGGACCCAGCTGCTCCGAGGCATGCGGGATCCCCCCAGACCGGGGCACGAACCCACGTCCCCTGCATCGGCAGGCAGACTCTCAACCACTGCGCCACCAGGGAAGCCCAATCTAGTTCTTTTTTATGATTGGTAGGGAAACTTTAAGAATGGAAGTGAAAATATCATTGCTTTAGTAAAAATCCTAGACTCCTCTCCTCCAACAAATTACCCCTTTCTTCTCAGGGGAAACAGGGTATTGTTACGAAAGTTCCTCTCAGTCCAACTAACAAACTACTTCAACAAACTTGATCTGGTGACTGTGGGTTCATGTTTCTAAAAGAGAATTTACATAGATGAGTCCTTTGACGGAGGCAACAAAAAAATTACTCTGGCTAATGTCAAGTGAAAAAAATCTGTTGGAAGGAGATTAGGAGCACAGGATATTTTCAGGAGGGTTGTAGAACCAGGTTTGGAAGCAGACGGGAACAGAGGTAGCTCTGGACAGTAGAAGCAGGCCCATGAGGACCACCCTCACTGTAGGAATCACCTGGCCAGAGGCAGCCTCTGGGGAGGAAGAAGTCTTACCTCTTCTCCCATCTGTCTGCAAGGCTTGGGACACATGCCCAAGCCAGTCTGTTCTGGGACAGAGAAAAGGAAGATCTGTCCCTTTGGACTTCTCTGGCAGGATACCAGTTCCAGAACACTGCTTAGGTTGGGTACTTGAGGACTGTGAATGGATTCTGGACAACCTCAGACATGGGGTGGTCACAGTCAAATACATGAAGAATCCACAGAGCTTCATGAAGCTAAAATATAATTGCATCCATGTTACTGGGGGAAAAATCAGAATAAGCTCCCTCTCGGGGGGCTTTAGCAATCACAATACTTTGAAGGATTTACATGGGGAGAAGGTAAATAAAACCAGAAGATAGTTATAAACTAGCAGAATTCTAACATTTTTATAGGATTGAATAATGTCATGTCTGTGAAAAACCTTCATAAAACACAGCCCACCATGAGGATGCAAAGTGAGAGCAGTGTCAGCAAATTCCTGTTAGAAAAGCAGATGCCATACTTACCTACCATCGGTGGGAGACAAGACATTCTCTTTCCTCACCTATTTTTCTCTTATCTGCTAGCTCTCTTTCCTTTTAACATTATTATGTTTAAATCACAGCAAAGGTAGAATTTTAAAAAATTTTAAGAATTTTTTTTTAATTTTAAGAAATTTTATTCAGAAAGAATATGTATCTTCTGGCTGTGCTAAATGCAGGCCCCATTTCTTAAAGCTATTCATAAAGTATCCTCCTACAGGTTTAATTGGCAACGTTCAGGTATTGCAAAGAAAGAACCTAAGGACAGAAAATGCTTTCCAATGAGGCCTGTCTCGGAAGCAGCAATCAAATAGGAATTCAGAGGATGTTCTTATATCAAGATTAGAAGGACTAGTTTGTTTGCATCTGTTAAATTTATGGTGCTTAACTTTTCAACACCAAGACTGTCAAATTTCCAAGAAGTATTTTATTCTCTCAGGTTCCTTTGTCTGCAAAATGAAGCCATCACTGAAATATTTCCAAGGAAATCCCAGTGGAGATCTTTACAGACAGAGAAGTAATTGCATAGATGGAATGAACTGGCTCTGAGTCTTCTTACATGTAGAAAGGCAAATAATATTCTGATGATACTGAAGTTAGCAAATCTGGGGTTTTAGAGGTAAAAGCCACAGAGTAATGTTTATGCTTAATAGTGAAAAAGAAAGCAAAGGAGAGAAAGCAAGTTAAAGTACACCTTTTTGAAGCAAGGTTCAAAAAATTCTACATTTTGCTAAATATTAAAGAGTCCAAATTATGCCAAAGTTTTGTAAAATGGAGACCAAAAAATTCTATTCATTTTCCTAGAAATGTCTCGATATACAGGCTTTATATTTTGATGAAGTAATTTATTTTTTATACTTAATTTTTATCTTTTTTTAAAAGTGTTTATAGTCTGGGCTTCCCTGGTGGCGCAGTGGTTGAGAATCTGCCTGCCGATGCAGGGGACACGGGTTCATGCCCTGGTCCAAGATGATCCCACATGCCGCAGAGCGGCTGGGCCCATGAGCCATGGCTGCTGAGCCTGCGCGTCCGGAGCCTGTGCTCCGCAACGGGAGAGGCCACGACAGTGAGAGGCCCGCGTACCGCAAAAAAAAAAAAAAAAAAAAAAAAAGTGTTTATAGTCTAAGAAAATTTGCTTACCCCATATTCTTAAAGATAGTCTCTTTTTCTCTGGAAGTTCATACTTTTTGCTTTTACTGTAGATTCACAATCCATCTGGAATTATTATTTGTATATGATGTATTACCATATTTTTACTTGGATATCCAATTGTTCCAGAACTATTCCTGGAAAACACTTTCCTTTTTTTTTTTTTTTTTTCTACTGAGTTATTTTGTGTGCTTGTGTAAAATGTACTGACTTCATAAGTGTGGGTCTCTTTCTGGGCTCTACTTTGTCTCATTGGTCTATTGGTCTCATTGGTTTATCCCACACAACACTGCTTAATTATTGTGATTTTATAGTAAGTCTTGAAGTCAGTAAAAATCGGTAGTATAAGCCCTCCATCTTTATTCTTCTTCCACAAAATGTTCTTGGCTATTCTAGGCTTTTTGCATTGTAATATAAATTTTAGAATCAGTATGCCAATTTCTTTTTTAAAAAAATCTGGAACAGAGCTTGCATATCAGCCCTAAACAGTCTACCTCGGGACTTTTCCATGAGGGAGAAACAAACTGTATCTTGTTGAAGCCACTCTCATTTTGGATGTCTTTCACTGAAAAACAAACAATCTAACTGATAAAAGCGTTTGTTGGCTCTGATGGACCACTTGCCAAGCCCTGGACCAACTGCCATGGACAGGAATTATGATGGAGACAGCTCCACCAGAGCCCCAAGAACCGATTGTGGAGAAGAGATGGATCTCTAGGGAAATCAGGGTGTAAGCTAGAATTAAAAGTGGCTGGAAGGTTAAGAGGTGGGTACCACAGGGTATATCTACCACCCACCAACACAGCCCCCAGACTAAACAGGCTGGAGGATACATATATGCCTTGATTGGTTTTGTGTTTGATACCATCTCTTTTTGAAAAGACTCATCTTGTTTGTTTGTTTTTGAAAAAACTCATTTGGTTAAAATGTGCTTCTAGCTATTGAGTTGCTTATACATTCTGAAATACAAACAATAGCACCCAGAACAAAGTATGTGGAAGAGCCCTAACTGCATAGTGTTCCCAGAGATACCAAAGCACGGTCTGCTGAAGAATTGGCAAGCTGCTGAGCTAGCCTATGGGAGAAGCCAGAAGTCAATCTTGTGAGAACAAACTATGGCACCCAACAAATGAGGAAGCCTCAAAAGGTACTTTGTTTCTTTGCCTGTTTTTACTTGATTTGCACTAACCAAACAAGTTTCAACAAAAATGGGAAGGGACATATTTTCAGATTGGGAAGTTACTATTGCAATCTTAATTTAAAAAGCAAGTGCTGATGGGATGGCCTCTGCCAAATATTTTCTAAAACCCAGAAGAAGTTAGGAAACATGGATGTGGCAGATGTACAAAGCCCAGAGCAAAACCGAGGCCAGCCTCCTTATTAATTCCTGACAACACTGCATGAACATTATAACTGGAATGTGCTGTTGAGAGATGACTCACGTAATCCACTTGGCAGAAGATCTAAATTCCTTGGAAATGCCTTCCAGCCTGGGTTGAACTCCTTGCTAGTAACTAGCTGGCTGAGCTTCACGGTGTACATCTACAGGATGAGAATGAGAGATGTTGCCAACCTATGAAATGCAAGGCTACTGAGGAAGACGCTTGGCTACCTCTGGAGTGGATGCTTGGCTATAGCATTCTGAGGATCATGCCCTCCTCTTTCCCCTTTGCCCACCTCTATTCCATCAAACACCAGTAGTACACCAAGCCCCTCACTTTCAGATAAGGAAACTTGCAATTAAACCCTCTGGGAATTTTTTTAAGTGTGAGATAACTTCCTTGCCCTTGAACAAAAAAAAACTTCTTGTTTTGTGTTTATCTAGTTTCTTTCCCATGGCTCTTTTTATTTCTTCCTCTTCCGAAATCATCCACCCTAAAGCCCTCCCTATGTTTCAACCAACCAAATTTAATGAACCTTAAAACAAACGAAAAATCAAAGAAGGACTTTCAGTGTTGAAGTGTGTGATGGACATGATCGTACATTTGATTTAAACCAATTAACCTGAAGCACTATCATCAATTTGATGACACTGTTTTAACTAAAAATCTATCTATAGTGCTGTGCCAGATAAATTATAAATGGAATCAAATAGACAAGATCCCAGGCTTCAGATTATAATCCCATGCAGGTTGCTTTAGTTTACTAGCAACAAGTGTTCTTCTTAGGTATCACCCATCACTTCTCCATGTCTCAGGTGCAGATAGATCTGTTAGCACCTCAGCATTCAGGAGTCACAAACCCAAAAGGACATCCTGTAGTAAGGATAGAGACAAGGTCAGGGCTTCATTTCAGAAATGAGACCGTTTCATCCATTTTGCTTCCTTTCTGCCTTCACATGGCCCATGTCACCCTGTAACGTGATACCCTTAGAGCCTAAGAGACTACCTTTCCTTTATGAGCTCAGAGTCAAGTTCATAACCCAACACGAGTAAGGGAATAGGACTTTATGGAATGCTATTTTGTACTCCATCTGCCTTTCCTTCTTGCTTTATTGTATTTGCTCCTAATTTGTTTTACTTAGCAATATAATGTGTATTTTTGTTAATCCCTTTGAATCCTTTATGGAGCAAGGTATGATTTATATTATATTATATTATATTATAATGTGTGTGCATATAAATTTGGGAGTATCACCAAAAGAGGCTTTGGAATCATACCTTCTTGCTTTAAATCTCTTTTCTGCCACTTAGTGCCTGTGTGACCTAGGATGAGTTATTAAACCTCTTTGAGATTCAATTTCTTTACTTGTGCATTAGGACTGAGAATATCTACCTCAGAAAAGGTTGTCAGGACTGAAGGTAGCATAGGTAAAATGCCTTGCACATTGCCTGGCACCCAGTATTCACCCATGTATCACTAGACAAACTTATTTATGAAGCAAGTTATCTGCAAAGTACTTAGAGATGAATCTATCTTCTAAACAGGACTGAGTACAAGCAAGAAAAGTAAAAAACAAGTGGGACTACATCAAACTAAAAAGCTTCTGCACAGCAAAAGAGACAACAAAATGAAAAGGCAACCTATGGAATGGGAGAAAATATTTGCACACTACATATCTGATAAAGGGTTAATATCCAAAATATATAAAAAATGCATACAACTCAATAACCAGAAAAAAGTCCCACAAATAATCCTATTTAAAAATGGGCAGAGGGGGCTTCCCTGGTGGCGCAGTGGTTGGGAGTCCGCCTGCCAATGCAGGGGACACGGGTTCATACCCTGATCCAGGAAGATCCCACATGCCGCAGAGCGGCTGGGCCCGTGAGCCATGGCCGCTGAGCCTGCGCGTCGGAGCCTGTGCTCCGCAACGGGAGAGGCCACAACAGTGAGACACCCGCATACCGCAAAAAAAAAAAAAAAAAAAAAATGGGCAGAGGAACTGAGTTGACATTTTTCCAAAGAAGATAACCAAATGGCTAACAGGTAGATGAAAAGATGCTCAATATCACTAATCATCAGGGAAATGCACACCTGTTAGAATAGCTATCATCAAGAAGACAAGAGATAACAAGTATTTGTGAGGATGTGGAGAAAGTGAAATCTTGTATACTGTTGGTAGGAAAATAAATTTGTTCAGCCACTATGGAAATCAGTATGGAAGTTCCACAAAAAATTAAAAATACAACTACCATTCAATCCATCAATCCCACTTTTGGATATTTATCCAAAGAAAATGAAAACACTAATTCAAAAAGATATATGTACCCCTATGTTCGTTGCATGGGGGGGATGGGCAATATAGGTAAAGGAGATTAAGAGGTGCAAACTTTCAGTTCCGAAATATATGTCATAAGAATATAATGTACAGCATATAGAATTTAGTCAATAATCTTGTAATAACTTTGTATGGTGACAGATGGTAACTAGACTTATTGTGGTGATTATTTTATAATGAATAAAAGTACTGAATTACTATGTTGTATGCCTGAAACTAACATGTTATGTCAATTATAATTTTTTAAAAAGTTAAAAACAGAACTACCGTATGACCTAGCAATCTCACTTCTAGGTGTATATACAAAGGAAATGAAATTGTTATCTCGAAGAGATGTCCACACTCTCATGTTTACTGTGGTCAATGACCAGGATATGGAAACACCCTAAGTGTTTGCCGACAGATGAATAGATAAGATATGATATATGTATGTGTATCTATGTGTGTTTGTGTGTGTGTATAAAATTCCATTGTGTGCATGTACATATAGACACACACACACATATATATATATATATTTATGAATATTATTCAGCCATGAGAAAGAAGGAAATCCTGCCATTTATGACAACATGGATGGACCTTGAGGGCATGGTGCTGAGATAAATCAGACAGCAAAGGACAAATACTGTATGATTTCACTTATATGTGAAATCTAAAAAAAGCCTACCTTGTAGAGACAGAGAGAAGAATAGTGGTTACCAGGGTCTGGGGATGGTGAGGAGTGGGGGATGTAAGAGAATTCAGGAGATGTTGGCAAAAGCGTACAAACTTGCAGTTAAAATATGAACAAATTCTGGAGAGTTAATCTGATTATAGTTAACAATACTGTATTCTATACTTCAAAGCCACTAAGAGACTAGATCTTAAATGTTCTCTCCACAATAAAGAAATGATAACTATGTGCTGTGATAGAGGTGGTAGCCAATGCTATGGTGGTAACCATATTGCAACATATAAGTGTTGTACACCTTAAACTTATACAATGTTATATGTCAATTATATATCAACCTTAAACTAATTGATTGATGATTAATAGGATTGAGCATTTCCTACCAAGATAGCAAGCCTGAATCCAACAATATCAATACTGCCTTTCTTTCTCTGTCCCACTGCAGAAGTGTCAGCTACGTCCATCCTTAATATCTCATGTTGATGCAGGGAGGGAGGGAAATAAAAGAAACAGAGAAAGAGGAGTCGGGGAGACTCCCTGAATTAATCCACAAGTGAATACCCAACAATTACTAAGCCAGTGGGGGCAGCACTATGACCGGCTCCCCACTTGCACATTCACTGGCCAAAGTCAGTCTCAGTATCAGCTGGGAACTTGTAAGAAGTGCCGATCAGAATCTTACTGTGGAGGCCAGAAGTCTGTGATGTAACATGTTCTCCAGGTGATTCTTAAACATGGTAAAGTTTGAGAAGCGCCGCTGGAGAATATAATGACAGAAGGTACCTGTAGCTATCAGCCAGTCCAAATGGAACAAGCCAGTGACCCACAGGCTAAATCTAGCCTCCAGGATTATTTGTTTGGAACTGCAAAATAATTTTTAAATGGTTGCTTTTGCATTTTGAAATTTTGAATTTCCACGTCACCTTGAAAATCAAAAACTGTGGTAAAACTGAATCCTGCATTTCCACAAGGCCACATTTAACAAGCATCAAATAGCGGTGCCACTCTTTAGAACCTCTCCATTTTACCATGGTCCCCACCACTCCCAATTATCGCACCTGGTCCATATTATCCATCTATAGTCCCCATCAGGTCCCTATGGGCATTTGGTTTGACCAATCCTGATCTAGTTCAACTCCTCCACCCCCTGTTCAGAAAAGTAAACTTAGTGTCAGAGAGTTTAAGCAAATTCAGTTTGCGATTTAGGAACAGAATACTATATTATATACATGGTAGCCATTATTACAATATCACTTGTTAAAAGAAAAAAATAATTTGGGCCAGGATGCTAGTTTTGAGATGGTTTCTGTATTATGGTTCTGCATATTTTCTTCTGTAACTTTTCTTGATATTCACTTTTATCAGATTCCTCCCATATCAGAGTGCTATTTGGAAAAGGATACACAATGTGATTTGCTGAGTTTCACAGGGAACAATCAGAAAGGCCAACAAGTTTGCTCTCACATTGACCGCATTTCATCTTGGTATTAGACAAAGTGTCTCATTTCTGACAAATACCATGAAATTACATGTGTAACTGCTGTGCTTATGTCTGTGCAAAAAGACAAGACATTTCTAATATATTTGTAACATGGATATTTAAAGTGTCCCAAGTGATTCCATTTTATGCAACCAGTTTTAGGAAGCACTGATTTGTGCGGCCCCAACATAATCCAATTATCCTCCCTCTGCCACCCCTGACGGATGACATGGTCATTTTTTTTAATGTTTTTAAACTGATCTAATTATTGAAGAGTTCTTCCTTATGAAACCGAAATCCACTACCTGCAATGCCTGTTTTCGACCCCTTTCCCCTTAAAAGCTCTTTGGGGACATTTTGCACATCCCACTCAATAGTACCTGAACTGATCTTTAAATCATTTTGTTTCTGAACTGAGATCTACTTTGGCCATCATCCTTAGGAGTCATAATGAGATTTGTCATTTATGAAAACCTTATTCTGTGTCAGGTATAGGACTAGGAACTTTGGACCCCTTCTCTCACATTCTCAACAAGACAGAAAAGTGGATTCTATCACCCATTCTTCAACTGGCAAAGCCAGAACTGGGACCGAGGTAGTCCCACTAGTAAAAACTTTACTGGCCTGGAACAATTTGGTGGCCAGATCTGGGCACAATATTTTTTAAATTGGGAGATTCCTGGTTTAGAACACTGTATTTTCAGGTTTAAAGTTAATAAGCAAAGCATTGCATAATTTGGTTTAGACTCAGTCTCATATCTGACTGATTGGAAGATGAACCTTGGGAGATGTCAGGAGCAGCTTGCTAAATGCATAATCCATTGCACGCATCCACCTGAAAATGCAGGGGTTGGGAGATTAGCTTGTTAGGTCCTTAAACACAAGACAAGAGTCCTGACAGAATAGGGGAAAGGACAACTAAGTATTCATTGGTGAGACGCCTTCATGAGGGGCTGGGTAGCAGACACTACACATGACCTTTGACCATTAAAATGTGGGCTGTATTTGGGAATGTAAAAAAAAAAAAAAAAAAGTGGGGGAAGGGAAAAGAGCCTGGATTGTTTGTTTGTTTTTTAGTTTGGGCTTTAATTTTGTTTTGTTTTTGCTAGTCCCTGTACTCCCTGCATTCCTCCTCCATCTTCATTTTAAAAATAGCTATAACTAAATGCAATTTTAATTTAAAAAAGAACATAGCTTATAATTCCAATGAATACCCCTCAAAATAAAGAATAAGAACTACAAGGTGGTCTGGCGTGTTCAACTAACCTTCATCTTCTTTTGGCATCTTATCTTATACGGGAGGTGTCATGAGACCTTATACACTCCAGGTTTGTGCTTGGAGTTTAATGTCTCTTTGTTAATGTAGTGATGAGTTAATTCCAGAGACCTCACAGATTTCTGCTAGAATTTTACTTTATGGTACTGCATCTCTGGGGACTGTAATTTTATTGGAAATGCATTTCTGAGATGTGAATTTTCACTATTTAGAGAAAAGAGTCAAGCCTGTTGAACATTTACCTTCCATCGTAGATATTATTTCAAATTCTTTCCAATGACTGTTTCAAGAGAAAATTAAATGTGGACTCCAATTTATGTTTTTATTTTTAAATGGCTTACACAAATTGATTCCTTTTTAATTGAAAGTTATTTGGCTTGATTATGCAACTTCCATAACAATAACAAAGTCAGTTCGCAATCACTTGATTTAATTCATGTTTTGCCACTCTGCCATTATTAAATTAATTCACCTTCTAATAAAAATAATTCCTAATGTTCAGAAAATACAGACAAGTAGAGAGAAGCTTTATTAAGATCATCTGTATTAAAGTTAAATCCTTTTTTCTCATTAAAGAAGACACTGTCAATTTAATTAATTCACATTAATCCCCAGTTGACATTAAATTCATCTAAAAGTCTACACTTATATAGATTATTAACACTAAGGCATAAAAATGTTTTAAATGATTAATATATAGAAGAAACACATTTCTAAAGATTCAAGTGATTATATTTTAAAATGTTCTACAGATGAACTAACCTTTTGAGGCCATTTTTTCAGTTTTTCAAATACTTTCAATTTAGAAATATAAGAAATCAGAAACATATATTTCCTAGAGAAAAAAAGTTCGAAAAAATTTACTAGGATATGATTTAGAGCTTATATTTCCTCCTAAATTAACTTACAGTAATCACAGCATAAAAATTGAGCGCCGGGCTTACTTGGTGGCGCAGTGGTTGAGAGTCTGCCTGCTGATGCAGGGGACACAGGTTCATGCCCCGGTTCTGGGAAGATCCCACATGCCGTGGATCCGGAGCCTGTGCTCCACAACGGGAGAGGCCACAACAGTGAGAGGCCCACGTACTGCAAAAAAAAAAAAAAAAAAATTTGAGCCGCAAATTATCTTTATATTCACATCATTAAAATTCTTACTTTGAGAGACAGCTCTATTTTGTGAAACTTCCTGATATTTTATTCCTTTACTTTTCTAGAAAAGGGAAATTAGTATAAGGCAGTCAATAGTTCACCTCCAGCATTCTTTAATCATTCTAGATTGTAAAGCTATTTTATTTTAAAACATCTTTATGTATGAACTTATTTTAATTGGGCTTTTAAAACTGATCCTAATTATAAGTACTGGATGTCAGGCGGCATATTTTTATTCTGGCTTTATCAATCTGTTTTCAGGCTATAGGTCACTTCACAAAGAATGTCATCATGTATGTTAACACTAATTTCAAACTGAGTTCTCATCTCAAGTTTATGCAAATCAACCTTCTAAAAGTTTAACTTCAATTCATCAGCTCCTTTATACAGGGCTCAAAACTTCTACCAGGGCAAGACAAGCCAAAGCCAAACAAAATAACTGTCCTTCCAAAGTACACTGACTTAAAGAACTGAACTTTCACATCAAATAACAGCAAGAAATAGACTTGTATTTTATCCAGCTTTTCAATTTAATGATAAGCTTTAGACCTAATTAATAGACTACAAGATGCCAATTTTCTTTATTTACCTTTTTTGTCTCGATAAACATGAGTGTGCTTGAATGGACACCTCTATTTTCCTTAGGGTTTTAAAGCTTCCTTTCATGTGTGTGAAAAATAGCTAAATATGTCAGGGTTTATCAAACAGAGCCTTGTTTTTTTGGCTGGTCCCTTTCACCTTATCTAGCAAACACATTACCCTCTCCATCAAAATGTGGCAGTGCAAACACTGCAGTAGGCCTGCACACATAACCAGAGCTACCTTTAAACAGCCTCCAGACTTTTTAAACTCAGCTAGAAAGCTGATTAGGTCCCAGATCTTGGGCATTATCTTATTTTTGATAGCTGTGCTATGAAAAGGCAGTAAAGAAAAAGCTGTCTAATAGGAAGGCAAGTTAAAGTGTCTGCTTACTTAAGAGCTGCACTTGAAAGGAACGTTAAAAAAGAGAACTGTGTAAACTAGTTTAACTACTTGCAAATCTCAAAGGGAGCAATGTTTAAAAAAGAATGTATATATGAGTTAAAGGAGAACCATGATATTCCCTTAAATGTCAGCATTCACATACAGGAAACAATAGATCACCATGTTGTGTTTTCCTTTCTGGGGACACTCTAATATCTTTGTTTGACCTTTTAGGCAACTTTGAAGCTATTATTAGTCCAAATATGAGAAAGTCACAGGATCCTTCGAGATCTATGGAACAATCATGAAAAGACATATAGGAAGTTGTGTTTATTTCGCTAAAGTAATCTTTCTCTGATCTAAGAGTAAATTAATTAAAATGTGAAAAGATATTTAATACTGAAGCTGAGTTTAAACAACTGAGATTCACTTTTTTTTAATCAAATAGATCAATGACACATGATATTTAAGAGGAAATATTTTATGCAAATCAAAACTACAATGCGATATCATCTCACACCGGTCAGAATGGCCATCATCAAAAAATCTACAAACAATAAATGCTGGAGAGGGTGTGGAGAAAAGGGAACCCTCATACACTGTTGGTGGGAATGTAAATTGATACAACCACTATGGAGAACAGTATGGAGGTTCCTTAAAAAACTAAAAATAGAACCACCATATGACCCAGCAATCCCACTACTGGGCATATACCCTGAGAAAACCATAATTCGAAAAGAGTCATGTACAACAATGTTCACTGCAGCACTATTTACAATAGCCAGGACATGGAAGCAACCTAAGTGTTCATCGACAGATGAATGGATAAAGAAGATGTGGCACATACATACGATGGAATATTACTCAGCCATAAAAAGGAACGAAATTGAGTTATTTGTAGTGAGGTGGATGGACCTAGAGTCTGTCTTACAGAGTGAAGTAAGTCAGAAAGAGAAAAACAAATACCGTATGCTAACACATATATATGGAATCTAAAAAAAAAAAAAAAAAAAAAAGGTCATGGAGAACCTAGGGGCAAGACGGGAATAAAGACACAGACCTACTAGAGAGTGGACTTGAGGACACGGGGAGGGGGAAGGGTAAGCTGGGACAAAGTGAGAGAGTGGCATGGACATATATACACAACCAAATGTAAAATAGATAGCTAGTGGGAAGCAGTCGCATAGCACAGGGAGATCAACTCAGTGCTTTGTGACCAGCTAGAGGGGTGGGATAGGGAGGGTGGGAGGGAGGGAGACGCAAGAGGGAAGAGATATGGGGATATATATATATATATATGTATAACTGATTCACTTTGTTATAAAGCAGAAACTAACACCATTGTAAATCAATTATACTCCAATAAAAATGTTAAGGAAAAAAAATAAGAGGAAATATTTTAGTGGATGAGCAAAAACATGCCTGTTTTGAGGGATCTTAACCTTACAAAAAATTCAGCTGCCAGAAGTTCATGGATTTTTGGTGTATGTACAGAGTGGAAACACACTGTCTTACACCACGGAGCAGGTTGAAAAGAAAAGATGTGAAAGGGATATGGAATTCTGATTTAAAGAAATGAGGGGTGTGGTTCTAAGTGGCAAGGTCAATGTTAACACATGTAAGAAAACACCAGCTCCTGTCCGGCCTTGTTTGCATGATTTAGTTTGGGGAGTGACATAAAATGAAAGTTATTCATACCTGAGGTTCTGTGATCTAACTGTAACAAAAGCAAGTCATATTCTGTATCCATGTCGGATAACCTAAAGAGAAGGGGGAAGTGCTGTTAGCAGCCTTTCAAGCGATCTGGTTTCACTTTAGCTCTGATCTCAAGTTACTCTCTGAAGTGGCAACAGATCAGCTTAAAAACAAAGATATTCCAAAGTTGAGGTAATGCTGATACTATTCCCAATTGAAATTGGTTTTGTCTAAATTTCAAAAGTCAACATGTGGACAAATCCAACCCCCCCCAAACTTTATTATTTAATTCCATTCATTTCCACATCAAGATTCTAATTTTTAATTGATATTCTAACCTATTATCAGGAAACATTGCTTTCTGTTCGGCTTCAACAGTCCAACAGAGGACAGTGCCTGGCACATAAAAAAAGCATATCATAAAACCCATAGGATGTTAACATATGCTATGAAGGACTTAGATACGTAAGACAAAAATGAGGAAAGGCGTGCTGGCATCCTTAGCAGAGTGGCTGGAGAGCTGTTTGCCTTTTTACAGACTTTTGGTGGAGTCTTCCTGTGATTTGATGTACAAACGCTTCAGTAGCGTACCCACCATTCCCTGGAGTGGCATTTTACCTTGGCATTTACAGAGAAGGCTACTTAGTGTGTCTGGGGCCTAGGGAGACAGGGAGAAAGATAGAAATCGCTTTGCCCATTTAGGGTCAATTGTGCACTTCAGTACAATGCAGATTTGAGCACAATGCCTTAAAAGAATCACTTCAAATTTACAGTTTAAGGTTTGAGGTCTAGTCATAATATTCCAGGTGACCAGAATTAAAACTACTGTTGTCAATAGTGATATTAGTAACACACTAATGCATACTATGGGCTATAATAATAGCAGGTGCAAATCTAGATATAAGTACGTGGTGGGTACTGCTTTAAGAACTTTGCACGTGTTAACACACTCCTTATGGCAACCCCTGAGGCAGGTACTATTATAATTTCACTAGATGAGGAAACTGAGGGAAGGAGAAATGAAGTAACTTGTCCAGGGTTGCACAGCTAAGAAGTGACTAAACTTCAAAGAAGTTCATTTGTATATGTGTCTGGTGTGAGCATGTATTAATCACAGTAAAAAAGGGGCCCCTTGAAGAGAAATAGGACCCAATTTATTTGTCTCCGCAGGAAACAGGCAACATGTGAAAGTATTTTCTTCCTTATTAGGGGTAATGTACATTTTATTAAAGAAACCTGGTGGTGGATGGCTTTAAAAGGTTTATTTTCAATGCAAACCAATGCAAAACTAAAACATTTTGGAAAAATGGTTGCAAGTTGATTCACAAGGTATCTCAAAACTCCTTAGCTCAAGTGATTAAAATGTGTAGATTTGGTTCATCTCAAACAAATTGGCCTTTTCTTCACCTTGCTTGATCTGCCTTACTACACCCTGCTGCCCATTGAGTCACAGATAAATATTTCCTTTGTCGGCCTGCCCTTTCTCTTTCTCTCTGGGTATTGTGTCTGTACTGACTTTTGGTAACGGCTGTTTTTCTCAGCAGAAAGATGCATCTTCTAGAGTTTTGCAAACATTTTGGTTTTTTGTCATCAAACGTCATCTAAGGGTAAATAGCAACATCTAGGGATAAAAATAAGTTGCTGAATATGGTGTTATTAGCAATGAAGGTTTACCATCAGGGTCTCCAAAGCTGCTCCAAATATAAGGGGCATTTGATAAAAGGAAATATTAACTGGAATGGGAGGTGTTGATCACACTGGTTAATTTCTTTACCATCATTATAAAGTGCACAATCAAGCCAAAAGGTACACTTTTGTGAAGAAAAATATGCAAGAATGAAGAAAAATGAATGATGGATAGATGGACAGAGAAGAAAGTTTTAATTATAAATGTTGGAATCCCTGCCATCACTGGATATATAATTTTCTCCCAATATTAACCTGAGCTGAAGGGGAAAAAAACACTTTAAATGTGTTCAGTTATTGGGGGGCAACTATCCACTTAACATCTTTTTTTTTAATGCTATTAATCCCCACCTTAGTGCAGCATTTTATATATATATATGTAATTAGCCACTTTGGTAAGGATCTTCCCATCTAATCTAGAATAACAAAATGAAACTCTGATGGACAAAGAGATACATAATAGTGCTAAGATTGCCTTTCCAGGTTTCAGGAGTCATTCCAAGAGTTTCTAAAGGACAAACGTAAAAATAGTAAGCACAATAAACAGCATCTCTATTACTGGAAAACAGCACACATTTGAAACTTCAATTTTACACACACATGCATACAAAAAACCATTGCTAACCAGAATAATAATAATCCAAGAAGATGAACAAAAAATATATCCCATTTTTATTATAGCAAAAAATATATATTATTTTTCAAGCGTAGTTTAGTTAGTACCCATATATGTGTACTCTGTTGTTGTTAGTTTAAAAAAAAGTCAAGGGGAAGTCTCCTTTTTTAAAGAAATCTCATAGGAAGTAATTATTCATTGGTCCTTAAGTAGGTAATTCTTATTTCAGATCACAAATTTCAGAACCACAAGGATGTTCCCAGATCATTGAGATTATTTACTTGAAAAGACACAAATATTAAGAAGTTTATTCCACACACTGAACAGTGTATCACTTATTAAAAAAAAATCTTTCCTCACCCACAGGGGTATGGTGAGGGGGGTGGGGATAGAGAGGGAGTAAAAGTCTAGTCTACTGCCAAAGGACATTATGAACTAATTCCCAAAGCAACCTCAGGAGAGTGCAAAAGAGCCACTTCATCTGCCTTTCTACTGCTTCCACATCTCAAACCTGTTATTGAAGGAAAGAGAGCAAAAGAGAAGAAAAGAAAAGCCCACACTATTCGACATTTTCACCACTGTCACCCCACCACTGTCACCCCACCCCCGTGCCATCCTCAGTTAAGGAAATGTTGGTACAGCCAAAAATTAAAATGAATAATCTAATCACACTTAGGGAATCAGGGCAAATAAAGGTTGTGTGCCCTGTAATTATACAAACTGAACCATCTCAGGAGGTATTTAAAATATTTGGGGGTTGCAGGTTTCTTGGCAGTAGTTGTTCATTGAAATCTCTTACAGGATTTTTTTTTGAAACCTAGTCTGTCATGCAAAACCCGCTGTGCTAAATTATGAACCAAAGGCTTTGGGGTGGGAACAATCAATCAAAATACCTGGGGTAGTGTGTAATGTGCATGCTCTTGTCAGCATGAACAGGCTGCCCCTGAACACAGTCCCCCAGCAGGTTAAATAAATATGATACTATAGACAGACCGACAGGATCACACGGCTGCATCAATCAGCTGTTGATAAAATACAATCTTCCTTTAATACACGCTGAGAAAGTTATTTAACACTTACAAAACCTATATCCATTTCTTGTCTTTTTTTTTTTTTTTTTTAAATCTTCTTTGAAAGTGCAACTCTTAAAGGGCAAGGGGGAAGAAGATGCTCGATCCCGGGGGAAGGAAGAAGAGATAATGGCACCAAAGAAACAGTGAGGCACAGCTATTAACTTGGGGGGATGGGGGCTACAAGTAACAGCGGTTGGGGGTGGGAGAACTGGCCAGAGGGTCGGTGAGAATGCAAACCTCACTTGAAGCTTTTCCACGGATTTCGAAAAGGTGGATGCCTTGTTGAAACTATTCCCGCAGTGAAACCCCTGATGTAAAGCAAACCCACGTTATGGCAATTCCGTTCTTATTTCAGCTCATTTCAGCTCTGCAGTTTGCTGCATCTGGAGCACATGAGGAACTATTCTGGATTAATTGGGGGGAAAAATAAATGGAGAGGAAATCATTTAAAAGTAGGGAGCCCCCAGTGAACGGAAGAGAAAAGTGATCCCGTAGAGCTGGTGGTAAGGGAAGGTGATGGGTGACTCCACAGCGGTGAAGCTTGGGGGATCAGTCAAAGGGAAATAGACAGTTGCCCGGAGTTCGAAGCCAGGGGGTTTCGCCTGCGTGCTTTGTGGCTTAACAAGCTCCCTGCTCTGATCAAGTACTCCCCTCTCCCCACTTGCAAACAGGCAAAAATGACAGGGGTTGGTGCCAGGACCCAGGCTGGGCTGTCATTTCAGTAGATTTTGACTTTAACCTTTCTCGGGCGTCTCACACGCCGTCGCCCTGCACCAGTTTAACCCCGGCTCGTCCCCTTGTCGCGCGTGGACCCGCGACACTGCGCGCCCGTGTCGGGCCAGGCGGGGAGTGGCGAGGTGCTGGGCATGGGGCTGGCGTCGTCAGAGAGTGGGAAAGCCCCGGGCCCACGCTGACAAGCTATCTCTTAACAAGTGAAGATTAATGTCCCATCTAAAACTAAGCTCTCCTAAGTGCTGTCGGTACAACATAAATACTGAAAGTGAGGAAAGGCGTCGCCTGCCACTCAAAATACCGATCTTTCCCAGCCTGTTGAAATAACTCGCCCGGGCAGCTGGAGGTGTTGACTGCCACGTTTGTCAGCGCGTCGCGCCTCCCCGGACCCTCCTCGGCGGCGACCGCAGCTCGAAAGTGATCCAACCTTGGCGGCGGCGGCCCGGGTCGCGCCACTCCTCCCGCGTCCGCGCGCTCCCTCCCCTCCGGTTTTCCCAAGACCCACGCCCGGGCAGGGGCTGCACTGGCGATCCAGGGCCTGGAGTCCGAGCGACCTTAGATCACTGCAAACTGCCCCCTGCGCCCCCAGCCCCACATCGTCGCCGGATCGCCCGGGCGGCCTTTGCCACTTGCGTGCACGAGGGTACAAATCGAGACCCGAAACGCGCCGGGACGCAGCCAACCCGCCTGGGCAGGCCTCCCCGAGTCCCCTCCCAGACGCCCTACCCAGCCCCAGGTCTAATGCTGAGGCCGGTCCTTTGGGCAGGGGGCGGGGAAGGATGGAGGTGAGGACGGAAGGTACGGATCCGGCCGCCCTTGACAGTGATTTCAATCCCCAAAACTTGCTTGGGGTTCCCTTTATCCCCGGGCGAAGACCCCCTCCTGAGGTGGCTGCACCGGGGCTGCGGGGACTTGAGGAGGTGCTGGAAGCCTTGTAACCTTTTTGGAGACTTTGCGCTTTCAAGAGCTCTTTACCTGAAACTGACACCCGCAAGCACTCTCCCGGGGCCTGCTGGGCAGATGGAGTGGCAGGGCCAGGCGGGGCCTGTTGGCGAGACACGGAGACATTTGTCATGGGTGACCCGGAACCTCGGCTTCTGAGCCCACGCCGGCGCGGGGAGGCCCGCGCTAATGTAATAAAGCGAGAGAGACAAGAGGAAAGGCCTCTCTCGCCCCGGGGCCGCCACTTGCCCACTCGGTTTTACTGTCAGGGCTAGTCGAGGCTGTGGCTTCATTTCATATTCCATTAATATTTACAGCAGCTATTGAATTTCCTGTTACAAAGTTCACCATATACACTGCTAATATGAAATTTTAATAGTATTGTGCCCATTATGAGAAGTCCCACCGTTAAGAAGGGAGGTGGGAGGGTCCTAGGGAGAAGTTGCCCTGGGAAGTTATCTGCCACTGAATGCTGGAAATGCCCCCCGAGTAGTTAAATGTATTCATTTGCAACTATTACCATAAAGATGTGAACTGGTGGGCATTTTGTCAATATTGAAATCAAAACTGAGGGAGGGAATGGAATGGGTAAAAAAGATCGCTGGTTACACTGAGTTTGCAAAGTTGTGTGCGTCGCTGCTCTGCCCTCACTTGGAGATGCTTCTCCTCTTCAGCAGCTGGCGGCCTCGGGAGAAGGGAGGCAGGAACCAGCAGAACTTTGCAGGTGGTACTGGGTTCTGGCTGCCGCCAGTCCTAAGTGGAGGCTGCTAGGACTGCAGGGCTGACAGGGGTGTGTCTAGGGGCCTCTCCTCCCGGCTTTCCCCACCCCCAGCCCGAAGCCCCCGGAGTTCCCAAAGCTGCAGTTTGGGGGAGGGGGGGAAGGGGCGGGGAGGGAGATGGCCCCAGGGGAACAAAGTCCCGCGAAGAGCGAAGAGGATCGCCTGTTTGAAACTTTTCAGGATTGCCATCCCTAAGGTCAGGTGGTTTTCCTGGGAGACAGATTGTCCTACGAAACGAGGTTCCTTTTCCCTGTTAGGTGTGACCCAGCTGAGGGGGAGAAATGCTAATTTGGAGTGAAAAAAGGAGGAGGGAAAGGAAGATGGAGAGAGAGAGAGTTTGGCCTGGACAGTTGGAAGTGCTGGTGCACAAACCTGACCCCAAAGTCCAGCCGCCTAAAGTGGTCCAGAGAATAGCAAACCCCGAGGCTCCAGGGCGACCCACACTGATTCGTGGGGCTGGGTTTCTCTCACCGGCCTCTCAAGGGCCGCGCAGTGGAGCGGAGCGGCGGGGTCAGGCGTGTGACAACAGCCAGCTTTGGCTGGAGGCGCGCCTTCCGACACCGACGCGGAGGGAGAGCATCTTCCTCTGCAGCAGCTCACAGTCACGCCTCGTCGGGGGCGCGTGGGGCGGGGTGTGGCGTGGGATACATGCCCACCTACCTGCCTGTCCAGTCCAGGACCCACTCGTGGCCCTTCCACCGCAGGTACCCAAGTGACGCGCGCGGAGGTGTGTCGGGCCTTCCGCCTTTATATAACTGTAAGGACAGTCAACTTCCTGGGAGAAACAACTGGTCTCCAAGCCTCTCACCTTTTGCACTTAACCTTGTCCTAGGGTGGATAGTTAAAATGAAAGGAAAGGCATACTTACTTCATTAGTTGGGGAGGGGGCATGTGATGTAATTTGTCCAGTCTGCACCAGGCTTTCACAACCCTGCCCACCCCTGTCACACCATCCCCTCCCCACACCCCTGGGGTGTAAATTAAGACACTATTTTGAGAGCCACAGTGGTGTCTTAATAAGCTTCATTTCTGCAATGAGAACACAATTTCTGAATCTTTAGGTCACTTTTCAGCTAAAGGAAAATGGCAGTGCCAGAAGGTAAAGATGGGTGACATTTCCACAGAAAGATCTGGTGTTGATTTTTCTCCCTGGTTTTTAAAAATTATGACTATTATTATTGTTCCCCCCATTTTGTCTGTGTGTATGTTTTTTACAGCCTCTAAATGTGTCATGCTGTGTCACATCCTCTGTGTGTGTTTTTAGAGAACATTTGAATAAAAGGCTCAATGCCAGGTATTGGTGACACAGGGGGTGGAATTTTCAGCCGTTCCACAAAGCATTGGTCGCCTCTATTTGCATAAGGTCAGAGTAGTGCTTCTGATAGAACTTTAGCAGCATCCCTGTCTCTTAGCAACACCCTTGCACTCTTGGTCCCTGCATTAAATTGACTGGTCCCTTCCTTTTCTTCCTTTCATTGGGAGGCTTACAATAAAATGTCACCCTTCCAACCTGTGCCTGTCACCCAGTAGGTCATCTGTATCTTCCCCTCCCCCTCCCCTTCCCCTCCCCCTCCCCTTGCCTTCCCCTCCCCTCCTCCTCCCCTTTCTCTCCAGCTGCAGTTAGATGATGAGAAGATTTATTTGGTGGATTCTCCAAACTGTTTCATTTTATTGTGTTAATTAATATTCTCCCTTTGTTATTAATAAAAAGCCCTCATAAACAGAGGCACGATAAGGAGCAAATTGCCAGCACCTGTCCAACGATGGGCCTGGAGAGGGGTAATAAGGCGAGTGGAGATAGAGGGAGCAAGGTTTGTGTCAGCCTCCCCATCCATTTAGTTGATGCAGGGTTGAGCGCAGCCTGGAAGCCCCTGAAGCGCTTGGAATATGCCAGGCAGCCCTCTTGGCTCTGGGATGGGACACAGTGACAGGATCCAGATGCTGATAGGTGGTGTTAATGGAGGGTCACGTTTGGACAATAGTATCCATCACTTGCCTCCTGGCTCTGCTGTCACATGGAGTCATTTCTGACTACTCCATCACTCAGATTTGGGATAGATTCAATTATTGCCTTCACCCTGGCAACAGGATATACAAATCTATGCCCAAAGCACTAAATAATAATAATCATTATTATTATCATTACTATTATTATTATTATTTTGACAGCAACTTTCCTCTTGTTCATTTTAAAAGAAGAAGAAACCCCTAAGTGTTCAAAAATCCCTTCCTATTTTAGCCTAACAACAGCTGCCGAGTTACTCAAGCCCCCCAGGATAATGGCTGCTCAATTAGCACAAAGAAACTTTTGTTTGAATGCCTGAATGATCATTGCTGATTTTTATAATGTTATCAGTTACCTAAATTAAATAGTCCCTGGATGTTTTCAAAGTTTTGAAAGAGTTCAGCTTAGAGAGGGTCTTTGAGCTATCTTTAAAAGTACATGGAGAATGTTTCTTCCCTTTTGAGAAGCGTTAGCAACAGAGTAAAAACAGGAGTTGTATCAAAAAAAGGGGGGGAAGTGGAGGAGGAAGCGGAGGCAGAGAAGAGCCCTTTATATGATTATTGTTCATAAAGTTAAAAATTCATTTAAATTGGATTAAAGATGACAAGAATTAAAATCCTGAGAAGCTCTGCCGGAAGGAACTGGGAATCAGGGATATAAGGAGGGGCGATGCTGAAGGTCCCTGAAATTCTGTCTGCTTTCTGGTACAGAGAAACTGACCCCCTTCTTAGACTAGGAGTGGTTTGTTTTCTGCAACATATTACTCATCCCCTTAAGTGGCACAAATAGCAAGGTAAAACCTTCTGCTTTTCCCTGATATTTTCACAAAATCCCGGCTTTGCTTTCTCCTCTCTTCCTCCTCACTGGCACGCCCTGTAATTCTGGTAATATATTGCTAGATAAATTTGCAGGTAATGGGGTCTGAGAAAGGCAGTCAGGGTTAAAAGTCAACTAGCTCCTCTTTAATAAGTCACTTGTCATATTTCTTCCACTATGTCAAGTTTGCTAAAGAAGATGGACAGGAACTGACGGGCGGCCACTTGAGTTTATTATTCCAAGCCTCAGAAGTGAGGAAAACCGTAAAAAGAGATGTCCCTGCGCTTCTTACAAAGGGGCTGAAGCAGCCCCAGCCTTCCTCAGAGTTCCTCATCTTATCTTCTTTGCCTCACTTTCTAGTTCTTCTCCAAGCTGCCTGGAAGATTTGTAAAGATAGGGGCGCAAAAAATATTTCTAGGGACTTTGCCGAGTTTTACTTAAACGCTCCTTCCAAATTTGTCCCCTTTCCCCCCTCATCAGTACCTTCCTTCTTATTCACTGCCAAGTGACGATTCCTTTCTCTCTTTTTTCTCTGTTTTTTTTCTTTTCTCTTTTCTCCTCCCCCCGCCCCCGTCACAATACAGAACACCTCTGCAGGGCAATTTCACTTACAGGTGACGGCTCTGGTTTTAACTTTCTTACAGATGACCTTTCTTATTTTTACTTTTTTTTTTTTCTGGGGTGTTGCTGGTGACAGCTTCACATACCTTCTCCTTAAATCTCTCTCTTCTCTTTCTTTTCGGAAGGATGTACGGGAAAGTTTGAGATGTGCGATTTTTCTTTACTCTCAACAATTTGCTATTTTCACCACAGATGGAAAGGACAAGAACATGTAAAACCCATGAAGTTTTAAGCATATTTGAGTTTGATTCTGGAAGACAAATTGATATATAACCCAATCCTAGAAAGGAAGAGAGAAGAAAAAAGAAATAAAGATCGATTCTTACCTGTTAAGACTTTGCCAAAGGCAAGAATGGGCATTGAGCTCAGTTCAGTTTGCGTTTTCCTACCGCCCCAGCAGAGTTGTAAGGATTCCCAGTTTACACAGACCAAGCCAGGGGGGTGATTTCGTTTACAATTTCTCTCTCCCAATTTTTTTTCAAAAACGAAACATTAGAGGAAGGTTTTCCATCCTGAAGGCTAAAAGTTTTTTATATGTTAATATTTTATGAAAAGAGTCCTATAATTCCACAAAACTTCTAGCTGATGCCTTGCCAATGGACAGGCATTTGAAGAACAATAATTTTGCTTTTTTAAAGTTCTGAAGCAGTTTAAAACAAAAATAACACAACTAAATGGATCTCTGGGGAAATATGGTTTTATCTTCAAGGTACTATTATGACAAACGGCCCATCATGACAGAAAAATAAATAACATCTCTCATTCTATTCATCTTGTAACTTTATTCAACACAAATATTCTATTTTCTAGGGGCCAATCCCACTCATTTTCACGGCTCTTTACATTTGATGTAAGTTTTGCAGGAGTTGCTCTGCACACCGTGAGCACTCAGGACTTGCTTTTCAGGCTCAGTTGTTTTTCTATGAACTTTCTCCAACTTCTGTCACAAATTTGCAGTAAAAGTCTGTTTATACATCTGAAACAAGTTGTTGGGGGGAAGGGAGGGTTAACTGAGAGTTCCAGAGGGAGAGCAATTAAAGTTTATAAAAATCAGGCACACTTTGACATGAGGGGATACATAGTTCTGCAAGAAACTTCTAGTTAAGAGATTGGATTGAGGTTGGGAAAACAAAATTGGGTTTGCACTAGTCTGTGGCACGGGGTGGCGGTGGAGGGGAAGGGGTCATATATGTTCAAGACCATCACTCCAAGAAACTGCCTTTCTACGACTTTGGGGAGTTGTTACATTTATCGGATTCAACCATCAGGCAAGCACTTAAGCAATTTTTCATACACCTGGCAGGACCCAGCCCTCCTTCAAAGGATGGAAATATTGAGTGACAAACACCAGCTATATATCGGCGGTTTATCTGCTCTCTCTACCTCCTCAGTAATAGCGGTCCAGAGAGTTGTTCACTTTTTACTTTCATAGATTTTTTTTTTAAACCAGGAGGAGGAAGAGGGAAGAGAAAGATCTGTAGGTTTGTTTGTTTGTTTGATTGTTTTAAGTATTCGCCATAGTGTGCAAAGTATTACTGTTAGAAAGTTTCTTGTTTCTGGCTTTGATTGAGCTCAAAACCTGCAAATTGATGAACTTTGTAGGGAGGCTTACTTCTGAAACTACTAACAATGTCTTCTCTAGATCTGAACGATAGGAATGGAATTTGGACAAACATCTCTCCCTTTTGGGAATCCATTGCCCCCCACTCTTTTCCTCCTGCATTTCTCCAGATAACTGCCCCCCTGGAACTCGACTGGCATCCTCAGACCAAGCTCCACTTCCATTTGGGGCGCTGGTTTTGTGTTCTCTTGGGTGTCCTCCATCCCACTGCGAGTTCAGAGCAGGGCAAGGCTCTGCAGGTCTGAGCACTCACGGAGACATAACTATTTTCCACGGGCGATGGGTGATGAAAAGCATCTGAAAGGCTGCCAGGGAGAAGGGGGATGTGTTCCCCACTCTGCAAAATTAGCTCGTCAGCGGGACCCTGAGCAGCTGTTAAGACTGCGGGGCTGACTTAGCAGAAACCCCAAAAGGCGCATCTCCCACCTGGTGGAAAATAGAACTCTCTGATTGATTTCCTTTTATTCTTTTCGGTTTTAACTAGGTGAGAAGATGTAAACTCAGAAAAACGGAAAGTGGAAGTGTGTATGGGGCACAACTCAGATTATAGGAGGAACATCCCTATTCTCACAGAGGTTCAGAAAGAAACAGAACCCGGGGAGGAGGGGAAGGTGCAGATTTCCTACAGATAATCAAAGAACGCAAAGTAGCAAATTTGGGCGGAGGGGGCTGGCGCAAATCTTCTGGGACGATCGCTCGCAGCAGTGGCTTGACTCTTGGAGATGGAGGGAAGGTCGGAAGCGGGCGCGGGCGGCGCGGGGGGGCGGGGGCCTGGGGGCCTGGGCGTGTCCATCCCCACGCGGCCGCTCCCACCCAGCCGAGCCCGCACAGTCCATCCTGAGTCCTGCTAACACCTATCATTTGAAGCCGTCTTCGCTCTGTCTCCCAAACATCTCGAGCATTTTTTATTCCGCTCGCAGCTCTTTCTTGAGTTCTCCGTGTCTCTCGGCAACTTGTCATAACCTGTAATAAAATGCCCTTTCTGGCGGGAGTTAAAGTCCAGAGGGCAGCCGCTCTATTTCCAAGTGATAGCCGAGAAAAGGAGACGCGGCGCCTCCCTTTTGCCTGCCTCCGGGTTTAACTCCTGCGGGGCCGGCCCCGCGCGACCTCCTCTGGCCTCGGGCTCCGAAGTCTCCGGTCGGGGGATCCGCCTCCCCAGCTCCCGGGCTCGGCCCCGCGGCTCTGGGAGAAGGTTCTGGGTCTGGAGGCTGCGCGCACACGTGCTGCTAAGGTGTGTTCCTCAAAATGAGGAGCGCCTCTTTGTACTTTTTGGTTAATTTTTTAATGGGTGGGGGGCTTGGCCAAGAGGAACAGAACAGGATGGGGACAGATAGAAGAACGGTACCCAGGTCACTCCCGCCAGCATCCCATGAGCTTTTCACTAGGCTGGTTATTTAACTGGTTCAAACCATCTTTAATTAGTACCATAATTGTTTTCATAAGCCTGAAATCAAAATAGGAAGATTTATTCGAGATTTCCTACCCGGCATGTGAACGTTAAGGGTTCACACGAACTGCCATTCCATCTCACCAGGAATGAGGGAGAGCAACAGGACAAGGGTCAGCATCCCACCCCTGCAAAAAGCAGGGAGTTGGCGTGTCCCGTGTCCCGCAGGCCACCCAGGTGGCCAGGTACGAGGTCTTCCTAGCAAGAGTGAGTGCCCCTGAACATGACCTCCGGCTTCACATCCTTCTGAGGGGTCCCTGATCCCCAGATCCCTGGAACACCCCTCTTTGCCACCATTATGTGTTTAGAAAGAGCTGCACCATCTCTTCTTACCTGACTACCCCCAGAGAAGTCACCTTGGAATACCCCAAGGTGGCTGAGGGGAGTCAGGGTGTCTCCAGCCATTTTTCAATTTGTCTTCCACCATTTGTGACAGAGGAGAATCAATGTCTGCGATGTCACCCAATGGGAAAGAGGGCTTAGGGAAGAAGATAAGGGGGGGAGATGTAACTGGGAAAGGGGAACCAAAAACTCCGCAGCTGTCTCCCTGGCGCATTATTTTGTCCTGGGTTTACTTGTTTAAACAAGGAAGTAGGGAGTTCCCTCAAGAAAATGCTGTCCGGTGTCCTCATGGAGATGGTCTCCTCCCTGGCCTCTAGGGCCCCATGTCCAATCCCAGAACTCCTCTTCAAACACCCACAAAGGAAGAGTGGCTGTGAGATTATTCTCATCCAGCTGTAAGGCAGAAACATCCTATTCTTAACTTACCCCTAGGCATGCTATCCTACCTCCTCAGAGCATCCCCAAGAGACAGGTGCCCTGACTCTGGCCTGTGTGACTGAGGTTCCAGACTTCCTGCACCCTTCCCTCTCCAATTCACACACTCTCTGCTAATTTCTTTCTACACTGGGAAGTTAGTGAAACCTTAGAAACAATATTTTTAAAACCCAAACGACATTTTGTTCCTTAAAAGAAACCTGCAGAAATTGACCAGCTGAAATCTGCAAGTGATTTCCCTTTTTTTTTTTTTTTTTGGTGGGGGGGAGCGGTAGAGAGTTTCTGTTATAAACTGTGATAAGAGAGGGAAAGTAGGAAGATTTGATTTGAGAGTCTGGGTTATCTGATATTCCTCCACATAAAAGTCCATTCTGTTCAGTTAAGGAAGAAAATGTATTTCTGTCTTCTGCATCAGAAAGCACTGGTGGGACATAGTGGAAGAAGTTTAATACATCTAGGAAAACTTAAGCAGTGGAGACTCTTTGTCACCCAAAGAATAAAAATTAAGAAAAAATTAGCAAGAATATAGACAAAAATGCTTGTTTGAGCAATCATTTTAGGAATACTCTACTGCATTGTTTATCGCAATCTCCCATTTCTCTTTATTTCCCAAGGTTGATCTGTGAGTGTGTAGTATAACCTTTGATGTGGGCATCTTCAAGTGATAGTTGGCCATCAGCCATTCAGGAGCTGCTGCCTTTATGAAGGTGAAGATTATTGTCCCTTTTAATCTCTGGACAAAGCCAGAATCCTTTTCCCCGTGTGTCCTAGTTTTATAGAGACTATGAGGCTGTAGATCCTAGAAACGGTATTCATTTAAACCCCTGTTCTGAAATCCTCAGGACATATTTGAGGATCCAGACAATTATAGTCCCATTCTCCCCACTTAGCTCATAGACTCTATTCAGAAGGAAGCTATTTGGGAGCATGTAAAAGCCAGTAAATTTCCTGATGCACAAAAGAAAATGGTGCTTTCTGCCCACTGCCTATTTCCACTCGAAAGTGAATAATGCCCCAGTTACCACCAGGCCTGACTTGATTTATCTTGGTTAATAGGATTAACGTGTCAGCCCCTCTCAAGAATTTCCAAATGCAATCCGGAGTGTCACTGACTCGCTGGTGTCTTTTTTCCTCTCTGATGGGCATAATGACGCACCTACAAGCAGAGGGCCTTTGTCCAGTGAGAGCAGACAGATTATCTGTCTCCAGTGAAATAAGGCGTGTTGCGAGGCCACCTTTGCCAAGACTCAAAGCCAGAACCCAGTCACTATAAAATAATTGAGTCACTACCTCACCAGTGCACTGTTCGTGTTTCATTTATCTTTTGACTGTAATTGAACGGTTGAAAAGCAAAAATGTAGACAAATTCCAGCTGTATTCAGATCTGTTTCTTCCTCCACTACCTCGACCCATCATTAGATACTTTCCTTCTCTGCCCAGGAGGTCAGAGTGTATAAATATAAATTGCATTTTGCATTACTTCTAGATGAGTGAAGCTGTCAAAGCAATAATATGAGCTTTCAGTTCCACATTCTACCACTTCTTTCCCATTTTTTGGCCAAGAGGTCATGTGCAAATTGAACGTGACAACCCAGAAGACATGTCCAACAGACTCATATTGTTATCCCGCTCAGCCGCCTGGCTCATAACAACATTAAACCCACATTAGTCTCCAGCCTCTGCCAGGGAGGAGCTCGTAAACTTGGGACCCAGCTTTCTCAAAAATTTCACTTCAATGGTGACATTTCATCTGAAAGTCGTAGGCAGCACTAACCTAAAATATTTTGCACCCAGGATTCATGAGGATGTCATACTTAGAAACACCAAGCCAGTGTCTTGCAAGACAAAGGACAAAGAACAAGATAAAGAGCTAAGAGCCCTCCAACACATACACACACACACACACAGGAAAATGTACATGCTTCTATTTGAAATTATGCAAAATTTCCAGAATCCAATAGCCATGTGGTTAAAATCATTTTTGTTGTTGTTTGAACAATGAAGATATCATTCAGGGAGTCACCTTAACATATGGCTTGGCCTTATACCCTTATTTGCAAGTTCTGCTTAGCATTGTTTTAAAAACCCTATTGCTCAACAAAAATTAAAGTTTTAGCAGGTTATTATCACCATGATTAAAAGATAACCCTCCTCAAACTGTATTGTAATGAAAGAATCAGGAACTTTCATCAATCTGAAGGAAGCCGAATGGCTCAGAGGATTGGTAATTGGCTATCGATGTGACCCGTTCATGTCTTGCCCAGATTGCAGTTAATGGAGAGCTGTTGTTCCCTGACAGGGTGTTTGATGGTTTCTAGGAAATGAGTGGCTGTTTTCATTCCTGTTCCAAATGGACAGGTGTCTACATCAGAATTGGCAACCTGGTTGACACGCTCATAGAGTGGCCAAAGAGCGAATTGTTTGTGGAGAATAAACTTCCCTCCCTCCAGCAATGCCTGTGCACACGTGTGCATAGGGAGGGGGCAAAATGGAGATGCTGGAGGAAGAAAGATTGATTCAAGTCCATGAAACGTAAGCAGGCTGAAGTCCTTTGGTTCTGAGTGGCGCGGTGTGCAACTGCATCTCTCCTGCAGCTTTTTCTTGCGCTTTACCGCATTGTGCTATAAATGCACAAATAAAAATCCATGAAAGACTCTTAGACTTATCAGTCTCAACAAATAAAATGAACCAAGAGTTTTTTTACACTTTGTTAAATAAGCATTATTTTCATATATCTTTCTTTTCTCAATAAAATGGATCTTTTTTTGTTTTTCATCCCCTCCTCTATAGGTCAGATGAATTGCATGTGTTTAGTTCTGAATGTGAGGTAATAGAAACTGCAAAGATCATACCTGGTAATACCTGGTCCAAAGTAGGAAGTATTGCTCTTCTCCTTAGTGGATACTATTATATTTTATTGTATTATACCTAAGAGAAGACCATCACACCTCTAAAAGTATTTATCTCTCCTTTCACTTTACACACAATCCCTACAACCGCAAGTTATTGTTCATGCAAATGATTTTTACTTCCTGAGTGTTATTATAAAGCAGTACATGAGTCATATTCTTAAGAAAAAAAAGTCATTGTAATACTCCAAAACTCTGATGTCCTTTTATTGTTTAACATTTACTTTCACAAATATTAAAGTTGTTTTAAGTTTTGGAAAAAGATTTTTTTTTAAGAAAAAAAAGATAAAAGACCTCTGACTATGAGACTAAAGCAGTCACTGTTGTCGACACTGAAGAGATTTGCATTTAATGTGGTATAATGTTTATTAGTAAGAATGCTTAATTGTTCCAAACTTTAAAATTTAAGTTTCCAGTTGCAAAATTTTTTACTTCTTCTCTTTTGTCCTAACTTTTCCCTTTTCTTCTTAATGAAATATTTCTGTAATTAATTTTTAGTTCATTTTTACTCCACTGCATAGCCAGAAATTGTAGCAATGAAAGTCAAAAGCTTTGGAGTGAAGCTAACTCTTACACTTCTATGTGATGCATTCTATGACCTTGGGCACAGCAGTTAATTTCCTGAGCCTCAGTTTCTACATCTGTGATATGGGAGTATTAACAGTCCTTAATTTACAAACTTGTTTGAGGATTCAGGAAATAACATGGCTCTCCATGTTTCTGAAAAAGAGTTCATCAGTGTAAATCACCGTTATTGCTATTTATGATGATGATGATGATATAACACCTCTAAGTGTTAGAATCTTCATCTGTGGAACAGAAATAATAGTACCAGTAAGATTGTAGACAAAGTTTGTAGAGCATTTGGCATGGTGGCTGAATCAGAGCAGGCCTTCAGTAACTGGGCGGTGGTTTACTGTTGCTTGAAAGCTTTGGAAATTTGTGAAATATTCACTTTTGGAAAAAAATCCATTGTTCAAGAGTTCCTTTGTCTGGATCTAGAGGCTACGTTGGTAGAGGATGGCATGAACAAAGCCAACACTGAGAATGATGCCCAGTTAGTTTCCTTTGTCTTGTGAACATAACTCATGCCCATTGCTCTCATGATTTTCTCCCACTGGGTGGGGGTGAGAAACCCCAGCAAGATTGGGTAGGGGTAGACAGCCCAAGTCCACCACTTCTGATGAAGAAAATGGATGAAATAAAACTCAGGGAAGGTGCTTCACTATCCAAAATGAGTCTCGAAATCTGAAGGAGATTGTAGAGAGTTGGAATGTATGGTTTCCTTCCTGATGTTATTAATTCACTTCTAGAAATAGAATCAAACCTTTCTGGAGTTTGCTTTTAAGGACAGACCGAGGTGCCATTTAAAGATTCATCCTGAAAGAACCCAAAGGAACCCTGAAGCCAGCCTACAGCAGCTGCAGAAACAGTCAGGCAGTTCTCAGAAAACTGCCTGGGAAGGAGCTGTAAGTCCTGGTTTTCTGGGAACATCACATTGAGACAATAATTCAACTTTATTGGGGCTTTTGGGGGTCCATATATTGAAATCAAATTTCCTGTTGAAAATAATATTCCATAACTTGGGCGATTCCCTTACATATTAGAGTTCATGGGTATAACCTCCCTGGAAGATGGGGAGTCGGTAAGAACTGGAAATTTCCAGTCTTAAGTCATTTATGTATAACACAACTAAATAAAATGCTTGTCCTAGATGATTCTGTATATAAAACTAAACATTCCTTGAATGATTATATAGAAAACTAGTTTGTTTAGATAACCCTTATTCTTGATTCATTGTATGAGGTTTGGTGTGTGTGTGTTTCTACTATATCAACTGCCCAGAGATATGTAAAACCTCTCATGTCCTCAGTTCAGCAAGGAAGCCAAATGGAGTTGGGTTCATTCCATTCTCTCTAAACATAACTGCCTCATTTTGCAGAGTAAATGAGAAAATGTAATGAATAATGAAAATTAAAATGTAAGCAGAGAGAAGTAACTTCTCTACACAGAGTCACCACTGAAGACCCACACAACCAAGAGTTTGGCATTTGCCTGTCATCTGCTTTTCTGACCATAGGGAGTAGCTCAAGTGACAGGCACACAGATGGACACATTGTATGATTAATGGCATCAACCAGGCCTGGTGGTGAATATGCAGGAAATGGCTACAGACATGAGCTAGTCCCCTTTTTGGTTTAATGCTCTTTCCAAGGTTTGGAGTTGAGAGCGATTAGGAAAAATTCCAGCCATCTTTGCTAGAAGATCTGAAAACACCTTTCCTTCTTTCTCCAGCATCACTTGCCAAGACCAAACCTTTACTGGGAAGCTATATCAGCCTTCAGATTGGCCCACCGAAATTATTCTCCCTCCCTCCCTCCCTCCCTCCCTCCCTCCTTCTCTTCCTTCCTTCCTTTGTCTCTTTCTTTGTTCTTTTTTTCGCCCTTGCCTTCTTCTTTTCTCTTCTTTCTCCCAAGAAAGAAGTTGTCTCATTGTCTCATCTCAGCAAGCTTAGGGTGCAAACTGGTCCACCAGAATGGGCTCTCTGAAGAATCTCTGAGGAAGAGATGAATGTGCAGATTTGAGCAGGGTCAGAGCACGCAGCATGAAGACCTAGAGCAACTCCCAACCTAACACCCTTTGACTCCACCCAGCCACCTTCCGACCAAACAGGTTGTTCCTGAGCATGGCTCCTCTATTGCATCAAGAACACAGGAGACCGGGCCTCCCTGGTGGTGCGGTGGTTGAGAGTCCGCCTGCTGATGCAGGGGTCACGGGTTCGTGCCCCGGTCCAGGAAGATCCCACATGCTGCGGAGCAGCTAGGCCCGTGAGCCATGGCCGCTGAGCCTGTGCGTCCAGAGCCTGTGCTCCGCAACGGGAGAGGCCACAACAGTGACAGACCCACGTACCGCAAAAAAAAAAAAAAAAAAAAAAAAAAGAACACAGGAGGCCAAGACTCCATCATTTAAAATGGACCAAACTTGGGAATTCCCTGGTGGCCTAGTGGTTAGGATTCCAGGCTTTCACTGCAGTGGCCCAGGTCCAATCCCTCATTTGGGAACTGAGATCCTGCAAGCCACACAGCACAGCCAAAAAAATAAATTAAAAAATAAAACAGTGGTTAAGAAAAAAAAAAAGAATTGGTTCACACTAAAAAAAAAAAAAAAAAAAAAAAAGAACAAAACTTGAAGCCATAGCCTCAGGATCATGCCCACAGTTGAGAATTCTTTCCTTTACTGGTTTTTAAATTTTAATTTATTTTAAATCGACATGTAAAAGGTAGGAAAGGGTAAAACCTCTTCCTCCAGTCCTATCTCCCAGCCCCTCCCATCCAAACTCACCAACACCCTTTCTTTAAATCAATAGACTTTTTTTTGGAGGAATTTTAGATTTATAGGAAATTTGAGTTTCTGTATATCCCCTCACACCCCTCCCCACCTTGCCCACCTAACACCATCTTGCATTGGTGTGGTACATTTGTTACAATTGATAATCCAATACTGATACATTATTATTAGCTAAAGTTCATAGTTTACATTAGGGCTCATTTGTTGTTGTATGTTCTGTGGGTTTTCGCAGATATATAATGATATGTATCCACCACTAGGGTATCATATGGAATAGTTTCACTGTCCTAAAAGTCCCCTGTGTTCTACCTATTCATCCCTCTCTCCCTATGAAACCTCTGGCAACAGCTTATCTTTTTACTGACTCTATAGTTTTGCCTTTTCCATAATGTCATATAGTTGGAATTATATGCAGTGTATGTACGTTTCCTCCATGTCTGTTCATGACTCACTTCTTTTTATTTTCACATAATATTCCACAGTCTGGTTGTACCAAGGTTTGTTTTATCCATTCACCTACTGAAGGACATCTTGACAAGTACTAAGTTTTGCCAGTTATGAATAAGGCTGCTATATACACCCATGTACAAAGTTTTGTGTGTACATAAATCTTCATCTCATATGAATACATATCAAGGAATGTGTGATTGCTAGATCATATGGGAGGGGTGTGTTTAGTTTTGTAAGAAATTGCCTAACTGTCTTTTAATCCAATGTGTTTCTTGGAGTTTTAAAGTACATTTTAGTTAGCACAATAAGTCCCTAGCAAATATGGAGAACCAGAACAAATCCTGGGGGACACCAAGGCAAGAGCTGGGGCCATTTGGAGGAACAAAGAGTCGCTCTTAAGAACATGAAGTTGATCAAGCTACAGAGGTTCATGCCTTGCCTTCGTGACTTACTTGCTCTGTGACCTCAGGCAACTTACTTAACCTTTCCATGCTTCTATTTCCTCAACTGAAATTAACTTGGTAATAGTACCCAGACTCTAAGGCTCTGAGGATTACCTGAGATATCTCATGCATGTCTTAGCACATCACTTAGTAAAAGTGCTCAGTAAAAGTTCATTATTATTATATCTTATTACAAACACCAGCATCTCTTCCACCACCACCCCCCCACACACGTATAGCCAGTATATTCTTTAGTGATGAATTTGTGTAACAATTCACTCAGATACAGAATGATTTCGTACGTTGTGAAATCTGGTGAGAAAAAAAAGTGCAGCAGCTAAAATAAAAGGAAACCTAAACTAGAAAGGAAATGTCTTTAAGTGCGGAGCTTTTGGTCCACAGAATAAATTCTCTCACTCTACTCTAGCCCTTGACTCTCAACAGTGTCTTTTTGGCTCAGAATCCTCCAGGGTAAGTCCTGGATTATGAAATGCCCTCTCTCTGGTAGCCTGCCAAAGCCTGCTCCAAAGACACCCCGGCTAACCTGGCACTGCTGACAGTGAGAAGCCTCCACACCCCGAGGGCCTGACTAATGCTCATGTATTTTCCTTTCTCACACAGTTCCACAGGCAGGCAGGATGAGGGCCATTAAGCAATCCATATGGTAATTTTTTTTCTATTTCTTTGGGCAATTCTTCTAGGATGACATAATTATATGTGTTAACAATGAAAAATAAGTGTGCTGTAGCTGTATGTTTGTATTATGTTTGTATTGGGTTTACTCTGGAAATTAACCAACAAACAAACAAAAATTCTCTCCTATGCTTTCCTGACTAATAATCTATGACTCCCACAATGCCCTCACACCAATGCAAAAGGAAACATTTGAGTGTTTCTACCAGCTGATTTACCTTCATGATATCAGATAACTATAGTTTTCCTGTTTTAACTGCATGAGTGGGGTTTAGGTGTCATGAGGTCAGAGCGTATGGAATTTTTTTTAAACTAAGGGTAAACAATGAAACCCGATAACTTATTCAGGGCATATGGCTCAAAAGCAAGCAGTCACTAATATGAGTCATATTGCATTAATAAAGCACGACATTAAGGGCACATTTGGATCAAAATATTTTGGAGTAACTGTAAAACTGAAATATGACAACAGAGCACAGAATTCTACTTAGGAATTACAAAGAGGTAGGTTTGAAAACTTGAACTGTAGGACATGTGGGTCTGCTGGAGTCTCCCAAAGGGATGGTGACAGCCAGGTATTAAGACTGTTTAGCCCATCAGTCCTGTGAGAAGAACAGGAAGAGGGCAGAGGATCAGAATGAGCAGGGTCTTTCTCGTTCTGCTCTCCCACACCGACACAAGTGTCTTGCAGTTCCTGGCACAGCTTAATAGAGTTGTGAGAAAAAGAAAGGAAGGACAAAGGAAAGAAGGAAAGAATCGGTCCCAAGGGGAGGTGTCCCACTCTAAATTTGCTTTAGATGTGCTAGGGCCCAGGGAAATCTATCTAGGTTTTCTAAAACCTTCTGGGCTTTAAGGTCCAGCCTGCTGAGTTTGGACAATGATTAACAGCACGGTATCAAGAATCAGACAATAGTAACCAACTCGGATTTCTGGCTCCACCCTTTATAGTCCTATGAAATTGAGCAGTTCCTCTCTAAGCCTGAGCTCCCTTGGCTGTAAAACAGAAATAATAAAAGCAACATACCTCGTCCAGCTGCCGTAAGGATCACAGAAAATCAGTGCTTGACACAGTCTCTGATGCACAGTAAGTGCTCAGTCTAGGTCGTCACTGACTACTGTTGTCATCATTGCTATTTTGAGTTGGCTACCCCAGTTATGGGTATTCTTCTCTCTGGAACAGGAAATAGGCAGGAAAGAAATTAGTAGTATCAGGGTTCAGGCATGGACGCTGGGGTTGAGTGTTTCAGCATCCTTAGATGCCACCAGCTGTGCTGCTCCGTTATTTAATTCAGTTCAGCAAGTGTGTTTTGAGTCCCTTCTTTGTAGAAAACTCAGGAAAGGGTTCTGGGGAGTGTTCCAGGATCCAGGGGACATGGTGATATCCCTGCCTGACAAGCACTTTGCCTGCACAAGGGGATTCCACAAATGTGGCTACTCAGTTAGTGGTGTCACGTGAAGTTGGAGATAGCCTCTCAAAATATCAGATTGGCCTCTTTGAATCTGAATTAGCACACACATTATCCTAACCCCTATTCTCCTTCTCCCCCAAATATAGATGATAGATAGATAGATAGTATTTTAATAAAACAATTTCAGTTTAGAATCTCTTCTAAGTTAAAAATTTAATTATTAATGCAAACTATATTAAAATATGTCTAAGCAAAAGAGTTTTGTCCTATATATCTCTTGAGGAGAACACGGTTTCAAATGTTTAAGCAACATATCAACCTAAAGCATAAAGACACTGGTCCCATGCTGTTTGTCTCTGCACCCAAAGCATTTCCCTACCTCTGTGAGAACGTGGGTGAGTCATGGCTCTGTAATGATTTGGCAAATAACTTCTGCTTCAACTTTAATTTTTTCTGGTATAAAAGAATATTAAGGCCAGAAACTGAATGATGGTCTAGGACCTTACACTGACTCCTCAACCAAGCTTCAGAATACTTTCTTGCATTTGTAAAAGAGCACCTATATCTTAGATATCTCTCCTGACCACTTGCCTTCATTAGGCCAAACAAAAATAAAATTAGGGGATCAAATAAGATATATAAGCAGATAGACTAGTAAACTGAGATGTTAAACTCATTCATCAAGAATATTTAGAAGAAGGATGCGGGCTCAAATTGCCTTCTTGATGTCCAGTAAATCATGACTTCCTGAGGCAGAAATATGCTGGGCTCCAAGGAGCCCTATTCTACCAAATTTTGTTCTCAACTTGAAGCTGAATGTCCCTTGCTCTCCTGTCAGTCATGGAGACATGGATAGATGAATGGAGGGGCCCTAGGGCTTTTGTCTTCAGGTGCAGTCTGAGCCCTGCAATTATTTTTCTGTACCAGTGGGAAGATGAGCAGGGGGATCTTGACTCTGACCTTTAATTTCCACTCATTGTCAACAGAGTGATCCTCCCCCTGCACGGGAAAGCTAAAACGTTGTTTAATTTTTATGACTTTCATGGTTTTGACTAAAAGAAAAAAGTTTTGAGAGCTAGTATTAAAAGTACTACATATCTGGGACTTCCCTGGCAGTCCACTGGTTAAGACTTCGCCTTCCATTGCAGGGTGGGTAGGTTCAATCTCTGATCAGGGAGCTAAGGTCCCACAGGCCTTGTGGCCAAAATAAACCCAAAACATAAAACAGAAGCAATATTGCAACAAATTCAATAAACACTTTAATAATGATCCACATCAAAAAAAAATCCTTAAAAAAATAGTACTACATATCTGGAAAGGAGTTTTCTATGGTATCTCTAAGTTGTATGTGCCTGATGCTGAGCCTCTGCCAGTTTACAGATACAGTAACCACCATTATACCCAGCTAGTCCCCCAGGGCTGCCCATATCCCATATTCTGGTCCCCATATAGGGAGGAGGATCCAGGGATATGGATGTTTGGTGTATTCTTGAATTTCTAATGGTCCTCTTTTTTGAAGTTCTAAAGTGACTTCAAAGTATTTTATTGTAATGATTTCAACTCTATCTAATCTTTACTAGATTTAGGGAAAAGAACATCAAATAACCGGCACTCCAAGCCCTGATGTCCTCACTAGTGAACTCTTCCTTAGAACCCTACCCTTCAACCCTCCACCCCTCCCCTGCCCTCCAGCCCTCCAACCCTCCTGCCCTCCTGGACATCCTTCAGCTTGTCTGCCACACACTCTGTTTGCTTTATGGGTGAATTTTTTTCTTCCTAACTCCTTCTTCTCCTGGCTGACTTCCACCCATCCCTCATGCATCAGTTTGATTACAGCTTCCCACAGGAAATCTTCAACTTAGTTGAAGCTTAGTTGAGCCCCCTCAACTAAGACGTGGGCTCTTTACCCACGCTCCACTGGTTCCTATACAATGACTTCTAAGGCACTTCATGCAATTGCTTTTTGATTGCATGTTTCTTGCTTTGAGTTCAGAGACTATTTCTGTCTTTACACATGGTAGGTGCTTGATAATCTTTGATGGAAGCACAATCTTTGCATATGGTAGGTGCTCAATAATCTTTGATGGAAGTAAAAGAGAGAGAAGATATGGAGAAAGTGAGAGAGGAAGGAAGGGAAGGAGGGAGGGAGGGAGGGAAGAACATGAGAGAAAGGGCAAAAACAGCATCACTGCAGAGGCATTCCTAATTTGTCATACCCCCCCACCATGTGGCCTCTCCCCTCCTCTTTTTCTCTCCTTCCTCTATCATCTCCTCTTCATGGAAACACCATAATTAAACAAAATTAAAATCTTCCTTGCCTCAGTGTGTACCGCAATTTGATGTGTCTTTTCTTTTTTTTTTGGTCCTTCTGGGTCCTGCCTCCACAATTTAAATATACAATTTCAAAGCCAATTTACTAAACAAGCACAAAGCATCATATCTCTCTCACATATATCTCAATAAATAAATCACAAAATATGTTTTGTTAAAATATAATGTTTTCACTTAAGGTTTGAAAAAGTTACACAAGTTTTCTTGTCACCAAATAAGTCCAAATTGACAGTGACATTACATAATTAAGAAAGACACTAGAAATAATATTATTTGGGGGTGCAGATGGAGATGAGGTATATCTTGGCAAAAATCTAGAGAAAAATGTGGTGTTTGTATAGTTGGACATTTTATATATAATTTGATTTCATTAGTAACTAATATTTGAGATCTCCATTTATTTAATGAAATAGATATCTATTCTATTAAATAAAAAGAAGGCTTCACCCCACCCCCAGGGGATGTTGAAATTAGAACAATTAATGTCAAAGCGCCTTTAGGTCATTTTCTAAAGGATAAAGAATCCCCAACTGTATACTGCTGTAAAAGGGAACATTGCACTGTATGTGAATATGAACTAGATAAAAATTTTTCAAAGCAACTTTCCATTGTCTTCCATGAATTTTCCTTTTTTTTGTTCAGAGAAATCAAGAAGATAAAAAAATAAGAATGAGCATAGTACCATAGCATTATAGAGGAAAATAATCCATGTTCATCTGCATTATTGTCTCCATTTTTCACTTTCTCACCTTAAAGAATGTAGTTCAGGGATGGCAGAGCTCCAGAGCAGCGCAAGAAATCGAGTAGTGTAGATTCACTCATGACAAGAGATTTCAAAAGTTAAAATTACTAAGTCAGGGCTGGAAAATAAGAGATTTACTTAGGCATTAAAGATAGGTACTGGGCAGTGAAACTGATAGATCTTTATTACATTGTCCCATAAGAGACTGAGCCACTTGGAGAAGTTAATGTTAAAGAAATTTAAAGCAAGTTATAGGAAATACTTCTCCACCTGGTAGAATTCATTCTGAGGAATTTGCTGCTACAGGCAGTCATAAAATCAATCACTGAGTTGCATTTTTCAAAAGGACAGAATAATGTATGACCCACTCCTCTGACTAGTTGGGAAAGATAAAAGCAATCAATTCACCTGCTTCTAGAAGATCACAGTTGATTACAAATGGGGTCAGCAAAAATATGTTCCCCACCCTTGATCAGGATAACTAAAAAGTGTTTGCCTGTGCTCATATGTCCTGGAAGGAAAGTGGAAATAGGATGTAAAGATCAAATGATCTGATCTAATATGACAAACATTTGTTGACAGGGACAAAAAATTAAACAATACAAAAAAAAAACTATTTCAGGACCTAATTATAGATGTTCCTAAAATATTTTTCATAAAAACATTTTTTCTGATAATATAAATATTACATGATGTTTTTGTTTTTGAATCTGATTTTGACCAGTATTCTCAGAGTAAATCTGCCAAGCTTGAAAACAGTTAACAAGCATGACTTTTTCCCAATGGAAAGTAGAGTTTAGTCAGAAGTTATGCATGCACTGGAAATGTTAACAAGGCGATGTTAATTCGGAGGTTGTCATGTAGAAGGTCAGTAACAAACTCCCTGGATAAAGACATCACAGTTTAAAATAAGCTTCTTTTTATTTAATCTGCCCCACCTCTTTAACTTTTTTTTCTTGAAAATGTAGTGTATTCTCTAGAATTTCACTTTATGCTACCACACGTGCATCAAAAGCCATATTGCACCTTCGATATCCTAATGTATGAGCTTCTGAAAGAGAAACTCAAAAAGGCATTTCAGGGATGGTTGGAGCCTGCATTTTCATTTGGGGACAAAAGAATGTCACACCACCTACAAAAAAGAGAAATTTTGCTTTAAAAAATTACAAAGTAAAATAAAATCGTGAATAAGTCATAATAAAACCTAGTCCTTGAAGTTCAACAAAGTGTAGCAGCGCTGAAAAGGCAAAGAAAAGTCATCATTGTCACCTCCTGGAAACCAGGAAGTGTTATTGACTTTAACGGACAATGACCTGTCTAGTTTCATTACTCATGTTAAAGAAAAAGCAAAGGTAAAGATAAAAGGTGTCTGGAAGTTCTTTCATGGTAAACCTCCATAACTTGCAATAGTAGTTATAAGTTGAGCTTAAGGACATCTTTATTTTCATAAGCACATTTTATTAAAACATTGTCTTGCCCCAAAATTTTAAAAACGAAAGAGTAAATGTCTTATATTAATATACTAATTTCAGGAGAATTTTCTGTAGTTGCTATGACACTGTTGGAAGCTCTACAGGCATTCCTGAATCAGCTCGTGGGACACCTCACTGCTACAAGCACTCCTTGTGGAAGGGATATTCCCTGGAGCCAAGCTCCCTGGGTTTCAGTCCAGGGAAGGCACCAGCTGAGTTCATTGGTCAGATCATTTCACTCTCCTTGCCTCAATATCCTCATCTATAAAATGGGTAGAACAAGAGTACCTATACCACAGGATTGTTTAAATCAATATAAAGTAAATAAAACTGTGCCTGGTATATAGTAGTGCTCAGGTGTTGTTATTTTCCTTCAATACCCAGAAAGTCTGGGTTTTAAAGGAAATCATCTTTCCCCTAGGACAGAATGGGACTGCAGACGTCATTTCCTCTTTCGTGGAGTTTGGTGTAGGAATGGGAGAAGTTTCCACTGTTACTCTCTCTCCCCATTCTCGTCCCTACCCTTTCTTCTGCCTTCTCTCCTGCCAGGTTTCTCCTCAAATTCTGTGCTCCACAATCCAGCTAAGTTTGCTCACTCCTCACAGACCTTGCATCTGCTCTTCCCTTGGCCTGGAATAGTTGCCTCCTCTCTCCCCACACCAAAACCTGCATGGCTAATTCACAATCATCCACCAGCCCTCTCCCTGGATGTCATCATTTCTGAGAAACCCCCCCCACCAAATCTGTGCTAGGTGCTCCCTGTACACGTGCTCACAGCCTCCATCCTTCAGTCACCATCTTTCATTTCCGGCTCTCTGTCTCTACCATTAGACCGCAAGCTCCTCTTGGCAGGGATTTGGATCTGCCCATGGGCCACTGCTCCCTATCGCAGAGCAATCAATTCTGACACACTGAAATGAAAGAAACCCTCAAGACCAATAGGAGGGGCTTCCCTGGTGACGCAGTGGTTGAGAGTCCGCCTGCCGATGCAGGGCACACGGGTTCGTGCTCCGGTCCGGGAGGATCCCACATGCCGCGTAGCGGCTGGGTCCGTGAGCCATGGCTACTGAGCCTGCGCGTCCGGAGCCTGTGCTCCGCAGCAGGAGAGGGCATAACATTGAGAGGCCCACGTACCGCAAAAAATAAATAAATAAATAAATAAATAACGCAATTAGACACAAGCATTGTGAGGTAAAAGACTGATTCAGGCAATTCACTCTCAAATTTTACTCATACCTGAAAAATGCAGTTTATAGAGGCAGAAGCATGGAACGATCCAGACGAATGATTCAGTTCTTTATTTCTCTTTGTGAATGCAGGTTAAATATGCATTTAGAGATATATGATAACAACAATATCTAGACTATTGAAGCACGGTCTACATACAGAGTTTTTACTAAGCATGGCCCATGAATTATTTCATTTAATCATCACAAGATTCCTATGAGGTACGGAATGATTAAAACAATACAGTTGAGGGCTTCCCTGGTGACGCAGTGGTTGAGAGTCCGCCTGCCGATGCAGGGCACACGGGTTCGTGCTCCGGTCCGGGAGGATCCCACATGCCGCGGAGCGGCTGGGCCCGTGAGCCATGGCCGCTGAGCCTGCGCGTCCGGAGCCCGTGCTCTGCAACGGGAGAGGCCACAACAGTGAGAGGCCCGCGTACCACAAAAAAAAAAAAAAAAAAAAAAAAAAACAGTTGAGTAATTTGAGGTTAAATGATTAGGACATTTGCCCAAGGTCATACAACTAACAATCAGCAGTCAGTATTCAAACGCTTGTTCTTTCATTCCTGAGTTTTTCCTCTTACTTTCTAGCCTACACTACAGCCCTCACCCAAACTCAGATAACAGGATGTGTAGTTGGAAACACCTGAGGTCTGGACCCCCAAAACTCACATTAGTTATCAGTTTGAGTAGATCACTCCATCTCTGCTTCATCATTTTTGATAGGAGAATAATAATATTCTTATCTGCCCTGCCTGACTTCCAAAGTTCCCATGACGATCAGGTGAGATGGTTTACATGCAGGAACTTAGGAAGCAGGAACGTGCTATACAAATATCAGTTGGCAGGGTTTATTTACAAGCATAATCTGTTGATGCATCTGCATGAATTTAATTGGTACTTAGGGAATATTTTATATATGATGGTTGATATGGTAAATGGGTATGATGAATGGATGAAAATGATGGACCAGATATGATAAATGGATGAAAATGATGGACTTCGCCCACACAGATAAATGGATGTGATTTGAAGAAGGAAGTGGCTGTCCCAAACTGCACTCCAGGCTTCAGGAAACAGTAATTGGCATCTGTAGAAGATTAGAATATCAAAAACAAGGTTCCTCTTCTGAATGCAGTTGTGCTTTGGACCAGCACTGCTTACAAATTAAGCAAAGGTAAATCCATTTGAATAACAGGGATTTGCTGGGGATTGAAAAGTGATCTTATCTAAAGAATAGACCAGCATCTCCATGTTTATTTATTTGGAGAAAACTGATCACTTACAAGGTTTTAAAATCTTGTTTTATAGCGTATACACCTTCCCCCCAGTACATTTTTCTATAAGAAATGAAAATGTAAAAGATGTTATCTATCTCTATTACGTGTGCAAAGCTCTGGGAAAATGTAATGTTAAAGAGAGGAAAGTAACCTGAGATCCAATTTCATCGATCAGATTTTTCCACCTGTCCTTAACATCATAACTCTCTTTGTTTTCAACATACAATAACACCCTTGCCTATAATAATTTATTTTCTCTCCTGCATTTGTTGAGTACTCAAGGATATAGTTGAGTACTATAATAGATATCTGTAATTTTTCTCTGCCCAGCATCCATTCCCTCTTTATGTAATAAAAGCTTGATTTTCTGTGAAGATACCACCCCCTTTCTGTATTCTCAGTCCTTGGTTTAAATAGAGCTGACTCCACCCAGTTGGCAGGTAACTGAGGCCTGACCAATCAAAATGATGGTGATGTTTCCAAGGCTGGGCATGTGACCCAATCAGGACCTATGGATGTTAACCCTGAAATGTTTGATGCAACTACTGAGAAAAAAACCTAAACTATGAAGCTATAATCTTTGTGGTACTAGTAGCCATCTTTGCTGCCACTTGAAGAAAATCTACTTGAGAATGAAGCCAACACAAAGAAAAGCAGAGCCAAAAGATAAAAAGATAATTTCCTAGGGGCTTATTTACACACTTAGCTCTTCCCTGTTCTTTTCCACTGCCTGAAGTAATACATTCTTTTTTTGATCAAGCCAGCTTCTACTCAGGTTCTATTAGTTGCAACTGAAAGCAACCTCACTAACCCAAGGAGATGTATCAGTTGTGCAAAGTTTCTGTGTATTACATATATTGTCTATCAGTACTCTGATGGCTTCTCAGGAATAGAAAATAGATATAGAAAGAGAATTTGTAGAGCTGGATTTACTCCTTTTGTTTCATTTTCCTCCTCTGTTCTTGATTATTCAAGAATATTGAGTAATAGTAAGAGCAAACATGCATATAGCACATGCAATATAAGAGGCACTCTTTTAAACCCATGTCTTAGTTATAATTATTATTCCCAACTAAGGAAACCAAAAGGACCAAAAATTTTTTTTGTATTTCAAAAGAGCACTGGAGATATAAGTTGAGGCTCAATGTAACACCTTCCAGATGTCAATGTGTGTTGTATTTTTCTCAACATAAGAATCTAGCAAAAGCATCCTAGGTTAAGAGTCAAATTAGGCTCCTCATTCTGCCACTAAAAAGCTGTTGAAGCTTGGAGAAAGTAACGTAATTATTTCTTTCACACCAGGAAATCCACAATGCCAGGAAAAAATGGAAGCAAACTAGCTTGTGCTCTAGTACTGGTTTTGAAAATCAAAGCTTTGAATTTTAGTCCCAAGGTCACCATTAACAGGCTATGTGAGCTTGGACATATCATGTCATTGCCCTGGGTATATGTAAAATTAAGTCAGTGACACCCAACCTCCTTATTTCTGGTACATTATGTGTAAAGCACATGAGAAAAGATACTTGGAAATGATTTGAGAAGTTTGTGTCTAAGTATCAATACATGCAGGATATCATTACTACTTCTAGTGTAAAAAATTTGCATTTGCTTGAGTAAGAGGGGGAAAACTCCCTTCATCATGGTACTAGAAGATATGGCCTGGAAATCCTCTAAGCCACAACCAGAAAATAAACTTTGCCTGAGGTAGGATGGAAAAAGATAATTTAAAATCACAGCAAGGACATCATTCTTCATTCACACTTGATGATTTATTCTACATATTCTGTAGCTCTGCAATATTCTTGTGCCATTAATTCCCATAGAGGAAAGAGTTAACTACTGTCAAAATAACAGCAGAAATAATACTTGATATCAAAAGAGCTGAGTTCTAGTATTGACTCTGCCACTAGCTTATTTTGTGACCTAGGACAAAGCCCCTTCTAGTCCTTGGTTTTCTTGAAGGGATTGAATTATGTAATGTGGTAGACATCCCTGGCACTCACCGCTATCTGGCTTTCCTCTCCTTTCCAAACAGATAGAAGACTATATTTCCCACATTCCTTGTAGTTCTGCTTTGCCAGGTGACTAGCTCTGGTCAACAGGATATGAGAAGAAAGATTACACATTACTTCTGGTCATGAGAACTTCCAGTACTCTCTTCCCCTGCTATGGCCACAGAGGATGCCATTAATTCAAGATTATAGATGGCAGAGCCTCCATCACCTTGGGCCTCTGAGTAGGTACATGGCATAGAATCCCCTTGCCAACCTGCAACTTAAATAAGCCTTTGTTCAGTTAAACCACTAATACTTTAGTGCTAATTTGTTACAGCTGCAGAACCTAGCTTATCCTGACTAATAAAATAATTTCCACATTTTCTCTCAACTCTCACTGCTACAACTGCCATGCATATATGTTTGTTTTCTATGTTGAAATAATGGATTTACAGCAAAAAGAAGCTATGAACCCCCCAGATCTTCTAGGATATTTTTTCTTTATAAGTTGTAAGGAGAGATAGAGATAAGGAGAGGCTCGATGGAGTTTCTCTACCCCCAGGAGGGGGCATGCTACAGAATTGTCTTGACTATATCTTCCATTTCCTCCCACCAGGACTTTTAAAAAAAAATTAAAAGATGTGTTTTATCTTAGTAAATATCAAAAAAGAATGGAAGTCAAACATGAAAGACACATGTTAATGTAAAAGTGAACAGACTAGAAATGTAGGTTTAATATAATTAATGTTACATTTAATTGTTGGTCATATTTATTTGTAGATGTGTCCTAAAGGGCTTGAATAATGAGATATTTTAATAAATCTAATAAATAACTTCATATTCCTGGCTCTGCTCATTATGTTTTTACTCTCATAATAAAGGAATATGTTCAAACTGGTTGATGAAATGGTAAATTCTATGTATTCATGTTTTGTTTTGTTTTGTTTTTTTGGCCAGAAGGTCAGAAGACCCATTCAAGGAAAATACTAAAAAGTTGAGAATAGGAATAATGGTGTGTTTCTAGCCAAGGAGTAAGCCAAATGAGAAAGATCATTTTGCCCACTGTCCTAAAAGTCTTAAATATGTTTAATTGACTCTCACATAGCCCTAGATTTCTATTTAAAATATAACTGGGATCTACCTAGAAACTCACTTGCTTGACAAATTCCAAAGTGCCTCTGCAGCAGAAGCACACAGCATGAATAGGAGAAGAGAGGAAAGGAAGGAACCAGAATGACTCCAGTCTCACTCCTGGTTTTCTTCTCTCCTACCTCACTGTGAGTGGGAGGTGGATAGAGGGGAAAGAGAGAGGAGAAAAATGAGGGAGATTTTGGGGATTGGTGAGAGTAGAAAAAGAAACTGGCCACGTGAGAAGGGTGAACAAGATAAAAAGAAAAGAGAAGAGAATATGAAGGGATATACAATTTCAAGTATGGCCAAGTCAAGGTGAAGCAGCCAAGTGATGAGTGAGAGAACCACTTCTTGACTTGTCTGTCACTAAACAGCCTTGAAATCTTCTGGCTGAACTACTTCTGCAATGGCCAGGTAGCTCCAACCTCAGAATTGCAGCTTAGAGGTATGCAGGCAGGACCAACCATCAAGGCTACCTTAATGGTGCAAGAGGAGCCTCTAAATGCATTTGGTCTCTTTGAAAGACCAGTCAAAAGTTAGAACCACACCTACAGAAAGCCACATGGAATAGAAAGAACAGAAGCATGAGTGTTCAGCATCTTCTCCAGAGTCCAGCCTTAAAGACTGTAAATGTGTCCATGCTACCTTTATTTCTTCTTACCAGGCTCCTCCTAGGGTAGCAGAGAAGTCCAACCATGTTCTAATTATTCTCCTTGACTCCAGATTTTCAGACAATCTCAACATATTGCACATGGGTACTGACAGGGAGGTTCATGTGAGCAGGAACGTGGTCTAATCATGTAGAAAACATGACAACTCATCTTAAGAAAAGGAACTAACAATTTTTGAAGTGCTTTACTTCAAAAATTTAGCCAGGGAGTAGCCTAAACTTTTTACACGCCTTATCTGTTTAAAAATCCTGTATCATACTATTTGCTTGCTTAATGTGTAGATGAAGAAAAAGAGGCTTCAAAGGATTAAATGAGTTCCTTAAGTTCTCACAGTTCGTAAGTGAAAGAGGGGGGATTCTGAGCCAGATTATCTGACCCAAAAGCCAGCTCCAGCCACATGTCACACCACAGAGAGAATGAGAGAGCCACATTCCCCCACACTGTTCACATTCACTGTTGAATGTTTTGCACTATTTATATCCCTCAGTTCAGTGATTGGTCTCATTTTCACCTATGAATACCTTGAGTATGTCAGTGTAGAGATAACTTCTGTCCTTCCACTAATCCTTCACTTTTCTTGGTCAGTTGTGTCTACCTAACCCCAAATATGGTTTTTAACTTCTTTAAACAGAGAGAACTTCCATAACTACTTCTTTATGAAAGCTTGGCAGATGCTCAAATGGGTTCACAAGTATTTCACAGTGGAAGAGTGGTTCATTGACAAAAATAACAGCAATAAATATTTGTTGCATGACAGAACTTTTAATAATTAAAGAGAAGGCTTCCCTGGTGGCGCAGTCGTTGAGAGTCCGCCTGCCGATGCAGGGGATGCGGGTTCGTGCTCCGGTCTGGGAAGATCCCACATGCCGTGGAGCGGCTGGGCCCGTGAGCCATGGCCGCTGAGCCTGCGCGTCCGGAGCCTGTGCTCTGCAACAGGAGAGGCCACAACAGTGAGAGGCCCGCGTACCGCAAAAAAAATAATAATAATAATTAAAGAGATCCTCTTCCAGAAACACTCTTCTGTGAAACTAGTTTTTAAAAGGTTATAAAAAATATGGAATGATATGGAAGGACATAAATTAAACTTTTCATTTTAATTCATTCACTCAACAAATATTTATTAGGTTTCTAGCCAATGCCAGACACTGTGCAAGTTACTTCTTAGTGATGTACAAGTTATCTATTGTTGTATAAAATTAACCCTAAACTTGGCAAGTTAAAACAACAAACACTTGTGATCTCACAGTTTCTGAGGCTCAGGAATCAGAACAGCTTAGTAAGTGCTTTTGCCTCTGGATCTCTCGTGAGGTTGCAGTCAAGCTATTGGATGGAGCTGAGGTCATCTTAAGACTGACTGGGCTGCAGAATCTGGTTCCAAGTTCACTCTCCTACTTGTTGACAGACCTCCATTCCTCACTGGTTCTTGGCAAAGACTTCAGTTTCTTGCCATGTGGACCTTTCTGTAAGGCTTCCCAGAGCCAGAGGTCCAAGAGAGAGAAAAAGAGAGCCTGCACCTAAATCAGAAGCCACAATCGCTTTTAATTACCTAGTCTCCAAAGTAGTTCTATGTCATTTCTGGGAGTTAGACTCCATCCTTTAAAGAGAGGAGCATCAGAGAATCCATGTATACAATCTGAAAACCATGAAGGAGAGTTGATTAGAAAGGAAACTGTTAAAAAAAATTTTCATATACTTTAATTGCTTGGCTTATTACAATTAACATGTGCCATTTTGTAACTTAATTTTCTGTTACTAAACTAGATATAGCCATGTAGTTTTGACCTTCCCATAGGAGACCCAGAAAGCATCAACCCCTCATCACAATATTTTGTGTCTTTAGATGAGGAATGTCATTTTCCATTCATGTGTCAGGTATTATGTAGACCCAGAGTTCTAGTTAGGCACCTTAGTAGCTCAAAGAGAATGAGGAAAACTTAAGATGACATGGAAAAGGCTATCAAAAAACATTATCAGGGAACCCAGAAGCTGCCACCCAAATGCATTTCCCAATGATTTTCCATGTTGCAATTCATTTAACTTTTAATGGTCTGATTGTATTTTGACCCATTGCACTCTTTTGAAGATTCAAATTTTCACTATTGTCTTTCACATCAAATAATGAATTCTGAAGCAGAATTTCCATCTGTCAGTTTAGAGAATGCAGCATCTCGTCTCCACGTTGAAATCAAGTTCCCCTTACCTTTCAACAGCCAAAGCACCACTTCATCATCAGCAATGTGGAAAGTCGCAAATCAATTAAACTTACCTTGCATTTATGAGTACCCATGAGTTGCACTTACAATGGTTGTACCAAAAAAAAGATGGTAGCACAGGGTTCTCAACAAAAGCATGCAAGTCGGGTAATGGCACATTTGGGGTCAGTGACACCTTCCCTGTTTGTCCTGTCTGTGACTCAAACGGAGTTCTTCATTTTTTTCCTCGGGCCCACGGCCACATCAACATTGTAATATTCCTTGTCACTTTATTTAAATCTAAGAAGCAAACCACATGGAGGTTTCTGAAGAGCCTCGTGTGGCTAAGAAAGCCTCAGGTTGGAAGGCACCCTCTGTAATCCCCTCACAGAGGTAGAGAGGAAATAACTCCAGAGAGGGTTCCAAACACAATAAATACCCCTTCAAGTTAAATTTTGCGTTTTGTTTGCTGCTTTAAAATCTCTATTGGCTGCACATCTGAGAAGGCTTAAGAACATAATTTATTCCATATAAAGTTCCCAGTAATTTATGCTCACTAAATTGGCAACATAGGAAGAATTTTTTCATTGGCTACCGTGGAAGATTATTACAGGCCGTATGAGTGAGTAAAGATGGCACAGGCAGCCATGCTTTGTTTTTTTTTTAAATTTATTTTATTGAAGTATAGTTGATTTACAATGTTGCATTAATTTCTGCTATACAGCAAAGTGACTCAGTTATACACATATATTTTTTCTTTTTTATATTCTTTTCCATTATGGTTTATCCCAGGATATTGAATATAGTTTCCTGTGCTACACAGTAGGACCATTCTATATGTAATAGTTTTCATCTACTAATCCCAACCCCCCAGTCCCTCTTCCCCCGACTCTCCCCTTGGCAACCACAAGTCTGCTCTCTACGTCTGTGAGCCTATGTCTGTTTCATAGATATAGGTTCATTTGAGGCAGCCGTACTTTAAACAAAAGGAAATGTACTAGCATTCCAAGTTTTAAATTCAAATAATTTTTATCTTTTTAATCTATAAATTTATAATTTCCTTTCTTAATATTTCTTAGAAATATATGCATTGAGAATAATAAATTGATACATTAGTTGTAATAATATTTAGATTCCTAGTGAAGCAGGAGATAGATGGACCCCTGGGGCAAACAGTTGGAGTTCATTCACTATGGACCAATACTCCAAGACCAGAATAACAGGACAATTGAGAGAGGAGGTTGGGCCCTGCCCAGATAGAAGATAAAAGACCACATATCCCTCATTCTCGAAGTCAGGAGACACCCCCAACTACACATGCGCACAAAGGCTCCTTGGAAGTCAAAAGGGGAGTGATGCTAAGTGGCTAAGTCTACTCATAGGCCTCTTCAGTAGGATCCATCTTGGTTAAGAGATGCGCATGCACACATGGGAAGTTCCCAAGATATACCAAGTATGGACTTTGAACCAGGCAAATTAAAATGATTGGCTAAAGGAAACTCAGAAGAAATACACCATATAAGTGATTTAAACTGCCACAAGGGCGCAACTCTCTCTCTGAGCCCGCCCATGTGTCTATCCACACATACTGTACTCTTTTTTTCTCTTAATAAATACGTTACTTGTTTCACTACATTTTGTCTTTGTGGGAATTCTTTTTCTGCAAAGTCGTAGGGCCAGAGCCTTGTCACTGACCACTGGTCTAGTGGCTAGGATTCGGTGCTCTCACCACTGGGACCTGACCTCAATCACTGGCCGGGAACTGAAACCCAGCTTCAAGATCACTAGGTGTAGGCGTGTGGGCATGAGTACAATTCTCCAAGATGGGAGAGGTTACTATATTGGTTTCCTATCAGAATCCCAAAAGTGAAGTCTCTACTTTTTATAGTTTTCACAGAGCCACTAGAGTGCAGTAGGACTGGCAACTGACCTAAAGCTGGATTCCCCATCTTTTGCATTTGTATCATCCAATTCCATTTAAATCTCTCATCATGGGCTCTCTGGAATCATATTTTGATATTGCTATAGAAGAGTTTGACTCTGTCCTTGCCTCGAGAGGCCCACAGCCCTCAAAGTTTTGCCTTTTTTTGAGTCTTGTACTCATGGCTGGATGATACTTGTACAGTACCTCAGCTGTCTGGATACCAAGACACGGCACCTCTGAGATGATTATCAAGGTTAACATGGCCTCCTCAACACAAAGCAAACAAAAACTATAAACATCTTTACTGAAAAATTCTACTGCTCCCTAGAGCTAGGAACAACAATGAACACAGAGCTCAAAAATGTATTCTATTGCACTTGTGAATTTCTTTGCAATTTGAATTCTAAAAAGAGAATTCACTAGAGAGAGAAGGTGGTGGGCAGGAATTGTTTTTTAAGGAATAGTGTTTTTAGAAAAGAATGAGAAGATATCTTGCCACTAAGCCAGTGGGAATTTGAAATTACTCCAAGCAAAGGAGCCAATAGACTTGCTAAAACATAAGGTAGAATTCAGAGGGAGCTGATCATGTTTTGATCTCATTTTATGCTTTTCTTCATGCTTGTTTCCAAGATCTCATTGGTGCCTATGTTGGAAAATGTTAACACAGGGCAGCGGTGCAAAAGAAGGGCATCAAAACATCTTAGATTAATCCCTCTTCCGACATAGATCTTGTCCTCTCCCTGGTTAAGTGGCCATAAGATATTGACTTTTTTTTTTTTTTTTTTTTTTTTTTTTGCGGTATGTGGACCTCTCACTGTTGTGGCCTCTTCCGTTGCAGAGCACAGGCTCCGGACGCACAGGCCCAGCGGCCATGGCTCACGGACCCAGTCACTCCGCAGCATGTGGGATCTTCCCGGACCGGGGCACAAACCCGTGTCCCCTGCATCGGCAGGTGGACTCTCAACCACTGCGCCACCAGGGAAGCCCAAGATGTTGACTTTTAAGAACCCAGATTATTGCCATTCCTTAGGTCACCCAAAAGTTATATAGAAGTCTTAGATAGAAGAAGGTATCTTCTTAACCTCACTTTAGTCCAACTAAGAAAGTATCTTGGCCAAGGTCTAAATTATACATAAAATGACAACAACAACAGCAAAACATGTGCAAAAAGTGAGTTTTGTTTGTATGAAATTTTACTATGGTTCTGAATGGTAGGAAAACTACGACAGGAAGCACAGTTCATCCTAACAATCTTGCTGAGAAAACTAGAGCAGCGAATTGGACAACATTGATTTGAAGCCTCTAGTACAACGGTTTTCAAACTTGTGGCTCTTGAGTGTCTTGGAGGTGACTGCCCAAGGTCAAGGCAGTGGATACAGTTTAAAAACTATTGTGCTCATGCCTTTCACTTAAACAGGCTAGTTGCACCATGAATAAGAACTAGTTTTTATCAGAACTAGTTGTAACTGTGCTTACTCTATGCAATCACAATTAAAAATCCAAAATGATAAACATAAAAAGATATTCTCTAACAATCATGAACACAAACTAAAAGCCAACATTCTTACATTTGCAGCACTCATTCATTGAGAATGGACTGAGCTCTTATGTGCCTGGCACTGTGCCAGGAACTGGGAACATACATGATACAGTTCTACTCCCAGCCTCCGAGGGCTTCCAGCCCCAAGGGAGAGAGAGAGACGCATAGCACTAACCAAAACAGCAGGTTTCATCTGTTCTGAGAGAAGCATAAGCACTGAAGAGGAAGTCGATGGTACCCATACTTCTGGCACTCGTGCAAATTTAAGAATACATTCTGGGGCTTCCCTGATGGCGCAGAGGTTGAGAGTCTGCCTGCCGATGCAGGGGACACAGGTTCGTGCCCCGGTCCGGGAAGATCCTACATGCTGTGGAGCGGCTAGGCCTGTGAGCCATGGCCGCTGAGCCTGCGCGTCCGGAGCCTGTGCTCTGCAACGGGAGAGGCCACAACAGTGAGAGGCCTGCGTACAGCAAAAAAAAAAAAAAAAAAAAAAAAGAATACATTCTGCAGGATTTTTTTTTTTTGGCCACAGTGCTCCTTATACTAATATCCTCTGATATTTCCATGACCTTGTCCACTTTTATGTGTTCTTCTCTCTGTTTTAAACCTTCAGGTAAACACCCAAGACACAAGGAGCTCAATTTATTCACTCTAGAAGGAAATCCAAATGTGGCTCATCAGTTAGACTAAAAAGAAGCTCCATCCTCTTGGAAATCATTTCAAATCTACTCTTCCCCCCACCCCCCACCCCCATGAAAACGACAGGGAGGCAGTAGACACACTCTAATTAAGAACCATGTGAGTAACTTCCGGCTTCTTTACACAAGCCCCAGTAATCCAGGAAACAATGAACTTGATTGTCCCCCCAGAGGAATAAGAACCTGGTCTGACCTTCCCTACCTTTACTCTGTGCCCCACTCCAGCTGGAGTTGCCATTTCTCTCTCCTCCCCACCTTACTCTGCCCCACCTCCCACACCTTCTGAGTCCCAGATCAAATCACCTTCACTCTGACATCTTTCCCAAGCAGTTCTCCGAGGCAGAAAGAACCACCCTCTTGCAAGCTTCCAAAGCTCCTTGTAACCGTTATCAGAGAGTATTATGTCATGCTTGCTTGCCTCTCTCCCACAAACTTAAAAACTCTTAGAGGCCAGGGCCCATGACTTACTAATCTTTGTGTCCACAAGTGCCTTGTACCATGCTGGGAACATCCTACCTACTCAATAAGTGGGTGTTAAATAAATGCATAAGTGAGAAAGTTTCCATGGAGAGCAGGAAAATAATCACTCTTCCCCCTCCTACTAGATTCCTGTATTCTCCATGCTATACCCACAGCCTCACCCACGCTTCCATCTCTTCCCAACATGCATGACCCACCTCCCAAGCTAGGAAGCTCTAAATGCAGAATAGGCTTGGGGTGTCACCAGGTAGGCGCAGCTGATCTTGACTTATAATATTCCCCTAGGACTGGCTGACCCAAACAGACCACCTCCTTCCAAATGAGTAACACACACAGGTGGTTCCTTCCTATGAGTTGAAGACTTGCATACTATCTGTCATTCTGCTGTTTTGAAGTTTTAAAGAATGGCTAACTAGGTACACTGATTTTTTTTTCCCACATCAGCCTTAAAACTATTAGATGCTGAGACTCATGGAGATGTAACTTGTATATGTATATTGAAAGAGAGAAAGAGAGAGAGAGAAAGAGAGATTCTAAGGAGAGTATTTTCTTAAATTCACTTCACCCTCATGAGAAAATTGAAAAAGAGAAAAGGTTAGGTCAAATTCTACCCACACCAATTTGGTAGGAAAATTAATGATTCTCTATCATCACTATGACATAAGTCTGCTGTGGTTATGCTTAAGGCATAATCTACTTTCCTAGTTGAAAAAAAAAGCAGTGCTAAGATTTGATTCCTCATGAACTCCATGAAAAGACCATGGAAATAGATTAAAAGGAGAAAGTGGGGAGATGCCCTCCTTGCATCCCTTAGCACCTGCAAACAGGTACTTCTGGTGATGTAAATGGATGACTCTCTGTTCTACCCTGAGAACATTTTCCTAGGGTCCTGTGGGGAATGGGACTTCTTAGTAGAAGGGAAGTTCTCTTGACTGTGTTTGCATCAGCACCTCTCCCCATCAGAACAGGGAGCATGTCAGAATGTTTGAAATGGAACTATTTATTCTGTTGTGGCAAATCTCACTGTTTGCCGCCGCCAGTCTGTGCTCATCTTCCAGGATAAATATGCCCCAGTGTCACAGGTGCTTTCTTTCCTTTCTCCCTCTCCCCCACCCCCCTTACAAATCGAAGTGTTCTTTTAATGGGCTCTTAAAAAGGAATAATTATCCCATGCTTCTTTTGTGGGGGACACATGACACAGCAAGCATCTCTGTTCATTTCTTTTTTTTTGATAAATTTATTTATTTATTATTTTTGGCTGTTGGGTCTTTGTTGCTGTGTGTGGGCTTTCTCTAGATGCAGCGAGCAGGGGTTACTCTTCGTTGCAGTGCGTGGGCTTCTAATTGCAGTGGCTTCTGTTGCGGAGCACAGGCTCTAGACCGCACCAGCTTCAGTAGATGTGGCACGTGGGCTCAGTAGTTGTGGCTTGCAGACTCTAGAGCACAGGCTCAGTAGTTGTGGCGCACGGGCTTAGTTGCTCTGCAGCATGTGGGATCTTCCCAGACCAGGTCTTGAACCCATGTCCCCTGCATTGGCAGGCAGACTCCCAACCACTGCGCCACCAGGGAAGCCCTCACCTCTGGTTCATTTCTGAAATACAGAAAGTGCAGGGTCATACTGACTCCCAGCCCTGGAAGCAGCAGGCTGTGCCGTGGAGGGGAACTGCTGGCACATTCACTTGCTACTTCTCAGCTGAGTGGTCCACTGGCTGGCACCTGCTAGAAAACCCTTTCCTGGCTCCCTACGGGCTGGGACAGATCTCCAGGGAAAAGCACCACTTTGTCCCAGAGAGAAGTTCCATTTAGCCCTCCAAGTGAGCAGGTTTCTCTCCTGAGTCCAGTCTGGGATGGAAGCAGGCTTCCAGAAAAGTTGGCCTGGTTCCATCCAGGCCTGGCCTGTTGTTAGCTGGCTAAACTTAGTAAGGGTTCTTAACTTCCTTGAAGCTCAGCGACTTCAGCAGCAAAAAGGAGAAAAGGGTAGCACCTATGTCTGGCGGTGGGGGGAGGGGGGGCAGCGTTGTGAGGATGTAAAGAGATAACGCAGTAAGGTTCTTAGCCTCGTGCAGGGCTCATGGCTCACTTCAGTCCTCTTATGTCTATTTTTGTCCACGTCTTTTCCTAAAGAATCTTTCTAGCTGTTGGCAATCAACTTTGTTGCGCAAAGGTTAATACCCGGTGAAAATCACTCCTGAGCAAGGTCTAGAGAGGGGAACGTCAAAACTGCGAGGATATGGATTTTGTCAGGGCTGCGGGAGTACATGGAGCCCAGCAATGGAACGGGAGCCGGGAGCCGAGTCGCTCACAAGCCCAGCCTTGGCTGCAGTGCCAAGTGATAGGGGAGTCTCATACCAGCCAGACCACCACACTCCAAGCCTTGCTACTAACCCTGGGTGAGCGGAATGAGGTTTTGCCCTTGACTCCTTAACGCTCTCTGTAGTCCTGTCTCCCTGGGGCGACCTCCTCGCCCTCGCCAAGAAGCGGAGCGAGGCAGGCGCGGACCTGTTCCGTCTCCAAGACTCCGAAGCGCAAACCGAAGATCCCGCGGTTCCCGGCAAAGAAAACTGGGTCCAGATACCGGGGGATGGGACCTGCTTTTTTCTCCTGTTCTCAACTGAACCTTGAGGCAATTTACCCCCAACATTCCCGAGGCCTCACCATTAAAGTCACTTTCCCGAGTTCTTGCAGATTTTATCGCCCTCCCCAACTCCACCCCTAATTGTTCAGGAGGCCACGGGAGACCAAGGGCAAGGTATCCTCCCCATCCCATTTCCTGGCCACATCGGAAAGGCAAAGAACTTGGTTTTGCAGAAAAGCAGACGTGGGCGGCGGAGGTGTTGTGCGTGGGTGGGGGAAGGGGTGAATGCACCCCAGCTCTCAGGGCCGCAGAGCACATGCTTGCTCTCATTGCTGGATGCCTCTGAGAGCAATAGACTTTTTGGTTCCGAAGAAAACTTTATGTCTAGCAAGCCCCGGAGGAAGCTGGAGATTCCCCAGGAAAAGACAAGGTCAACTGGAGTCACATTGATGTGCGTGCATGCCAAGCCACCCCTTCCCCCTGCCCCCTCAATGTCTCCCTCTCACCACCACCACCTCGCGTATGCAGGGACACACACACACACACACACACACACACACACACACACACCTGTTAAGTGTACCCCAAACTAAGGACATAAGGCTTCCCCACTCTGTCGCTGATGGCCAAACCCCAGGGCGTTCCTTCTCCCCTCGAGCGGTTGCTCCTTCTCCCCTGTTCTGCCCTCTGGTTTCCGTCGCAATCCCCCTTGGACAGTTCTTTCGAGCCTCACTGATCCTCGCCCCGCACAGCGCTGGGCTGTTGGGGGAGCCCAGCGTGACCACCGTTGCCTCAGCTTCCCTGGCTGACCTGCGTAGATGAGTCTGAGGATGCTCAGATCCGCGGGTTATTCTCGCCGCCGAATGCTCTGGTCCCAGAAGTACTCTGCTCACCTCCCAGGGCCTGTGAAGCACAGTCTAGCCTCTAGTTTTCACCTTTCTCTTTTCCTAGCCTCTTTAAACTAGCCATAGAGATCTTACTCGGGGTGGCAGGGTGGGGACATCCCCTTGCACTCCCCTTACACACACACACTCACATACACTTCTCTCAACCTGCTACTTTCCTGGAGACCAAGCCAAAGGCTGCGCTGAAGGCTGGGAGACCTTGGCTGTCCTGGGGCTGGGGTGTGGCGGGAGGGATACACATATGAATAAAGTTCGTTCTCTGCGCCTAGAAAGCTGTGTGGAGCCCAAGAGCGGGCCAGCAGGGAGTGAGGGGTACCAGAGAAAAGAGTTGGCTGGCCCTGAGGTCTCAGCGAGGACACTGCTGAGGGTTAGGGGAGACGAGGAAGGAAGCCAGAGACTGTTGCCGAGAGACCAGTGTGATGAATCCTGCTGCCTTCGAGGCTTTGCCCGGGCCCGCATGGCCAAAATCCGAGGCTGGGGAGGTCTATCAGAGTCGGAGTGGGGGTGGGGGGAACACACGACAGGGCATCTCAGCACCCGGCCCCCAACCTCTGGTTCCTAGCCCTGGGCAGGAAAGTTTCCGGTTTCCTCAGGGCAAGCAGGTCCCCAGAGAGGCCAGGCCAAGTCTGGGGGAGGGGGGAGGGGAAGGTAGTGCCACCTAGGCACCCCGGGCAGCGCCGGAGAATCCAAATCCAATGGAAGAGTGAGGGCAGAGGCCTTGGTGCCTCGGAGATTACCCCTGACACATACTGATTTCCCCAGTTTCTGCAATTCCAGGTCCTATCCTCATCCCTTATTCAGTTTAGGCTTCGGGTTTCGGCCCTCTCGGAGTCTCCGGCATCCCCAGAGTCCCAGAGTATCCGCCGGGCTACGGACGCCCTGGGCTGGATTCACCAGGGGCCGGGTTCCTCCAGCTCCGCCCGGGGGCACATCGAGCCCTGTGTCCCCAATCCCCGAAGGGCAGCTCTGCCTGGCGGGCGGCCGGCGACGGCAGGAGGAGGACAGGCAGCCGCAGGCCGCGCGCGCAACTTTTTTGAAACGCATTGCTGTCCCTCTGAAAGGTGTTATAACAGCAATTCAATTACAGTAAATGGCGCATAGCGGCCTCGCGGCTGGAAAGTCGGTAACTAACTGTGGCCGACCGGTATAAAGGAATGCCGCTAAAGGCACGCTATTTATTTCCCTCTCTTCTTTCTAATTCCCCCTCTTTCCATCTTTTCTTCGCTCTGTATTAATCGTAGCTGGACCACAGGTTAATTAACTCCAAAGAGCTTAGTCTATCTGGACAGAAGCACACTGAGAAATTGGCACGAGATCCTCAAAACTGGACGTAGTGTCATAAAGATCGCCTGAAGTTCCCCGCGTTTCCCTCCACGTCTACAGCCCTTGCCTTCAAGGAACAGAGTTTTAGTCCCAAGTGGCAAACCACCTGGGAGTGTGGTCACCTGGGCGTGCTTAGCGTAAAAATATTCATGCCTGGGCTTAGATCAAGGAGCCATGGGCACCAGGAGATCGTGCCCACGAAATCCCACATGGCATGGTCTGCAGGAGAAGACCATGGAGACCCAAGGAGACGTCGGGTCTGTTCCTGGTGTGTCGCCACTTAGAGGTCATTGGAGATAACCGACACACTCGCCATTTGTGTCCTGGCACGTGCATTTCAGGCTAAACTTTAAAGAGCGGTCCATGAAATTAACAATATCAACAAAAGTGATATTAATTAATGATATCAACAAAAAAGCTGCCTACTTTCCAGAGTGGTGCTGAATCATTACAGTACTCCATATGTTAAAATCTAGAGGGAGGGCTGGAGGAGGGGAAGAACCCCTCACAAATCAGCCTGGCAATCATTTAAATAAAGGTAAAATTAACACGTGTTCCTCTGAAGTTAGAGTATAAACGGCTTAAAAGCGGATTTTATTCAGTGGATGTCGTATCAAAACGGGAAGAAAGGAGTTGCCTCGCCTGGAGTTTTTAGTTTCATAATTTAAAAAAAAATCATTTTAGAAAAGGCCAAGATGGCAATGAGGGAATTCGAGTGCTTTCTCGCCGCCCCACGAGGCCGGCCTCTCCCAGCATCCACGGGAGGTTTCCAACGTTGGAAACGCTCAGTTTTCCGCGCCAGTGGTAACACAGCCGGAAGATGTCTCTGGTCGCTCCGCTTTTCCCCTCTCCAGCACTCGGCTAGGCCCGGGAATGTTTGCATGTCTCACTCCTGGAGAGGGCAGAGCGCGCGGCTTAGGGGTTGGAATGGGGCCCCGGCCGTGGGCGCCCAACCTCCAGCGCCACGGAGCTCTCCACCTGAGCCCCGCGCCCTCCCTGCCCTGGGCAGCGCCCCCCACAGCCACCCTGTCCGGAGGAATCCAGCAGCTGCGAAGAGGGGTGCACTCAGGGTCTCCTGACTCGAGGCCGGACAGGCAGAGGCGTGCGGGACCCAGCCCAGGGGTTGGCCCGGGACGCTCCGGGAGCAGAGTGCTCGGCACCCGCGCTGCCCTAGACATACCGAGCTCTGGCCCATGGGCTGCCAGAGGCGCTTGGGCTGTTTTCGGCTTAGTATGCTTTAAAACCTAGAGGCGCGGGTTCCTTTCAAGCTCCCTGAAGCCTCTGACCTCCACTTTGCCATTCTCCCCTGTGCCCTCACTTTTTTTTTTTTTTTTCAAGGCGAGAATAGGACGGCGAGAGGAAGGTTACTCGTGTCCTCAGCTCCCAGGACTGGAGATGGTAGAACGTGAGGACCGGGAGGTCACCCGCAGCCTGTCACTTGGAGTTGTCGCCCTCTTCCACCCCCCGCCACGGAGTTCCTGGTTAATAGGTTGCAGAAGGGGCATTTCTCTCGGGTCCCAGGCGGGATCCGAGATGCATGAGTTTCACCTCCCCTTCAGGCCCGAGAAAACCCCTCTGTTGTGGGCAAAGCAGGCGGCCCTCAAGACCGCATCTTCATGATGTTTTTTTATGGAGTCTCCTGCCAGTTCTGCATTCTGCAGGGAAGGTTACCCCAAGAACTCCCACGTCCCACCGGAGGAGTTTCGAACCCTCTCCAGCCTGGTGCAGGGGTTATCGCGGGCACTCGGCGCGCCCACGGTAGCGTTGATCTACGCCGAACCCTCGCCCCGCTGTGCCTCCTCCCCGCTGGGGCCTGCGCGCGGCTCCGGCTCGGAGACGGCACAGTTTCCATTTGGCCAAGGATCCCCTCCTGCCTCCCCTGCTATCTGCCCGTTATCCCGCCTGCCCTTTTTCACTCTAAGCGATTTTCCTGGAAGCCAGGACAGGCCCCACCGTATTCACTGCGCAAAACCCCGCTTTTAAAGCCCAGCTGGGGGCCTTGGTCCCTCGTAGAAGACAGAGAAAGAGCGAGATTGAGAGCCCAGTGGGTGGCCCTCTTGCAAAGAGAAGGCTCCCCTTCGTTTGCATCTCTGCTCAAGTTTTTAAAAGTTATACTTAGGACCTGCTGTCTATTCCTTTACTGTGGGTCTGGAAATATATATATATTGGAGAAGCTGATCTGAGGGTAGCAGCCGCCCTGTAGACATGGGGCCGCTCCCTCCTTAAACCTCCAGGGCGGGACATTCAGCCCTGGCAACTTGGGTGTCTGGGAAGGCTCTAAATGTGAGGTTTGAGGGGCAGTCTACTTTTCCCCGCCTTCCTTCTGTAATCACTAAATCCAGGGTGCTAGAAGCCAAGTTCTCCCCCTCGGCCTGGCATTGGAGAGAAAGCTTCCGCAGCTGAGGCCTTTCCCACCGGCCCAATGGCCTCCCGGGTCCTGCCGCTGCTCCCCAACTCCAAGGTGCTGCCAGCGCCTGCTCCAATTGACAGAAACTAGAGGAATCAAGGATTTGAACTTGTAAAACCAGTTAGAGCAACTCTTACAGTTTTCCCTGTCTGCCTACCTGTTAAAGAACACACATTCTTAAGTGGTTTGACTCCATAATTCAGGGATGAGGAGACATTCTTTATTCCGGTCTCTTCCTCCACTGTGGGATCACTGCTCTTAATACATGCACTTCAGAGAAGTTCTCAGGAATCTAATTTCTGCTCATCCTGGTCTCAGACTTAATGAAACCCATCTATAGTTTAGATTATTTCCCAAAAGTACATTGTCGTTTGTCTAACATAGCTAGGTAAAAATTAAAATTGGCAAATTGATGATTAATTGGTCCTTGTTTTTTTTTCTCTTCCTAAAGTCTGCCAAACTAATAGAAATTGATTTTAGATGACTCCAATTTTAGCATAATTGGCATTATTTATGCTTGTTCGCAAAGTCTTCTACAGCCCTGTCAAACCAGCTTCTTTGCATCTACTCAGCCTGGTCCCATTTCAGAGTTGCTTAGAACTGTTCTCATAGAACCCACCCTCCCCAGTTACTTTATTTTCTCCCCCTGCCCACCATGGATCAATCACAGAGACAACTGATTTTCCTGTGTCCTGTTTGAATCAGAAAGTGCTGATATCTTGAGGGGTGGACGAAATATGAGTGAGCACGAAATCCCACAAAATATGAAGCAGCCAGGCCAATCTCCAGGTTTAACGATTAAAGTTGTGTGTACATACACATATGTATGTGTAAGTATATACTTTTGTTTATCCACCCGAACTTGCATAACATTGACAGTGGTAAGAAATTTTAATGTAATGTAGGAACACAAGCTGAATGAGAAATCATCTTAATACTCTGGATAAATGAAGAGGAGACCCCAGACCTAAATGTCTAGGAGTAAATAACTAATCATGAAATTCAAAACTCTTCTGAGCTAGAGTCCTATGCTTGCCAGAAAATAATCATTTTTCTCTCTTATTGGAAATAAGATCCTAAATTCCTTTGACTGAAAGGAAGTTACGAGACAAGATGCAATTTTCTCTTTCTTTTCTGACAACTCTGTCATCCAAAGGATCACAGCCATGTCAGGGTGTCTGTCTTGGAAAGAAAAAAAAAAAAAGGAGAGAGAGAGTGAGCTAGTGAGCGAAACGCTGCAGCCCATGGCCATCTTTGCATCAAAATTTTCCAGACCTCTATTTTTGATTGTGATCCCACTGATCTGAGTTTGAAATGCAAGCACAGTGAAGCCCCTAAGCCTTCAATCGTGTGAAATTTTCAAAAGATCTCTAGAAGCAATCTCAGGCTGCCTGACCCCTGACAGGCGCCGATCTCTTTATTCCTCTCTCTGCCAGCACTTCATTTGTTGGAATATCTTTCAGATTTGCACCTCCAGATGACAAACCTGAGTGTTTATTATGTGTACATGAATCGGAAATCTTCAAGCCTGCACAAAAGCACCATCTTAAACATAACATTTAATTTCCCAGCCTAAGTGCCTGCTTCTTTATTTGCTTTTCAATAGCTTAAATATTTTGTCCAGGTCTCCCCATATGTCACTTTGATATTTAGATGATTCTCTCTTTTAATCATCATTTCCCCCTTGAAAAAATCCCCTGTTGCCTGCCTCTGCAGGGCTCACACTGCAATGTCACTGCGCGGCGGGCAGCGAGGCCGCCGAGCTGGACGCAGAGCCGATCCGAATGCGGGGTGTTCCTCTCCAGGCAGGGTGGGGGCCCGTGGTGTTACAGAGAAACGCTTGCTTTTTAGCCGGTGGCCAGGGCTGGGTCGGGACCCGTGACCACCCTCCCATCTCATTCCACCTCTCCTCCTTCAAGCCCTTTTTAATTCCTTCTATTATTAAAAAAAAAAGAAAAGAAAAGAAAAGAAAGAAAAACCCTCAGGTGACTTGGAAAGGTGCTGCTTTAGCTGCTGGAAGTCGGCCCCCGAGCTGACGTCTCTGAGCTTGGACGCTGCGTTTAGACATCTTACCCAAATCATCCGGGCACCCCTTCCTGCCCCGGCATCCCCTCCCACCAGCCTTTCGGTGGGCCCCTAAATCCTGGGGGCTTGAGGGCACTAGAGGCAAAGGGAATGTGGGGGAGGGCTTCTTGGGAGAGGACTGGTTTATTAAAATGCCTTCTGTCAACTAATTCTGCGGAAAAGATTTGGGGGTGGGGACTTTGCCCACCTCTCCCCCAATCTCAGCCCCAGACTGAGCTTTAGATCCCAGCCAGTCGCCCAGGTGGACTGAGATGAGACAGAGACGCACACCACCCTGCATGAGCGGGAGGTGAATCGCCACCCACAAGCCCAGTCCCAGGTCGGGGAGGTGGTGTGCTGAAGCCTGAACGACCCTCCCTCTGTGTTTGGATGGGCCGTGTTGCTATGATTAACTTATTAAACCCCCTCGTAATTATTTTAATTTGACTCGAAAAAATACTTTGGGCGGCGTTGCGATGTGTTTGTATTTATCCATCCCCCCCATAAAACCTGTGTTAAAACAAATGTTACTTTTCTCTCTCTGTACATAGACCCTCCCTTTTTGAAATAGACCGCAGGGACTGCCATTAGATCGAATGGCACGTCTTTATGGTAAGTGTTTTGCATAATTACATACCAAAGCCAGAACAGTCACCTCCACATTTTATGGGTCACAAACCATCAACAATTGCCACATTATTGTCCACGAAACCTTAGTCCCTTCATTGATGGAGGGACTCCACTGCTAATCTAGAACGGGAAAGGATGGAAATTTCTTCTAATAAGAACCTGAGATTATGTCCCCACTGACAACGTGTTTACATATAGTTATAAAGTTCAGAGGACCGACGGGGAGAGGAGAGGAAACCGGACTAGGCCTGATTAAGAGCGGCACATCGGTCTAATATAGATAGAGCATCAAAAGGAGTGGCTGAATGCCTCTCCCCTTTTCAGATCGGACCCCTTCATACCTTTGTCATGCAGTAATTAAGATATTCTTATTTAGACAGACAGCTTCTCTAGTAACTGAATAATATTAGCTCTTTTGATGTCAAACTTTTGACAGTTATCACACCAGCACTGGGCAATTTAGCACAAATGCCCTCCTTTAAAAAAAAAAAGATAGAAAACCCCCATCGGCTTTGAAGAAATCTAATAAGTGTGATCCTTATCACCAAATGATCTAAATCGCCGCCGACTGGCCGCCCAGCTATAAATTACATTTGGTGTTACATAATGAAGCTGAATTTGGGTTTTAGCTCATTGAAGCAGTATTGGTGAGAACTGGGGGGGGGCAAAATTCCTGCGTCCCCGTTCCCGACCCCCAGAGCCTCTGTCCACTGTGGAGGGAAAACTTCACAAAATCTGTGGGGTCAGGGCAGGGATGGAGGATCCAGCCGAGGTACGGGCAGGTGCAGGCGCAGACCTCAGCGCCCTCGTCCCAGCTCCGGAGAGCCTGGCAGGACTAGGCATCTACTCCCGGGATGACACTTCGCCGTGGCTTTCAGAGCTTGGTCGCCAAATTTGGGATTTGCCAGATGGCAGGATTATCTTCGCGTCTGTTATATTATGTGTGTGTGTGTCGGGTTGGGGGAGAGGATGGAGAGCGAAGGCAGGGAAGTCCAGAGACCGCTCTGGTTCCTTTAAAATACACGCACGTTCCCTCTTTGCCCACTCGGGCTATCGCCGCCCGGCCCCTTACTGATGGTCTTGGCATCTCCCAGCCGCCCCGCGGCAGGCAGCAGGCAGAGACCCCGCCACCCCTGCCCGCATCTCCAGACCCGGGCCCCGTTGCCCAGATGCGAGTAGCTGGGGGTGGGGGTGGATGAGAGGGCTTCTCTCTGAGGAGAAATAGAGGGGCAGCAGAGTTGGAAGTGAAGGGGGCAGAGAGGGCAGGTTGAGAGGGCTGAGACTGTGATGGTGACACCTGGAAGGCATTGTCCTTGCGAGCGACACCTGTCAATCTCCGCTCTGGGGTCCCGGGGCCGGGGGCGGGGAGGCCGCGGGTCTCCGCGGTGATGTCATCGCAGAGTCCCTTCCGGGCGGAGGGCGGGGAGGACTGGGGGGGGAGGGGGGACCAGAGTCAGGCGGACTGGGAGAAGGGTAGGGGAGGAAAAGAGAGAAAATAAACAGTAATTGCTCTCACTCGCCGCGTCCTCTGCTCTGGATTTACATAGAAATCAATAATCCAACTTTACTGTTATTTCTAATCTTGAATGACCCGTCTAGCCTTTTCATTGGGCGAGAAGGAACAGGTTTACAACATCCTATCCCACACCATCCTCCAACCCTGGGAGAATCCCGTTATTCCAAAAGCCTTGAGGTGACTGACCCTCCTTCCAGACCCAGCTCCCTCTTTTCCTGGCGGCAGTTCCAAGCCGGAGGCTTCAGGCTTAAGGAGGAAACATTCGGGGATGAGTTGTGAAAATCCTGTGATATTGAAGGGGGTGAGGGGAGAGTTAATTAACGCGGGGCTGGCTCAGCGAAAGGGAGAGGGGGAGTCGGCGTGGGTGGGCGGGCCGGGTCGAACATCGGGGTGCGCTCAGTGCTGGGGGCCGGTGATCTGGAGGCCCAGCTTGGAGGCCTTGGCTGGGGGTGGGGGGCGGAGGGAGTGACCTGCGGTGGCCTCCGCGGGGGCTGCTGACGTGCCCCAAGGACTCTCCTGTTGGTCCGCGGGAAATTCTGATCTCCCACCTACTGAGCTCCCACCCCACCCCACCGAGCGCTACTGGACTCTCCCTCTTCCTATTCTTTTCGGCCTGAGCTAATTAGCAGCCTGCCAGCAGCCTGATTTATGGAAACGCTCGGGCGGGCGGAGACGCGCTGCTCGCCGCGTCCGGCTGCCTCGGGGCGGAGTGGAGGAGGAGTCTCCACCTGCCCCCTCCGACGAGTTTCCCTCCGCCCGGCCGGAAACTGGAAGTTGTCGTCCCCGCTCTCCACCCTCCACCCCGGCGGGTCCGGACGCGCCCTGCGCCCCTCATGCCCCAGCCTGGGACACTGGGAACCCTGGCGCCAGCGGGGCGGGCGGAGGGTGGTGGCCGCGCAGTCGACGGCGGAGTCCCAGCCGCCGGGTTCCAGCCCGGCTGACCCGGAGGGCGGGCTGGGCGCGGGAAGTGCGGGAGCCCTGTGCGCCCGGGTGGGGCGCCTCCTTCCCCGCGTCGCGGTCTGTAGAGAAGGGAAATCGACCCGAAGGGGGAGAGGACGCTGCACGAGGTCGGCAGCAGGTCCCCAGGCCGCGAGGTGGCGTCGCAGGCCACGGTGGGCCGAGCGGAGCCACCAGCCCAACTTGCCCCCACGTCGCTAGTGACTGTCCCCGGGGGGGGTGTGGTCCTCTTCACTCTCTCTCCCCATCACTTTCTCCTGGGTCTCATCCTCAGTCCTCTGAGTCACAGCCTCCAGCCTAAAGTCAGAATTTCGAGCAGGGCTAAGGCGGGGGCAACAGAACGTCTCTAAGAGCCAAGCGGCCTGGCACTTGCCCCCAAACTCGGGCGCTGTGTCCTCACTTTCCTTGGGTTGCGCTCGGTGGTCCCAAGACAGAGGAAAAGAGAGGTACTTCCTCTCTTCTCAGTTGACCCAAGAAGTGAGGATGGAGAGGGAAAGGGGTGGAGGGCTCACGGGATAAAGTGCATAGGACCTGTTGCTGGTGCTCCAGCAGAGCGGCGCCTCTCCCGGGAGGATATCGGATGCCCGACTTCTCCAAGAAGCGACGTCGGAGAGGGGCAAAGGAAAAGGGGGGAAAGCTCTGTGCCCTCCTCGCCTGGGAGAAGTGTTGGAGGAAAGAGATCCTAGCCGACCCAGAGGGCCAGAAGCTCCGGGCATGCTCCTTCAGACTTGGGGTGGGATGGGGACCTGGGGGTGAAGTCACTGGGAAGGGGACTGTCCCCCCAAGCCTGGCTTTGACTAAAGTTGCAGTTGTGGAGAATTTAAGATCTCCAAGAAATTGTGTCAAGTTTATTTTAAAACACCCCACCAGTTCACCTTCCTTAGAAGCCATATCTGAACCCCTGGACTGGGGCAGGTGGAGAACTAAGATCGTTCTCCCTATCAAAAGACCTCTGGATGCCTGTCCCGGTCCCTTTCTTTTCCGGGTTCCCTTGTAGATAAGGCCATTTGATGTCACTGAGAACCCAAAGCACCTCCCTCCCCTCCCTCCCTACCCCACCCCCAGGATCCCTGGGCCCCTGGGAAATTTAGTTTCCTGCTCTTCTTCCTCACCTTCCTCCCTGTCTCTGCCGCCATTCCCAAAGGGTTAGTTAAGGCAGGCCGGGGGTCGGGGGTCAGGCAGGCCCCGGTCTTTCTCCGCTCGGCTGGAGGAAGTTGGCACCCTCAGCTGGGCGGGGAGCTGGGCTAAGCGCCCATCTATATCATGGCATTTACTGTGGGTGGTGGCCCCTCTGAAATTCCAGTTGTGCTGAGGGCTGGGGTCACCTCCCCAAGACACACTGCGGTGGCCCAAATCTGCCCAAGTCCAAGCGGAAGTGGAGACCCACCCCTGCCAACATGTCACCTTCAGGCAGCGCAAGTCCCAGGACCTCTCAGTCACCCAAGGGCCAAGCTCCGATCTCAGAGCCTTGCGGGGCCGCCGCTCCCAGGGCAATCACAGGCAGATTTCAGGGTCTGCAGCCCTCAGAGCGAATGCTGGTGGTTAGGCACCCAATATTCTTCATTCGTCTTTTTCAAAGTTGATTTATAGCAATCGACAGGTTAAAGCCTCATCTGACTTCATTACTTTTAAAAGCTGTCTATTTCACAACTGTCACTTTTCATCGCTTAACTCAAATAAATACTTGAAGAAATGAATTGGAAGAGACTTTTAGATCATGTTTATAATCCTTGGTCGCCACGTTAACATTCCTCATGACCTGACCCTCTGAGTTTCTGCAGACTCCTAATGCTGAAATTTCCTGCGTTTATACCAGGAAACTTCAAGGACGGTGAGGTGGCCAAAAGTACGGACTAAAAGAAGTGCAGCTGGTGACAAGTCAGCGACCGGGTGCAGCCTTGGGAAAGCTTCCCGGTGGCGGCCAGGGCCCAGGCCGGGCACCCAAAGCCGCCGGGTAAGGGAGCAGCTCTAGGGGCAGGGCCCTCCAGTGGATCGAACTGTTGAAAAGAGGGCCCAGCCTAAATGGCTGCGCGTGTTGCCCGGGTCCCAGGGATCCGGGCGCAGAGCTACGTATGAGGAAGTTCATGCAGGATGGAAATGCTGTTCATCGTGGCTATTTATTAGTATTATTATTTCTAGCATTGTTTCCAAACTGGTCGTAACGGGCCCAACAACCGCAAGTTGAGAGTGGCAGGGTGAAAGGCATTTCCTCCCGGTAGTCTTTGACTTAGAGCTTGTGAGATACCCACGGAAGGCAATTGTGAAAACGAAATCGCATGTATGGAAGTATAGTTCAATAAATCGAAATAGTTTCTTCTTCAATTTCGCTGCCATTTGCCCAATGCTGGATCTTCCAGGGCTGGTGTTAATCTCTCTCTCTCTCTTCCTCTCTCTCACCCACCCACCCACAAGGAACCAGCTCTCAGAAGTAGGTTAAAAAAAGAAGAAAGAAAGAAAATAAAGAAAACCGGGAGGGGAGGGGGACGAAAGGGAAAAATGTAAAGAACGGGAAGGAAAGGAAAGGAAAAAGAAAAACCTATCAAACTGGAAAATTACCTAGTTTGGGGACAAACCAATAACGAACGCATTAGATTTTCTTTCCTTTATTTTATCTTAATTAAAAAAAAAAAAAAAGGAGAAAAAGAAGAAGCGAAGTCTCCCGAGCCCGGGGAGAAGGAGCTGGGCGACTCCCTCGGTATGTTTGGATTCGGCCTTCCACGACTGGACCGAGGCTGACCCCGCGCGCGGTCCCCGGGCCTTGCGGGCCCCGCACCCTCGCACCGGCCCCGCCCGGGTCCCACCGCGAATACGGACTTCAGAGATTCCCCGGAGCCAAGGCGTCCGGAATGTGCCCCGGCCTGGGTCCCGCCGCGTTCCCTGCCGCCGCCAGCTTCCCCGTCGTGGCCTCGGGCCTTCGCCCACCCCGAGGACAGGTCGGCCTAGCGGGTCTGAGCGCTCCCCGACTTTTGACGCCGAGGCGAAAGGAAGCCGGCCTGAACGATGCTCGGTGGCCGCCGCCTCACTGCGGGAACGCGGCCGCGGCGCTCGGCGCCGGACAGCCCGGCGCGCTGCCGTACCCTGGAGCGCCACCTCGCTGCGGAAACTGGAATTACGCGGCCATGCCGCCCAGCCTCCTGCCTAACTTGACCGTCACCGGAGTTTTTCCTTCATCTAAACCTTAAGAGAAGCCGAAACGCGCAGGCCTTCTTCCCACCAATTAAAACCCGTGATCTGTGACCGACATATCCCGAAATGTCTGCACTGGGATAAAGGGCAAATAACAGGAGAAAGAGGAACAAATATATAGGTACAATATCTCCAAGTCTAAATTGTGATGCTGCTTTCATAAAAAAGATAAAATAAATGAGCGATGTCCTCTCGGAGGCCACGGGTTGCCACGGGTTCGGGCCGCCGTGTGTTTCGGGCCACTCAGCTGTGGCCAATGCAGATATCTCCCATGAGGCGGGTGCTTATGAAGTCATCCCTTCCCAATTACGAGTTCCACCGAAATCCACTCATTCTGATCAGACGGACATCAGAGGGGCTGCGCCATGCCAGTCGCCAGCCTACTGGGACTTGTTCCCTGCAGCCCTTGGCTCTGCTGACAAAATAACCACAAAATGCAGCCCCTAACTTGTACACCTGTGGGCCAGTGAAAACAGGAACGGCAAGAGTTACAAATCACACAGCATTTCTCTCTAAGGTGCAAGTTTGACCCTAGTTTATCCAGTTGGTAACTTAGGAGTTTTGCCCTACTCTTAAGCCCACAAGACTAAAAATATACAGAAATTTTAACTCATATGTGAATTTGTTCAATTTGTTTTCAAAGTGCACTGCCCCAGAGATCGGGTTATAAGTGAAATATTTCCACAAACAAAAAAGATTTTTCCTGTTAAAAATAGAGTGTATACCTTATGTTGATAAGATTTGTGTGTTTTCTTTGTTTTCGGGCAGGTACAGAAACTTTTTCTAATTTAGTTTTGACTGCAAGTTTGTTTTTGTTGAAAGAAACTCGGTGGATCCCATATGGAATGATGGCTGAACTGGGAACTATGGGGGGGGGTGCACGTGGTGGTGTGTAAGCCCCTGCATTTCCCTGCCTGAGCAAACCCAACATAGAGACCATTTCTCTGAAACTCTGCCCTCCCTGAGTTGGCAGGGTGAGTTCCCAAAGGGCCAGCAGGCAAAGGACGCAGTACTCCTCACTGAAGGTTAGGAGGCTCTCAGAGAGCCCTTGCTCAGAAATTATAGGGCTGCGCCAGGAAAACAGCCAGGTTGGCTTGCTGGGTGGTTTGTCCCTCCTCCATCAGGCTAGGAAACATTCCTGAGATACCGTACAGGAAAGAGGCCCCAATTTCTTAGCAGGATTTGAATAACGATTCCTCACCCTAGACAGTTGAGAAGGGGTGGCCCAGCCCCTGGGAGTCCTGGGGCTTTCTCGCCCAAAGGGATGCTGTGCTGGGGGCGAAGGGAGTTGCTGAGACATCCTGGGAACTAAGAGGCAATTCCTGAGAGGGTCCAGGGGTCCACTGAGGGACAGCCATGGGGACCAGGGACAAAACCAGAGAAGAGGAAAGCAGAGAAAATAATATGCTTGAATCGATGTGCCTCTAGTTTTGAGCAGCCTAAATTGGAAAGATTTTTCTTCTCTCTCTCTCTTTCTCCCTCCCTCCTTCTCTTCCCTCCCTTCATTTCTCTCTCCTCCACCCCCTCCGCGTCTCACATTAAGATTTTCTGGGGTTTGTTTTTTCCACCGAATAATGCCTGGAGATGAAAAATGATTTTTATTGCTATTACACTTCCTACCGCAAGATGCAGTGCAAGGCGACAGAGTTTGTATTACAACTATGTCACAATGTTTCACTGATGCAAAACATGTAGCCAGAGGGTGTTGCTAATGACTCCTGGATTAGAGCAAGATTGAGACTGGGAGAAGGAGAAAGAGAGAGAGAGAGAGAGAACGAGAGAGAGAGAGAGAGAGAGAGAGAGAGAGAGAGAGAGAGAGAGAGAGGAGAAGAGAGAGGAATTTCATTAGAAGAAGGGGGGGCACCGTATAATCAAGTCTAATAATCTAATCAGAATATTTTCAGATTTCAAGGTTCTTTCCACGCTTGAGAGTATGAGCTAGAGAGAAAGCAGTATCCTCTTAAACACCACAAAGGTTGCTTTTTTTTTTTTGCATGTTAATATCTATTCATTATGTTTACAGTCAGTTAAGTGAAGAACTCTCCTTTTGGAAAGAATCTAACTTCGGAAAACGCTTCATATCAGATTAAAGGCTTTTCCAGGAGCCGCCCCGCTTGGAGGGAGGTGGGGACCCGGTAATCACCCCGGGGTGTGCGGAGCGCCACGCGGCCTGCAGAGGGTCACCGCCCCCGCCCGCGGTCGTGCACACACTTGCACACCTGCCTGGGAAAGCCTGCTGGGGCTCAGGGTACCAGCCGGGGCCGCCCAGGCCCAGCCTGGGCCCGGGGCTCGGCCTCCGCTCGGTCTTGGCGAAAAGGTCCCTCCGGGCTCCGAACTCCCCGGCGCCCTCCCGCGGGACCAGCTCTACTTAGGGAAGCGGGAGGTTTCGCGGTTCCTACCGTGGCCCGGGCCGGTCCCACCGCCCTGCAGTCCGCTTCTGCCCCCGGGGCACAGCGAGAAGGGCATCCCCTCAGGGCCGCGGCACTTTGAACCCGGGAGCCTTGGGCTCCCGGCCCGCCGCGCGGAGCTCGCTCGGGGCCCGGCTGCGGCGCGGAGTGTGGGTGGCGGGTGGGGTGGAAGGGGAGTGGGGGAGGCGGAGGGGGGGACGGGGCGGGGGCGGGAGCCGGGCGTTAAGCCTGGAAGCTTGGCTGTTTACCCAAACGATTTCCCTTTCAGGCCCGAGACACCAATGAGACAAGATCAAGCTCCCCTCTTCGCTGTGTGCGCGTGTGTGTGTGTGTCGCCTCCTCCAAGCGGGGCTTTGTGAATGGGGGCTCCGGGACGCCGGCTGGGAGGGATCAGAGGCCCACCCGGGCGCCAGCGCCTCCTCTCGGGGGCTGGGAGAAGCCAGGCGGAGGGCGCGGGGTCTGAGCGCACCGAAGGGCGCCCCAGACACACAGTGGTCCCGATCGAGGGAAGCGAGCGACAGGGACACAGGCCGCTGAGAGCTAAGGGCTGCATCCCCAAAAGCCGAGCCGGGAGACGCCTGGTCCTGTGTGGGAGGGGGAGGGGGGAGAGAATAATATGAATCACATCCTCCTTCCAGTCCCTTAATTTCCGATCCTTCCAAAGCTTAAATCAGCTCCTTGGGCCCCTGATTTCTTCCCGACTCCCTCGCTCGAGATCTATTAGCTGTAAATTAGGCCAAGGTTTTGGTGATTACAGTACAACGCAGGCCGCGTAACACGCGCCGCTGGGCCTGCGCCTGGGTCCCTCCTCGCTCCGAAACACAATTAGAAAGCAAGAGGGGATGGATGGTCTGTATTGGCAAGACATTTGTCCTTTTCAAAGGGGTCCACATCCAAGAATATCTATCAGCCTAAGGGGAGTGGGGAGGAGGAAAGGGACGATGATGGGGCCAAAGTCCCAGCCCCAGCGCTGCAGGTGATCGCCGTCCTGGGCGTGGCTCCTGCTGAGGCTTCAGGGGCTGTCTGGGACCGAAACGTCGTTTGCAAAACAATAATGACAATATTAGGAGTATTACTGATAATAAGAAGAATCTGGAAGGCGGGGTGATATTTATTTGAGGTCGTAAGATAAAATCCGGCCTCAAGGCGTCCTGTGTATATTTAGTGGCCTGTCTCTGACAACTTATTCCCCTCGGCCTAGGCCGATTAAAGGCTTACCCAAGAACTTGTTTCTGGAAGAAAAAGGTGTCATTCCGATGCTTCTGACCCAGCTACTATTGCTCCCCCTGTCTCGGCCTGCCCCTGCTCCTCCCAAACCCCACACTGAAGTGTCTTTTATTTTTTCTTGTTTGCTTTTAAAAAACAACCCCCCCCCCTTTCCCAGGAAGTTCTTATTTAACAGAAATTCCCTTCCCTTGGCGCTGACCGGGGCAGGGCGCATTAGAAACCTGCTGACACTTGCTTCAGGCCTCAGTGTCTTCCATTCACGGTGGTCCAGGCCTGAACAAACACGCTGTGGGAGGAAGGGCAGGGGCCTCGGGTTTTCTCCCCGTATGTTAGGGGTGGAGGGCTGTGCCTTTGGGGCTTAGAGGGGGCAGAAGCGGCTGGTGGACACCTAGGCACGAGTTGGGAGCTTGGAGACCGCAGCTATGCTGTGGTTGATCTGGGATCAACGTGTAGGAGAGAGGAGATGCTCAGGGAGGAAACCGGACGAGCCTCATAATAATAAGAAACACAGCTAACATTTATTGAGTGCTTACTATGTACCAGACATCGTGTCCATCCCCCCAGGGAGGCCTACCCTTGGCCGAGGATACACCATCGTGGCCAAGGGTAGGCCTCAGAGCAGGGAAGCCGGGAGGGAGCAGGCAGGTAGCCAGGTAGGTGGGATCCCATGGCTGAGGATAGAGGTTTCTGCCCCGCAATGCGTTTTCTGCCCGGTGAGGAGGGGGCGCTGCGGGCAGCCAGGAGCCGGGTCATGGCATCCTCCTTCCCTGTCTGTGGTCTTCTTCCCACATCCGGCCTGCCCCGCGTGGCCACGCACAGTGTGGGCCCCAAATCTCTGGCCGGGGAAAAGGAAGACCAACAGTTTCAGTGATGTGCTCATTTCTTCCCGCTGGAACTCTGGAGGCAAGTCGACTGGGCCGTGAGGACTGCGAAGGCCAGGCGAGGGTCTGGGCGAGTGCAGAGCGCGCCGAGACCAGGCCCACAGACAAGCCCGAGGCCCCGTGTTCCGCGCCTCCTCCTCCCGCCCAGGCCCAGGGCGCGGCGGCGCTGCTCCAGGCGAGGTGCGCCTCCTTCGCGGGGCCGGGGACACTGCACCGGCTCCGGGGCCTCCGCAGCCCTCGCGGCCCGGTGCGGGCCCCAGGGCAGGAGCGGGGCGCTGGCCGTGCCGCCCCCTGGCCGCGCTCGGGCTGCTCTCCACGCCCCACCCCGCAGGGGTGCTCCAGCCTCCGCTCCGAGGCCTCTCCGGGAACCGGACTTTGGCGCCATGCATGGCCTCTCCCTCCCATCCCCCTAAAACAGGGGCTGAGACTCGCCGATGACCCCGTGCCGTGCCCCGCGAGGGTGGAAAAAAGCAGGCGCTGCTCTCTGTCTGGAGACAAAAGGCCTCCGCGCTCAGGCTCCTCCGGGCTCAGCCGCTGTGCGTTTCGCACCCGCCTCCACCTATGCAGAGCATACGGGAGCAGGTGGAAGTGTCGTGGTAGGGGTGGCTCGTAGTAGAGAGCCTTGATTGATCCCAGAAATTGAACACCTCCGAGTCCAAGGGCATAGCCACGACCCGGGTATCTGCCCTAGCCCGCCCCGCCAGCCCCCATCCAGCCATCCTCCTATAAAGGGGCTCCCTCGTCGCTGTTTTTTTTGCTTCTGGTCTCATTGCAAATCACCTGGCAGCTCGGAAATGCTCGCTCCTGATATCGACCTGCAGAGGTTATTTCTTTCCCTAAAAACGACTCTGGCTTTCCTTCTTCTACTACGTGCCCGAAGGAGAATTCACTGGTTTTCACATTAAGAAAAAAAAAAAAAAAACTTAAAACTCTCCCTGGGTGAGAGAAGTGGTGGGCCGCGCGGAGTTTCCTGTCTCCGCACGCTGACTCCCCGCCGCACCTGGAAAGCTAGTCCTGCGAAGAAGAAATAGCCTTATCCTGCAGTCTATCATTTCGGTATTACAAATAACAACCGTGGAGCAAGAAATACCCCCGGCCTAAGAATATTGACAGATGATAGTAGCGATATTCACAATCGATCCTTTAATAGGCAGACGTCATAAATCATGTTCAATTCCTTGACAGCACAGTACTTCACTTAATAATATAATTAAGATTAAAACTCCAGAGGTATTGGAGGCAGCAGGTATTGATAGCTTCAAAAATTGCATTCTGGATATGATGGTGGAAGGGAAAAAGACCTTTGGAAAATATAAACCCCCTTCCCCAAAGGTGGGGTTTTCAGGGTGCTCCTGTCTCGGGAGCCCTTTTGACCTTTTCTGCCCCCCACTCCCAACATACACCTTTTTTCCCCATCAGTAATTCCCATCTCTGATTAGGTGAGCTAGGAGTAGACCGCCTCTTTCTTAGAAATGGTATGGAGGAGAATAAGGGGAAATAGGTCTTAGCTTGGGTGAATGTCCCGGGTTTAGGCATCCTTTAAAAATCCATTCCTTCAGTCTTGAATCTGGAGGGAAAAAAATGTTTAGGAGACCTTGGAAATGAAGTTTTTTGGTTCTTTCAATACAATTAATTTCCCCAAAAATGTTTTCAAAATTACATATAAATCACTGAACATACGCAGGTACCCCATCCACTCAATTTCTGCAGTTTAACTACCCGTGAGCCTTTCCAGCACTGCTTTGCAGGCAGAATCATGGACCTCAGGATGAAAATCAACACTTCACTTGAAAAGTAAAACCAGAGGGACAGGGTCCTGTGCAGGGGTGATGATCTGCTCAGTGCTTCATGAGTAGAGCTGATTGTAAGTGCCGCTAAAATTATTTCAAAGAACGGAATATTAATCAAATCAATCAGAGCTGACAAATGAGAAATATTTGAAAGTCAGGGGTAATTTACAACTTTGTTATTAGTTAAGAATCGCCTGCCTTGTAACAGTAATTAATAACACTTAGAGAGGAACGATTTGGAAATCCCCCTCCCATGCTTTTTATTTTCCTCTGTCTCTTGAGGAAGGAAAGAAAGGAAGCAAATGAGTGATCAGTAGAAACAGGAAAAACACTGAGTCGTTTGTGGGGAGAACAAAACTGGAAAATATAAAAGAAAGGAAAAAAATTAGCCTCATGGGAGGCCATCAGGAAATAAAGAAAATATAGGAGGAGGGGTAGTAAATCAGAAAATGAATTCTGTAACCATACCCCATGAGCAGGCTGGCTAAAGGTTGAATTTCAAATGGCCCGGAAACCCCATCAAAATGAACAGTGTTGCTAAAAAATCTTGAAAGTAGCTCAGCTCTGAATCAAGGCAGAGCTCAGGGCATTGTCTGTTTTGTTGTTGTTAACAATGTATTTCTTTATAGCCCAGGAGCAGACGTGTGCAGGCTCTTTCCCAAATTCCATCCCTGGAGACCAGACTGGCTTTCATGTTTCTGGTGTTAACTCTCGTCTTGGTCACAGACAATCCCCTCCCCCCAGCCTTACACTGATTATTAGATTGTCTCAGCCCCACCTAAACAACACACCAAAATAATGACGTTGAAAAACTATAAATCATTTCAGCATCTGAGCTTGGAAAACCACTTCAGTCAACAGGCTTGCTGTGAAAAGGTAAAGAAATCCCCAAGCTCCTGCAAACTGAGGAAAAGCTGCTACTTCCTCGAACTTTTATTTGTTAGATGGGGGAATTTTTTAGATTAGTTAAAAAAGGATGGAGGGGAAAAATAACTTTGGCAAACTTTATCTGGTCTTTATTATAAGCCTCAGTCTTGTATCATTGAGCTCAGGCTGGGTCTACACAACGTGGCTAGAGATTGAGATTTATTGGTCTCTAAATGAAAAGATTCATTTGATATAAGTAAGAGGTTAACTCAAAGTTCCTATACTGTGACTAGCTTCGGAAAACGCCTCTGTCAAGTCAGCACAAAAGCAGTTTAAAAAAATCTTAAAAACACACACAGATATAGACACACAAACACACTCGCCCCACTTAAGCTGCAAATGCAATTCTCTTTTCTTTGTTGTTTCTTCTGTCATTACAAACCTCCAGCTTCACTTTAGGTGGCTGGGATGGTTGGCTCCCCCAACGCACATGCAGCTGAACTTTGCCATTTTGTATCTTTTGCTTTTACTAGCAGTGAATGAAAGGATAAGGGGGGGGGGAGAGAACGTAAAATAGGAGAAGTGAACTAATTCAAATAAAGCAGAATATTTTGTAAATGAAGTGCATGGAGGGGAGAGAGAGAGAGAGAGAGAGAGAGGTGGATGGAGGAAACAGGCTCTAGAATAAAAATAGACAAACTGAAAATTGATGAAATGGGTTTTCAGTGATTAAAGTCTATAAACCCAGTAGGAACCTGGCAGAATGTAAGGTTGTGAAGAAGGGTCCAGGAGAGAGAATATACCAGAATATACCAGAGACTTTGAGAGGGGAGCAGGGAGGTGACACAGCAAGGAACAGAGATCCTGGGCTAGAAGCAAACTATGGACATGCTAATGAGGAAAAATTAACCTTCGGGTTGGGTCTGTGACATGGGCCCTCCGCTGAATGCCTGACCCAGGGGCTGCAAGCCGCTTCACTCTGCACCAGCGAAATGAGATAATCGCCCTGAAACTCACCAGCCTTGGTGCTCTGAAACACTGTTGTGGAGAGTGCAGAGTAGCTAGCAGCTCTTCCAAAGAAAAGGAAAACAGATGAGAAGCAACCAGAACCACAACCAGGCACAGAGAGCAAACCCATAGACGCTGAGTGCATTTGCTTAACTCCCAAGCCCCTCCAGGCTGGCACATTAAAGAAAGGAGCAGGGCCTGCAAAATAAAAAAAATATCTTCATCTCTCTTGCTCCAGTCTGTCACCAAATGCCCCGGATAACTGGGCGTTGGTGAGGCAACACAAGGGATAAATGGATTTTATCTCCAGGAACGTGGTCACTGGGCCAGGGGATTATTGCTTAGGCAAAGAAAATATATGTGGTGGCCGGGGGTGGGGGCGGATAAAGAACAGAGAGAGGTTGAAGAGGACAGACACAAAAACAAACAAGCAAAAAAGAAATTTGAAGGGACATTTTTAAAGTGGAGTGGCTATGGTTACACATCACAGACACTGAGACATTAAAACACACACACACACACACACACACACACAGATTTTATTAAACAAACAAGCCAACAACCAAACGCACATCAAAAACACATTGGCCCCTGCTGTCATAGGGTAAGGTGATTTGAAATAATTGTGGGGTTCTGGTAGGGACCCTTCTGGCCTTTGTTGCAGTTCTCTCTCTCTCTCTCTCTCTCTCTCTCTCTCTCTCAGGGTTTTCCAGAAACCCTGAAGTCCCGGATGGAGAAGGGGCCTCCCAGAAGCTGCACAGGGAGGACTCCCTGTTGGAGGCAAAGGGGTCATGTTTCCAAGTAGAGACATCAACAAACCACAATCTTAGTGACAGTGACAGCGCAAAATTATGTTTAATGTTGCAAGGGGGAAAGGGGAAATATAAAATTAGCAGAGAAAATGTTTCCCAGACCTTCCTTACAATTAGGGCCACAGCATAGGGATGGGCACAAGACGGGGCGGAAACTCGAGGCCCAGACCCTGCAAGGCCACAGCACTGGTGGAGGCAAAGTTCCTCCCTACCCGGGAGTCCTCATTCCCTGGGAAGAAAAGGAAGGCTTCTGGAGAGAGGCTAATGACATTCCGCCCAATCACTTCACTCGGTTCAGAGCCTTTCTTTTGGAGAAGAGGAGGTTCTGGATGTTCTAACCTGGTGAAGATGACAGTTCAATGACTGGCCTGTTCAGTCCCAAAGCCACAGGGTATTAAAATCAGTGATGAAGCTGGTGAAAGGGCAACCCAGCCTGGAAAATGGAGAAGAAAATGGGGGGACAGATATGAGACCTCAGACCCCTCCCCCTCATTTTGAAAACCTGTTGTCTATAGGGAGAAGATGCTGAGGGAAAGTAAGAATTCTCTAAGAAATTAGCAGGCCCCTCTTTGGAACTTGCTAGCAGCCCTGCCTCAGTGGCCCGGTACAGGCAAGCTGGACCCCACCGCTTTCTCGTGACGCTCTGTCTCCATAGGCGCCCCCACCCCCACCAGCCCCTGCTCGGGCCAAGGACAGGCAGACTGCCACCAGGCAGTCAAGGGGATTGGCCCAGAGAGAGTCAGGGAGGTGGGAACGGTGACATTTCCAAGGAGGAAGCAGTTTCTGTTCAATGCAGATTATTTCCTAAACTGCTTATTGAAAGAGACAGAGATGAGAGAAAGCTGGGGTGGGGTGGGGGTGGAGAATGAATCCCTGATTCTCGTCCTGTTGTGGTTATAAAGAATTTAATTTTGCCTTTGTCTGGAAACCACTGTATTACTGTGGTTATTAAACAACCTGGCTTCCCTTCTTACTGTCAGGCAAGGAGAGGAGGGATGAGAGAGAGGGTGAATGGAAAATTCATTTTCAAATAATACAAATTAAAAGTAAATGTATTTTTAAAAACTAAATCGGGCTGATAAAGGCATGAGATGAGAAAATGCAGTAAGAGAGAGAAATGGGGGAAAAACATAGAAAATAGTCTGATTTTTTAAAAGACTAATCTGTGCAGAATTATCAGGAAAAACAACCCAGGGTGGAAAAAAGCCACTGCCATTTCTTATGTGGTAGCTCCACGACCTTAGGAAAAATGGGGAAGCAGCTCTACGTTGGGGTTGTAGTTTCACACTTTGATTTTAGCAACAAGTATCAAAAGATCTAAACTAATTGACTGTCGAGTTCCTTGGCCCTTCTCCAAAGAGCAATATAGATTTAATTGTATGTTGTTTAAAACTCCATTTCTCGAACAGTGTGAAACATGTAATAAAAGTCATAAACCGTATCGGAGATTCCCCCCCACACACACACACAAGCATAAATACCCAAATGACAGTTGAAGATCTTAGCTAATACTTTTAATGGTTTTTTTTTTTTTAAAAAAAAAGGCATCTGAGAGGGGTAGCCACATAATAAAATCGTAACTGTTAATCCATTCTAACTCATTCAAAAAGAACCTGCGGTTGCGGGTGGGATGTTTTGCAGGGAAGGGGTCGGGGTGAGGAGACCCCACGTCAGACCTCTGATTTGTTCCAACTTGGTCCAACTAAACTACACTCCCCTAAAGCAAAGCAAGTTGTGGCCTTCCAGAAGACGGAGCTGAAAGTTGCAACCGAACTGCCTGGCCCGAGCCCTCCTCTCGCTCACCCAGGCTGGGAAGCCAGTTGGCGGCTGTGACTCTCCGCAGGCCTCGGCCCGGCTTCCCCGAGGGAGACAGCGGGGCTGGAGGCGGGTAGGAGCGCTCCAAAGCGGCGTGGCCAAGTCCCCCCCTCGGTCCCTCCCTGGTAGCCTCCCCGCCCCCATTGTCCACTGTTATCCCCGACCCCCAGCGGCTGTTCGGGTCTAAAAGCAGCCCCGGCGCTCCGCTTCGCGGCCCGGGGCATCTCTGAGAAAGGAAGCGTCCCAGCCACGCCTGTGATGCGGTGCGGGATCAGCCGCAGCCGCCAAGTTCGCGGCCGCCATCAAGCCGGCGGCTGCGCGCGTTGCTGGCCGTGCCCTGCCGTGGCCACGCGGGCCGACTGCAGGCGGAGATCTGTAAAAAATCCACGTGAGCCACCCCTCCTCCTGCCGCCCGCGGCCCCTGACACCGCTGCATTGAAGCCGGCCCGGAGGTCCCCGAGGTCTCCGAGTGTGACAGTACTCAGCATAGCGGGTAGATGGCACAATTTTCTAACATTTAGAGAGAGGAACCCACGCTGGGAGCAATAAGTCCATTTAAAAGCCCTTTATTTAAAAGGAACAAAGATAACTGACAAGCGAAGTACAGAGACATCTCAATGAAATTTCCAAAGAAGAAAGAAATCAGAGGCCAAAGCAAATGCGAACTGGGCTTGATGGAACAGGCCAGCACTTTCCTCCCCCTCGCAAAGAAAGATAAAAGACAAAAAGAAAGAGGTGGTGGCCACTGGGGTTTGTGTGCATTAATAATCACAGTCCAAACCAAATTCTATAAAATCCACTGCCACAGAAACTTTAAAATGGCCGGTGGGCCCTGCCAGGGCAGGTGGGAGAGAGGCCAGATCTGTTTAGGGGAAGAGACTTGGAAGTTTTGTCCTCTGCCTTGGGGGCTACATCCTAACCTTGGAAAATAGCCGCCTCTAGTTTGGTTTGGCCGGGTCCGGGGAGCCTGGAGAATGTGGGCACTAGAGGCACCCACTCTGGACACACTTGGGGCCCTCGGAGGGCCTGGGGGCCGAGGCCTCTGTCCTCGAGCCGTCTCGCCTAGAATGCTGCCCAGGGATGGGCTGGGGGCCCAGTGAGGATCCCACGACCTAAGATTTGGTCAAAGCCTGAGTGCTCAAGAGCCCACTCTCAGGAACAATTGCTACCCCCTAAAAACCAAGAGGAGCACGAAGGCGCCCACTGATGTGAGTCGGCCACACCAAGACAGCCCACGCTTTGTCGTGTGCTCTAATATTGCTATCACCCACTGCCCATGTCCAAACCTGCAAGCCAGGTCCCCCGCTCGCCAAAAGATGAGACCCGAAGGCTGAGAGGAGGCAGAGGAGGGGGCGAGAGGCCAGGAGAGGGGCGGTGCCCCTCTGGTCCTCGGGCCATCTCTGGCCCCGGGCAACCCTGGCCCACCAGGCAGGGGTCGGAAGGGGTGAGGTGGGTAACGCCTGCAGGGGGTCAAATGGTTGTATTTGGGTGGGTGCTCAACGACATATTTGCTGAGTAAACCCTCCCTTGCTGGGCTGAAGGCAAATCCCCGTTGATAAATCCATCATTACCGTTCGGATTCAGGGAGGCAGCCGCGCCACTAAATTCATCTTACATTTGTAGCGCTTTAATAGACATTTATTAAATGCTTTTAGAGAGAGGCATGGGGCGCGTGATTACATCCTAGTTATAGACAGAACATAAAGACCTACGTTAACACCCATTTGCAGGAAGGAAGGAAGAGGTGGGGAGGGGGCTAGTAAGGCAGAGGGATGGAGCTAGGAGAGATGGGGCAGGCGGGGGCACAGAGCCCGGGCGTTATTAGCCAGGGCTGCCTGGCGGGGAGCAAGGCGGGAGCCGCGGGAAGTCTCCGACTGCTGCGGAGAAGTCCTGGCTCGCCTCGCAGTTCCCTGGGCTTCCCCTTTCCCTGCACCCCACCCCCCCTTCCGCGTGGGGGGCTCGTATTCTCTGCCACAGCACAAGGGATATTCGTGCTGCCTCCGCTGACCCTTTTCGGTCCCCACCCCCCAGCTCCTCCTTTACTTTATTTCAGGCCTTTCCAACTGAGACTCTTTGGAGCAAACTAGGGAGAGAGGGAAGGGAAGCCCCCGCGCTTCAGGACCCCGCGAGCTCCTTTAAAGCATCCTCTCCCCCACCCACCCCCCCAAGCCAGTTAACCAGAGAGCTGAGCCAGGCCTCCCTCAACACAAAGCAGACAGACGCTTTGGCCTCGGGGTGGGATAGTCCCGCTCGCTCCAAGGGTTCTTTGGCCCGACACGCTCTGCTTGTGGATCCCTCCTCCGCCCGGCGCCAGGAGGGAGCCAAGCCACCTTTGCACCTCCGACCATCATCCTGCCTGGGGACCTGCCCTAGGCTAGCCCCGCGCCCCTCGACCTCAACCTCAGGGAGCTGGGCCTGAGGGAATGTCTGGGCCTACAAAGGGCCTAACCCCTTCCTGAGCGCCCCAGGGCCTCACCTAAAGGCCCAGTCCCCGGGCTCCGTCAGTTCTGCGCAGGCCCTCGCTGCACCCTCGCTCCCCAGGGACGCAGCCACCAACCCCGGCCGGGGACAGCCTGAGTCAGGACTCCGGGCCCTCTCTGGCTCCTGGTAAGGAACACTTCCGCTATCTCAAAGTTGCCATAAGAAAATAAATACAAGTGACACTGTGCTGGGCCAAAGCTCATTAGTTCGTTGTCCAGGCCTAATAAAGAAACAGAGGCGCAAATTATAGAGTTCAGCTTCAACACACGCTCTGTCACCCGATATCAGCGGACGGCGAACCTGATTCCAATTGCTCCGAACTTGCTGCGTAGTTCGCCCCCCACCCCCTCCTCGCGAGCAGGAGGTTGGGTGGAAAAATATAGTTCCAAAGGGGGTAATGATCAAGCTTTTCCTCTCGGAAGCCTGCGCCACCTCATTTCCCATCAGTAATCCCAATAAAATTAACGTCGTGGCTGCAATTGAAAAGAGGAGGGCCCGCGACACTCCTGAAATAACACCCTCTCCCCCAGCAAAAGGTAAAAAGCAAAACGGCCTTTTGTTCAGCTAATTAACGAAGGCCCAACTCCGAAAGCAGATGTGTTTGCTTAGCTAATCACAAGCATGTTTCTTTCAAGGAACGTCATTTAGAGGGGGCTGCTCCGGGGGATGGGAAAGGGGGACAGAGCACCCCCCTCGCCAGGTCCTCTCTGCCTCAGGGGTCTCTCACCCCAGACTAAGATCCACAGGCTAAATCCGCGTAGCCCATCTCTTACACCTCTCTCCCTTGGTCCTACCCCAGAGGCCCACTAGGCACCTAGGCGCTTGCTCAAATGCCAAGCCTTCAAGACGCAAGGGGGGGGGGGATGAAAAGTTTTAAGACACAGATGCCATATTAAATGAGGCAGTTTTACAATTCACTTTGAATAAGACGCTAACTTATTACAAGTGTGTTATCAGAAGAACGATAAGATTTATAACTCCAAGAGTCAGCTTTTCTCCTTAATGACAATGGATGTTAAGGAGAGGAAATCTGTTCTCTATTAGAAGAGATGAGAGTCCCTTCCCTGTTTTCGGGCATTTACAGATGCGTCCAAGAGGGCAGATACCAAGTCCCTTTGTGTCTCCTTATGAAAAATTCTCTTTCCCCTTTGGCTATGAAACTGGGTCCCCTGGCTGGGTTAGCACCTCGCTCAGTTTTTGAGCGTGAGTTTGAGAGAGGAAAAAAAAAGGAGAGAGAGAGAGAAGGGAAAGGAGATAGAAGTGGGGATGGAAATGGAGGGGGTGGGGGCAGTTCTCAGCCCTGCAGTTCACGCAGTAAAACTATTTCCACGTCTTTCTTTGCCTTACAAAAGATAGCTTTCCCCTAAACCAACAGAGTAAGCAAACTTTAAAAAACTGGGGTCCTATTACAAACCAACGCCCAGCACTAACTGCTTTAAAATTACTGCATAATTAGATTTAGTTGAATTTCACCATTAATTAGGCAGCCGCACTGCAGGGAGCCTTTGAAATCTGAGAAAATGGGAAAAATCATCTGAAGCACGTTTTTTAAACCTAACTTCAATAAATCTTGACGCGGCCCAGAATTCAGAGTACCTCACTCCCCTCCCAGGCGGCTGAGGGTAAGGGTCTCCAGGCCTGGGCTGGAGTTGTAGTTAGACGTAAGGGGCGATTCCCCCGTCGGCTGAAGGCTCAGCCCGGGCCAAGCCACTGCCTCTCCAGAGGCTCTCAGAAGACCCTCTCTGGGCGGCCAGGTCTGTCCCACGGCCGACCTCGCCTCCTCTCAAACCTATTAGATAAAGGGGATCCCCCGCTGTGAAGTGCTCCTGTCAGGGGCGCCGTCCACGCCGGCTCACACATTTCTAGCGCCTGCGACCGCCCGCCCGGAACCCGCCCTCGGCCCCTGAGCACCCCCAAGTCAGCCCTCCGCCCAGAAAGCCAGCTTTCCTCTAAGTTTGCCATGCAAACAGCAAGTTGTGCCCACGTCCGGCGGGGATCGCAGCCCGGTCCCCACCCCCCAGCTCGGAGGAGGCCCCGGCACAACCCCCCGGCGCTGCCCCTGCATTAATGAGCGCGAGAACTGACCGAGGTCTATTAATACTGGCCTCTCCCCCTCCCCCTATACCATTCAAACATTTAAGATCACGGTTGAGGATACAGACTTTTTCTCATTTGGCTCTTGTTGGGAGGGGAGGCCTGAAATAAACTCTCCGGATTATAAGGGGGAGGGGGCGAAGAGAGAAGGGGATACTGTGTCACCAATATGTTCCCTAGTAATTCTGCTGCTTTAATTACAGAATAATCGAGGACCGCACTCACTCGCCAGAGAGTTTAAAAGAGGGTTTTCTGCCTGCAGATGGAATGGCCTTTAGCCGCCCCCCCCCTTTTTTTTTCTTTTTGGTAACCAATGTGTTTTCTATTACCCGGCCCTGCCGTGCCTGGCAGCCCGGCGCTCGCGGTGCAATGGGAGACGCCATGTTGGCTCAGCTCATAGGACCAAGTCAAAAGCGAGCTTCGAGGCAGAGTTTCACACGCTCGAGCTCCCCCTGACCGCCCCCCGCCCGTCGCCGCTTAATGCACATCCCAGGAGTGCAGCTCTGCGCGTCCGGCACCCCGGACTTTCCGGGGGCGCGGGCGGAATTCCGCCGCACGTAAGTGGGGGGCGGGGGCTGGGGGGGCAGGCACTTCTCAGCAGCTGCTGCCAACTCCAGGCTCCCGTCCCCGCAGCCGGCCGGATGCTAACCCAGCGGTCTCCGCGGAACCAGCCCCGGACGTCGCCCGCTAACTTTGAGCCCCAGTCCCTGGCGGCCCAGAGAGAACTCTTGGTGAAAGGCCGAGGCAGGACGACCGCGAGCCGAGCGAACAGGCTAGAATTCACCGTCCCCCCACCCCAGCTTAGTCTTCCCCCAGGTTTGTTTGAAAGTGTCGAGAAGCAGGGACCGACCCTCTCCCTCTCTCTCTCTCTCTCTCTCCTCAGACTATTGTTGCATCTCGCCTCTAACTGGGTTCTCTCACTCCCCCGAGCACCAACGGGAGGAGGGGGAGAGGGGTTGGGAAAAGAAATAAAGCGAGCTCAGATCAGATGGAGAAAAAAAAAAAAAAAACAGCAAGGAAAAAGAGACACTTAAAGGGAAAGAGTCGCCATGTTTAGCAGCTTTTTTTAAAGATCTCGTCAATTTCACACAGAACGCACTCGCTGGGTCCCAGCCCTCGTCTTTTGTCCAATTCAGTCGCAGCAAAGATCTTTTGTTCTAACTCAGCGTGAAAAGAAAAACTTTCTTTAAATGCAATAAACTTAAACCAAACTCAAGACTCTAAACAGATCCTCCTCCGGCCACTCTAAACATATACAAGGGGTTTTGTTTTAACCGTTTGAAAAATTTTGGGTCCTGTTTTTCTGCCTCGCAGACCCCAAGCTCACTGCTGAAACTTAGAGAGAGTGAGAGAGAGATTTCCAACGTCTAGAACACATGCTTAAAGCATAATAAAACAGGGACTGTCTTTTGCTTTGAAAATCATAAATTATAATTTAATGCCAATAATAATTTACAACAAATGGCTGTTTACAATAAACTAACACAAAACAAACAAGGAAAAGGGCCTGTGTTTTACTTATTAGAGAAACTTCACACACTCACATGGATAGCACTTGCAAGAGGAGAAAAAAAAACAACCTACAAAACCTCGATCTAGAGGTCAGCGATGTTCTGCCATAAGAACATACTTATATTTATGTATGTATATATCTACAGAAAGAAGCTGAGGGTCAGATGGAGAGCTCCGCTCAAATGCACAAATCAGACAGATTTTTCTGGTCTACATGTATTGACTGGAACTGAGTATCAAAGTTTAATACACTTTACAAAATGATCCCTTTTCTTTCACATCCCCTTACCCACCACCCCCTTTTAAAATCAAACCACGGCACGGGATAGTGGTGGGGCTGCTGCAAAGCCTCAATAGGAACAAAAATTGCAAAAGCTCCCACACACCGAGCTTCCTCCGAACCAGGAAAAGAGAAAGAGGAAAAGACTCCAAAACAAGATACTTCCAAATCCGCACACCCTGTAAAGTTTCCTTCTTTCTCTTTTTCTTTCTTTCTCTTCCTTTTCTTAATTTAGCTTTTAAGGACAAAGGATCCCAAGAGCAGTACAGACTGCATCTACACAATCTGAAATGTCAAAATGTCGACGTGTTTTTATGTACAGAACTCCAATGGAAAAGATTCCCTTGACCTGTGGTCATGCTCTCACAGAATGAACGGTACGGGGGGAGGGGGGAGGAAGGCCAACTGCAAGTTATCATATATACATTAAAAATAAACCCTTCAGCCGCTCTAAGCTATATCACTGAATTTGAAATCCTCTCAACAACCACACTAGATGAGAACCACAGAATATTTTTAAAAATCACACCTACTTAAGGAAAAACTCATTGCAAACAACTGCCTTCTATTTACAAGGCTGTGATAGCTTGCTTGAACCGTCTTCTGCGTAACTGTCAGAAATGTACAAAACAGTATTTTTTCCTGATCATAAAATAGATACTGATCTCAAGATTTCTAATACTTCTCACAATACCTTCCCTAAGCAGGCACTTAAGTGTGACAAATATAAGGGCCTTTTTTTTTTCCTGGAAAATCCATTTTTAATTAAAAGAAGGATTAGGTGAATGGGGGTGGTTTACTATATCAGTATGGCACTTCCTAAACCATAGATAAACCATTAACTTCAGCTCCCCCCCACACACACACCCAAATTAAACAGGCAAATACACTAGTCTACCTTTGAACAAACTGGCTGAGGGGAGTAAACAAATAGAGCCCCCGGCCCAGCTCAGTGAGAGCTCACAGGGGCTTCTCGAAGGAAAGACAGTGAGTGGGGACAGCCAAACAGGTTTCAGATATCAAATAATATTTTAATTTCTGAATACTTTCAATTTTCCTTGGAATATAACACACAAAGACTCGACCAAACAGTTCAGTTATTATAACTTTTACAGTATACAGAAATGTTGCACTTAAAAAAAAAACCTTCAGTTTTTTTAAAACACAAACTGTAAACTCTAAGATACTGAATCAATCACGTTACCTATAAGTGCCAACAGTGTTATTTTGTCATGCTGATTTCAATGGTATTTTTTAAAAAGGGAAAATATCAACAATTATAATACAAAGGGTTTGCAAATATACAAACAGATATAGGATTTTCATAACAATTCAAGAAGTAAGCGGGACCCAATTCAAATTACAAAAGTTCACTTTTTATTCAAAACCTCAGCATGTGTCTTGGACACATTCCTTGGCTGCCAATAAATTCCACAGTTCATTCTCTTTCTTAAAATATTTTTAAAAAGCTAGGTTTGTCATGGTATCTTTTTTTGGGGGGGGTGGGCAGGGTAGGGGAAGTTAAGTGTTGTATGTGGTTCCTCCAGTTCTCAAATTAGAGCGCTCAACTTCACCTAAAATTTTTGGTCACCACTTGTAAGTGCGTTTCCATCATCTTTGAGTTGCCTTTTAAAGTTTTATGTCTTCCTATGATATTTTCATGGACTGAGTTTTAATTCTTGCAGAACATATATTTTAAGGATACACAGTTTTTAAGAAGCCAAGATTATATCAAAACTTATTATAGAACCACAGAATAAACTGGTTTGGAACCAGAAAAGTACAAAAAAGAACAGCTAGAGGTACATAGACACAGGACAATTAATAATTTGGAAAAAAAAAGACTTACTTTCTCCATTCTGCTAATTTTCTCCCAATCTCCTTAAATGCACTTTTAGCAATATTTTTCCAAAATTTACCAAAAAAAGAAAAAGACTAATTTCCTTTTTATACAAAAATGATAAGTAGCAAGTTGTTCTGACCAACACAGGAGTTTTTTTTAATGCATTCTGTAAAAGTTCATTTGACAGTCTTTTTTTTTTGGAAATTCACAGTCCATTAAATTCTTCCCCTCTCTTCTTTTAGCAAACTTGTAACATCCTTTTATATCCTTTCTTAATAGAAGGAATTTAAGCAAACAAACCAGTCTTTTGCCTTTTCTTTCTCTCTGTTTCACTCCCCCTTCTTATCTTGATTTATTTATTTATTGAATTGCCATATACGGCCAGTTAAAACTGCTGCCGGACAGTAACATATCCCGGATGAGGGTTTCGATGGGGGTTTTACCTACCAAACGGACGAAAAACAATTGCTCTATGACTGAGGAGGAGACCGTGCGGAGGGAAGGGAGGCGAAGCAAAAGCTTTCCGAATCGCGTTGGTTGGTTGGGGTACTGGCTCCTAACGTATTCTTCCAAAGCACACTGGGACTTTTCCTGCAAGCTTTCCACATGGGCTACATCAGAGAGACCACAGGCATCTGGAAGAAAGTTTAAAAAAAAAAAAAAAAAAGAAGAAGACGAAGAATTCAGTCATCAGATTAAGAGGTCTGAAATGGGTCACATGAGGTGTGTGTACAGTGCTCTGTCAAACTGCCCCAACCGGAGTTGGAGCAAATGCCTACATACTGAAAACTGGGGTGGGGTGGGGGGTTTGGGGGGGCGGGGACCGCAAGAGATGGTCCTGGGGTATTTGCTTAAAAATAAAACACAGCTCAATGCGTTGCAGGCTTTCCCTGTCCGAGTCCTCAGGCTTGGTCACTGGGAGGCCTAAGCAAAGTGCATTGGGTAAATCTGGCCCAGGTCTGTAAACAGACAGACAAACAGATGAAACCAAAACTGCCAATGCTCCGCCCCCTCCTCCTCTGTAAAGAATAGTTTGGCTTATAATTATATAGTTGCGGGGGGGGGGGCGACAACCTGGCCCAACCCCGGGTAATGGCGCCCACGACCCAGCCTCAGATTCTCCCCAAAGAGGGCGACTCATTTTTCTCCAGTCTTTGAAACTGATTTAAGTGGCCCTTTAAAACTGATCTTGTCAGTTTAGCCTATTGAAGGGCAGCCATGCAAACTGTGATCTCTCTGTTCATTTGAGCTGTTTCTTTTCCCTCCTTTTCTTCTCTCTCCCTTTTTCTCCTACCACCACCCCCCTTATTTTTTTTTTTTAAACCCAGGTCCCTCCAAGAAGAGACCCCTCCCCGTTATCTTCAGGAAAACACTTTTCTTTTTCGGATACGTGAAAATACAATAAGTGCCTTTGAAATGAGAGGCTTCTCAGTGAAGGCGGTGCAGGTTGTGACCTGACCTTTGGGGGCTCCCCAGGCAAGACGAGGGCTAACACACGCATACTGTGAATTCTTAAAGCAGATATTCAAAAAGAGCTGCCACCACGTCCACCCCAAGAAGCAGAACACACAATCTCCTCATGTGTGGATCTAGGACTTTGCATGTATACAGAATGCATTGGTGTCTGTGATCAGGAATTAAAAGATCTGTTTGCATAGGACTCCTTCTTACAGAGGACTGCCTCAGAATCAGATAACAGGAACCTTTATCTCTTTGTGAGGTGATTTGCATTCTCCACACAGGCCTCTACATTTTGCAAATAGTAATAAATTAAACTGTTACGACAGTATCAGGCATTTCTTTCCTTGGAAGACCAAGGGTAAGTCGAAGAGCTAACAAGGATATCAAGAAATGAACCACCACCCAGATGGTCTGGGAACTTGGGCTGGGTTAGGATTTTGGGAAGGGGTGAAGGTGGCTATAGGCTAGGGGAAGATCCTGCCTATACCTCTGCATCAGGCGAATGTTCTAGTTATGACAGGTCCCCCGAGAAAAATAATCCAGATCCAAGCCTCTGCATACAGCTCTTCCTTGCCCAGACACTGTCCTTTAATTGATTACCTAAGGACTTTCAAAGGCAGAATTTGGGGTGGCAGTGGAGGCGGTGGATTTTATGTGAAGAGCAGCAATATGTAAAAGACAGTAGGTTAAGGATTCAGAACCTGCAATAGATTCAGCTAATGACTTGGGCCCCCAGAATTCCTTGGAACAGTAAGGAAGAGACTGTGGATCTTTTTGTCTGCACAGGAATTCCACAGCTCTCCTCGTGTCCTGATTACAACCTGCAAAACCTGCAGTGGGTGACTAGGTTCCAAGCCCTACCCAAGTCCAGATGTTTGTTATCCTGAACTGGGAACCCCTTCCCCTCTCAGCCGTGACAAAGGGATCAGCTGACAACTTAGAACAGGAATGTGGAAGGGGTGATTTCCACCCACCTGGGCTCTGCTGAACTCAGCCTGGAGGCAGCCAAAAGGCTCAGGTGTAGCCCAAAGTGGTAAGCCAGACACCTTCAACAATCATTTGGCCTCAAGAGTTAATTAATATTAGGTCTATTACTCACACAGGTTAAACTACCTGCAAACTAATTAGATTTCATAATGCAGTCAATGATGGTTTTATATCTCCAGCAATACTCATACCCAGCCCAAGTTGGCATACACTTTGGGTTGTTTGAAAATTGCCTTAACTGTTTGTCTGGGCAGGGGAAGCGAGAGGCCAGAGTCTTCAACCCCCTACAGGCATTCTGAAGAGTTATGATGGCCCCTTTCTTCCTCTTGCCCCTTTCTGACAGCTCTTTCCCCTCTCCTGGCAGTCTGCATTGTTTTAATAAAAATATGATTTTGAAAATTGCTGCCCTCAGGTTGGATGTGCCTGGAGCTCCAACTCCTACTGAATTAGCAGGCAAACTTTTCCCCTGCAGGGGCAAACTTTCCCCTGCAGGGATGATACCAGGACTGCTCCAGTGCCTAGAGGCATCTTCTAGAGGCTCAGCCAGGGTGACAGAGAAAGCCATGGGGTAGAAGAGATTCCACAGGCTCAGCTGGCCCAGAGGGCCTGAGCTAAGAGAAGGAACAGAAGCATGCATCCTAGTCTGGTGGGAGGGGAACAGGCCTGAGAGGCTTCCCCATGGCCTATTTTGAGAGTCTGTGTCTGAAGCATGCTTCTTGCAACCCAGCCTTCCTCTCCTCTCCCCTCTCCCCAGGACAAGCCTGGTGGGGCCCCAACAGCTATGCAAAGTTCCCATTCCAAGTTGCACAGACAGTTTGGCTTTTTAAGGGGGAGGCTGGGCTAGTTCTGGGGGCTCCGAAGAGTTTAGACCCTAACTCTGAGCTAGGAGCGCTTGGGCATGAGAGGGCAGGGCTCCTTCCTACCTGAGGTGAACAGGACTATGGCCTTGAGGCAGCTGTACTCAGCGGAGTCGACGTGCAGCGCTTTGAGCTTCTCCACTTGCTCTTGGAAGATCCGTATGTGGTCCATAAAGGCGACCACCCGGTCGGCGGACATGGGCGAGGCGTGTAGGCCGGCGGCGGCCAGTAGCGGGGCGACGTGGAGGGGCATGGAGCACTGTGCCGCGTTCAGCACGAACAGCTCGCTCCAGGTGAGGCGAAGCAGGGCCACCTGGTCGGTGATCTGCAGGTCAGGGAAGAAGGGGATGTTCCGGGCCCACTCGACGGCGCTGAAGAGCATCCGCGCGGCCAGTTCGCAAATGTTCTCGATGCCCATGATGTTGTTGGGCTGCATGCACTGGCTGCCGAAGCGCGACGTTGGGTAGGGTTCGGCGCGCAGCAGCAGAGAAATATATCCGGACAGGTACGAGTGGCAGTTGAGGGGGTCCCCGTTGGTCAGCGCAAACTGCCCGTGGGTCGGCTGGGTGGGCGGCATCCTGCCCCTCTGCACCGCTGCAGGGAGGAAAGGAGACACTCCGCAGTTAATGACCAGCTTCGTTCCCCTGCTCCCCCGGCAGGGTCTGCCCCAGCCCGACCCCCACCTGACCCAGACCCCGCGGGGCGCAGGAACAGGCAGGCCTGCCCCTCTCACCAGCGCGCTAGGGCCACAGACCTGGGAGTCGCCGGGAGCCCGGCTGCACTCCTCTCAAATCACCACCCAGGCAAGCTCTGGCGGCCAGGGCGGCACACTGGCCTCGGAGGCCCACTCCGGGCTGGGCGGCCGAGGACCCAGAATTGGCCGCTTTGCCTCGCGCTCCCCGGCACGATGGGAGGGATGGAGCATTCTGGGGGTATCTTTCTTCCTTACTGCTAAACGGCTGATATTTTTTATTGATTGGAGGAGAGGGAGCGGGAGGGGCGAGGCTGGGGGGAGGGTGAGACGCTTTTGCAAAAGACACCAAGCTGCACCCCGGACGGCCTGTGGCCACCCCGGAACCGCTTTCCCCCAACGCCGCAACCCCAGTTCCGCGGGCCACCCCCGGTGACAGACAAGCTGAGAGCCGAGGTCTGGCGGCAGCCTAATCGGTGTGCTCGGAGGAAGAGAGACGGAGGGAGAGGGCGGAGAGACAGGCCGGCCGAGGCGAGAGGAAGCCGGGGAGAGGCGGGGAGCGGGCGGCCGGCGCAGCCCGGGGAGGGCCGGGGAAAGCCGGCCAGGCTCGGGCACGAGCTGTTATCTGACGCCGGACGGGGAGAGTCGCTCTCGCAGAAACACAAAGAAGCCGCAGCGTTCGCTCGCCCCAACCCGGAGCCCGCGCCCGGCGCCGAGCGCGCCATTGGCCGAGCATGGCTTGCGGCGCTCGGCGAATTTCATATCACAAAGACCCAACTCGCGCAGAGCGAAAGCAGCCGCCCAGGGCCCCTCGCCCACCCTTCCCCTACTCCCTATCGCGCTCTCCTCCTTTCAAAAGTGAAAGGAAAAAAGAAAACAAGGGTTTTTTTTTTTTTTTTTCCAGCCGAATGTTAATCCACGGAGGGTCACATGAGTGCTGCCCGGGCGGCAGCGTTAATACGGCGAAGTGCGTAAAATTGCCATTTGTAATTTGAACCTCCTGTACAAAAGTACAATCTCAGGTTGTTGGGGGTTCTTTTTCTTTGTTTTTTTTTTTTGAGTGGGTGGGGGCTGGGGAGAGGGGTGGGGAGGAGGGACATGTGTTGAACATGCAGGAAAAACTAGGAGAGAGAAAAAAACTGAGAGGGAAGAGAGAGAAGTAAACCAGGCTTTAAAACAACAACAACAACAAACAACACCCCATCACTTGCAGAAAGGCGAACTCGAATGAACTGGCAGTCAGTGCAAAGAAAATTAAAAGAGCCCGAAGAGAGAGTAGAAGAGGAAATCAGTCGGCCAAAGCATGCGGATTTGGGGATCTGGGTTCCAATGCAGAACTTGCTTCTAGTATAAAACCCCTTTCAGCTGCAATACGAAGAGAAGAGCTTGGGGCTTCCGTGTCCTTACCCAGAGCAGGCTAGCCAAACGCACCCAGGGCCCCGGGACCCCAGGCGAGGGGGGTAGAAATGAGAGGCCGATACCTTCCCGTCTCATGCCCACTTTGAGGCACTTTTTGAGGCGGCAGTACTGGCACTGGTTGCGGTGGTGCTGGTCGATGGGACAGTTCCGGTTGGCGCGGCACGTGTAGCTCAGGTTCCTCCGCACGCTGCGCTTGAAGAAGCTCTTGCAGCCCTCGCACGTGAACTGGCCGTAGTGCTTGCCGCTCGACTTGTCCCCGCACACCACGCACTCGATGTGCTGCTGCTGCTGCTGCTTGTCGCCGGCCGGACCGCCAGGGCCGCCCTGGCCGCCGGCCGCCGTCTGGGCCGGCGTGCTGGCCGGGCCCCCTTGGCCAGGCGTCTGTGGCGTGTGCGGGGCGCCGGGCGGCGGGCCGGGCACGGGCGGCGCCTGCGAGGCCTGGCTGCCCTGAGAGCCGGGCACCTCGTCCTGGGGGTCGCGCCACGTGCTGACTACCATTGCCATATCTATGGGGGCCGCGTCCGGACTTCCTGCTCCCCTGGCTGCTGGCGGCGGCGGCTCCCGGGTCTCGGGCTCCGGCGCGCCGCCTTTTGTGTGTGCAAGGGTGCGAGAGGGCGCCCCGGGTGGCTCGGGGTCTGGTTGGTTGAGGTTGGTTAGTTTTTCCTTTTTTGTTTCTGCTTTGCAAAGTTTTGTCGATTGCTTGTCTGGCCCGGTGTGTTTGTTTTGTTTGTTTCTCTCGGCTCAGCTTTGTTGCTTTCGGGGGGCTTTCCGCCGGGAGGGGAGGGGATGGGGCCGGGGGAGAGCAAGTGGGAGCGGAACGTGGAGAGAGAGGGAGGGGAGGGAGAGCTGCAAGTCGATTGTCTGGCTTCAAGACAGAAGTAGGAGGCAAAAAAAAAAAAAAAAAAATCTCTCCAAAGATCTCCCTCGCTCTCACTCTCTCCCTCCCTCTCTCGTTCACTCTCGCTCTCAGAGCTGGTGTGCAGCCGAGGAGTTGGAGGAGGAGGAGGAAGAGGAGGAGGAGGAGGAGGAGAGGCGACTGTCCGGGGGCCAAGTCCAGGGCAGCCCACAGTCAGCCATTCAGGAAAGCCATCGAAATCAGGAGGACTAGGAGAGCAGAGGCGCCGGTCTCGGGCGCACCCAGAGAGCCAGGCAGGCCGGGGCGGAGGCCGGCGGCCCGCGGAGTGGCCGGAGCGCTGCCCGGGTCCGGGGGAATCAGCATGAAAGTGGTCCGCGTCGGGCGCTGCGCGGCGTCGTCCTGGCGCTGGGCCGCCGCCGCCGCCTGCCACAGGCGCCCGGCGCGCGCCTCGCTTGCTCCGGCCGCCGCCGCCCGCTTTCGCCGGATAGAGGCCGCTCGCCGCTCCCTGCGGGCCGCCTGGGCCGCCGCCGCCGCTGGAGCCGCCGCCGCCGCCGCCGAAGCCGCCGGGTCGGGCCCGGAGCCGCCGCGTCTAGCGCCGCCGCCGCCGCTGAAGCCGCTGCTGCCGCTGCTGCCGCCGCCGGAGCCGCTGCTGCTGCTGCTGCCGCCGCCGCCGCCTCACACACATAGGGAAAGAGTCAACTCGCCGGCGGCGGGGGAGAAATGATAAAAGAGAGAGAGGAGGGCAGATCACCACCTAGAAGCACATCCTTCGTGCGCAGAGGGGGGAGGAAAAGACGGAGAGAAAGAATGAAAGAGGGGAAAAAAGGCAGCACGGCACCCGGAGAAAGAAGACAACTCGGGGAGAGGAGGAGGAGGAGAAGAAAACATACACGCGCGCACGCACACACACACCGCGGAGAGAAAAGAACAGAGAATCAAAGTGATCAAATATGCTAAAAAGGGGGGCGCGGGAGGGAATGCGATTTATAGGCGCCGGGGCTGGCAGAAGTGGCTTCTCCGCGATCAGCTCACTGAGCTCTCTATATAGTGAACTTTGACACGACTGCTGCAACTTAGCGCACGTTGCCATGGCGACGGCGCGCCTTATAAGGCAGCAGCCGGGGTTGGCCTGGCCAGGCGCGCGCGCACCGCCCCCTCGCCGTCATTGGCCGGAGCGCGGCGGCCCCGCCATGGCGGCTGCGGGCTCAGCCTGGTCCTAGCGCGAGCGGTGTCGCGGCCCGGGCGCGGGGGCGAGGGGGGCGGGGAGGGGGCGGCTGTGCCGCCGCCACTGCCAAGTGGGGGATGGGCCCACACTGGCCCCGGGCGCGCGGCCACGGCTCTCTCCGCACCCCGCACCCGAGGTTTCCGCCCCAGAGGGGAGAAGACCGCGGCGCGCACACACAACGCCTCTTAAAGGCTCCGCGAGAGGCTTTGGATGAAATCGAGGACTTCGACTCTCGCAACTTGGCGATGCCACCAAATCCGTCGTTCGCGCACCACCCGGGACTACCAGCGCATCTTTATGCCCACAGTACCAGAGAAAGAGAAAAGTTCCCCGGTTTCTTTGCAGAGGGGTAGTGGGTGAGGATGGGAGGGTGCCTCGAGCGGAGCTTGCACGCATTTTCCAAACGAAACATTTGGTCAAATCCGGGTGATGGTAGACCCTTCCCTTAGTCTACTCTGATCACTTGCTTGGTTTGGTGGCTATTAATTTTTTTCTTCCATCCTTCCTTTCTTCCTTTTTCTTTCTTTCTTTCTTTCTTTCTTTCTTTCTTTCTTTCTTTCTCTTTCTTTCTTTCTTTCTTTCTCTGTCTTTCGTTTTTTTAGAGAAAAGGAGCCGTTCAGTGGCTGTGTTTTCTTTGTAGGGTAAACATTTCACAGGAATGTGGCCTGACATTTTAACTGCTCAAATAAAGCATCTCGGATGCTGAGAAGCAGAAATAGACTTCATCTCATTGTCATGATGCAATTAAAATCAATTTTCTTCAACTTTATCCTCTCTTGTTAGTTTCAGCTAACTCCCAAGCCCACGTCCTGCCACACACCCAGTCGTGGTGAGAGGTGAAAAGACCTTTCTGCCCGCTGATGGACAAGCGGAGGCAGCCTCCCAGCGTCCCCTGTGCATACCCTCTGTACACACATGTAAGCGCACATATATCAGATGCGCATTTGTCAATGTACACAGACAAAGGCTTCAGCGACTCTGCTTCTAGGTAATAGAACAGTTGAGTACGACTTCATTGTTCCTCAAGTTCCTTTTAAGCATTCATACAGTCATTAAAACACACCCAGAGATTCTGCCCCAAATTGGGAATAATAACAAGTACAACTCACAGGAATCACGCACAAGCCATATTCTTCCTCAAGAGATTCACTGCAATGAGAACAACTTCATCTCCTGTGCCATTCTGCTCAATGTGCTAAAATCATCAAGCCAGTTATGTCTCTGAATTCCAGGGCTTTTGGTTTTAAACATCAAACATCTAGAATTGCCCCCCAGAACACACTGTATTCCAGATCAGTAACCTGTCTGTTGGATTTTGACCAGTTAGTGGATTATGATTATTCAAAATTTATAGAACAAAACTGTGACTCCATCATACACTCTTTGCACCAAGAAAAAACTGTAGACTGGTAATCCAACCAGGTTTATGAACAATTAAGATATTTTACACAAAACACGTTGAGCTTCAGGAAACATGAACACACATAAAGAGTAAATTAATGACCATAGGAAAGCATCCTTGATAGTTTAAAAAATCGGAGTGATTAAAAAAAATAAACCATACATATAACTGACGTGTAGATTGTACTTTGCACTCAATACCCTTTACACACATGGGGAGAATACGAGGTAGGAACTAAATGAAGATGTAGGCAGATAAGCACTAGTTTATAGGGAAGGAAAGATTCTCCTTATGCTTCATTCTTGAAACCTCCTTAGCCCTCACCCTTCCTCCGCTGACATCACATATTTCACTAAAGCTGCAGGTGCTGGGATTATTTGGAAGTTGTTAAAAAAAAAAAAGAACTATAGTGGACACTGAGCTATCCTAAAACTGGTGTGTAATGAGATTGCCATAGAGCAAAGCCAGGCAGAAATTTTCAGGTTGATTAGAGACACAATATAACTTTCTCCTAAAGAGGACAAGAAGTATGGAAAAGAAATCATTTCGGAGAAGGCTGTGCTTTTTTTTTTTTTTTTTTACTCTTTTTCTTTTCAACCTCTATGATTTGAGGAATTTCCTAATACTACAAATGTCAGTAGATTAGGGGCAAACTCAGCAGAGGTGTAGGTGTAGGGCTGGGGTTGAGACAGAAAATCTAATGGGCATCCCCATCTCAATTTAATAGAAGATAAGAACAATTGATTATAAGGAAATCCTAAACTCGCCTCTTGGGTGCAGATACTTCCATGGCAAGATCACCTTTTACAAACATGCAGTAGGAAATTTTTGAGGAAGAAGAGCTTCTCCAGGACACTTTGAGATTTTTGGTATTTGAAGTACGCTCTGATGGCTTCAGATTTAAAATGAAGGATTTCCCAACCATCTCCTACAGCTCTGGATCCTGCTAGGCATACAACCACAGGGCTGCCAATAAGTCAGAGGTGTTTTATTCTGTATTTTAGGACTCATTCAGTTATGGGGGTGCTATTAAAAAGCCAAAAACAAAAAACAAAAAAAAAAGACCATTTCAATTGTAGTTAATTTATTGTACAGAAGAAGAGAGGAGACTGCAGACTGAGAAGAAAAACAAGGAGAAAATATTTTAAAATGTCTTCTTCTGAGATGCTCATATTCCTTGATTAAAACAGCTCTAAGGCTAAAAGATAAATATCAATATGTTGTTACTGGTTTTTTTTTTGTTTTTTTTTTTTTTTTTAGAAAATCCAGCCCAGTCTTTTATTGTAGATGTAAATTTATTTTAATGAGAAGAATGGCAAGCTTTAACTTGGCCGGAGAAAGTTGAAAAAACATTTGTTTTACTATAGGGGGGAAAAAAGCCACCCAGGAATATGATTTTCTTCCAGAAAGTGGCTGTAATTCTCCACAAATTAAATCATAATATGAATACAGACCCCAGCAAATGTCGAGATTAACTCTGAACTCAGTAGAAACCAGTTCTGTCCACCAGGATTCATTGAATTCCTCCTTCCCCTCAATCTAGTCCGTGTGTGTTTTTCTCTTCCACCACACTGGAGCTCCATGAATAGAGAAAGGGGCTTCCATTGTGTCTCTCTGAACTTCCAAGTCAATGCAATTTTTAACCACTGGCTTGTGGTACTTTGAAAATCACCAGGGGCTGTCAGAGTTGGGTCCTCTGAAAAATTTACAGTGCTAAATCAGAGCATATGCTGGGAGGGAAAAAATTGCTTAAGATTGGAGCAAGTACAGTATCTGTCTGCCCCCTAGTGTAAGAGTCCTCGCTGCCTAAAACGCAACTTTAAAAGAAAAGAGCTCTTAAAGGGAAACGACTTTGAGCTCACGTAGACATGGCAGAATGAAACTTCTGTACATTTTAATCTGAATAATTCTTCAGGGTTTAAAATTAACTGGCTCTGGCTTGGTTGGACCGGACTCCGATCTCGCCACCTCTGCGTTTCCTGAGTCACTGCCGGAGAGGTGATGATTTTTTTTTTTTTTCTGAACTGGGTTTATGTGCGTCCCCCTCACCCCCTCCTCTCTTTTTTCTTTCTCTGTCTCTGTCGTCTCTCTCGCTGGCTTTTTAAAAATGAAGAACCGTTCCTTGAACGTTCTGGACAGAGCACAGAATTGCTTAAGTCAGCCCGACACGGTTGTAATAGACAGCAAAAAGGTAAACGTTTGCCTGAAATCCGCACGCCAGCTCCACTACCCCGCCCGATGGTGAGTACCCTTCTCGTTGCGATTCTCCTAGCTTAACCGAGCGCTCTCCTCCCCGAGCCGCGGCCGAGGGCGCCGGGCAGAGCTTTTCTCCCTCCCTGCCTGGCTGGATGTCAGTTGCACAAGGTTGCAAAATACAGCGCAGAGGCAGATCGAACAGTAAATTCTGACGCTTAGTGCGAGCCTAGCAGCTCCTTTGCTAGAAAACCGAGTCGTCTATTGCTTGGAAAAACACGCTTATAGGACTGGTTTTTAGTTTGCTCTAGCGAAGGAAATGAGTTTGAGGAGATGGGAGGCACCGCAGTCTTTACGCTTCGGTTTAATCATATTTTGGCAGCTTCGCAATTGTATTTTCCCCTTCTCCCCGCCCCCCACCACCTCTCCTACCGCACACATGTAATAAAATATGGCAAGGCATTGAATTGACTGTCCCCCCTTCCCCGAACACCTTAAACCACAGTCCTAGGCATTTCATACACGTTAGCAATCCGATTTTTTGAAAAACCCCAAGTCATCCCCAACCCCACACAGCACAAGGAGGAAAGTGAGAAAGGAGAGAGAGAGAGAGAAAAAAATACTGTAAGTAAACATACCAAAACCATATTTGCCTTGTTCAAGGTCCCAAACCGCTTGCATCTTCCTTCTAAACTGGAATAACTCTCCTTTAGTTTGGCGGGTGAAATAAATGCTTTGTTGGCCCCCTGAAAAGATGTGTCTTTGATAATTAAAGAGAATCTCCTCCTCGGTGTTTATCTAAGCGATTGTGCAAACTGATAAAAAGTAGGCACTAGCCTGCAGGGAAAAAGAGGAAAGGTGAAGGGAGAGATCTTCCACCTCAGGGAAGTGCTTCCCCATGTATTAGGCGCTCTCAGCCTTGGAAAGCCCTGCACAGTAACTTTAGAGAGACGAGGTTTCAGGGAGCTTTGTACATAGCTGCTGAGGAATGCAAGCCTCGCCTTTAAGAAAAAAAACCCCAAACCGTAGGTAGGAGATGTCTGGAGTGATCCTTGTCTCTCATCTCATTCCTTAGAAGGAAGAGTGCGTTGTTACACCTTGTTTGGGGCTGGAAAGACGAGACTTTAAAAACACCCGTCCAATTGAAAAAAATCTCCCAACTTAATGAGTTTAGTCGGAGGCTGGAGCTAACGGCTCAGCCTCAGCAGAAAACCGCCAACAACTATAGGCGATATTGCAGAGCAAAGACGACCCAAGGCACAGCCAAATTCCACTGTTTGGGGTCGAGAGGGATGGAGGCTAATCCTAAAGCAAGTTGGAAAAAAACAGAGGTGGGAGAGGAGGGGAAAAAAGCAGCAGCCTCGCAGACTGGCAGACAGGCTCCCCTCACCCTAGATCAAAGATAGAACTTGAAACAGGAGGGCAACATTTTTCCTAGGAATCCGTTGAAATCCTCATTTTCTACTTTTAACTCAACCCCCCCAAGTGATTTTTCCCTCTTCCCTGCAGATTCATGTCCCCCCTTTCCAGTTCCCCTTCTAGAACTTTCCTGAAGAGGAAACCTATTTCTTTTGGGGGGAGGGGTTCCCCACTTTCTGTCTTCAGATAATGCATGCTTAATTCACCCCCTCCCTTCATCCACCTCCCAAAATGAATAAAGGAAGGAGGAATACAGTAACTAGCAAAAATTGAGAATAAACTATGCTTCCCCTCGCAGTTTAATACAGTTTTAACTAATGGAATTTTTTTGTTTTGTTTTAAGAGAAGAATAATGGGGAAACACGGAGCTTTTATTTTAGGAAACTGTTATGGTAAGATGTATGTCAGACTTGACAAATGGAACTAGCCCTCTTCGGCTGCTTCTTGTCCTTGTCTTAAACAGGAATTAAGTTAAACACAGTGCTGAATGTTAATTACATGTTTACTGGCTAATGAAAATTACAAATGGTTTTGCCACCTCCAAACAATGATGAAAACTCTGAAGACACTGTAATTATATACTTTGAGGGAAATAACTCAGAATATTGATCATAAGAAGTGTAAATCTTTTTTTAACTATTCATTAATACCATAAATATGGGCTACAGAAGTTTTTCCTTGTGGTTTGTCTCATCAGTTATACGAGTGGATGGATGGTGAGGCTTCTCTGGGGAGGTGATGAACTCATTCTCTTATAGAAGGAGGCCACTTGTGTAACTGGGGGTGCCCCCCTCCCTTTCACCCCCGCCCCCTTTAACCCCAGCAGAAGGTTGAGGGATAGTTGAACAGGGGGGCCGGGCTCAGGGCAGGTGAAGGTGATCACAGCTCAGCCTCTTTCCTCCCCTCCCCTTTCCTCCTCTCCCTCCTCCCTTTCCTGCCAGGTCTGATCGATGACTGCCTTCCCCAGCCAGGGCGCCTGTCGGATAACCTGGCGTTTGGGTTCCTAATGGAGGACAACTCACCGCAACCCAGTGATGCAGCCCTGACAACCCAAGTTTCCTCCTTTAGAGGTGGCTAGGGCAGTTCATTGCAAAAGAAGAAGAAGAAAAAAAAAGTTGAGTGAGGTATTATTGGGTAAGGTGGCTCAGGCGGCCGAACCAGAACTGGTTTCCCTGGGTTTGGGAGTAGAGAAATATTTTGCTGTTTTGTTTTAACTCTGGCCTGAGTTGTAGCTTTGCACTCTGCAGTGTGGCAGCCACTTCGATCTTGGGGGTCAAAGGTGAGGGCTGCACTAACCCTAAAAGCCTGGTCTGGCCTGGCCAGAAGGCCGAGCCCCCAGAGGAGTGGGGGCTTGTTAGCCACGCCGCCTGAAGCTTCGGAGGGGTGCCAGTGAAACCCGCATGCGGGGAGCACAGAACCGAGAGCAGGTTTTAAGTGCAATATTGAAGGTTTTTAAAAAGTGCCCTAGGCTTGTGGGACTGGAGTCCTCTTTTTCCCTGAGAATTCCCAAGGCGCTGGTCTTTGTCTTAGAAGGAATGGAGTTTCTGAATGGTGTGAAAGGGACAGAGAGGGTCGCTTCAAATCGATTTTACTTGTCCTTTCTGTCTTTTCGGATCAACGCCCTTCAATGGGCACAGAGGTGCTCTTTCAACCAAAAACTTGTGCTACATTTTCTGCCTGTATTGGTGCTAAATACAATAAGCACTGGGCAGATTTTTTTCTTTGCTTTCCAAAGCAAGAAAGCACCCTAATTAAATTGTTTTATATGGACAGTCAAGACGGACCAATTAAGTATGCATTAGTATAAAGATATAGTCTGCAGATAAAGCGGTTTAGGTAATCACGTGTGAGACAAAGGAGAGGGTGCTAGCGCTGGGGAGGGAGCGTGAACCAGCGATGTGGCTCACCTCCCTCCCTGGACCCCGGGGGAATTGCAGAAGCCCCGGCCTCAGGTGAGAGGGGATCAGGGCCGCTAACAGGTGGGAGACAGTGTTGGAGTTTTTCAGGCCCGCGCCCCCGACTGGAGAGCGGTGGAGCCCAGGGGGTTAGTATCTCTCACATCCTCCTCCTCTGACAAGGCAGCGGCCCGAGGTGGTGGGTCCGTAGGCGGGGGCGAGAGCGTGTCATGCCTTACTCCAGGTCGGGCCCATTGCCTGGTGTCTAGATTCAGGGCGCGGCCCTGAAATAAGGAAGAAGTGTGCGCCTCGGGGAGGCCAGGGGGGGCGCGGACACTGTCACTGCCGCGGCCGCAACCCTCTGGCAGCCAAGATCAGGGTAGGAGGCCCCCTTCCAACTCCTCCAAGCTAAGCGCTTTTTCCGCTTCTAAGGAAACGGGAGCTTCTCTGCGAGGAAAGTAAAGTTCCCGCCCGACGCCATCCGGCCCAAGGGGCGTCGAGGACCAGCCACAGAAGTGGGGAAAAGACTGAGGGTCGGAGAAAAGGTAGCGAGGACAGTGGCTCCCCGTCCGGGCCACCGCAGCTCTCGGCTTCTCCACAACCCCTCCACCCTCTGAGGTGTGGGCGGGCAGAGTGCATTTCGCCCCGAAGGCGACAACTCCCAGGGCAGGGGCCTGCGCCTCCCCGCGTCGAGGCGTAGGCTTGTGCTAGGTGGTCCCCGGGCCTCGGGGGCGCGAGCGCAGCGCGCTGCCGCAGGAAGGGCGCGCGGGGCGCACTGGGCGCCCTTGGTTGGGGTGAGGAGGGGGGAGTAGGGCGAGAATTAGAGCCTGGGGAGGCAGCTGAATGTCAAAAGTGAAAAGGTTGAAAAGCCAATTTTCCCGGCGCGCTTTCGCCCCCCTTTGCTGGTTTCAGAGGCAGTAAATCAGCGGCCAGCGGCGAGGGCGGGAGGAGCCCCCTCGGCGGGCTCGGCGCGGCCCCGCCCTGACCGTGCGCACCTCCCGGTGGGCCCCGAATCGATCAGAAGCCTAGCTGAGGATGTCACCGCACTAAATATTTACTGATCACACACAAATAGCCGGGGCTCGAACGATTTTCCTCAGTGAGGAGAGCGCAGAGAGAAGGGTAAATCATTTTATTAGTGTGGATAAAGCCCAGAGCACACTCCGGGCTGGAGTGTTTTAAGATGTGTCTTCAACTGGATGAAAAGAGTTAGGGAAATCGATACGGAGTGATTAGAAGCCCCCGGGGTGACGAAGGGGGCCGGGGCTTTCAGGGATTTGGCGAGGCTGAGAGGGGGGAGCGAGCCTCGAAGGGGGCGGCCCGACCACCGCCAGGGAGCTCCTGGGGGCAGGCCTGTGTCCCTCCCTCCTCGACGGGAGACGCGAGGGCGCAGCCAGCGGCAGGGAGTCCGCCGCGTCCCGGCGCGGCTGGTCTGGCGCTGGGTGAGAGCTGCGCGGGCCGCCGCGGGGCAGAGGGCTTGGGCGCCACGGGGCTCTACGTCGCGAGTGCCAGTGGTCAAGTGGCCATGGAAGGGGATCGCAGGCCCGGCGTGGAGATGTTGGCAGGTTCCCGCACAGCGCGGGCTCTCCAGGCAGCTTCCCGGAGTAACGACGTGGCCCAAACGGGTTGCATTTTCCCCTGCCGCGCCACGCAGCATCCCCGAACTTTCTCCCGGATGCACCTCTGCCCCCTCGTCTCCCCTAGTGTTCCAGAGAGGACGCAGCGGCCCAGCCCAGCCCAGCGGGCTGCCTCTCCATCCCACCCACCCAGTGTCAAGGGCGGCCGCCGGGTGGCGGAACCCGCTGCGGACCGCAGGGCGAGTGGATTCCAGGTTCGGGGCTCCTAGGCAGGTGGGAGAAAGTCTGAGGGGGAGCAGGAAGGCAGAGGCAGGGTGACACACACCAACGACGCCCCCAGGATGTCCCCGTCCTCTCCAGGGCGGGAAATCAGCTTTTGGGGGGGGGTCTCAAGCGACAGTCCAGCGAGGGAAATGGTTCTGTGGCCCCAAGGCTGGGTACAGAAGCCTAAAGTGCGAGGGCGCAAAGGCTTGCGGGGCTCGCTGAAGTTAGCAAGGCTTTGGGTGGAGTTTGCTGGGAAGGAGAAGAAAACCTTCTCCCCAAACTCAAGCAGCAAAGTCCTGGCGCGAAAATGGCTTTTCACTTCTGGAAGCGGGAGGCATCGGTCCTGCTGTGAACAAACCTTGAGGTTCGAAACAACTGCAAATAATCAAGAAGGCACTAATTTCGGGGGGAAAAGGGGAGACGGAAGGTGAGGAAAGGGAAGAATTTTTTTCGTTTCTTCTTCCCTTTCTCGCTCTTAACCTTTTCCTAAAAATCTGCCCTTCCTGAAGAAACCTATAGCTTGCTGGCTTTATTATTTATTTATTATTTATTTATTTATTTATTTATTTATTTATTTTCCCTCTCCCCAAATTGCTCGATTTCCTTGGCAGATTGAGGAATTCAGTTCAGGCTGCCCTACTTGGCTCCTCGGTGCAACAGGAAATATAACTGCAGATCTAATTAACCGTTTTTCAGAAGGGAGATTTTTTTTTTTTTTTAATATGAATCCCAATGGCTTGGAGTGATGTGTTCAGGTGTGAGGCGATTGGTGCCTCGAATTCATTCCTCGGTAATCCTCTAATTCCTGCGATGGAAGCTCGAGAGCATCGCTGACCTGGAGGCTGTCAGAAGCCGGGTCTCCATTAACCCTTCTTGGTCTCGGCCAGAGCGAAGGTTAACTACACTAATGTACCAAAGGGGCTGTAGCAAAAAAGGAAGGAAGGGTGAAAGGGAAGAAGGGGGAGGGAGGGGAGGTAAATTCACTCTAGTTGCAAGGATTTTAGAGCTCTTTCACTGGTCCTCCCCCACCCCCACCCTTCCTAGGAAAGCGGGTTTCCATTCTGAGAGACAACAATTTCATCCATCAAGGCAGCTCACTCCACGGAGATGGACTTTAGGGAGTAAGAAAACACAATGTAGTGAAATATTTTCTTCTATTTAACTGACCACCCAGTTCACTTTAAAAATAGTTCTAACATATATGCAGCAATTAATTATTGTGGGAGAGGTTTTAAAAAGAACCCAAATCCTAATATATGTTTTACCTTCTTTCACTTAAGTAAAAGCTAATTTAGAATCTTGTCAGTAGCCAAATTATAGCCATAAAATCTAGATGAGATTAGGAAAATCCTTTCTGCTGGTTTCACACCTGGTGGCATTTTTAATGAGTAGTTATATAATAGTTATGTGCATGAAGGTATATGCACATGGGTGTGTATATATTCTTATGGTGGTAGAAGTTCCATGATAGATTAAAGGTTTATATACTCAAGCACTAGATAGAGGCTGTCACTCATGTGTACATGCTGGGGGTCTGGCAGAAAACAGTGCAAAAAAGAGTTTTGAAAGAGTTCCTTGGAAGCTCTATTGTTGAAATACAAGCTGAAGCAACTTAGTAATGGTAAAGCTGTTGTGCCTTGCAGAATCATGGAAAGATACTTCAAGGTAAAAACGTCAGTTTTCAGTTTGGTAGCTTTGGCAGGGCATTTAAACAAGAGGTGAACATCTTTTGCCTAATATATTTATTTTAAAATTCAACAATATGCTACTCTGTTTATTTTACTTTTCAATGAATTGAGAATTAAAAGAGAAGAGGCTCTAGCTATAGACGCTAGCGTAAGGGGTTTGTTGCCCATTTAACTAAGTCTGATGTGGGCTGTATATGCTTTTAATGTTATATTGCAAGGCAACTCCAGCTGAGAAAGTTTTAAAGCTATCTAAAGCCATGTGGACATCAGTTCTTATTTAGAAGTGGACGGAGTGAGGAAAGGTTGTCTGATTCTGTATTTTTTTCTCTTAGGAGACTGGTAATGAAATCTTTAAAATGACAGTTCATTTTTGGTATGTCAAAAAAGGCATTAATCAAATGGTATCAAGTGCCAGTCATTGAAATGTGCAGGTGTTAGTAAGGCAAATATCCAGAGAAATTTATATTGTTAATTAGCTGCATCAGTGTACTTAAAGAAAATACAAACAGAACAACAAAGGGGATTTCTCTTGTTTAATTTTCTTTAGCCACAAACTCAAGGTGAATTTCAGAAGGAGAAAATAAGGGCTAATTTCCATTCTGTTGGTTTTTAGAAGGCTGAAAAACCCCAGTTTCAATATAAAGCGTATAATTAGAGAAGTAAATGGACAAAGACAGATATACTGCCATAATAGAAAAACATAATGTATGAATTTAGAAAACATAATTATCAACTGCACTTCTCTTCTTAAATGGATGGTTTCTTGAACTGTTGAATGTACACATTAAAAATAAAGGACTTCTGTGCAAAAGTGAGAGGAGGCTAACATAATATTCAGTTTTTTTGACCATAGGAAGTATCAACTTGAGGCTTTACAAAGTGTAATGTTTAAATAAAATTTACACTGATTTTTTTATTTTGAATACAGGACACAGAAAGGTACCTTTCCTATCCCTACATTACAATTTATAATAAATTAATCAGCCTTATCAAAGGGATTACAATGTGCTTAACTGAGGTAAATTGACTGAGATGATATCACTTAAAATAGTTTAAAGCAAAAGTGAAAATGTAAAAGGAAGAAAATATTGACTTCAGTGATAAATGTCACATTGGGTATTTATTGAGAGGACCACATTACATTTCATGTCAGGGAGAAGTTAAAAATTTAGGCAACCCTATTTCTTGCAGAATGCATGTTAATAATGTATTTACTGACTCCAAAAGTTATGGTGGAAATTTTTATTTTGCATATACTTTGTTGCCATATTGCCATCCAAATAGAAAGAAGTGAAATTTAAGCGAGGGGGGAATGGGGTTTAAAAAATATTAAACAATGTTTTTCTTTATTGTCTTCAATAATTATACTTAGTTACTCATTGACTTTTTTCATATGATTTTGATTAATTTAATAGCTTTTAAAATCATATACTATTGTGTTGAAGTCATTGTTTATACATTGAAAACAAATTCAAAAGCATCAGATCTTTCTCAGAAAGTGCAATTGAATGTTCAGTTATTGAAGAGCTACTATTTAAATTTCCCAGGTTCCATTAAAAACAAACACACTTACAAACACCTGAATCTATTCTTTCCGAACAACTCTGAAAATTGCAACTGGCATGGCTGTGGATGAATATTTTATATACGAGCCTTTTGTTCTCTTCTTGTTTAGCATGGAAATGCCTCTAATTTGTCTTTTATGCTTAAGTACTTAAAAAAAGCATTAGTCCATATGCAAGGATTATTCATCCCTTTTAAAAAAAGTGAATAAAATTCTAATTATAGAGAAAAGGTGTGATGTTTACTCTGAAGTTTCAGGAACATGTAAAGTTTTCTTAATAAACTAGAAGAAACTCTATCCTAGATAAATTTAAATAGGGCAGCTATTGGGTATGGTTTATACTCGTGTCCTTCTGCCTTCTTGCCTTTGGCACTAAGGTATCTGGGTTTTTGTCTTCACACACTGTCTATTGTTAGCAGATTTTGAGATTAAAAAATATTTTCAAATTGTCTTGCCTTTATTGCTTAATGCATTATTAAATTGGAAAATAATATTCACGTCTGTGTTCAAATTTCTATGTCCAGACAATAATAAAGAGGTGAGGTTCTGCAGTAACGCCCCAAAAAATCCTAATAACAAAAAAGAAAACATCATTACATATACAAGCTAAAGAGGAAAACAAAATCAAAAACAAAAACCTTAGGCTTCAGTGTGTTGGAAATACAGAATCATTGTTTTTACAATGGAGCTCTTTACAAGGCTTTTTTCATCTTAACTATCTACCAAGATGGGACACTTCAGTTTTTTATAATTTTTGAGTTTTGAGCAAGTTTTAACAACATATCACAGGCTTTTTGAAGTGAAGAAAATTTGAAAAATAAGCCTCCAGAATAAAAAAAACACAGATAAGTGACAGGGCATGATGGCTTGCCTCCGTTTTTAGGGATGTTACAGAGTTTTACTTTAAAAATTACAGTAACATGCTTTTTCATTGAGTGCAAAACAAGATAATTATAGGAGAAAAAAGAAGAAAAGATTCCCTCCCACTCTCCGCCACCAAAAAACAAAACAACAACAAAACCCCAAAGAACCCCCAATCCTAACCCCCACCCTTACCACTTATAGGGAAAGTTTCTGTGTAACTGTGGGTCCTGCAGTGGTTAGACTCTAGTCCGTAGCCTGGCAGCCTCAAGAAGGAGGCAGATTCTCTGAGCTCAACTGCAGATGACCTACCACTTCGAGGTAAAGTTTGGAAAGGAACTGTTGAAAGTTAACCTCTCCTTTCCAAAGAAGGTTTTCAGAGGCAGGACAGTGAGAGCTGATATAAGCAATTTTATTATTTTCTAAGGCATCCCTAACTTTTATGATCCCCCCCTTTCTTTTACTATCCATCTTTGTGCCTCCAGGGCTAGTGAAAGAGCAGGGCAGATTCTAGATTGCTTTCAGAGTTTGCCTTCTCTGATGATGGATTACCACGTCAATTTAAACGGCATAGGATTAATTTGTTTCAATGATTTCTCTTTAGGCTGAATGCCAGCCGTTTTTCTATCTCTCCCCTTGCTCTTCAGAACAACAACCAAAAAAACCCAAAAAAACCCCCCAAAAAACAAAAAAATCACCTTCTTCCCATATTCTAAGTTAGGAGACAATAACAGAAATAGACAAGTTAGGTGTAATGTTGCAACACATTTATGGATCTGAGTGTTTTTATCTCTAAGAGGCTGAAACATACAGTCAGTCACATTAAAATGAAATTGGACTCAACATTTATTCAATAAATACTTGTCTTGTAGATAATACAGTGCCAAGTGCTTTTGACATATAAGGACTTAATTTGTCTTGGGTAACAAGTTATTAATATGGCACATTTAAACTTGCCACCTACAATAAGGTTTTTGAGATCTATAACAAACTCAGATGATTATTGTGAAAAATAATTTGTGTGAAGGTGGGACATCTTTCTGAGAATGAATATCTTTATTACATATATATATATATATATATACACACACACACACGTATACATATGCATATATACATACATACATACACCCATACTAGTAACACACATACATGTCAGATCACGTGCAAACAAAAAAGTTCAATAAAGTTAAAAATATCCATTCATTATGCAGGTAGATCTAACCTTTCCAAACTAAGAATGTGTAAGCCAGTTTTCTCTTTTGAATGATTTCTAAAGTGCACAGGAAAAATGTTGTTCAAATCCACCTTGCAAGACCAAATCCATTATGAGGATGAAATGGCACAAAAAAGCACTTAGGTGCAATCCAAAATCAAACACCCCCTCCAGATTTTTCACCTAGACTAACCTTGCAGCCAGATAGAGCATGTTGCTTGTAGATAAAGGCAATTTAAGTGAAATAAGCTATCCCTAAAGTGATTATTGTATTTCTTTCTTAACTGGAGGTCCTCCAGCAGATGCAAAGGAACAGGAGAGGGGTTTTATCCTATAGACTGACTATGTTGAGTACATGTGGCTGTTTTGAACACTTGGCTGCTGTTTCATTTTTTTTTTTTTTTTTTGGTTTTCCTAATTGCTTCTCCTTTTCCCAGCATTCCCCTGCACTGAAATTAAGCATCATAGTTCAGGATAATAAATTGCATTCCGAATATGAACACAATGGATTTTCTAGCCTTCCTCTTTTCCTCAGGCCTCTCAATGCTGTATTTGAGCAGGTTCTACTTTCTAAGGACGTATGCAATCTGAGGCCAGTGACTGCCAGAACTGGAATCTATGCAATTTTAATTTGTAAAAAAGTTGTTAGTTGTTAACCTTGGGGGAGATTGTGCATCTCTGAGAAACCAAATCTTTGAGAGCTCTCCCTGGGAAATGATGTTACACATGAGCAGAAAATCTAGGCAAGAAAGGCTAATTGAATGAGGAGAGAGAATTAGGTTAAAAAATAGAGTACAATCTAGTATCACATTTTCACGAGTGTAACTTGAAATGAAGGTGTCTTCAAGTCGCCAGTGATGCCAGAATGTTTAGATGCTGGCCACAGATGGGAACACCTATTGAAATGTGTCTGAAGAAGATTAATAGGGCTTGTCACTGTTGGGAAAGCACTGCTTTGCTGTAAATTTCTACCAGCACAAGATGAATTACCGATGAATGCTCACTTATCAACCCCATCACTATCGTTCGACACTAAATCAAATTGAGAAGTTATCTGCAATCAGAAAATTTCTTTTTAAAATAGACATACACCTTTAGGCCCCAACTCTTTACTAATCCTACTCAGAAAACAATTCCCGTCCCATGATGCTTCTTTAGCTTAAACAAAGTTGTATCTCAATAATGTATATATTTTTAAGTTCACCTGCAATGGACAGCTGGTCAATGGCAAAGTCTGACAGTATTTTAACAAGGTATGAAGGCTTCTTGGAAGCTGTCACTGAATATTTCATAAAGTGTGTTTTCTTTACTTTGAGATATTTCTCTAATTACTTGGAAGGCAAAGAAGAGAGTGCTGCTTTCCTGTTCTAAACCCTGTTCCTGCAACCTAATCATCTTCTAATTCCCTGGTAAGATAAAATTACGAGAGAATTGCAAGTTTAGGTAGAGAACAGTAGAATAGGATTAAATGGATAACAGTGATAACTGAGGAAATGCATTTATTCTTTTATGATTACATGGTGTTGCATGTATCTCATTTCTAAGGTGATTTATTTGAGAAACAAATCAGTGGTGTTATCTCTTTTATCATCCGTTAACCAGCTCTAAGCATCCAGAGGCTTTCTGACCTAGGAATAATAATGTTTTAATAAAACCATCAACCCTTGTATTTTTATAGGACTCTACCTATTTACGAAAGTTATTCTCACATGCGTAACTCATTTGGTTTTTACCAAAATCCTGCAATGTTGATATTTTAAATTCCCATTTTGCTGATGAGTAAACTGAGGCTCAGAGACTTATCTGAGGCCATGGAATTAATAGGAGCACAGTCAGAATTCATACCTAGGTTTCCTAGGATCCTTTCAGGGTTTTTCACTATGTCAATGAAGAAGAAAAGGATGGTGATACTAACATCAGCCAACATTGACTATATACCAGAACTATGGTAAACATACACATGTATTTTATTTAATCTCTTATACAACTCTGAGGTAGATGTTGGTGTTATTTTCCATTATCCAAGAGAAAAATAAAAAGCAAACCAAGGAGGTTGGTTTATGGAGGTTAGGGACTTGCCTGAAACTCACATTGCTAGTAAGTTGGTGACATGCTATTCAAATCCAGGAAGTCTACATTCAAAGCCACTTCCCTATCCTATGTTCCCATTTCCAATTGCAAGGAGTCTTCAACTGCACTGAGTGGTTGCAAGAAACCCACTTAATTTGTGGAATATAAAAATCCCTCAGACTCTGAGGCAGTGTGTCATTGCAGAATAGATCCTGGTTTGGAAATAGACCTGGATTTAAAATCTAGCTTTACCAGTTACTAAGTATGTGACCTCCACTTCTTTGGCCTTTATTTTCTTCATCTCTAAAATGGGGTGGTTGGGTCAAATTAAAGTATGGGCATTGCTTTTGGGTGCTTCCTTTTGTCATGGTCTCTAAGAGAGAAGAAGTAAGGAACAGAAAAGTGACAGCCATGTCTGAGGAGGCGAGCAGGGACAAGTGACAAATGAGGTACTTTGAGAAGTTGTGACTGCCATCTCTCAGAGACTGGCATTGGGGACACTCAGCGTTGGACAAAGTCTCTTTTCTTCCTCTCTGCTTTCAGAGAACACGGAATGCTTAAGGACAAGGATAGTTCTTTACAAAACCATAGAATTTAAAACTTACAAGGAGAACTTTACCTCCCTTATTTCCCAGATAAAAGCAAGAAGAAAAACCTGAGATCTGGAGAGGTTGGGTGACTTCTGTAAGTTCTCCCAGCTGATTGGTGACAGGGTTGAAATTAGACCCCTTTTCTCTTGGCCCCCAAACCAGGAATCCACCCTTCCTCCCCCAGTATCTTCCAAACTATGCTCCTTATTCATCAAAAAAATATATTTTTTAGATGATCTCGTCGTGTCCCTATTATAACTATTTTGCTGCTGTAATTATTTTGATATGATAATTTGTGTGGGTTATTATTGGTTGTAATATGAAATCTTCCTAAATCTCTCCCACAATAATTTTTCATAAAATCTGTTAAGCTAACCAGCTGAAGAGTTTAAGCTGCAATGAAGAATCACACAATAATAAAAATATTCTGTAATCTCCATTAGGTCACTGTAATATTCCAATCTGTATTTATTACAACCCTCCTCTTATGCTTACATAATCAAAATTGCTAGATTTATATTCTCTAATGGTTCCCCAATGGGAAAAACCTGTGTTTTTTATCTTCCTTTTCCTGTCCCAAATCACCCTTCCACATACATTGGCTGCTTTGGGAAACCCCGTCTGGGTTTAATCAGAAGTTGCAAGACAAAATGTGCATTATTAAGAAATATAAATATTTTCAGAAGCAATCAAAGGGATGAAAGATTGATTCAGCATGTAGATTGGACTTAATTCGAAGCAGCTTTTTTCTAGTGAAGGCTACCGAGATACAGAGGCAGGAGTTATTGTGGCCACCAGTTGGAAATGCCCACTCATTAGAATGTCAGGATTTCTCTTGCTAGGTATGTTGAAATACTTTTTTCAAGGTGTGTTCTCTAGTCTCTGGGCTGAACCACCTTTCTTGCCACCCTTAGGGACTTGCAGTAGTTACGTTTGAGAAATTTAGACTAATTCCTTCTTCTCTTTAGAGTTTAGATCAGCGAGTATCTCCATTTTCACAGCTCGGAAGTTGGCTTAGCATTAACTTCATAAGAACATTTTGGCCTGGAGGCATCTGTATTACAATTTCTTTCTTGGCTTTATAAAAGGTATCACATTATCTACCTGGTCAATCTCTATTGGCTCTCAAAATAGAGACATGGAAAAAGCTAATAAGCTTCATTAAGATACCTGCTTTAAAAACAACAGCCTGCCTCATTTAGCATGTTGCTTTGAAATGTCTCAGCAGAGCTGGGTGGTCATTGCTTGAATACAGGTATTGCTAATTTGGGATCTTTGTCAGTCTGGTAGCTCTAGAAAAAAAAAAAGTCTAATGTGTAGGTGGAATTTTAATACATAAGGGATCAAACCCTGATTGTTGTATTTTGTTTCTGTTTTCTTTCTTTCTTTCCTTTAATCCCACTTTTTGTCCACATGGCTATGTGTGAGAGATAGCTTGATTTTCTTGATATGGTTCACCCATCCACAGATGGAATTCCAGAGAGGACTGAAAATGTCTTTAAAATCAACACAACTCAGGGAGTTGGAGTGAACCAGTTTTCCTTTGTTGTAGGGTATAGTATTATTGGCTGTAGGTTTTTTGATATACATTCTAAATTAGGCCTGCAAAGGCATGCTTCATCTTTAATTCATCACTCTCAGCTGAAAGAGATTAGCAATGTCTAGCACGCACCCCTCGTATGGTGCTGACCTCATCAAGTATGGCCTGAAATTAATTAGCCTCATTCATTCCAAATGGAGAAGGATAATGGAGCAGCATTTTAGAGATGACCATCACAAATTGTATGCAGCATATTTAAAAGGCTCCTATTTTCAAACCATGTAGATTAAAATTCTTTCCTGGGTTTACAATATGCCAGAGTTTTCAAGGACCTAGAGGGAAGCCTGGGCAGGTTTCGGACGTATATGTTTGTGTGTGCGCATGCGTGTGCCAGTGTACGTGCATGCCCAGTTGTTTGTTGTATGAGTGTTAGAACCCGTGTATGGATGTGTCCATATTTAGCTGACTTGCTGTCTAGGGTGATACCTGGAATACGTGACTGACAAAAATATGTTTCATGCTGATTTAAATGATCTGGTAGTAGAATACGTTAAGAGTATTTTTCTTTTTTTTTGGTTGCCATGAATACCATGAAGCGGGCACGTTAGCACAAACTTGCTGCTATTTTCCAGTTAGACGCTATTCATCCCCTAATTTAGAAGCCGAAAGCCTCTTAAAGAAATGCTCCGTGTTTCTATTTGGAGTTACTTTTGAAACTTTCTATGTCTTTTCCCAGTCCTTACTGTTTCATCATATTTCGAAACATGATTGAGGACTAACTTGGATTACAGAATCACTTAACTTTACCACCTTTCTAAGATTAGCTGAGTTTTTCCCTTTTGGGAATTGACTAAGGAAGGCCAATTTTTTTTTTTAACATCTTTATTGGAGTATAATTGCTTTACAATGTTGTGTTAGTTTTTGTGTTATAACAAAGTGAATCAGTTATACATATACATACGTCCCCATATCTCTTCCCTCTTGCATCTCCCTCCCTCCACCCTCCCTATCCCACCCCTCTAGGTGGTCACAAAGCACCAAGCTGATTTCCCTGTGCTAGGTGGCTGCTTCCCACTAGCTATCTATTTTACATTTGGTAGTGTATATATGTCTGAAGGCCAAATTTTTGAATATCAAAATTGCTTTCTTTTCTAGCCAAAATAATCTTGACGGGGGTTCTTTGGTATTCTCAAAGATGTTGTAAAGTTTATTTTTATTACCAGTCATTTGGGGACTACAGATTAGAAGAAAAAACGTGTGACATTTTTTTGTGTGTGTTTTCAGGTTTTAATTTTTTAAATAATATAAAGTGTGGTTAATTTATGAAAAAATATCAGTAGTATTTGGGAGAAATTTTATCTAATGCACATTTCTTAAGAGAATTTTTTTTTTTAAATCCCAGAGTAACTTTGTTTAGTTCCATTAGAAAAGCAGGTATTCAAAATAATGTAACTGCAAAGCTTCTACTTAACTATTGGAGTGAAAAATGCACTTCTGGGAAAATCATCTTTTTAATCTCATTGATATATTAGTCTCAATCTATAAGTTATTTAAGATTATTTTACCTTATAATAAAACAGAAACTGTAAGCATGTTGCCCATGTCTCTGCAAATGTAGGATTTGGAAATTTCCCTAAACTCACTTTTGCCTAATCTTCTCATCCCAAAGGCCTCTTTATTTAATGGGCATATATCATTTATATGTCCAAGATCATCAGTCACAAACTGTGAACCTATCATTTTGACATAAAAGATCTATCCTTAAATCTCCTCAAACATCTAGCATATAATTTGAGGAAATTAGCTAAAGTCTGGGCTTCTGACTTCTGGGGGGAAGAAATGTAAAAATGGAGAAAGCTTATATTATACAAATTTGATTTTAACGTCATGGTTTACCTGAGCCAGGGATTAAAAATTGATGCAGCTGAAGATCGTTAAATGTTGACAGAAATAGATAATCTTGTTAATTATTGTCTGGTCAACTTGGAATTTTGTGGCTAATAAACACAGTATGAAGTAAAGGAGAATATTTGCAAAAATAGCATGACTCATTAAAGCATATATTACCCAAACTGTATTTTCCCCATAGTTATATATTATTGAGACAAAGAGATGTATATGCTCTAAAATATTGCAATTTGCTTAAATATTGAACAGCATGTCTCAATTTTTATTTAAAAATGTTTTTTATCAACTGAGGTGAAAATGGCAGGAAAACCATAAATATAAGGATTAAGGCTGCATGAAATTTGAGTTCATTCAAATGACAAACCCAAAGTAAAACTCAGATGAACTTACCAAATTTCATTTGGTATCCACCTGAAACTGTAAATCCTCTTTCGGCATTTGAGAGTAAAAAGAAGGTTCACCTAAAATTCAAACCAGGTTTTCCTAAAGCTAACCCAGATTCACTCACTTTAGGGTAAACTACTGTTGTGTTTTGGATTCATAATAAAACCTTCATCCCACTTTAGCTAATGATGAAGAGATGATGGGCTGGGGAAGATGGCTAGATGTTTTGGGAATTGCTGTTTTGTCCTATTTTATTTCGTATTTCCTGTAACATTAAGTAGGGAAGAACAGTATATGAAGCCCATTTTCAATGATATATGTGGAAATGTGACCACATATGAGAGACCAGAGGGGAAACTGACAGTTAAATACACATACAATTTTTTAAACAAGGAGAATCTAAATGAAATGTCGGTAACCAACATTTCTTGGGTGCTTACTGTAACCAGGCACAATTTTAAGTACTTTGCATGTATTAACTCAACTTAGTTGACCATAACAGTACCAAACAAACACAATTATCTCCATTTTGCAGATAAGAAAGACTAGGCACAGGGAAATTACATAACTTGCCCAAGGTTACACTGCTCCTTAAAGGGATTTGAACCTCAGGATGTCTGGTTCTGGAATCTCTGTACTTAAGCACAATGCTATACTGCCTCCCTAGAGAAGATATAATTGCAATGTTGTTTGGAAAACAAACTGCTACAGACTATACATAGGAGAAGTATTTTCCCATTTTTAACTGCTGAGAACAGAAGTAAATGTAAGAGCAGAAACCAAGGTCGAGAAAGCTCATTCTTGTCTAATCTTCTTAACCAGAAGTAGGAAGGGAGTCTAAGTCCCAAATCTCCCTGAAGTCTTTGCTGAGTGTGTACTTGGAATGCTACATATGTAGAATACCTTAATGCCAAAGAGATAGAGATAAATGGACTGGAATTCAAAGAAAAAAAAGTACAAAAATGACAGGGTGAGAGATTGACTTGGGAGGAAAGATCAAAAGAACTAAATAAGGAAAACTTGGAGAAGCAATAGTTAATATAGAACTCAATAGCACTCTAGAAATATTTAGAAGAAAAATGAAGGCCTACAAATGTCACCAGGGAGATTGGAAATAGGTAAAGAGGAAGGTCTGAGAGAAAAACAAATTAAGGGAACTCAGATTTTGTCATTTTCTTGCAAGACCAGTAATGAAAGCTATATTTTCTTGGAATACTGAAGCCTAAGTCAGAGATTTCACAGGAAAACAAAAATATGTTCCCTGCCTGGTGTAGGTTGAAGCAGAAAGATAGGCCTATATATATATATATATATATATATATATATATATATATATATACTATTACATATATTAATATATGATAGTAATATATATATACACTATACTATTATTAATATATATACTATTATGATGTAAAGTATTTTTTAAGCCATATGGCTTTAAAATTACTTTACATCATAATAGTATGTGGAATGCCCCCATAACCTTTATATTCACATTCTCATTTAATTCTCATGATGAGTTGTGAAGTTTATATTATTAGCTCCATTTTGCAGATATGAAAACCGAGGCTCAGGGAGGTTGTGTTACCTGTCCAGGGTCATGCAGCCTGTGGTCCCCCTGCATCGTCCCAAGCCTCGTCTCCTCCCAGAACACTACACACTGTCTTCTCTCCCACAGCATCCCCAGGACTTCTCCCAGAAGATGATGTCACAGAACAACTGGCTTTGGGCCAAATTCACTGCGGTGCATCACACTTAAGGCATGTACTGATAAGAACACGTTCTGCTGGAATGGGACATAACCTGGCTTCTGATAACTGGGGGCACCTTCTAGGAGGTGGCCTGTCTGCTCAGCTCTTGCGGAAGCTGTGTATGTTAAGTAAACACTCTGAAGTTGGCTTGGATGGGGGAGCAAACGATAGATGGATGAACATTCAAACACAGACTGGAACTCTCCAAGCAGGCCCCCAGTCTCCTGTGTTTACAGGCCCCCAAATGAAATCACATGGCTGTTTATAGGAGTCTTAGTGCTGATGAAAAGACTGAGTTAATGCTCCAAACTTTTCCCTGACAAAGGAGAAAAGTTCCAGGTTCTTTAAAAAGTATGTAAAGCATCTGATCTGAAAAGTGGCAACAGCATTTGGGACCAATTACCCAGATTAAGAGGCAACAATGCTCTGTTTACACTTTGTAGCCAAGAGCCCTTTGGCTCTGGCCCACAAGCTGGAGATTGTAAATTACAGAAATTTCAGCCTAACATTGCCTTCTCTTTTGACCTGTGTGTCTGAGGGTAGAGAAAAGCAGCTAGAAAAACCCTGTTGTTACTTGCCTTAAAATGTCAATGAATGGGGAACTGAATGTTGTCTTCAAGGTAAGATGTTTAACACAGATCCTCTGCAAGGAAAGCGTGCATTTTCTCACTCAGGGAAGGGGCTAATTGACTGTGGATGCTATGTCAGGATGTGGTTTTTCAGTTTGCCACTCCTCAAAAAGGATTTTTGCAAAAGAAGTTAAAAGTAAAGGCTCTCTGACATCTTTTGCTTAATTACCATTGCATTCCACTTTAACTCCATTTTCCAATATGCTGTGGATTAATCAGTAACAAATGGGAGTTAGTGGCATCATTACCATGAGGACTGTACTGCTGAGAATGGAGAGACACAGATTATGGTAAATACAGCCATGTGGGCAAAAAAGAGGCATCATTTGGCCAAAACTTGGAGGCCAATACAGGTCAGAATCATTTGGGAATGAGATTTCGTTTTCTCCCTTTACTAAGGAGGCCAGACCCCAATTTATGTAACCCTGATAATTCCAGAAGTTTGGGGAAAATATTCGTCTTTCTTTCAACATAATCCTGATGTTAAGGGCTTGACCTTGCCGGGGGAAAAGAACCACAGAGGTCAGAAGGCAAGAAGAATGGGAAGCATATCTATTCCTGAAGCACAGACCTGCCAAACCCGGTGGTGTGGAAAAGACGAGTCATTATTTTACCAATAGCCGTAATGCACGTGTTCAGAGGTTTAGAATTTAACCACTTTCAGTACCACATTTAGACCATCAAACTGGATGTATCCAGAGGCAGGGACTGAGCTCTTTTTAAAGTTCTATAGGTTGGATAGTCATTTAGATGAAAATGTGATTGGCATTGTGATTGTGGAGTATTATGGGAAGCTTAGGATCGGAAAACATTTTGTTTTGTTTTGGAAAACATTTTTTACCCCGTAATCCAGGGTCCACTTCATGGAGGGCTGTCTTCTGAGGCAACTCATATTTGAGGGCATTCCAGTCCCCTAGGACATCAACATATTTTTTTGATAAAAACTGATCAACAACCAAATTTATTCAATTTTGGATTCTTCTGACCCTGGTCTATCTCAATAATTTACCATTTTTGGCAGTGTCAGATCTTCCTGACATTTACAATTAACTCACAAATTAACTTAGAAATGATAGTAAGCTCTCAGCTAAATGATATAGTGGCCACTGGGGACCAGACCAATTTTCTAGAATAAGGTTAGGGCTAAGTTGCTCTGTAACAATGCTAAGGTTGGTTGTGTAGAAGTAGTTATTCAAGTGTGAGCAGGAATCTATGTGTGAGGGGGAGATGTTATCTGCCTCTCATTCTGCTGGTTACTAAGCCCTCTGATATTTCTTTATCTATACAACAGGGATAACCGGTTTCTAAAACATTGTGGAATTCAAGGCTCCATAATGGAATCAAGAAGTCATGAACGGCTCCCTTGGAAGGAAGCTTGGAGGACACTGGTCCAACTTCCCGCTGAAGCCAGAAGTCTGGAAATGGGCAGATGGTCAGGCAGACACCGATTCAGCATTTTCAAGAGTCGTAAATTCAAGGCAGGTAATGTAAATATGTGAAGGTCTGGGTGAAGGTTGCCAGTTAGCCCTGGCCAGCCATCTAAGACAGATGGGAGGGATAGGGTTCCCTTTCCCCCAGGCTACTATTGGGAGCTTTGTTTTTACAAGGTTTTGTTCCTTCTGTGGGAACCAGAACGGTGTCCCTGGAGCATCTTTCTACAGAGTTGGAGTCCGTCCTCAGAAGCAACAGAGTTGAAACACCTCATCCCTATACCATATGGCAGACTTTCAAACCCTTGAAGGTAACTTTCATTCTCCCCCACCCCTTCAAGCCACTGCTTTTGTTTTATTGGCTAAATTCCCCAGTGCCTCATATGACACGGACTCAGAAGTTTTGTCTTCCTGAGTTGGCCTTAGTTTGCCAGAGTCTCTTAAGAAGCATCCAGAAAAAAATAAAATATTCAGAAGTCTCGTGACCAGTGCTATCTATCAGGTCACGTGACTTTAATCAGAGCCCTGGTCAGGGAGGAGACCCCATACTGTGGAGTCAGACTTCAGTCATCTAGGGCTTGTATAGGGGATTTATTGCATTTAAGAACGTCTCATGTTTATCCCCATTAAACTGCATTTTGTTTTGGCTTTTGGTGACTTTTAGAGTCTATCTCTCTCATCTTTTGTTCCTTTACAAATTGCATTAGCATGTCTCTTACAGTTTTGCCCAATCATTGATCTGAATATTGCAGAAGCCAGGGTTTCTGGGGTTTCTAGTCTCTTTGATGTCACTAGTAGTTATGCTGACAATAGTTAAAGCTTTATTTCTTTAATTAGCTCCTAAGCAGCCATTAACAGTAAGGTCTCTGGGAACTAGATTTGCCTGGATTTAAATCCTGGGTCCGTTGACATACCAGGTGTGTGGCCTTGGGCCTGCTGATTTAGTACCTCAGTTTCCTCATCTGTAAAATGGGGCATAAAAATATAACTATACCTATGGTTGTTTTGATGATTAAATGAGTTAATATATGTAAAGCACTTAGACAAGTGACAGGTACATAGCATACACTATTTATTATACAATGAAAACAAATCAAGACAGGGTCCCTAAGGACAAGGACAGTCTCTCATTTGTATCTGTGTCTCCAGAGACTAGCACAGTGCCTGGAATATATTTAGGGCTAGTAAATTGAGTATATGGATGAGTGAGTTTCCATAGTGTTCTAGACACTAGATGCAGACAGATAATATAATCAATGCTATGATTTCCAATGCTAACAGATTTTCAATACGATTATAAAAAAGAGGTTGTCCACATTCAGTCTCAGGCCATCATCAGGGTGGTTATTTTGCCCCTAATTTTTCTAGGAACGATCATCATTGTCACCAGTGTCTTTATTGATGCTAATCTGTTATGTCTCAGTTTAGCTTGGAAGACCAGAAAAATCACACAATGAAGTTTAGTCTCAGCTCAGAAAAAGAGCAAGGATACAGCTTAGTTTGCCTGCCCCAATCTGAGAGGTGACACTGTCTATTTTTTAGCATGAAAAGTCTCTTAACCCAAGAATGCTAGTGTTCCTTAGTCAGATCTTCATGTTTAAACTTTTGTAGATTCCCCAGCCATCAGCAGACTCATTCAAAAAGACATGGTAAACAATTTAAATGTTTTAAACATCATCCACAGCGTGGAAGTTTCCTCGTCTCTGTACCTTTCCATTAACACCCCAAATGAAGTGCTGACATCAGGGTAGGTCTCGATTTAAGTGCATAGCAACATAATGCCCCCCTTGGTTCAGTTTCTGTATGTGAAATCTTTCAGAGATACCTTTTACATGGAATTCCCTTTGAACTTTCGTCCAGGCTAATTCAAACACGTTCCGTATTTTCCTCCTTCTCTATTAATACAGTGGAGCTCAAGGAAGAAAATTCACCCGTGTTTTCTCCTTTGTATATGTTCAATAGGTACCCCTGCAGCAATTACCTACTAGAAGGTGGAGGAGGAGGCGGTCTGTGAGCGCAGGGGCCACCGGTAGGTAATAGGATCCGTGGTTGTTGTGTGTGTAAAGTGCTAACACTTTTTATTTATTTTTTTTTTTTGCGGTACGCGGGCCTCTCACTGCTGTGGCCTCTCCCGTTGCGGAGCACAGGCTCCGCAGGCTCAGCGGCCATGGCTCACGGGCCCAGCCGCTCCGCGGCATGTGGGATCTTCCCGGACCGGGGCACGAACTCGCGTCCCCTGCATCGACAGGCGGACTCTCAACCACTGCGCCACCAGGGAAGCCCCCCTGCTAACATTTTTGACAGCTACCATCCTAAAGGGGTGTAGCAAGTCATTGGAAATTTGTACACAGACTGCCCCATCCATTACGCATCACCCGTATCATGCCCATAATCTCCCAAGGCAGAGATGCTATTACACTCAGCGGGCCAAGGGCTGCCCGCGCTTATATACACACAACTCCCACTGACTCTGTGCTACCGATGCGCTTCAGTGCGAGTTGTCAGCAGCATAAATTTAGCTCAGTACAGTCACAACCACAGGAGGCGCAGCCAGAGATGTGGCTGTGTGTTAAAAAGGCTGAGGAAGAACAAAAAAGCTGCCCGTTTTCATAAGAAATCTTACCCCTAGATCATGAAGAACTGTAGCCTGACACCTGCCACACCACCCTCATCCCACAGCCTGCGGATCCCAGCCTGGGACTTGGAAGCAGCCGAAACAGAGAGATCATGAAGAAAAAAAAAAAAAAAGGCCTGTTACAGGGCATAAAACTGTGCTTTGCGTCCAACCTGATGATGTGAGGGAAAAATTCCCCATACATAGATGATCCTCAGAACATTTATTTATCAAAATTTCGAGGAACATCTTGGAACCAGTGACCCTCTTTAAATAGAGAATATTTAAAATACATACAACAAGGGTACATAGACGCCCACCTCTTGAAAGCCACTAGTCTGAGTCAGACGGTGTCATGGGTGTTATAATATATATTTTTCATACTAATATGAGAATTTCTTTTTAGTCCTTTCATAACGTTTTTGCCATGTTATCTAATGTAATTCTTTGGGAGGTCTTTCTTGGCTTTTCAGACAACCCCAAGTCATACCTTATAAGTGATCAGGTGTCACTGACCTCAAGCCCAGCCTACAATAAACTCCAGGGTTTAATCTGTACTCTGAGCCCTTGCCACTGCAGACAATGAAGTCTATTCATAATCACTGAAAGTGCCATAGTTTGGCGAGCAGGGCCTGGGTGCCAATCCGTGCTTCATGTCACATTAATTGTGTGTCTTAGACATGTTGCTTAACATCTTTAAGCCCCAATTTTCTCATCTGTATCCTGAGGTTAACAATTTCTTCTTCACTGTGATGCTGTGCAGACAATACCAGAAAAGATGTGTGAAACACTTAGCACAACATGAAAGGTCCATCGAATGGATGGATGCACATGTCATACTGTATGGTACATAGTAGGCACTAAAGAAAAGCTTCCTCCTCCTTTTTTTTTTTCCTCTCTTCTTCCCCTAGACAGCCTAATAAGTTACTGCTCATGCAAACCTAGGTCTATTAAGAAAAATACGGCGTTTAAAGAAAATAAATATTACCCCATGTGTGACAAATGGCCACACATGTAACAGAGCACATTTAAAGCTATTCTCATCCTTTGATAGTTGTTACAGAACAGATAAGAATAATCTATTCAAAAGGAAAATAAAAAACTAAAGAGTAAGCAAGGAACCAAATTAGACATTTAGTCAAGTCTGATTAATGGCTACTTCCAATGGTGATTTGAACTGAGTTCAGGATCCCTGCCTCTCTGACTGTTAATGTACAGTGGTGAGGGGTGACCATATTAAGAAGTGGAGTGCATAATTCATTCAAAGTTCACATAGATTGTCTTAGTTTGTGAAAGACCAAACTCAGGTGCAATTCTGGTAATGCAACAAAACTAGTATGTTTCATGATAATAAGTTTAGGCGTAGAAAACTATCTTTCTTCTGGATAAATTTAGCTTCCTTGCCATTTCTTCATTTTTTTTTTCAGTTTTTTCAATATGAGGACCCTAGTTTATAGTAGAATTAATCATGTTAATCATGTGTTAAAAAATTATATCACTCTAAAAGACTTCCATTCATTCTAAAAAGGGTAGTCTAGGTCACATTTAAAAAAGAAGGCACTCTTGAACAGGAAAAAGTGCAACAGGTAAATTTGAGAAGTATGAGTAATTCAGTAAAGATTCATACATTTCTTTTTATATGTTTTCCAATATAAATATGTTTCTCTATCATTGTTAAGTAACTCCCATTGGCACATTTAACTCTGAATGCTCTGATGGGAGATGCGATATTAAGTTTATTAGAAGAAAATAACAACTGAAGTTTAATAAATTTGGAAAGAGTACATGCAAATTTGTGTGTGTAGGAATTGACTTTTTTCAGTTGACAAAGGAATCTTGTCTGGTTTGAAGTTACAGTTAGAAAATGTTGAAAGTAAAAACAAAAATTGAATTTGTACCAAATTCAGGGGCTTTGAAGAGCTGATGTGTAAAAATTTGGTAGTGGTGAGGACCATGCAGCCACTTCTATTTGTGTAATAAAATCAGCAAAAATACAACAAGATTTACTCTAAATATAAGCTGAGGTCATAAATCAAGCTCTAAAACAGAAAATAAAATGGGTGTACATACATCCAAATATACATGATAAATTCTTTTTGTCTCATCAAAGATAATAGAAAAAAAATAATAAAATTAAGCTGCTTCTGCCTTCCAGCTCTCTTCCTTTTGTGTAGAGCTGATCGTAGTAGTGGCCTCTTAAATCTGGCTAATTCTGTGGTCGGTGAATATTGTTTAACAAAAATTCTTTTTCAAAAACAAGGTCCTTCCCCTGCTCATCCACATTTGCCTCAGTTTGACTTATCCCCCCATCTCCCAGGCATGTCAGATCAGAGAATCATATCAGCCCACATCAAATCGATTTAGGACACAAAATCTTTCCTCAAAAATGAAATTCCCTATGAAAACTTAACAGGACCAACAAATACATCAGAAAAGTGTTACGGTAAAAGTGCCAGAAGTCGAGCTAAAAAAATGAAGGCCGAATCTTTGAGATCAGGGAGAAGGGGAAAAGGGTCAGACAGAAAGAGATGTGAAAGGAAAAGCAGGGCAGGAGGAGAGACAAGAAGGAGAGAAGGGACCCAAATTAGAACAAGAGGCGATGTTTATTAATAACCTTGCTGACCCACGGGCCCCTGACCCAAAATACATTAAGTCTTGTTGGGACACTGCTCTGTCACTCACAGGAGAAGCATGTAAAGTGGTGTTGGAAGCTGCAAACTTTCCGAGAACTGACAAAAAAGAGCAAAAAAAAAGCCAGGATAAGGTAAAGGCATAGACTCACGGGGTTGAGAAGTTCCCTTTATACTCCTGCAGCATCCTCTCTGGACAGCCTACCTCACACTTCCACGCTTCCAGCCAGCTAGGATTTAAAACACACATGAAACAATGTTTTTCTTGATTGCAAAAATAATACACGTTCATCGCAGAACATTTGGAAATTATGGAAAAGCACAAAGAAGTCAACACCAATTGCTAGTCCCACCGCTTGTGTATAATCATTGTCAACGTGTTGATATGCATTTTCTCATCTTTTTCCTCTCCTTTTTTACACACATATATTTGTATGTTGGAAAAGTAAGACTGATGCCCTGCTGTCATCCACTATTTTGGAATCCGGTTTTCCCATCTGACAAGTCCTTATATATATTTGCTCATGTTGTTAAAACTATTATAAAACATGATTTTTATGTTGGCGTCCTATTTCCTTATTTGAAGGTATCATAATTCATTTGACCTCTAGTTAGATATTCATGTAACTTTGTAACTTTTTGCCTTTTTTAAATGTTTGCGTGCATCTCTGTTCCTTCTGGAAATTACTGTGAGCGAAATTCCTGGGTCAAAGGCTTTTGGTGGCTAAAATTTGCAGAGTTGCCCTCCAAAGTATTTATGTCAGTTTATATTCCCACCTGCAGTGAATGAGAATACAGAATTCACAAACCATCATTAATTCTTTCCAAACTAAGATAAGAAACTTAGAACCTACTGTGATTCGTATTTCCTTGATTATTTGTGATTCTAGCTTCTTCATGTTTCTTGGCTGTCTTGTGTGTATGTTATTTGTCTGTTATTTTAATTTCTATTTATTTAAAATTGTAGAAGTTCTATTGAATTTTTCAGTTGTGTTAGCTCTTTGCATATAAAGTTGTAAAAGTTCTTTGCATATTAAATTTGTTAACCCTTTCACTATTGCCCATTGCAAGCATTTCTTCATTCTGTCACTTGATTTTTAATTGTTAATGGATTTTTAATGTATATGTTTATGAATTTAAATACATAATTATTTTCATTTAGTCTTTCTTCCTCTACTTTTATGCTCAGAAAGGCCTCTACTTTTCTTCCTCTACTTTTATGTTCAGAAAGGCACATCCCAGCGTCAGAGAAATATTAACCTATATTTTCTACTAGTGCTTTTGTGGCTCTTTTTAAAAGATTTAAATCTGTCACGTATTTGGTCTGTGTGGTAAGAATCTATCTCCACACTGATCTAAATGTTGTATGCTATTGGGCCTATTTCTGTATTTTAAAATTTTATTCATTATCTTTCTGTCTTCATCACTTTTTTTGCCAAAACCCTCCATTTTTATTATCACAATTTAAGAATATGCTTTCATATCCAGTAATGCAAGTTTTTTTTTCTCATTACGATTAGTTTTCTGGGTTATGCCTCCTTCTTTGTTATTCTATAAGAACTCATCAAGTTCAAAATGTAAGAAAAGACAATTGATACATTAATGTGTGAGGATTTGAGGTCTTTAATACTGAGTTTTCTCATTTAGAAGTAAAGCATGCCTTCTCATTTATTTTTTCACGTGAACTCCTATTAAAGTTGTAGTTTCTTCATGTATTTTTCAATGTGCATGGTGTCAAATTTATTCATTGCTATTGTGAATACAGTTTCTCTATTAAATCTTATAACTGTTTTCTGAGGAAAGTGATTTTTATTTTGTATTTTTGCTTTTTTATTTTGTATTTTCCCACTTTACTGGTTTCTTATTCAGAGTTTGCCAGTGGATTCTTTTGAGCCATCTAATTAAATCTTATCATCTGCAGATAATGATATCTTTGTCCTGTTCCTTCAAATTATATAATTTCTTCATTTTTTACCTGTCTTATTACCAAACAGTAAACTTCCACATTATTTAAAATATTCTTTATTCGGAATGACTCCAATATTTACTACCACGTGTGGTGGCCTGAATACAATGTATTTTTGCAGGGCTGCAGCTTTTAGAATGTGTTCAAAGCTTCAAATTTCAATCTCCCTTCTTGAACCTTCTGTTCACTGGTTCCCTTGTATACCTCCCAGCCCCTCTCTGCCCAGTATTGAACAAGTCTTCCCCTTTTAATACACGAGTGGTCTATCTCCATACAGACAACCCCATCACTTACCTACCGACGCTTCTTTTCTAATCTAAACACCCACATTTCACTGTGGTAAAGCTCACCTTCAATTCTCAGACCAACACATTTAAACCACTATTGTTTTACTTAGTGTATCCCATGAAACCACCAGGCAATTTTCTGCCAAATTAGAAGTTAGAGTCTTGTGTAAGATTTTTTTTTTAAGTTTGCATTTTAAGAAAATGCTAAACTATTTTTCTCACATAGAAATTATGATTTCATTTGAATTTGCTGACTTTTTGCCAGTGAAAAGTAAAAATAACCTGGGATTTTGCATATGCCATGCAAAAAACGATTGGCTCCATGGGTTCAGCTGGTTAGAACAATATGTGAAGACAGAGTGAGGAAAAGAGTAACAGCGACAGTTAGGGATCCTGCCGGGGTTACCTATGGGAAGGACGAAGGGTGAGTGTCTACAAGGTGGGAAATGGAACTAGCCTCTGGATCACACTGACCCTTCATTTCTTCAACTCTGATTGTGGATCATTACCTGCCTTGCAAGCATAATACAGGAATGAGAGACAACATGTGTAAGGCATATTGGAGGACGCTTGGCAACTACCAGGCACTTACAAAGACGAACTGTTAGCTTCCAGCTAGGTTTGAAGGTAGGGATATGGGCCATGTTATAGGTAACAAAATGGAAAGAAGAGACCCTTCTCTACTATAAATTTCTACATAGAGTTAACCCCGAGCACGCTCAAGGATTTTAGGATTTAACCAACAGGCAGTGCTGTACCTGGGGCGGGTGTGTGTGTGTGTGTGTGTGCAGTTCTAAACTACACATTCCCATGACCACCTCCCAAGGAGATAGAAACTCCTACTCCTCTGTGTGGCGAACCAACTTTTCGTCCTACTGTGATGGACCATGAGCTCCAAATGTTTAGATTTCCTCTTCTGCTGAAGGGGACCGGAAGGGCTCCTCATTTTGATATTACACTAAATAGTCCTTGTGGCCATGTGCCTGGCATTTAAGAGATTCCTTGTCAGCACGTCTTCATTTTTCCAATTTGTTAGCCTGGAGAACACGCTTATTAGTATCAAACTTAAGTCTTACCAAGGCAGAGTGAAAATTTCCTTCTATGTTTCCCAAAGTGAAGCTAGAGATCTGACTTTTTTTTTTTAACGTGGTGGGAGGTTTCTGTATTATTATTGTTTAAAATCAATTTCCTTTACTCCATATTCTTTTCCTGTTGTTTATTTTATCTGTCCTTCTCTCCCAGAGGGGCAGCATTAAGGCCCCCATTTGGTTTTTATTAGTGTAATCTGTTAATAGCTGTTCTATAATGCTTTACTTATTGTGTTAATTTTCTGTACTTATGTCCAGAGGCAGCTTCCTGGAAGACCATATTTAAAAAAAATAGAAGATCTAACTTACTTCTTCTTTAATGGGTCCAGCAGCCATTTATAGTTTCAGCTAAGATTACTGAATACTGTTGATTTACAAGGTCATTGAAAATATATATAAACTGCAGCTACTATTTTAAATATATCTATGGGAAGCCTAAAAAGCCCATTAGTCTGGTAAAGGTACAAACACTAACCCCAGGGTCTCAGTGGACATTGGCTTATCACTCCACTTCTCTGGGTTTGTCTTGAATATGTCAGAGCTATGGGTACGTGCTGTTCTGTGTACTGTCCAGTTTTCACGTTTAAGCCCAGAGCTTGGCAGAACCCAAGAGCTCCTAGCTGGGAACGGAGGCTCTATTCATGATCTGCCCCTCTTCACTGAGATGTCCCCAGTCTCTGCCCCTTGGGACCCATGTGTACTGTGCCAGTCACTGCATGCTAAACTCTGGGTCCCAGGAACCACTGTCCAATTGTTGGGATTTTGATGGAATGTACCTTACATGAACTTTAGTATTCATGGGACTAGCTGTCAAATTAAAAAGGAGCTTCAAAGCAGAGCACTTGACAAACTAACTTACCTGAAGGATAACAAAGGAGATATCTGTGATCCACGTGATAGGTTGGGCCCCCAAGTTAGGTTGCATTCGGAATTAGATGGATGCATGGAAGTGAACATGGCTCAGTGATCAGCATCATGGGTTCTAGACCTGCCTCTGGTGTGAATTAGCTCTTAAGGTTTTTAGGGGCCTCAGTTTCCCCCTCTGTAAAATGAAAGTTGGGAAGAAAGTTCTAAGGTTCCTCCTTTTACAATCTAGGCAGTGTTCAGTCAATGATCCCTTCTGTGCATCAATTCAGGGGGGACGAATCATCAGCAGGTGATTGAATCAGGATTAGGCTGCTTCCCATTCATTGTTGAGTCTCTGGCGATGGGCAGGCTCTTGGTGCAAAACAGGAGAGCCCATCTGTGCTTTTATCATACATTAGTTTTTATTGTGAAGCCTAAGTAAAATTCTGTTTGAGACGAGGTTTGTACAGTACCATGGCCGTGAGTGGCAGCGGGGAGGGCACTAGACGGAAGTCACTTTGGCCAGCTGTGTGACCCCAGGCAATTCACCTCTTTTCTCTCAGTCTCTTCTCCTTCATTTGTCAAATACTGGGTTTGGTGATGAATAGTCAAAATAGCTTCAACTAAGAAAGTCAGTGACCTTGTAAGAATTGCCTGCTGTGTTAAGCAAATGAGAAGCATCAAATGTGCCCCAACATCCAGTACCCACAGCAGTCAGAGCATGTTACCCATGATTCAATGCTCCCTGAGAAGCCATACATGAGCTTGCTATGGGGATGGGCTGGGAAAAAGAGGATGGGAAGGGGATCTGTATGCGAAGGGTTGACTGAGAATTCTACGCAAAGAAAGAAATGAGACCACCCGTAACTGCCTGTTTTTGAGCTGAAGACTGTATCAAATGCTGTTTTTAAATTGGTGCAATGCCTGACTCTTAGCACCGAACCCCACCTGTTTTGTCTGTTTCTATACCATGCAAGTGATGGTGATGTTTGAGGACTTTCCTTTCAGGTCGTGCCATCAAAGGGCAATGAAAAGCGACCCAGCAAATTCAAGGCATATTTAAAAGAAAGAGGGAAAAAGCCCATATACATTTCAATGGAGGTACTTTAAGGCATTTCAAGTAGGAGTCTGAGAAATAATTACAGAGTTTAAGAAAAAAGAATCTTAACTTTGATCTGATTTTCTTCTGTAAAGCAATTAGGTGCATCATTTTTCAAGTGCTAAACTGAAAATCCTAATGGCTGGACCCAAACGCTTTCATTTGTGTCTTGGGACTTCTATAATCCCCCCCAAAAGTTAAAAAAGTTATTAAGGTGATTTTCCAGAGGGATTAATACATAAAGCATTTGCTGATCAGCTCTCATAAAAACTACAGCAGCATAGAATAGCTAGATTCAAATCTTGCAAGAGTCTAGTTAATAGCACCAAAGAAATCTGTAAAGTTGACTTGATGGAGATAAACTGTCAAGGTACAAATGGAATTTTCCCTTCCAATTGCTGTTGGGGGTTTTAGTGGGAATATGCGTGACGTGGACTTTAATATTCATGGGAGTAGTCCTGAAATTAAAAGAGAGCTTCAAAGCAGAACATAGGGACAAACTAACTTACCTGAAGGATAACAAAGGAGCTATGTACAAGAAAGGAATGTGATAGATTGAGCCCCAATGTTAGGTTGCTTTTCCTCTTAAGATTTTAAATGCCAAGTCCTTCATAGTTCATATACATAAAAGCTAGACTGTCAGTTCCTTGATGGCAGATACTAGGTGTTACTTTTTTTTTGCTTTCCCAGTGCCCAGCATGTAGTTCTTAGCACATAATATATTTCCATTAAATGTTTGTGAAATAGTGGAATAAAAATACTTTGTTAATTTTAAAAATGTGTGGCATATCTTCTCCCCAATAACTAGATGGATTGACCACTTGTCCACCAACTAGGAAGCAGAGCAGAGGTGGCCTACAGGCTAAATTTGGCCAGTGCTTGTCTAACCTTTAGAAACTGAGAAACTTCAACTTCACACAACAATATGGATTTCTGGATTCCTTTGAAAAATCTAAAGATGTGGGACCGTTTGGGCCACAGCTGGTGACAATTAGTTGGGGCCCAGGAGCAGCTGCCCCCATTATACAGGGTTCCTTCTAAGATGCCACTATTCCCTAGCATATGACTCCAGGCCAATTTCACTTTTTTATTTACCAGCCTGGTCCACGGGACAGGCTCTCAGATCAGGAGAGAATATCTGGTCTGCATTATATCAGTGCTAATTTCGAATTGAGTTAAAGATCTGAGTGTGAGCTTAACTGTTTTCTCCAGGTCCATGAAAAGAGAATGCAAGATTCTAAGTACTAGGCTTCAAGGGGTCATCTTTAGTATGTACATTCCTATGACTTCTCTGTGCTCCAGGGAGAATAGAGCAGGCTTGGAGCTCTGAATAATCCAAATGATACTGTGTAGGAGCCCATCAGGAACTTGTTCAAGTTTGTCAGAGCATATTAAAATACCATACCCTCACATCATCAAAAAGGGTACAGCGGTCCATCTGTCTATACCTTTCTTTCTTATGTTATATTTGTACAGGAATTTTTCAAAATTATGTCACCTACCATATTCTCTTATAGTGAATCAAAATGGGGAAAGAATGGAGAGCAAGCCAGAATAATGCACATTGGTGAAAGTCCAATAATTGAAATAATTCTTGCTTAAGACACCATTGCTTTAATCAGCCCATCATAAATCAATGCTTTTCACAAATGAAGGTTTAAAATAAAGTGCTGTTCAATAAATCGGGCCTCTTAAAAGGCATGATGCAATCGGGAAGCTCTGGAAAATGGCTAAAAAAGTGGTTTCTGAATGGATACACTGGTTCTAGTGTTTTATCTTCCACTTAATTAAAAAAAAATATTACCTGATCCTTTCTTAGAAATTACGTATCAGAGGTCTATAATGGCCAAGCCTTTAACCCATTAAAAAAATTTACTCCCAGGAAGAGTTCATATTTGACGTTTAATTGCTTTTTCTTGTTGGAAAGGAAAATCTGTTTCTTTCCTTCCTTTTTTTTTTTTTTTTTTTTTTTGCGGTACGTGGGCCTCTCACTGTTGTGGCCTCTCCCGTTGCGGAGCACAGGCTCCGGACGCGCAGGCCCAACGGCCATGGCTCACGGGCCCAGCCGCTCCGCGGCATGTGGGATCTCCCTGTACCGGGGCACGAACCTATGTCCCCTGCATCGGCAGGCGAATTCTCAACCACTGCGCCACCAGGGAAGCCCGCTTTCCTTCCTTTCTTGATTGACTTTTCAAAACTCACCTTGTGAGCTATAAAAATGGAGAGGTGTAATTGATTTTCAAAAACTCAAGTGCACGCACACATATTCACATATGCGTGTGTGTGCACTCATGTGTGTAGACATAAAAATCTCCCCTGTACTGGGAACTGGCGCTTTCCTCACATAACTCTGCAAGGCAGGTGTTACTATCTCCATTTAACAGAGTAGCAGCAAAGGCCCAGAGAGGTTCATTGCTTGATTAGGGTCACACAGGTAGTAGCGATAGGAGGCTGAGTCTTTATCCCTCTACCCTGTTGCCTGCTTTTAGGTGTGCTTCATACCCAGGTGTGCAGACATCCATGGAGCCAGGATAAAATGTCATGCCAATGGTCTCCATCTTTGGAGTCACTAATCATTTTAGCCTATTTAACCAACACCATATTCTGGAATTTAATAAATAACGCTACACCATCCATAAATGTCAAAAGAGCCCAACTGTGATTTGCTCCTTTTATGTGAATACTGCATTGTTAACTGAGCCAGGAGAAGCCGTTGAAATAGCCTTCTAAGTGATAGCATCTTAAAAGAGATTTCTCATCGGACAGTTTGGTGTGGAGGGTGGTCAGATGCTTTCTTATTAGAACAATGCCCACATAGATTTCAAATGAAATTCTGGGGCTCCTCAAGATTTGTTTAAAGAGAAAGAGGGGGTCAGCAGGACATTGATGTGGAAAGGGAAGAAAAAGCCTCTACTTGGTCACCTCGAGTTAGAAAATTTCCATTTCAACATTGTCAATCCCTCTCCTCTCACGTGTAGTAAATTCACTACCAAAGGCCAAAGTATTCTCTTTCTTTCTTTTCTTTTCTTTCCTTTTTTTTTTCTCTCTTGCCACAAAACCAGCTATTATTTAGGTCTCTTGCAAAGGGGCACAAACCAACTGTTCCTCCTCAGATTTTCCCTTTCAGGCCTCAGGTGATATGCCTCCTTGGGTTATACCTTCCATGTTTTGTGGTCAGATGTGGGCTGTGTCATTATATAGTATTCCATTTTGCAAGAAAATATTTATGTATGAGTCTCATTAGGTCCCATTTCCTCTGGGAATGGTCCTGCATGCAGTGTTTTCATGCCAGTGGCAGGCAGTGAGTGAATCGCTGGTCTTCATGGGACAACTGGACAGCTGGCAGGAAACCAGGAAACTGCTCCTTCCCCTCTGTGACTTCGCTCAGCCAGAAAACTACAAGGTGTGTGACTGTAGGATGAAAAGTTCCTGAGAGGTTGAATATAACACTTTGAGAAAACACTTGGACGGAAACTTGCTGATGTTGAAGGAATGGAAATTTGTACCATTCAAAGAATGTTTTTTTCCTAGATCTGGAAACACAATAGCTTATTTGTACAGAGTCTTTTCATTATTTTAATTTTTTTTTCTTTTTATTACTGGTAAATAGTAATTCCCATTATTCACCAAAGAGCAGTGAAACTGATACTCTATATAGCTGAGATGAGGGTACGTTGGCAAAACCCTTTTGGAAACTCATTTGACCATGTGTATCAAGAGCCATGAGATTTTTTATAACCCGTGACCAATTAATTTTTACTTCTAGGAATCCATTCTCATACCAAAAAGATTATGCTCGAAAATGTTCATCCAACTATTGCTTATAATAGTTAGAACAGGAAATGGAAGTATAAAATATTTTCTTGATATTCATCGTTATGCAGCTGCTGTAATAATATTGAAATAGGATATGCACTCTTAAAGATTACAAATACACAGGCAAAATATGCAGAATTATAATAATAGATAAAATTTATTCTCTGCTTAATATATAAAAGGCAATGTGTCAAATGCTTTATAGTCATGTCTCCTTTAATCTGCTCACCAGATTAAGCCAAATTTCTTATATCTCCATTTTACAGATGAGGAAAGAGAGTCACAGGAATTGGTTTATCTAAAGTAACACTGCTAGGGTGAAATTTGAACCCCATCCTGGTTGATGACAGACCTTACACAACATGCAATTCCTCATGCTATGTTGTTAATTTTGAGTAAAAAAAAAATTCATCAAACACAAAAGAAAGAAAGAAAAAAGCATCCCAAACTAAAAGCAACCAACACCAATAAACAAAAATCTGACAAGCTCTATTCTTATGATAATCACATGAAAAAGTAAATAGGAAAGCTTAAACCAGGAGAAAACAGCCAAACTTGAAAAGACTCATCTTCCACCAGTTAATAAAATGACAGGTAGCTATCTGAAACAACACTTAAATGTTTAAGGTTTTTTCTCTGGATGGGAATTAGATCCTACATTTTTTTTTTTAACATCTTTGTTGGAGTATAATTGCTTTACAACGGTGTGTTAGTCTCTGCTGTATAACAAAATGAATCAGCTATTCCTATACATATATCCCCATATCCCCTTGACATGTCTTATCTTTTACTAAGATAATCTAAGTAATATTATTCTGCCAACTTAAGAAAGCAAATCTTAATGAGAGCAATTCTTGTACATAGATGGAAAAGACTCTGTCCAGGGTGAATTGGGAATTTTCTGGTGGACTGGGTCCTAGACCAGTGGTTCTTAACTTACTTTGTGTGAGAACATATTTGCAAATACTAATGATAACTATGGTCTGTCTCTTGTTTCTCTCTCTCCAGGCATTTCTCAGTATCCACCTGGGATTGGTTCCTGGACCTTCGAGGATACCAAAATCTGCGGATGCTCAAGTCCCTTGTATAAAGTAGTACAATTGGTCTTCCCTAGTGGCAGGTTCCAAATCCACAGATTCATCTAACTGCGGATCAAATTTTGGTTGGTTGAACATGCAGATGAGGAATCCGCGGTTAACAAGAGCCCATCGTATTAATATTTATACAACATTTTATTGCATATCTATCTACTTTTATTCTACTTTGAAATCTTTTGGGTTCATTGATGGTTTGAGGATTTTAATTTAAATCCCCCTTTATGTTTTGGCTTGCATAGTGTTCTTTGTCCCACAATTTGGGGGATATTATTTCCTAAATCGTTCAAACACTGATACAGTTTCCTCAGAGTCTTATCTACACTTGGATAACTAAGATTTATAAAGTAAGTTAGTATAATGAATAATTTAGGTTTGATGTTTTCTTTAATATGTTCACGTGTTATTATGGATGCTTGTATTCTGATGTGGGGCTAACAACTGCCTTTTTGGTTTTCTGTGTTAGGATGAAAAAAAAAAAGGGAGGATATGCATTACTAAGAATCAAAGGAAGTGCCTGACTCTATAACAAAGAGAAAAGCTTCAAAATGTGAGTGGACTGCATTATGAACAGCTTTGCTTACCACACCTGCAAAAATGCACTTTCATTGAACACATATTTGTTAAGTGCACATGCAGAAGGCATAGTGTTAGATGGACATGAAAGATGGATGGATGATGCCCTTCTATAAGATTTTCCCAGGACTTTAGCATGCTGAGGTTTGGAATTGCACAGGTAGCCTCCTGGAACTATTGGCTATGTTGCTAATAAGATTACAGCTAGAGTATGATTTCATTCTGTGAAATATTTTCATCATCAGGAAGAAGAAAATTATTTTTACCCTTTCTGCTGTTGAATAATTTTCAGGTACAAATCCCCCCAAATTTATGTGTCCTCTCTACCTTCTATTTAGATTGTACAACACGAAGACAGAAATAACCATGTTAAGAGGTCACTGGTCCGACTTCTCCAGAAACTTCCCCTGGGCAGCGGTCTCTACCTCTGTTACAGAAGACTGCAAAAATACCAGCCATTGTGCATCTGGCCAATTATGCAATGTTCTATCACAAGGGGAAATTCCTTCCTCACTCCAGCTGGTGAGCAGTTATGCCCTGGAGCCCAGGACGGACATGCCTTGTAACTTTTTAACCTAGTTAGTGTAACTGCCAATATTATTCCTATTCATATAAATGTCTAATCCTTTCTTGAATCTTGCTAGACTATTTGCCTCAATAATATCCTGCGGCAGTGAATTCCACAGGTAGATTATATGCTGTTTTAAAAAGTATTTCCTTTTATTCATTTTAAATTTGTTACCTTTTAATGTCACAAGATGGCCCTTGTTCTTGCATTAAGGGTACAGGCATTTCAAACTGAGCTTTAATTCTTCCAAGCACTTTCTCCGCCATTATTAAAACCCTATCTTCTTCATATATTTTCTATTTTGGCATGTGTAATCTTGATTAAATGGGATGATTGATGCAAACAGTCTCATACTGCTTTGGACATATAGTAGGCACTGGAAAAAGCTCTCCATGATTTTCAATGTTGTTTATTGGAGACATTTATTGAGCATCTATTATGGGCAAGAACTGTTCAAAGCATTGGAGAGACAGCTTTGAATAAGAGAAGGTCCTTGCTCTGAAGGACCTGGTTTCCTAGAGAGAAGGCAAGCAGTAAAATAGTGGATAAAGATAGGACTTACATTGTTTCAGGTGCCTTATGTATTATGGGAAAATTAGACTAGAGTCACTAGGAAAGGATGCCAGGGGCCACTTGAGGTGGCCTGGTCAACTGTCCCCCTGCAAAGGGGACAGTTGAGATTGACTATCAAGGAGTCATCTATGTGACATAGATGGAAGAACACTTCACCTATGAAGGTGAACTCCAGCCCTTAGAACAATGCCCAGAGCCAGCTGAAACTCAATTGTTGCTGCATGAATGAATGAATCAAGTTTAAGAAGGGAAATCTTAGTTTCAGAAATCATCAGTATGTAACTCACAGACCCAGGAGGAACATTTCTTGAATGCCTGGGTTTGGTAACTCCAAAGACTATTAGAGTAGAAGGAACAGGGGATTTACTTAGTTAGACTCAGCTTTCAGGACCTGCACATGTCCCCAAATACCCAGCTGTATGACCTTGGGCAAGTCAGCGAATTTCTCTCATCCAAAGTGTTCTCATTCATATAAATGGGAGTAAAACTTCCTTCCTTCATGGAGTTTGGAGGCCTGGACGTAAAGTTAAGTGGCAGCCCTTTAGAAACAGCCAAACAGCGTGAACATGTTGCTAATTCTTTCAGGAACCCGTCCTTCTCAGCACTCTGTTCTCTTTCTTTGCCTTTCACTCTTTTCCTTCTTCTGTTCCCTATTTGTATTCTTGCCTCTGCCTAAAGCTCATCCCTGGCATCCATGTACTTAGCTTTCTGCCCAAGAGGTGGCTTAAGAAAAGGGGGGTGGGTTACCATTCTGACATTTTTGTCTATTTCTTAAGGACTTTAAAGATAGAGATGGAGGTGGTAGTTGTTGGAACAGTGGACTGGAAGTGTATTTCCAATAGTGATTATTTGTTTTCATTTTGTTTACTGCTTAATCTTCTAGGGTAAGGTTAACCAAACTTCTCTACATAAAAACAGACACCTTGCCTGAATTTCTGAGGACATCTTCCCCCAGAAGTGGAGACTTTGGTTGAGGATGATCTGATTACCTTTCTGTAGCTTCCTTTTGTGTTCTAGCCTGATAGGCAGATACCATTTCCTCAGGTTCCTTCTTGTTATACTTTTTAATTGCTCTTTCATTTACTCCTCCCCCCACCCCACCCCCACCCCTGCTTTAGGCAATTTGAAGTAGAAGCGTGCAACTCTGCATAATAATATATTATAAAGGCATTTCAAGGAATAGATGATTCGAATTGTTTACATGCATGGTTCAGATTTACTGGCAAATTGCTCAGACCTTTGTTTTATGATGTAGCTGCCAGCTAGGTTCCTTCTGGGTAAAACTCTGAGAAGTTTCCTTTTGGTATTCCTCACCAACACTTCCTTTGCCTTGTTCCTCTCCTTTCAACACCTCCCTTCCTTTCCCACCTCCACGTAACTCCGTGAAGCTGTCAGGCGTTTTACACCTTAATGTGAAGACATATGGGTGCATGGGTCCCTGCCCTCACCCAGACTGGCCCCCAGGGAAAGTGAGGTGTGCAAAGGAATAAATCTTCAACGGTATAATTTTAGACCCAGTGGCAACTGGGAAGGGTGGCTATTTTGGGCTGTGGGTTTTCTCCTTGACCTGAGATGATATTACTTTGCCTGCTGCTAGTGTGCTGGGCCAACCCTGCATGTGGTCCTTTTAGCAGCGTGTTTGGCGTTCCTGGGGGTTGCTTCTTCATTCCTCAGCTCTGTGCTCCTCCAGAATTCCATGAATTTGTGCAGGAGCATCACTCTGTCAATGTGCGCCCACCTAGGCTTGTCACAGGTGATCTCTCAAGGTAGGGGCGCAGGCTACTTCCAAGGGGCAGCACAAATGGTATGCACGCCCTTCCACATAGGGGGTGGGGGGATTTTTCTGGTCTAGTTTTTGCCTATCCCTCAGCCTCCATGCTTTATCAGCTGCTTAGTGACCATTCAGTGCCTTCACTCCCTCTTCATGCAAGGTGAGCCGGGCCGGTATCCAGGTTACAGGGTCTGAGCATCCCTCCTATGAGACCTCCTTTGAAGCTGCACTCAGCATCCTCACAGCCATTTTGATCACCCGGCTTGCTGTCTTCCCACTCAAGCTCCAGATGCAGCTGCTGCCTGCGGAGCCTCTGTACTGCCTGGGGAAGTGAGTCAGGACTCCTGCAGCGGATGGGTGGGGCAGCTGCAAAATGATCTGAAGGTGGCCCACACAACAGTGCTTTCCAGATGTGGGTGAGGTTATAGCCAAGATCATCACTGGTAGAGTATCTTGTTCTTAATTTTTACAACCTAAAAAGAACACACAAGACTCAAAGGTCATTGGGGAAGGAGGAATAAAGTCAGTAAAGAACAGGAAAATGGGAACAGGTTTTGTTTTGTTTTGTTTTTAATAAAGAATTTGAGCTCTTTTACACCAAAAGAGAGAGAAAATAAAAGCGGCCTTTTATAGGTATGAAGAGAGCCCTGGCTCTCTCTCGCACGCTTCTACAGGGAAAACTCTGGATTTGCAGAGAGAGAGAGATTGAGGATATAAGGAGACCTTGACTAAGGAACAGAAAATAATGGAGAGTAAGACAAAAAGGGAGAAAAAGATCAAAAGACATTGTTGCCTTCCCTTATCTGCTGTTGAAGTAAATGTGATGTTTGCTGAGAACCAACCAGGCCTGCTCCAGTTATTTATTTCTGTATGACAGATTCAGCCTGACGCTTACTCACATAAAACCACAACCAACATTTTATTATGATCCGTCATGGTTCTGAGTGGTGGCTGGGCTCAGCTGGGTGGTTCTCAAGCAGCCTTTCACGAGAACGAGGTTTGATGGTGGCAGAGGCTAGAGCGACCTCTGAGGCTTCCTCACTCACATGTGTGATGGTTGACGCTGGTCCTTCCTTGCTGCATCCTCACCTGGGGCTATCAGCTGGAACGCCTGGTCATTCCATGTGGCCTGAGCTTCCTTACAGCATCTTTCTTGTACTCCTTTCCTGGCCACTCAGGACTCCAAAGATGAGCATCCCAAGAAAACAAAGCAAAAGCTAAAGCATCCATTTTGTCCTAGCCCAGGCACACACATTATTGGTCCACCAGTCACTAAGGTCAGCTCAGATACAAGGGGAGAGCACATAGCCTGCTCCTCTGGATTTGAGGAGTGTTAGAAAACTTGTGGACACATCTTAAAACTGCTGATGTCCAATCACAATGTCAGCTGTTCCCAACCTCCCAATCTCCAAGAACTTCCTGTCTAGTTGGAGTTATAAAAAATTGATGAAGTAATTAGTGAAAAGTAAAGAAATATCTATTCTTCAGCCGAGCAAGGTGATAGGGGAACTTGTACCAAGTGATACACAAGATGAACACATGCCTCCAGAGAGGCCACAGGCAGTGTGTGGTTAGGAAGGCCCACGACAGCTTATGATTTGGGGAGAATCGGAGGCAAATAAGATGGCAGTGGGTAACACTCTCTAACTCTGGACTGGGTGTCCTTGCTAGCTTTATTCAGGCCCAAATGTTTGTCCTCAATATCTAATTTTCCTGTTACTTGTCTTTTCTTCTTCTGCCCTACCTTGGTTCCACCACCATCCTTCTTTCAGCTCCTTTACTCTTCTATGTACTATACCTTCTATGGACCTAAAAAGTCTCTCCATTCCTTCATCTCCCTTTATCTTTCTGTGCATGGAAAATCTTACCTCTCACTCCCCTTCATCACCTATCTGCAACTCCATTGCCATTTTTCAGACCAAAGCAATATCCCTGCTTTTCCTTGTCCCATTCCTCACTTGAGTGCTTGAAACACATATTTTCATTTTGGTTTCCTCTTTTATGGTCACTGTCTCTTGCCTTCTATAACCATATCTTATATTCCGTGTAGCTCATGCCTTTCTTCTCTGCTCTGACTTGTCTTATCCTAGGAGCCATTCGCCCAGCAGTGTCACGGGGCGCTGGCACTGGTGCACTCAATGCCTAGCATCTCCATCAATACAGCTTTGACAGCCTCAAGGTGAGGTCTTGCTCCACATCTGGCAACTTTCAGGTGGGGTCTGCTGTTCAGCTGCTAACCTTTCTTTGGTAAGAGTTTCCTACACCTTAGCATCACTAAGGACACTTTTTTTCTCTTTCTGGTCTCCAAATATCACCCTCTCTAGACCTATATGGTTTGGCCTTTTCTCTCCCCTTAGTACAGAAATAATTTATATCCACTCTAGAAAACTTAGAACACATAGAGAAACAAACATAAGAAGACAAATGTTGTATGTTTAAACACTGCTAATACCTTGTTGTGAGTCTTTCCCATCTTTTTTCTCCATATTTATGGTTTTTAGTTACAAAAAATAGAATTACTATTTAGATGGGCAGTGCTTTCCTGTAAGCCATTTGCTGTTTTGTAGAATCAGCTGTTATAGAACTCTAGCCCCTGACCCCAGCTAAGTGGACCAGGGTGAAGCTCAGGCCTCAGCTGGTTTACAGTGAAGTGGGGTTACTGAAGAAGGTGGTTTGCAAGAGACAGGTAAAAGAGACACAAGGTGAGAAGCAGAGGAATGGATGGCAGGATGCTAGAGATACTCTTTGTATCTGGCACTAATCCTGCAGTGACTTTTGTGAGATAGCGTTTCTTCTCAGTTCAAACCGTTCTTTAGTGGTAGAGCAGTGTCTGAAGGGTTCTGGTATTTTCCTCTAATGATGCCCGAGCAAGATGACACTTTTTTTTGTAACCTGCTTTTTTCACTTCATAAGTTTTTTCTGTACCATCCTATATCCTCCCAGATTATAATTTTGGTGACTGCACAACGACCACAGTGGATGTCGAATATTTATGGGAGAAGTGGAAGGTCTGGCATTAAATGAGTACTGAGTTCAAATGCCTGTGCTGACACTTGTTTGCTATGTGACTTGGACCGATTATTTAAGCACTCTGTGTCTCAGAGTCCTCATCTGTAAGATGGATAGAACAATATGGTTAAGTGATATAATGAATCCAATATTCCAAGTACACAGTCTGCCTTATAAGTGTTCAGTAGATTTCATCTATTGTTATTAATAATCATAATCATAAGTCCTCTATTACTGCTTATGTAATAGCCCCTATATTTTTCAACATTATAAAAAAGCTGCAATGAACATACTTGTAGTCAAATATTTATGCATGATTATTCCTTGAAATAAGTGCCTCATCAGATCAAAGATTGTGGGCATTCAAAAAGTTTAAAAAAATGTATTGTCATTGCTTTCACTGAATCTTCTATGTTGTCCAAATCCCAACCTTTACCATTTTCTTCTTCTTGTCCACAGTTTCAGAGACAACATGTCTCTTTCTGATCCAGCATTTGCTCTCTGGTCACCTTCCAACAAAATTAAGACAGTGTTATATCTGACACTTGAGCTGGGGCTCTGTCAGGAAGATTTAACTTATTCATTGAGTTATTCACTCATATGCCAGGTGCAGATTAAGTTTATATATAGGCTATGTCTATAGACTAGGTTTATATTTTCAGGACTGAGTCCAGTGTTGTTAACCGTGGAGTGGGCTTTGGAGTTTTGTAGGAAGAGTTCCAGACACTTCTAAAGATGTCAGATATTGACCAAGGCTTATGATATCTATGAAATCTTCCCTCTTTAGAAAGAGAGACATTTGGAATAGGGACACCTTGATTCTTTGACCTGCCTGGAATGATCTCCCACCTGCAGACCCTACCCTGGCTTTCAGGCTCAGGAAGTATCAATGTAAAATTCACTGAGATGCTTTTTTTGAGCCACCCACTGTGCTGGGCACTGGAAAGACAAGGAAAACCCAACATTCTCCTTATCCTTATTGGAGAAGTAGGTGTGCTAACAATTATTGGACCAAGAATGGAGGGGTGCACCTATAAGGAAATCCCTGAGTCAGGTGACCCAAGAGCCAAGGTCTGCACACAGCTAGCCATTTGGTCCCCGGAGGGTTTTGTTTGGCTCAAAGTTATAGCATTAAAAATCTTTTTAGGTGTCAGCAATTAACAACTGGAGGTTTCAGGTAAAAATGCAGCTTTCTTTCTTACCTTGAAGAAATGGAAGTTTTGGCAATACTGTATGCTCATTTTGTCATGGCCACAGTGAGGAGTGGCTGACCCTTTAGCCAGGGCATGGGTTCTCCTTTTTGCCACAGTCCCCACCACTCCCTACTGCATTACCTTGTCCTCCTTCACTTAGCTATGCTATCTGTGTGGGCCATGAGTTTGCAACCATTGACTTAGTAAAGGGAGCACTTATTTTTTTCACAAGATATCAGGGAAGACACAGAGAGATCTGCTAGAGAGGAGATCTGCAGGGTCAGCAAGGGTTTGCCATGTAGATAGGTGGAAGGTGAAGCATCCATGGCAGGCAGAATAGCATGTGCAAGCGTACAGGGGCTGGAGCCCAGAAGGCCTCCTTGGATGATGACAAGCAGACAAGGATGGTAGGAGAGTTGGATATTTGAGGGAAGGGATTGAAAGAAAGAATTGGAGAAGCAGGCAAGCACCAGCTCCTGAGCAGCCTGGCACCCCAAAAGAAGGCCATTAGATATTGTCCTTTAAAAACTGGATCCGATGACTGATAGGGGAACAGCTAGCTAAAAGAGTCTCAACCAACAGTGTCCTGACTTCATGGTGGCATCTAGCAAAGCACATTCTGTGCAGACCTCATTAAATCCTGACACCAAGCCCATGAGACTTGGACTTTGATTATCCTCACCCTACAGATGAAAAAATGCAGGTAGTAGGAGTTTGGTTAAGTGAATTCCCCAAGTCACCACCAGTAAATGGCAAGGCAAGATGTGGACCCAGGCCTAACTAGAGAGCTTGCAACTTAACCAGCTTCCTTGATAGCACCAATGCTTCAGAACAACTACCCCAGCAGCAAAATCAGGGTCGTATTGGGAGTGGGTGGAGGGAGGCTGAGAGAGCAGAGCTGCTGGGAGACTACTGCAGTGGCCAGCAAGAGAGCAGGAGGCCTTCACCAGGGCAACACTGGTGCACGCAGAGGAGGCTATGGTGGGAGGCCCAGAGGAGGATGAGTCAGCGGGATCCTCCTTCATGGAACCTGCCAGCCATAGGAGCTTTCTCTCCCTGCTTTGAATTCTCAGAACACTCTGTGTCTGTTTCCCAGGACCTGCTTTGGCCACATCCCTGTAACAGCTGTATGCATCTTACCACATCTTGTATATTTTAAGCTGCTAAAGGGCATGATGAATTTTGCTTTATTTGCCTTAATAATTTTTTTTTTGGATTGCTGAGTACAGAGCTTTCGTAAATTCCAAAATTATCTTTTTCAGATCATTTCTCCTTATGTATGCATTTTAGAAGTTCGTGGCAAGTTAAACACTTTTCCTTTAAAAATGTGAAAATAATTTCTTTCCATGATCTACTTTAAAATACATGAGGAAAAGGAAGACTGGGAAGTTGTTTAAAAGCAGCAAACCCTTTAAGAGTCAATGTCACATTTATTGCTATAAAATATTTTTCTCTCTCTGTTAGACATCTGGTTCCCATTATATACAGTATTGGGTACTTGAGTTCACCAGCCATTTTGCATACCAAGCAGTGTGTCTGTGAAATCCCCTCTGACATCCACCAGTACGTATGTGCAGTGTGCAATTCTTAACTTTACATTTACAGGCAGCGCTTCTATCACCAACTTCATTCTTACCTATGTGCTTTCGAGGTTATTTTGTTCATACTTAACTTAAGGACCAAATTGCCTACAACTGAGAAATGAAGAACTTCAAAACCATGGAGCTTTTGCTTTATACTATCGTATGGTCCAACTATCTCTAATCTAGCCCTGAAGTCAGTGAAACAGCTAAATCTTAAGTCTATATTTCCTTATAACGTTGACTCAGAAATGAGAAACACAATATGGAGTGTTTGCTAATGAGTCATGAATTTCATGATAATTGCTTCCACATTCAGGAGAGCTCCCTTAAACCATCTAATCTTGACATATCCTGCAACAATCCCATGTGTTGTAAATGATTTTGTTTTATTTCTTAGGTTACTGTTAAGGGCTTATTTTATGGTTCATTTCATTTTCTTAAAGAAAACCACACACATGTGTACACACACACACGTGCACACACACACGTGCACACACACACATCATAGGGGATTTTGTCTCAATCTGTACTTTTTGAAATAAAATAATTACAAAACCAAAGGAGCCCTTGTCATTTGGTTTGGAAATAAAAATAAACACAGTTAGGAAGAAAGTTGAAATATGGTCTATTTTAGAGTTCTAATTCAGATCTCAGAATTAAAGCCAGGATAGAGCAATGCCCTGGCAAGTGGCAGTCTGTCTGTCCCTGTCCTCTCTGGACTTGAGAATCTCTAACTGACTGTATGGACACAACTAGCATTCAGTACAGTAATAATGGAAAATTAAATACGACTTTTAAAAACTGCTCATATTATAAAGTGATCTATTAGCATTATACGACTTCAGCACTTAAAGTGACTGATTCTAATTGCACGATTTGGCCTATGGCAAGCATTAAAGAGCTGCAGAATCTTGCGGGTATTTTATCTCTTTGGGGATATTTTAAAGTGAATTTTCTTTGGAATAAAGCTTTGTTCCTGCCATACAAAAGATTGTGTGGAAGAAATCTCTCAGTTCTGACAGAGTCAGAGATAATTATAGTTTCTTCTTCTTTGATTCATGAATTAATAAGCCAAATATTAAAAACATTCTTGCATTTTCCCTCCCTTTCTTTTATTAAGTGAAACTCTGTCTTTACAGCTTGTGGCTGTTATCCTGAAGAAGTAAAGGTGGATGCCCTTGTCTAATGAGCTTTTCTAGCCATCAGAGGGGCATTCTTTTTCTGCACCTGGACAGTCCTTCTGCATCTTTTCTGAGCAAGCCTGTGGATTGCTAAGATGATGTCACAGTGCCATACCTGGAGCTGACCTTGATTTAAACAGGTTATCACAAAACCACAGGGACTTCTGAGCAGGTAGTCTTCTTAGATATACCTATCCAAGGTTTTCAGTTTTCAGAAAAAAAAAGGATGAATATGGGGGAATGTCATTCATCTTTGAATTTGACTTTATGTTTATGATATCTACAGGGTTTTTCATAATTTTCATCATATGGACTCCAGGAAGTTTATTAATCGAATAGTATTGGAAATTGAAGCTTTTCATGCTGAGGAAGTTCTTGTTGACCTTCCATGTTTAAGCAGTTTAAGATAAACTGCAATTTCACCTTAATCTGCATACATATGCATTTCTTGTTGGTGGTTTTCAGATCTCCCAATAGTAGAAAAATTGCCTACTATGTTTCAGACTTTTGATGTCATGACACACATTGTTATCCATGTAACCACCAGTGGACACTTGGACATGTAATTTAAAAACTCCAGGAGCACCATTGGAGCGTACACACTAACCATATTTGTTTAAAACATCCTTTTTTAAAATTGACATTTTTTTTAAAAGGACGGTGCTAAGTAGAAGGAAGTTTAAAGGCACTCTGGCTTCCTGTGAGTTTCTCACTAATAGTTCCCTGTAGCCTGTAATTGCACTCTGTCTTCCAAAACCTGGGCTCTGCAGAAGAGACAGAGATATCTGTTATTGACCTGACAGGATAAAAGGAAAATAGGAGAGACGATCATAGCCATCGGCAGTTTGTTTATGAAAATACCATTTCGAGGATATACTTGAATCAGGCACAAGTAATGCATCTTGTTCATCTCCCAGCATATTTTAAATGCCAGCCTGGCTGGACCAAAAGAACAGTGCCCAGAATTAGGGCATTACCTTTCCTGCGTGCTGGTGTGGTATATGACAGCATCATTTAATCATTATATTTTTCTCAGCTATCCTAAAAATAGATATGAAAATTAAAAGTACAAATATAAAAATATATAAAGATGTATAAGAGCAAAAAATTAACATTTGTTTTTAAGCCATTATAATCTTTTATTTTAAAACCGTTTTAAACTCACAAGAAGTTGTAAAAAGAATTCAGAGACATCCCCTGTTCCCTTCACTCAGTTTTTCCAAAGATAACATCTTACATAACCACAGTACCTTGTCAACATTAGGAAATTGATTCAGTACTGTTAACCCAGTTATAGACTTTATTTGGAGTTCAGCAGTTTCTACATACATTCTCTTTTTAGTTGTGTATTAATATGTAGAAATGCATTAACCATCAGTGTTAAGTGATCATCTTTCACCAGTGAATATTGATGGTATGCAAGATTCTCAGGTGATGTGGTGTTATACATCCTGTGGCTGCCTAAAGAGAAAGTGGAGTCATTGGCATTCATGAAGATCCTTTATATTAATTACTTTGTCCATACATTACTTAACTAAACAATTAATCAATCCTATATCAAGTGCCAACTGGAGATACAGAGATGGTGACATTGCTCTCAAAGAACTCACAGAGGGAGATTGAAAAAAAAAATCCACAATGACAACACAGTGTTGCAGACCATAGTACAAACGAAACAAACCAATATTACTAGGCACCTACAAGTGTCCGGCATTGTACCAGGCATTAGCAATTAAGTGGTCACTAAGATGCATGCCTCTCCTGCTCTGTGAATCTTACTGCTGTGTGGAGGAGACAGGCCATTAAGAAGTACTGACAGCAGAGGGCTCTAACAGGGGGTTCAGAGTGGGTAGGTCCTGACCGGGTCAAAGGGTGCAGGACAGTGACTCAGGAGCATGTCATGTAGTCCAGTCAGCATTCCAAGATATTGAAACTGACTACTTGTGGGATCTTTGGACCAGCTGCTACTCCATTTCATTCAGAGCTTATGTATCGTCTAGCTTTGCTGCAGCATTTGAGCAGATGTCTTGGTCTCACAAGAACAGTCCTTGTTTCTTAGAACTGACTCAAAAGTCAGTCTTTGGTATCATACCTGCTATGCCAGATGCCCCCCATCAGCACTGGTGGACCTGGTGCTGGGCTCACACAGGAAACAGGTTGGAGAGGGCTCTGTTTTCTAGCAGTAAAGGGGAAAGTGTTCCTAGGGCATGGTTGGTAGCTAGTGCTAGAGAAACAAAACCATTGTATGTTTCTTTCTTAACAAATTGAGGCTCTTTACTCAAACTGTGACATTGTCACCAAGAAGCTCACTGCAGATATGATCAGGGGCGCCTCCTGCTTAGAAACCCTCAGTTGCTTTGCATTAGATTGAAGGTAGCATCCAAAATTCTAACTGTGGTCTAAAAGCCCCTACACGGACTACCTAACCTACCTATGTCCTCAGTTTCAACACATTATACTTTACTTCCAGTTCCTAGTGGTCCAGTCACACTGGCCTGTTTAATGGTCCTTTAACTTGCTGTGTTCTACTCCTGGGCCTTTGCAAATTCTGCTTCCAGAAATGCTTTCCCCCCATTCTCTAAACATTCATCTATAACCTCATTCTTCAGGCTTCTGTTGTAAGACTTTCTATATCGAAGCACTTGTCTATATCAAGAGCCCACTATTAGTCCCATTTTACCCTCACTTATACTCCCCTTGTGTATTATATAGTATGCAATCTTGTCTTCAATGGTGTGATTATATATGTGTCTCCCCCACTAAATTGTGAGTTCCATGAGGGTAGTGATGATGTCTATTTTTGCCATTATCTCCTCAAGACTCAAAAGTATTTATTGAATGAATTGTTGAATGGAGGGATGAATGACTAAATGAAATAATGACATACACCCTCATTTCTCCTATAACTTTAGGTATCGTCACATCTGGAATTTGGACATACTTTTACACTGTTTTGGGATCCTTTGTTTTGGGCTCATTTCTGGTGTCTTCTCTTTCTCCAGTTCATGCAGAAATAGTTTTTCATAGGAAATCATGGCTGATGTGATTTTTACCTTTGATTTTTGCCTACTCCCATAGGCTTCTGCTTGGGATATTTTATTTGATAGAGTTATCATTTCAAGGCCACTTCTACAAGTGGCATACCATGGGTCAGCTGCCTATCTCTCATCAAAGTGGTGGCCATTCCTTTGCAAAGGACAGCCCAGAACTGCTTTGCTAATCTCAGGGCTCTGAGTCATGAGCATGGCACTTTAGTAGGCTGGGGATCTGCAGCAGATAGGTCCCGCACACCCTTGAAAGAGTTTGTATTTTCTGGATTCTGGATCCAAATCCTGTCTTCACTGGCTTCAGGATGGGAGAGGCCATTACTGGGATGAAGGAGGCTCATTTGTGGAGATCAAATCAAGGAGGTATTTGGAACAGGGGTAGAGATACAAGCCAGGGACTATTTCTAAGGAGAAGTGATCTTTGAGCTGATTCTAGATTGATGGTCAGGGTTGAGTTAGTTATATGGGAATGTGTGACAAGGGGTAAGAGTGGGGCAGAGGGCATGTGCAAAGGTCTTGGAGAGATGTTTGGTGAAAAGACTCAACTGAATCTCTGGAAAATTTGGATACAAACCCATATCTCTTAAAAAGAGTGGTCCTTGCCCTATACCTCAAATTTGAATTATCTAGATAATTGCTTCAATTTTGTGGCTGATATCTCTCCAGTCTAAGCATATGTTTGTAATCAAATATAGATTATCTTAAATTTAGGTAGGGAGGTAACAATGCAGTGTGAATTCTATCCCTTTCTTAGTTGGTGTTTATAAAGGGGTGTGTGTATGTGTGTGTGTGTCTTTACACTCATTTGTCAGTCTTGCCCAGGTACAAATAAAGATTGAAAGGACTGTTTATGGTAAGAGCTGTAGATTCTGGAGAGTTACTGCTAATGGTGACATTGCAGCTAGTAAAGAGGCAGCATGGCCTGACAGAAGGAGCTCAGATTTTGGAGTTCAAGGCCTGGGGACAAGGATCAATTTTGCATTTACTGACTTGTGACTTTAGGCAAGTGACTTAACCTCTCTGGGCCTCAATTATCTGCCCTCTAATTTTGGGGTGATAATAAAATTATTTGCCTCATTTATCTCATAGGATTATTTATATGATGTAATTTATATGAAAGAACTGCAAAAACTATGAAGCATGGTAAATGTGAATCATCATTGTTATCAAACAAATGTACTCAAAAAAATGTGACAATTTTCAGCAAGGAAGTGCTGTAAGTGTGGAGGATACCTTCCCAGACCTAATGTCACTTGAAAGTTTAGGATATCTCCAATACGGCAGCAATGTGGCAGCTAGACAGTCAACTATTTCAAAGAGCAATGAAAATGTACATTTATTATGTTGCGGGTTTATAATTTACACGGCAGTTTAATGTTGTAAAAGTTAAGGAGAAAGCCCCCAAATAAGGACTGGTAAGAACTTTTGATTTTTAGCAAGAAAAGTATCAAGTAAATTTTCCTGAAATATTTCTGAGTAGCTCATTTTGTGGTACTATTGGAAATCATGTAACATTTGTATTGTTTTATAGGGTATAGTGATAAACTTTCCCAAAAGGTTTTATTTAACCAGGAACTGGGAGGAAATGCAAACACATTTTATATGTAACAAAAGACTATCACAAACATTAATATAGCAAATCTAAACATGCATGTTCAATTCAGCATTAAGAAACTAGTGAGATCCTTTTGCTAATAAAAGTGATTTTTTTGAGAAAAGCAAATAGCGTTCACAGTAAAGAAGAGAGAGTTGGATTTATTCAGACTACACAAGCCCAGGAAGTGTCTGGTGGGTCATACAAGCTGGGTTACACATGAGTGGCAGGGAATTTTCGACCAAGCTAGATTTTTTTGTTTTCTTTTCTTTTTCCTTCTTTTCTATTTCTATCTTGCCAGTTGGGACACTTATTTCTTCCTTTACTCTTGAGACTCTCATGAATGAAACTAAAACAAATATTAAAATATTGCTGATGGAGAGCAGAAATGGCTTTGGGAATGCACAAATATCAAGTGATTGCATTCATTGGCTCACTGGCCAAAACCTTAATCAGCTGGCTTGTGTAGGAAGCTGAAGAATATTTTCTTGACAACTTATGAGATCAGAGTTTTAGATCTTGAAAAGACAAGAATTTTTTTTGGGGGGGTGCTGCAATCCACTTAAAGATGGCTATACAATTTATACATTGTGTAGGGCTAGCTTCAACCACCCAAGAGTAGAGACTATTGGTGTTCCAGAACCAACTGGGGAGATAAAACACACATTATGGTCATCTGGAGTCTCACTGGACATAAGGTCGCCACAGAACACTTTGCCAAAGTGTGCCGGCATCTTCACTGAGTCTGAGTGCTGCCCAAGTATTATCACCTCCTCCACCCCAGAGCTACCCAGCAGCTACATGGCTCTTCAATATCAGCGTCCTGCTCTCACCACTACCTGGGAAAATTTTCTCCTTTTTTAGTAGAGAGTCCTTTCCACGGAAGTTAACCCGCAGTTAGGGGTCGCTTACCTCAAGCCTCAGAATGCACATACTGCATCTTTAAGAAGTAGTCTACTTCTGAATCAGTAAACACACCAGACAAAGCAGCCATTACTTATGCATTCCTGCATACCCAGCAAGGTGAAAATAATAGAATAAACATCATATACTTCATTATGATATCGGTTTACACTTCCAGGGTACACAAAAAGAGGCCATTTCATCAAGCTAATTGCCTGAAAGTAAAAGAGAGAGAACTTTAGCTATTAGTCTATTATGGGGCTTTTTTCTTAATCACAAATAGGGGCCATGTGTCCCTGGGGGGATGTGTATTCTAATTTACAATTGAACTACAGATCAGAGCAATCAATCTTGGGCAGCACTTTTACAGTGTAATTGCTGCAACATAACAAATAAGAAAAAAAAAAAAAAAAAGGAAGAAGAAGAAGAAGGCCTGAACTTCAACTTGAGGTGGAGATATTTCCAGGCACTAGTTCAGGGTGGGAGGGAGAGAAGAAACGCCTCAGACATGAATATGCAATGAGGGCTCATTAGCGGCCTAGTGTTGCCATGACGAATGGCATTATCCCCGGCCTGGTGCTGCCTAAACATGAATTTTATAACGACCCATTTATCATGACTTGTCATGGGCTTCGGTACTGTACTTTCTTCCAGCTCACACACCTTTCCCTATTCTGATGGTGGAAATCTTCCTTTCTATTATTACTGTTTCCTTTTGTATTGGTTTCTGGCTCTTCACAGCAAGTATTCACACAGAGCCACGTGCTGGTGAGTGATTGTGACTTCAGAAAGTTGAGGAGCTACAACCTGATTACCCATTCCATCTTCTCTATAGTCACATCAAAAGTCAGACTCAACTTTTAAAGAAATTTCTTAATGTGGGAGCTTTTTTGTACTGTAGTGTTCCGACACTGCAGACTTTTTTTTAAACTTAAAATTAACCAGGTTTGTCTTCCGTTCGTTTATTTTGTTCCCTTTTTTTGTACTTCAAGGAACTTTTCATATCTTAAAAGTAGAACTCAAAAGTTTTGGGGTTTTTCTTCCCCCAAATCTTGGAGTCATGGCAAAAAAGTCTAAGATGAAAATGCTTGAAAGGTTTTTAGGGCTTAGTGTTTTACGAATACATGAGTTGATTTCTCACTTAGAAACACTCTTATCTTGTGGGAGGAAGGTTGGCCTGTTCGTTGATGACAGTATCTCAGGACGTATGTTTTGCTAATAGCACAAAACCATAAAATCCATCTCCCTTGATAGAAACCACGAGGTCTGTTTGAATATTTAGCAGCCACAAAATTGCTATACGCAAACTTTTGAGTCTTTGCCATTGGCCAGGAGGGTGGGTGAGTCCATCAAAGTGAAGTGCACCAGTGGGTCAAGAATATGGTTCTAGACTGGCAGAAGTGTCCTATTGTAATACAGACCCAATCAATGGGACTTACGATTAGTCTATTTAGTTACCAAAGAGAGTATCCCTAAAATTATTTCTCCATTCAGCTAGATGAAGTACAGGAAGGGCATAGGTGTGCAAAGGAGTATAATCTGGTGTTGTTTTGCACACGCAGGAATTATAGTCATTCCTGTATACAATTTGTAAACATTAAATAGTTGACCAGATCTTTTTTTTTTTTTTTTTGCCATACGCGGGCCCCTCACTGCTGTGGCCTCTCCCGTTGCGGAGCACAGGCTCTGGACGCGCAGGCTCAGCGGCCATGGCTCACGGGCCCAGCCTCTCCGCAGCGTGTGGGATCTTCCCAGACCGGGGCACGAACCCGTGTCCCCTGCAACGGCAGGCGGACTCCCAACCACTGCGCCACCAGGGAAGCCCTGACCAGATCTTTTTGAGTGTGGTTATCTCTATTGTGCCCCTGGATTCCATATGAACAGTAACAATACCTTTACCTATTAATACCTAAACATTAATAATACATTAAATAATTGTAAAATATTTTATAATTAATGAAAATTTGTATCTGCAAAGCATTTTGCTGTTCCAAATTTCTTTCATTAGATCCTCAGGTTGACTGGGGACAGAATTATTATTCCCATTTTGAAGAAGAGAAAATTGAGGCTCAGAGCTTAAGCGATGAGCTCAAGGTCACACAGTTAAAATGGAAGTGCTGGGGCTCAATGTCAAGTCTTTCAATTCCTAGGTCAGAGCTTCTACATACCCAAAGTCACCAGGGCAGAAATTGCTCCTAAAATGTCAAGTCATCTCTTTTGGGATTTAGTAAGTTGGGAAAGGAACCCATTGAAAAGGTGGCCATGATTTACACTTGAGAGCCTGTGATTCTCCTATACTATGTACTAGAATTGAAATTAGCACATGCATGTCAATTAAGTTGCCATTCCAGCCATTTAAATCAAATTATCTTTCATCATTTAAAAATGCAGATAGGAAGTGTTTTGTAACAGAAAGACTTGAGCACCATTCTAGCTGGTGGTCTTGTGTTATGAGTCTGCTGGGCGTTATATTTTTTGCTTCTTTGTGTTTCCCCCTATGAATGAATTAAACAAAATTTTTAGAAAAAAATTGGTGAAGAAAGGATTCAAATATTGGCAAACGATATTAAAGAACACTGTGATTACGACTGAACAGATTAAAACTGTGTCTGTATGACACCAGACATCTGGATGAAAATGGAAAAAAATAGTAAAAAACCTTGATGTTTTGTTTACTTGACACCATACATCTGGATCTTTAAAAACATCTGGGCTTTTGACTCTTTTTCTCCCAGGTTTTATCTGGGTGTTTGACATCATGTACAGAAAGGTGAAAAATTAAAAACAATTTATATGGTTATTACTGAATTAGATAAAATTATTGTATTTAATTAATATGCAAATATTAACTAATTATTCTGTTTAACATAACATTTAATGACTACAATTCTCCACGGGGCAAATAAATACAGAAAGAAAGATATAATTAGGTGATTTAAGAATAAAACTTGGCTTCAGGCATATTGAAATCTTGGTCATAGTTTACTGACAGCAATTTCCTTGGGCAGAAATCTTTTTAGGTGCTCAGACAACAATTTTCTCTCCTGGTGAGTAGTTTCCATGTGTTATGAGGATCTGTTAATTTACAATGTGTTTTGACAATAGTAAAATTTCGTAAACACTTAATAACATATGAGATACATCTAGATACTAGATACATCTAGTAATAGACGTTTGCTTTGCCAAGTGATTATCCAGCCTGATAAAATCAATGTAAACCCAGTCTCTAAGTAGCCTTCTGATATGCCCGAGGCTGAACCCCAAAGAGGAATCAACTGAAACGAACTTCAAAGACTTCACTGCAATGAAAAGCACCTTATGTGACTGACATTTTTTTGTGATCTCATCTAAAAAAAGTTATCATAATTATTGAACATTTCCTCTGTAGCTTATTCTCAATCCAATCAGTTATAATGAAAATAGTCTGCTTGCTTTTTAGATTCTCAAGTTTTCGAAATGATTAGTGCTTCCTTGAGATATCCCATTAATTGCACACACAACCCAGATGAAAAGCCTGAAACCCAAGAGTATATAAAAAAACATAAGGTTGTTGCAATTTAAGTGCCTTCTAAAGATCTAATTTGATTTTTAAAAGCAATTCTGCAGATGTGAAAATTAAAGGCAGGCAGAAACAGATATGGTTTAATGAATGTGCAGGTTAAGAAACATTTAGAGCTTTCAGTAGCCTTCCTCTGAATTTTTTCTTTTTTTTAATTTAGCTGTTAGGCTGGAAAGATTGGTTCCACAACACAATAGAAACTGCTGAATTTTATGGGTTGCTATTTCCTTACCAAATTGCCCCATTTTTCTTGCTCAACCTATTTCTGAAGCAACGCGGTATTTCTGTGTGCAGACATTCAATCCTAGTACCTGTCAATCAGATTTCAAGTTCTAATAAAGTTAAAGGGTCTCTCCACTTGATTTGTCTTAGTTGCTTCATCCGTGAGCCCATTCCCCCTCTCACCAGGAGCAAATTGTGCACTTATTCTCACTTAAAGAAAGAAAGAATGAAAGAAAAAAAAATTTAAAAACCCCTTCTACTGGTTCTAATGACATCTTCAGTCATTAATGAGTTAATAAAAATCTCAAAGTCATCTGGGGCTAGATAAGGAGGAAGAAAGAAAAGTATTGTACTGTAATGACAGGCTCCCTGGCTGCCCTCTGAGATGTCATGAGTCAGTCATGTTAAGAATGTGTGCGTCCAATCATCTACTGATTTTTATCAGCAAGCCCTCCAGCGGGAACTGACAAGGGGCAGTTTGGGAGTCACAATGAATAAACAATGACTTTTTGGATTGTTGGGGGCTGTGTAATAGAGTGAGGGGTTTATATATACTAAAACATGATGACATTAGCAATCAATATACCAATTACCGTACAAGTTATTGGATGAGGCATTCACGGGTCTTCAGCCTCCTTGCACTTTGAAGAGGCCTTGAGCATGGAAGAGACTCCCTATGCACAGAGGCAGGCAGGGGTCCAAGACCTTAGGTCCCAGTCTAAAAGGCAAGCCCTGCTCCTCTGGCGGAGGTAGTCCAGACCTGGATGTTTTGAATGGCTTGGGGAGTTTATTAAAAATAGAGATTCCCGAGTCTCCTTCCTAGAGATGCCATCTCAGGAGTCTGAGATGGGGCTTGGTGTTTAGAACAAAGGCTCCAGGTAACTCTGATTAGGCAAGTTCAGGAGCAAATTCTTCAGGCCCCTGCCCAGTCCCACTGAAACAGAAACTCTGGAGGTGCGGCTCAAGATCTGTTTTTTTAACAGAGCCTCTAGGTGGTTCTGATGCTCCCTACTGTTTGAGAACCAAGGCTGTAGAGCAAAGATTCTTGCCAGGGGGTTGTCACCCAACGCTATCATTCATGTCCTCTCAGGCACCTCATGGGTAATTTTCTACTCATACTAGTTAAGAGGCTGAAGTGTGCAAATGATTTACTTAAAAAATTAAATGAGGGTAGATCCAAGCTTATCTCCATAATCACGTAACTCTCATTCACTTGCACACACCACTAGGTTTTCTTGCATGATATTGATGTCTGAGTGATTCTGATTACAGAAGGGGAAGGAGAAACTTGGCTTGTGTCTTATTATTTAAAATAGAGGACTTCCCTGGTGGTGCAGTGGTTAAGAATTTGCCTGACAATGCAGGGGACAGGGGTTCAACCCTTGGTCTGGGAAGATCCCACATGCAGCGGAGCAACTAAGCCTGTGTGCCACAACTACTGAACCTGGTCTCTAGAGCCAGAGAGCCACAACTGCTGAAGTCTGTGTGCCTAGAGCCCGTGCTCCGCAACAAGAGAAGTCACTGCAATGAGAAGCCCGCGCGCCGCAACGAAGAGTAGCCCCTGCTTGCTGCAACTAGAGAAAGCCCACTCACGCAGCAAGAAAGACCCAGCGCAGCCAAAAATAAATAAATAAATTTATAAATAAAATAAAATAGAAAGGGTAAGTGGGTTTGTAAGTAATCTTACACAAAAAGGAACCTGTAAGAAAAATCAAGGTATGTGAAGCATTTACTTACTAATAAATACAACTGATATTCATCTGTGTGTTCAACGCTCTCAGGTGCTTGTGTAGATTAGTGAAATCTACTACTAAAAAGAAATATCTATATATATGTATATATATCTATATCCATAGAACATGCAGCTACCCCAATTAGGAGAGGAAAGTGTGCACGATTCAAGGCTGGTGTATTGCAAGAAGGAGGCCTTCTTGCAGTGAGGTTAGAGATTTCTCTTATTTTGGCAGAGTGTCTTACTGAAGGGGCAGTCCAGAGCTTGCTAAACTTTTGAAAGAGGTGGACTGGTCTGCCAGGTGTGCAGGAAGTTTAAATCAGTGTTTCCCAGAGTATGTTTCAAAGAACAATTTCCAGGTTCTAGGCGTTAATACAAAAAGATAAAAAATGTCTGGGGTCAAGCGAGAAACGCTAGGTACACTGAATTAGAGGGATTGTTTGCAGCAGGGGCCTCTAACACATTTCTATGTGCTGTGATTCTCCAAAAGAGTGTTGTTGCCTAATGGATGTGATCAGCAAAACCCTTTTATAAAGGATAATCTTGTAGAATTAGTGTTTAGGGGAGTAACCTTTAGGAAACATGCATTCACATCTTCTAAGATGGCAAACACCTGTGGGTAGAAGCTAGTTATTCTCTGTGTTGTGTAATAAGGAATCTCTTTGTTATAATTTATTAAACCCTGTATGTCTGGTGTCCACATTAATTATGTGGTGGCTTGAAGCCAGCAAGCAGGTTCGTGTAGTCATCACCAAATAGTTAAGTAAGCTGTCCAGCTGCTGATGGTCTGGTTAAATCATCCCTGAATTGTTGGCATATGTCCCAGAACGGCTACTCATTAAAAACAAAAACAAAAACAAAAACAAAACAAACCTGGATTTTACTACTGAGATTACATTGTGTTTTCACAAATGAGGGATGATTCCATCACAGTTCCTTGCATGTACCCAGAAATGTTATACAAAAGCAGATGTGTACCTAGGCTGGTGTTGGAAAGTCCTTCTGCCCTTCCCCCTCTCCCCCCAGGCCCCAATGACAGCATTCCCCTAACTGTTTCCACTATACTGGGGTCCAGATGGTGGCAGCTGTGGCAGCATCTTGGCTCCTACTCTGGCTATTCCTGAAGGTGACAGGAGGCTGGGGATGTGTACCACGAAGGTCAGGCCAGTAGGGGTCTTAAGCACATCCTTGGTTATAAACGTCTCCTCTTGAAGCTCTTGCCAGAGCTGGCCGTTAATGCCAAATGTTAATTCTTGCTGGGGACATGATGTCTTATAAATGTTATGAAAGAATATCATTTTTCCTGTAGAAGTGAAGGTACTTTTTATTTTCTTTATTTTTTAAAAATAAATTTATTTATTTATTTATTTTTGGCTGCATTTTGGCTGCATCTTCGTTGCTGTGAATGGACTTTCCCTAGTTGCAGTGAGTGGGGGCTACTCTTTGTTGCCTTGCGTGAGCTTCTAATTGTGGTGGCTTCTCTTGTTGCGGAGCACTGTCTCTAGGCGCACGGGCTTCAGTAGTTGCGGCACGCGGGCTTCAGTAGTTGTGGTTTGCGGGCTCCAGAGCGCAGGCTCACTAGTTGTGGCACACGGGTCTTAGTTGCTCCGTGGCATGTGGGATCTTCCCGGACCAGGGCTCGAACCCATGTCCCCTGCATTGGCAGGCGGATTCTTAACCACTGCGCCACCAGGGAAACCCGAAATGAAGATACTTTTAAGGCCATGTTAAGCAAAAGATTAGTTTCCCAAGTCACATCTGTAAGTCACGTGCTTGCCTATAAATCTCTTCTTTGCTAAAATCCCACCCCATTCCCCCATGGTGACACAAGAGTTGGAAGGAATTCTCACGTGGAAGAAAGAAGAGAACTGACATTCGAAACATGGGGGAAGATGAAAAATAAACAAACAAAAAACCTAAACATAAAACAATCCCATCACCCGTGCTAACATTTGTCATCTTTTCTTCATAGTCCTACAGGTCTATGCAAGACCCAGAACTCATTAGGATGTGTCTCTGAACTAAAAATAATAGAGCAGATTCAGTTTTGGGAGGTCTCAAAGCCCTTTTTTCTCATCTCCTTTGTAAATATATCCTTGTTGACACAACGTGGGCTTCCCAGCTTTGGAGCTATAAAGCGTTGGTGGGAGGGGCTTCACTTTCCACTCTTGGAGGAAAGAGCAGAAGTTCAGCAAAGTTAACCGAGGTCTACCCACCACTTGTCTGGTTTGTTATGGAGTTGAATATTTCTCCCCTCTCTATTCTTTGAAATGTTTTGAATTAAAATAGCTTACTCAAGGTCACTGAAGGCATATGGTCCTGCTCAAAACTTTAAACAAAACATTAGTTTTTACAACCTTTTGTAATTTGGTATTGTATACAACATGGTTATATGCAGAGTTTCTGTAATCTTTTCAGTGGGTGACAGAAATATGAGAAGCAAATTTATAAGCCATTTAGTGAAGCATTTAATCAATTTCATGCATAGGAAATAACTCCAATGGCTTTGCTTTATCAATCTTTCTCTCCAGGAGAACTCCAATCCACATGATCTCCAAACACTGGCCGAGGGTGGAGGTGGGGGAGTGGGGGATGATGGAGAGCAGGGACAGGGCTGGGGAGGGGTGAGAGTTTTCACAAACCTTGCGATGCACTTCAAATATCAGGGACTTCTGAAGTCTGTCTAACTGGGTTGCCAGCAACTCTGTGCCTTCTGGAGGCTGTTAATGTATTTCAGAAAGCAAGCACGGGTCTAATGTTTAGAGGAAGTTTTCAAGGCCTTTTACTGCAAAGTTATTCATTAAACACCCTTTTTCCATAGTGACTCTCATGTGCTCAGCACGACAGACTGTTCAACTTTTAGGTTCAAAGAAATATTCAGTGGTGATTACTTTCAAACACATGAAAAATAAAACGACTTACATGAAAACTTACTTCTGAGAACTAAGGAGTCAAAGCAAGGTGACCAAAATAACTGAAAATCCACCAAAGTGGACTGTTACAAGTAGATATATTTGAGCATTTTTCAGAATATGTGAACTGTCTTTTAGGGTTCATGTTCTGATTCTCTTGTGAATTGCTTAAAAGATTAATCCAGCTCTTGGCTATGTAGTGGGTTAATATTTTCTTTTCTATCATGTGCTAGAATCCCTCTTATAACACTTTACCCCAACACCATCAAGTTTTTAAGTGAAAAAGTCCTAAGGGATCAAAAGAAGATCTTGCGATAATCACTACTTGCTAAACTATATTAAAATTGCATCAGCTCTACCTCGTCCTCGAAAATTAGAACTGATAGAAAGGTACGATGATAGACATAGTTTCTAATTTGGAAGATAATTTGCTTCCACTTATTTCTAAACAAAGAAAAATATTTGAGTGAATAAATTCCAATCTAGATTATTTGGAGCTGATTTGAAATCAGCACCACTGATGGATTTCATCTCAGGAGGATATAATGTTTCACGTTCCCTTTTAAATATGACATAAATGAGGATGTTCCTGTGTTGGTAATTCAGTAGCATGTCCTTGGATATTTATTTTGCCAAGTTATTTAAGCTGTGAGGGCTGCACCGTTATATTGAACAGAGTGGCTTTGGTAATCATACATAAAATTGGTAGCTCTAACGGAGATTGCCAATGGAGGTTTGCTTGTCTGTCTGTCTATCATCTATTCAACCTGGATTAAAGCTCACTTGACTTTAAAAAAATAATAACTTATTTTAGAGGAAAGATGTCTTTGGTATAAAACATGTGTTATATTGTAAATATCATTATACACTTGATATTTTCACTCATCAGTGTCTTGGAGAGCTTACCTTGTTAATGAACAGATACACATCATTCTTTCTGTTTCCAGACTGCCCATGTTATGGCTAGTAACATAGCCATATTACTCCTGTACAATCAATATACAGGAAGATTCTTTTCACCTTTTTGCTATTATAAACAGCACTGCAGTGAATATCCCTGTACATAATTCCTTATGTGCCCAAATATTTCTCATGTGCTCATATGCATAATACTCATTTGCTATGAGTATTTTTCTAGCATGGCTACTTAGAGTGAAATTGCTGAATATGCATATTTTATGTTTTAGTAGTTACTGTCAAATTATTTACCAATTTTAATTTTCAGTGAGTCCTACCAGAATCTCTGATACAACTTTTCTCAACTCTACTTAAACCCACATGTCACTCAGTCACTCTCATTTTTTCTTCTTTTCTTTTTTTTTAAACATCTTTATTAGAGTATAATTGCTTTACAATGGTGTATTAGTTTCTGCTTTATAACAAAGTAAATCAGCTATACTTATACATATATCCTCACATCTCCTCCCTCTTGCATCTTCTCATTTTTCTTTAACATTGCCTTTGCTTCTCCAAGAAGACAGAGAACATCCATTGTGACTTCTCACTGAATTTTCCTTCTTTCAGGGCAGGCGGGGCCAGGCAGCCTAATCACTTACCAGATATTGAGAAATTGGGTGGCTCATGTCCACTGAGGTAGTCAGCCATTCAGAGATTGGGCAGCATTAGTCAAAAAACCAAACCAAACCACACCTATTGGTCCGTTTCAAGTGTGGTCAGAAAGTCAATGACACATTCCCATTTCAATCACAACATTCGTGCCCAGGTGCAAACAATTGTTTCAGACAGTTTGATACCTGAGGCCTATAGATTTTTACTATTTTAGAAGATGGCCTTGTAACAAAGTGGTGTTTGCTTAGGACTTAGGGCCTGTGAAGGAGATTGTCCTGAGAACATATTGCTAAGATCAACTTTCTTGTCCCCTTCACCCAATGATTTCTGTTCTTCTCTTACACACATGTCCTCCTCTCCCTTCTTACTCCTGCCTCTTCATCCAGACCCTTCTCACCAGCTCTTAACCATCTGTGGCTCCCTAGTTACTTAGCCTTGGCAGGCCCTTCTCTCTTCCATCCATTTCACCGAGCTAAACCTTTACAAAGCGCAATCTGGTTTTGACTTACTCTTGCTTAAAATACTTTCTTCTTATCCAGACTCTTTCTCCTGTCATTCAAAGCCCTCCATGATTTGTCCCCAAACTATCTTTTAAAACTTATTTTTTCCTTCTCCTTTGTTGATTATCTACTTAGCAAAACAACAACAACAAAAAGTTGCTTCCCTCAACTTTTCTGCCTCTCCACCCTTCTCATGGCCTGAAATGCCAGAGGAGCCCTTGTCCTCAAAGGTGGGCTACTCCATGAGGCTTCTTCTACTGTCATCCTCATGCTTCACCAAAATAAGTGTCACCATTACTGAGGGGACAATGACAGGTAGTAGAACAGAAAAGGGAAAACAGAAGTCAGATGTTGGGCTGGTTCTCGGTGCAATGGCTGGATTGAGTGTAATCTAAATAAAGGTTAAACGGATTCTATGTGAGGGACAGTAATGTGTTTTCAGTTCTACAGTCTAAAACAGAAAGTGAGAATGTAATCAAATTACAGCTGTATTAAAATGTTAGGCTATAGCAAATCTCTAGTCGGCTCTACCCAAGTGCAGGCATCTAATCAGGAAATGGCCTATTATGTAACCCATGAATTGTTTGTAACTCAGAACTTTTCAGTGCAATGAAGCTAAACCCATATGTATTAATAACTAATATATTTAGTCTATATTATTTGTAGTAATTCATACATGAAAATGATACTTTTGGGTCTCAATAGAACATGTACATTCAGCTGATTTTTTAAGATAAAAAGGATTAATTTTATACAGTTTTCTTTATACTTTTCTGCCTGGTCCCTCTTGTGACTAATGATTTACACTTATGGGTAGGCTAATGGAAGTTAGCAAAGTAATCCTGGCTACTTTGGGCCAGCTTTTTCTTTTCTTTAAGGATAATTGTTCAATATTGGGATTGAATCCCTAAAAATCTCTAAAACTAGCTTTTAGAATTTATTTCTCATAATGAAAAATTGGAAGCCAACTCGATGTCCAAGAGTAGTAGATTTATTTCATACACATAGCCTATCAAGAGTGCAATAAAAAGCTATGAAGTCTATAGCAATATCGAAAAATGCTTGTGATGTACTCTTAAGGAAAGTTAAAAAGCAAACACATACATAAACTTAACTTTATATATATATATATATATATATGGACCATGAACTTGTCAGGATGGTAGACTTGCAAGTAATTTTATTTATTTAAAATTTCTTTTAATGTTACAGTAATGAGTTACACTAGCTGTACTGTCCCTAGCTGAGTAGTGAGAATTGGACCAGAGGAGGATAATTCCTTCTTCTCTTATCCCAGGATGGAGGCTGGAGGGGTTCCCCAAGCCGGGAAGAGAACAATTGCAAACAAGGAGAAACTGCCCCAGTTGTTCTCAAGGAGCCTGGTTTAAACAAACACTTGTAAGAGAAACCTGAGGCTTCAGCACAGGGTAGAATTCATCATAGCTTCCCCAGCCACTGTAAACACACCCAGGTCTCCGCATCTTGATGGATTGATTATCTTATAAGGGGGCAAAGAAAACCAGCAGATGGGATTAGAAATGTGGGAAATGGGAGAATTACTGGGAATTTAGAGATGTGCAAATGGTGATTTACTTTCCAAATATTTTAAAGGTGAATTTTGGAAATGCTTGAAACACTTGATAGCCCGTGAGTTAGATGTTGAATTTCAACAAAATTTATGAGAAAATTTTAATTGGGTATTTTGTAATCCTTGATCAGAGGGTGATGTACATCGAGAACACTAGACTGGGAAGGAAGTTGGAGATAGAAGCCTAGCTGGCTTGGAGTCCTCATGGGTTCGCTAAGAACAGTCTATGTCAAGTTGCCTGATTTTTTTCTGATAGGATTAAGGTATAATAGGAGAGGGATGTTGTAGACCAGTGCTCTTCAGACTTGAATGTGGAGAGGAAATCACTTGGGGGAATCTCCAAAGCTTCTGATTCAGTAAGCATAAGACTATTTTTTCCAAGATTCCCAGGTAATTTTCTTGTGCAATCTCATAAAAAACAACAGCTTTAGACACTGCATCACCAGTCACAAGATCGTTAGAGTTTTGATTACAACACAGATATATTTGCAACTAGTCGGATCTTTATTCAATCCTAGATGAAGTTAATTACTTCCACCTCTGTACAACTTCCATATCTTGCACATACTTCTATTATTGCATTTTCTATTTTTGTGTGCCTTAGCTTCTCCTACCCATGCCCTCCTCACCCACACACCCTCGCTGGACTTTGTATGCCTGGTTACTTGTTTTTGAACTGAATTAAACACTGACTTGTTCTGAGTTTCTGAGCTTCGGGCTCTCATTTGTCCATGGACATGATAATACCTTCTCTATCTCCTTTGGCGAGGATCAAATAAGAAACCTGAAGGAGTGTCCAGAGCCTGATGTAAACCGGTAAGCTTAGGTTCTAGGCTCTTCTCTGCTAAACCTGATGTGACCTCAGACAAGTCATCTGAAGTCTCTGACCCTCTCTCTCTTTTACCAATAGCAAAAAGGTTTTAAAAACATGAAATGCAGGGTTAGTGTGGGAGGGGTAAATTAAGAGTTTGGCATTAACATATATACACTACTATATATAAAATAGGCAAACAACAAGGACCCACTTTGTTGCACAGGGAACTCTACTCAATCTCTTGTAATAAGCTATAAGGGAAAAGGATGTGAAAAAGAATATATATATATATATACATATATATATATGTATATATATATATATATAACTGAATCACTTTGCTGTATACTTGAAACTAACACAACATTGTAAATTAACTATACTCCAATTAAGAAAAATATGAATGCTAAATAAACTTGATAGTTTCATTATTAATGATAAGAAAATACACTACCATTTAATTTTTCAAAATTAACACCCAAAATTAATTGAACAGCATTTATTAATATGTCAATAATTTTTATATGAATTCTCCCCATTGGTCATGTTTCTTATGAATGTCTGAGAGGGGTCCAATATATAAGCATTGCTCACTGGTAGATGATTTGCACCTGGTATATATGCTAAATTTCCATCCTGTGGCATGATTCTAGTTGGGAACCATAATACTGCAGCCTTAGTTGCAGCTGAGGTATGTGGGAATTGCTCTTTTCCATGTTGCGCAAACCCATTGTGAAAGCAGAGTGCCATCAGCACTGCCTATTTGTCCCTCTCGAGAATTATAGTTTTTAACCCTCTTTGGCTTTGGCCAGAGAAAGAAACCAATGAAAGAAGCAGGTTGACTTTGCCTGCTGCCTCCAGGGCCACCTTATCCCACTGGGCTGTGAAATCAGCATTCCTGTGATGACTCTCCTTTGTACCATTCTTTGCCTAAACATTCTTTTCAAAAGTGAATTTCAGAGAGAATAGATACAGACAACTTTTTATTTTTATTTTATTTATTTATTTTTTTTTTAGGGTTAATCTGCCTAACTGAAGACTTTTACTGAAGAAAGTCTAGCTAACAACATATAAGTATTCATGTCTCAAGGACCCAGAGAAAGGTGAGTTGGAAATAGTAACGGCCCGAGAGAGCTGGTGGGTTAAGAACATGGACTCTGACAACCTGGGCTCTTATTCTGTCTTGACTACCTTTTTGCTGAGTGACCTTAGGTAAGTTAGCTCAGCTGTCCGAGGACTAAAGGAGGCAATCAGTTCTGTTAGAATCTATACTGGTAGGGCAGAAATCTTTGCTTTGTCCCTCGAATGTACTCCAAATGCCTAGAGAAGTTCCCTGCACATAGTAGGTGCTCAGTTGATGTTTCTTGAATGAATAGCTTCCTCCCAGAGTGACATAAAATACCTAGGCTTTTCTCTAAGTTTCTTCAAAGCGTTTCTCCACATTCTCTGAAGGTGCTGCTTCATTGGAATGCTGTTACTGTTCTCCAACAGTTAACTGACCCCAGCATTTTGTTTATTAAGCCAGACAAAAACTAGCAACCCAGTTAAGAGTCTAAGCACTAGGTGGACTTTCCCATCATCTGAAGTGTTTATGGACTTGAACTAAAGTAGATGCAACAATTTGAAACTTCAACCAAGTTTAGTCTTTTTTTTTTTAATTTTACCGTTTACAAAACAAGATATTTTATGGATGTAATTTATACATCGAATAGAAGAGGGCTATTCCCAATATTATCTTTATCTTCTAGACATAAATAACAAACAACTCCAGTGATCAAAATTTACTATAATTGTAATAGATTTTGACAGAGTTTATGTATTGTATGCAATGCTAACATAATGCTGACTTCCAAGGACAGAGGCCAGGATTTCTAGTTTGGCTTTGTTAAATGGAAAAAAAAAAAAATCACTACTGTATTTGTAGTTTGTACTACATTCAAGAGATTAATTTTTATAAATAAAATTGTTTATACCGGCTTCTAATCAGAAAACTGAAATTATCTGTGGCAATGTAACCACTAACAACTTATATACTATGAAAATATTTCAATAATTAATGCATGCTCCATCTAGAGTAATTGACAGGAGGTCATAAACATAATGGGCCATCTGTGTTTGATTTGTACATGAAAATGCTTAAAGGGATAGGCAGGTAGTTCAAGCTTCTCTGACAAAAAAGATTTGTTCCAGTTTCTCCAAGTAGCACAGCCATTTACTATAGGGTGTTTTTCTCTTTCCTTCTTTTTTCTTAAAGACTTTTCCAGATTTCTACTTGAGCTCTGCATTTCTCACTGCTTCTCATTCTGATGCAACAACCTCTTGTAGAGTTTTGATGCGTATGTGGATCACAGCCATCCTCAGCAATCATACTTGGCTCTCCTAACCATTTCAACAGCAACTTAAAAGCTACACATGTGATTAAAAAAATATCAGAGGCTCACTCCAATGCTATGACTTAATCATTCATTCTGCTCACTCTGATCACTTCAAAAATTTATTTTGCAAATTTGTCTTCTTCTGTCAGTAAACAAACAACCCTTCTTATATCTGTTAAAGAGTAACAGGACCATTAGGAATCTCAGTAAGATTTCTGTAATTCACTCCTTTTGGAGTGGACCAGAATTGTCCTATTTCTGAAACTAAAATGGCCTTGGTGGACATCAGAAGAGGTTCTAGAATTTTCTGTGTAGGAAAACCAAAGAGCATTAAAAATTGCCTAGAACATTGTCCTGAGATCCAGACCCAATTCATACAAAAACACATATACAACTGGAATTTACTAACCATTTATCATCTGCCAGATAATGTGCTAAACAATGATTATGTTGAACTAAACGAACAGGGTGGTGGGGTGGTGGTGGTGGGATGAATTGGGAGGTTGGGATTGACATATATACACTAATATGCATAAAATAGATAACTAATAAGAACCTGCTGTATAGCACAGGGAACTCCACTTCTCTGTACAGTAGAAACTAACACAACATTGCAAAACAACTATACCCCAATTAAAAAAAAAAGAAAAAGAAAAATACATATCATTTTAACCTTTTTAAAATAAAATAATATGGACTTCCCTGGTGGCGCAGTGTTTGAAAGTCCACCTGCCGATGCAGGGGACACAGGTTTGTGCCCCGGTCCAGGAAGATCCCACATGCCACTGAGCGGCTGGGCCCGTGAGCCATGGCCACTGAGCCTGCACGTCTGGTACCGCAAATAAATAAATAAATAAATAAATAAATAAAATAAAATAAAATTATAAATAAATAAATAAAACCAACAAAGTTGCTATCCTCAGGAATCTCATATTCTACTAAATTCAGCTTCTTCCTTTGATATCTTATAGGCACCATAAACTCTATACCTAGAAAACTAAATGTGCTGTATCTCCTGACCACCCCACACCTTGCGTTCTGTATTGCCTATTTTGGGAAAATGTGCCACCATCTACCCAGTTACCCAAGGCAAGAACCTATGATTCTCCTAGACTCTTCCCTACCTCTTTCTCCTTCACCATAGCAATTCACAATTTCTGTCAATGCTAGCTCCTGACCACTGCTTGACTCTGCTTCCGTCTCACCATCCCTACAGCCATACCCTCAATTCATTTCTTAATACTTTTTGTCTGAAATATCACAACAGTCTCCAAAATTACATTCTTTCCATCTATATTTCATACTATTTCCAGAATGATATTTTAAACATTAAAATGCTAATACAATGATGTAATTTCCCTGTAAAAATCCTTGCGGTAAGAGCTTCAATTGTCTTGAAGACAAAACCCAAACTTCTTAACATGGCAGAAAGGAAGACTTCTGCTAACGTGCACTGGGCCTGATTCTACAGGACCACTTCTTGCCATCTGTCCTGCTATTTAGTCACACAGAAGTGTATTCCCTGAGCACATCATGATACCTCAGTGTCTTTGAACATGCACTTTCCTCTCCCTGGAATCCTTGGAATTCATTTTTTTTTAAACAACTTTGTTGGAGTATAATTGCTTTACAATGTTGTGTTAGTTTCTGCTGTATAACAAAGTGAATCAACTATACATATACATATATCCCCATATCTCCTCCCTCTTGCGTCTCCCTCCCACCCTCCCTATCCCACCTCTCTAGGTGGTCACAAAGCACCCAGCTGATCTCCCTGTGCTATGTGGCTGCTTCTCACTAGCTATCTATTTTACATTTGGTAGTATATATTATATAAGTCCATGCCACTCTCTCACTTCGTCCCATCTTACCATTCCCCCTCCCCATGTCCTTAAGTCCATTCTGTACGCCTGTGTCTTTATTCCTGTCCTGCCACTAGGTTTTTCAGAACCATTTTTAAAATTATATATGTGTTAGCATATGGTATTTGTTTTTCTCTTTCTGACTTACTTCACTCTGTATGACAGACTCCAGGTCCAACCATCTCACTACAAATAACTCAATTTTGTTTCTTTTTATGGCTGAGTAATATTTCATTGTATATATGTGCCACATCTTCTTTATCCATTCATCTGTCAATGGACACTTAGGTTGCTTCCATGTCCTGGTTATTGTAAATAGAGCTGCAATGAACATTGTGGTACATGATTCTTTTTAAATTATGGTTTTCTCAGGGTATATGCCTAGTAGTGGGATTGCTGGGTCATATGGTAGTTCTATTTGTAGTTTTTTAAGGAACCTCCATACTGTTCTCCATAGTGGCTGTATCAATTTACATTCCCACCAACAGTGAAAGAGGGTTCCCTTTTCTCCACACCCTCTCCAGCATTTATTGTTTGTAGATTTTTTGATGATGGCCATTCTAACTGGTGTGAGGTGATACCTCATTGTAGTTTTGATTTGCATTTCTCTAATGATGAGTGATGTTGAGCATTCTTTCATGTGTTTGTTGGCAATCTGTATATCTTCTTGCGAGAAAGATGTCTATTTAGGTCGTCCACCCATTTTTGGATTGGATTCTCTGTTTTTTTGATATTGAGTTGCAATGAGCTGCTTGTAAATTTTGGAGGTTAATCCTTTGTTAGTTGCTTCATTTGCAAATATTTTCTCCCATTCTGAGGGTTGTCTTTTCATCTTGTTTATGGCTTCCTTTGCTGTGCCAAAGCTTTTAAGTTTCATTAGATCACATTTGTTTATTTTTGTTTTTATGTCTATTTCTCTAGCATGTGGGTCAAAAAGGATCTTGCTGTGATTTATGTCATAGAGTGTTCTGCCTAAGTTTTCCTCTAAGAATTTTATAGTGTCTGACCTTACATTTAGGTCCTTAATCCATTTTGAGTTTATTTTTATGTATGGTGGTAGGGAGTGTTCTAACTTCATTCTTTTACATGTAGCTGTCCAGTTTTCCCAGCACCACTTATTAAAGAGGCTGTCTTTTCTCCATTGTATACTCTTGCCTCCTTTATCAAAAATAAGGTGACCATATATACGTGGGTTTATCTCTGAGCTTTCTATCCTGTTCCATTGATCTATATTTCTGTTTTTGTGCCAGTACCATACTGTTTGATTACGGTAGCTTAGTAGTATAGTCTGAAGTCAGGGAACCTGATTCCTCCAGCTCCGTTTTTCTTTCTCAAAATTGCTTTGGTATTCGGGGTCTTTTGTGTTTCCATACAAATTGTGAACTTTTTTTGTTCTGGTTCTGTGAAAAATGCCATTGGTAGTTTGATAGGGATTCCATCGAATCTATAGATTACTTTTGGTAGTATAGTCATTTTCATAATATTGATTCTTCCAATCCAAGAACATGGTATATCTCTCCATCTGCTTGTATCATCATTAATTTATTTCATCAGTGTCTTAGAGTGTTCTGCATACAGGTCTTTTGTCTCCTTAGGTAGGTTTATTCCTAGATATTTTATCCTTTTTTTTGCAGTGGTAAATGGGAGTGTTTCCTTGATTTCTCTTTCAGATTTTTCATCATTAGTGTATAGGAATGCAAGAGATTTCTGTGCATTAATTTTGTATCCTGCTACTCTACCAAATTCGTTGATTAGCTCTAGTAGTTTTTTGGTAGCATCTTTAGGATTCTCTATGTATAGTATCATGTCATCTGCAAACAGTGACAGCTTTATTTCTTCTTTTCTGATTTGGATTCCTTTTATTTCTTTTTCTTCTCTGACTGCTGAGGCTAAAACTTCCAGAACTATGTTGAATAATAGTGGTGAGAGTGGACAACCTTGTCTTGTTCCTGTTCTTAGTGGAAATGGTTTCAGCTTTTCACCATTGAGAATGATATTGGCTGTGGGTTTGTCATATATGGCCTTTATTATGTTGAGGTAAGTTCCCTCTATGCCTACTTTCTTGAGGGTTTTTATCATAAATGGGTCTTGAATTTTGTTGAAAGCTTTTTCTGCATCGATTGAGATGATCATATGGTTTTTATTATTCAATTTGTTAATATGGTGTATCACATTGATTGATTTGTGTTTATTGAAGAATCCTTGCATTCCTGGAATAAACCCCACTTGATCATGGTCTATGATCTTTTTAATGTGCTGTTGGATTCTGTTTGCTAGTATTTTGTTGAGGATTTTTGCATCTATGTTCATCAGTGATATTGGCCGGGAGTTTTCTTTCTTTGTGACATCCTTGCCTGGTTTTGGTATCAGGGTGATGGTGGCCTCACAGAATGAGTTTGGGAGTGCTCCTCCCTCTGCTATATTTTGGAAGAGTTTGAGAAGGATAGGTGTTAGCTCTTCTCTAAGTGTTTAATAGAATTCGCCTGTGAAGCCATCTGGTCCTGGGCTTTTGCTTTGGAAGATTTTTAATCACAGTTTCAATTTCAGTGCTTGTGATTGGTCTGTTCATATTTTCTATTTCTTCCTGATTCAGTCTTGGCAGATTGTGCATTTCTAAGAATTTGTCCATTTCTTCCAGGTTGTCCATTTTATTGGCATAGAGTTGCTTGTAGTAATCTTTCATGATCTTTTGTATTTCTGCAGTGTCAGTTGTTACTTCTCCTTTTTCATTTCTATTTTCTCAAGAACCAGCTTTTAGTTGTATTGATTTTTTTTTTTTTCTTTTTTTTGCAGTACGCGGGCCTCTCACTGCTGTGGCCTCTCCCGTTGCGGAGCACAGGCTCTGGACGTGCAGGCCCAGTGGCCATGGCTCATGGGTCCAGCTGCTCCACGGCACGTGGGATCCTCCCGGACCGGAGCACGAACCCGTGTCCCCTGCATCGGCAGGCGGACTCCCAACCACTGTGCCACCAGGGAAACCCCAGTTTTATTGACCTTTGCTCGTTTCCTTCATTTATTTTTCATTTATTTCAGATCTCATCTTTATGATTTCCTTCCTTCTGCTAACTTTGGGGTTTTTTTGTTCTTCTTTTTCTAATTGCTCTAGGTGCAATGTTAGGTTGTTTATTTGAGATGTTTCCTGTTTCTTAGGGTAGGATTTTATTGCTATAAACTTCCCTCTTAGAACTGCTTGTGCTGCATCCTATAGGTTTTGGGTCATTGTGTTTCATTGTCATTTGTTTCTAGGTATTTTTTGATTGCCTCTTTGATTTCTTCAGTGATCTCTTGGTTATTTAGCAGTGTATTGTTTAACCTCCATGTGTTTGTACTTTTTGCAGACTTTTTCCTGTAATTGATATCTAGTCTCATAGTGTTGTGCTCAGAAAAGATACTTGATATGATTTAAGTTTTCTTAAATTTACCAAGGCTTGATTTTTGACCCAAGATATGATCTATCCTGGAGAATGTTCCATGAGCACTTGAGAAGAAAGTTTATTCAGTTGTTTTTGGATGGAATGTCCTATAAGTATTAATTAAGTCCATTTTGTTTAATGTATCATTTAAAGCTTGTGTTTCCTTATTTATTTTCATTTTGGATGATCTGTCCATTGGTGAAAGTCGGGTGTTAAAGTCCCCTACTATGATTGTGTTACTGTCGATATGCCCTCTTATGGCTGGTAGCATTTGCCTTATGAATTGAGGTGCTCATATGTTGGGTGCATAAATATTTACAATTGTTATATCTTCTTCTTGGATTGTTCCCTTGATCATCATGTAGTGTCCTTCTTTGTCTCTTGTAATAGTCTTTATTTTAAAGTCTATTTTGTCTGATATGAGAATTGTTACTCCAGCTTCCTTTTGATTTCCATTTGCATGGAATATATTTTTCCATCCCTCACTTTGTCTGTATGTGTCCCTAGGTCTGAAGTGGGTCTCTTGTAGACAGCATATATACAGGTCTTATTTTTGTGTCCATTCAGCCAGTCTATGTCTTTTGGTTGGAACATTTGGAATTCTTTCTTTTATTCATTTAGGCAAGCTCTCTCCATCCATCAAACTCATCTGAGACAGATGATACCTTTTTTCTACACAGCTTCTCTTCCCTGATGCTTGCCTCGGTTATCAGTGGCCTTTTTGGGGGAAAATTCCAGGTTCCCTCTATGGCACCATGGCTCAGATCTGTGTCCCTGCCTCAGGTGGCCACCAGTCCCTGTATGTGTCATAGGTGTTGAATAGGTGGTGTTGAAGGACATTCACCATTTGCCCAGCATGATAAGTCTGGTCCGAGACATGACAGTTTAAAGGCAGTTCTCATGAGTCATTGTCTTTAAGTGGGGTTGGCAACAATGTGGTTACTCTCTTTTTTCTTCCATCCTGTTATTTATTTAGAACCTATTCTTCTCTTTTGGACATGATTTCTTTCATTTGGACATGATTCAATATTTCAGCAGGTAGACCCTATTCTTCTCTTTTTCAGGCTAATGTTTCTTAAATGTTTTTCATTTTTAAATACTTCTTCATAGTCAGTTATGTCAGTTCTTATAACCCTTATTTACAAATATATGCCTTTTTTTTTTTTTTTTTTTTTTTTTTCTTTTTATTAGTTTCTGCTTTATAACAAAGTGAATCAGTCATACATATACATCTGTTCCCACATCACTTCCCTCGTGCATCTCCCTCCCTCACACCCTCCCCATCCCACCCCTCCAGGCGGTCACAAAGCACCGAGCTGATCTCCCTTTGCTCTGCGGCTGCTTCCCACTATCTATCTACCTTACGTTTGGTAGTGTATATATGTCCATGCCTCTCTTTCGCTTTGTCACAGCTTACCCTTCCCCCTCCCCATATCCACAAGTCCATTCTCAAGTAGGTCTGTGTCTTTATTCCCGTTTTACCCCTAGGTCCTTCATGACATTTTTTTTTTTTAAATTCCGTATATATGTGTTAGCATACGGTATTTGTCTTTCTCTTTCTGACTTACTTCACTCTGTATGACAGACTCTAGGTCTATCCACCTCATTACAAATAGCTCAGTTTCGTTTCTTTTTATGGCTGAGTAATATTCCATTGTATATATGTGCCACATCTTCTTTATCCATTCATCCGATGATGGACACTTAGGTTGTTTCCAGCTCCGGGCTATTGTGAATAGAGCTGCAATGAACATTTTGGTACATGTCTCTTTTGGAATTATGGTTTTCTCAGGGTATATGCCTAGTAGTGGGATTGCTGGGTCATATGGTAGTTCTATTTGTAGTTTTTTAAGGAACCTCCATACCGTTCTCCATAGTGGCTGTACCAATTCACATTCCCACCAGCAGTGCAAGAGTGTTCCCTTTTCTCCACACCCTCTCCAGCATTTATTGTTTCTAGATTTCTTGATGATGGCCATTCTGACTGGTGTGAGATGATATCTCACTGTAGTTTTGATTTGCATTTCTCTAATGATTAATGATGTTGAGCATTCTTTCATGTGTTTGTTGGCAGTCTCTATATCTTCTTTGGAGAAATGCCTATTTAAGTCTTCTGCCCATTTTTGGATTGGGTTGTTTGTTTTTTTGCTATTGAGCTGCATGAGCTGTTTATAAATTTTGGAGATTAATCCTTTGTCAGTTGCTTCATTTGCAAATATTTTCTCCCATTCTGAGGGTTGTCTTTTGGTCTTGTTTATGGTTTCCTTTGCTGTGCAAAAGCTTTGAAGTTTCATTAGGTCCCATGTGTTTATCTTTGTTTTTATTTCCATTTCTCTAGGAGGTGGGTCCAAAAGGATCTTGCTGTGATTTATGTCATAGAGTGTTCTACCTATGTTTTCCTCTAAGAGTTTGATAGTTTCTGGCCTTACATTTAGGTCTTTAATCCATTTTGAGCTTATTTTTGTGTATGGTGTTAGGGAATGATCTAATCTCAAACTTTTACATGTCGCTGTCCAGTTTTCCCAGCACCACTTATTGAAGAGGCTGTCCTTTCTCCACTGTACATTCCTGCCTCCTTTATCAAAGATAAGTTGGCCATATGTGCGTGGGTTTATCTCTGGGCTTTCTATTCTGTTCCATTGATCTATCTTTCTGTTTTTATGCCAGTACCACGTTGTCTTGATTACTGTAGCTTTGTAGTATAGTCTGAAGTCAGGGAGCCTGATTCCTCCAGCTCCGTTTTTCGTTCTCAAGATTGCTTTGGCTATTCGGGGTCTTTTGTTTTTCCAAACAAATTTTGAAATTTTTTGTTCTAGTTCTGTGAAAAATGCCAGTGGTAGTTTGATAGGGATTGCATTGAATCTGTAGATTGCTTTGGGTAGTAGAGTCATTTTCACAATATTGATTCTTCCAATCCAGGAGCATGGTATATCTCTCCATCTATTTGTATCATCTTTAATTTCTTTCATCAGTGTCTTATAATTTTCTGCAAACAGGTCTTTTGTCTCCTTAGGTAGGTTTATTCCTAGATATTTTATTCTTTTTGTTGCAATGGTAAATGGGAGTGTTTTCTTGATTTCATTTTCAGATTTTTCATCATTAGTGTACAGGAATGCCAGAGATTTCTGTACATTAATTTTGTATCCTGCTACTTTACCAAATTCATTGATTAGCTCTAGTAGTTTTTTGGTAGCATCTTTAGGATTCTCTATGTATAGTATCATGTCATCTGCAAACAGTGACAGCTTTACTTCTTCTTTTCCAATTTGGATTCCTTTTATTTCCTTTTCTTCTCTGATTGCTGTGGCTAAAACTTCCAAAACTATGTTGAATAAGAGTGGTGAGAGTGGGCAGCCTTGTCTTGTTCCTGATCTTAGTGGAAATGGTTTCAGTTTTTCACCATTGAGGACAATGTTGGCTGTGGGTTTGTCATATATGGCCTTTATTATGTTGAGGAAAGTTCCCTCAATGCCTACTTTCTGCAGGGTTTTTATCATAAATGGGTGTTGAATTTTGTCGAAAGCTTTCTCTGCATCTATTGAGATGATCATATGGTTTTTCTCCTTCAACTTGTTAATATGGTGTATCACATTGATTGATTTGCGTATATTGAAGAATCCTTGCATTCCTGGAATAAACCCCACTTGATCATGGTGTATGATCCTTTTAATGTGCTGTTGGATTCTGTTTGCTAGTATTTTGTTGAGGATTTTTGCATCTATGTTCATCAGTGATATTGGCCTGTAGTTTTCTTTCTTTGTGACATCCTTGCCTGGTTTTGGTATCAAGGTGATGGTGGCCTCGTAGAATGAGTTTGGGAGTGTTCCTTCCTCTGATATTGTTTGGAAGAGTTTGAGAAGGATGGGTGTTAGCTCTTCTCTAAATGTTTGATAGAATTCACCTGTGAAGCCATCTGGTCCTGGGCTTTTGTTTGATGGAAGATTTTTTATCACAGTTTCAATTTCAGTGCTTGTGATTGGTCTATTCATATTTTCTATTTCTTCCTGAGTCAGTCTTGGCAGGTTGTGCATTTCTAAGAATTTGTCCATCTCTTCCAGGTTGTCCATTTTATGGGCATAGAGTTGCTTATAGTAATCTCTCATGATCTTTTGTATTTCTGCAGTGTCAGTTGTTACTTCTCCTTTTTCATTTCTAATTCTATTGATTTGAGTCTTCTCCCTTCTTTTCTTGATGAGTCTGGCCAATGGTTTATCAATTTTGTTTATCTTCTCAAAGAACCAGCTTTTAGTTTTATTGATCTTTGCTATCGTTTCCTTCATTTCTTTTTCATTTATTTCTGATCTGATTTTTATGATTTCTTTCCTTCTGCTAACTTTGGGATGTTTTTGTTCTTCTTTCTCTAATTGCTTTAGGTGCAAGGTTAGGTTGTTTATTCGAGATGTTTCCTGTTTCTTAAGGTGGGATTGTATTGCTATAAACTTCCCTCTTAGAACTGCTTTTGCTGCATCCCATAGGTTTTGGGTCGTTGTGTCTCCATTGTCATTTGTTTCTAGGTATTTTTTAATTTCCTCTTTGATTTCTTCAGTTATCACTTCGTTATTAAGTAGTGTATTGTTTAGCCTCCATGTGTTTGTATTTTTTACAGCTCTTTTCCTGTAATTGATATCTAGTCTCATAGCATTGTGGTCAGAAAAGATACTTGATACAATTTCAATTTTCTTAAATTTACCAAGGCTTGATTTGTGACCCAAGATGTGATCTATCCTGGAGAATGTTCCATGAGCACTTGAGAAAAATGTGTATTCTGTTGTTTTTGGATGGAATGTCCTATAAATATCAATTAAGTCCATCTTGTTTAATGTATCATTTAAAGCTTGTGTTTCCTTATTTATTTTCATTTTGGATGATCTGTCCATTGGTGAAAGTGGGGTGTTAAAGTCCCCTACTATGATTGTGTTACTGTCGATTTCTCCTTTTATGGCTGTTAGTATTTGCCTTATGTATTGAGGTGCTCCTATGTTGGGTGCATAAATATTTACAATTGTTATATCTTCTTCTTGGATCGATCCCTTGATCATTAGGTAGTGTCCTTCTTTGTCTCTTCTAGTAGTCTTTATTTTAAAGTCTATTTTGTCTGATATGAGAATTGCTACTCCAGCTTTCTTTTGGTTTCCATTTGCATGGAATATCTTTTTCCATCCCCTTACTTTCAGTCTGTATGTGTCTCTAGGTCTGAAGTGGGTCTCTTGTAGACAGCATATATATGGGTCTTGTTTTTGTATCCATTCAGCCAATCTGTGTCTCTTGGCGGGAGCATTTAGTCCATTTACATTTAAGGTAATTATCGAAATGTATGTTCCTATTCCCATTTTCTTAATTGTTTTGGGTTCGTTATTGTAGGTCTTTTCCTTCTGTTGTGTTTCTTGCCTAGAGAAGTTCCTTTAGCATTTGTTGTAAAGCTGGTTTGGTGGTGCTGAACTCTCTCAGCTTTTGCTTGTCTGTAAACGTTTTATTTTCTCCATCAAATCTGAATGAGATCCTTGCTGGGTAGAGTAATCTTGGTTGCAGGTTTTTCTCTTTCATCACTTTAATTATGTCCTGCCACTCCCTTCTGGCTTGTAGAGTTTCTGCTGAGAGATCAGCTGTTATCCTGATGGGGATTCCCTTGTGTGTTATTTGTTGTTTTTGCCTTGCTGCTTTTAATATGATTTCTTTGTGTTTAATTTTTGACAGTTTGATTAATATGTGTCTTGGCGTATTTCTCCTTGGATTTATTCTGTATGGGACTCTCTGTGCCTCCTGGACTTGATTAACTATTTCCTTTCCCATATTAGGGAAGTTTTCAACTATAATCTCTTCAAATATTTTCTCAGTCCCTTTCTTTTTCTCTTCTTCTTCTGGAACCCCTATAATTCGAATGTTGGTGCGTTTAATGTTGTCCCAGAGGTCTCTGAGACTGTCCTCTGTTCTTTTCATTCTTTTTTCTTTATTTTGCTCTGCAGCAGTTATTTCCACTATTTTATCTTCCACCTCACTTATCCGTCCTTCTGCCTCAGTTATTCTGCTATTGATCCCATCTAGAGTATTTTTCATTTCATTTATTGTGTTTTTAATCGATGCTTGATTCATCTTTAGTTCTTCTAGGTCCTTGTTAACTGTTTCTTGCATTTTGTCTATTCTATTTCCAAGATTTTGGATCTGGGAAATAGAATCTTGGATCATCTTTACCATCATTATTCTGAATTCTTTTTCAGGTAGACTGCCTATTATCTCTTCATTTGTTAGGTCTGGTGGGTTTTTATCTTGCTCCTTCTCCTGCTGTGTGTTTTTCTGTCTTCTCATTTTGCTTATGTTACTGTGTTTGGGGTCTCCTTTTTGCAGGCTGCAGGTTCGTAGTTCCCGTTGTTTTTGGTGTCTGTCCCCAGTGGCTAAGGTTGGTTTAGTGGGTTGTGTAGGCTTCCTGGTGGAGGGGACTAGTGCCTGTGTTCTGGTGGATGAGGCTGGATCTTGTCTTTCTGGTGGGCAGGTCCACGTCTGGTGGTGTGTTTTGGGGTGTCTGTGGACTTTTTATGATTTTAGGCCACCTCTCTGCTACTGGGTGGCGTTGTGTTCCTGTCTTGCTAGTTGTTTGGCTTAGGGTGTCCAGCACTGTAGCTTGCTGGTCGTTGAGTGAAGCTGGGTGCTGGTGTTGAGATGGAGATCTCTGGAAGATTTTTGCCGTTTGATATTATGTGGAGCTGGGAGGTCTCTTGTGGACCAGTGTCCTGAAGTTGGCTCTCCCACCTCAGAGGCACAGCACTGACTCCTGGCTCCTCAGTTTGGAATGATTTGTTGTCTATTCATGTATTCCACAGATGCAGGGTACATCAAGTTGATTGTGGAGCTTTAATCCGCTGCTTCTGAGGCTGCTGGGAGAGGTTTCCCTTTCTCTTCTTTGTTCTCACAGCTCCTGGGTCTCAGCTTTGGATTTGGCCCCGCCTCTGCGTGTAGGTCGCCGGAGGGCGTCTGTTCTTCACTCAGACAGGACAGGGTTAAAGGAGCAGCCTCTTCGGGGACTCTGGCTCACTCAGGCCGGGCGGGAGGGAGGGGCACGGAGTGCGGGGCGAGCCTGCAGCGTCAGAGGTCGGCGTGACGCTGCACCAGCCCGAGGCGCGCCGTGCGTTCTCCCAGGGAAGCCGCCCCTGGATCCCGGGACCCCGGCAGTGGCGGGCTGCACAGGCTCCCGGAAGGGCGGTGTGGACAGTGACCTGCGCTCGCACACAGGCCTCTTGGCGGCGGCAGCAGCAGCCCCAGCGTCCCGCGCCCGTCACTGGGCTCCGCGCTTTCAGTCGTGACTCGCGCCCGTCTGTGGAGCCCCTTTAAGTAGCGCTCTTAATCCCCTCTCCTCGCGCACCAGGAAACCAAGAGGGAAGAAAAAGTCTCTTGCCTCTTCGGCAGCTCCAGAGTTTTCCCGGACTCCCTGCCGGCTAGCTGTGGCACATTAGCCCCCTTCAGGCTGAGTTCTCGCCGCCAGCCCCAGTCCTCTCAATATATGCCTTTTAATAGGCTTCACCTGTGCTTTTCATGTTTTCCAAAAGCCTCTGATAAAGGTACAAGACACAAATTCTTTTGTTGTAACTTTTGTATACTTTTTCAATCCATAGGTTATTTTTTTTAAAGTTTACACTTAAAACTTCTTACGTTATCACTTAAGTGATACGAAAAGCTAGCCATGTATCTCAATGCCATCTATGTAAAAACCTCTGCTTTTGACCCACCTCCTAGAGAAATGGAAATAAAGACAAAAATAAACAAATGGGATCTAATGAAACTTAAAAGCTTTTGCACAGCAAAGGAAGCCATAAACAAGATGAAAAGACAACCCTCAGAATGGGAGAAAATATTTGCTAATGAAGCAACAGACAAGGGATTAATCTCCAAAATATACAAGCAGCTCATGCAGCTCCATATCAAAAAAACAAACAACCCAATCCAAAAATGGGTAGAAGACCTACATAGACATTTCTCCCAAGAAGATATACAGATGGCCAACAAACATATGAAAGGATGCCCAACTCACTAATCTTTAGAGAAATTCAAATCAAAACCACAATGATGTATCACCTCACACTTGTCAGAATGGCCATCATCAAAAAATCTACAAACAATAAATGCTGGAGAGGGTGTGGAGAAAAGGGAACCCTCTTGCACTGTTGGTGGGAATGTAAATTCGTGGGAATGTAAATTGATACAGCCACTATGGAGAACAATATGGCGTTTCCTTAAAAAACTAAAAATAGAACTACCATACGACCCAGCAATCCCACTACTGGGTGTATACCCTGAGAAAACCATAATTCAAAAAGAGTCATGTACCACAATGTTCCTTGCATCACTGTTTACAATAGCCAGGACATGGAAGCAACCTAAGTGTCCATCTACAGATGAATGGGTAAAGAAGATGTGGCACATATATACAATGGAATGTTACTCAGCCATAAAAAGAAATGAAATTGAGTTATCTGTAGTGAGGTTGATGGACCTAGAGACTGTCATACAGAGTGAAGTAAGTCAGAAAGAGAAAAACAAATACCGTATGCTAACACATATATATGGAATCTAAATTAAAAAATGGTTTGGGGCCTCCCTGGTGGCGCAGTGGTTGAGAGTCCGCCTGCCGATGCAGGGGATATGGGTTCGTGCCCCGGTCTGGGAGGATCCCACGTGCCGCGGAGCGGCTGGGCCCGTGAGCCACGGCCGCTGGGCCTGCGCATCCGGAGCCTGTGCTCCGCAACGGGAGAGGCCACAACAGTGAGAGGCCCGCATACCGCAAAAAGAAAAAAAAAAAAAATGGTTTGAAGAACCTAGTGGCAGGACAGGAATAAAGACACAGACGTACAGAATGGACTTAAGGACATGGGGAGGGGGAAGGGTAAGATGGGACGAAATGAGAGAGTGGCATTGACATATATACACTACCAAATGTAAAGTAGATAGCTAGTGGGAAGCAGCCACATAGCACAGGGAGATCAGCTGGGTATTTTGTGACCACCTAGAGAGGAGGGTTAGGGACAGTGGGAGAGAGACACAAGAGGGAGGCGATATGGGGATATATGTATACATATAGCTGATTCACTTTGTTATGCAGCAGAAACTATCACAATATTGTAAGGCAATTATACTCCAATAAAGATGTTAAAAAAAACCCCCAAACCTATGCTTTCTCCATGTTTAGTATACAGCACTTTTATGTGTAGCTAATTCTTATCATTACACTTTTAAAAAATTTAAAAATAGAAATATTCTAAGTATATTTTTATTGGTATTACATTGGATTCATAGATCATTGTAGAATAATTGTTTTACCATGTAGGTCTATTCTATAGGTTTTTTAAAAATGTGTGGGATTGTTTGTTTGGTTTTGTTTAATTATTTCCATTTGTTTTTTTTAAATTTTTACTGGCTATCCTAATTTTTGAAGGCAAGTTCATCAGTTCCACTGTGGCATTCTACATAATGCCAACTGACCAAATAAAAATAAAAAATAAAAAATAACACTACCACCCAATTATTCATGTATTTGACATTGTAAAGATATAATGTTTTTTTAAGATAAATTTTAATTTTTTTCAGATACATTTTTGTTTCTGAAGAGGAGCAACCCCTGTCTTTCTCTCCTGTAGAAGTGAAGGAAGCACCAGTTACCCTTCTGATTTTAATCAGAAAATATAAATGTAAAATATGAATTCGATAAAAATGTAAGCTTGGCTTTTACTATTTCCTGAACATGTGCTCATTATCTTTTAGTAAATAAAGTGTACTTTAAGAGTGATAAGAAGAAGGAGAACTTTAAAAATTGTTAATGAATGTGGTTAACATATGTAGTGAAGCAAAGTGCGTAGTTTAAGATAAATCCCAGTAATACCAGGAAGAAATACAGTCAGTGGTTAAGGAATCTGCATTTGTGGTTGTTTTAAAGGCGGCTGAGTGTGCCGTACTCTGCAGAAGTGACTAGAAGGGGACAGAGGACCGTGACATGGGTCACCCTTTGTTTCTCTTTATGCTCCAAGCTTAGAAGGTTGATTTTGCCTTCAACATATTGGAATAGTGGTTCTTGATTCATCCTAATGATTAGAAGAATTTTAATGTATTTTTCTGTATATCCAAACACTAAAAAAACAATATTAAACAGCTAGTCCTTGCCACCCAGATGTTCAGAGTTCAAAGCAAATAACAACATGACAGGCCAGAGGCAACTGAGCCATCTATCAAACAAATGCATGGCCTGATGAGACAGCAGATTAAAAGGCTTAACTGAGGCTAGTTTCAGCTGGTGGAGATAAGTGCCCAACTGTGTTTTCCACCAAAATGCAGTTTTTTCTATTGTTTTTGATACTATAAAAGCAATGTATACTCATTACAGAGAAAAATTAGAGTATACAAAGCAAAACTAAGAGCACTCCCAAAATGAATTTTCCCTTTCACCACAAATCAGCCATTGTGGTTGCACTGCTATATATTCTTGTAAGTAAATAAAATTGCATCTTATTCTACATAATACGTCGTAACCAGCTTTTCCCATTTCATGTAGCATCAAATACATCCTTATCACTAGACTTATTTCCTTAGAATCATTTTTATGGCTTCAAGTTATTCCATTTCTGGATTTGCTAATGAGTATTTAAACAATTCGCTTTTATGACACAATCTGGTGGTTTCTAACTTTTCTCTATTTGAAGATATTGCTTTAAAATATGTAGAGTAAGATGTTGATTGGTGTAATCATCTCAAAGTTTTATGTGCTAGAATAAGAAACTATTGTTTGTCAAGAAAGCATATTACATGCTGCAAATCAGTTCATCACCTTAAAAAATTTAAAAAATATGGAAAACTGAGAATAAGATATAAACATCAAGTTAGCATGACTCTTTATTTTAAAAATTTGGATGTTATGTTTTATAAACAAACCAGTCCAGTGTTTGAGAGTGATGGTAAAAAAGTTTGGAAGGCGAGGTGGAGACTTTAAGGATATTAGGATAAGAGTGGACTTTACGTATACATATATCCCCTCTTTTTTGGATGTCCTTCTCATTTAGGTCACCACAAAGCATTGAGTAGAGTTCCCTGTGCTATACAGTACGTTCTTATTAGTTATCTATTTTATACATAGAATCAGTAGTGTATATATAGCTGATTCACTCTGCTGTATGATATAAACTAACACAATATTGTAAAGCAACTATACTCCAATTAAAAAAAAAAAGAGTGGGCTTTAAAGGCAAATAGACAGCTGATTGAATCATAGCTTTCTGACTGGGTCTGGTCACAGACTTCTGTGTGTAGGCGAGAATACCTAACACTATACTTGGTACCCTGTAGGCCCGGGAGAGTTGGTACTCATCTAAATGAGACGGAAGAACTAGGGTCTCAGAACATGCGGAAGGGGAATGTAGACAGTGGAGGGGGAGATGGTAAGAATGTGAAGGAAATACTCAAATGACTCTTTGCGTCTGAGAAATGGGGAGAACTTGGTGATGGAATGAGGAGAGAGAAAATGTCACCAAGTGCCATACTGCAACAGAACAGAAAGATGTGATGATAATGAGGAGGACAACAGCTAATACATGACATTTACAATAATAATGATAACAGCAGCTCATAGTTACATAGTAGTCGCTATATGCCAAACAACAAGGTCTGTAAGCACTTTAAGTACTTATACTTTAAGTATATTCACCCTTTAATTCTCACCGCACCCTATCTGACCTACCTCCTATAGCTGTTGTAAGGATTTAATAGGTTAATATTTGTAAAGCGCATAAAATAACTCCATTTAAATGTTTGTAAATAAAGTCCTCCTTTTACTGGGCATAGAGAGGTCAAACGTCTTGTCTGAGGCCACACAGCTAGTCAATGGCAGGAGTGGGATTAGAACCTGGCCATCTGGCACCAGAGCCCATCCTGCCTTGGAGAGATCTCTGGCCGTGCAAGACAGTGATGAGGTACAGGTGCCTCTGCCCTGACTTTACTTCACCCAGAAAAGAATGCAAAAGGGCTCTACCTCTCTCCACACTAATGACCCTCCAAGCTGAAGTACTCTCCAAAAATGGGCACTCACTGGACAGCTGGTGGCTACATTACTGCTGCCCCATCTTGCCTCCTCCCGTCCACTCCCATCCCTGCAGCCCTCTTTGGGGTGAACTTAGGCACTCTGGAGAGGTTTGGTGTAACATTATTTAGCAAAGTGGAAATGAAATATAGAACCAGCTTGTAGAAATGTCACATTACAGGGAAAGGATTTAAAATTTCCTTACCTAATCAGTGTTTCCAAGATCACAGGGTCAAGACTGGGCTAAGGTCCTCCCTTTCTTGTCCTTTTCCCAGCGCCTTCTCCACTCCCCTGGCTTCTGCCTCTCAATTATTTCCCACCCCATCACCCTGTCCCTACTGCAACAATAATGGTAATAACAATAATACTGTGAGCTCATGGCTGTGGAGCTCTTATTATGTGTCAGGCATATTCATGCATTATTTAATCCTCATAATAGCTTTGTGAGGAAAGAACTTTTTTTTTTTTAACCTGCTTTATATGTGAATAAATTGAGATTTGGAAAAGTTAAATCACTTGATTGGTAAGTGGAAAAGTTGGAATTGGAGCCCAGCTCTATCTTGCTTAAATCGGATGCTCTCTTCTAATAGAATCACCCCCTGAGCATTCAGTTTTCCAGCGTCACCTAATTCTTGGAGATAAATAGGTAGATGTGCATAGGCTTTGCTGAATTAGATACTCTGGCAAGTTTTATGCCTTCCATAATTTTTTTAAAAATCCTACATGTATTTAATGAGGTTCTACATGGGCAAAAAGCTGTGCTCAGTATTTCGGGAATACAAAGAATTATTTAAAGAGGAAGAGATTCTCATTTTGTGAGATAATATATACATAAAAGATTATAATACAAATAGGGCAACTATGGAGGTGTGATGCTTATTCAGCTACAAGAGTGTAGTTATAATACAGTAAAGTATATACTATATGAGACATTCAAGCAAACTTTGTACTCATAAAAAATTATATCCTGAGATTATCTTTATTGTTTAAAAAAATAAGGACTGAAAGTAAATTTTAAAATACTCAAACTAAAAAGTAAAAGAAAAATTGGACTAACGAAGGAGGTAGTTAATAAAGATAAAAACTAAAACTTATGAAGTAGAAATAAAACATGAAAAGGGGTAGGTAAAATCAAAATTAGGTACTTTGCAAGACTGATGAACTAGATACATCCCTGTAAACCTGGTTAGAGAGAAAGCAAAATAAATTCAGCATTGTAAAGGAAACATAAGCACAGATATGGAGAAGATGAGGAAACTCACTGGTAGATATTATGTGCAACTCTATAGAAATAAATTTGGAAACCTGGAGTCCGGTTTTCCTAGTAAAAATACAAATTCTTCAAATGATCATTTAAAGAATCATGAACAGATCAATTATTATTGAGACCGGAAAGTAAAAGATCTATTACTATAAAAGGCACCAGACCTAGATGGTTTTACAGATGAATTCCTTACAGTCTTTAAAAATCAATTCCAGGGGCTTCCCTGGTGGCGCAGTGGTTGAAAGTCCGCCTGCTGATGCAGGGGACGCAGGTTCGTGCCCCGGTCCGGGAAGATCCCACATGCCTGCAGAGCGGCTGGGCCCGTGAGCCATGGCCGCTGAGCCTGCGCGTCCGGAGCCTGTGCTCCACAATGGGAGAAGCCACAGCAGTGAGAGGCCCGCGTACCACAGAAAAAAAAAAAAAATCAATTCCGGTGTTATAGAAAATCTTTTCAACCATAAAAAAGAAAGGTACTAAAATCATTTTGTGAAGACAGCTTCTAAAGATAGTACAGAATTTGAAGACCAATTTCTACTAAGAATTATAAACAAAATATTAGCAAATCCAATCCATCACTGTATCAGAAGCATATGACACCATTACTAGAGTCTATTATCAGAATGCAAGAATGTATCTTAATCATTTCAATTTTATATAAATTGTGGGAAGGCTTCCAATCATTTATAGTGGATGTGATGGTGACCAATGAATTCTTAATGTGTAATTCTTAAACCCTGATTCTTGAATAGCTTGGGGATTGTGAAGTAAGGGTGGAAAGTGAACGTTAGGGGAAAAGGAAAAGAGTCATTTAGCTTTGAGCAAATGCATTAGTTATTTGTGCTTATTTATTTAATTTGTAGGATATGCAAGTTGAAGAGAGGTGTGATAAACAAGGAATGGACCTGTGAAGAATATCTACCATGTTCCAAACCCTCCCTGGGTGCTCTGCATATAATGTCACTTAATGGTTTAATCAGGCCTGTCTTAATATGCAGAGCATACATGTGCACACTCACGTCAATAAAATGCCTTCTAAAAACACTTATTAAGGAACACGAACCAACAAAGCATTTTTTAAAAGTTGGTTAGGAGAGGGGCTTATACATAGAGCATTATTATAGAAATGGCCACAAACACTTCAAATACTTTACTGACAGATGTCACTCATAAGGCAAGAGAGACAGTAATTTTAGCTGACATGTGAGTTCATATATCCTGACATTCCTTTACAAGCTCATTAGGATGGTTTTGCTGGTTGTAGCCACAGAGACACTAATACTCATGCTGAAAAGAAATCTCTGCTCACCGTGACTTTCTCAGGCAGTCTTAATAGGGTAAGTGTCTGCTGGTTGTAGCATCTCTGAATGGAGAAACTTATAACCTCACAATGTCAGGGCAGAAGTTTCTTTTCTATCCAGCACAGCTCTATCTGAAGCTCTATCTACCCTTGGGGTCCTGGGGAGGTGCGTGGGTCTCAACAGGAGGGAGATCTCTGGACATATTTTTGCCATGAAGCAGTCTCCCGTTATGTCCCCTTAAGGATGTTTTCTGCTTCATGTGTCTCTGGCATAGCCTGGGAGCTGGTTTCTGTTTTCTGTTTGTCTTGAGAAAGGAGATTCTGTGCTACAGTTATCTGCCCTTGAAGACCTGGTGCCTTCCTATGGGGAGGGGAGAACTCTTTCTCTGAAGAGCAACAGAGTAGAGCTCTGGCTCAAAGATATTGCTAAGAAAATTTAAACAAAGTAAACTGTGGACACCTTAGACGCTAGACTTTGTAACTTAACAAGTTAGAGTAATAACTATTAGGTCAATGACTGTAAGTCTATCCTATAAACAGTGATTATAAGATTTAAACAGGGCTTTGCCTCCCAACAGCTATGTCGGCAGCGGGATGGTGATAGCTGTGGAGCTACCCTGTCTTTCTGCTTCATCACTTAAAGTGACAGTATCCAGCCTTCTACTCTGCATCTATCATAAAGACACATTGATTTCCTTTCTGGAGAAACACATATTTCTTTTCTCCTGCTAAAAAGATAAATCTGACAGATTTTAATCAAATGTAGTTGTTCACAACTACAGAAATGCATTCAGTGCCACATATGAAAACAAAAATACGCCAGAAACTAAAGAAAGAGTTTGGTGGCCAAGTTTATTTGTAGAAAGCACTTGTATTAAAACACACCCACCCACAAACACACACACACACACACACACACACACACTCACAAGGAACTGAAGCCTAAAAGTTGGTTATTTTAAAATTCTTCACGATAGTGTTTGTAGTGACATCAGTAAATTTCAGTCTCAATTAAAATTTTCACTAAAGCTATGCTCTTCAGATTCTCTGTTTAACCCTAAGATTCTAGAATATTGGGTTTGGTCTTTAAAATGAAGTCTTTCCCAAGATTAAACTTGGCTTTTGGAGGAAACATCATTTGAGATGTGATATAGAAGCATGAAGCACCTTCAAGTCCTTATCCAATAGGCTCTCATAATGGTACTTTTTGTTCCATATTTGGCTATGATTTGGTTAAATGTACTGTGGAGTATTTGTGCTATTTCATAAATCTATATACTGATTCTGAGTAGCTTATATTATTCTTTTCAATATATCTAAGGGAGCCAAGATTTTATATATACATGTATATGTATATATTTTTTTCTTCTGAATTAAGACATTTAAACTTATTTTTCTTAATTTTTGATATAAAAAAGTCTGTGAGAGAGACAAAGTCTACAAGGCTTGATGCTTTTTTACATCTTATTCATTGATTAGGTCAGGCCCTCTCATTACGGGTTGCACAGAGCTGATTTTTTTTTTTTTTTTTTTTGCAGTACGCGGGCCCCTCATGGTTGTGGCCTCTCCCGTTGGGGAGCACAGGCTCTGGACGCGCAGGCTCAGCGGCCATGGCTCACGGGCCCAGCCGCTCCGCGGCATGTGGGATCTTCCCAGACCGGGGCATGAACCCGTGTCCCCTGCATCGGCAGGCAGACTCTCAACCACTGCACCACCAGGGAAGCCCCACAGAGCTGATTTTTAATGGTACTTTTCTAAATTTTTGAGTCTTTGTCATATTTTGTCTTTTCTTCTCAGTACAGATGTGACTGATCACATTTTCATTAGAATGGAGAGATTGGATGTCTCTTATTCACACCTAGTGGCAATTTCCTGCCTATATATCTTGGCATAATATATCTTATTTCAACTACTTTACAGAGGTAAAGAAACAAAAAAAGAATCCACATCATGAATGAAAGTGTGGAGATACAGTTTTAATTGACCATCAATCCAATCCTGCCTTAAATGGTCCATCTTTTCAATAAAGTTTTTTCTCTGTGTCTTCATAATTTTGAATATGATATTAAGATATATGATTCAAGTATTGTACTTGGAAAGAAAATCACTGAAAGGAAAGTTCTTTTAATAATCCTACATAGTGATTCATAGTGTACATACATATATGATTTCATTGCATTTAAATGGGTAAAAATAGAAAACTATTTCTCTTTTAAATGTGAGCTTTAAAATTTCCTTTTAGTGTGATTTCACTGTCATTTCTAAGCTTGCAAGAAATTAAAAACATTATTATCTATATGATAATGTGCCCTATAAGTGAATTGCCCTGCAATGCATTATTGGGTTAATTTTGACAACTACTCTGGTTTAAAAATGACCTCCAATTCTGATATTTGTTCCTGATGTGCCATTTAGAGATATTTTTTCTTAAAAGCATAGGGTGATATGGGAAAGAAGGAAGATGATGAGTGGCCAAATCCAAAATTATCTTGCAAGAATAATAGTAGAAGAGGTTGGCATTTAAATTGTAAGAGGAATAAATTAACTTCTTAAAGTAGAAAGTAAAAAAAGGAAGCTAATAAAAGTGGGTGAATTCATTCACTTGAAAATCATGGTGTCCTCATTAAGTGTCAGCCAAGAAATTTGTGGTTAAAGATATGTCCCAATTTCTATCGGGTGTCACTGGAAAGTTTAACCCAAAATGAAAGGCTATCATTACACAGGAAATACGCAATTCTTTCCTGAAAGTATATTTGTGATGCTCCAAACTACAGCCACCAGAAGATATGAAGGCAAGTACAAAATATTTCCTGGATCATGATTTATATATGCTGAACAAACAATAAACTCTCTACCCTCTTTTGCCCCTACAGAAAGCGCTACCAGCTAGCTATAACTCCAGCACAGTATTTCAAAGCAATATTTCCTGAAGTTTTTTTCTTATTTACAAAAGAAGCAATTCATTTTGTAGGACATTTCAAACAGGCAAATGGCCAAAAACAATTTTGACCGAAGCGAGTGTAAAAGGTATTGCAAAACACAAAGCGAAAGAATATTTAGGAAAGATGGAAACAAAAAGGAAGATCATTCATCCTTCCATATGGCTTAAGGCCATTTACAATTATGTATCGTTTATGGGAGTTTCTATAACATTTCTTCCATTGAGCAGGCAGAAGACTGAATAAGTTTGTGAATGCATCACGGAAGAAAGAGAAGAAATTCAGAATGACAATGGAATTTAGCTGATTGTTTGAGGAACTGTACATGATAATGACACTGTTAGCCAGGAGGATGCAGAATGTGATCTCGTTTGTCTTTCCAGAAAGGGATTTCAAGAGTTTAACTAAAAATTAAAGTTGCTAATGATCCTGTGAAACATTAAGCAATGAGTCCTACCACAATTACGCATCTGACTGAAAAGGTACAGTATATCAGAAGTCTTAGAGTCAATGATTGTTTAGCTATCTGGTGTTCATGCAAATGCACTTCAAGAGAAAAGGAAAAATGTGGCATTTTCTCAAGACATCTTTAGATAACTTTATACATCACATGATTTAGACCATGTGCCATGCCACCAATTCATGTCCTTGACCTCTTATGGAAACTGTAAGGAAGTTTATAGACATTTGTGGCTAAATGGGATTCTTGGAGGTGTCATAGTCTATTCCATAGCTGCCAAGTAAAGTCTTTGTTACAGAATTCCAGCTAGATTGAAAGACATTTTATGTGTCAAATTATTCACAGATCTTCACACACAACCCCACTTCTCCAACATACTACCACTTGATGACTCCCAATTTTCTGTCCTAAAGGTGAAATGTTCAAAGCCTCTCTACTGGGGCTGGCTTTCCATTTGTTTTGGAAATAATTCTTGGAACCCTCTCAAAATTCTCTGTAGCTCCCTAAAATTGGGATGTCAAACCATGGCATTTCCTTAAGAGGACACTCACTTTGGACATGGAAAGACCCAAGGCTGAGTCTCAGCTTGGCCAAATACTCTAGGTTTGACTTCAGCCAAGTTATTAACACTTTTAAGCCTTAACATTCTCATAAGGAAAAAAGGAATGACAATGCCTACCTCATAGAAATGGCATGCGTTAAGGTAGCTCACGTATTGAAAACACTAGCATAGAAGAACTTACTAGATAATAGTGAGCTAAAGTCAGAAATGGAAAGAGCCTCTGCTCTGCACCAAGGCTTTTATCTCATTCAATAACACCTTTACATTGTGCAACAAAGTATTTGTTGAGTACCTACTATGTATACTGTGCTATGTGTTAGGGATGTGGGAAGCAAAGCAGAGTCCCTGATCTCAAGAAGAACACAGTCTAGTGGAAGAATGACAGAAACAGGTTATGATGGAAATGCAAGAAGAAGAACCCAACCCAGACTACTGAGCATTTGAACTGTGGCAAGTCCTTATTACGGTGTACTAAAATTGTAAAATATACACCAAATTTCAGACTTAGTCCTGGAAAAGAATATACAATACCTCATTAACTATTATATTGAATCCATGTTGAAATGATAGCATTTTTTGGTATACTGAGTTAAACAAAACTACTATTAAAATTTTTAAAAAAAGGAAAGCAGGAGAGGCTTGTGGCTTTTACTTTCCTCTCTGTCATTCGTATCCTGTTGTTTCTGCTAATTTTATCAACAATGCTGTAGACACGAACATTTGATAGACTCTTGTGTTTGTTCCTCGTTTTTTCCTGACATAGTCTCTGCTCACCTTGTTACAGACCACTCTGAATTTGGAACCTCAGAACTTCAAGAAATTAAATCTTCTCTGTATAAGAGGGACTTCTGAGGTGTTCCATCTAGTAAAGTACTACTTTGATGCAATAAAAAACACCCAGGAGGCAAGAAGTAGTGTCTCCTGCATCCAAAGCACCCAGCCTTCTCCAGGATTAGTTGCTTGGCTGTCTCACTATGCAGCTAGTAATTCAGAGATAATCATGTTACCAAGATGCCATTTGATCTGTATTTGGCATATCTCAAGTTTTCATCTTCATTAATAGAGCCATCAAAGTTTTATTGGCCCTGACTGGTATTGGACACACTAGTGATTCACCCACAGGGGGGGTCTGCAGTTTGCATGGAAAGACTCTGCTTGCCAGATGGTAGCTGTTAATCTGCCTGCATCAGGGGTGCGAGGCGGGGCTAAGCTTGCCTGGCCCCCAGCCAGTGGGGCTCTCCCACACCTTTGATTACACAGTGCTGCAGGCCAGGCTGGGGAACCCAGGCCCTCGTGGCATGGTTAGCTCTCCCTACAGGTTTGAAGGCCCCTGGGGGAATGGATGTCTGGTGAAAGGAACGGATACTTCTTCCTGGCCTGTTTAGTGTGTCCTGCTGCCTCTAGTATAGGTCATTGAATCAAAAGATCCCTGTGGAAGGCAGTGTGGTACAGTGGAAGGGAGCAAGCCTGGGAGTCAGAGAAACTTGGCTTTGAATCCTGACTCTGTAGCACTGAACCAGCTCTGTGGGGTTAGGCATATCACTTAACCTCTCTAAGCCTCAGATTCTCCCATTTACATGATATGAACCTGGTACTGTCACCGTGATAGGTGTTCCATATAGTAGTCAGGACAGAACAGCCAGATGGAAACCATCCTTCAGTCCCACTCCCATATGTAGAGCCCAGAGAAGCTGTCATACAGGTCCCTGAGGGGGCTGGACCAGGATATTTATCAAAGTGTGGTTTGTGGTAGTGAGGAGGGTGGCGACCTAGGGGTTCATCCCCGGGGGAATAGATAATGAGGCTTACCATGCAATACCATGCAAAGCAGCTTGAAGTATCTAGATAAATCTTAAAAACTGTGCTGGGGGGGGGCAAAAAAGAAAAAGAAACAGAACTAAGTCTGTGGACATGATTTGTAAAAGTTAAGAATATATATACACACAGCACAAGGACATACCACATGTTTTATGAGGATGCATGGAAATTCAAGATCATCAAATCTACTAGTGCTGTGGTGATGGGTTGGGGAAGAAAATGCAGAAGGGAAATGGGATAAAAGGCAATAAACAATGAGGGAAGGGCCTGGTACAAACTTGTAATGATAGTGTGTTATCAGTAGAGGAGTATGACTTATTCAGTGTTCTGCCTCTGGATCTAAAAGAAAAAGGAGAGATCAAGAAAAAAGTCAAGGTATTACTGACCAGAGTTCTTGGCCTCCTTAATCAATAGAAACTGATCAGAGGCCAGACAACAAATTCAGGCGAGGCTTTGTTGGAGCCCTTGCTGCACCAGGGGGCAGCAAGAACAGGTAACAGGTTTCTTTGCTAGCTTGCTCCCTGAGGGGGGCAGGAGAGCTGGTCCCTTATATGGGGTGAGGGTGGGGGCGGGTCCAGGGGTGGGGCCAGAGGGCTGGCTTAGGTGTTTTGCCCACCCCTTTGGTGGTGTTGTGTGCAGGGGCCATGCGCAGTACCATGCTTTTTTTCCTGCCTCTTCAGAAGTGGCAGTTGGGCTTTTTGGTCTCTTTGTATCTTTTTGTCCACAATTTGCCCCAACTGCACATGCACACAGTTATTTTTAGTCCCTTATAGTTTCTTTGTATTTTGTTGCTTGAGGAGACATTTGTCCAGGTGCAAGCACTGCAGCAGAGGGTCCCAGGTCCCAGCCTGTCTCAAAGGGAAGGGAGAGGGGCTAATAAGAGTAGTGCTGTGGGGGATTTAGGATCAGGGCATGAGGATGGGCACCTATGTGGCTGTGGAATGGCTCTCCATTTCTCTCTTCACTTCCCCCCACCCCCTTGGGTGAGAAGAAGTCTTAGGAAAAATGCAAGACTAGAATGAAGCAGAGCAGCCTGAGATACTCATTTGCCGGTCTCTGAACTCTCAATCTCCACAGACCCTTGTTGCCCAAAGGCACTTCCCTCATTTTTCCCAATTCTCATGGTGGGCCCAATTTTTGTGACTTGGTCACTGTAGAGCTTCAAGAAGGTGTGGTGCCCATTCCTGTTAAACCAGCTGGGAATTTCCTGGATCCTTAACCCTTTGGCCCTGCACATCAGTGTAGCTGCCCTTCCAATCAATGAGACCTTTGTGTGTAATAGGGCAGAAGGATATGACTGTGTGAGAAAGGATCACAGGGAAACTCCCATCATGTTCACAGAGTCTGAGATAAAAAGATTATAAACATGTAACAGGGCACACTCTCTAGTGTCCTTTTGTTAATTTATGAATTGGAAGATGAATGTGGGTTTATTGGAATGGTATAATTGTCACCATGGTACAGATCGTAATTATCACCAAGTATAATGAAGCAGGGAAAGAAACAATTTCCCCCCTGAACGGCATCATCCATATAAGCCTTGCCCTCTTCAAAGCTCTGTGTCCATTTCCTTTAAATATAATAAATAAGACAGCACAAATACAGAATGTAATCTAACAAAGAGGATGGAATGACCTATCATTCACTTCCTTTCTTAGAAGCTAAATTTTTGAGATAATATTGAAACTAAAATTCAGCAAGGTATCTCCGGACTAAGAAAGGCTACTCTTGTGTCACACTTCAGTTTATCACCAACTTCTCCTTCTCTTATTCTTTCTACTCCTTTCCTCTGTTCCTCCTCCTCCTTCTTGATTGGCCAATCAGATGCCTTATCTCTCTGAAGGCAGTGATTAGTTCCAGGATGGGTGTATGATGCAGGCTATGCCAACTCAAGGCTTCCTTGGGACTTTGGTTGGTGATATAAAGAGAGAAGTGCTGACATTTCTAGAACAGCCATATATAATCCAATAACTGCTGGTGAAGAGAAGCTGACTGAGAAGGAAGCCAAGGAGGAGAAAGGCAGAGTAGAGCCGGAACAGTAGTGAGATGGACAAGACATGCCCAAGTGCTAGCATCCAGCCATGCTGGGAACCAGAGCTCTCTAGACTCTTCACTTACATGAGCTAATCAGTTCCTCTTTTGCTTTTAGCTGGTTTGAGTTGACTTTTTGTCATTTGCAAACCAAACCAAAGATTTCTGAATAACATGCAGGCAAGTAAGGCAAATACTGCCACGCTGGGGAACACATGCTTATTTATCAAACATTTAGTACATGCTTACCTTATGCTAGAAAGAGCCTTTGCAGAACAAAATCACATGACCCATTTGAATCATTGTCAAATCAAGAGAACACACCTATGTGTTAGTTCAAGGATACTTCATATATCTCTGGGAATCTGAATAAGTCTGCATGTATGTGTACATGTGTATGTGTCCTTTTTCTTCAATAACTAAAAAGTAATATGACCATATGCGGGGTTACCTGGATCACATAACATAACTAGACCTAATTCATGAATTCTTTACCAACACTTGTATTTGCATGAGGGCGTGAAGAACTACTTTAATGTCATAGGCTGATGAGCTGTGTGACCTAAGGCAATTTTCTTAACTTCTCTGAGCTTTTAGTGTTCCTCTGTAAAATGGAGATAATGATAGTCTGACATTAACCAATTGTTGTGAGTAATAAATAAGCAAATACATGGAAAGTGCTTAGCATAGTTGCTGCCATATAATAAAAATCACTCAATCGGTGATAGCTATCATTATTATTGTTACCATCACCATCATCATAATGAAGGAAGCTTCACAGGCAGTTTGAATAATTTGCATGCTTGTAGTGTTTTATTTATCTTTTTCAAAGTACTTTCACATGCCTCATCCAATGTGATATCATGAGCCTACAGGGCGTCACAATATCCATTTCACTTTTTGGCTTCTTGCAAGTTGATAAGAGCAGTTTTTTAGATTTCCATATTTGGCAAGATCCACTGATTCTATTGTAGTATCACATATAGTGACTGAGAAATGCATTTGTTTTTGTAGAAGAGTTAAAAAAAAAAAAAGGAAAACATTTTTACCACAAATGTGGCCTGGTCCAAATCTTTCATCAAAATCAGAATTTTTAACTGCATAGTAAGACTTTGGTTACAGCTGTTACACTTGTGAACAGACCTAATCAGCAGACATGAAATACTGTATTACTTTGACAAGAGTGTCTTTCTTTTTCCTTTCCTTACTATGTCAAGGCTACCAAAAAGAAAGGTCTAAAGCAAACTCATTTTTTATGTCATTGGTCACTTAAAATATTCTCAAAGTTGGAGCTCCTGGAAGAGGAGCTTGTGTTTCATGTTACCAACATAAGCAGATTGTTGAATCTGACACAGGTAAATGTTATCTTTGTTTAGGGAATTTTTTTCACAAAGGCATGCTTTCAGAAATGCTAAAATATGAATCCATAGTAAATACTTTTTTTTTTCTTTTGCACAGGAACATACTTCTGAATTAACAACTGGGTAAAAATCCTCAATTGTATCGTTTAAGGGAATGTCACTATTTTTTTTTTTTTTTTTTTTTTTTTCAGTACACGGGGCTCTCACTGTTGTGGCCTCTCCCGTTGCAGAGCACAGGCTCCGGACGCGCAGGCTCAGCGGCCATGGCTCACAGGCCCAGCCACTCCGCGGCATGTGGGATCTTCCCGGACCGGGGCACGAACCCATGTCCCCTGCGTCGGCAGGCAGACTCTCAACCACTGCGCCACCAGGGAAGCCCGGAATGTCACATTTTTGATCTTATACAAAGAATAAGAAAAGGCCTTGATTTACTAATTTAGCAAAGTTTGCTAGTAATTCCATCTTTTTATTTTGAATCTGTATATTGTTTTATCTAATTCAGGGAAAACACAGCTTCCTTATTAACTGCTAAGGGGACAATGATGACGTGAAAGGGAAGATTCATACAGTTTTACAAGTGTAAATTTTAAGTCTCTTGCATAAAAAAAATGAACAAGCTTATAAAACAAAACTTTCTATTTAGATTTAGATTATTTAGATTATTTCCCCTTTGTCAGAGCTCCTGCAAGAAGCTGGAAGAAATAATGAGTTCTGGATTTTTCTCCTTTGTTTAAGTTACTCATGTAGTTCTGTTTCTAAATGACTTCTGACATTGCAACAGTAAAAAAATTTCAAGTGCTCTTTTCTTTGTATCATTGATTTACTGATCTATTCTGTACCTAGATTCTTAGAGTAGCTTATCAAGAGTACTTAATTCTATATTATCAATATTTATTGTACATCACAAAATGAACACCAAATTCCAGACTTAGATATTGGCACATAATTATGTTTGCCAATCATTATAAGAAGATGAACCATAATATTTAGGTTTTATGAAAACTGAATGTATTTTAAAAGACAGGGAGCTTGATTCTCCTAATTCTTAAGCAATTTCTTACGAGTAAATTAGACACCCTTAGAAGCTATATTAATCTAGATGTCCATCGACAGATGAATGGATAAAGAAGATGCAGTGTATTTATACAATGGAATATTACTCAGCCATAAAAAAGAATGAAATAATACCATTTGCAGCAACATGAATGGATCTAGACATTATTATACTAAGTGAAATAAGCCAGACAAAGATCATGTGATATCACTTATGTATGGATATTAAAAAAATGATACAAATGAACTTATATACAAAACAGAAATAGACACAGACATAGAAAACAAACTTATGGTTACCAAAGGAGAAAGGGGTGGGAAAAGGGATAAATTAGGAGTTTAGGATTAACATACACACACTACTATATATAAAATAGATAACCAGCAAGGGCCTACTGTATAGCACAGGGAACTATACTCAATATTTTGTAAAGAAGGGAAAAGAAGCTGAAAAAATATATATATGTATGTATGTATAACCGAATAACTTTACTGTACACCTGAAACTAACACAATATTGCAAATTAACTATACTTCTATAAAAAATAAATATTAAAAAAGATATGCAGCAGAATTATTTGGTAATACATAGAAGAGGTGTATTAGTGTTGGTGGTGAAGAGTCTATATTAGAGAAAGAACCACAGGGACACGCTTCACATTATCAGTGAACACTTTAGGTAACTTTCTGCTAAGTATTCCAGACTTAACAAATACTGCTTATAGGTTTCAGGTGTGTAATGCATGTTCAACTCAATGTTCCACCTAGGATGTTCCTAGGTCTCAATTAACTGGCACCCAGGAAGTCAAATTAACATTAATAGTTCTTGAGGGCCTCGCCTGGCCACCAGCAGGACCTCCTGTGCATGCCTTGTCCCTTCCATAGCTCCATCTGGGCTCTGCTGGGCTCAGCCATTAACCGTGGCTGAGAGTCAGAGCTGCTGTGAGGTCTGAGGTAGGCTGTGGGAGGTTCCTCGATCTGTGTCACACTTCATCACTTCAGCTTGGAGGCAACACATCTTGGACCTGAGTCTCACAATGGCTTTCGTCAAATCAGCCCCTTTAATCTCATCCTGCAGTGTCTCGATAGAAGGTAAGACTGAGTTTCCGGCACTGCCTGGGAAGTACACAGCATCCTGCTCCATCTACCTGGCCTCCAGTGTCATCATGGATGCCTGTGCTCCAAAGTTCTTCTCTTTCAGTTCAGACTTCCAACCAATGTTGGACATGAACTCATGCAAATAAATGGGGTAGCAAGATAGGGAGTTTGTGGTCCCATAAGTTTCAATACTTATTTTGCTACTGTTAGTATATTTCATTTTTTTTTAAGAAGATGTTGGGGGTAGGAGTTTATCAATTAATGTATTTATTTTGGCTGTGTCGGGTCTTTGTTTCTGTGCGAGGGCTTCCCCTAGTTGTGGCAAGCGGGGACCATTCTTCATCGCGGTGCGCGGGCCTCTCACTATCGTGGCTTCCTTTGTTGTGGAGCACAGGCTCCAGACGCGCAGGCTCAGTAGTTGTGGCTCACGGACCCAGTTGCTCCGCGGCATGTGAGATCTTCCCGGACCAGGGCTCGAACCCGTGTCCCCTGCACTGGCAGGCAGATTCTCAACCACTGCGCCACCAGGGAAGCCCCATATTTCATTTTTTAATTAAAATTATTTGATTTATTTAAACCAAAAAAAACCCAACCCCATTCATTCATTTCTCTAACCCCCCACCCCCCGCCTCTGGCAACCACTAATGTCTTCTCTGTATCTGTGAGCTTGTTGCTGTTCTTTTTTTTTTTTTTTTTTTTTTTGCGGTACATGGGCCTCTCACTGTTGTGGCCTCTCCCGTTGTGGAGCACAGGCTCCGGACGTGCAGGCTCAGCAGCCATGGCTCACGGGCCCAGCTGCTCCGCGGCGTGTGGGATCTTCCCAGACCGGGGCATGAACCCATGTCCCCTGCATCGGCAGGCGGACTCTCAACCACTGTGCCACCAGGGAAGCCCTGCTGTTCTTTTTGTTATTTAGATTCCACATATAAGAGAGATCATAACAGTATTTGTCTTTCTCTGTCTGACTTATTTCACTTAGCATAATACCTTCAAAGTCCATCCATGTTGTCATAAATGGCAATATATCTATTGAGAGGTTGTTTCCATATTTTGACTATTGTAAACAATGCTGCAATGAATATGGAGGTTCATCAATCTTTTTGAGTTAGTGTTTTCAGTTTCTTTGGAAAAATTCCCAGAAGTGAGATTGCTGGATCACAGGGTAGTTCTATTTATAATTTTTTTGAGGGTCCTCCATACTGTTTTCTATAGTGGCTCCACCAATTTCCATTCCCACCAACAGTGCACAAGGATTCCCTTTTCTCCACATCCTTGCCAACACTTTTTATTTCTTGTCTTTTTGATGATAGCCATTCTAACAGGTGTGAGGTGACATGTCATTGTGGTTTTGATTTGCATTTCCCTGATGATTAATGATGGTGAGCATCTTTTCACGTACCTGTTGGCCATCTGTATGTCTTCTTTGGAAACTCTGTTCAGATCTTCTGCCCATTTTTAAATCAAATTGTTGGGGGTTTTTTTTGCTATTAAATTGTATTTGTTCTTTATATATTTTGAATGTATTTTTCATTTTAATAGATCATTTTAGAGGATGACTTGATCATAGAGTGAGTATTCAAAGATAAATAGCCCCAGAAGCTTTATAAAAAAGCTTTTTTTGTGATTTTGTGGTTATGCCTGTATGGGACTCTTAAGAAATGTACTATTAATAGATGATGATTGTAGGTACACAGACCATCACAGAAAGTGAATAGGAATTTAAAGAAATCGGTGAAAGATCAAAACAACAAGCTTGCCATGATGATTTTTCAGGGTGGTTCAGATATTGAAGAGATGTGCAGTTTTCAGTAGTCAGTGACTTCTGCATGATATTTGCATAGAGAGAACTTTAAAAAGGTTACATTTCTTTTCTACTTTCATATTTACTTTGTGTTAAGGTTATAGGATCTTGTTGGCAGTGTTGCTGATGCTATTTTGGTAAACTCCAACTCTGTACATGTAGTAGGATGGAAAATTTGAGCTACAGCAACAATAAATATATTTTATGTCCCTGTAACATTCAAGCTGTAGTATGTTTGAGATACAGTGCAAGTTATTTTTTGCCTCGAACTCTGAAGGAAGAGAGAAACTTTTGTTTATAAATTTTAGAGATTTTTGTCTCTGCACTTAACACAAAGTCAAATGTAGATAAAATCCACTTTAAGCACTTTTGGCAAAATCAAATATGCCTGTTTTTTGATAAGGGAAAAAAATAAACTTTTCATCAGTACAAATCCTCTGCTCTGTGTATGACTTCTGTCGGTCAAGCTGTGATCATGTGGGCTTATGGAATACTGATGCTGTACAGGAAGTAAGAGGCAGATATGTAATTGGACACATCTTCCTCTTCCATTTTAGTTATGTCTGATTCTGAGTTGACTTATATAGAATTTCACATAAAGGGCCCTGTTTATATATTCTTTATTCCTCTCTCCTAAAAGTGTACAATTTTATATGCTTATTTGAGTGAAATAGTCTAAGGGTATTCAAAATCAATCAAACAAAGATTATTTAATTTGTGCTTCAGTGTGTTCTATAATGGATTCCTTTACAGAGATATTTGATAACATAACAACTGTCTGTGTGTATATAAATTTTTTTTAACTCACCGTGCTTGCATGTGTGTACTAGACTGTAAGTGCCTTGAAGAGCAGGGCTGTGTGGTTTTGTTCATTTTGTTAACCCTGTAACACCTAGTGGAAGGCTTTCGAGAAAGAAACACCAGCTTATAATTGTATAGACTTTACCTTCCTGAAGACGTCTGTCCGTGGTGCTTTAAACCATCTAGTGAGGTGGATTGGGCAAGTCTTAGAATCCTTTGTTTCACAGATGATTAAGTCTCAGAGAGCGAGTGAGTGATCTTTGATTCCCTCCATGTCTAACTGCATGCATTTTTTTGTGTCCCACAGCTGGACTCTTTGAGTGGAAGGAGCCTTACCATGAAAGGCAGTGGGAAAAGGGTTGCTGACAAATTTTATATTTGAGTTCAGTTGTCAGGCTAGTGACAATTAATAGAAGCTTTCCTACAAAGACACAGGACTTCTTCCTCACCTCTGTCACGTCACTTCCAGGACTAGAGGGAGTATCCAACTACATTTAAGATAGCCATGAGCAAAACCTCAGTATGACTGGCAATGGAAATGCACTGGATGCATGGATGGCAGTGGAAATGCATCTCTGCCTAAAAGTGGTCTCCAGTGTGTAGTCATTTTTCCTTAAGCTTCAGGTTCAGCCCTTGAGTTGCTGGACCATCTTTACCTTACTTTTACCTGGTCTCATTCACTATAGACTGAGTTATCTCTCAGATAGACAGGAATTTGTATTGAGAATGAGTCAGTCACAATAAGCATGGCTCACTGGTCACATGCCACCTTGTATCTTTGGGTTACAAACATTTATCTAACAAATGTTCTTATCTCTCAGAGTCTTAGTGAGGAGGCTTAACATTTAGCTAAGTCCTGCACATAATTCTGGGATGGACAATGTAGCAATATGGCTTGACCTTTGGCATTATGCTACATGCTGATATGTTACTATCCAATTCCACAAATAGTATATTGAGTACCTACTACATGCCAGGTGACTGTGTTGATGCTGGGAATAGTGTGGAAAATGACATATACACAGTTCTTGCCTTCATGAAACATATAACCTAGTAGGGACAGATGAGAAGAAAGGAATGGCAGTTGGATTAGTGTGATGAAAGAAGAGTCCCATAAGATGGGAACAACTTTTTCAGAGGGCTAAGTAGGCTGGAACTTTCTGGTTATCTCAGATCTTAGATTGCCTTAACTTCTTCATGTCCTAACAGGTATAGACTCTGGTCTTAGTAGAGGTGAAATATTTTGAAAGTTCTATGACCTATTGAGACTGTAGTTTCATCATCTGTGAACACATAGGAATTAAACTGGATGGTTTTAAAAGTCTTTTGGTGAAACACTGAAGTCTTTCTTCTAGGCCTGAGAATAAGACAAGGGTGCCCACTTTTACCACTTCTATTCAACAGAGTTCTAGAAGTCCTAGCCAGAGCAGTTAGGCAAGAAAAAGAAATAAGTTAACTAAACTGGAAAGATAAAAGTAAAACTGTTTCTGTTTGCAGATGATATATAATCTTATGTACTGAAAATCTTAAAGATTCCACCAAAAAACTCTTAGATCTAATAAATGTATTCAGTAAAGTTTCAGGATAAAAAATTAACATACATAAATCAGTTGTGTTTTTATATATTAACAACAAAATATCTGAAGAAGAAATAAAGAAAACAAGCCCATTTATAATAGCATCAAAAACAATAGGAATAAATGTATTCAAGGAGGTGAAAAATCTGTACACAGAAAACTATAAGATTTGGATGAAAAAATGAAGAAGTCACAAATAAATGGAAAGATATCTCTTATTCATGGATTGGAAGAAATAATATTGTTAAAATGTCCATAGTACCCAAAGCCATCTATAGATTCAATGCAGTTATCAAAATTCCAATAGTACTTTTCACAGAAATAGAAAAATCCTAAAATTCATATGGAGCCACAAAAGACTTTGAATAGCCAAAGCAATTTTGAGAAAGAACAAAGCGGGAGGCATCACATTTACTTATTTCAAATTATATTACAAAGCTATAGTAATCAAAACAATATGGTGCTAATATAAAAATGAACACATAGACTAATGGAACAGAATCAAGAGCCCAGAAATAAACCTTTGCATATATGGTCAACTAATATTTGAGAAAGGAACCAAGAATACTCAACAGGGAAAGGCTAATCTCTTCAATAAATTGTGCTGGGAAAACTGGATAATCATGTGCAAAAGAATGAAACTAGAACTCTATCTCACACCACCCACAAAAAATAACTCAGAATAACTCAAAATGGATTAAATACTTAAACATAAGACCAAAAGCCATAACACTTAAAAGAAAACATAGGGATACGTCTTCTTGACAATGGCCTTGGCAATAAATTTTTGGAAAAGACATTAAAAGTAACAATAACAAAGGCAAAATTAAACATGTGGGGCTACATCAAACAAAAAAGCTTCTGCACAGTAAAAGAGACAATCAACAAAATGAAAATGGAATGGCAGAAAATATTCGCAAACCATATATCTGATAAGGAGTTAATATCAAAAATATTTAAGAAACTCTTTCAACTCAATAGCAAAAAGCCCCAAACAACATAATTAAGAAATGGTCAGAATACCTAGATATATATTTTCCCATAGAAAACATAAAAATGGCCAACAGGTACATGAAAAGGTGTTCAACATCACTAATCAACAAGAAAATGCAAATCAGAAACCACGATGAGATATCACCTCACACTTGTTAGGATGGCTATTATCAAAAAGACAAGCGATAACAAATGTTGGTGAGGATGTGAAGAAAAGGGAACACTTTTGCACTGTTGGTGGAAATGTGAATTGGTACAACTACTATGGAAAAGAGTATGGAGGCTCTTCAAAAAGTTAAAAATAGAACTACTCTATGATTTAGCAATTCCACTTCTGGGTATTTATCCAAAGGAAATGAAATCAGGATCTTGAGGAGGTGTCTGCACTCCCATGTTCCTTGCAGCATTATCCACAATAGCCAAGATACGGAAGCAATGAGGTGTCCATCAATGGATGAACGGATAAAGAAGATGTGAAATATATTATATATATAATATTCCCCAGTAGAATATTATTCAGCTATGAGAAAGAAGGAAATCCTGCCATTTGCAACAACATGGATAAACCTTGAGAACTATGCTAAGTAAAATAAGTCAGACAGAGAAAGACAAATACTGTAAGGATCCCACTTATATGTGGAACCTAAAAAAGTCAAACTCATAGAAACAAAGAGTAGAATGCTGGTGCCAGGGGCTGAGGGCCTGGAGAAATGGAGAGATGTTAGCCAAAGGATACAAACTTCCAGTTATAAGATGAATAATTTCCAAGGATCTAATGTATGGCATGGGTATTATAGCTAACAATACTGCATTATATACTTGAAAATTTCTAAGAGAGTAGATCTTAAATGATCTTACCATGCACACATATGTTTTGCCGTATACACGTGTATCAAATCATCACCAGTACACTTTAAACTTGCACAGTGTTATAGGTCAATCATATCTCAATAAAATTAGAAAAAGCAAAAAAAATTTTAACCTGAATATTTTTTTTGTATTATTGTAATAGCTAACATTGATCAAAGGTTGAATATGTACCAAGGATTGAACAGGAGGCTCTTACAGGCATCATTTCATTTAATAGTAAGTAATTTTTGTGGATCTGCTGTGTAAACTTGTCTATAACTAACACCAAGAATAGTGTGTTGGGACTTCCCTGGTGGCGCAGTGGTTAAGAATCTGCCTGCTAATGCAGAGGACACGAGTTTGATTCCTGGTCCAGGAAGATCCCACATGCCGCGGAGCAACTAAACCTGCAAGCCACAACTACTGAAGCCTGCATGCTTTAGGACTCACGTGCCACAACTACTGAGCCCGTGTGCTGCAATTACTGAAGCCCACGTGCCTAGAGCCTGTGCTCCACAACAAGAGAAGCCACGGCAATGAGAAGCCCACGCACCCAACAAAGAGTAGCTGCCGCTCAGTGCAACTTGAGAAAGCCCGCGCGCAGCAGTGAAGACCCAATGCGGCCAAAAAAAAAAAAAAGAAAGAAAGAAAGAATAGTGGGGTGGGTGTTAGATAACCATCAAGAGAGCAGATAGATGGTCCTGCCCAGATATCTTCCTGGATTTAGATATTTGATATTCTTTTGGGAGGAATTTGCGTCACCTATACCTATAAACATCTATGTTCAATTTATATAATATTTGTATGTATACATTTGTTCATGTGAAAGCCAATCCATTTGATTCCTCATATAACTAAAAAAAAAACTATCAAGACAAAAAAGCAGTTTTCAAAGCAAAACAGGTTCCTTTCATCTGTTATATCTACTTATTTAAAAGGGGAATTACATTTAAAATGCTTCATAGCCACTCATCTCCATCAAGTATCTTCTTCTGCACAGTTAAGTCTTTTTGGAATTACTTTGTGCTGCTTTCAAATGTTCTTGGGTTTATTTGAAGCCTGACTTATTAGGCATTCTTGGTTTTCAGCTACCTGCCAGGGATTAGTGCACATTCCTTTCTATAATGTGAGAGCTGGAAAATGAGCAATGCACTTGCAATAGACTAAAAAGCACAGGCTAGGAGAAAGAGGGTGGGGTGTTTAATGTCCCACTAACCTGGCAAGTTAGTTAAGTAACCATGATGATGATGCTATGACGATAATAATGATGATGAAGATGATGATGGCAGTGCTCGTGGTGTTAGTGACAAATGTGTATTGGGGGTCTCAGAAAGTTAGAAAAGTGGTTTGCATAACTATTCATTTAATCCTCACAACAACCAAGTGAACTCGGTGTTCATATATCCACTTATAGAGAATGAAACTGAACATCAGCCTCCATGTCCCCCTGCTCTCAATCACACCATCAGGAACTGGACAAGCTGAGATTTGAACCCAAGTCAATCTAATTCCAGATCTTGGGCTTTTAGCTTCTACATGGCACTAATTTAATACCTTTGTGCCAAGATTCCTTTCTAAGGGACAAGGTAAGTCAGCTCTACTATCTTTAGTTCTCTTATGATTTAAATGGAGCTATCATCATTTGAACATTATCAATCAATAAATTGTAAATTCTCCTAAAGTGTCATAGAGTTGGAAAAAGTAATGTTACATAACTGTCACAAATGCTTAGCAGGTTAAGAGTCAGTCTGTGTGTGGGGTTGGCCTGGCCAGGACCTGGTCCCACACTGCCAGCTGTGTGATCTGGTGTGATCTTACACTCATACAGCCTCAGTTTCCTCTCACCTCAAAGGAATGCTGGAACCATTGGAGATCATAAATTATAAATCTGTACAGTGCCTGGCAAGGAAAGTGCAACTTTACCACTACTCAAAAATGGTAATAAAGGGGTGCCCTGGTGGCGCAGTGGTTGAGAGTCCGCCTGCCGATGCAGGGGACACGGGTTCGTGCCCCGGTCCAGGAAGATCCCACATGCCGCAGAGTGGCTGGGCCCGTGAGCCATGGCCGCTGAGCCTGCGCGTCCGGAGCCTGTGCTCTGCAACGGGAGAGGCCACAACAGTGAGAGGCCCGCGTATCACCAAAAAAAAAAAAAAAAAAAAAAAAAAAAAGAAAAATGGTAGTAAGGTTCTATCATGGTAATGACCATTTCACTTTTCTGCTTACAAACCACGGGTTCCAATCAAACTTTTGGGATAAAATTCTAACTCCTTAACTCAGCCTAAAGTAGTCCTGCTTGATCTGATCCCCGCCCATGTTGTCAGTCCTGTTTTTTAGCCACTCTCCCTCTCACTGGGTTTTTGAGTGCTTGGATGATTTAAACATTACTTTTCCACCCCAGGACCTTTAAACATGCTGTGCCCGGTGGCTTTCTATGAACTCACAACTCGATCTTGTCTTTGAGGTCTCAGCTTAAATGTCACTTCCCCAGGGAGTCTTCCCGGAACTCCAGAAAACATCAGTCCCCCTCTTATATATTCCCAGAGTCCTTTATTATTTGGGATACTCCTCACAGTGGTAATTAAGTACTTAACTCATCATTACTTGTTTAATGTCTGTCTCTTCACTAGGATGTAACCTCCAGGGGGTCATGTCCATGCTCTAGCTCTAGTTCCTGGCACAGGGCTCCATTCATAGCTGGTGTCTGATAAGTGTTTATGAAATGAATGAATAAAAGAATCAATGAGTTGATGAACAAAGGATTGGCTTATTTAAAAGATTCCTCTTGTCATTTCCCAACCTGTTTTGCTTAAAAGAAGACCATGGGCTGTGAGCCATGGAGACTTTTACCAAAGTCACAGATTGTTACCCCAAAGTTGTGTCCTTTCACCCCTGACGAGAACAAGACTTCCTGAGGGACCATTTGTTACCTGTGGCACGGGAGGCAGCCTTGTGTACCAAATGAGCTGCATCCACTCTGACCAGAGTGATACACCAGATGATAAAAAAGATACCACCTCCCTGAAACAGATGCTTCATTTTATGATGGAAGTTGAGAAGCCGAAGCCTGCAGGTGCGGGCTGGGCTGACACAGGCTCTGTGGAGGATCATTAGAGCCTCCTTAGGATTTACTCTGTGTTTAATCAGCCACAGGCAGAAGAAATGGCTTCATTTCAGCTCGATGAGAGCCAGATCACAAAAGGAAGATAGATGGCCAATACGGTTCATCACTTCAAGCATATTGTCTTCATTTGAAGGAACAGCCTGGCACCCGTGCTGATCAAGGAGGAAAGTACAATATAGCTAGCATGGAGGGTCAGCCAGTTTAACTCTCACTGCGCCCCTTAAAGAAAAGCTCTCATTTGTTTCCTTAACTAATATTTTAAGGAAAGTGAGAACCATAAAACACATGACTCAATCACTTAAGAAGTTCCCCGTCTTGGAATTCAAGATGTTTAAGGAAGGACTTTTTATACCCAAAATGTCTAAACCTCTACCTCTAAAGAAGTATTGCAACCAATGAAGGAAGTGCCTAAGGAAGGACAATCCATTTTCTGGCTGCTTTACATACCTGGTCATATTTGGGGAATAGCTACAAACAGAGACGATGTCCTATCTATTGTGTGGTTACCTGCTGGTCGCTTGGAGGTTCTTGTTGTCGGTGGCTCGGTCCTCTGTTCACTTTGGGGAGGCATGTGAAATGAGATTCAGCTCAGCTCAACCGCAGTTTGCTTCTCGATTGCCTAAAAATGCCAGAAAAGGGATTTGAAGCTTGTGTTGGAGCCATAACACAGATCTGAACTCAGCGTCCTTGTCAAAACCCTCTTATTTGAAGTCAGAGCAGATAATGAGTAGTTTGGGTACTTACAAACAAGTGGATGTTTTAGAATCATTTGGTGTGTGTCACATCCGTGTTTTCCTGAGATCCCCGGAGCCTTAGCACAAAAAGCTTTTACAGCCCTCCCCACCCCAATGACTATTTTCCAGATGTTCTGAAACAACATCAAGTGACCCAGTTTACCCCTGAGAGGTTTATAAAGGTGCATTTATGGAGAGACTGGCTGAGGGGAGCTGAGATATTCGCTCAACAGCTTAGTCCTAGATAATCTCCCATGAACGTGGTATTGAATCGTACTTTACCTAAGGCACACCGAGGATGGTTTTTAGAAAACGATATGCTAAACACTCCTAAAGTGAAGAAGAAACTTAAGAAGCTTAACAATGGATGTAGAAATATTATCATCAGCTATCAGGGTAATAGTATCCAGTCATTCCCCACCTACAGGCACAGATTTAGGCTTAAGCAGATGAAGACAACATGGGAGAAGCGTGTGGTCTTAGAGTGTTTAAATAGCAGCCAGTCAAGGGGAAGGACTTTGTTAACATAAAACCTGAACACGTGTCTTTTGCTTTTTGTGCTGACTATGATGAATTACAGAATCACAACTGCAGAAATGAAAATAGCATACTGAGGTGAGGAGGGAAAAATTAGGAGTTTGGTATTAACAGATACTCACTACTATATATAAAATAGATAAATGACAAGGACCTACTCTAGAGCACAGGAAACTACATTCAATATCTTGTAATAACCTACAATGGAAAAGCATCTGAAAAAAGAATATTATATATATATATTATATTCATATATATACATATATATGAATCACTTTGCTGGACACCTGAAACTAACACAACGTTGTAAATCAACTATACTTCAATAAAAAAAAATAGCATACCGAGAGGCATGCTGAGGCTTTGTACAGACCTTTATGGGGAAGCAATAACATTGAAACAAGAGAAGGCATCATTTGCAGATAGGAAATTGTTTCGTTCTCTGCACATGGGCAGCATATGCAGAGCAGTCCCCGGGATCAGAACCCAGCTCTTTGCCCACATGATGGAGGTGAGCCATTTTCGCAAGGAGAAACAGTATATTGCCTTATACTCAGTCTTATTTAAAAAGCCACCAATTCCCTCCTAACATGGACTTCAGACAATATGTCAACATCTGGCATGAAGGTGGGATATTTCTTCCACAGTACATCTGCTACATGTAGACGACATTCAGTGGAATCGATCTCCCGGACTACCCAAAGTATGCAACATGCCAAAGCCTTGATATGAAAAGTATTTAATGTTCTATAGTGTGTCAATCTCCCAGTGGCTGCTAGTGCAAAATGAACAACCTTCCTGGCACGACATCCATGATCACTGGCACTGAACTCAGGGCATTCATCCTGTGGAGGTCCTTTACACATGAAAGGGAAAGGAAGCACGTGTGAGAGGCTCCTAGTCTCTGAAGATCTCAGAATGCCTGCTGGTGGCCCTGATGTTTAGCAACCATTTATACCAGAGGCTGTTAGGCTACAACACGTCACCAACTCAGGGATCAGTCCTTTCCCCGAATTCGGAAATAAATGCCTCTCATCTATTAGAAGGCTGGGAATCTTGGCCAACGTTGACATGTTTGTCTGACTCCCACTCTGGTAAAGAAGTAGAACTTCACCTTTTGTGAAGACATGGATGCCCACCTGAGATGAATACTTGTTGCTTTGCAAACATGTGGTCTGGAACATTAAAGACTGATCCTTTTGAGTCAGTTGTCCCTGCTGGTGCTTTTTTGATTCCTGCAAATGATCTACCCATAGTTAGAAGCATGACTCACATTACCTTTATCTTAACAGCCTGAACGGTCAATGCTGTTATTGATCATCAAGTTAGCCACTTCCTCTCATTTAAAATCCACTGACAGTTTTGGGTGGTTTGAGTTCAGTGGGTTGGGCAAGGGGAAATAGGCGATTTCCTCTGCCTCTTGTAGAGTTAATCTCTCATCCACATACTGCTAAAGCATCTCTTTCAACAGAGGTCTTTATTCCTAGTTTAGCAGCATGGAACTGTAAGGAACAAGTTTCCTCTTTACAATGCCGCAACTCAAAGTCCAAATGATAGATGATTTCCCAGAACTGAAGAAGACACTTAAGCACTTATATTTCTTTCAACAATTTATTCCAGTTTGAACAAGACAGTCTACTCATGTAGGCATGCAGCAAGCAGGTTATGTGTGTGCAAACAAAAATGTCTGGCATTCATTCAAGTGTTGCGTGAGAAGAAGGACTTAGAAAGAATGTTGCTAACTAGAAATAGTGTTTTTTGAGTGTCCACCATTCAATATTTGGGGGCCTCTCTCCTGTCTGCATGAATTTTCTCTGTTCTTAAACATCCTGTCTAGGTCTGCTGAGACAACAAAATTTCTTACCATGGATCTTTGGATATTTTCTTGGTTCTCTCTGGTGGCCTCAATAAAGGAAACTTCTAGTTCTTCATCTTCACATTCTTTATTATGTATCAACCCTCCCCCTCACCCCCACCCTGTCTACCCACCAAACAGCTACTTGGGCTGCTCAGATAGTCAGGCTGGCCCAGAATCTAAATCTAGAAAGTACCCACAGCTTCATCCAGCTGGTTAAATTTTTCTCTCCCCTTAAGTAGAAATATTTGTTTCAACTAACATGTTTTGTTAGGTGTGTTAATATCACTTCTGTTGCAATTATTGCCACAAGGAAACATGTGTAAATATCTTTGAAAAGGAGTCCTCCTCTTTTACCCCAACAAAAATATAGCTAAATTAGCATATGTCTTTCTAAAGTCCTTTTTCCTTTATAAAAGTCATCCCTTTCCTTCCTTCCTGATCTGCTGGAAGAGGTACATATGCCCACGTTCTCTACCCAAGGGTGAAGCATTATATATTTTGCCATATGTACTTGGCCCACAGAGGCTCAAAGGAGCTATAACAGCTCTGAGCATAGTAGTGATTTTGGTAATCTTGTGAAAGATTTTCCAACTGGCAGGTCTTTGGGGAACTGAGACAGGCTTCTTCCATGGGTGCCTCTCAAGGGATCAATTAGGATCAGAAATGATTGCTGTTTCCCTCCTACATTTACAGTATGTAATGAGAGTCCAAGTGTCCAGGATTCTCACCCACCTGAAACCTCCCTTGAAGGCTGAGCCATCCTATTTCTAAAGAGGGATCACTGCCACTCAGAAAAACTTCCATCAACTTCCTTCTGTGCTGTGTGAACTTAAGACTCATCTGAGTAAAGTGTTCTGAGAAAATTCATGCCCCATCTCAGAGAAACAGCTGTGTTGCCACAGTCACTAACTTTTGAAAGATGTTAAAGGAAGGTATTTGTTTCAAGCCAGTCGTTTCAGCTACAGCTTCCCCTTCAGGTTTTCACATCATGGTGTCTCCTTCTGGTCCCATAAGTGTTACTCTTGTTTCTCTGATAGGGAAACCACTCCTATTAATAGGGCTGGTAGACATGCAGACAATATGTCAATAATTATTTCTGGTGGGGCCCAAACAGCAGAGGAAATGCCTTTGTAGAATGGCTTATTTTAACAGAAGACAGATATGCCTCACCTGGGTTTTATGACAAATGTCAAATATTTAGAAGGGTGTTGTGAAGCAGACCACCTTATTGGCAAAGGCATGGAAGACCACCAAGAAGATGGATGGGAAGCTTTCCTCAAGGGCTTTCCTGTCTCTTTGTGCAGGTATGGTAGTGAACCTGATGGAGGGCCATTGGGCAGGGGAGAGTGGAGACTTCAGTGAGCTGTATGAATTTCAGCCTTGTCCACCAGGCTTGGCAATGAAAGTCCCCAAACCATGGAGGGTTGATAGGAGAGTGCAGGGAGGGATGGAGGAGCAGGGTGAGGGACGGGAGATGGGAGAGGGGACACCCTGGGAGCAAGCACCTTTTACATGTGGCATCTTAGGAACTTCCTGGACCTGCTCAAGAAATGTTGGTTCTCCAGGCTTCCTTACTGAGTTCAGTTCAATAAATACTTCTTGAGGGTCCACCATGTGCCAAGCATAGTGCTGGGCATTGGAGATCAGTGCTGACACCACTGGGTTTCAGCTCCAACCCCACCCCAATCACAGAGCTCTCTGCCCTACTTCTCCTGGGTCCCTCTACCTTGGGAGGACATGGAGTCTTGGGGTCACTTATTAGCTGCTGAGTGGCCTGGGGTAAGTTAATTTACTTCTCTGAGTCTTGTTTCCCTCAGTCGCAAAAAGGACACTTGGACTCCTGCCTCATGGAGTTGAGATGATTGAACATAACCGCGTGATTGTGCTTTGCTAAAAAGACCAGATAGAGAAATTGTAAAAGGGGAAGTGATGACTACCTCACTGTTTACCTTTTATTTCATCAAGACTGCTTTTCAGGTAATTTATATCACCCTTCACTGAAATTATCTGCCACTAGATTACAAGCTCCTGGCTCCCCTAGACCTGAGCTCATTTAGTCAAATACGGTTATCAGAAAACTGTACCCCTTGGGACAAATAAATTATAAAAAGGCCACCTTTCCTTAAGGTCGGTGTAGCCAGCACGTGGGTGTTCTGCTTGGTTAGAGAACAAGCTGGGTATCAGCTGCCCCTTCAGCTGGGCACCCTTGTACTGTGCACTACCCACACAACCGTTCATGGTGACCCTGCTAGCACTTCACATGGTGCTTGGCCCAACATACATACTCAGTAAATGTTTGCAAACTAAATTTATTACAGTCACTGTTGTGCCTAGAATTATGGCATTACATTTTCAATAAGATTACTTTAGTCATTGGATAGACTTAATGGATAAATCATGGATAAAATATTAAAAGTCATCACAACAGGATTATTTTCTCCTCTTAAAATGTTTCTTCCTCTAAGTCAGTCATGGAAAGAATATATATTTCATTCCTTCTGTGTTTGCTGGACATAAACTGCTACATTTTTTTGCTTGTTTGCTTTTTAGCTTTTGTGACCATGAACTATGAGGAATCAACACTGACGTGGATTCGGAGAAAAGCATGGAGCAACTGAGGTGACACAAATTATAAAAGAAGGATAGATATGTCTTTATACATATGGGATTCCCCATGATTAGGGAATGGAGATGAAATAGAGAATTTGAGAATAGCTTGTAGGGAAAGTTAGCTGTGATACAGAATATTTGTTGGTTTAACTATTTTCCTTTTGCTTATTCTGTAAAGATAGTTTAGTTGCTAAAAGTAAAATCCTTAAAAGATGGAAGAGCCGCACAGTTTTGCATTTATCTATCCCATTTTGTGGTAGTAACATGGGGAGAAATCTCAAGAATGCAGATCTGCATAGGTTTCATCCTCCAGACCAGCTACCAACGTGGTCAGATGTTTTCTCTGTGGTCAGATGTTTTCTCTATGGAGCAGCAAATGCAAGTCTCTCTAGAAGGAAAAATAAGCAGGATCTAGTTTCATGTAAACGACAAGGGAACGGGGTAAAAACGGAACTAAAAATGGAATTGCTTTGCATGTGGGGCAGTTAACTTTACTGAGACCCTAACGATTAGATTTTCGGCTCCTAAGGAGAGAGTGTGATGCTGTAGATGTCCATCTCTTAGGCGGTCCTGAGATATCAAAGGAAAAATGATTTTTCGTTTAAACCTAGAAAATGTAGAATCTGTCACTGGCTGAAGGTGGAGCAAATGGCTCTTCAACCACAAGAGGATTCCTCAAATTCATATACTTTTCACTTCTTCATTCTGATCCCCCAGCCCCCACCCTGCCTGGCTTCTTTTATTTCCCTTTGAATTTGTATTAAATTCATTATAGGCTCTTAAAGGAGAAAGGTTCTCAAGGGTTTAATAGAGATGTTAGATGCTATGAATAATAAAAGGGGGGTGGGGGAGAGTAATTCACCATTGCTTCTTTGAACTAAACTGTAGTTCATCTCAAGTGCTTTTCCCCTTTTGGAGAAAAATATACCCTTCTCCTCCAGGAAGTTCTAAGTCTCTAAGGCCTATATTAACTTGATCTTTGGGAATAGTGTTTTAATTTTTTCCATAATCATCATGCAAATTGATCATGATAATCTCTGGGAAGGAAAATAAGTGAACCAATGGCCTCATTAACTCCAATGCTAGGGGGACCCACATTCCTAAGAGCTGGTGCCCTACCCTGCACTGGCCCAGGCCTTCTTTGTGTGTGACTTGGTCCAGTCCCCAGTGTAAGCTGTGGCTTCTTCCCTCCCTGGCCTATTTAAATTGGCTCATTCATTTTACTCCCCTACAAAATAATGAGGGAATAATTTGAAAGGTCCCAACCTTACGAAAGAAATGTTCGTGCTCTGCTGGGTTCCAACCAACATCTCTTAACTGCCCTATGACAGGACCATACCATTGATGAACGTGTTTTATCTGGACCTTACCTTAAAGGCATTGAGGTCTCAAAATTGGACAATAAACGGAGTCAGCGTTAAAATGTGTGGCTCAGGTGCCTAATTCTAAATGCTATTCTGCTGAATTAGAAGAGCTTTTTTAAAGAGCGAGTTTTAATTTTAATTTAACATGGAAAATGGCAGAGACAAATAGATCTGTCCAAAATATACTGAGTAACAAATTTTTGAGTTGGTTATTAATTTCATGTAAGTGGTTCCTCTATTTTTATAAACTGTAAAATTCAGGAGAAAACAGAACCAAATGTAATATACTTTTATTGATTGCCTGCTAGGTGCCAAGCAAGGTGTTAAATGTTTTCAAATGCTGCCTCATTTATCTTTGTCTTACAGATGAGGAAAAGTGGGTGGTAAGAGGTGAAATAGATTGCCCAGCTGGAAAACAGCACCATCATTTACAGAACTGCCTCATTGTTAAAAAATATTTGACACCACTCTTTGAAAATTAACTGCCTCAGACAAGGGTAGACCTACACTGTTTCTCAGTGGAGCTTGTCCTACTAGTGAGTAGTGAGCAAGTAACTAGAACTCTTGGAGCCACTGGGTACCATGTGTCTGGATGAGGACAGTTACTCAATGGGTGTCTAGCACTGTACCCTGTGCACGCTAATGCCTTCCACTGATTAACTGTATCCGTAGCTGAAAAATTGATATATGTCTATGTACAACTAAGTTACTTTGCTGTATACCTGAAACTAACAAAACATTGTGAATCAACTATCCTCCAATATAAAATAAAAATCTTAAAAAAAGAAAGAAAAACATCAAAGCTAAGGAAAAAGTATAGCATTGAGCATATAGGAATACAAATAAATAATTGGCATGAAAAATAAATTTTCATAAACAATTAAAAAATATATCTCTTCCTCTTTGGGAAGATTGTCCCCTTTTAGTGAGGTGCAGACACAGGAGGTGCTCATGAATTTGGGGATGGGGAGGAATAACCAGATTGCTAGATGGATTAGCTGATTGAATCTAGCCTCTCAAGACAGAGCAGAGCCAAAGGTGCCTCTTCTTTTGGAAAATCCCTTTATCGCAGCTGCAGCCATCCAGGTGACACTTCTTTGAAGTTAATTTGACCTCTCTCAAAAAATTCTATAATAAATATTCAATGACACCTACTTTCTGTAAGGTACTGAATTAGAATAAAATACACTTGTAATCTACATTTGTTGAGTTTCTGCTACACGCTGCAAATTGTGCTATGAGCTACAGATACAAAGATAAAAGGGCCTAACAGTCTGGTAGGGAAGGTGGTTTATGAACATATGCAAGCAGTGTTAGAATGATGACAAACAGCAGGGTGACGTGAGGACTTGAAGAAAGCTTTAGAGAGACAGTAACACTTGAGTTGGGTCTTGAAGTTGTTAGTAAGAGTCCTTCAGATTGAGAAGTTGGGGAAAACACTTGCTATTTTGAAGGAACTTCATGTTTCACTTGACAAAATGAGAGTACGTTATTGCATTGGGAATAACCATAAACATGGTTGTAATTGGTGTGTCATGGAGCAGGGCTGGCACTACAATTCATTTATCTGGTAGGATGGTATTTTCTCAGACTATGCTTAGAAGAACGCTGGTTCCTTGAGATGTGAATAGGTATTGTCTGGGAAAACCGGGGGTATTAAGGCCAAAGAAAATGTAGGGAACACTAGGTTAGGCTGTAACATCGGGTTTTTTCCTGCAAGACCTCAGAATCTTTAATATGATGCTCTGCATTATCGATTTCTAAGAACTTGCCCTAAACTTCTTTGTCTTTCTCTTTTCACTGTGCTCTCAGGGTTCCATGGGTCCCAGTGGAAAATACTGCTGTAAGGTAGAGGCAGCTGTCAGCAGTCTTTAAGAAGTGAATGTTTTCTATTTCAGAAAGGAACTCTGGGCACCTGGGAGGAAGAATGCCAATGATGAGAGACTGGATGCAAGGCAACTTATAACCAAATTGTTAAAATCTTCTGGGCAAAAGAAAATGAGTCAGAAATAAAGCACTTAAGGAGTAAAGGCGGGGATAGAATTGAAAGATACTTAGCAGGTAGAATGGATACTCTTAAGATGATATGGGGGCAGTGAATGAGAAAAAATATTTGAAGGTGACACCCTAGTGTCTAGTTGGGACACTTGGGCAGTGAAGAAATGGTGTGTAGAAGGTGAGAAGATTCATTCAATTTGGGATAGGACATAACTGAGGGTCTATAAAACCTCTCGATAGAGTTGGTCAACTCAGCCAAAAGCTGGGGACGGTAATCCACAGCTCAAGATACACACAAACATAATTTTATCTTTCTATGATGCTTCAGATGACTCTTTATTATCCATCAGTGTTTGAGGGATCACTGTAATTAACATTAAGTGTTGCTTGACCATAAATATATAGAAATGCAGGTAATAGAGAGTTGTGTTTAATAGAAAGTGGAATGTAAATCATTCATTGACTGTATTTATTGAGCTACTAATAAGTGTTTAGTCTAGCAACAGTGCATAAGGGAAAAGCAAGCAAACAAAAATAAAAATAAGTAAATATGTAAAGAAAGAAAGAAAAGAAAAAGAAAAAGACATGAACTTTGCTCAAGGACCTAACTGTCTAAAGCCTACAGAAGATGTTACAAGTGGTTGGATTTCTCTGTTGGGATCTTTGGACCTTCCACTTGCTAGAAGACCAGGGCAAGTTATATAACTTTTTTAAAGCATGGGTGTTCTCATTTGTAAAATTTTATCTGTAGAATATTTGTGTCTCCCTCATTAAGGAGTTGTGAGGATTAGCTAGGGTTAAACTAAAATGTATTTACCGTATTTTGAACGGATAAAATAAATTTCTTTAGGAAATAATGTATGCATTGTGATCTATTAATACATTTCACTATTTTTTATTTGATTTCCAGTTAATATCAAATAATAACCTGTGTATTTGAATTGCAAAAATCAAGCTGGTTTGAATTAAAGAAGTGTGAAAAATTCTTGGGTTGGCAAGATACATAACAGTTTCGTCAATTAGAAATAGGTAAAATGTGTTAAAAATAATGAAAAGTTCATGCTTTAATTGAACTGGCCTTTTCATGAGCCTATATTTTTATGAAGCTTAATGAAACAAAAATTGAAATGGTGCCCATTATGAAATCTGTGTTAATTGTTATGATTCCCATAAAGTTCACATGATTCCAAAAAGTTTTGCACTTATTCCAACTCAAAATGTACAGTACCTGCCTTTCATTCTCTCTGGATTTATTTTTGGTAATAAAGACCAATATTCACCTTGGCAAACAGAGCATTTGCTAAATTGAAAACTTCCTTAAAATCACTAGAAACTTTGGACATGAGATTGCCAAAACTGCAGGGTGCTTTTGTCAGTCTGACAAAACGTTTTTGTTCTTCCTGGCTTCATCAAGAGCAAGGCTGTTTCTTCACTTTACTGTTACTCCAATACTATCATCATCTTAAATATCCTTGTGCTAGAAGGCACTGCAATATTAATTAAAAATATAGTCTAATTATTTACCCTAGTTGGTTCATACAAACCTCTACAGTATAATCAGTGCACTCCCTTATGGGGTTTCACAGCATTTTGGAGTGAAATAGGAAGGTTTGTTACTGACTTATACTTTGCTCAGGAGTGTAATTAAGTATAACCTACAATTCACCTTTAGGTCACTAGATCAAACATAACTTATCTGGGCAATGTCCAAACGTATGTGCCGTGTTGACTGGTGGGTGGCATACATAAATGAGTAGAACTTTTAATTTTACCTCCAGGCCTCTCAGGGAACATTTCAAGTGTTTCTAAAGACAGATGGAAAGCAGAGGGTGACCAAATCAGTCACTGACTTTAGACAATCCTCAACACAAAGCACCATAAACCAAGCCTGAGAACAGCTCAGCTGGCTGATGGTGTTCAGTGACCACCACTAGCCTAGAGTTGCAGACAAATATTTTCTAGCAGTTAGAGGTGTGGTGTGAAGACTCTGGGTGTGTCTGGGCCTGACTCATCAGGGGAGCTTGTCCTTTGGAAGCACAGAAGAGAAATGTTGCCAGGCCCAGCAGAGGGGTCAGATCTGTCTTTAAAATCTTATATCCTTGGGCTTCCCTGGTGGCGCAGTGGTTGAGAGTCTGCCTGCCAATGCAGGGGACACGGGTTCGAGCCCTGGTCTGGGAAGGTCCCACATGCCGCGTAGCGACTGGGCCCGTGAGCCACGGCTACTGAGCCTGCGTGTCTGGAGCCTGTGCTCCGCAGCAAGAGAGGCTGCGGCAGTGAGAGGCCCGCGCACCGTGATGAAGAGTGGCCCCCGCTCGACGCAACTAGAGAAAGCCCTCGCACAGAAATGAAGACCCAACACAGCCAAAAGAATAAATAAATAACTAAATAAATAAATTTATTAAAAAAAAAAATCTTATATCCTTGGGCTTATCTGGCATTATTTAATAAGGGAGAAATTTCTTCCAGAAGGAGATGCAAAGGGCTCACTGGTCTCCTCCACAAATATGTCTTAGAAAGAGTGGCAGTGACAAAACTGACTTAATGGCATAAAATGTCCAAATGTTACCCCAACTCCCTTAAAATTCAAATTGGTGTCTAAGAGTCCTATTCAATTTAAAACATCGAATTGGCTGGTCTGAGGAAGAAACAACAGCACAAGCAACCACATTAAAAAGTTTGGGCAGTGAGAAACAGTAGTAAAAATAAAATAATATTTGATTTTAGTTATTGAAACTCATTAGAACTCAGGGTGGCTGAACTGTACATTCATTGAGAGACATGGTGGAAGATGAGATTCTTTTTTAAAAGGTCGTTTGGGCTAGATATGGAAGACTTTGAGTATCGTGACATGTAAAAAAAAATGGTGTCATTTTACCTACATAAGCAATTCAATAGGAAAATCTTAATTCACTCAGAGTCTGAAGTGTGGGCAGGAATTTACTTTGACTTTCCTGATTAAATTCAACCTGACATTTTGGCTGAGGAAAACTAAGAGTTCAGGGTAGAAATGGGCTAACTCTCTTCATCCCAACTTCCCCCCCACCCCCAGCCCTGTTTCCTCAAGTCCATTCTCTACGTCTGTGTCTTTATTCCTGTCCTGCCTCTAGGTTCATCAGAACCATTTTTTTTTTAGATTATATATATGTGTTAGCATATGGTATTTGTTTTTCTCTTTCTGACTAACTTCACTCTGTATGACAGACTCTAGGTCCACCCACCTCACTACAAATAACTCAATTTAGTTTCTTTTTATGCTGAATAATATTTCATTGTATATATGTGCCACATCTTCTTTATCCATTCATCTGTCGATGGACATTTAGGCTGCTTCCATGTCCTGGCTATTGTAAATAGAGCTGCAGTGAACATTGTGGTACATGACTCTTTTTGAATTATGGTTTTCTCAGGGTATATGCCCAGTAGTGGAAACAGCTGTATAACACAGGGAGATCAGCTTGGTGCTTTGTGACCACCTAGAGGGGTGGGATAGGGAGGATGGGAGGGAGGCACAAGAGGGAGGGGATATGGGGATATATGTATACATATATACTTTATTGTACAGCAGAAAGTAACACAACATTGTAAAGCAATTATACTCCAATAAAAATGTAAAAAAAAAAAAGAAAGAAAAAAGAAAGAAAGAAATAGGCTATTCTGTTTTACAATTCAACCGACATTAGCATTCAGGAAGGTAAATCAAGACGCCAAAGGCGTCCATGAGGAAGATAGTACATGATGCCTCTCCCGGCATGCTCTGTGAATAGGAAAAAGGACAGAGCAACCAGGGATGGCAGTATTTGTGTTCTGCCTGCAAAGAAGTGACTGCCACCTGAAGGCTCTGACTCACAGAAACATAAGACGTCACATGAGATATAAAGTCAAACAGAAAGAGATATATCAATATATGCACCCGAATGATTTTATTTTATAATGAGTTGATTTTGGGGAGTTGGTCTGGAAGTTGGTTGAATCCACTGGAAAGCATTCCAAAACCCACCACTTCTGTTCCAGTAGATACGCTGTCCACCCATCCATTCACTCAACAGTATTTATGCAGCACTTACTACCAGCTGGTCACTGGGATATGCAAAAACAGAAGCCCCTGACCTCACAGAACTTAAACTCAAATGAAGTGTCTGAGGAGAGAAGGCTCATGCTGTCCACTGGGAATGTGGGCAAAGGGGATGACCATTTGAGGTGTGAAGGGGAGGTGGGCCCTCCCCAAAGGGGTGGTGAAGGGCCCCATCATACAGGCCCTTGTAGGCAATATTGTATTTTTAATATTAAGAGAAATGAGGAGCCACTGAAGGTTTTTAAGTAGGCAAATAAAATGATCACATTAGCTTCTGTGTCCTCTTTCAGCATCCTCAAAGTGTTCTGTAGATGTTCCATTTCTCCCTGCTGCCCATGTATACAGAGTTTTCTAACAACCTAAGAAGACAAGAAGAGCACAAGAGCTTTTGTGATGAGAAACTGGAGAAATGGAAATGGATGAAGAGATTATAATTTTCAGTTGAGTTTGGACACTCAAGACCTTAAAACTGGACCACACAGTAGCTCTCCATGGTTGTCCTGGGTCTGATGCTCTCCTCTGCTGCCTGACCAGTCTTCTCAAACAATTGATCACATCATCTCCCAACGTGGAAGCCTCTACCAGCCGCCTAGGGCTACAGCCGCAGAGCCCAGTCTCTGCGGAATGGTCCCCTCAGTCTGCCCTGTACTATTATCCATGATATTTAATTCACAGTAGCACTTCCCAAACTGGTTCCACAGAATGCAAGTTTAGTGAGATGTTAAAAGGTGCTCTGTAAAAAATGAGAGGGGGGGCATCTATAAGTCAAGTAAATTGATAAAACAAACCCAGGGTATGATAACATCCTCTCTTTGAGATTCATAAGACAGTTAACCTCGCTAAAGTCTCTGAGAAGTCCTGCAAAATGTTGTTTAACCTATCACTTCTCAAGCACAATTAACATCAAATTCTTTCCTCTAAGGGGTGCCTTCAAGATGACAGAGGAGTAAGATGTGGAGATCACCTTCCTCCCCACAGATACATCAAAACTACATCTACATGTGGAACACCTCCTACAGAACACCTACTGAATGCTGGCAGAAAACTTCAGACTTTCTAAAAGACGCCCTCAGGCGACCTACACACAGAGGCGGGGACAAATCCAAAGCTGAACCCCAGGAGCTGTGTAAACAAAGAAAAGAAAGGAAAATTTCTCCCAGCAGCCTCAGAAGCAGTGGATGAAATCTCCACAATCAACTGGATGTACCCTGCATCTGTGGAATACCTGAATAGACAACGAATTATACCAAAATTGAGATGGTGGACTTTGGGAGCAACTGTAGACTTGGGGTTTGCTTCTGCATCTAATTTGTTTCTGGTTTTATGTTTATCTTAGTTAAGTATTTAGAGCTTATTATCATTGGTAGATTTGTTTATTGATTTGGTTGCTCTCTTCCTTTTTTGATTTTTTATATATATATACACTTTTCCTTTTTCTCTTTTTGTGACTGTGTATTTGTATGTTTCTTTGTGTTATTTTGTCTGTATAGCTTTGCTTTTGCCATTTGTCCTAGGGTTCTGACTGTCTTTTTTTTTTTTAGTATAGTTTTTTTTTTGTTTGTTTGTTTTTGAGGTACGCAGGCCTCTGACTGTTGTGGCCTCTCCCGTTGCGGAACACAGGTTCCAGACGTGCAGGCCCAGCGGCCATGGCTCACGGGCCTAGCCGCTCCGCGGCATGTGGGATCCTCCCGGACTGGGGCACGAACCCGTGTCCCCTGCATCAGCAGGCGGACTCTCAACCACTGTGCCACCAGGGAAGTCCTTTTTTAGTATAGTTTTTAACTCTTGTTATCATTGGTGGATTTGTTTTTTGGTTTGGTTGCTCCCTTATTTCTTTCTCTCTTTATTTTTTTACTACTTTTTTTTGTTTTTAATAATATTTTTCTATTTTAATAACTTTATTTTATTTTTTCTTTCTTTCCTTCTTTCTTTCTTTCTTTTTTTTTTTTCTCCCTTTTCTTCTGAGCCGTGTGGCAGACAGGGTCTTGGTGCTGTGGCTGGGTGTCAGGCCTGAGCCTCGGATGTGGGAGAGCTGAGTTTAGGACATTAGCCCACCAGAGACCTCCCAGCCCCATGTAATATGAACCGGCAAAAGCTCTCCCAGAGATGTCCATTTCAATGCTAAGACCCAGCTCCACTAAACGACCAGCAAGCTACAGTGCTGGACATCCTATCCCAAACAACTACCAAGACAGGAAAACAAACCCACCCATTAGTAGAGAGGCTGCCTAAAACCATAATAAGTTCACAGACACCCCAAAACACACCACCAGACGTGGACTTGCCCAACAGAAAGACAAGATTCAGCCTCATCCACTAGAACACAGGCACCAGTCCCCTCCACCAGGAAGCCTACACAACCCACTGAACCAACATTACCCACTGGGACCAGACACCAAAAGAAACGGGAACTACTAACCTGCAGCCTGCGAAACGGAGACCCCGAACACAGAAAGTTAAGCAAAATGAGAAGACAGAGAAATACACAGCAGATGAAGGAGCAAGGTAAAAACCCACCAGACCAACCAAATGAAGAGGAAACAGGCAGTCTACCTGAAAAAGAATTCAGAGTAATGATAGTAGAGATGATCCAAAATCTTGGAAATAGAGTGGAGAAAATACAAGAAATGTTTAACAAGGATTTACAGGAACTAAAGGGCAAACAAACAATGATGAACAACACAATAAATTAAATTAAAAATTCTCTAGAAAGAATCAATAGCAGAATAACTGAGGCAGAAGAATGGATAAGTTACCTGGAATATAAAATAGTGGAAATAACTACCGCAGAGCAGAATAAAGAAAAAAGAATAAAAAGAATTGAGGACAATCTCAGAGACATCTGGGGCAACAGTAAACGCACCAACATTCGAATTACAGGGGTCCCAAAGAAGAATAGAAAAAAAAAAGGGACTGAGAAAATATTTCAAAAGATTATAGTTGAAAACTTCCCTAATATGGGTAAGGAAATAGTCAATCAAGATCAAGAAGTTCAGAGAGTCCCATAAAGGATAAATACAAGGAGAAACATGCCAAGACATATATTAATCAAATTATAAAAAATTAAATACAAAGAAAAAATATTAAATGCAGCAAGGGGGGCTTCCCTGGTGGCACAGTGGTTGAGAATCTGCCTGCCAATGCAGGGGACAGGGGTTCGGGCACAGGTCTGGGAGGATCCCACATGCCGTGGAGCAACTGGGCCCGTGAACCATAATTACTGAGCCTGCACATCTAGAGCCTGTGCTCCACAACAAGAAAGGCCATGATACTGAGAGGCCTGTGCACCAGGATGAAGAGTGGCCCCCGCTTGCCACACCTAGAGAAAGCCCTCACACAGAAACGAAGACCCAACACAGTCATAAATAAATAAATAAATAAACTTAAATCATATGGGCTTCTAAGAAGACCTCTGCTTAAAAAAAAAAAAAAATGTAGCAAGGGAAAAGCAACAATTAACATACAAGGGAATCCACATAAGGTTAACAGCTGATCTTTCAGCAGAAACTCTACAAGCCAGAAGGGAGTGGCAGGACATATTTAAAGTGATGAAAGGGAAAAACCTACAACTAAGATTACTCCCCAGCAAGGATATCATTCAGATTTGATGGAGAAGTTAAAAGCTTTACAGATAAGCAAAAGCTAAGAGAATTCAGCACCACCAAACCAGCTTTACAACAAATGCTAAAGGAACTTCTCAAGGCAGGAAACACAAGAGAAGGAAAAGACTTACAATAACAAACACAAAACAATTAAGAAAATGGTAATAGGAACATACATATCGATAACTACCTTAAATGTAAATGGATTAAATGCTCCAAAAAAAAGATATAGACAGGCTGAATGGATCCAAAAACAAGACCCAAACATATGCTGTCTACAAGAGACCCACTTCAGACCTAGGGACACATACAGACTGAAAGTGAGGGGAAGGAAAAAGATATTCTATGCAAATGGAAATCAAAAGAAAGCTGGAGTAACAATTCTCATATCAGACAAAATAGTCTTTAAAATAAAGACAATTACAAGAGACAAAGAAGGACACTACATAATGATCAAGGGACCAATACAAGAAGAAGATATAACAATTGTAAATATATATGCACCCAACATAGGAGCACCTCAATTCATAAGTCAAATGCTAACAGCCATAAAAGGGGAAATTGACAGTAACACAATCATAGTAGGGGACTTTAACACACAACTTTCACCAATGGACAGAACATCCAAAATGAAAATAAATAAGTAAACACAAGCTTTAAATGATACATTAAACAAGATGGACTTAACTGATATTGATAGGACATTCCATCCAAAAACAGCAGATTACACCTTCTTCTCAAGTGTTCATGGAACATTCTCCAGGATAGATCATATCTTGGGTCACAAATTAAGCCTTGGTAAATTTAATAAAATTTAAATCATATCAAGTATCTTTTCCAACCATAGCACTATGCAACTAGATAGCAATTACGGAAAAAAATCTGTAAAAAATAGAAACACATGGAGGCTAAACAATACACTACAAAATAACCAAGAGATCACTGAAGAAATGAAAGAAGACATAAAAAAATACCTAGAAACAAATGACAATGAAAACACCATGACCCAAAACCTCTGGTATGCAGCAAAGGCAGTTCTAAGAGGGAAGTTTATAGCAATACAACCTACCTCAAGAAACAAGGAACATCTCAAATAAACAACCTAACCTTACAGCTAAAGCAATTAGAGAAAGAAGAACAAAAAAAACCCCAAAGTTAGCAGATGGAAAGAAATCATAAAGATCAGATCAGAAATAAATGAAAAAGAAATGAAGGAAATGATAACAAAGATAAAGAAAACTAAAAGCTGTTTCTTTGAGAAGATAAACAAAATTGATAAACCATTAGCCTGGCTCATCAAGAAAAAAAGGGAGAAGACTCAAATCAATAGAATTAGAAATGAAAAAGGAGAAGTAACAACTGACACTACAGAAATACAAGAATCATGAGATTACTACAAGCAACGATATGCCAATAAAATGGACAAACTGGAAGAAATGGACAAATTCTTAGAAATTCACAACCTTCCTAGACTGAATCAGGAAGAAATACAAAATATGAACAGACCAATCGCATGCACTGAAATTGAAACTGTGATTAAAAATCTCCCAACAAAAAATAGCCCAGGACCAGATGGCTTCACAGGGGAATTCTATCAAACATTTAGAGAAGAGCTAACACCTATCCTTCTCAAACTGTTCCAAAATATAGCAGAGGGAGGAACACTCCCAAACTCATTCTATGAGGCCACCATCACCCTGATATCAAAACCGCACAAAGATGTCACAAAGAAAGAAAACTCCCAGCCAATATCACTGATGAACATAGATGCAAAAATCCTCAACAAAATACTAGCAAACAGAATCCAACAGCACATTAAAAGGATCATACACCATGATCAAGTGGGGTTTATCCCAGGAATGGATTCTTCAGTATACACAAATCAATCAATGTGATATACCGTATTAACAAATTGAAGGATAAAAACCATATGATCATCTCAATAGATGCAGAAAATGTTTTGACAAAATTCAACACCCATTTATGATAAAAACACTCCACAATGTAGGCATAGAGGGAACCTACCTCAACATAATAAAGGCCATATGTGACAAACCCACAGACAGCATCGTTCTCAATGGTGAAAAACTGAAACCACTGCCACTAAGATCAGGAACAAGACAAGGTTGTCCACTCTCACCACTCTTATTCTACATAGTTTTGGAAGTTTTAGCCACAGCAATCAGAGAAGAAAAAGAAATAAAAGGAATTCAAATCAGAAAAGAAGAAGTAAAACTGTCACTGTTTGCAGATGACATGATACTATACATAGAGAATCCTAAAGATGCTACCAGAAAACTATTACAGCTGACCAATGAATCTGGTTAAGTAGCAGGATACAAAATTGATGCACAGAAATCCCTTGCATTCCTATACACTAATGATGAAAAATCTGAAAGAGAAATTAAGGAAACACTCCCATTTATCATTGCAACAAAAAGAATAAAATACCTAGGAATAAACCTACCTAAGCAGACAGAAGACCTGTATGCAGAAAACTATGAGACACTGAAGAAAGAAATTAAAGATGTTACAAACAGATGGAGAGATATACCATGTTCTTGGATTGGAAGAATCAACATTATGAAAATTACTATACAAGCCAAAGCAATCTACAGATTCAGTGTAATCCCTATCAAACTACCAATGGCATTTTTCACACAACTAGAACAAAATATATCACAATTTCTATGGAAACACAAAATACCCTGAATAGCGAAAGCAATCTTGAGAAAGAAAAACACTGCTGGAGGAATCAGGCTCCTGGACTTCCGACTGTACTACAAATCTACAGTAATCAAGACAGTATAGTACTGGCACAAAAACAGAAATATAGATCAGTGGAACAGGACAGAAAGCCCAGAGATAAACCACGCACATAAGGTCACCTTATCTTTGTTAAAGGAGGCAAGAATATACAATGGAGAAAAGACAGCCTCTTCAATAAGTGGTGCTGGGAAAACTGGACAACTACGTGTAAAAGAATGGAATTAGAACGCTCCCTAACACCATACACAAAAATAAACTCAAAATAGATTAAAGATCTAAATGTAAGGCCAGACACTATCAAACTCTTAGAGGAAAACAAAGGCACAGCACTCTATGACATAAATCACAGCAAGATCCTTTTTGACCCACCTCCTAGAGAAATGGAAATAAAAACAAAAATAAACAAATGGGACCTAATGAAACTTAAAAGCTTTTGCACAGCAAAGGAAGCCATAAACAAGATGAAAAGACAACCCTCAGAATGGGAGAAAATATTTGCAAATGAAGCAACTGACAAAGGATTAATCTCCAAAATATACAAGCAGCTCATGCAGCTCCGTATCAAAAAAACAAACAACCCAATCCAAAAATGGGTAGAAGACCTAAATAGACATTTCTCCCAAGAAGATATACAGATTGCCAACAAATACATCACTATTCATTAGAGAAATGTAAATCAAAACCACAATAAGGTATCACCTCACACCTGTCAGGATGGCCATCATCAAAAAATCTACAAACAATAAATGCTGGAGAGGGTGTGGAGAAAAGGGAACCCTCTTGCACTGTTGGTGGGAACGTAAATTGATACAGCCACTATGGAGAACAGTATGGAGGCTCCTTTAAAAACTAAATATAGAACTACCATATGACCCAGCAATCCCACTACTGGGCATATACCCTGAGAAAACCATAATTCAAAAAGAGAAGTATACCACAATATTCATTTCAGCTCTATTTACAATAGCCAGGACATGGAAGCAATCTAAGTGTCCATCAACAGATGAATGGATAAAGAAGATGTGGCACATACATACAATGGAATATTACTCGGCCATAAAAATAAATGAAATTGAGTTATTTGTACTGAGGTGGATGGACCTAGAAACTGTCATACAAAGTGAAGTAAGTCAGAAAGAGAAAACCAAATACCGTATGTTAACACATATATATGGAATCTAAAAAAACAAAAAAATGGTCCAAAGAACCTAGAGGCAGGACAAGAATAAAGACACAGACATAGAGAATGGGCTTGAGGACACAGGGAGGGGGAAGGGTAAGCTGTGACAAAGTGAGAGAGTGGCATGGACATATATACACTACCAAATGTAAAATAGATATCTAGTGGGAAGCAGCCGCATAGCACAGGGAGATCAGCTTGGTGCTCTGTGTCCACCTAGAGGGGTGGGATCGGGAGGGTGGGAGGCAGACACAAGAGGAAGGAGACATGGGGAAGTATGTATGTATAGCTGATTCACTTTCTTATACAGCAGAAACTAACACACCAGTGTAAAGCAATTATACTCCAATAAAGATGTTTATATATATATATATATATATATATATATATATATACTAGTACAAACAATTAGAAAATTCAGGAGAACTTTTAAGTAATAAAATATAAAATTAATAAATAATGACAAGTTTTCTGCAAAAAAAAAATTCTTTCCTCTCCATAACAGCTATGGTCACCCGGTTGAACAGTTTGGGAAACACTGCTCAAGCTAACCCTCCACTTTTGCCACATTGGTCTATTTAACCCCAAATGAGCCTTTGAACTTCACCTGCCATGGCATTCCTTATCTGTTCCCCTATTTTGGAAAATTCTTCATTATTCACTCTATCCTTCTAAGCTCATCCAAATTAAATGCCACCTCTTTCAGGAAACCCACCTTGATTATCCCACCTCGGAATGATGTTGCTTTTCTCCTGACTTTTTTTTTTTTTTTTTTGGTGGTATGCGGGCCTCTCACTGTTGTGGCCTCTCCCGTTGCAGACCACAGGCTCCAGACGCACAGGCTCAGCAGCCATGGCTCATGGGCCCAGCTGCTCCACAGCATGTGGGATCCCCCAGACCAGGGCACGAACCCGTGTCCCCTGCATCGGCAGGCGGACTCTCAACCACTGCGCCACCAGGGAAGCCCTCTCCTGACTTTTAAAGCATTTTATTTACTGCCTCATATTGTTGTTTTTACCATTTATGTTTACAATATTACTCTTTCCATCTTTAGACTTATGAAATGAGCTGATAAGTCTCTTGAAGGCGTTGATCGTTTTACTTTTTACATTGAAAGGCAGAATTATGAAAGAACACGAGCTTTGTAATAAGACTAGTAGTTATTCCAGTCACATTTCAACTAACCCGCTGCATGGCTTTGGGCGAGTTACCCAGCCTCAGTAAGCCTGTTTTCTCATCTGTAAAATAGGGATAATAAGGTACCTCCTTGTTAGAAGTGTCATGAAGATCAAATGAGTCCATGGTCAGAATCTGACATGTTGTAAGCAATTAATACATGTCAGCTGCTATTATTATTGTAATTTCTGTTACTACTACTACTACAAGAAAAAAATCGCCTTTTTCTGTTATAGTGACTGTACATGTCCAATATTCCAGGACATCAAAATTTCTGAATAGTTTGATATTTTGGCATCCAAAGAGACTGCTTCTCTCTTTGCTGAGAGAGGTATATTGGATAAACTTATCACCTAGCAAGAAATGGTTTTCCTTCCAGAGAGGGAAGGCCTGTGGCTGTAATAGCCATGCTTCCGGGATTTTCTGGTTCACACAGATTTTTTTTTTTTTTGCGGTACGCGGGACTCTCACCTTTGTGGCCTCTACCTTTGCGGAGCACAGGCTCCGGACGCGCAGGCTCAGCGGCCATGGCTCACGGGTCCAGCTGCTCCGCAGCACGAGGGATCCTCCCCGACTCCCTGACCGAGGCATGAACCCGCGTCCCCTGCATCAGCAGGCGGACTCCCAACCACTGCGCCACCAGGGAAGCCCCACACAGATTTTAAGAGTAAATCTCGTCAGCAAACAAGGAATGAGTGTGACGTATCTGATTTCTGGTTCACTGTGAATTCTGTGTGTTGTGTGAAGAGGTGCTTGGTTCCTGCTAGTGATTGACTTGCCTGGTCTACGTGACCTGGACGTCAGAGGTCACGCAGCTAGAATCAGTGTCTGGGCAGGATCAGCATTTGATTGCTTTAGCCTAGGTTTCACTTGAATTTTGACATATTGTCTGATATTAAAGTTCAGCAAAAGAAAATGCCAAGTGTTCTTCTATCTCATACATAGTAGTTATATGTGAATTAAGATAAAAGAGCAACATATATGGATATATTTTTTTCATGTTTCTATTCATTCAGTACTGTAAATGTTTATTGAGTATGCACTATGTGCTAGGCATGGTTACAGGAATTTGTGATATAACAGTAAGCAAAAGACAGACGTCCCTATTATAATGGAGCTTAATTCTGGCTGCAGAAGACAGAAAACAAACAAGTAAACGAACGAAGATATAACATACAAAGTGGTGGGAAGTGCTGTGAGAAAAATCAAAGCAAGGGTATGAGGGATGCAGAGTTGGGGAGGTCAGGGAAGGTCTCTGGGTTAAGATGACATTTGAGTAAAGGTGTGAAGGAAATGTGAGAAGCACGTAGGTTAAGGAACTCTGGAAAGGAAAAGGACCCTGTCACCTAATAGGTGAGCGAAGAAAGCTGAGATAAAGGGAAAGAATGGCTTGAAGCTAGATAAAGAAACAACACCCGAGGGCTTCCCTGCTGGCGCAGTGGTTGAGAGTCTGCCTGCCGATGTAGGGGACGCGGGTTCGTGCCCCGGTCTGGGAAGATCCCACATGCCGCGGAGCGGCTGGACCCGTGATCCATGGTCGCTAAGCCTGCGCGTCCGGAGCCTGTGCTCCACAATGGGAGAGGGCACAACAATGAGAGGCCCGTGTGCCGCAAAAAAAAAAAAAAAAAAGAAACACACCCGATTTTCTGGCCAACTTTGTATTTTCTGTGATGTAAAGGAATTGGGAAGCCGTGGGTGGGTGTTTTAAGCAGCAGCACTACATTTGCCTTCTGAAAAGATCCTTCTGGAAGCGTGGAGTGGAGAGTGGGCTGGAGAGAGTCAGGTGGAAATGGAGAGAGGGGTGGGGGGATATGACAATAGCTCAGGTGGGAGATGATGCTGGCTTGGACTGGACCAGGGTTTGTTAACCTCAGCACTAGTGGTATTTTGAGCTGTATAATCTTTGCTCTTGGGGGCTGTCCTGGGCAGTGCAGGTTGTTTAGAAGTTGCTCTAGTCTCTACCAACTGTATGTCTGTAACATCCTCGCTGCCTAGTTGTGACAATTCCAGATAAATATCCCCTGAGAGGTAAAGTTGTCCCCTATTGAGAATAACTGGATTGCACAGTTGGTAGAGATAGATGGAAGAGGATGGATGTGAGAGGTCGGAGGAGGTAGAGTCAGTGAGACGTGGTGTACATGGGCTGGTGATGAAGAAAAAGAAGAAGGAGAGAGAGGAGACAGGAGACTGGCCTGGATGGATGTGCTGTTGCTGCCATACTGGAGGAGGAGCAGGCTTGCTGCCAAAGACACTCAGGTCAGTTCTGGAAGGGCAGCACTGGAGTGGCCCACGAGACCCCTACCCACTTCCCTGCCAGGTGGACATGCGAGCAGCAAGGCCTGGAGTACAGCAGAGGGACCTGGGTGGAGAGGCAGGTTTTTACATTGGTGTCTGGTGGCTGGTGATGGGAGTAGATGGGACCAAATTAAGGAGCTATTTAGAGGGAGAAAGGAAAGATGAGGGCTGAGGGTAAAGCCACACGAACTCAAAGGGCTAAGGCCTTCATGAGCAGCCAGCAAGAAGGCCAGAAAGCTCCCTGGAGCTTGTGATTAACCTGGACACTCTACAGGAAATAGCGTGGTGATCAAGATAGGGGGCTCTGGAGTCCAACCACCTGGCTTTGCATCCTGATTCCACCACCTAAATTGACATGCTTGTGGACACATTACTTAGCCTTTCTAAGCTTTGCAGTGATGCTGGGAGGGATTAGATGTAATGCTGTATTTTAGATCTTTAACTCAGTGCCTGGCTTGTAGGAGGTGCTCAGTTAATGTTAAATGTAGAAGGAGATGTGGAGAGGAACAAAGCAGTGAATGCTGCATATACATGGAGATGGAGATGGAGATGGAGATATTCTCTGCAAATGTTCAATTTGAGGCCCTTGGCAGCCTGCACAGAAGAAGCAGCAGCATCTCAGCTAGCGTGCCTGAATAGGATCTGCTGAAACCCTACACAGCCTGAAGCCTACGTGCTGGTGTGTAATGTAATGAAAGGTGTTTCCCTCCCTACAGGGCTCAACTGATACAATTTAGAGTCTCAAATTCCAGAGCTTAATTGTTTGTTCTACATGCAAGTTAGCCCAGCTCAGCACACCTGTGGACTAAGATTTTTTGATGCACCAAAGCCTGTCTTTTATTAAGCTTTTTGCAAGCAGTGAAAATAACACCAAACGTCCATGTGTCACCAACTATGCACAAGGACGTAAAAAGAGCCAGCGCAGTGAGGACTGCACAGAAAATGTGCAAAATAGCAAGTGAATCCCAGGGCTCTGGAAAATACAGTTACATGATTAATGTAACCAGAGTTAGATATAAAATAAAATTAAATATTTTATATGTAGAGAAGCACCTACACAGACATAAAATTCCCTATTAGTTGTATTTGAGGTTTAGCCATGTTGAATCGATAAAAAATGATTTAGAACGGATGGTTTCCAGCAGCTGGTTGCGCTTTCAGTCTTCCATAAAGAAGTTAAAATTAATTTTAATATGTTGATGGTGCTTATTGATGATAATATTCATAATAAATATCCATTGGAAAAATTCTCTGGGACATCTATGTGACTGGGAGGTCAAAAATGTTAATGACAATCACAACTACAAAACGCAATTCAGTCAATTACTTTAATTAAATCTAAAACTACTTTATGTCTTCTCATTTATATAGTAAACTAATAGTGGGGAAAGGGCATCATCTTTATCTGGCTCATTTCAGAGTCCAAAGATGTGGTCTCAGATTGTGTTTTCACATTGGTAGCTCTGACACGTTTGTGGAACATTTAAGGTAATTATGGTCTTACAAGTAATGCTGCTGCTTCTATAAGGGGGAAAAAGGTGGAGATTTCCTTTTTGAATGCAGTTTTGTAGAAGGAGAATTTTCCCTTCACAGATGCTAACCTTGTATTTACAGACTGGGTTATGTTGGATGGAGCCAACATTCCAGGGTAAACGGTAGAAACATCTACATTTCAGTGAATCCTTTTTAATTATATTGTTTGGTATCGGAAGAAAAGGAACACAGCTGTCTGAAGTTCTCACTGCCATACAGGTTCAAGTGCTTACAACTCACACAGTCGTTATAACCCTAAGAAATGTTTTCTTTTTTTTTTAATTGTGGTGTCATATGAAACTTTATATTCCTTATGCCTTAATGTTGTTGAACTTGGAAAGCAGAAAGGTGAGCATTTTAAAGAATGAGTCAATTAATCAACAGTTTATTCAGTCCTTCTACAGATAGTTATTTAATGCCTATTATAGGCCAAGTAGTATTGTGGGCATCTAAATACAGCTGTGAACAGCACAGACGAAATCCTGACCCTCCCCTCAAGGGGCTTACCTTTAGTTTGAGTGAAATGAGAAAACAAACAAGTGAATTGAATAATATTAGAGAGTGGCAAAGATCATGGGAAAAAATGCAGGATGATGGTAGGGTGACTGACTTTTCAAGTATGCCCAGCACTGTTCTGCTTTTAGCACAGAAAGTCCTGCATCCCAGGAAACCCCTCTGGTCCAGGCAAACTGGGATGATTGGCCACCCTTGTAATGGGAAAGAGAGTGACTAAGAGAAAGCCATCTTTTGGATGAGGGGTCAGGGAAGGCCTCCCTGGGGAAGTGACCTTTGAGTTGAGACAAGAATGATACAAAAGAGCTGTCTTCACATATCTGTCCAACCATCAGGATGAGGCTCATCCCCTCCTAGAGGTGTTCCAAAAAGGAATTTGTGCTATGAAAATATGAATAAACATTTATGGAGTATTTTCCATGGGTCAGACAATGTAAATATTTTATATTATTCAATTCTTCAGCCCAAGTGACAGGCATTATTATTCCCATTTTACAAGTCAGACATAAAGTGACAAATATTATCTGAAGTCTTGAGACTAATAAGTAGAGAGTTGGGATAAAATTTTGCTCTGCCTGAGTTCAAAGCTCACCCCAAAGAGAGTGAGTGAGTTTGAACTACTTTTAGGAGAAAGAATCACTTCCTGCTTGGAGAGGAGATATTAAGAGAGCTTTTATTTCATGGAGCCCAGACTATTGCTATATAGCCCATTAAAACCCCACTACACTGGATTAACTTGGACATTATTCTTTATTTAATCTAGACCTGACAACATCTGCATTAATCAGCCTCTAAAGAGTAAGCTATCTCCTAAAGAGCTCAGGGTTCCTTGGGGAAATATGTTGGGATACAAAGGTAAGACTGAAGAGTTTCTGCAAATCACAGATGAGGTAAAAAGCAAAAAATATACCTTTTTTTTTTTTTCTTAAGCATAACTGTGATCCTATTTATCTCTGGGCTAGTGTTACCTGTGGACAAATTAGGAGGCATATATTTTTGTCTTATTATTTAGCTTCTGGCATGTGTGCATTCCTTAAGTCTTTTCAGAGCAGACCTTGTGTGTTATATCTTTGGATTTTCCACTGCAACTAACATAGGTCCTTGCATGTAGTATGAAATCCATAAATATATGCTGAAATTCAAATATTTGTAGGATCAGCATTGGTATCCTAATAGAGTTAAGATTATAATTTTAAGTAATTTTCTACAAGATAACTTCTGAAGTGACTCACTTCTGGGTTTGGCTAACAACCATTTAGACCCCAAAAGGAACACTATCCCTTGCCAGTTATATTTTAACCCAACTCATGCCATAATGACAAACTTTGGATATATAGATTTATTTACATTAAAATGCAAATAAAGAAAGCAATTCTAGAATTGCTTGGTAGAACTGGTAGTGTGAGGGCATTAAAAAAAAAAAACTCCACCATAAAAGCAATGAGAACACTGGCAAAAATCATCAAAAACAACTTTATCAGAACTCTGGAAATTAACCAAAGATTTACAGTAACCCAAAAAGTGTTTATTCAAGGAAGATGACTAAATGATGGTAAGAAGAGTGAGTGCTGTGACATTTTTAACTTGCCCATGTCCCATCCCACTCTCCCCAGTTCTGTAGTAGCCTTGAACACCAACAGCCCTCATAAGTATGGTAGGTAAGAAAATGAGTAGCCTAGAAGCCATTGAAGGGGGTAGAATGGTATTAAAGCTCCCCACAGGCCCCATCCCCAGAAAACTGGCACTATTTGACCTGTCTCACGACTTGTCTTTATTTGATCTGACTCAGAGCTCACTCTGTACAAAATGCCTTTTCTCTAGGGTATTGGTTAAAAACAATCAGTGGCACTGTTTAACTTAGCAGCTGTCTCAGTTGCTGATAACATTTGGAGCTACCACGAGACTAAGCAAGACATTAAAAAGGAAAAACTGGGGAGTAAGATGTCTACAGAAGGCTTTGAAAAGTTCCAACATATTCAAGGGAACCCAGAAGCCCACATGTGACTGCAGGGCTATGCACATACCCAAGAAAGACCTGAGAAGTTTCTAATCTCTCACCTGTGGCTGATCTTGTATAAGCAGGAAGTAAGGCTAAAGTGGAGTTATCAACTTCCTGGCTGAGCATTGAAAGTACCTCTTCCCTCTTTCAGAGCTTCTTGGCAAATGCTGCGAGATTTATTGATTCAAATTATTTAATGAAATATTTGACTAATCATGAGCTGATAATATCTATATCGAGATTTCAGTGGCTGCACATGACAAAGATAATAGACTTTACTGAATTAGTTCAAGCCAGTAACCAAAAAAGCAGCAACAAAAATAAAAACTTCTACAGCAATGAATCCTGGGCTGGGGGGATCTTATTTACAGAGCAACCACATCATATTTTTTAAAGAGTTTAGTTTTCAAAGAAACAGAAAAGTATGGCTCACACCCAGGGAAAAAGCAGTGAACAGAAACTGTTCCTGAAGAAGCTCAGGTGTTGGACTTAAAAGACAAATACTTTAAGAGAACAAAGGGAAAATATATCTAAATAATTAAAGGAAAATATGAGAATAATATTTCACCAAGTAGATGATATCAATAAAAAGATAGAAATTTAAAGAAAAAGAACCAAATAGAATTTTTGGAGTTGAAAAGTACAAAAATTGAAGTGAAGAATTTGCTAGAGGGGCTCAAAAGCACATTTGAACTGACAGAGGAAAGAATCAGTGAGCTTGAAGATAGTTTATTGAGATTACCCAAGGCTGAGAAACAGAAAGAAAAAAAAATGAGTAAAAATAAATGGCACTTCAGATACCTATGGAACACTATCTAATGTATACACATAATGGGAGTCACAGAAGAAAAGGAGAGAGAAAAGAGTTGGAATAGAGTTTGAGGGAATAATAGCTGATATCTTCCTAAATTTGAAGAAAAACATTAATCTGAACATTCAAGAATCTCAAAAAACTCCAAGTAGGATAAACTTAGAGAGATCCACACCTAGCTACATCATGAAATTATTCCCAGATAAACAAAACTGAGAGATTTTGGCTAGTACACCTGCCCTACAAGAAATACTAAAGGGAGTTCTTCAGGCTGAAATAAAATGATGCTAGACAGTAGCTCATAAATGTATGAGTACCTACATAGGTCCTACATAGATACCTACATAGGTAAGTATAGAAGAGGGTATAAATGTGTTTTTTGCTTTTAAAACTCTTCTTGTCTTATTTTATTTAAAAGTCAAATGCATGAGCAAGAATTATAAAACTGTGTTGATGTGCTTACAATGTTTAAAGCTAATAACAATAATAATTGCACAAAAGTGGGGGAGAAAATGGAGGTGTATTGGTACCTCCATTGGTACCTCCAATACTATACAAAGTTTTGGTATGGTATTGAAATTAAGTTGGTATTAATCCAAACTAGATTATTGTAAATTAGGATGTTCATTATAATACCTTGGGCAACTACTAAGAAAATAACAAAAAATAGTAAAACAAATAGCAAGGACATTAAAATAGTATACTATAAAATATCTAGCTTAACACAAAAGAAAGCAGTTATGGATGAATAGTGAAACAAAAAAAAAAGACATAAGCTATATAGAGAACAAATAGCAAAATGGCAGATATATATCCTATCTTATCAGTAATTACCTAATGTAGATGGACTAACCACTTCAATCAAAGGCAGAGATTAGCAAAATGGATGTAAAACATGATCTAACTATATGCTGTCTATAAGAGACACACAAAGACACAAATAGGACAAAAGTAAAAGAATAGGAAAACCTATACCAGTTAAACAGTAACCAAAAGAGAGCTGGAGTAGCTATATTAAGTCATATTAAATAGGCTTTAAGACAAGTTGTTACTAGATATAAGGAATGGCATTTTATAATAGTAAAAGGATCAGTGCATCAGGAAGACTTAACAATGATATACATATATGTACCCCCAAACAGAGTACCAAAATATATTAAACAAAAACTGACGTAACTGAAGTGAGAAATAGAGAATCCCACAGTAATTGTTGGAGACTTCAGTACTCCACTTTCAAAAATGGATAGACCAACTAAACAGAAAATCAAAAAGAAAACAGAAAATTCAAACAACAGTGTAAACCCACAAGACCTGACAGACATCCAGAGAACTCTCCACCCAACAACTACAGAATACAAATTCTTTTCAAGTACATGTGGAACATTCTCCAGGAAAGACCATAATAAGTTTAAAAGGATTGAAATCACACAAAGTATATAAATATATTCTTTGACTACCATGGAATGAAATTAGAGATCAATAACAAGAATTTTTGGAAGATTTACCAATATATGGAAATTAAACTACATACTTCTAATTAATCAATGAGCCAAAGAGTAAATCACAAAGGCAAATTATTAAATACTTTGAGATGAATGAAAAGGAAAACAAAACCTGCAAAACTTATGGGATGCAGCTAAAGCAGTGCTTATAGGAAAATTTTATGATGGTAAGCACCTATGTTAAAAGGAAGAAAGATCTAAAATCAATAGCCAAAACTTCTACCTTAAGAAACTAGAGAAAGAAGAGCCTGTTAAAGCCAAAGCACGCAAGGGAATAATAAAGAATAGAGCAGCAATAAATGAGATAGAGGCTAGAAAACAACAGAGAAAATTAACCCCCAAAGTTGGTTATTTGAAAAGATCAACAAAATTGACAAATCTTGGGAATTCTCTGATGGTTCAGTGGTTAGGACTCAAAGCTTCCTCTGCAGGGGGCACGTGTTCAATCCCTGGTCTGGGAACTAAGATCCTGTAAGCCGCACAGCGCGGCCAAAAAGAAAAAGAAAAAAAAATGGACTTCCTTGGCAGTCCAGTGGTTAAGACTTCGCCTTCCACTGAAGGGGGCACGTGTCCAATCCCTGGTCAGGGAACTAAGATCCCACATGTCTCACAGACAAAAAACAAAACATAAAACAGAAGCAGTATTGTAACAAATTTAATAAAGACTTTGAAAATGGTCCACATCAAAAAAAAACTTTAAAAAAAAGAAAAAAAAGACAAATCTTTAACTGGATTGATCAAGAAAAAAAGAAAGAAGACTCAAATTACTAACAATTAGGAATAAAAGAGGGGCATCTCTAGTCACCTTACTAAAATAAAAAAGGATTGTAAGGGAAAACTACGGCCAATCATTGCTAACAAATTATATAAACTAGATGGAAACAAACAAATGGCTGGAAACACACAAACTACTGAAACTGATTTGAGAAGAAATACAATATGTGAATAGACCAATAAAAAGTAAAGAGATTGAATTAGAAATCAAAACAATTTCCACAACAAAAAGCCAAGGCCTAGATGCCTTCACTGATTAAGTCTTTCAAATATTTAAAAAATACACAATGAGACCAGAATTACCCAGATATTACCCTGATATCAAAACCAGACAATGACATCACAAGAAAAGTGCTACAGACTATTATCCTCTAATAACATAGCCATCAATATCCTCAACAAAATACTAACAAACCAAGTCCTGCAAACATATAAAAAGGATCATTTACCATGATTAATTTAGCACATGAAAGTTTAGCAAGGTTAGTTTAGCATATGAAAATCAGTCTATTTGATATAATATACTAATAGAATAAAAAACAAATACCACATACTCATCTTCATAGAAGTAGAAAAAGCATTTGACAGTATTCAACACCCATTTATGATAAAAACACAGAACAAACCAGGAATAGAAGGGAACTTTCTTAAGCTGTGCAGATCACCCATGAAAGATATATAGCTAATTTCATACTTAATGGTGAAAGATCAAGATCAAAAACACGATCAGGAACAAGAGGAAGATGTCTGCTCTTTCCACTTCAATTCTACATTATACTGGCCATTCTAGCCAGGGCAATTGAACAAGAAAAGGAAATAAAAGTCATCTAGACTGAAAAGAAAGAAATAAAACCTCTCTTTGAAGATGACTAATGCTGTTTATAGAAAATCCTAAGAAATCCACTAAAAAATTGTTAGAGCTAATATGTAAGTTTATCAAGGTTGCGTAATACAAGATCAATATAAAAAAAATCAATTGTATTTCTGTACACTAATAATGAAAAACTGGAAATAAAATTAAGAAAACAATTCTGTTTTTTCTTGTTTTATTCATTTTCTTTCACTTTTATTGAGATATAAATGACATACAGCACTATATGAGTTTAAAGTGTACAGCATAATATTTTACTTACATACATCATGAAATGATTACTACAATAAGTTTAGTGAACATCCATCATCTAATATAGATACAAGATAAAAGAAAAAGATAAAAACTTATTTTTTCCTTGGGATAACTCTTAGGATTTACTCTTTTAACTTTCACATATAACATCCATCAGTGTTAACTATATTAACCATGTTGTACATAACATCCCTATTATTATTTATCTTATAACTGGAAGTTTGTACTTTTGACCACCTTCACTCAATTCCCTCTTCCCCCAATCCCACCTCCAGTAACCGCAAATCTGATCTCTTTTTCTACCAGTTTGTTTGTTTTTTGAAATATAATTGACCTACAACATTATGTTAGTTCCTAGTGCTCAACATAGTGGTTTGTTATTTCTGTACATTATAAAATAATCACCATGATAAGTCTAGTTATCATACCATCTGTCTCCATATAAAGATACTACATTATTACTGACTCTATCTCCTATACTGTACATTTCATCCCCATGACTCACTTATTTTATAATTAGAAGTTTGTCCCTTTTAATTTCTCTCACCTATTTCACTCATTCCCCCATAACCCTCCCCTCTGGCAACCACTAATTTGTTTTCTGTATCTGTGAGTCTGTTTCTGCTTTGTTATGTCCATTTGTTTTGTTTTTTAGATTCAAAGTATAAGTGAAATCATATGGTATTTGTCTTTCCCTGTCTGACTTATTTCAGTTAGCATAATACCCTCTAGGTCCATGCAGGTTGCTGCAAATGGCAATATTTAATTCTTTTCAATGGCTGAGTAATATTTCATTGTATTATTACCACATCTTCATTGGTTCATTGGGCACTTAGGTTGCATCCATATCTTGGTTATTGTGCATAATGCTACAATAAACACAGAGATGCATATATCTTTTTGAATTAAGGTTTTTGTTTTCTTTGGAAAAATACCCAGAAATGGAATTGTTGGATTGTATGGTAATTCTATTTTAAATGTTTTTCTTATTTTAAATTTATGTTTTGTTTTTTCTTTCTATTTTTAATATTTTGAGGAACCTCCATACTCTTCTCCACAGTGGCTGTATCAATTTACATTCCCACCAACAGTGCAGGAGGGATTCCTTTTCTCCACATCCCCACCAGCACTTGTTAATTGTTGTCTTTTTGATAATAGCCATTCTGACAGGTGTGAGATGATATCTCACTGTTGTTTTGATTTACATTTCCCTAATGATTAGTGATGTTGAGCATCTTTTCATGTCTGTTGGCCATCTGTTATGTCTTATTTGGAAAAATGTCTATTCAGCTCCTCTGCCCATTTTTCAATTGTTTGTTTGTTTGAAGTTGAGTTGTACGTGTTCTTTGCATATTTTAGATATTAATCTCTTATCAGATATATTGCTTGAAAATATTTTCTCCCATTCCATAGGTGGCCTTTTCATTCTGTTGATGATTTCCTTTGCTGTGCAAGAGCTTTTTAATTTGATGTACTCCCATTTGTTTATTTTTGCTTTTGTTTCCATTGCCTGAGGAGACATCTAAAAACTTACTGCTAAGACCAATGTCAAAGAGTGTACTATCTATGTTTTCCTCCAGGAGTTTTATGGTTTCAGGCCTTACATTTAAGTATTTAATCCATTTTAAGTTTATTTTTGTAAATAGTTGAGAAAGCAGTCCAGTTTGATTCTTTTGCATGTAACTATTCGGTTTTCCCAGCATCATTTATTCAAGAGGCTATCTTTTCCTCATTGTATATTCTTGCTTCTTTTGTTTCAAATTAATTGACCATGTAAGTGTGGGTTAATTTCTGGGTTCTCTGTTCCATTGATCTATGTGCCTGTTTTTTTTGGCCAGTGTCATACTGTTTTGATAACTGTAGCTTTTGGTAGTATAGTTTGAAATCAAGGAATGTGATACCTTCAGCTTTGTTCTTCTTTCTCAAGATTGTTTTGGTTATTCAGGGTCTTTTGCGTTTCTATACAAATTTTAGAATTATTTATTCTAGTTCTGTAAAACATGACACCAGTATTTTGATAGGGGTTGCATCAAATCTGTAGATTGCCTTGGTTAGTATGGTCATTTCAACAATATCAATTCTTCAAATTCCTGAGCATGGTATGTCTTTCCATGTGCTTTTGTTGTCTTCAATTTCTTTCATCAGTGTCTTATAGTTTTCTGAGTATAGGTCTTTTACTGCCTTAGTGAGTTTTATTCCAAGATATTTTATTCTTTTTGATGCAGTTGTAGATGGGCTTGTTTTCTTAATTTCTCTTTCTGATAGTTTGTTGTTAGTGTATAGAAACACAACAGATTTTTGTATGTTTTGTATCCTGAAACTTTGCTGAATTCATTTATTAGTTCTAATATTTTTTTGGTGGTGTCTTTAGGATTTTCTTTGTATAGTATCATGTCATCTGCAAACAGTGGCAGTTTTACTTCTTCCTTGCAATTTGGATTCCTTTTATTTCTTTTTCTTGTTTGATTTCTGTTGTTAGGAAAAGTGCAATACTGATACACTAAAAACTACCAAACATCAGTGAAAGAAATTGAAGAAGACCTAAATAAAGAAAAAGATGTCTCATGTTCATGGATTGGAGGAAAATATTGTTCAAATGGAAACAATTCCCCAAATGATCTGCAGATTCAAGGCAATCCCACTCAAAATATCACCTGCTTTTTTTCTTTACAATGACAAACTGATCCTAAAATTTAAATGTAAATGAAAACTACCCAGAATAGATGATCTTGAAAAACAACAAAGTGGGAGGACTCACATTTTTCAATTTGATGCTTACTATAAAGGTATAATAATCAAGACAGTGTGGTTCTGACATAAGGATAGACATTTAGATCAATGGAATAGAATCAATAATCCAGAAACAAACCCACACTTGTACAATCAATTGATTTTTTGACAAGGGTGACAAGAGGATTCACTGTAGTAAAGAATAATCTTCCTAAAAATGATGCTAGGACAATAGGAAATCCACCTGCAAAATAATTAATTTGGATCCCTACCCCACAGCATATTTAAAAATTAACTAAAAATGGATCATAGTCCTAAAGGCACCCAGCTAAAACTACAAGAATGAATTAGGCAATGGTTTCCTAGATAACACCAAAAGCAAAAGCAGCAAAAGCAAAAATAGGTAAATTGGACTTTATTAAAATTATATTAACATTTTTGTGCTCCAAAAAACATCATCAAGAAAGTAAAAACACAACCCACAGAATATGGGAAAATATTTTCAAACCATATATCCCATAAGGGACTTATATCCATAATATACCAAATATAATTGAACAATAAAAAGAAATAATCCAATTAAAAATGGACAAAGAATTTAAAAGACAGTTTTCTAAAGGAGATATACAAAGGGCCAATAAGCACATGAAAAGATGCTCATTATCATTAGTCGTTAAGGAAATGCAAATCAAAACCACAGTGAGATTCTACTTCACACCCACTAGCCTGGATAAAATCAAAAAAGACAACAAAAAGTGTTGATGAGGATGTAGAGAAATTGGAACCCTTATATATTGTTAGTAAGACTGTGAAATGATGCAGCCACCTTGGAAAACAGTTTGGCAGTTTCTTAAAATGTTAAACATAGAGTTACCATATGACCCAGCAATTCTACACCCAGGAGAATTAAAAATATATGTCCCCACAAAACTTCTTCAGGAATGTTCTGAGCAGCATTATTTATAATGGCCCCAAAGTGAAAGCAACCCAAATGTTCTTCAAGTGATGATTAGAAAAACAAAATGTGGTATAGCCATACAACGGATATTATTTAGTTGTAAAAAGGAATGAAGTGTTAATACAACACAGATGAACCTTAAAATATCATACTAAATGTAAGAAGCCAGACACAAAAGGCCACATATTATATGATTCCATTTATATGAAATATCCAAAACAAGCAAATGCATAGAGGCAGGAATTAGATTAGTGGTCAACAGGGGTTGGGAGAGGGGGAAACAGGGAGTAACTGCTAATGCATGCAGGGTTTATTTTTGGAGTGATGAATATATTCTGAAATTAGATAGTGGTGATGGCTGCACAACTCTGGGAACATACTAAAAGCCATTGAACTGTGCACTTAAATAAAAAGGGTACATTGTATAGTATGTAAATTTTATTTCAATAATGCTATCATAGAAAATACTTTGTAAGTCAACTTCTATGAGAAAAAATAGACATCTTAATAGATAAATTTCTATAAGACAAAATAAGTGCGGCAAGGAATCAGAATTGTCCTCTAACATCCAACTTTCTCCTGTTTTAGGTGATTATAAGGCTATTTAGCTGGATTGAATTTACCAGCTCCCTTTGCAGGTAGGAGTAACCATTTGACTAATTGCTGGCCTACAGTGTAAGAATAAAAGGTTTTGTGAAATTGCTCTTTTGTTCTTTTAGAGGGAAGTTGCTGGCCCTCTATTTCCTCCTTCCCATTCTAGGCAGGCTGAAGCCTGGACTTGGGGGTAGTGAGCAGCCATCTTTGTACAGGCTGTCAAGAGCAACCCCTTAGGGCATGCCATACAGCAACATGAAAGGAAGCTGCGTCGTTTGAGGAGGAGAACCTTTTGAATCACTCTGATGTGATGGAGGAATAAACTCTCTGCCATATATTGGCCATTGTTATCTTGGACACTTTCAAAGCAGTCAAATTAATCTTCCAACATCTTTGGGATCATGATAATTCTTATTAAAGATTGTTTTTCTTTCTATGGATTTATGCTCAGATCGTTTCAAATGAACAACACTGAGGGTATGTTGAGGATAAACAGGGCATCATCCTTTTACTCTGTGAGTTCAAAGTAAAGTGGAAGCATTTGTCATGTGCATAAATAGTGAATGTAAAAAACAACAGAAACCAGAGATTCAGGTAGAATTTTGTGGGGAGTAAAGGAGGGCTGGTGAAGACTGAGTGGACAGGGTAGGCACGAATTTGAAGAACCATTTGCTAGCAGAGGAAGGTAATATCATTTCTCATTCCATTTTATACGTTTTTGTTATATAATGTATTTTTGTGTTTTGATAATGTGGAGTTGTTATTATTGTCAAAAACTTTTTAATCTGAAATGACCTTAGAGTAACGGAAGAATTCAAAGGTAATGCAGACAATTCCTATATACCTTTCACCCGGTTTGCCCTAATGCTAACCTATGATCCTAAGAAATTAACTACAGTTAAGTACAGTACTATATATATATATTTTATAATATCAGTATTTAAAAAAAAATTTTAACATCTTTATTGGAGTATAATTGTTTTACAATGGTGTGTTAGTTTCTGCTTTATAACAAAGTGAATCAGTTATACATATACATATGTTCCCATATCTCTTCCCTCTTGCATCTCCCTCCCTCCCACCCTCCCTATCCCACCCATCTAGGTGGTCACAAACCACCGAGCTGATCTCCCTGTGCTGTGCGGCTGCTTCCCACTCGCTATCTATTTTACATTTGGTAGTGTATGTATGTCCATGCCACTCTCTCACTTTGTCACAGCTTACCCTTCCCCCTCCCCATATCCTCAAGTCCATGCTCTAGTAGGTCTGTGTCTTTATTCCCGTCTTACCCCTAGGTTCTTCATGACCTTTTTTTTTTTTTTCTTAGATTCCATTTATATGTGTTAGCATACGGTATTTGTTTTTCTCTTTCTGTAAGTACAGTACTATTAATGGAAGTCCAGACTATCAGATTTCACCAGTTTTTCCTTGAATGTTTTTTTATTTCTGTTCCAGGATCCAATCCAGGATCCAGAGTCACATTTAATCTTTAACTTGTAAATTCCTCCTTAGCCAGCCTTAGAACACAGGCCATTCACAGACCATCTCTCCAGTCCATTTGAAGTCAAAAAGATTATAATGGGAGCCCCGCAGTGCCAGTTCCAGGCCTAGATCAGTCATTAATGAAACTCTAGGCCTATCAAGTGGATGGCTGCAGGAATCAAACATGAAAGCGCTCTGTAAATGATGGAGAACTATCCTCCAGTGAGATCATTTATTCATTCATCAATCACCCAAAAAATTTTTCCTGAGTGCCAGCCACATCTGAGACACTGTGTTAAGCATAGGGCCACATAGCCCGTGACTCGCATTCGTTGCTTGCCAGCAGTTCTAGTCCTGTAAGGCCGATCATTAAATATTTATGGAACGCCTACCACAGGCCCTATGACATCCTTTATGAACTTTCCATTAGCGTGAACTCCATGAATATTCCATTACAGGCCTGAAAGAGTTAATGTGCTGCCAATGCCTCCCCCTGGGCCTGGGGAGTCACGCACCACTCAGGAAAGGCTATAGATGCATTAGGCTCCAAGTATGTATTTTCTTTTCCCCTCTGTTTATGTCTGTGTTTTCTGTAAAGTCTCCTAAACTGCAGCCATATCTACCAAGTCCTCTGACAATGCCATAAATTTCATTAAGAAGATGAAGCCTTATGGGGCAATTAACTCCAAAAGTGGTACAAAGCAATAGCGAGGAGATACTGGCCTGTAGTACTTAGCACTTAGCTCTGAAATTGAGATAAGCCCTATCAACTCGGGGTTGTGTTTAATGTTCACTGCCGCTTCCAGACCACAGCTACAACCCAGCGGTCACCGTGTTAACACTCCCCAATATCTATTACAATTAGTTTTTGATTAAGAGGCCTAACATGGCTTTTGAAGCCTTTTATGTTGTGTCAAATGGCTAGTGATGGAGTGAGATGGTCGGACACCTCCCAGTAACAAAGCATCTTGTAAAAGGTTTCAAGTGAACTATTTTATCATCCTAATGGAAACCAGATGACTCTAACTCCCCCCTTAATTTCAACTATTTACTGAAGAGTCCTTGTTTTGAATTACTTAAAGATTTATTCTTAAAGGACTACCTCATGCATCAAGAATCGCTAATAACAGAGCCATTTGGAATTTGGGAAAGCTTTTAAAGATGATGGAGGCAATTTTCACAGAAGGTTTATTTTATTTTATTATTTCTTTCAATTTTTAAAGGAGCAAATGCCTTTGCCCTTTTCTGGTATTTAATTATTACTTTAATGATTGTTTAGGAGGCCTCTCTCTGAGTTATGCTTTCTCTGCTGGGGTTTCAGTCGATAGTCTTGGCCTATTTTCCAAGAGAGAGGTCGCTGGCATTTTGTGAGGAAAAACAACTTTCGGTAGTTATGTAAGATTTAATTCTGTGTGAATGGAATATATATGTCATTTTTATAAAGGTACATTGGATCAAAGGAGAATTATTTAAAAGCTTTTCATGAACTATAAAATATACTTGTAAATTTAATCAAAATAGTACATAAATAAGATGTAACGTGAATGTGAAACATACTAGCCTTTTTTTACAACCTTTTTATTTTTTTTACTGTCTTGGTAGCCTTGGCCATGTCCCTGCTTTGAACCTCTGTTTTGTCATCTGTGATCTGGGGGTTGGACTAGATGCACCGTGAGACTTTGTTTACCACTAAGAATCATTGATTCTGTGCTATCAGATGTGCTGGAAACTATTAACCCCTGGAGTACAAAAACTTCATCACAAGAGGCAGTGTGGTGTATGGGTTTAAGCCTTCTTAGTAGCTGTGTGTCCTTTGGTGTGATACCTGACTCACTGAGACTCAGAGTCCTTCCATGTAAAATAAGGACGATGTTATCTATTTCACAGGGTTACAACTAATAAATAAAATCAGGTATATAGAGTGCCCAGTAAATGGTGGTCTTTCAATAATTTCTATTTCCCTTTTTTTTTTCTTTCATATTCTGTCCTGTTTAGTGGTGTCTGGTACAATTGGAATGAATTTTGTACCATGATATTTGTCATGTATATCATTATATTACAAATATTTAGTGAGCACTTGCTAAGTGCTGGGTGTCCTACCAGGTCTGGGAATCCTGAGATTAGAGGCAGAGTCTTTGTGCAGACATAAATTGGGTCAGTAGGCAGAGAATTTTAATAGAGTCTAACAGATAGAAATGAGCAGAGGAGGGGTGACTACCCAGTCCAGATTGCATTTGGGGCTTTATCATTTGTAGGGTAACTCTTTTCAGTATGGTCACATACATCATATGAGGGAGTCTTTCCAACCACACTCTGAACCTAGAAGGGCAGGTACTATCACCTCCACTTTACAGATGAGGAAGCCAAAGAACTGAACTGGTACTGTGTTTAATAAGATTCATAAGATTTTTTAAAATAGGACTCGCTGTCACAAATGTCATTGCAGTTGGACATATGAAAGATTTCAACCAAAAAAAAGCTACAACAGATTCATTCACAGGTATTTTACTTGTCAGAGTTTCCTTTCTAAGCATTATTGCTGAGAGGCCCATTCATTTTATTCGTTTGGACATTCGCTCAACATTAATGTGCTATTTTCCAAGCACAGGGCTAGGTGATGGAGGCTCAAAGGTGAAAAGAGTAGCTTCTACCTTCAGCAAGGAGTTCAAGGTCCTGTGGGAAGATAGCTATGTGCACCCATGGTCCCCATGACTGTAGTGCAGAGGTGGGGCTAAAAGACAGAGGTTGGTAGACGTGCTTGAGGGAACACAGAGGAGAGGCACCCTGATCACCTGGACAGGAGTTAGGTGTGGCTTTCTGTAAAATGAGGCACTTGAATTTAGGTGAATTTTATAGGACAAATAAGGAATTGCCCAGGTCAAATGTAAGGGTGATGTAGAAAAGGCTTTAGGTTCAGAGAGGCCAGGAGAGATGAGAAAGCACAGCGAACCAGGCCAGCTGCCAATGGTGAGCAGAAAGCACGGGGTGGGGATGTGACTGTGGAGAAGGGGAGATGGACCAGACAACGAGGCCATTAGACCACTCCAGCCCTCCCACACCACACTCAGAAACAAGATCTCACACATCCTCTGCCATTTATCTTAACATCGACCCCACATATAACTAGTAGACCAGCCCTGTACCTTGTTTTCTTTCTACTTCCTCTCTAACCCATCCCATTTACTGCCTTTGGCTAGTCTGGTTTTTTCTTTCTGGTTTTTTTTTTTTTGCAGTACGCGGGCCTCTCACTGTTGTGTCCTCTCCCGTTGTGGAGCACAGGCTCCGGACGCGCAGGCTCAGCGGCCATGGCTCACGGGCCCAGCCGTACCATGGCACGTGGGATCTTCCCGGACCGGGGCACGAACCTGTGTCCCCTGCATCGGCAGGCGGACTCTCAACCACTGCACCACTAGGGAAGCCCGGCTAGTCTGGTTTTATAGTTCACCTTAGCAGTTGGTTAGAGACTGTTATTAGTATAACCAACCTTAAATAATTTGATTTTCAGGTTGGGTACGTCACAATGTCTCCTGTGGGCGTGATAGTCAAACTACACATTTATTTAAAAATTGGTTTCCTCACATTTTTTTTGAAAGCAGTGCTACTCACTCATCTGTAAACCATTAGGCCACATATAATATAGTGTCTCATCTGACTTTTATTCACATGGTTCTGAAAGTAAGCTTTAGGCCCTTACTGATAATCCACTTCTCTATTAAGTCTGTTGACCTATTAGTTTTTCTTTTTCTGAATATTCCTACAGAGAACTGTGTGTTTAAAAGAGAATACAGTCTGTACAATAAATTTTAAAGATACACTCAGACTCTCTTCCTCCTCAGTACATTTTCAGGGATTTTTGTTTTTTTGTTTATTTATTTTTAATTTAGACAAGCAATTAAACTGGGCTGATGTAGCCTGCAGTTCAATATATATCATTTGGACTGAGCAAAGTTTCAATGAGCCGTCAACATTTAAAAGTCCAGGAATCTAGTGATTTTACAAAAAATCTGGCTTCTTTAAAAAAATCAAAAGATGTGATGCCCTGGGCTTACAGGGGAACATTCTGAAAGGCTCAGGTGCATTTATTCTCAGTTCCCCATGGTCCTGGGGTGGGCTGGGGTGGGGAATGAAGGTGGTGAGAGTGGGTGGGCATCTCACTCACCAAGATTCTTTGCCTGGAGCCCCATGCCTTTGCCTTTGTCACCACAGATCTGGCTTTGACTTTTCCCAGTGAAAAACAGGGATGAAACTACGTCCACACAAAAACCTGCTCATAGATGTTTATAGCAGCTTTATTCATAATTGCCCAAATTTGGAAGTGATCAAGTTGTCCTTTAGTAGGTGAATGGATAAATAAACTGTGGTACATCCAGACAATGGAATAGCCTTCAGTGGTAAAAAGTAATGAGCTATCAAGCCATAGGAAGACATACAGGAGACTTATACTACTAAGTGGAAGGAGCCAATCTGAAAAGGCTACATATTGTATGATTCTAATTATATGACATTCTGGAGAAGGCAAAACTACAGAGACAGTAAAAAGATCAGTGGTTACCAGGGGCTGGGGGGGTGGGGGGGTGGCTGAATAGGGGGAGCATAGAGAATTTTTAGGCAGTGAAAATACTCAATGATAGTATAATGATCATTATACATTTGCCCAAACCTAGAGAAAGTGCAACACCAAGAACGTACACTAAGTTAAACTATGGACTTTGGGTGATTATGATGTGTCAATGTAGGTTCATCAGTTCTAACAAACGCACCACCCTAGTGGTGGGATGTTGATAATGGCAGAGGCTATGCATGTGTGTGATGCAGGAGATATATGGAAATCTCTACACCTTCCTCTCAGTTTTGCTGTGAACCTAGTACTGCTTTAAAAAATAGTCTTTAAAAAACAAAAACAAAAAATGGGGGTGAATGCCAATCAGTACATGCAAAATTTAACCCTCAGCTCACAAGTTTTAATACAACACAGGGTCAAAATAGCAAAATGAGGGAGCTAATACTTTTAGAAAGACTTTCTAGGTTAGTAATAAAAATTTTCTTGAGCACTTTTACACATTGCCATGGAAGGAAAACAAAGACATAGGCAGTGTTCGGCTGAGTATCACTTTTCAAAAAAATAGTCACCGAAAAGTTTTTCTTCCATGATACCACTTACTTCTTATCATTTCCATCTCAAAACTGATTTTTGGTGAGTATGTGAGAAGTGTAAAAATGAAACAGTAATTTTTCACTCTCTAGCAACCAGAAATCAGCATGGCTTTCTCATCCACTTTTGGGGAATTTCCTCGGCACCTACTTTCCTGAGGTTGGTTGAAAGTGCTAAGTCTTTCCTGGTGTTAATTATTAAAGTGACCTGTTTATGTACCAGTTATCCGGCTAACCATTAATATCTGTTTACTCATTGATGACCTTTGCAATTCCGTACCTCTCTCCTGGCTGTAAATGTCAACCTTTTTTTTTTTTCCATATGCACAATGTTTTTGTCATATCTTCTGGCTGCCTGAAACGATTCCTTCACAAAGTAAAATAATATCAGGCAACACAAGCATAATCTTTATGTATACGAAAAAGAAGACAAGTGCTATTGGTTTCAAAGGATTATGACCCAGAACTTTCTGTTTTGGAATGAGCAAGAGATATACACAAATGGCAAAAGCAAGGCTCACTGGGAGGGAAACAAAAAATGACCAGAAATAAAGTTCTTTTGCTTCTATGCTTAGGTGGAGGGGAAAGCAAGGACAGGTTCTGGGGAAGGGAACCCACTTTTCCTTTTGTAAAATGTCAGAGTTAAGTGCTTGTACATTGGAGGAAGCCTGCGGGATTTATTTCTAGTTACACAGTCAGCCTACATTAACCCCCAGACTAGCAAGATATTACCGTTCCGCTCACTTGTAATGGCTAAAGCCGAGACTAAGCAATGCAGCTGGATTAGGGCTACAACTGGTGACCTTAATTTTACCCATCACTGGAGCCTGTGTATATTTGACTCGTCTTAATTGCATTTACCTAATTTAAACAGACAATAGCAACCCAAGACATTTTTCCCCCCCAAATAATAAAAAAAGGAAGAAGAGCTATTTCTTAGAACTTAAGCACAGGATCATCTTGCTATAGCTGTTGCCCAGATGACAAAAGCAGCCGTTTTTCTTTTCTTTGCTCCATTAATATACCAGCACAGGGAAGGACCCATTGAAATAGTATTATCTTTGCATAATACCATTTTAAAGTCTCACGGTGCTTCTTTATTGAAATATTTGAAAATATTAATATCATCTCGGCCATGAATAACCATTATGGCATTCATAGAGATTAAAGTTTTGAGATATGCCCTAGGTGTATATTCACATTTTCTCATTCATTGAGTTCTAACTTCAGTAAAATTAGTTTTTTTAGATACAGCTCTGAACACTTGCTGTGACTGTCACTTCGCGTTGAATTTATCATATAGAATTAAATGAGGAAGACAGGGGAGCAATCTGTCACAAGTGATTGTATTTGTAATTTTTGAGGGTTGGGATGGGGCCTGTGGAGAAGATAAGCCTTCTAGAGCCTTGGACCACTCATTTGGCTCCAGTGGCCACCGTGTTGAGGGGATTTGCGTGGATTGTGTAATGTGTTTCCTCCCAGCCTGACTCTGTGTCGACAGTGCTGCTGTACTTTATACTCATAAATGCCGCTCAGATTTTCTCGGCTAAATGATAACTCAGCTTGTCTTTCCCAGTGAGTTTGGTAATACATAGATATATGGGTGAGCCGTGGGGTGTTCCGACTTAGTGAGATCCGCTAGTGTCCTAGAATAGACAAGTGGACTTAATCATTGTGCCAGAAGCAGAACGCAGACTTTCCAAGGAAACACAGGGACTGGGGGTTTGCTAAGTTTCCAACGATGTGAGATGAGAAGCAATTTAAAATCAAGGTTAGTATCACAATTTCATGTCAGTCCCATGCTTCTAAAGGGGAAAAGTGGTCAAAAACCACATCATTTTCTTTGAAAACTGAACATCTATTAGGGGAATTTGAAATTATAGGTAAGTATAACAGTCGAGTTGATTCTTGATCTCACTGAACGTGTATGTTTTGCTGTGGGAACCAAGCAGGGTATTTTCCCAAGACCGCTCTTCATGGCTGTACTTTTTTCCCTCTGATGTGCAAAGCAGGCATTCCTTCACAGCCTCTGGAGTTTGGAAGTCGAGTACTCTTAATAGCTTGCAGATCTGTCTCTGCGTATTGAAATCAGAGGCCTTGAACTGTGCCAATCAGAATCCCACATTTACATTTCCTCTTTATGTCACGTGGTCATTGAGCTTAATTGACACATGGAAAATGTTCCTTTACACATCTTATTCAAGGCAGCTCTGGAAATTTGGGTTTATGGAATGTGCCAGCAGCTCTGAGCTGTCTTGGCTTTTCCTCTGCAGGCTTGGTCCATGGCCCAGTGTGATGCAAGTTCTACATTGCTCAAAACACTCAAATTAACTGCTGGAGCAGTGTCAGGAGTGTGCTTAGGCCCAGGAGCCTTTCCTGAGGGCCAGAAGGGGTTATGGGGAGCCTCCTAGCTCACTTCCCACTGTGAGGCGGAGGTTACTGTCATTTGTAAAGACTCGGCCCATTGACTTCTGTAGGAAACCTGACATCATCCTCACCCTGCAGTCTCCTTTGGGGCCCCTGACCTGGGCCCCCATGGGATACTGGGATTATCCCATTTGTAGCCCTTACCACGTAGCACTAAGAGATGCCTCATGGGTCTCTTCTATAGCCAGACCTTGGATGCTGAGGCTCCTCGGCACCCAGCACAGTGACTGACATACAGAGATACTCAGTAAAAGCAGCCAAGGCAGCTGGGTAGGCAGTAGGACTAAGCAGGATGGACCACTGGGATAATAATGACAATAATAATGATGATGATAATAATAATAACTTCTAATTATTGGGCAGATATCCAATGAGTCTAACTACTGAGCTAGGTTATTTCTTTGTCTTGACTTTACAGACAACCAGACTTGGCAAGGTCAAGTCGTGTAGAGAAGTTAGGAAACAGGCAAAATAAAAGGGGAAGACCTGGAATTCCAGGTACCTGTGCTTGACTCTTTACACTCTGAGCATATGCACCTCTGCTTCCTCTGAATCAAGACAGTATTTCCATCATCAAAATACAACTCAGCAGGAGTCGCAGAGCTGGTGACGTCTAGAAAGAGGCTCCTCAATGGAAAGGAAGCAGGTCTGCCAACAGTCCCCCTTTTGGTGGTACTCAGAGGGCTGGATACTTTCAGTTTCGGGGTTGCTATTGTTGGTCCCATGGAGCAGTTCATTCTTTTTTTTAATATAAATTTTATTTATTTATTTATTTATTTATTTATTTATTTATTGTTGGCTGTATTGGGTCTTTGTTGCTTGTGCGGGCTTTCTCTAGTCGTGGTGAGCAGGGGCTACTCCTCATTGCAGTGTGCGGGCTTCTCTTTGTGGCGGCTTCTTTTATTGCAGAGCATGGGCTCTAGGCTTGCAGACTTCAGTAGTTGTGGCACACAGGCTCAGTAGTTGTGGCTCGCGGGCTCTAGAGCACAGGCTCAGTAGTTGTGGTGCACGGGCTTAGTTGCTCCGCGGCATGTGGGATCTTCCCAGACCAGGGCTCGAACCCCTGTCCCCGGCATTGGCAGGTGGATTCTTAACCACTGCGCCACCAGGGAAGACCCAGCATTTCATTCTTAACATTCTACAGTAAATTGGTGACCTCTTTTAATATTTCTACTTGAATTGGACTCCCAGCTTCACCGGGTCCTACCTGCGTGATACGGAATAAGTTGCTTGCCTTCTCTGAGCCTATTTCTTTGTCTATGTATGTGGAAATATAAGGTTGTCTTGGGAAGCAACTGTTCTTACACTTGTAAAGATCCTAGAATAGTGCTTGGCACAGTCTGAGTGGGCAGCAGACATTAGGGGTTATGATTTACTGTTTTGCTCTGTCCCTGTCTCCTCTGGTTACTGCTGTCCTGGCAGGCATGAGCTTTACTACTTCTGTGGCTCTGCTGCCCACGGGGGCATCAGTGCAAGGAATGGTTGGTGGGATGTTTGCTGAGCCCAGTGGCCTGGGGCTGGGGGCTAGTTATTTAAACATGCTTTAAAGCCATTTTCTTTGTGGTCCAGCCACTTCCCCAGGGGTAGCCATGGGTGGGAGCCAAGGCTTGCTGGTAGCCTGGTCTTCAGGCCCTTACCCCCTTCCCATCTATCAAATCCCCCCCCGCCTCCCCCCACCCTGCTTTCCTTCCCTCTGTCTCTGTTCTCAAAGGCCCGAGCTTCTCTCTTCCTCCTGTCTGGCATTCTCTCCTCCCAGAACACAGGGCTTTGGGGAAACAAAAGCCAGGTTTCTCAGCTTTGGCCTCTTAACACAAACCTCCCCTGAGGCAGGCGAACAGAAAGGCCTGGCTTCCTTTATATAGCGGAGAGCTAGCAAACCCTAAGGTAAAAACACAAATTAATATATCAGTAAATTATCCTGCCACGCTGACATACGCTGTAATCAGGAAGGCAGTGAAAACATAGGGAGGATGCCAGAAAGGAATCTGTAGGAGGAGGGGGGAGTTGCCAAGATAAGAGCTGAAGGGGGAGCAGAACTTTGGGATGCTTCAAGGGCTGAACTTTTCCCCTGAGATTTCACTGGGTGGGCAGGGAGCATCAGCTACCGCTGACTATAGGGTGACAGGAGGAGAAGGGAGACAGAAGGAAAAGGAGAATGGAGGAAACTAAGAAGGAAAAGGAGGGAGGGGCAGAAACGACAGGTAACCACAGATAAGTGAGAGGCAAACATTACTGAGAGCTTACCACATGCCAGGCATTGCCTGTGCTAAGATTGAGCGCCCCCCCCCTTTTTTTTTTCTTTGCGGTACGCGGGTCTCTCACTGTTGTGGCCTCTCCCGTTGCGGTGCACAGGCTCCGGACGCACAGGCTCAGCGGCCATGGCTCACGGGCCCAGCCGCTCCGCGGCACGTGGGATCTTCCCGGACCGGGGCATGAACCCGTGTCCCCTGCATCGGCAGGCGGACTCTCAACCACTGTGCCACCAGGGAAGCCCTGAGTACCCTTTGACGTCCTGTAATCATCACAACCACCTTGTGCAGTGAATGCTTCCTATTATCCCCATTTTAAAGATGAGACAACTGAGGAAGTCAAGGCTGAGTGGACATTTCCAATTTCTACATCAAGTAAGTGCTGAAGCTAGGCTTTCAGCCCCCAGATTTGAGGCTGCACTTAACCACTTTCCTATCTGACTCCCCACTGACAAGTCCATGTTCTGATAAATAGCAGTAGCAGAAATTAATTTATTCTCAGCTGGGGAATTTGGTAGTGGTATGTGGAGAATGAGCTAATCCCTGTTAGAATGAGAAGAAATTAAGAATGTAAAAGAGAATGAAGGTCTACTCCCAGGATTTCAATAAGAACAAAGCTTTCAAAGTAGAGGAAGAAGGCTGTCACATCCTACAGCTGATGAAGAGCCTGCTCAAGCAGGATCCCATCAGCTCCACCCAACCCTGTAGGATAGATCAGACCCCAAGTATTTTTGCCGTTTTTATAGATGTGGAAACTGAAGCTCAGAGAAGCCAAATGACTGGGCAAAAAAGTGAGTAAGAGACAGAATTCAAGATTGAACACAAATCTACCGGCTCAGAGTCCAATGCTGATTAGATGACAGACATTGTCTGTCAAGGTGACCCTGAGCCTCACACTCGGGCTGACCAGAGAAGGGGAATAAAGCCATATCCCTTGACCCCATGCAGGCTGGTGGGCTCCCTCAGGAAAAATGCATGTTGAAGTCAAGTGGTGAGGGCTGCACAAATGGGAAGGGAATGAGGATTTTTAGGTGGGTCTCAGCTGAAGCATTTGATTTAAGCAAAAGCAGAAAAACAGTGCAAAGCTATGAGATGAACAGGAAATGCAGGAGGGGCTTAGAAGGGATGTCTGAGCGTAGACTGCTTGGCACGTTGCTTGGAGAGGAAAAAGATGGGAAAAGAAAGGCAGAAGTGAGAAGGGAGGGAAGTGAACATGTGGATGATTTGGAAGGTGTCCTCAGAAACTAGATATGTTGCCTGGAATTTGTAAACAACAGATTGCTGTGCAGGGAGTAGAAATTCGGGAATGGGAGAGGAAACACCTGTGTAAAGGAGGGTGTGGGAGAAGTTCAGAGCCACGCCTAGACCAGAAGATTCAGGCAGACTGACGGACATTGTTATGATGAGAAAAGAAAATAGCATCAATAAGCTTCAGCCAAAATAAAAGAAAAAAAGGGGGAATGGGAAAAAGAAGGGTGAAAAAAACGATGTTCTTTTTAGAGGTCCCTGGAGTCATAACAGATATGCTGTGGCATTGACGTTGAGACCAATATTTCCTGAGGATGTCTGATAATAGCCCTCCTCTTTTTTATTTTTAAGGACTATCTTTAATATCTTGTGGAACTGTTCCTTCATTGGTAGTATTAACGTGAACACCTTTTTTGTCCATAATTTATCCTCCCAAATTATAGTGCATTTTGAGTTTTGAACGGTGGCTAATAATTCTTCCCATTCTTGACACTTTCACTGTGCCAGCCTCTGTGCAATCTTTCCTAAGGTATGAGCTGGAAATCCAGGCTTGTTAGAATTTTCCCTATGGAAGGATGATAGGATTTTGAGTGTCAGCTTTAGAGACTCTTCCAGGAGTGAATACAGGAGCTTGGAGCCCTGATGCTCTCACAGTTAGTCTGACTGCCTTCGGGATTTTTCTTGCTTACTTCCTTGGTTCTTAGCTTCCATTTGGAAACAGCAGAATTTTCCAGCTAATTGACCTCCAAATAGTTGAAGCATGATTGTGTTATTGCTTCTAATATTGGCATTGCATAAAAGCAACAGAATCAGACTGCAGATTATACACTGCAGAGGCCCTTAAAGAAACAGTTAATCCAGAGATTAGGCTGCATCTTTTGAGAACTTTTTCAAATTTTTATCATGTACACATGCTCATCTGATGTTTGTAACAGTGATGAGCATATTGTTTGTCAAATGATAGTGAACCATAGTATGAGAAATACATGACAACCTACCGGTGAGGTTAAAGAGGCCAGGAATTCAACCATGATCAAACGCATTCCTCTTCTTTCTACAAGTCCATGAGGCAAGAGTGTAAACTCACTTGAGGAATTTACACTGTTTTCCACAAATGAGTTTGATGGAAACATCTCATTGGGGCTGTTTCTGTGTCTTTCATTTTATTCATTTTCTTAAATAATAAACTACAGACCCAGAATTTAGATGGTGAAAAAATTAAAGTTGGCCTCTTGGAGTGAAGTTAGCTTGTGTCATTGAATACATCCTTATCACTAGTCCCAATAGTTATGTATAACCAAGGTATCTCTTTGGGTAAGTTTAAGAAAGGGCACTTCAGGATCCAAACAGATGTATTAAAGGAAAATAAAAAGTAACAGTAAAATGGCTTCCAGGTGAAGGGAAATAACAATGTCACTTTGTGCAACATTTAGAGTAGTTTGTTTCATACTAAGCATTACTTTATCCCCTCCTTCTCATTTTATTATGAAAATTTTATTTTGAAGAATAAAATTTTCTAAGAAAAATTTCAACCACAGAAGTCAGAAGAATTAGAGAATACCCATATACCTGAATCTAGAATCCACAATGAACATTTTACTCTTCTTGTTTCATCCTCTATCTTGCTATCTGTCCATACCGCTATCCAATCATCCAATCATGTTGATTTCTGGACTCATTTCAAAATAAGTTGCAGGTATTGACACCCTTCACTCCTAAACATTTCAGGACCCAGATCATTAACTAAAGTTCAATATTTGTTTTTGGAGGTGGATACAGTGTCATGTACAAATTGTAAGTGTATCTTTAGATTTAATTTGGCAAATGTATGCAACTATGTAACTGAAACAATTGTCAAGATTTGGAATATTTCCAAAATCCTGGAGAGTTTAATTCCCATCCTAGCTAATTCTTCCTCCATTCTCCTATAGACAACCATTGTTCTGATGTTCTTTTCACCATAGGTGAGTTCTGCCTGCTTTAGAATTTTATATACATACCATCCTACCATAAGAGTGCTTTGGGTAAGGCTTAGGAATTCAGCATAATGCTTTGGAGATTCTTCCGTGTTATTGGGGTCTGGGTAGTTTATTCCTTTTTATTGCTGAGTAGTATTCCATGGTATGAATATGCCACTAGGCACTATTTTAAGAGGCATGGGATATGTGGTACCCAAGAAACTCCAGAGAGGAGTATCCAGGATGATGTGAGGTTGGGGGAGGGAGGAGGATTTGAGAGAGTTACCATAAAAAAGAGTACATTTAGGAAAGGACGTGAGAACTACCTTCAACTATTTAAAGTAGGAGTCAGCAAACATTTTCTGTAATGGGCCAGCTAGTAAATGTTTTAGGCTTTGCTGGGCCAGATGGTCTTTGTCACAAGTGCTCAATTCTGACCTTGCTGTAGAGTGAATGCAGCCACAGATGTAAATGAAGAAGTGTAGTTGTGTTCCAATAAAATTTTATTTATGGACACAGAGATCTGAATTTCAGATGATTTTCATGTGTCTTGACATATTACTCTTCTTTTGATTTTGTTAACTGTCTGAAAGTTTAAAATCTACTCTTAGCTCATGACCCATACAAAAACAAACCATAGTTTCCCAATCCCTGATATAAGGAGGCACATTTGGCCTAGGAAACTAAAGATCTTTCTACTAAGTAGTGTTGAAACAAACTCTATGTTCTCACCCTGGCTCCTCCCTAGCTCCGCAACTGGTAGCATAAGGTTAAAGAGACAGGCTCCAGAGCTTGTCTGTTTAGTTCAATTCCCCAGCACCTAGCTAGCTGTGTGACTTCATGCAAGTTATTTAACCCTTTCATGTTTCTATTGACTCATGGATAAAATAAGAGGCATTGTAAGGATTCAGTAAGTTAGTGCTAAGAACCGTGATGATTTATAATCAGTGTTCAATATACGTGCACAGTATCTGGCAACATAGTAACTGTGGAATAAGTGCTTTCATTATTATCATTATAGTTATCATCATATTATTGTTGTTATTATTATTATCATAGAGAGGCTAGATAGGAATTCTGACTTTTCATGGTAGGCTGAACTAATAGATGCTTAGATGCTTTCTTGTACTAACAATCAGTGTTCTCTGCAATTTAGTGCCTGAGGCTTCAACCATAAGATTTGACTGTTGCTGAAATCTGAGAAGAAACAGCACAATATTTTAATCATTAAAGTCAGCTAACCTACACAATAAGGTAAGAGTGTTTCCTTTCTACTTGATCTCTCTTGATCTTGGATGTTAGGTTTACCTCTAAGCGTACTTTATTAACTATAACTTGTGTAGGTAATGACTGGTAGAAAGGTTACTTTAATTTTTTCCCCATATGAGAAAGTGAGAAGAGGAAAGATCTTTGCTTTGCCATGGGAAATGGGTCACACCAAAAGGATTAAGCAAGGACATGATTCTTCCTGTGAGCTGTGGTCACCTATCAGGCACTGCTGGATAGCGGGATAGCTGTGAGAATATTTTACAACTGGATCTGTGTGTAATGGGATGCTCTGTGACTGTGCTCCAAGTCCATCGGGACTGCTGCTGCATGATGAGAAAAGAGGCGTGAAAGTAGACCTCCATGTGCACCTCCTCATCCCCCAGGTATAACTCTTGTCCTATATTGTTGTCTCTGACATTTGTGTTCCCCAGCCAATTTATCTTTAGAGGTGTCTGCTTACTTTACCTTGTTTTTCTCTGCTAGCTAGCTAGAAATGGTGTCTTGGAGAGCTAAGCACAATATGAAATCACAAAAGAGCACTAGAAGAGAACTCTGGCAACATCTTCATTTTCCAGATGAGGAAACAAAGGTTCAGATAAGATGGAACCTAATGACATCCTCACAGCTTCCAGTTCAGTGCTCTTTTAATTTCACCACATTAATCTTTGCCAATAAGCAGGGTCTGATGTGTGGATGCTTTTGGTCATGTGGGCTGGGGGCAGGAGGGACAGAAGGACATGAGCTCCACATTCATGACTGAAATGCAGAATTTGGGCCTTATTTCCACATAAAGCTAGACTATAATTGGAATAATATTGTATTGAACATTTTCAGATGACATGAATGACTATTAAATATTAAAACCAAATCCATTTTTAAACTTATTTGGAGGTGTCTTTAGTATTTCATATACTGGAGTCTCAAAATGTGGCATTGGTCTCAGCCTTTCTGTAACTCCAAAAAGTCTTACTGATGAGAAAGTGAAACTAGAGTATTTAAGTGGATCTGGGAATGAGAAGAGATGATTACAGAAAGAAGAGCTGGTAGAGGCACAGCAATATCAAAAGAGACTTCACTGACATTAGATGAGGAGTTAAGAAAAGTGTCAACATGGAAGAGAAGGAAGAATAATAGAGAAGAAGAAATGCCAGCTAGTGGGAAAGAGGAGAGGTGGTGGACCACAGTGATTTCCAAGAAGTTAAGGTGCAGGGAGAAATGCATAGCTCCCTGGTGGAGTGAGGCTTCCAGCCTTTTGGCAAAAATAGGAATAGGGGTATCCCCATTACCTTCCTTAGTTCCACAACACTTAATAAAAACTTGCAATCATCTGAAGCTTTTTTGGAAGCACGAAAGGATTTGAATTGACTCTTACTATTTTCCACCTTGACCCAAGATGGTTTACAGAGCAGGAAGTTCCAAGGGTGCATGTAAACAATGTCATAATAGTTATTAATTTTAGGGGTAAAGATTATTGCTTCTGACTGACTTTTTGAGCTTTTAGGATTTAGTAACTATTGTTTGGAATGCAAACGGATTTTGCTCTCTATAGTATAATGTAAAATCATACAATGACATGAGCTAAATGAACTAAATTGATGATTGACCCAAACTCTTTTTTTTTTTTTTTTTTTTTTTGCGGTACGCGGGCTTCTCACTGTTGTGGCCTCTCCCGTTGCAGAGCACAGGCTCCGGACGCACAGGCTCAACAGCCATGGCTCATGGGCCCAGCCGCTCTGCGGCATGTGGGATCTTCCCGGACCGGGGCACGAACCCGTGTCCCCTGCATTGGCAGGCGGACTCTCAACCACTGCGCCACCAGAGAAGCCCCCAAACTCCTTTTTTAAAAAAAATTTGTATCTATAAAATTGGAAAACTACCTTAGCTTCCCCCTTGTATAACGTATTTATGCTAGTGCCTTACTCATTCATTTAAAATATACCTATGCTAATGACTTATTCATTTAAAAAAAAAAAACCTCTTTGAGGAGAATGAAGATTTCTTCTGCAAAAACAAGTTGAAGTTCGAAAATTTGTTTATCACAGTAGAGGCTCTGAGATCACACATGTCCATTAAAGGTATTCAGCACAGGGTCATTGAGGGTCAGCAAGAGACAGCCAATTAGACGTCTGTTTTTCCTTTCAAGGTCCTGTCTGTTTCTTTCACCCTCTTCAAAACACCCTTAAGGAGACGTATATATCCTAAGGTCAAAGTAAAAGAAAAAATAAAAAGAGAGTAAAAAAAAAAAAAAAGAAAGGCTTAGAACAATGAGAGTTCTTCCTTTATTATCCAATAGTCATGTGTATTTTAAATACCCATCATTATCAAGAGAAAAATGAAGCCAAGTGTCTGATAAGATGTGCTGCGGCGAAGTAGAATGAGATTCCATTTTGTCAAGACTTCTGACTTAGGCAGCAAAAGTGACTGACTGAAATCATTGAGTTTCCCACCGTGGACAAGGGCTTCAAAGTTGTAGAAGTGTTTGTTTAGAGTAGGGAGGATCAAGACGCTCTGGTATTTACAGCGGAAAAAACAACAACAAGCAGCCTATCTTTTGGAAAAGGAATGCATGGCTAAATTGGCTCAGCCTGTCCTTAGCAACCTGAACTCAGAGGGCACATTTTTTCCTCTCTAGGAAGCAAGTGGGAACTTGAAAAGTATGTAGCATGTCGTGAAAAGGGAGCAGTGAACTTTGCCCAGGTCTGCAGCCAGCGCTGAAATCTGAACCTTTAGAAGTTTCAGAACTGGTGGATCCCGCCCACCCCCCCACACCCCTCCCGCCAACCCCTTTTAAATCGCTGTACAGCTCGTGCCTTTACAAAGTATCTTGGTCTGGAAGCAGTCCTGCTCCGAAGAGAAAACCTGTTCTCTAGTATGTTCTCTCAGTATTTCTGGTGTCATTAAAAAGGAAGTCCTCAAAACAAAAATAAAACATTAAATCCAACTTTATAATGATTATATTTAACCTAGATTTATAGAGCTGGGGAACAGGAAGATTTTGTTTTGTATTCATTTTAAAACTAGCTTTCAAAAGTTTTGAGATTCCCTGTGTAGAGATGATCACGGGCTGGAAAGATTTCCCTTATATTGTTGGGGGAGAAAAATGAAATGACGAAAAGTCCCTGCATTCAAGCAGCTTGCGGTCTGAATCTTTTCACAACAGCCAGTTACTTGGTAACTTGAGCTGTGTTCGTTCCTGAAATTCTTTCACATAATTGAAGATTAATTTGATTCCCTAGATTGTTGAGGGTTGTTGACAGTGGGGAGCTGGGGTGGGTGGAAATAGATTATTCAAATCACAAAGCAGGAGGTGTGCCCTAAGTGACTGTTCCATTACTGCTCAGAAATGTTTGCCTTCCTAAGTGTTCATCAGACTCGCTGTAGCAGGATCCTGCGGGGAGGGAGGGGAGGGAGGGGAGGGGAGGGAGGGGAGGGCCCTGCCCATGTTCAGAAAGCAGGTGAACCTCAGAGAAACCGAAATATTTTGTCAAGCGAGTTCTATGTATTAATGGCTCCTCCAGAATCCATTAACGCCGACTCAAGGGCCCTGGCTTTCTCAAGTGTGTAATGTAAACAATATGAAAGTCAATAGTGGGGCACATTCCAAGATAGTATTAGCACAATTGATTTATTGATGGTTGCACAATGGGAGGTTATCTTTTGTTAATTGACTCAGTAAATAAACTGGAAGGCGTCAGGGGATGGGGAAAAAGTAGCTGGTGGAGGTAAAGGGGAGGCACCTGGATTATAATTTGTTCAACTGCCAGCCTGTCTTGGTAAATTCCAAAGACCACTTCCGCTGCCAACCTCAAACACTGTCGAGTAAAATTAATTCTGCCTGGAACTCGGCATCCGTCTCCCAGGAGGAGAAGACTCAAAGGCCATGGATTCCTATCAAACACTATATTTTTTAAACTTTTGCTTCAGGAAGGTTCAAAACCTAATAAGTGTAAAGTGTTAAAGTAAGAGCTAGAGAGAGGGAACTCCATCTACTTGACTTCTTTACAAATCTAGAAACAGTGGGGAAGATTTGTGTACAATGTGTGTGATACTTGTAACTTCTGAGCAGTGAGTGATTGAACTAAAGATAGAAAAAAATCCATCTTTTCCTGTTCGCAGTCCATATGCAGCACTTCTTCACAAAGGCTACTATAATTTGATAGCTCCTCCTGGGAGAAAAAAGGGTGAGGGGAAAAACCCAACAACAATAAACCCTGTATAAATTCTGGGCAATTCCTAGTACTGTATCAACTGAAGTGGGATCTCTTGTATGGATATGTAACATTTTGGACTTGTTTAGATGGATTCTTTTTGAGACTTTTAAACTTTCATCAGAGATAGTTTAAAAATTAAAATTCTTGCTGTCTTAAGGAATATCAGTTTCTTTCAAGCTAGTTTTTCCCTTGGTCTCCTTAAGGCCTTTTTTTTTTTTTTTTTCTTTTGTTATGGGCATTCTCTAACTCCTGGCTTTTCCTTTCCTCTGCCAGCTCCATGCCAATCCATTCCAGCTACTGGCTATACTCTCTGCAGAGGAGTCCAGAGTTCAGGTCAAGGATGTATCAACACCTGTACCAACTTGGTTACTTCTCTACCTGTGAACCTGCCCCAGCTGCCCTTTCAACCATCTCCCTTCCTAATTTCCCTACTTCTGTACCTCCCTACCCCATCACACCCCTTCTCCCATTATCTTTGGCCCCAAAACTTGAAGTCTGCTTAACTTCTTCACTTCCCTCATTGTCCTCAGTAAGTTCTTCAGTCCTATAGATCCTGCTTCTTTTATCTATTTCTTTTATGCAAGGTTCACATACTATGAATTTTGCCTCCCAACTGGAATAAATTAGCCCAGGGATTGGCACATGGTAAGTGTTCAATTAACATCTGTTAAATGAAGAACTGAATGAGTGCATATCTTTGCCTACGACTGTATTTTTCTTCATGAAAATCATCTCTGATCACAGTATTTTAGGGCTCAGAAACTATCAGTTACTAGTTAACTCTCAAATTAAGTGTAAACTATTCTTTCTAAGATACCCACAATCTATTTTTTTCTCCTGTTTTCTCTTCCACCAAACTCATAAACATCCTATTCTCAATCCAAAATATTGCTCAATTTCCCAGAAACTCTTCATATCTGTCTACCTCCACATCTTGTCTTATCTTCATTTCTTCAATCAGAATGTTCAATCATCTTTCCAAGATCAATTTTTGCCAGGTTCTTAAAGCCCAATGCTACCCCCTCCATGGAGCTATTTTTGGTTCCATATGCCTCTCTCTCAGTCAAGCTGGATATGCTCTCTTCCTTTTGGGGCACTTATTGTATTTAGTCCATATTACAGATATTTCTACACCTGATTTATTCTTTCCTAGTAGAAGGTAAATGCTTGGGAGACAGTGGTTAAACCTTACTTCTTTTTCTATGTCTGTATTCTCAATGCCTCATAAACAGTAAGTGCATAGTATACTGTCGTTGAATTACATTGATTTTGATTTCTTCCTTATTGTTGCAAGATTTTTTCTTTCTCTTTTGACTTCATGTTGTTCTGCATTGTGTGTGTGTGTGTGTGTGTGTGTGTATCTGTGGTTTCACTATTTGCTAGCCCAATTAACATCTTTTGTCTGGAAATACACATTTGTTAACCATTATTTTAAAGCTGTCTTCAAGATGAACAGAGGTATGGGAGAAAAACTCCTTCAGTTTGGACTCATGCAGCTCAATTTGGGTTTACCCAACTTTATGCTCTTTCCCTGCCTCTTTTAACATCCGGTAATTTGTGACACTAAAGTTCCACTGCGCACAGAGCTGCCTGTGACTGGAGAGGCAAACTCCAACTCTGTGGGCCACTTTTTAGAAGCCTGTGGTCATTCGGGAAACAAAGGCACTCCTGTTGCCTCTTCTTAATAACAATTAAGACATCAGATCAATAGAATCTTTAAATTCTTGAATGATGCTTGCAGAATAGTTTGTGTTTGTGTTAAGACAAAGGAATACTTTCCAAGCCATAAAGGTCACCCAAGAAATAAGAGCGAGACAGCTTATGCATTGGGTATGCTGGTAGATTTTTGGAGAATGGCGTGTGTCCTTCTCAGTGTGTTCTGGCTTTGGAACCACTTGGCCTGTGATTTACTCCGGAGAGGGATTTCCTGGGCAAGGAGTCTCTTGTGTTGTAGGAGCCTGCCTTCAGGAGGAGGAGAGAAAATGGGGAGGGGGAGGGGGAGGGGGAGGGGGAAGTTTCTCTGTTCACATCTAGGGTTCCCTTAATGAGTGTAATGTTGTTGCTAATGGGATTTAACTACAATACCTATCCCTAACCTTGTCACCAAAACGGTAGTCTACATGCCCCTTTTTTCAATACCGTCTGCCTGGTAACTATGCAGAAGTCTGTTCTCCCAATTTTCTAAGTGGTAATCCTAGAATTATCTTGGCTCAGAAATAAATGAAGAACTCGTGTACAGGACTCAAATTTCCCTACAGGGGTTGTAACTGAAACAAGGATTAAGTACCAGTACACAAAACCTCTCAAGCAATGGACAGCGCGTCAATTGCTAAACATTCCATCGTAGAAGGCCCTCAGTGTTTCTCTTTTATAAAGCTTGAGATCAAGTTTGGGTAGGGAGTAAAAAAGCAAGGCAATTTAGCTCCTTTAAAGGCTTGCTCATTGGGAAGGACAGAGCTATATTTAGCTCTGTGTGGTCGCTCAGGGAAGCTAAAACGACAGGCAATTAAATGGTAAGTGTGTGTGTGTGTGTGTGTGTGTGAGTGTGTGTGTAGGGGAGTGTGCAGGAGGAGGGAAGATTTGGGGAGATGACAATGTGGGCCGTAGGAAAGAGTCTGTTGAGGAAAAATTTCATAACAGTGAAGAGTAACATGTGGATGAAACAGACTACTGGTTGACCATGTTGCAAATGTTTATTCTGATTGTGATGCCCTCAGGGCCTGAATGATTCTGAATTAGCTAGTTTGTTATGCCCCAGCTCCCCTCCCCCATAGAGTAATAATACTTATAAACCACCTGCCATTTATTGACTACCTATTACGTACTAAACACAATGCTTTAGTTTTAGAAATGTCATTTTGTTGTTGTTTTTTTTTAATTGAAGTGTAGTTGATTTACAGTGGTGTGCTAGTTTCAGGTGTACAGCACAGTGCTTCAGTTACACTTACATACTTACATATATATATACACACATATATCAGATATATATACACATATATACACTATTTTTCAGATTCTTTTCCATTATGGGTTATTACAAAATACTGAATATAACTCCCTGTGCTATACAGTAGGTCCTTGTTTTCTATCTGCTTTATATATAGTAGTGTGTATATATTAACCCAAACTCCTGATTTATCCTTCCCCCTCCATTTCCTTTTTGGATATCATAAGTTTGTTTTCTATGTCTGTGAGTCTATTTCTGTTTTGTAAATAAGTTCATTTGCATCTTTTTTTTTAGATTCCACATATAAGTGATATATGATATTTGTCTTTCTCTGTCTGGCTTACTTCACTTAGTATGATAATCTCCAGGTCCCTCCATGTTGCTGCAAATGGCATTATTTCATTCTTTTTTATGGCTGAGTAATATTCCAATGTGTATATATGTACCACATCTTCTTTATCTATTTATCTGCAGATGGACACTTAGGTTGCTTCCATGTCATGGCTACTGTAAATAGTGCTGCTATGAACATAGGGGTGCATGTATTTTTTGAATTAGAGTTTTCTCCAGATACATGCCCAGGAGTGGGATTGGTGGCTCATATGGTAACTCTATTTTTAGTTTTTTAAGGAACCTCCAAACTATTCTCCATAGTGGCTGCACCAATTTACATTTACAAAAGTTTTGACAACTGTGCTCTGAGAAGCAGATAATGGGAGGGTTTTGCCCTAAATCATATAGCTGGTTTAGGTTGAGGTCGATATGACTGAGGTAGATTTGAATCTAGTTCTGTTTCTGGCTCTGCTTTACGGTGCTTCTATATCTTGCCTCCTCTACAATTCCCTGCTGCACCGGCATTTCACGGTTTTAAATTCATATATGAGAGCACTTTGACTTTCTTAGAGAAGGGCATTGAAATGCATATATATATATATATATATATATATATATGTATATAAAATTTACAGCTAAATCTACATTTTAAGGGGAGTGGTATCTTTAAAAAAGGAGTAATGAGTGACTTATTTATATTTTAATTTACACACAAATCTCCTGGAACTGTAAATTATACTCCTCTTTAAAAAAAAAAAAAAAGCTTTTTTCCTTCTTTTATTTATAGTGATCCTTGGAGACTATGCTCTGCCCTTGTTCCTAGATATGGGATCATGGGGGTGGGACAGAGATTAACCAGATAGAAATATGCCAGGAAAGGAAACAGCAGGGTAGAATTGAGTGACCTATAACCATCTCTCTGTGGTCCTTTCTTCCATTTTGTATGGTGACCCTTAAGCCTGTTCAGTCTGGCATCTTTGGATTCAAACCCTGGGTGAGTCAGGTCGATGACAGTGAATAATTCCAAGTGGAAAGCTGATTTACAGGACGGTTCATATAAACAGAGGATTCTTCTTTTAAGAGTTGAGTTTATAAAATCCCAGGGCATTTTAGTGCAAGAGTATTTTCTTTTTTCATACCTACCTACTCTCTTACTGAGATAGGTTAGAATCAAGGATTGTATCTTTTGGAAGATTAATGTTCTTTCATATGAAAAAGAAGTATATTTCCTTGAGTGGTATATTAGTTTTAATGTAGAAGGGATTCAATAATTATTTGGAAAATCACATTTAGAAACAAACCTTAAGCTATAGAGGGCTTATCAAGGTTTTGCTCAAAGTAGAGGAACACTTTCAATGTGATAGAACCTCTTTGGGCCTCATTGGACAAGATCACCTCCCAGGCCCTGTTGAGCTCAAATAGTCTATGAATCTATAATAGCCAAACTTGCTTTCACTTCTGGGTTCATTCCTTGAGGGATGGGGATGAAGTTGCCAAGGGGGCAGAAACCAGCTGTAACCCTAGATGTAGCTGTAGATATAAAGCAGAATCTTCCCCCCATTGTCGCAGATAATAGAGAAAGGGACCTTAGAGGTGCTCAAGTTTGAAGCAGATGAAGACAAAAAAGAACACTGAACATTAAAAATTGTGGTGGATAAAAAAAAAAAATCTAGGCTTATCAGTGAGACCCAGGAAGCAACTCTTAGGGGTCAGTCCTGCTGCCATTTACCTGGGCCGATTTAACTACAGGCACTTGGTGATTACCTGTAAAAGAGGGAGGTGGAAGGAAAACTCAAACAGTAGGTGTGGCAAAATCACACTGATGGGCTTTGGGATCTTTCCTATGATTCTCCCCTCAGAAATCTGCCTTCCTAATTATGTTTGGCTTAGCCCAATATTGAAAATTAGTTGTTCTCCCCAGAGTTGCTCTGAAGTTAAACTGCAGAGGGAGTTAGTTGAGGAGCATGCCCTTTGGAATATGGAGGATAAAACATTTTCTGGCACCAATGTAGTAAAAAAATCCCAAAGTTGTCTTAATTTTAAAGAAAAGCATAATTTGAGCACCTTACCAGCCTTCAAGTATTTATTGCATTTATAACAACTACATAAATGAGATTATTTTTACTTACATATATATGTTTTTACCCAGAGAACGTTATGTCTTCACCCCCAGCCTTCTTGGAAGCTATAATAATGAACCAAATCTCTCAGACTCAAGCACAGTGCCCTGCATATAATATAATCAGAAATCTTTGTTGAATAAATAAATGTTCCTGATTGGGAAGGGCCTCATTCCGTAGCACTGAAGCAATAGATTAGGATGGATTTGAAATGTTCCAGCTAGGGATGGCTTGGCGATCTTGGATCCTCAGGCTACGCAATTGTTGTCATAGGTGTTCTTGAAGGAGCTCCCTTCCTTCCTTCCTTTTCTTTCTTTAAATTGAAATTACTTCAAATTCTAATCTTACTTATATACAAATTTGAAAGTAGGTACAGTCCTTGAGTTTATTGCTTTGAAACAACTGCAAATCCAAAGCAAATTTACAGATAGAATTTAAACAAAATGACAAAACACAACATTCAAATTAACGGCATTGGTTTAACATGATGGATGATGGTTTGCTAACACTGAATCTCCACTCATGGCATTAATATTGTGCCAACTAGTAGGATGAAGATGTTTTGATTTTGACATGCTTATATTTCCATGCAGAGTATATCAGATGATTCTTCTAGCACTTTCCTCTGCTTAAACTACTGCTTTGGTAACCAACAAAGCTTTGGTCCACACAGCATACTGGAACATCATTTGACCTTCACTTGACATAAATCTATAATTTACTTACTGGGACAGATCCAGGTTTTGTGGGACTTGAATAGCATACAATTCTGAGGGTTTTCTTTAGCAAAAAGAATGAAAACAGAATTGCTAGCACCCCTCCCAGGGCCTTGGAATGGGTCTGTGTACATTAGGAGTTCTGAATCTCAAACTCCATTACCTTCTTGCTAAATCCATCTGTGTTCATGCATCAAAACCTTCTCCACTGTTTTTTTTTTTCCCTTGTTGCCAATAAAACAGTACAATCCTGCAACAATTAGGAGTGGCATTTTTTTTTAATATTAAGAAAATCAACTTTAAATGACACATTAGTGCTTTTAAGATTATTCTCAAAATAAAAACAGAGAATTAAACATTATCATTGATAACACAGAGAAAGTTGAGAAATATGTTTCTATTAAATTCTCTTCCCCTGATACATTTCCTTAGAGGAGAGATACCAGGGTGAAGTTTTAGGGCTCTTGCTATATTTTGCTATGTTGGATTTACAGTGGTCAAAACTTGGGAATAGAGAGTTTAGCAGTCCCCTGGAAAATCTTTTTCCAACCTGTCTGACTTCTCAGGGTTTGAGTTTCGGGCACAGCCACTGTGCATTGACAACCCCTGTGCTCCATAGTTTGCTTGGTTTCTGACCTGATGTCAAAGTTGTGAAGACCTGTGGGCACGTGCCAAAGCAAACCTTAGGCCAGTATTTCTCTGGGGACCAGAGAAACAAACAGAATGCAGACGTCAGGATCTGTCTCAGGAGTGGTGTCTTAGAGTCCAACAGGTGTGATTAGATGTGCTATGAGTCACAACTCTGGAGGCGGGCAAACAGTGGGCACAGATGGTAATGGAAGGGTCAGACAGGCAAAGGAAATCAGGCTCAGGAAGCTGTTGGAGCCAAGACATTGGTTGACATGATGGAGAAGGTATTAATATCATGATCAAGCAAGTCCCATGCTTTGGGCCTGAGGTATTCCTGCCTTCCTTCCCCAGGGGAACTCACATCTACAGGACTGTTCTTGGGCTCATAAACATTAGGTCTGAAACCACATATAAGGACAGGAAATGGATGTGTCTCTTTCTTACTGGGGAGATTCTGGAATTGAGACAAGCTGGGACCTGGAAACTTTACTGCGGTGCTTGCACATGGACAAATGTCTCCTCAAGCAACAAAATATGAAGAAACTATATGGGACTAAAAATAACTGTGTGCATGTGCAGTTGGGGCAAATTATGGACAACAAGATACAAAGAGACCAAAAAAACCCAACTGCCAATTCTGAAGAGCAGGGAGAACAAACAGGGTGTCAGGAGCAAAGGTAGGGTACTGCACATGCCTCCTGCACTCAACACCACCAAAGGGGTGAGTAGACCACCTAAGCCAGCCCTCTAGCCCAACCCCTGGACACACCCCTATCCTCACCCCATATAAGGAACCAGCTTGATCCCCTTGGGAAGTGAGCAAGCAAGGGAACCGGCTACTTGTTTTTGCTCCCCTCTGCTGAAGCAGGGACCCCAAAAAAGCCTTTCCTGGATTTCCTGTCTGGCCTCTAATCAGTTTCTACTGATTAAGGAGGCCTAGAACTCTGGTAGGTAACAGAATTATCCTTACTAGAGCTAATTGGAGAATGAACTATATGATAGTCAAGATCTGCCCTCCTCCCTCAGGCTCTCCTTCCTTCTAAGACAAGAGAATCTTCCAAGAAACCCCCATAGAAGACAGCCTCCAGGTTGCCAGTATCCAAGATGCAAATTCTGATTTGAGCTTAGTTTCAAGAAAACGTTTATCTTGGAAAATTTTGAGGCTTGTCATCAAAGACCCTAACTTTCTCTCTCCCTATCTTATGGGGTTACTGTGAAATTCAAGTGTGAATATATATATATATATATGTATGTATGTATGTATGTATGTGTGTATGGTGTGTGTGTGTGCGTGTGTGTGTGTGTTTTGCAATGGGTGAAGATCCATGCTGTACTAGGTTATGGTAATCCCATTCCTTTCCACTGGAGATGCTGATTTTTATCTCACCTGGTAATTGTTTTCAGATGAGATTATCTCACCTGATAATAATACATTTTTACTGAGATATAATTGACATAGAACACTATATTAATTTCAGATGTACAACACAATGTTTAGATATTTTTATATGTTGCATAATTATAGCCACAATCAGTCTAGTTAATGTCCATTACCACACATAGTTACAACTTTTTTTTTTCTTGTGACTCTAAATCCTTTTTTTTTTCTTTATGTTTTTGTTTCCTTTCTATTTCTGGTGAAAAATTATTCCATTGGAAATTTTATATTGGAAGAAATATTTTTAGAGAAGGGACAGTTCCTCAGATTTAAAAGAGAACTTTTTTTTTTTAAACTCCTAGCTGTTTAAGGTACTAAATAAACCTCTTTATCTAATCAATTAGGCCTTTCACACAATGCACTCAACTGATGTTGGGGTAGAATACATATTCATTCCCAGTCACATGAGGTCTTATCAGTTATAAGACAGAAAAAGAATTAGCCACTCTTGCGTTGTAAGAGGATACCTGTGGGCTGGTTCATTTTTCTTGAAATATTTGCGGGGGGATGCGGGGTGATCTGAAAGCTCATGAAGTAAACAGGTTATTTTGTTCAGGAAACCTCTGAAGTAGTTAGTAGGGTTCATCTGATGACATTAACTTTGGTGGTAATTTCCATGATGTCAAGGGCATGCTGGAGATTGAAGAGGGATTAAAGCCAACTTGAACAATCAAAGCATTACAGTACATGGACTTGACTTGGCAGGCTACACTGCAAGTTGACACCTTTTCCACCTAATCCTATACAATCCAAGTCTGTGGTGGTAGGTAGACTACTTTCAAGTGTCCAGAAGAGGTAAAGCAGGCGAGGTGGGAAATTTAAGATTCTGTACAAGTGTACAGAAGACAAGCATAGACCTCCTGGAGAATACGCTCAAGACCAACTTGCCATCCAGAGTTGCCTGAGGATTAAAACCAAGGATTAAGGACCAAGTTTTTTGTTCTGTTTTTTTCTTTTGAACGTTTCAAAAATAAACTTAGTTTCTATTTACGCTTCCTCCGCCCACTCCCAAAATTTTCCAGATATGCCTTTCTCCTAAAAACCTTTTAATCCTTCATGTGATTATCAACTCTTCTGTGAAAAGAGTCAGGTTTGCCCAGGAACTTTACTGAATAAAGATGAGTGTATATTTTAAAAAGGAAACAGCTGGATGGCAAAAGCCAGGGCGGGAGGCAGCTCTTGTTTCATTAGTGAAGGGAAGTTTGAGGGCTCAGAGGGAACTGGCCGGCAGCCATGGCGGGGAGAAGAAAAGGAAACACACGATCATAAAGAACTAATCATGAAAAATGGAAAGTGAGGACGGCCAAGAACAACAAGCAATGAATAGATTTGGAATGGGGAAAAAGACGAAGGCGAGTGCAAAGCCATCTCAGGAAAGAGGCAGTGAGAGCATGTGCGTTTCATTGGAAAAAAATTAATAATTCTGAAAATCATTAAAGTGTCCTATGGAAAATGTTTGAAGATAACTTTTCCGACTCAGGTTTTATTTCTTTTGTGCCATTTCAGAGTCTATTTCAGTGCATGGGAAAACAAAATAGCACTAGAGGGGGAAATAATGTATACTGTACCAGAGTGTTTGGTTTCTTTCTTTCTGTTTTTTGTTTTGTTTTGTTTAATTTTTAATTTCTGCCATATGGTAGGGAAAGAAAGCAATTAGTTTGGCTATATAAGGTCAAAGACTACATCCAAACAGATAAATCAAGGGTTTCTAAGAGTAACTCATACAAATTCTAGCTTTAATTAGAACTATCATAAATATCTTTATCTGTGCAGTAATCACCTAATGCCTATTTGTATGTAATAGGGGAGTGATGGTTTAGGACTCACAGGTATATCTCTAAATATTTTCAGATGCAATTAACATGGATTGAAGGAGGACCTAAGAGGAAAACCAGATCCTACTCTGTCCTTCATCTTGAAATCTGTTCAACAAGATAAAATATACAAACTTGGCCAACAGTCCAGACAATTTTAGAGAGAAGATATTTTTTTAAAAAACTTTGTGAAGGCTTTACATCAGTTGCAGACAAGACCATACCAACGAACTGGTGCTGGTCTTTCACCGGGATGGGGTGGTGGTGGTGCATATCAGGTTTTTTTTTTCTTTTTAAATTAGTTTTTAATAGCAGCATTTGTTTAAGGAGAAGAAAAAAGAAAAACGCAGGGTGGTGAGTTCTGGAATGTACATTAATCTTGTTAATGACACCACACTGCATGGTTGGCAAAACAGGACTTTTGAATCAACCTGTTTTTTTGTGGTAGCAATACTTGAGAATTAAGGCCAGGGAACTAGAGATACATGAAAAGTGTATGAAGACAGGATACAGGATTTCCTATGATTTTATGTTGTTCTTAATTAGGAAGCATATTGGCAGCAAATGCTAACATGTGTTAGGATGTTAAGTTGGAGCCAAATAAATGTTTTCTATTACAACTCCGAATCCCATGCCTAGTCAGAATCCATTCAGCTCTGCTCATGACTTACAAAATTCCTTTACGAGTCACCTTGGGGGGCAATTTTCTGTTGGCTCACAGGGCAAAACCACTTTTCACCACATGTTTTCCTGAAGGGTCATCTTCAACTCAGGATGGAAGTCAAAGATTGAAGGGCAGTGACCCCTGTTCTTGGAACTGCTTTGCTTGGTGGTAACGGGTGGTCCTTAATACTCGCACTCAGTTTGACCCGAGAGTTGGAACTGGGTGTCAGGGAGCCCAAGCAACATCCTTGCAGTGGTGTTTATTTTTGTCTTGGTGGAGGAGGAGGGAAGGGATGAAGATGGAATGTCTACCAGAAAAAGATTATGAGTTAAGGTAGCTACATTAGAGAAAGATTTGCTTGTATACACAAGGAACCATGTATAAGGAACGTTCGTTAAACTCATTGTTTGCAGCAGTAAAAACTTAGAAACAATCTAAATGTCCATCAAAAGGGAATGGATAAATATACCATGGCATGGAGTACTCCAGAGCAGTTAAAGGAATGAGTCAAAACTTGTAGTGAGGCCAGCTCTCAACAACATGTTAGGGAATTATATAGGGGATATAATCTTAACATATGCACACTACTATATATAAAATAGATAACCAACAAGGACCTATTGTTTAGCACAGGGAACTATACTCATTATTTTGTAATAACCTATAAGGGAAAAGAATCTGAACAAATATATATATGTATATCTGAATCACTGTGCTGTACACCAGAAACTAACACGCACTGTAAATCAACTATACTTCAATTCAAAAAAAAAGGATGTTAGGGGAAATAAGCATGTTTCAGAATATTCTATGCAGTATCATGGCACTTGCATTAAAAACCCAATACAACAATGGCATATTTTTCATGGGCTCATATAAATGTATGTAAGAATATCCCATAAATTCTGGAAGGATATGTATCCAGAGTAATTCTACCTCAGAGAAGATGGAGAAGGTACCAAGACTGCTAATAAAGTCAAAGGAAGTCTCGTCTCATTCCTAGTATATGCTTTTTAAAAATATTCATGTTCTATTTCTAAAGTTAAAAATTAATTGAAAAGGAAAAGAGTGAATGATTATGAAGCTGTTTCCCAAAATTGAATACCAAAGCATTTTCGCTGCATTTGGATCTTCCATTGCAAGCTGGCTGTACAAACTCTGTGAAGCCTTTAGGGGTAATTGGTACACAGATAATTCTATCTGGGTCTTAGAAATCTTAAAAAAAAAAAGATTTTCTCTAAGTGGCTTGTTCACTGCTGGGTTTGAGTAATTTTATACACTTTCATACACATAGCTGAAATGACACAGGAACTCCGTTGTACCTGCCTTTAGGTTGCAAATCTCCCTCATTTTTTAATGTCAATGAAATTCAGGTTCTAAGGGAATCCTAAGGTCTTCACCCTCTATGCTATCAACGTATTGCCTGGAACTCTTCAGCATTTTCTCACGTGGCTTTACACACACTAGTCCCTGTTTCAGAACATTCTTCCCCCAGTTTTTTTTTTTTTCTCTAGAAAATCAATTTTATTAACTAAAAAAGAAAAAAAGATTTCCTTGTATTTAATTAAAATAGAAATGCCCCTGGCTGCAACTGTGTTATTTTCTTCAAAAATGAAACAAACAAACAAAAAATTCTGATTATTCACAAACAGCGCTATTCGCCATTTTAACTATTCTTCCCCTAATTTTTGCACAGCCTATTTCCTCACCTCACCCAGTCTCTTCTTATTTGTCCCTACTCTGTCTTCTCTGATGTCTCCATCATTCCTTCTCCCCTGTTTGTAATTATTTCGTTATCTTTGCTCATTCATTTATCTTCTCTCTCCTCCTCTAGCATGCACATTTCAAGAGAGAAGGGAATTCATTTTGCTTTCACTGCTGTGCCTCAGTGCCTAGAACAGTGTCAGGAACATGTGTCAAGTGTGTCAACAAGTGTCAAGGTTCTCAATCAATATTTTTCCACTGAATGAACCGGCTTGTGGTGGGGTTTTTGTTACTTGTTATTCATCCATGTGTAACATTTTCAAAGCTTTGGAAATTATTAAATCACTTTTCTGCACTTTATATTTAAAACTCCTGTTATTCTTAATAAGATTCTGTTTAAGCTGCTTTTTCTTTTTCCTTATAAACAATCCCACACAAGATATTGGTTTAAAAAAAATGAACCAAAAAAGTGAGGATGTACAAAATAGCATTCATTTAGTGAAAAGAGATTTTTTCCTGTAGTCTTAAATGAAAATCTTTTAACCAATATATCAGATCTTACATAAACCATGAAATGAAATGACTATCAGAAATAATTTTGAGAAGAAAAACTGTCATCTCCAAAGCAGTAGAATCTCCATAAAATTGTGTAAACTAATTACTAGGTTAAGTAAAATTGCTGAAATATATCAGGACCTTCAAATGTCTCCAGGGCAGACATAATACAGTAATTCTCAAATAGTCAATCAGGGAAGATACTGTAATGGGCAGGATGAAGTCAGTGTAATTATCGTACTTAGTTTTGGTCCTAAGACTTATAAAGAGACTATTGGTGGCAGATTACACATACAGAAGAGATGTCTGTTAGTGCAGTATGATACGAGCTGGACTTTTGAGGCTCATGGGTCTTGAGCTCAGTGGAAGTGAAATGGAGATGATGTACCCATTTATTCTGCTCAGATGCTAAAGAATACATGCCTTTAAATCTATCCAAATGTTTCTTTTCAGCCACCCTCATCAAAAGAAGTAGAAAGGTTTTTCTATGTGGTACTTTTTATTTTAGGTTATTAGATGCCTTTACGTATATTACATTTTTTAAAAAAGTTTATTTATTTATTTAGCTGCACTGGGTCTTTGTTGTGGGCTTCTCTCTAGCTGCAGCATGTGGGCTTCTCTAGTTGTGATGCAGGGGTTCTAGAGCACGTGAGCTAAGTAGTTGTGATGGGGTTTAGTTGCCCCGTGGCTTGTGGGATCTTAGTTCTCCAACCAGGGATCAAACCTGCATCCCCTGCATTGGAAGGCAGATTCTTAACCACTGGACCACCAGGGAAGTCCCTGTATATTACATTTTGGCATGTGGATAACAATTAAAATAAGAGCAAAATCCACCAGAAGCCTCAAAATAACAGATGCACAGTGGAAGACCTCATGTTCCTTTGTTTTAGTAAAAATTCTGTTTTAAGAAGGTATGTTGATAATCCAGAGTAAATCACTAGGATTTGATAAACTCATTGGAATATTGAATATTTATTTTATCAGGTAATTTTATATAAATTTGTATTTATATATGCTGTATAAATATATATTTAAATATGTAATATAAATCACATACAATACATTTATATTTAATTTATTAAATATTAAATTTAATTTATTATATATTAAATATATTATATTAATATAATTTGTATATATATACTTTATATTAATTTAAATATATATTTACATTGGTGATATTGTTTGGAAAAACCCCAAAACTAATCTTATATTCAGTCCAGAAGATAATCATTCTGGATCACAGTTGACTGTTTACATATATGTCTTTCTCATACTCCTCGAAGATAAGGACTTCTACCTTTTTTGCTTTATTCCCCAGTGTTCAGTTTTTGGAATGAATGAATAACCCTCAACAGAAGCTTATCTCTGAATCCCTTCACATAATCATTTCCTAGAGGTATGATTCAAAGATAGAAATTTGTCCAGAATATTGTTGGTCCTCAGAAATACAATTTCACTAGACACAAATGTTGATTTCCTCATACTCTGTCACAGTGATTTCTACCCTGGCTCAAGGCAGTGATTCGTGAAAGAAGAGTGGTAAGAAGCAGACCTCTTGAAAGTGGTAAGTATCAGACCACAAGTTCAGAGGATGGCAAATGAGGAATAAAACTGGGAACACACATTACCATGTACCCAAATGGCTTGCACATTAGAACGTCTACACCCTCCCCTGCCCCAATTAAAGTGGAGGGAAATCTCCATGCTGGTTGGGTTCTTTCCTTAGTGTCTGAACCTGCCATTGCCTGGCTGGCCTCTCTGTCTCTCTGGAATTGATAATGAGTTTCAAGAGAGAGGTATAGCCCTCACTAAGCATGTCACCTCTATTTAGCACCTTTTCCAGGATGGCAGCCACTATTGTTTATTATGTCCCTGATCAGCTGTCACTATTCATAAAGTAATCACTGCCATTAACACGTCATGCCTCAAGCCATCTGCTGCTGCATGGCATACACTAAGCTGTGGGCTGCAAGCTAAGCAGGTGTCACCTAAGAATGACAGTACCACAGCAAAGGTGGGAGGTCATCATGGTGAAAGAGGATATGCCACGTCAAATAATTCTACTTTTTGATATACTATAGTGCAATGGGCAAAGATATTTCTTGCTCACCTGGCATAAGTTTAGAAGAAAAAAATTCTTATTTGAGATGTTTAATTTTTTTAAACATCTTTATTGGTGTATAATTGCTTTACAATGTTGTGTTAATTTCTCCTGTATAACAAAGTGAATCAGCTATATGTATACATATATCACCATATCCCCTCCCTCTTCTGTGTCCCTCCCACCCTCCCTATCCCATCCCTCTAGGTGGTCACAAAGAACTGAGCTGATCTCTCTGTGCTATGCAGCTGCTTTCCACTAGCTATTTTACATTTGGTAGTGTATATATGTCAATGCTACTCTCTCACTTCGTCCCAGCTTCCTGTTCCCCCACCTGGTGTTCTTAACTCCATTCTCTACGTCTGCATCTTTCTTGCTGTCCTGCCCCTAGGTTCATTAGAACCATTTTTAGATTCCATATATATGTGTTAGCATATGGTATTCATTTTACTCTTTCTGACTTACTTCAATCTGTATGACAGACTCTAGGTTGATCCACCTCACTACAAATAACTCAATTTTGTTTCTTTTTATGGCTGAGTAATATTCCATTGTATGTATGTGACACATCTTCTTTATCCATTCATCTGCTTATAGACACTTAGGTTGCTTCCATGTCCTGGCTATTGTAAATAGAGCTGCAGTGACTATTGTGGTACATGTCTCTTTTTGAATTATGGTTTTCTCAGGGTGTATGCCCAGTAGTGGGATTGTTGGGTCATATGGTAGTTCTATTTTCAGTTTTTTAAGGAACCTCCATACTGTTCTCCATAGTGGCTGTATCAATTTACATTCCCACCAACAGTGCAAGAGGGTTCCCTTTTCTCCACACCCTCTCCAGCATTTATTGTTTGTAGATTTTTTGATGATGGCCATTCTGACTGGTGTGAGGTGATACCTCATTGTGGTTTTGATTTGCATTTCTCTAATGATTAGTGATGTTGAGCATCCTTTCATGTGTTTGTTGGCAATCTGTATATCTTCTTGAGAGAAATGTCTGTTTAGGTCTTCCATCCATTTTTTTTTTTGTGTTCTTTGTTTTTTTGATATTGAGCTGCATGAGCTCCTTGAATATTTTGGAGATTAATCCTTGGTCAGCTGCTTCATTTGCAAATATTTTCTCCCATTCTGAGGGTTGTCTTTTCGTCTTGTTTATGGTTTTCTTTGCTGTGCAAAAGCTTTTAAGTTTCATTAGGTCCCATTTTTTTTTTTTTTACAGCTTTATTGGAGTATAACTGCTTCACAATGGTGTATTAGTTTCTGCTTTATAACAAAGTGAATCAGTTATAAATATACATCTGTTCCCATATCCCCTCCCTCTTGCATCTCCCTCCCTCCCACTCTCCCTATGCCACTCCCCCAGGTGGTCACAAAGCACCGAGCTGATCTCCCTGTGCTATGCGGCTGCTTCCCGCTAGCCATCTACCTTACGTTTAGTAGTGTATATATGTCCATGCCTCTCTCTCGCTTTGTCACAACTTACCCTTCCCCCTCCCCATATCCTCAAGTCCATTCTCAAGTAGGTCTGTGTCTTTATTCCTGTTTTACCCCTAGGTTCTTCATGACATTTTTTTTTCTTAAATTCCATATATATGTGTTAGCATACGGTATTTGTCTTTCTCTTTCTGACTTACTTCACTCTGTATGACAGACTCTAGGTCTATCCACCTCATTACAAATAGCTCATTTTCTTTTCTTTTTATGGCTGAGTAATATTCCATTGTATATATGTGCCACATCTTCTTTATCCATTCATCCGATGATGGACACTTAGGTTGTTTCCATCTCTGGGCTATTGTAAATAGAGCTGCAATGAGTATTTTGGTACATGACTCTTTTTGAATTATCGTTTTCTCAGGGTATATGCCTAGTAGTGGGATTGCTGGGTCATATGGTAGTTCTATTTTCAGTTTTTTAAGGAACCTCCATGGTGTCCTCCATAGTGGCTGTACCAATTCACATTCCCACCAGCAGTGCAAGAATGTTCCCTTTTCTCCACACCCTTTCCAGCATTTATTATTTCTAGATTTTTTGATGATAGCCATTCTGACTGGTGTGAGATGATATCTCATTGTAGTTTTGATTTGCATTTCTCTAATGATTAATGATGTTGAGCATTCTTTCATGTATTTGTTGGCAGTCTGTATATCTTCTTTGGAGAAATGTCTAAGTCTTCTGCCCATTTTTGGATTGGGTTGTTTGTTTTTTTGCTATTGAGCTGCATGAGCTGCTTGTAAATTTTGGAGGTTAATCCTTTGTCAGTTGCTTCATTTGCAAATATTTTCTCCCATTCTGAGGGTTGTCTTTTGGTCTTGTTTATGGCTTCCTTTGCTGTGCAAAAGCTTTTAAGTTTCATTAGGTCCCATTTGTTTATTTTTGTTTTTATTTCCATTTCTCTAGGAGGTGGGTCCAAAAGGATCTTGCTGTGATTTATGTCATAGAGTGTTCTGCCTATGTTTTCCTCTAAGAGTTTGATAGTGTCTGGCCTTACATTAGGTCCTTAATCCATTTTGAGTTTATTTTTGTGTATGGTGTTAAGAAGTGTTCTAATTTCATTCTTTTACAAGTAGCTGTGTAGTTTTCCCAGCACCAATAATTGAAGAGACTGTCTTTTCTCCACTCTATATTCTTGCCTCCTTTAACAAAGATAAGGTGACCATATGTGCATGGATTTATCTCTGGGTTTTCTATCCTGTTCCATTGATCTATATTTCTGTTTTTATGCCAATACCATACTGTCTTGATTACTGTAGCTTTGTAGTACTGTCGGTAGTCCGGGAGCCTGATTCCGCCAGCTCCGTTTTTCTTTCTCAAGATTGCTTTGGCTATTTGGGGTCTTTTGTGTTTCCATATAAATTGTAAAAGTTTTTGTTGTAGTTTTGTGAAAAATGCCATTGGTAGTTTGGTAGGGATTGCATTGAATCTGTAGATTGCTTTTGGTAGTATAGTAATTTTCATAATGTTGGTGCTTCCAATCCAAGAACATGATATATCTCTCCATCTGTTTGTATTGTCTTTAATTTCTTTCATCAGTGTCCTATAGTTGTCTGCCTACAGATCTTTTGTCTCCTTAGGTAGGTTTATTCCTAGGTATTTTATTCTTTTTGTTCCAGTGGTAAATGGGAGGGTTTCCTTAATTTCTCTTTCAGATTTTTCATCGTTAGTGTATAAGAATGCAAGAGATTTCTATGTATTAATTTTGTATCCTGCTACTTTGCCAAATTCATTGGTTAGTTCTAGTAGTTCTCTGGTAGCATCTTTAGTATCCTCTGTATGTAGTATCACGTCAGCTGCAAACAGTGACAATTTTACATCATCTTTTCCTATTTGCTTTCCTTTTATTTGTTTTTCCTCTCTGATTTCCAGGGCTAAAACTTCCAAAACTCTGTTGAATAATAGTGGTGAGAGTGGGCAACCTTTTCTTTTTCCTGATCTTAGAGGAAATGTTTCAGTTTTTCACCATTGAACATGATGTTGGCTTTGGGTTTTTCACATATGGCCTTTATTATGTTGAGGTAACTTCCCTCTATGCACACTTCCTGGAGAGTTATATCATAAATGGGTGTTGAATTATGTCAAAAGCTTTTTCTGCATCTATTGCGATTATCATATGGTTTTTATTATTCAATTTGTTAATATGGTGTATCTCATTGATGGATTTGTGTATATTGAAGAATCCTTGCATTCCTGGGGTAAACCCTACTTGATCATGGTGTATGATCCTTTTAATGTGCTGTTGGATTCTGTTTGCTAGTATTTTGTTCAGGATTTTTGTATCTATGTCCATCAGTGATAATGACCGGTAGTTTTCTTTTTTTGTGACATCTTTGTCTGGTTTTCTTATCAGGGTGATGGTGGCCTCGTAGAATGAGTTTGGGAGTATTCCTCCTTCTGCTATATTTTGGAAGAGTTTGAGAAGGATAAGTATTAGCTCTTCTCTAAATGTTTGATAGTATTCGCCTGTGAAGCCATCTGGTCCTGGGCTTTTGTTTGTTGGAAGATTTTTGATCACAGTTTCAATTTCAATGCTTGTGATTGGTCTGTTCATATTTTCTATTCCTTCCTGGTTCAGTCTTGGCAGGTTGTACTTTTCTAAGAATTTGTCCATTTCTTCCAGGTTGTCCATTTTATTGGCATATAGTTGCTTGTAGTAGTCTCTCATTATCCTTTGTATTTCTGCAGTGTCAGTTGGTACTTCTTTTTCATTTCTATTTCTGTTGATTTGAGTCTTCTCTCTTCTTTTCTTGATGAGTCTGGCTAATGGTTTATCAATTTCGTTTATCTTCTTAAAGAATCAGCTTTTAGTTTTATTGATCTTTGGTATTGTTTACTTCATTTCTTTTTCATTTATTTCTGATCTGACTTTAATGATTTCTTTCCTTCTGCTAACTGGGTTTTTTTTGTTGTTCTTCTTCTTCTTTCTCTAATTGCTTTAGGTGTAAGGTTGGGTTGTTTATTTGAGATTTTTCTTGTTTCTTAAGTAGGATTGTGTTGCCATAAACTTCCCTCTTAGAACTGTTTTTGCTGCATCCCATAGGTTTGGGTCATCATGTTTTCATTGTCATTTGTTTCTAGGTATTTTTTGATTTCCTCTTTGATTTCTTCAGTGATCCCCTGGTTATTTAGTAGCATATTGTGTAGCCTCCATGTGTTTGTATTTTTTACATTTTTTTTTTTGTAGTTGATATCTAGTCTCATAACGTTGTGGTCAGAAAAGGTACTTAATATAATTTCAATTTTCTTAAATGTACCAAGACTTGATTTTTGACCCAAGATATAACCTATCCTGGAGAATGTTCCATGTGCACTTGAGAAGAAAGTATATTCTGTTGTTTTTGGATAGAATGTCCTATAAATATCAGTTGAGTCCATTTGGTCTAATGTGTCATTTAAAGCTTGTGTTTCCTTATTTATTTTCATTTTGGATGATCTGTCCATTGGTGAAAGTGAGGTGTTAAAGTCCCCTACTGTTATTGTGTTACTGTTGATTTCCACTTTTATGGCTGTTAGCATTTGCTTTATATATTGAGGTGCTCCTATGTTGGGTGCATAAATATTTATAATTTTTATATCTTCTTCTTGGATTGATCCTTTGATCATTATGTAGTGTCCTTCTTTTTCTTTGGTAATAGTCTTTATTTTAAAGTCTATTTTGTCTGATATGAGTATTGCTATTCCAGCTTTCTTTTGATTTCTATTTGCATGGATTATATTTTGCCATCCCCCCACTTTCAGTCTGTACGTGTCCCTAGGTCTGAAGTGGGTCTCCTGTAGACAACATACATATGGGTCTTGCTTTTGTATCCATTCAGCCAGTCTGTTTCTTTTGGTTGGAGCATTTAATCCAAATACATTTAAGGTAATTGTCCATATGTATGTTCCTATTCCCATTTTCTTAATTGTTTTGAGTTGTTTTTGTAGGTCTTTTCCTTTGCTTGTGTTTCCTGCCTAGAGAAGTCCCTTTAGCATTTGTTGTAAAGCTGGTTTGCTGGTGCTGAATTCTCTTAACTTTTGCTTGTCTCTAAAAGTTTTCATTTCTCCCTGTATCTGAATGAGAACCTTGTGGGGTACAGTAATTTTGGTTGTAGGTTTTTCCCTTTCATCACTTTAAATATGTCCTGTCATTCCCTTCTGGCTTGCAGAGTTTCTGGTGAAAGATCAGCTGTTAACCTTATGGGGATTCCCTTGTATGTTATTTGTTGCTTTTCCCTTGCTGCTTTTAATACTTTTTCTTCGTATTTATTTTTTTGATAATTTGAATAATATGTGTCTTGGCATTTTTCTCCTTGGGTTTATCCTATATGGGACTCTCTGTGCTTCCTGGACTTGATTGACTGTTTTCTTTCCCATGTTAGGGAAGTTTTTGACTATAATCTCTTCAAATATTTTCTCAGACCCTTTCTTTTTGTCTTCTTCTTCTGGGACCCCTATAATTCGAATGTTGGTGTGTTTAATGTTGTCCCAGAGGTCGCTGAGACTGTCCTTAATTCTTTTCATTGTTTTTTCTTTATTCTGCTCTATGGCAGTTATTTCCACTATTCTATCTTCCAGGTCACTTACTTGTTCTTCTGCCTCAGGTATTCTGCTATTGATTCTTTCTAGAGTATTTTCAATTTCACTTATGTGTTGTTAATCATTTTTTGTTTGCTCTTTAGTTTTTCTACTTCCTTGTTAAATGTTTGTTGTGTTTTCTCCATTCTATTTCTGAGATTTTGGATCATCTTTACTATCATTACTCTGAATTCTTTTTCAGGTAGACTGCATATTTCCTCTTCATTTGTTTGGTCTGGTGGTTTTTACCTTGTTCCTTCATCTGCTGCATATTTCTCTGTCTTCTCATTTTGTTTAACTTACTGTGTTTGGGGTGTCCTTTTCACAGCCTGCAGGTTCGTAGTTCCCATTGCTTTTGGTGTCTGCCCCTGTGGGTGAGGTTGGTTCAGTGGCTTGAGTGGACTTCCTGGTGGGGGGGAACTGGTGCCTGTATTGTTGTGGGTGGGGCTGGATCTTGTCCTTCTGGTGGACAGGGCCACGTCCATTGGTGGGTTTTGGGGGTCTGTGAACTCAGTATGACTTTAGGCAGCTCTCTGCTAATGGGTTGGATTATGTTCCTTCTTGCTAGTTGTTTGGCGTGGCTGTCTAGCACTGGAGCTTGATGATTGTTGGGTGGAGCTGGGTCTTATTGTTGAGATGGAGATCTCTGAGAGAGCTCTTGCTGATTAATAATACGTGTGGTGGGTAAGTCTCTGGTGGTCCAGTGTGAGATACTTAACTTTTAATATTTGTAAGTTACCAATATTTTAATATTGGACAAAGTATCATGGAAATTCTTGACAATAGAAGCTCGATTGTGAATGGACTATTGCATCAAACTTGCAGTCAACTCAAAAATCTTCTTGAACAAATCTCTGATCCATCAAATCTTCATCTGACAAGCATTTATTGAGCACATACTATGTGATACTGATATATGGCTGGCACAAGCAAAGTGTAAAATCCCTAGTGAAAAAAACATCACCAAGTATTATACACCATGGACATCCCTGACCTCCGCTAATTGCCTGACCCTTGGTCTGTGCTTAATGCTTATCTTGATTTTGGACAGTTTTTGGTTTCTTTTTACTTTCCATATTGATTGCATTTCAAGTGTATGTATTTGAAAATGAGTTTACATTGGAAGAATATAATGATTTAATAAAGTCTATTAAGAAGGACAATATCTCTATAGAGTAATTAGTTATCTCCTCCACCAGCTTCATTACTAGTGGGATTTATATTCATACAGCTGAAAAATGATTTAGGAATTTAATTGAGGATTTAAGTGTCATAATAAAGTGTGAGATAAGTGATTGTAATTGGGCCAAATATCCTTTCTGCTATTGGTGGTTTAAGAGATTTTCAAGGGTAAATTCGGTTTTACCTTTAGAATCTAACCTCTGTGTGGGTATGTTACTTGCATACAAACTAAATTAAGGAAGGCTACATAATTATGAAGTCTACAGAAAACAAAGATGTCCATCGTCTATATCAAGATTTCTCCACTAGTTTTGAAACCAACTTCCTTTTGAGAAACATAAAGATCTCAAGCTCTCTCCTCTACATAATCAAAAGGATACTATCAAGATTTATTTTTGTAGTTTGTATTAGTAACAAATGTTTTCTATTTTGTAACATCTCTAATTATGATATATATGACATATACTTTTCAAGGATCCTCCTTTCTCATTGGAGATTATGATATGCCCTAATTTTCATCCCTTTCCAATACCTGGTCATGCATGCCCTGAGTATCATGGGTATAGGTTTCAAATGGAAAACAGAATAAGTTTCATTACAAATCAGTCACTTTACTGCTTAATTGAAAATAAGCAATGGGGCCATTTTAACTTTAGGGATAAAACCAGGAATCTGAGATGATTGTCTTTCACAATATTAGCAAAGTATCAGAATAAAAAAACAAATTTATTCTAAGGATTGATGGACCTTTCTAAGGAGACTAAGTATAAATCTGTGATTACTGGTTATATTATTATTTGCCAGGAGCAGGCATCCTGATGGAGTTGAACTCCACTGAGTCACACTGAGTTAATCATTTTAATAAAAAGTTAAACAATTAATTGTTTGATTTTTAGGTTCCATCAAAATGTTGTAGCTCAATTGTTTTATCAGATTGGCTCCTCAAAATATCGCATGTCTCTGTACTGGGCTCATAAAGAAAACAGACTGTGATTCTTGAGTCCTGCCCCTAAGGCACTTACTGTCCACTTATGGTTTTTCCACACAGAATATGGCAAATGACTGGTAGATATTTTGCTGAATATTTTGCCGCTTCTGTTAAAGTAATATTTTTGCTGAAAACTTGGTAATACACTGTAGACTCAGAATAAGATCAAAGAATATTTCATCATATCTTCCTTCCAAAAGGAAAAGGAACTTTGAGATTTCAAGACATCCCAGAAGAAGGGTAGGGCTGGCCACAAGTTTGGGAGTTATGGAAGTAAAATCAATCCCTGGGAAAATGTTCTTCTGAAGCAGGTGTCTATATTCATCTTTTCTACATCAGGATTGTGCTCCCACTTACGGATAAGCAGGAGGGGAATGGAGTCAAAACACACCAATAGATTGTGAACAGCTGAGGTCAAAGACCCTCCTTGATAAATGAATATATATATATATATCTTCAAAAAGAAGATACATGTGTTTGCATATATTCATATATGTATATTTATATATTCATATGTGCATTTTCATATGTATTCATATACATGTATTTGTATATATTCATATATATATGTATATATACACAAATATTCATATATATGAATATATGCATATACGTATATATGAACACATATGCAAATATATATAACTACTTTTTGAAGTCCTCAGAAAAACTGAAAAGTTTCTGGTAACTTTGCTGTTTGATAACTATCAAGATGAGTCATTATCTTTAAGGATAAACCTTAAGCTTGCCTGTTAGAGTCCTTCTGTTTTCTTCCCCACCCCAACCAACACCATCATTGGGTAAGTCTACTTTTTTCTCCACTCATAGACCCTCAGAGTCTCTGCTGACTCCTTGAAGCTCCAAGCAATGCAGCAAATATTTATTTGAGCCCTGAGGTCCAATCTCTAGTCTATTAAATACAGACAACCAGAAAACCTACCCCAAATGATTCTGGGGGTGATAAAATAATATAATACTTATAATACTGTAAAATAATATAATACTTCTGATATTTACAAATACAATTTATAAAAACATAATATTTATACTTATAACAATTCTTGGAAGTATTATAAAATACATGTGTCTGGAACATGGTAAATAATAAATATAAGCAGTTACTATTATAGATTAGGATAAAAAGTTAATGAAAAATGCATAATATTTGCATGTACAAAGTACTATATATATAGGAGAAGACAGAAGACTTGGCTAGCTGAATTCAAGACTATCTTAAGTGGAGTATTTTAAAAGTAGATAATATTTGAGCTGGCTGTTGAAAGAGAAAACAAGAACTTGTTAGAAGAATTAGTATGAGCAAAATTTTGGACCATGAAAGAGAACCAGATGCTTTCTTCCTGTATCCCACACAGTGTAGTGTTTCCCTCAGTTTGCCCTAAATCTTGTTTTATGGGCTCTTCAAACAACTTGACCATTTTAATGTTTACCTTAATATAAGATTTGTCCCTTAGCTTCACTGTATGGAGACCAACACATTTCAAAAAATGTTCTAATAAACAATATTAATTGTCAATTAGTGTTAGTATGATTGGATACTTTATATCTTATATTTGTGGTATAATGATTTTAAAGTTTTGCTCATCCAAATCAACTTCTTTAGCCTCCATTGTAACTGACTCATTCTTTATATTTAATTTATTATTCAGTTCTCTATTACTTTTGACTGAGTAGACATGGGAAATGTGCAGAAGAATGGGAGAGGAAGCATACAATCAGAAAAACTTGTACAGACCTGCCTGCTATTTTATACAAAAAATAAAATATGGATCTAAAAGTTAATAGGCAAGAACTTCTTCACCTTATTAGAAGATAAAATCAGAGTGCCTCCGCTGTGCTGTCAGTGACTTGGTAGATACGTTTCCATTTTGTGTGTCATCTGTGTCTGCATTCAGGAGGAACACCTGAATTTTCCTTTGGGGAGCTACCCCTGCTTCTTCTCAGTCCATGGTGTAGGGACCTTTCTAAGTCTACTTCCAATCTCCCTTCCACTCCCAGGCATGGGGAACAGCCCCAGCTGGGCCACCTGGGCTATCTCTGCTGTGAGGCTGAATTTTGAGTGGCAAGACACAAAAATGGGAACCTGCTTAGAACAGATTCTTCCTGTGGACAGCACCTTGAATTAATTACTGCTACCCAGTGCCCTGCAGTAATCTGGGTCCCATCTTTTGTCCTTTTATGTCCTAAATGACCAACTTTTGGCTCCTATGAGCCCTTTAATCCTTCCAATATTTTTCCTCCTTTCTTTTGTTTAATTTATTTAGAGTCTAACTGATAGGCTGATAGAATAAATATGCAAACACAAGAGAAATAGCCACAGATGATGGAGCTCAGACTCCTAGAAAGCATTTTTTCATTGAACACACACACACACACACACACACACACACACACACATATATATATATATTTTTTGCAGTACACAGGCCTCTCACTATTGTGGCCTCTCCCACTGCAGAGCACAGGCTCCGGACACACAGGCTTAGCGGCCATAGCTCACGGGCCCAGCTGCTCCGTGGCATGTGGGATCTTCCTGGACCAGGTCACGAACCCGTGTCCCCTGCATCGGCAGGCGGACTCTCAACCACTGCGCCGCCAGGGAAGCCCCTGAACACATATTTTTAAAGCTCATGTGTGATACCAGCCCTGTTCTAGACACTAGATTCAGTGCCAAATGAAAGAAATTGTTGAGAAAAATATGTGTTCTAACAGATACTGATTGTTGGACTTTCAGAAACTAAATTAATGGACTAATGATATTCATTCAAACTTTAAGGTAATTTTATATATGCTCCTTTATGAGAGCTTCCAATGGATTTTTTAAATAAAAAGGATAAGAATATTAACAACAAACCAGGTATATTTTTTAGGAAAGAGTTGTTTCTTTAGAAAAAAAATCATGTTAAATTTAAATTCCTCAGTGATCAAAGTGTTAAAAGTAATTTGTTTTGAATGGAACCATCTGTAAAACATATCTATATAAACAACAAAACCTGTGAATGTGTAATGGACAAAAAAATAATAAAACTATTGAAATAATGTATTTTCTTTACACCAACACTATCCATTATCTTTTTACAGTTTTCTACCATATAATATTACCTTTCATAAAAAATGATATATTAAAATGAGACGGGGTTGGCAAAAGAAACAATGGGTAGTTAATGGAAGAAAGATTGCAAAGCTGTGTTCTGCTGGATGAGGGAGAAAGGGAAACTGAATTCATCTGGGTCTTTCTCTGAGCCAGAAGTCATTGTCCATAGCCTTTAGAGGGTGAGCAATGCTCAGAGCCAAGGATTTTTATATCTTCATTTTGACTATTTGTTTCTTTTCTCTAAAGAAATCAAGCACAAGCTATTTGAAATAATGAAACTCCCTTCAATATAATACTCTATAAGCAGAATTGTGAATCTTACACATAGTAAGTATTTTTAAATTTCACCATGGATTGTTGGATGGTTGTAGAATCTCTAAATTCAATATGATGATGTTCTTGCTTGAAGCAGCCTGATGCAGTGGGAGACGTGGCTTCACATTTAGATGGATCTGAGCTCTGCTACACACTTGCAGGTGTGCAAATTATTTGACCTCCACATGACTAGTTTTCTTCACCTGCAAAGCTGAGATTACTCTCCTAGCAAGTAGTATATGATGGTTGCTGTCCACCACCTCCATCCTTGATTCTGATCATCTTTCCAATTAGAAGAGGATGGCTTACTTATAACTAGAGGTCATAACAGTATTATGAAAAGAACCTCCCCCTTAAGATGTTTAATACCCTTTGGTATTATTTGTCAATTAAGTAAAAATTTATATGTTTGTAACTCCTAAGAAAATCGAAATTGAAAATTTGTATTCTTTTACTTATGTTAGGATGAGAATCCACACTGTAGTCCAATTTTTGGAAAGGGAATCATCTGGGGTAAAAATGCTTTACTTCTCCATTTATTCAACAAACACTGAACACTGGTTAGATGTCTGGTCCCAGTGCTAGGCATTTAGAAGATAAATATAAATGAGACATGATTCCTAATTTCAAAGAGCTAGAGTCCAGGGTGAAGATCACACACAGAGAATTGTATGTAGTAAATACAGGGATGAAGCAGTGCTTCTCTAGGAGCACTGACGGGGGTACCTAACTGGTGAATGTGGGTGGAAGGTGACAGGGCAGGACTATTAGGGAAGGTGGAGGTATGTCCCTGAAGCATCAGAGCATGATCTGGAGTTACCTAGGTGGACCAGGTGGGCGAGATTGTAGAGATTGAAGGACATTCCAGGCAGAGGGTCAGGAAAATCAAAAGCATAGAGAGAATAATGCACATGAAATGAGGAGGGTGTGGAAGGAAATAACCAGCTAAGGTACCCAAAGCTAGAAGCTGGAGGTAAGGAGAATGACGCTATCACAGAGACAAACAGAGGTCAGACTGTGAAAGTTTTATTTTTCAGGTCATGTAGCTTCAGCTTTATGCAGTAGACCATACAAAGGCTTGGGCAGAACTGAAGTATGTCTGCCCAAACATGTGTGGAGGGTAGAAATTAGGGTGTGAAAGCCCATCAGGAAATGTGCTGGGGTCTGTGGTCCAGGGACAGGCTGAAAGGGCTTGAGCCAGGTCAGGGCAGTAGGAGGTGCTGGGGTTTGGCCACGAGGATGGCATGAGGAGGAGGGCAGAGTCCAGGATGACTCCCAGCTCTGAAGCTTTGGTACCTGAGATGGTGCTATCATCCCAACACAGAGATATAGATGCCATTTAGTGTTCAGTCTTAGGCATTCAATGAAATAGGATACAAAAAATATGATTACTAGATTGTGGGTTCCTTAAGAAATGGGTCATGACTGTGGGTTTTTGAATACATCAGTAATATTTTATTGATGTGAGCTGCATGTACAGCTTCTTCTGGTGTGTGGAGGGGGCTTGTCATGGAGGAATCATGGAGATGGTTAAGACATGGATCAGCTTTAGCTCTCTTCCTTTGTAGTTTTGGGACTGTGGGCGTGTCATACTAGATGTCCGGACTCCTTGTTCCTCATTGATAGAATGAGTAGATTTGACAAATAATTTTTAAGTTAAAAAAAGTTATTCTAATTTGATTATTTAGAAACCACTTAAAGTGGTACCTCCAGTTTTTGGCAGCCCCACTTGTACAAAGTGTCCCCCCAATTTATAAGGCATTTAATATGCAATGCCATAGAGGGTTTTTTTCTTAACTCTCAATGGTATCCTTAGTGCCGTCTTGTCAAGAATTGCTTGCAGGGGCTTCCCTGGTGGTGCAGTGGTTGAGAGTCTACCTGCCGATGCAGGGGACACGGGTTCATGCCCCAGTCCAGGAGGATCCCACATGCCGCGGAGTAACTGGGCCCGTGAGCCACAACTACTGAGCCTGCGCATCTGGAGCCTGTGCTCCGCAACAAGAGAGGCCGCGTCAGTGAGAGGCCTGTGCACTGCGATGAAGAGTGGCCCCCACTTGCTTCAACTGGAGAAAGCCCTTGCACAGAAACGAAGACCCAACACAGACAAAAATAAATTAATTAATTAAAAAAAATAGAATTGCTTGCAACTCTTATATGATATGAGTAACTCCCAAAGCATTTATTTTTCCAATGTCCAAATGCTCTTAACCAGAACTTGTCTCAACATAGCATAAACTATCATTCACAAAGCTTCATTTCCCTTCCCTAGACAAACTGCTCAATCCAAATAACAGTAGGTTCTGATATGAAGAGTTCATTATAAATAAAACAATGTGTTTTTGAAATTAGCACACATACCAAAAAAAGGTATTTACTTAGCACAGCTTAATGGCTTTCAAAGAGCCATTAGGCTAAGCAGAGTGAATATTATGGATTACTAAAATATGCACAATGTATCCTAAAATAGGCATTTGACCTGTAAATACAATGGGACAAGGCAATTTCTCTTTGAATTCTCCCATTTTTTTTGCTCAGCAATTTTCTTAGCTCATTTTAGAGTAAAGGAATACATTTTCCCAAGGTTTGTGAGTGCTTGTTCTGTTCCAAAACTCAAGGAATAACTGAGAAGTGCATTGATCTATTGAGTAGTCTAAGTGAGGGGGCATTCCACCTGGTTAAGACCTGCTACACTTTCCTTATTAACAGAGGCACAAACAAAGCATAAAGGGCCCAAGAAGATTAATGGAAAATGAAAAATGTCTACAGGATACAGCAACTACTTTAGAGAAAAAACAATATAAAAACACTCTTCCCAGCTCACATCAATTAGTTTGAGGCACTTTAATCTGACAAATTGGGTATTTAAATTGGGAATCTGTCCAATCGTTATCTGTCACCAGAAGAAGCAACATCAAACAGGTTAATAATTGCTGACAACTTTTTTTAACAAGTAGTTTTATTGCAGAAATGGGAGTTGAACCAGAACATTCACAATCAGAATGAAAGAGCAGGCAAGCAGATTTGGAAACCTCACTATTGTAGGTGAAAAGGGAGAGTTCTCATGGATTTTAGAGAGGCCAAAGAAAAAGGCTTATTTTATATTTGAGAAGATAGTTTAATTTAGATTTTTAAGGACAAGCCACCAAACATTCAAAATCCATATACAATTCTCAAGATAAATGGGACAATACCTCCATTTGAAAATGGAAAGGCAAGCATTCGTATTTGACAATACCTTATACAGTGTTTATAAGATATGTCTCTAGGTGGTTTCACAAGAAGTCAGTGTGTAGTTTAATGTATTGACTTCTAATTCTAAAGAATCACGTTGTTTACCTGGCTATCTTAGAGGTTACTGTTCTACCTTGAACCATGATGGGGAAAGGGCACCAATCAGCTAGTGTGTACCTTCTGACAATTTCCAGATTTTTACCTGGTGACACCCAGAAGCAGAGGATCATTCATGGGTGGCATGTTGTAGGAGAAAGAGCACTGGACTTGGGAGTCAGAAGATAGAATTCATGTGGCCATAGGGAAATGGCTGATTCCAGTGGTTCTCAACCATAGCTGTACAACAAAACTATTTGTCCAGCTTTGCATACACACATCCATGGGGACCACACTGCTGAAATTCTGGTTCAATAGGTCATAGACTGGTCCCTGTACTGTTTGAAAGCAGTTATTATTTATCAATAATAACTGGTAAATCCATTGAACTATTGAACTTCACCATTCTGATTTGTAAAAAACAATAGGATTCCCTATCCATTGTATAGGGTTGTTGTGAAGATGAAATACAATGATATATTTAAGACCCCACCAACACCATGCTTAGAAGAGGTTCACTTTTTTGTTTTCCAGTGGGCCTTGGTGGTTCTGGTTCAGAGCTCCCCAAAATGGATTCTAAGGAACAGTAGTCCCATGGGAAGTGCTATGGAAAAACTCTGCACCTATCAGTTACATTTAGCAGTGTCCGTTATGCTCCCTTCCAGACTCTTAGTGGGACCGTTAACAAATGAAAGATTCTGAGAGGACCTGAAGTAAATGATCTGGCTGAGTGTGTTGAATGCAGTGTTTCTCAAAGTTATTTAACCACCAAATTCCCTTTCAAGTGGTATTCATCGATGTTCAACCGAATATGATTTGGGGATCACTACTAAGATCTCTAACTTATGTTCTAAAGTTCTATAACCTCCCTCAGGGAATTTACTGAGTGCTTTGGTCTAAGACCCAGTCTTTCTGATTATCCTAAAGGGTATCTGCTCTTTTTCTGAACTACAAGTTTAAATAAACTTTTGTATTAGAAATGATTCTATTTAACTACCGTACTTTTTACTTGAACTACCTGAGTTTATGAGCTCAAATGATTTAGAAAGAATTAAGCCATCAATTTAGAAATAAAATTAATAACTAAACCAAAGTAAAAGTTAAACTAAGTAGAAATTCACAAGGCCATGATTGTTAAATAAAGGAAATACAGTTATATTTTCAGAGATTATATCTTACCCTTGAAACAAGTGGGATGAGATAAAATTAGAAGTTCAAGTTATGATTAGAGCTAAATTAATCCAATAGTCAAAAAATAAACTTGGTAGAAATTTTATATAGGTGCACTAAAAAATAAATAAAATTGCTGTTGAAGGAGAGCACTTTTCCCCTTAAGCCAACAATTTAAGAGCATTTGGGAAACCTAATATAATTATGTAGGTTTTTTGGCAACATCATTTGCCTGGTACGTACTCTTAACCTAAGTGGAATATTTGGCTTCTAATATGTCCACTTGGGAATAGAAAGCAAAAGTGGCAAAGTGTATCTCTGGTTGAGGTGTATTTATGAAAGAATCAAGTACTCATTCAAGCATAATACTTCTACTTGAGTATACATTTACATGGATACATGTTCTTGGGATGGATGAGTGTGTCAAGTTCACAGTCAGGTTGGGCAGAGTTCGCATTAAGAGTTTGCTCCAGAAAACTACTTAAAAATTTTTTTTACAAGCATCTTGATTTTGCAGGTTTGGTACGAAAATCTCAGAAGAGCAGCTTTGCTTGCGAGCTTTCCGATATTTCTACACTGGCCCTGGCCAGAAATACTGTGAGAACACCCTTTCATTTGGTATTTGAGCCCTTATGCCTCTGTTCCTGGCTGCAGACCAAAGGGAACAAACACAACTGAACATTTCAGAACCTCAAAATAGTAAACTAAAAATGGTTTGCTCTGCTTTTGGTTCTAAAAATGATTGACCCCAGAGCCTTATTCCAAACGATCCGGTTGATCCATCTCTAATGGGGATTACTGGATTTTAGAAACCATAGAAGAACTTTCTTTTTTGATTGATTAACTAAAAGCAAAAAAAAAAAAAAAAAAAATCAAAATGGTTGTAAAACAGGTATTCTGTCACTATAGGAGAGACTACATTTTATGAACATGCTTTATGTTCCAGTGTAAAGTAATTCAAAGAATAAGGACATTGGAGTTTAGAGTAGGATATCTGGGTTTGAATGCTGATGTGATCTATTTTTACTAGCTGAGTAAGAAGAGTCCATTTCTGAGGCTCAGTTTCCTATGGGTAAAATTAATAAGAATAATTAAATATCATCAACCCATTTTAACTGGGTCATTATGAGGAGTAAAGTATTTTAAAAGTACTTCTTCAAATTGTAGTGTCCATGATATTAGGAAAGGTAGTGTATCACAGTTCCTGGAAGTTTGAACCTTATGATCAAACACGTCTGAGTTCAAATCCCTACCTTTCTGCTCTCTAGCTCTTGATCTGTGCAAGTCACTAAGAATCTTGATTTTTATCATCTGTGAAATGGGGATAGTGTTGGGGGGAGAAGTAAATTAAATAATGTACGTAAAATATTTGGCGCATATTTTATGCTATGAAAATTGGTGGCTATTAATAAATGTGTGAAGTGATGATGATGGTGATTTAAATGCTCATAATTCTAGGAGCCAGTCCAAATACAGGCATGTGAAAATCTGGATGGACCCTTGAGATCACTCTGAATGCTTCTCCTATACATTTACATAACCTATGGAATTTTTCTGGATGAGTGGGCACAGGAGGGGATGCCAGTTTGAGTCTGGGGCAGACCCAAAATATAGGTTGGGCTGAATGTAACCACCTAGGGAAGGAAGTGGAAAACTTGCTGGACTAATGCCAAGTAGGAGGCAATGCTGATCTTGGCAAATTTAACATCTAATTTTCACCAGTAAAGAGAGGTAGGTGAAAAAGTGTAAATATATGCAAAGGTCAAAAAAACACAATCATTGTGGAATTAAAGCTTTAAACCCACAATCTCTTAATTCCAAAATAGTCATTGTTTCTAAAGTTTTTTTTTTTTTTTTTTTTTTTTCTGTACGCGGGCCTCTCACTGTTGTGGCCTCTCCCATTGCAGAGCACAGGCTCCGGACGCACAGGCTCAGCGGCCATGGCTCATGGGCCCAGCCACTTCGCGGAATGTGGGATCCTCCTGGACCGGGGCACGAACCCGTGTCCCCTGTATCAGCAGGCGGACTCTCAACCACTGTGCCACCAGGGAAGCCCTAAAGGTTATTTTTATATTAAGAATTCCATAGTATGATCGTTTTCTTAAAAACCAATATTCACAGCCAAAAGCACAATATATGACTGGTAGCTTCTTTACTTGCAATTCCTTATACATATTAAATGTAGGAAATTAGCAAATTTTAGACTTGATTAAATATTAACATGTCATATTCTTTATCCAATGAAGAAATTGTGTTTTTAATCTACTCTGGAGAAATGGCTAGCCTATCACATTAAGGTATTGGTCACATAGTATTTTCTCTTTCTCCCTTCATAGTCAAAATTCTTGAAAAAGTATTCTCATGGACAACACTTCCCCTTCATGGATTTTGAATCCCTAGCTCTCTCCACCCCAAAGAACCTAAGATCCATTCTTCATAGACACTCTGCTTTCCAAGGGCCATGTCCAGTGACAATTTGTGAATGATCCTTTTTTGCCACTTTGCATCACTGACTATTTTCTTGGAAATCTCCTCACTTGCCTTCTGATTCACTGTTCTTGTTTTCTTCACAATTCCGATGACTCCTTTTCTGTAGCCTTAAAGCAACTGCTCAGGATCCTGTTCTTTATCATCCTCTCTTTACCCCAGGTACTATCTCTAGGTAAACCCATCCATTCTTGCTACTCCAGTTATCTCTTACCCGCTAAGAGCAGGACCACCATCATTTTTTCTGTTATGCTTGCTATCTTCACTGGGGTTTCTTCAAACTCAGTTTATTAAATCAAAATGAATCAATTTTCTCTGTGAACCAGCTATCCTTTCCCTTCCTTATGGTTTCAGTAATTTTGTTTGCACATGAAAATAAACTTCTCCTGATGTTCAAAACTCAAAACTTCAGCATTATCTTTGTCTCTAGACTCTCATTTGACCTCCAGATCCTAGGAAATCCCCAAGTTTAGCTGTAAGCTCTGTCAATTTTATCTCACAATGTCTGTCACACTTATAAGGCAGATAGACTGATGCAAGGGTCTTGTAGCATGCTATGATCCTTGCTCTTATGTTCCCAAGATAGGTGCTTGAACTTCAGCCATTATTTCTGCATTCTAGGCAGGAAGAAGGGGGAAGATCACAGAATCAAAGGGCATCTGCCAGCTGAGGGGAACTTTTCTGAAAGCAGCAGCCAACAGTCTTTGCTTATGTCTACTGACCAGAGCAGTGTTGCATGACCACTTGATCTACAAGGCAAGCAGAGAAAGGTAGCTTAAAACACCTGGACCCAGTGCTGCTTCAGTAAATTTGAGCTCTGTGGGTAAGGAAGACAGTGCAAAATGATGATCAGCAGGTGATCAACAAAAAGGTATTTGGTAGTCCCTACAAATCTGTTCTCCTTGCTTCCCTCCATTTTCTTAAAATACACCTCCACTGACTTTGGTAAAATGAAAGAGCCTAACACTCCTTATTTCCCACCATTGTCACCTCAGTCCACATCCTCATCATGTTTTTTGCTTAGATCATTGCCAAGACGAATGGGCTCAGAGTGTCAGTACTCCACTGCTGCTGTCTTACCTGATCATCATTTTCTTGTTACTCAACAAGAAAGTATTGATGACAGGCACTGTGCTACATGCTAGGGATGAATAAAACCATGAACTTTGGCTTCAGGGGCTCACAGTTCAGTTGGGGAGACCAACATGCCGCCAGTTGATTCCAGTGCAACACAATCAGTGACATAATAGAGGCAGATGCAAAGAATTGTAGAAGAAGAGGGAAATCCGCGAGTAATTTAACTTGGGAGTGGCTGAGAAGACTTCACAGAGAAAGTGCTGTTGGGAGCTGAGCTGTGGATTATTAGGTGTTTCTCAGGACAACCCAGAGAGAAATAATAATACGTTTTCTGTTTTTGTACACTACTAATTACCAATGAAAAACAAAGTGGTTATATATACTTGACCTCACTCTGAATTTAATTTTTAAAGAAAGTCACCATAAGCAAAAGCAATGTTAAGTATAGCATTATAGGGCACAGTATTGATAAATGAGAGGAAAACTGGTTCTTAAAGAGTGTACCACTCACTTACCATGTCCTGAAATTAACGGAGAACTCATTTGTCAAAAGTGCACCTAGCCCACAGAGAATTCTTCCAATTAACATCAAAAGCGATCATTCTTAACCTCTCATGCATTAAGAAAATCCTGTCTGCACCCAATGTTCTGTTCATAATCAATGGAGCCCTTTATGTATGTTATTTCAAATTTATCACCATGTATATTACTAAAATGAACGAATTAATAAATTAATCTGCTGTAGGTCCAGAAGCCAGATTTATTTGTTGTCTCCTGGTTCTCATGGGATATTCTTTTGGTTTCTGAGACACTTCACTCTGCAGTTTCTCATAATTTGGGAGTATTTATTGATAGCTACTGACAGGATGTGTTGGTACTCATAGATGGACAATGGCTGTATCAGAAAAGTGGTCTTTTTGGGGATTAGTTATATTCTGAAAATGTCACGCAAGTCACTATCAGGCCATGTTAAAAAGGCAGTGCAAGTTCTAACAGGATTATATTGTCCAAAAAAAAAGAGTAAAAAGTATTTTACTCTTCACTGAAGAGTAAAATAGTGCAACATTCCTGGAGGCCAATCTCAGGATACGATCCCTAAAATAATTATATCATTTGACCCTTAGTTTCACTGGCAATAATCTACTGATGGAGATGACTAGAAATTTAGAATTGTGAACAGGACTTGGTATAGAAGGATGGCTATCAGAGCACTAAGTAAACTGCAGACTATCCATGAGCTAGAATGTTATGTGGTCATTAAGATATGTATTTTCGAATAATTTTTATACCCATAAAAAAGTGCCCATTATATTCAGTGATATGAAAAAGAGGAAAGACAGTTGTATAGTAAGTTCCCTATATACAAACCTTCAAGTTGTGAACTTTCAAAGATTCGAAACTGTGTTCCATCAGTGTCAGGTGTGAGTGACATTTCAGCTTGCCCTCTGTCTCCTATTGCTGATGACCCTTCAGCTCTACCATCTCCCACCTCCTCTCCCTCCTCCAGTCAGTAACTCTTCTTGCCTGCTCACTCTATGCCAGCCCCTGTATGCCAGCTGTTGTACTGTACTACTGTACTTTTCAAGGTATTGTACTGTAAGGTTAAAAATGTTTTCTTTATTTTTTGTGTTTTTTGATGTATTATTTGTGTGAAAAGTATTATAAACCCATTACAGTACAGTACTTATATAGCGGATTGTGCTTGTTGGGTACGTAGGCTAACTTAGTTGGACTTAGGAACAAATTGGACTTAATGAATGCACTCTCAGAAACAGAACTCGTTCATATGTAGGGGACTTAATGTATTTGGATTTTATCTATCATCTATCTATTTACCTATCTGTCTATCTATCTATCTATCATCTATCTATCATCTAGCTCTCTCTCATACATGCATACACATGACACAAACACAACTTTCAAATGATTTGCCTCAATAACAATTTTCTAAGTTTAAGTAATTTCTATTGTCATCTTTAAATTTCTCTAAATTTTATAGATTTCGATGTTGAGAAGTATGAGTTTCAGATAATCATAAATAAATCACTCTTAAAGTAACATGTTATAGAGGAGGAAGGGATTATTCCTTGGCCTCTTTCATCCCTATGCCTTCTGTGCTGATAATTCTCAGACCTGCACATGGTATAAGGTGTCAATTCAGGCTCTGAGCAAGTCTCCCGGCCATCATCCCCTCTCTTCCCTCTGCATCCCACCCTCCACACTGCCTTCAGATTTCTCTTTCCAAGCACAGCTATCGCCATGTTATTTCCTCTCTTGAAACATGGTTCAGACCTCCCTGATGGCCCACAGAATAGACTCCCAAGGCCTCTGCTTGGCTCCTGCCCATGTCTTCAGTCCACTAACCCTCACATCTCCCAGTCTTCCTGTAACCCAGCAAAACAGAGTGCTAAGTATCTCCGTGACACTCTTGACTTTGCTCCCCATCCCAACTTGAACTTCATTTTGCTTGTTGAAGTCCTACCCAATCTTCAAAGCCCTTCTCAAATTCCTAGGGTGTTCATTCAGAATTCATCTCCTTCCAAACTATTTCCTCTTTGCACTTTGTTGATCTCTTTTATTATACTTATCAAGATTTTACTTGTATTATGGTCACTCGTGCCTTTCTGTTCTTATACTGAGACTTGATTTTTACACTTCCCAATTATGTCTTCTTCTATGGAGTGGTTCATAGAAGCACTATGCACTTTATGGAGTGGTTCTCCAACATTAGCCTGTATCACAATCATCTGACGGTTGTTAAGACAGGTTGCTGGACCTCATCTTGTGTTTCTGATTCAGTCTACCTGGGGTGGGACCTGAGAGTTGCCATTACTAACAAGTTCACAGGTGATGCTGCTGCCTCTGCTTCTATGGGGACCACACTTTGAGAACCACTGCTTTTCAAAAAAGGGGTAAAATGAAATAACATAAATGAACTTCCACCTTGCTGTTGTAGATAGACCAAAGACATTAAGAGCTCAAGGTCTAGGATCAGAGACTTGGGTTTGAATTCCAACTGGATCATTTAATACTTGAACAAGTTCTTAACCCCTCTGAATTTTCATTTTTTTAACATAATGTTATTTTTTATTGAAGTATAGTTGATTTACAATGTTATGTAAGTTCCAGGTGTACAGCAAAGTGATTCAGTTATATATAAATATATATGTATTCTTTTTCAGATTATTTTCCATGTAGGTTATTACAAGATGAATGTTCATTTTCTTGCAAGAAAAATGAGGACATTATTACCTCTTACACAGGGTTGTTCTGCGAGTTATATGAGATTATGTCTATAAAGTGCTCAACAAATGGTGGCTATTATTATCCCTAACCCATTCAATCTATGAAATAACTTTATAAAATAGACTTTGCCACCATTTTGCAGATAAGGAGGACTGAGATTGTCTGGGTCAGCCTCAGCCACATAGAGGGTCAATACCTTACCTGAAATCATCTACCTTTTAAATTGCAAGAATGGGATTCTAATTCAAATAATTTTGATACTTTTTACTCTCCCCTAACACAGCATATTATACATAATGCACACTCAAAACAGTTCCTAAAGTTGGACTTCACATGTCTTTGTGTGAAACCTTCCATTGGCAATACCACATCTCAAAACATCTTCCTGGACTTAAGAAGATTCCCACTGTGATGGACACAAGTGTAATTTCCATTTCATTTTATGCGGCTGTGAGAAATAACAAATCAGGTAGGTGAAAGTAACTATTAAAGAAAGAACTAGCTTAAAGAAAATTAAAACCAAGTTGACTAAACCAAGTGTTGACTTACAATGCTTTGTTACTTGGTGACATTAATAGTTTTAGGAACATTATAAAATATAGTTTAATTGTATTTATTGTTGATTTTCTTGAGGAGAGTGGAGGTATTTTTATTATAAATTTTATGGTAAATAACTTGATTTCAAAAGCACATTTGAATTTGTAAGACACTGAAACAATAGAGGGAGACCATTTTATAAACTGAAAATTCTCTTGTGTGAACATTGAATGCTAGGATTTGATTTCTTTGTTTCTATAGAAACAAAAAAAATTGAGATTAAAATAAGCCTAAATGGAATCAAGTTTTATGAAACAGATAAAAGAGCTTATTTTACTTGTTCCCAGTGTAATGTGGTAAAATGAAATTTTTATTTAAAACCCAAGCTGTCTCTGGACACTTCTGCTTTTTTTTTTTTTTTTTATTCTTTCTTTTTTAAAAAATTATTTATTTATTTATTTTGGGCTGCGCCATGTGGCATGCAGGATCTTAGTTCCCCGACTGTGCCCCCTGCAGTGGAAGGATGGAGTCTTAACCACTGGGCTGCCAGGGAAGTCCCCACTTCTGCTTTTTGAGGAAGTTTCAGCTGGGATGGGGGAGAGGGCCAGATGGCATAGTGGTGAGTGGCAAGATTCATATCAATAGAAAATCCAATCTCTGCTGTTTCTTTCCAATTAGAGAAACTGCTGATGAGGGTTTGGAGGGGATGGCAGGGGTGAAGAGTGAAGAGGGTCTTAAGTGTAAAACCAAAGCCAGTGATCTATGTACTGTTCAGGTAGTGAGAGACGGTTTAGCAGAGATTTTTTTTCCAGTTTTATTGAGATATAATCAATATACACCACTGTATAAATTTCAAGTGTACAGCACAATGACTTGACTTACACATACTGTGAAATTATTACCACAATAAGTTTAGTTAATATCCATCATCTCATATAGATTTAAAAAAGTGTGTTCCCATGTGATGAGCGCTATTTACTCTCAACAATTTTCACACATACCAGAGAGCAGAGTTAACTTAGCAGAGATTTAATGAGTCTTTGGATAGTAAGATAAGCCAGCAGCAGAACAGGTCAAAGAACAAATATTCTCTGTGACAATGTGAAGAAAGACAAAATGTGAGATGGTCAGGAGGGAAAGAGAACACAGAGGCAAACTCTAGCCTGAGGAGAATGGCAGCAGTGTGAGATCCCAGTGGCAGTGTGTCCAAAGAGCTTTTAACAAAGCAGCTGCCTAACCCTCATCTTTAACTTGTTTGTGTTGCTGCAATGTAAGACTGAAATATTTAGTACTGTGACACTTGCCAGTACTTCTGTGATTGGGTTTAGGTAAATGGAGGTAAAGCAGCTGGGTTTAAATACTGGGTCAGCACAGTTCAAATAGAAAAATAATGTCTGTGGAATTCGGAACTAGCAGTTGCAAACGATTATGTATAGAATGGATCAATGACAAGGTCCTACTGTATAGCACAGGGAACTATATAATCCTGTGGTAAACCATAATGGAAAAGAATATGAAAAAGAATGTATATATATATATATATATATGTATAACTATATATGAATCACTTTGCTGTACAGCAGAAATTAACACAACATTGTAAATCAACTATACTTCAATAAAATAAATTAAAAAAAATAATGTCCATGGTAGATGAGATATGGGAGGGTTGGGAGATTGTGGGTGTGGGGAGACAAACTCAGAGATAAAATGTCACCACGAGCACCTAAGTCTTTAGGAATTTACAGAAATATTGAGAAGGAAATTAGACAGGGTGACCACAGCCAACTTTTAGGTTATACTTGTGACTAGTTAGGTAATATTAAGTATTATGTGGTTCTAATATGAGAGCCCTTTTCCATTTTTGTTCTTTGTGTTCTTTTAGCATCTAAAGCAATAATATTTTCATGTATTACAATACTTCTGATCTAGGCATAAAAGCATACTGCTCAGACTCTACCATGGATTTGCTATCAACATTCAATGAAATTGCACATCAGTTGAAGAAAACTTTGAGGAGGGCGTCAAGTCTAAAAATCATTACCCGAAACAAGAGGTAAGAAGACAGGTATCAGCAGTGATGTAGAGCAAAAACATCCCCTGACCTCAAGTTAAAAGACTTGGGTTTGGAAATGATGGATTTTTAGCATTTGCATATAGACTTGTTTCTCTGAACATGTTTTCTTGTATGTAAAATGGGATCACTCTCTCATAGTATCATGGGCAGTAGGCTCTTGGGAAATGTTTATTGTTTATTGACATGCAAGCTAACTTGATAAAATTTATCACTCAAGATTTTTTTGTTTTGACCTTTTAAAGGGAAGTGTAGAAGACAAGTGTGGTCAGTTTCTTGGGCATTTGACCTGTGCATTCACACAGGGCCCTATACTCAGAAGTGCATCAAACTATTTTTAATAGTTGCTTTCATCTTTAGAGTCTTAATAATTTTTGAACAAGGGGACCCACATTTTCACTGTGTACTGTGTCCTGAAAATTATGCAACCATCTGGATGGAGACAAGCATTATTTTGTAAGCTTCATCCTTTCTGACCCTCTTTCTTAAGCACTGCCCTTCTTCATTCCCACTACACAGCTACCAAAGGTGGCCATTTTGCTCTGTGACCCTATACTTTGGTGATGGATGATTGGTTTAGAAGTGGACACCTGATTCCAGATGGGCTAATCAGAGCTCCTTCTCAGGGGAAAAACTGATTTGTCCAAAGATGGATACTTGAACCAAACTGAGCCAACCTCTAGGGATCTTGAAGACTGGATAACTGAGCTACTAGACTGTGGATGGCAATATTTTCCACTATTTGGATTAAGAAGGAAGAAAAACCTGGTTTCAAGAGAGAATACAAGAAGCATGTCTGAAGATAGTTGCAGAAGTGAGGATGGGAAAGAGGGTCTTCCTAGCATCCCTGGATCCATTTGTTCTGAGGCTCAATTTTCTTCCTGTAGTTGGATTCTGTTACTTATTTTCAAAAAGCCCCAACTATTACAGGAGAAAAGATAAATTCTTTCTTGTTTACTTCCATTTTGTCAATTCAATTCAAGGTAGGGTTCTTCTTATGTTGAGAGAATAATCCTTCACCACCATGCCACCTGTGATCTTTTTCCTGAAATAACTGTTTTCCTTAAGGTGTTACCGTCTTGATGCCTTGGTGACCCTACAGACAGATGTGTCGCCACTGGTAGTCTGTAAGAAGTGAGCCACATGTGTCCTAATGCTTATATTTCTATGGGTTCTGCTGTTCTTGTTGTACATATGTGGCATAGCTAACTTGAATTTGATAGGAGAACAAGTGTTTTTGCAACAAAAGAACACTCATCTTTACTTACCAAGAACATATGGGGGCTGGCAGAAAAGAGATGGAAAAACCAAATCTACCTCAGAGCATTAACAGTGGTGTTATGTAAAAAAAAATAGTTCTTTCAGTAATAACATCTATACTGGCACATAAAACCACTCTGATGGTTTCTTTCTTTTAGACAATATGACCCAGTGGGAAAAGCTTGGGATATAAAGGATACTATTCTTTAGTTTTATGATGTGTTCCTTCCAACCTTTCTGGATCTCAATTGGAGCATTTGCATAATGGAAATCATAATGTCTTCCATCAAACCTATAAGAGAGTATCAGGATCTATAAACAGCATGTTGCAGAAAAAGGCAAGAATATGCATGAAAATGGAATTGGAGCCTAACCATCTCACCTATCTTATTCCCAGAGTTGTCCAATAGAGAACTTGGAATGATTTATGTTTTGCTTCCTCCATCAGAGAAACATAGAGTTGGTGTACTGTCCTATTACTGTCTCATACTGAAGAATCTAATATATAACTTATAATTTTCCTAGAAATATATTATGAAAAATTCAGAGAAAAACACATTCACGGCATTTATGTAACAGTCACTGTACTGATGGGAGGTGAGACTCCCATAGGAAGATGCAATAAAATCAGGATGATAACCAAGCAGAAGTGAAAGTGCCTTTGACAGAAACACATGTCTAACTGTATGTGAGATGTTGATTGGGATGTACTTTGCTGCCAACAGAAATACTAATTCAAATTCCTTAGGATCAGGATGTTTATTATCTAATATAATGAAAAGTCTAGAGGTAAAGTGATAACTCTGGGTTTGACTTATCCAGCAGTTCAATGACATCCTCAAGAATTGAAGACTTTTGATTTCTCTGCTCACCATGTCCCCCCATGTCACTACAGAACTGCTGCAGCTACAAGTGTTTGCCCTTCACTGCAGGACAAGGGACAGAGAGCAAAGACTTTTCCCGGAGGGCCTTGACTTTCTTTGCTTTCATGTCACTTTGGTTAGAATTTCATCACTGCCCATTCCACAACAAAGCCCTGCCAAAGAAGTAGAGTTCCCATGGTGGATCCACCCCCATAACTGTGGGATCCAGACTCCCCTGAAGGATATAGGTACCCCATATCTGAAGAAAATTGGGGTTTTGTAGGCAAGAAATAGGGGAGGATGGCTGTAGAGAGGAGACTGCAGGGAACTTGTGACAGCAAGATTTGATAAGAAGATATCTGCATTTTGGAAAATTTTAAAATGTTTTGACACTATTGGATTCATAGATGCCCTGATTTGAGAGTCCAGAATGATTGAAAATTGGCCTTTCTTAGAGTGATATTTTTCCTGTACCTATGCTCTATCAAAGAAATCAAATAAAGTTCTCAGATTTTAACAAAGAGAAAATAGAAATTTAAAATAGTAAAAGCCCTCTTTGAATTGACTTAACCTCCTTGCTGGTGGCAAAACCCAATTATCTTTCACATCTTCTAACCTGTAGCATAAGGCTTTGCACTCATAATATGAACTTAATAAATATTTGCTGAATGAATAAATGAAATTGTAAATGTTAATTATTTTATTATCATCATATCTAGGCATTGAGGTATATTCAGTGACAAGTATTTTGAACACAGTTGAGGCTTACCCTACAGCAAAGTAGACTCAATATGGAGCATCAATGTGGTGCTTCCTTTCATTAAAAGGAAGCCTTCTCAAGGGTATGTTTACAATGGTATTTATATTTGCATGTCCAAGAAGTGGCAAGTTGACAGCATCAAATGTTTTGTTCCTGACCATTTGGCTGAACTTACATGGAATGTCTATACAAAATTCAAGTTCTATTGTTTCACAGTAGAAAAAAACCAAAAAGCCCCCCAAAACTCTTCAATATAGAAAAGCCATTTTTCATTATGTCCATTGCTAGGCCAACAACCTCACTTTTCCCCTCTTGCTGACTTTTGGATCATTTTACTGTTCTTGGCATCTTTATTCTGGTACAGGCAGTCCTAGGGCCAGACATCCATTCTGTTCCTTTTCGACAGCATCACTGGTACAATGATTTGTTAATTAAGATATTGGTGTATGGCAAACAAGGAAAATGTGGCTCAGGGAAACCATGTTCTTCAGGATCTGATTGGGCTGAATGTATCCTGGGCTCTGTTCTCAAACATCAGTGTCACATGCCATGAGACACGGAGGAGTGTGCTTGTTCTGTGCAGGGTCCTGGAATCTGCATTCTCTACAAGTGCCAAGGTGCTGCTCATGTGGGTGGTCCCTGGACCCCATAGAAATGCTGGTTGTGTTAGTTCAAAAAGATAATTAAGCAAATGAATCACATCTATTTGGCTGTGCTGCAGCTGAGTGATTCTGCCTTATACATATATATGTTTGGTGAGATCGTGCAGCTATGTACATTGCAGAGCCGGAATGCTGGGTTTGAATTGTAGCTCCATTCCTTACTTGCATGTCCTCCCAGACACATTACCTAACCTCATTTTTGCCGTTAAGTTGGGATAATAACAATTACTACCTCTTAGGATCTTGAGAGGATTTAATGTGTTACTACATCTAAAGTACTTGGAACAATGTTTAACACATGATACATATCATGTAAGCATTAGCTCTGACCCTGTTGATTTCAAGTCTTCAACATCAGCCTCCTTTCCCTCTGTCTCGAAGTCACACTACCTTTTGTCCTACTGTTTCCTACAGAACAAAATGCTCATATCTGTTCAGGAGTGCCGGAGTGAGTATTTAAAGACACCAATGACTTCTGCTCTCTCAGGGAAATCCTCTCTATTAAAAGAGCCAGAAGACTGCATTATGAATTTATAAATTCACATAAAGTAAAGACAGAGAGGGAGATCGATCCCAAAGGACATATTATCAGAATCGGGCTCCAGATGGAGAATTTATGTGATTTGGTGTAAGTTTAAATTTAGAGTTGTTTTACTCCAAAGCTTAAAAGAAGAGGAAGGAAAAATGTTGGCCACGGTTTGTTAAATAAATGTAAGGAGTCTTCTCTATTTCCAAAACTTAAGTGTAGGTAACTATTAGATTATTCTCAGAATTTGTCATTCATCTCAAACAGGTTTCTGACTTTCCCCCATAACTTCTCTTTTCATATTTATTTTTAAAAGTCTTTATTATGAGACAACAGTTTTTCAGTAGGATGAGAAGGAAAAGAGTTGGAGTGGGTGGAGATAAAAACTGTCATGGGAACCAGAGCCCTTGCTAAGAAGACACAGGGTGTGTGTGTGGGGTCCACAGAGCACAGGTGTCAGGGGTCCTGTGCATCTCAGGGGTACTCCCTCCCCTTTCTCCCTACCCCACCTCTCCTCCTCCTTCCTCTCCCTCCTCCTTCTCTTCCCACCCATCCTTTTTCCTTTATTGTTTCTGACCATCATTTTTTTAAAGTTTTTATTGGAGTCTAGTTGATTTACAATGTTATATTAGTTTCAGTTGTACAGCGAAGTGAATCAGTTACACATATACATATATGTACTCTTTTTTAGATTCTTTCCCCATATAGTCCATTACAGAGTATTGACTGAGTTCCTTGTGCTCTACAGGAGGTCCTTACTAGTTATTTATTTTATATATAGTAGTGTGTATATGTCAATCCAAATCCCCCAATGTATTTTCCCCCTTTTCCCCCCTGGTAACCATAAATTTGTTTTCTACCTCTGTGAGTCTATTTCTGTTGTGTAAATAAGTTCATTTGTACCATTTTTTAAGATTCCACATATAAGTGATATCATATGATATTTGTCGGACCGTCATCTTAAAGTGGTGCAGCCATTCACTTTTTCTAATCAGATGAGAAAAAGGTGCATAGAAGTTCTGTAATCAATGTCAATGAGGCCAGAGTAGACAAGCGACTCTAATTTTAATGAGACACTTCTACAACGGAGGCTATATTTAATCTTATTTTGTCATTTAATCTTACTGTGGCTTAAGAGTCTCACCCAAGAAACACATGCAAGGTTTAAAAATAACATGCAAAATAAATATACATGATCTTTTCAAAGAAATAGAGGTAATACGATCAGGGCTTGGTGATCTTAAATTAACTCATTTAAAGACAGGATTCCTAATTTGGTTATGAATTTCCTTACTTCCAGTGGTGTGCTGGTAAATGTTTAACAACTGGTTCTTTGGAAATAAAGCCCTTTTTGTGGTGTTGAATGATTTCCATAATAAGCCAACTATAGCCAATTTTGAGCGCCCAATGGGACTCCACAGAATGCAGAGTTAAGAAGAGGGGTGCCAATGGGCTCTTGAAAACCTGTTCAAGCCAGCTCCTGCACAGGTCTGCTTACATCCTAGAAAAGATTAGAGAGAGGCCACTAACAGGACAGTCCAGAGAACTGGCATGTAGAAAAAAGCCCCATGGCTTGTCTATGCAAAGGTGAGGTACAGAATTCAAATAGGCAAGTTGGATCAACCATGCATGTCTGCTTAACGCTCAATACTCCCGCCCATATTCATTGTTACACTAGTTTAAAAAAAATGGATTAATCAAGTGTTTATACAATTCCATAATATCAACATGGATATGTCAGAGAAAACACTTAAAAACTGTGACTATCGGCCTTCCCTGGTGGCGCAGTGGTTGAGAGTCCTCCTGCCGATGCAGCGGACACGGGTTCGTGCCCCGGTCCGGGAAGATCCCACATGCCGCGGAGCGGCTGGGCCCGTGAGCCATGGCCGCTGAGCCTGTGTGTCCAGAGCCTGTGCTCCGCAACGGGAGAGGTCACAACAGTGAGAGGCCCGCGTACCGCAAACAAACAAACAAACAAACAAACAAACAAACTGTGACTATCGAAGGTATATTTTTCTTTTCTCTTTCTTCTCTAAAATTTTAAGATCATTGTCTCACTTGATCTCATTGTATGTTAGGAGATTTAGCCTAGAAGTTCAAATTCTTAGGTTTCCTCTACTTTGGAGGAGTTCATTCTATATTTATTTGCCCTGATGTCTTATTATTCCAACTGCAGTAAAAGGATGAGGTGACACAATGCGAGGGATGAAGTCTGGAACACGATATCATCAAGCCACTCTCAGAATCTGTGTACACACAGATGTAGCACACAAAAATATCAGAACATGATATGTGTGAAGCATTAAAGGGAAAAGGGGAGTAACCAAGAGGATAATGGGTGATCCTGCTAGGGGACAGGAGAGGCTGCTCTGAGCAAGTGATGTTTACACTGAGATCTGAAGGGTGACCAGGAGCCACTCACTTAAAGAGTTGGGGATGAGGTGGGGTACCAGGTGGGGCACAGGGTACAGCTCATACTGAGCCTCATAGTTGGAGGAAACATGGTGCATTTAAGCTGTTGAAGGAAGGCCAGGCTGGAGCCCAGGAGCTCAGTGTAGCCTCCTACTGGATGGGATGGGAGTGGGAGTACAAGAGGGCAGCACCCAGGGGATAAGATTGTGGACTTGAGTCCTTGGTTGAGGAATGGGGGTGGCAGTAGGATGAATGGTTGGATGAGGTCTCATCGCCATGGAGAAACAGACATTCACTGAGTATTTTCACAATGGAGTTTATGAAATTTGGGGTGTGAGCAGTACTGGGCTGATGCTTGAGTGACCTGGAGGCAAGCAAAGAAGACTGACCCCATTTGGGGCAGTCTACAGAGCGACTGAGGGTCACATAGTCATGACTAGAGGAGTGTCCCATCTCAAGCATTTGACAGGTTTGGGAACCCCAAGAGGGGGACCCCTGAGAGGGAGGAGCTCCACTTTCTAAAAGCAGGGTGTTGGCTGCAAGGTGGGGTGAGGAGTGACTTTTAGGCAGCAGACTGCCATGCACGGCTGTGACGTTTGTGTACTTGACAAAGGAGCTCAACACAGGGACAGTGAGAGCTCAATCCAGCCCCCTCTGTCAGTACCCAAGGCTGCACCATGACAAGGGACTGCCCAGAGGTGGTGTCTCTTGGACACATTCTTTTTTGGCCAGCAAGGCCCTGCCCAGGACTAACTTGGGGAAAGGAGTATTTGCTGTGAGGGGCTTGGGGGGAGAAATTCCCGAGGCTCTATATCAACTAGGCAGGGCTTTGAACTTGAAGTTAATATTACTTCATTTGTGTCTACAGGTTGGTGGAGCAGAAATGACTTCATTATGTAAGATATATATTTATCTACACATGTGTATGAGTATGTGCGCATGTGATGATATTTCTTAAATTTACCCACGTCCTTCCTTTGCCCTCTTCCTTAGCGCATTATTTCCTAGTTACCGTCCCACAACCATCACCACCTATCTAGTCCAAAGTACTCAGTTGCCTCAAGGAGAATTAAGATTATTCTAATGAGACTGAAAGAAGAAAGAGGGATGGACACAAGATTCAGCTTTTAACATCAGACATTGGATTTCGTTGCGTCTGCAACCAGCTGGCTTTTGTTGGAAAAAAACTGCTAAATTCTGGTTAATCTATTTGGAGTCAAGCTTGGAAGATGAGATCACATATTTTTTCCAGAGGAATACCTCCACTTCCATCAAAAAGGCTGAGCCATGAGGCTTAGCATTCCTTAAGAAGGGATGCCTTTGCAAGTCAGACAAGAAGAGGAAATTACCCCTTTAGCTCAGGTAGAGTGTGGGAGTGAGGAAGGAGGAGATGTGTAAGGATTAGGCTCGATTCTGAGTGATAGGAAATCTAAACAGTGGTTGAAATAAGATAGAAATGTATTTTTCTCCTGTATAGTTGCCTGGAGAAGGGCAGTTCAAGGATGGGATGGCACTCCACAATATATGGGGCTCAAGCTCCAGCTTTCTTTTTACTCTACCATGATCCCCCTTCCAAGGCTGCCTCATTGTCCAAGAAGGATGCTCTAGCTCTATCCACCTCATCTACATCTCAGCCAGTAAAGACAAAAAGGGATAAAGAAGACCTCACTCTGTAACTTTAAGGATGCTTCCCCCCAGTTTGCCCATTTCATTAGCCAGAAGTTGGTCATTTGACAACCTGGATGCAAAGGAAAGTGGAAAATGTAATTTTTATTCAGGAAAGTCATGTGCAGAGCTGAAATTCTGCTCAACCAATAGTGGGGGAAAAGAGTGGCATGAACAGATCTGGAGCTGTGTCAGAAATGACCAGAGATGTTTAGGGGGGCCAAGGGCAGGGGGCCTTGTCCACTCCCCTGGCATGGTCTCACTCCTTTTAGAAAGGCCCTACTGGTGCTGGAGCCACAGTGTGGCATCTGAGTTTGAAAGATGTACCTGAGCCTGCACTACTTGCATGTTCAGCATGAGGTCTGTGAGTCTCAGAATTTCCCACAATCCTCCATGAGGAGATGTGGTTGTATTGGGTTGGGCTGTGAGCTAGCAGAGGTCCAGAGTTAGGATAAAGATGCAATTGTGCATGGACCCTTTGAGACCAGAGGCGTGACAGATGAATAGGTGAAAAAGGACTGCTTGTCTCAGCATGGGGCCAGAGCTACCAATCCTCATCAGACTCCAGATGTATCCAGAGTCCCTGTGTGAATCTGAGTCCCCGCCCCCATTTCCCACTGCCCTGAGGACCCAGAGAGCCTCCTCATACACAGACACCATCTCAGCAGGGAGCAGGCAGAAGGGGCAGAAACCCCAAAACACTGAGCATTTATCTGAGAGAAGCTTAGTTACCAGAAAGCGATGACTTCAGCTGGCAATGACACTCACTCTGAAACTTGGCAAGGTAACTTTTTTCCTCTTCCTATGCCACCAAGTTGTGGGTGTGTGTGGAAGGAGAGTGTGGGAGGGAGAGAAAAGCTCTTGAGGAGGATTAGAGGATTTACGGCAAATAAAGAAGGCAATTTTTCATTAAGCATCCAAGAAATAGCCTTAGTGACTTTGCTATTGTGTGTATGGGCAAAAAACGAAACTTGTAATACCAAATCATTCACTTTTGTGTTCACTCTCATAAGGCTGCAAAATGAGTGAAAGTTCAAATTCAAGTTATTTGAGATTTTATATTTCAGTCTAAATGTGGAATTTAGCTGTTTATCAGTCTGAAGCCTTGACCTTAGGGAGAGACCATTCATACAAAAGATCTTGTTAGCAAGTGATAGCTCTTTTAAAATTGAAACTAGGGAAGATGAAGTTGAATGGTCAAGAGAATTAGCCTCCCACAGATTCAGGTGCTTTCCAGTTATTCAGGCATGTCAAATTCATGCAGGTGTTCTCAGAACCTCTTCTGAAATACCGAATAAAAACACAGGCACGGGACATTAGAAATTTCAGTTACACAAGCACCCGATTTCATCAATCAGAGTATTCAAATGCAGTTCAGTTCTGCTGATTTCTGAAGTGACTAAAAGAACTTGTTTTCTCCTTTCAGTGTTAAACCCAGACTCACTGACTCTGGACAGAGTGCAATTATATGGGGGATATTGAATCGCTATTGCCTGCAAATTAGATTAAACCAGGGTGCACGTGGCATGCACGTATGCTCACACATGCACACGCAAAACCCAGGAAGTACTAACGCTATGTGCACTATACTAATTCATGCACAAATCTATTCAGACAACTTGCTTAGGTTTTTCACTGGAACAAGGTGATAGTCTTCTCACCTAGAACACAGTGGCTAAAAAAAATAGTTTGTTGATTTAGCAAAAAGTTGGGACCACGTTTTCCGGGTACTCATGGAGTTCAAGCTGACTAGCTGACATCTCTGTAGTACTTAAATATTTGAAGCCATTGCCATCAAACTACCAATTATCGTGTAGGGAAAGCTACAAAGAAGACTGCTTTCCTCTGCTTTGTTTGTTCCTTTTGATTAAAAAAATATTAAAAAAGAGATATGATCTTTAATTAGATAAGGATTTCTGTCCAGTGCTTCTCTTCCTGTGCTTGGCTCCACTAACCCAGCTGGTTGGCCTGCATGGCCTGGTGTTGACACAGATTGGCAGCATGAACCTTAAACTGTTGTAAACACCTATAAAATGTGGCCTCCTCATACGGTTAGTGATGAGGCCTTGACAGCACGACACCCATCGTCTGATAAGCTAGGGTCAGGAGTCACTTGATGGCTTTGCTTTTTCTTTGGATGTCAAAGAGCCAGAAGCTTTTAATGTTTTTAATAAGTAAATTACCCAAACATGCACAGTCCCGCTGCACATATTAACTCATCAGAGGACAAAGTGAACGTGCAGGAAGGCCCTCGAAAGGTCAGGGGTTGTGCGTCTGGTGTGTTGTAACAGTGAGACCAAATTTTGGTAGGAATAATCCAGGTGTCTGAGATTGATTTGGGAGAGCTGGCATTGGGAATGGGACCTTTTTTTAGCAAGGAGTCACAGAGCACAGTTTTTAGTGAATGGTTATATGTTTTTCCAATTCCATTTGACAATGTCTATACTCTAGGGTAGAAAGTTATCAGTAGGACTTCAATTAGGGAAGAACATATTTCCTACAGCAAAGTGAATTTTAGTGTTAGAATTTGCATTTCAGTTTATCCTCTTAGTTGTATGTATGTATATATGTATGTCCATATATACATATATACACGTGTGTGTGTGTGTGTGTGTGTGTGTGTGTGTGTGTGTAATGTCTGCTTTATAATGTCTTGGAGATTGAAGTAACCAGATTTTCTTTGTGACACTATTTGGGATTCAATGAATGTGGGACCAGGTGGCTAGGCAAAAGGACATAAATTATAACAAGAGTTCCTGCCATAGTCACCATGTGGAAGATGGCTTATTCAGTGAGTCATAAACTCATGAACAGAAATGCCTGGGTAACGGAAAATTTTAATTAGTACTGATAAATCTTTATTCTCTTCCAGGTCTCTTTTATGCAACTGAAGATGAGATGGCATGTGAAACAAATATTTCAATACCTTGGATGAAAGAGTATGGGTAAACAAAGGGAGGGGTGCCTCTTGAATGTGGGAAATTTTCCTCTGCTCTCCTCCTCTGGTCTCTCGTTGTGTTTCAGTCAATGTTTGAGAGAAGATGGGGAAGTATCAGCCAGGGCATGTTTAGGCCTTTTGGAAATAGCTGTCTATTTACGACCAAAAATTCTGCATTTATGGAGGACACTTAAGGTGTGTAATCTTACGAGATTTCAGGGCAAATCATTGTACTTTCCATAGTATTTCTGAAATTAATCCAATCATACTATCAATTCCAAATTTAGTGTTGCAAGTTAGCATCCTGCCAGAAAGGACTCAGTCCACGCAACTCCAAAGCCAGGTAATTCTTGCCAATCACAGATTGAAATCCCACAATTTGTAATCCATGGATAATTCTAGGTTGAGCCTTGCAGAGATTTCTCAAGAAAAATGAGTGGTGAGGCAAAAGAAAACATTTACAACCCAAACAAGTCCAGGCTCTCTCTATAGGAGGGAGGTAAGTAGTTCCAAATGAATATTTGGCATTTTTTCACCTACACTGTTTGATTTCATTCTGGGCCAAGACAATTTGCAACTAAGAACAGACAAAAACAAAGTTGACTTTTAATCTACCCAGCACTGAGAGGTTGTCTCATTACCTAGAGGAGATGTGAATTTTATCCCTAATCTAATCTTTAACATTCTGCCTTAACACTGGGGGATGGTGATGGCTCAATTTCTAGCACTGATTTCCTCTTGAAACTGTGGTTTCCTGTATTATTTATATAAGCCTCTCCCATCCCTCCCCAACTCCCGTCAATCCAGAGTTTTTGTGACTTCAAAGCCAGTCTCCATTTGACATACACATGAACTTGACAATAAAATCCCTTGGCTAGACCTTGTGGAAGACGGGAGTTTTCAAGTTTAACATCATATTCTTGTTTCTGTGTCACCAAATTATGATTTGACATGGTTCAGAGATTTACTTATTTTTGCTTATCCTTTAGGAGTTGATTTTACAAGTTTTCCCTAGCTTTATTGAGATATTATTGACATATAACATATGTAAGTTAAAGGTGTACAACGTGATGATTTAATACATGCGTATATTGCAAAATGATTACCACAATAAGGTTAGTTAAGACCTCCATCCTCTCACATAATTACCTTTTTTTTGTAGTAATAACTTTTAAGATTTACTCTCCTAACAACTTTCAAGTATATAATACAGTATTGTTAATTATAATCATCATGCTCTGCATTAGATCCCCAGAAATTATTTGTTTATAGCTGGAAATTTGTAACTTTTGACCAGCATCTCCCCATTTTTCCTGCCCCCAAGTCTCTGGCAACCACCATTCTACAGATTCATTTTGACAAATAACATGGCCAACTAAAAGTATAGACTCAAGGAAATTTGTTATAATCATGAGATAGAGCAACAAATCTGAGGTCTGACCTGTAGTTTCCTATCTCATGTGACCTTCTATAATTGACCTTGCATAAATCACACTGAAAAGATAAGTTTCTGAACATTTTTACCCCTAGACTTACTCATCAAATATATTTTCCCCACAGGAATATCCAGTATCATCTAAAGTGGATAATTAACATTCAAGGTGCTAAGACCATGTCCACATGATGAAAAGTGTTTTGGAAAGGAATAAATGAGTATATTACTAATGAAATTTTTTCTCCTTTACAAAAATTCATTGTATTATGCTATTCAATAAAGCTAGGGAAAACTTGTAAAATCAACTCCTAAAGGATAAGCAAAAACAACCCATTGTCCAATAATGCATTGAAAAATGGAGGAATAGACAATCACATTAAGAACATTAGAACATCATTTGCAGTTCTCAAAGTCGGTATTCAGAATCAACAAGATATGAAATTTCTCTCCAGATTAGAAGTATTAACCCACCCAACAGAGCGGCCACGATGTGCTCAGTTGGAGACAGAAAAACAAGGCATAACTGTTCTCAAGAGCCTTTAGACCAGGGAAATGTTTTTCAAACTATTTTTGCTGAGAACCACAGTTATTTTACATTGCAAATCAAATGCAAAAGTTGCCAATGTAATGTTTACTTTGCTACCTGCAATGTGCACGTGTTTTCTATTGTATTCCATTTCACTTTAAAAATAAATGCTAGTTGCAAACCACAATATTTATATGTCTAATAGGAGGCTGTGACCCACAATTTGCATATGAGTGATATAGTAGTTAGTCAGTCTATTTTTTTTTTTTTTTTTTTTTTGTGGTACGCGGGCCTCTCACTGTTGTGGCCTCTCCCATTGCGGAGCACAGGCTCCGGACGCGCAGGCTCAGCGGCCATGGCTCATGGGCCCAGCTGCTCCGTGGCATGTGGGATCTTCCCGGACTGGGGCACGAACCCATGTCCCCTGCATCAGCAGGCAGACTCTCAACCACTGCACCACCAGGAAAGCCCCAGTCTATATTTTTGATGAATATAGCAGCTTGATATGGAGTTTTCACGAAAATTTATATTCATAAATTAGGTGGACAAAAGACTACACTCAGGACAGTGTGTGGCATATGATAGGGCCTTGATAAAAATTTTATGAAATAATTAATAGAGCATAGTAGAAAAGAAGATGATGCTATGGATATGCCATAGCAGACTAGCCAAGCAATTTGAAGAGGGATGGCCTACTTTGAGCAAAGATTTCAGGCTGATTGTTAAGGAAAATGGCAACTGGTGTGCCTATAAGTGCTAAATGTTTTCTATAAAAAATATATTGAGGAGAGTTTAAAACCTTTTGTGATGAGCAGATCCGGATTTGAATCCCAGATTCTCCACTCATCAGTTTTGTAAATGTGGTCACATTCTCCAGCTCATCAGAGCCCTCATTTTCTGGTCCTTAATTTTGGGGTGATATATCTGACTAACCAGATTATGATGAGAATTTCTAATAATGAATAGAATGAACATTACAGGGCCTAATATGTAGCAAGTGCTCTATAAACATATCAATACATATTATTTTGGGTGTCAGATGTTGGTTAAGTCATTTGTTTTTAGCCACCATCTGTCTATAGCATTCTATCATGCTAATGGATCTGCCCTTCAAAACGTCTCACTGGGCACTGCTATACCTTCTTTGCCCAAACTGATAACTAACAGGTAATCAGGATGACTCCACCTTTGTAACTGTTGAGGACCCAAGGGAGACTCATGGAAATGATGACTAAGTGACTATGAAGATAGGAGACACTGTCCTGAGCTGTGCTGGCTATGACACAGGAAGCTGTTAAACTCCAGGGTCAGCCTAAAACCCAATGTTATCATGTCATTTTTATTTTTTATTTATTTGTTCTTTTGGGGGGTAATTTTTTTTTAATTGAAGTATAGTTAATTTACAATGTTGTGTTAGTTTCTGGTGTACAGCAAAGTGATTCAGTTTCATATATATATATATATATATGTGTGTATATATATATATATATATATATATATATATATACATATATGTATACAGTAAGTCCCCTACATACAAACCTTCAAGTTGCAGGCTTTCACAGATGCAAACATGCATCTGGTTCCAGCAAGGAACCAGAACCTGTGCCATCAACGTCAGGCATGAGTGAAATTGCAGCTTGCCCTCCATCTCCTATTGCTGATGATTCTTCAGCTCTACCACCTCCCACCTCCTCTCCCTCCTCCAGTCAGTAACTCTTCTTGCCTGTTCACTCAATGCCAGCCCCTGTATGTCAGCTGTTGTACTGTACTACTGTACTTTTCAGGTACTGTACTGTAAGATTAAAACTGTTATCTTTATTTTTGTTTTTTATGTATTATTTGTGTGAAAAGTATTATAAACCTATTACATTACAGTACTATATAGCCGATTGTGTTAGTTGGGTACAGAGGATAACTTTGTTGGACTTGCGAACAAATTGGACTTAGGAACGTGCTCTTGGAATGGAACTCGTTCATATGTAGAGGACTTAATATATATACATATATATATAATATATATATATATTCTTTTTCATATTCTTTTCCATTACAGCTTATTACAAGATACTGAATATAGTTCCCTGTGCCTTACATTAGGTCATGTTGTTTATCTATTTTATACATAATAGTTTGTCTCTGCTAATGTCAAACACCTAATTTATCCCTCCCACCCCTCTTTCCCCTTTCGTAACCATATGTTTGTTTGTTTTCTATGTCCATGAGTCTGTTTCTGTTTTGTAAATAAGTTCATTTGTATTATATTTTAGATTCCACATATAAATGATATCATTTGTTTTTCTCTGTCTGACTTTCTTCACTTCATATGATAGTCTCTAATTCGAAAAGATACATGCACCCCAATGTTCACTGTTTACAATAGCCAACACATGGAAGCAACCTAAGTGTCCATCAACAGATGAATGGATAAAGAAGACATGATATGTATCATAAATAGTCAATGGAATACTCCTCGGCCATGAAAAAGAATAAAACAATGTCGTTTGTTTTGGGTGCATGTGTTCAGGAAAACAGGAGAAGACAGTTGGGATGGTATGAGGTGCCAAGTTTGCAAATGCATGGTGGTGACCAGTACCAGGTTTGCAGAGGCCCAACAGGAAATTCAAAGAAAGAAAACTGTGGGTAGTTTGTGCTTTTGGTGCTTTGATTACTACTTAGTCATCAAAAATTCCAAGCTGGACACCCTCCCACTATACTTTTACTTCTTTCTTCTCTTCTTCCCTTCCTTCCCAATTATCTCTTTTTCATTATCCATAAAGTTAGAAAATATATAATACTATCAACTATAAGTGAGTACACTTATACTCAGCTATATTTTCACCTATATGTCTAACTGGGTGGTCTCTTAAGAAGGAAAGTTAAAATATTCAAAGTAGTCATTAGATAATTCTTAATAAGATGGTTCTGTATTCATGTTATATATTACATGTCATATACACACTTTACATTGACTCTTGTTAAATTTTAAGTCCCACTGCATATTATAGAGGGTGTCAATGCACACAAGGATTTTATTTTTTAATTTCACTTAGTGATGAAATATAATTTAATAGGTAGAAATTTACCTAGGTTGGTATAGAAATGTTTAATATATTCTTATCAATAGATTTCTACATGTTTGCAATGATTTAATATTAAAAATGTAAAGAATAAAGGAGTTATGTTATAGGTTTCCAAGGAACATGTCTTTCCACATTTCAAGAAGAAAAAAAAAAAAGCACAGAAGTATCTATTGGAATGCCTGAAATAGTCAGCTAAAACTTCAAGATATAAACAAGAAAAATCTGTAAAATGAATAGTAGTGGGTTGGGTGTCTCTGCTATAAATTCTTGATAATGCTGGTCAGGATCGGTACTTTTCAAATTTTGGTGTACCTTAAATTTACTCAGGGTGTTTGTTAAGAACACAGATTTGGGAAAACACCCTCAGAGATTCTGACTCAGAAAGTTTGAGGTGGAGCCAAGGTATTATTTATAAGCATTGCAGGCAGTTTTTCTGATTATACCTTGTAAAAGTGGTCTGAGATAATTCAGATGAAGTTTGGGTTTTTGCCTTCACATATTTCAGATGTAACTGAAGTGGTACACATCTTTTTAACACTCTGTTTACTCTAACAAGCACAAAATAGTAGAATTTTGAGGCAATGCCAATCTCTATATATTTTTGACTTTGTTTTCCATCTTCATTGTACATCGTAAATATCCCAATTGTCTTTACTGAGCTTTCTGAAGGACTTCTGACTTCCACATGCATCCGAATACCAATGTGCACATAGATTTTTGGAGTTTCATTTCTTAAAGCAGATGTTTATCTTTAACTGCTGGGAGAATTATTGTAATAAGGAGTATCACTAAATGGCAAGAGCAAATTTGTGATTGCAGCCAGCATATATCCTACGTGATTAAAAAGAGAATATAACCAATATTTTATAATGCCTATAAATGGAGTATAACCTTTAAAAATTGTGAATCACAATATTGTACACTTGTAACTTACATAATATTGTACAGCAACTATACTTCAATAATAAAAATAATAATTAAATTAAAAAAATAAAAAGAGCCTAACAACTTGAACACACAACAGAGCCTAGAGTCAGTCATTCAGCAGTGGCAGCATTCTATGAGTTGAGGAAATATTTCTGGCCAACTCCAAGGAGGTGTTTGCAAAATGGAGTGCAGGCTGCCCTATAATGACTTAGCACCACAAAGACACTCCATTCTGTACAAAAGTTCCATATTCTTTTATATACTAAAAGGCCACCTGGACAGGGTCCATCAGCCAGGTGGTCAAGTGACCTTCTCTTCTACCTTCCTTCTTCCTATGGTCTTTCCATTAGATCTTTGATTTGGGGAAGTGTGTCCCAAGGGGAAGGAGACGATTACTTCTAGGACTTCCCTCTGTCCTCCTTCTCCACCTTTCTTCTCACTTCCAGCCCCAGAGGCATCATTGAGGCCTCCTTGGTGTCTTTTATATATATATATATATATATATATATATATATATATATATATATATATATATATATATATTTTTTTTTTTTTTTTTTTTTTTTTTTTTTTTGCGGTATGCAGGCCTCTCAGTGTTGTGGCCTCTCCCATTATGGAGCAGAGGCTCCAGACCCGCAGGCTCAGCAACCATGGCCCACGGGCCCAGCCACTCCACGGCATGTGGGATCCTCCTGGACCGGGGCACTAACCCGTGTCCCCAGCATCGGGGGGACACCACCAACTCAGTAACAAACATTTAGGACTTAACTCTTTCACGGACTTAACTCTTTCACAAATTTAGATTTACCTTTTACCTGTGTAGTGATGTAATTCCACAGGAGACATTCTGACATCCAACTAAAAATGAGCTAGAAGAAGGAGGAAAACATCCTGGGAACAACAGTAATCTTTTTAATGCTGAGAGAGAAGCGACAAACATTGAGAGGACAATACACAGTGAACTCTGCTTGGTGTATGGGGAGTTTCTCATGTATGAAACTGGCTTCCTGAGAAATATTAGAAACCACTCTTGATGATCTTTTCTTTGGCTTTGTCAAAACTTTAGGTTTTTCTACAATCATGTCCTAAGAAATGTACCTCATTAAAAATATAAAACTAATATGTACTGCTTTATTCGTCACAAAGTGATACATCATCAGTGAAGAAATATTACAAAAGTAAAGTAAATAAAAAGAAAATATGAACTAAAGAAATGTAATTCTAACATCCACAATGACCTCTGCTAACACTTTAGAGAACATATATAAATACACACATGTATTTTGAAGAAATATTGAATCATATTGAAATATGGTAGTGTAATCTGCTTTTTAAATTTAGATATAGCATGAATATATTTCCATGTCATCTATGTTATAATAATTAAATTAAATATGTTCACTATTTTATTTTCTGGCAGACTATTTTTTTTAACTAATCCTCCATTTGGAATTTAGGTTACTGTTAAATTTTCACACCTTTACCTACTTATAATTCAGTTGCTGTACTAAGGTATATTTATTCCCTTTGGATGAGAAATTTATCAGATATTTAAATTGTTTTGAATACAATATCTAAGAGATATATGTATTCCCATGTTTGCTGCAGCGTTATTCACAACAGTCAAGATATGGAAACAACCTAGGTGTCCCTCAGTGTATGAATGGATAAAGAAATTGTGGTACACACACACACACACACACACACACACACACACACGAATAGTATTCAGCAATGAGGAAGAAGGAAATCCCAACATTTGTGATGACATGGATAGACCTTGAGCATATTATGCTGAGATAAGCCAGACAAAGACAAATACTGTATAATATCACATATGTGGAATCTAAAAATGTCAAACTCATTAAAAAAAGAGAATAAAATGGTAGTTACCAAGGGATGGAGGGTGGGGGGATAGGAACGATGATATTTAAGGGTAAAAACTTACAATGAATAAGGCCTAGAGATCTAACGCACATTCTGGTGAATATAGACAACTATATAAATGTCAAACTTGCTAAGAGACTAGAAATTATTCCAACCACTAAAAAGAAGTGATAATTATATAATGTGAGGTATATATATAATTGTTATGTATAATTAGAGGTTCTAATTATTGCTACAATGGAAACCATATTACAATATACAAATATGTCAAATTAATGTATTGTGCACCTTAAATTTATCCAATGTTACATGTCAAATATATTTCAATTAAAAAAATCCACATGTATTAATGATGAATAGTAAATTATTTCAAGCAAGTGAGGTTAGTTTTCTAAGTCTTGGTTTGACCAAGTTGCCTGGACAATTCAGATGGTAAGATGCCGAACACCTGATTATTTCAGTCAATGGGAAGAAACAACTGGTCAAACCAGGACATGATGTTATCTTTTTCCCCCCTTAAGTGGGAAGACACATCAAATTCTTAGGATAGTTTACAATCTCATCCTGCCTTATGTGAGACAGAAGGTGCTAACTGCCAGAAGACATAGGTCAGCAGCAGGCTTTCATTTCTCAGATGCCATATGAGAAAAAATTCCTTGTATTAATTTTCTCAATTAAGTCTATAGTTCTCTGATAGTTTCTCAAGTAAGTCCTGTTAGGGGCTAAACTTTTTGCCCTTCTAACATCCCTAGTGATGAACTGTTAGATGCAATGTTAGTAAAGACATAAAGCAATATAATATTTCCTATAGTACAAGAGCAATAAGAATTTGGTGGATGGAATTGAAGACAAAATTGTATTTCATGGTCGTCATGGACTCATTTCTCAGCAAGAGCAAACTAATGGAACTGCAGAGCAGAACTACTGGTCACTGTTAATTCAGTGAAATTAACATCCAAACATACTGAAATTTTCACTCGTTAGCCATCTATGCAATCATTTTTCAAGATAGATTTATTTGATAAAAAATGGTGACTGGGAATTAGGAAAAGTGAAGTGAAAAAGTTTATAACCCAAGATTGTGAGTGAATGTTTACAGATGCTCCAAAGAACAGTTTTACATAGACCTCATCTGATTAGATGTGAATCTATACATAGCACAGATCTGTTTATAGGCACATTAAGAAAAAATAAAAATGTAGGCACAGCACCAGCTGTTTAATTTGTGGTCACCATTATTTTCACATTAGCACCTGTTGAATTAGAGGTATTAACACCAGTTGATTTTGCCTGGGCATCTATTTAGTGAAGTGTTCTTAGATGTGAACATGGTAGGGTAAAGAGCCATATTAATAGATCATGATATATTTTAAAAATCATGGAAAGTTGTCCTCATTAATGGTTTTTAATAAATAAATGAAACAAGCTGGGGGAAGGGGTTCCTCAGAGGACCTCAGGACAACTTTAGGATGGATGCTTTCAGAAGTTCTCATTTACCCAAGCAGCTGTTGCTGGCCACCTTCTGACTCTGTAACCACTGCGGCTGACCCCGAGCATTAGTCCTGGGTGTGACTTCACAGCTACATGGACTAATGTAAAGAGAAGGCATTTCATTCAAAAGGGCTGTTATCATGCTCTTGTTTTTAAAGTACAACAACTCCAGAGAAGTTAGCCTGCTCTTTTTGGCTTTTGATTGGAGTTTGTGGGAGGTTGTTAGTTATTGAAATTTGTATTCAAGAATTTAAGGAAAATTCTATTTATCACTTGTGTTTCCATAGCCAACAAGTTTATGACTTGAGATGATTATTTACAATGTTTACAAAACAATAAAAATGAGAATACTGTTAGATATATGTAACTATTGAATAAAGAATGTGGAAATAATAAAGCTTATATCTTTGCTAAATCATTTCCCTCAATTTCTGTCTCCTTATTAATAATGTTAATATGACACTTTAGATCAGAATGTTTTGTACCATCTCTGAATTAGGTATTAAGGAGAGATACAGAAAAGAAACTACCTTTTCAGATAATTACTTTCCCCACCCTCATTCAGGCCCTATTAGAGTTTTTGGTACCACATTAAAGACATGTAAAATGTTATAGTTACAATAGTCTTTGATAATTAAAGTGAGTTTCTTGAGATAGTGTGTAAAATTCTTCCAAATAATTATGAAAACTTTTCCTGTTACAGGATGAGGAATTAAGCCTTTTTCTTTCTTTCATCCATCCTTGGGTATTTCGCTTCCTACTACGTTTGAGTTTTGCACCCTGATTCAGCTTCTTTGTTTAAAACATCTTAGCAGCATCAGACAGCTTTACAGCAGGTATATCAGAACCACATGGAGGGCTTGTTAAAACACAGGTTGCTGAGCCCACCCCCAGAATTCCCAATTCACTAGCCTTGGGGTGGGCTGAGAATCTACATTTCTGATCATATCTCCAGTGATACTGAAGCTGCCAGTCCAGGGACCACACTTTAAGAACTATTGCTTTGAAAAGATTCAGTTTTGTATTTCCTCTTACATGCTTTATTTCATTCAAATACATATGCATCAACTTCCTAGTTTTAAGAGAAAGCTGATACAGCAGAAGGAAATGATTACTGCCCACTAAGGTACCCACTTTCTTACTGAAGTTACAAATTCCTGATGTGTATCATTCCTGATAAGTGATTTTACTGATATCCAGGCACTGGCTTGAATTCCTCACTTGGGAGAACATTATATGTGATGAGAAATCATTATCAAACACCAGAGAGAGGTTCTGTTTAAATACTATGAGACAGGGAATTCCCTGGCAGTTCAGTGGTTAGGACTCCACACTTCCATTGCAGGGGGCATGTGTTCAATCCCTGGTTGGGGAACTAAGATCCTGCATGTCATGCAGTGCAGCCAAAAAAGAAAAAAAGATATTATGGGACAGCCACTTTGGAGAACAGTATGGACCCACAGACATAGAAAACAAGCTTATGGTTACCGAAGGGGAAACTGGGGGGAGGTTTAAATTAGAAGTTTGGGATTACATATACACACTACTATATATAAAACAAATAACCAACAAGGACCTACTGTATAGCACAGAGAACTATACTCAATATTTTGTAATAATCTATAAGGGAAAAGAATCTGAAGAAATAGATGCATATGTGTATATAACTGAATCGCTTTGCTGTACACCTGAAACTAACACAACATTGTAAATCAACTATACTTCAATTAAAAAAAGATATTATAGGACAGGTACATAACAAGTACTTCATAATTTGCTGAATGAATACACAAATTAATTATATCCTTTTGAATTCATATATTTAGCTGTTTACCACCATCACTCTCCTTTTCATCACCATCTCCACAGTGAGAAGAAAATTAGGAAGAAAACCATTTTCTTCATTTACTCTTCTCCTTGTGCCATTGTGTTACACTTCACTTTTCTCTAAGATCTATGGGTCTTTTTATCCTCAAGAAACTTAGGTGGCAAAGAAGAGCAGAAATTGTCTAGATGAAGGAATGAGGCTCAGAGAAGAGCTTTTTCTAAGGCCAGCGAACTCATAAATGATGGTATGACATTGAAGCAAGGCTTTGCAGTCTCAGGTCTTCACTGAATGCGGCCTTCACCCTTGTTGCCAAGGCAAACAAAGGGTTACATGCCAGGAGCAGCTGTCTGCTTGACACTGACCTGGGGAGTAATGAGAAGGAATCAGCTGTTAGGGCTATGAGATCTCCCCAAGGGCGCTGCTCTCTGTTGGCCCTGCAATCAAGAACTTTGAACACCTGTGGAGCCCCACCTCACCCGGGAGCCAGAACACCTGTTGGCCACTGTCTTTCCACACTCAGATCCAGGCAGAAAACCAGAGCATCTCAGGTATAGCCGGTCCTGGGACCACCTACATGTATGTCCCTTCTTTCCTCCTTCCTTGTCATGTTACTACTTTTCTTGCCTAGGATATAATTACTCCTTCCTCTGCATCTTTGCATTTTAGAATTGAGCTTACTAACTTAAAGCCTGGACCACTTGCTCTTTCTCTGCAGTGAGAGGTTGGAAACAGCCTGACCTGCTTCATTAGAATTCATGTGTCATTTAACCTCATCCCACTGAGGCTGGGTCTGGCATGCAGAGGGCAACTTCATATTTGTTGAATGAATGAATATTATCCAGAAGACAGAACCAGGTCACTGGTTGACATCTGATATTCAAAAATTATCTTGTGTGCCCACCCTTTGGTGGGTACTATACTATGTACTGAGGATGTGTTGATGAAGGGAACTGATCCATTCTCTGCCCTTAAAACATTTTAGTAGGGAATACAGACAAGCATGTGATTGCTACGTATGTAATGGTATGAGATCCAATAGGAAAAGCTCTTATGACCTCTCCACTCTGTCTTATACAGAATCACAGAGCCCTCAGTTCTAGCTGGCATTGCAATCTGAATTTTTCTCTTCAAAGCCCAGTGTTAGCTAAGAATTCACTGCCTTTCCTGCTTCTTGCTCTACCTAGTTCTCTCCCTGACCTTATTTGGCCTTGGGTGTGGGCCTTATTTGCCTCCTGGCATAATTTCAATCCTATGCAGTGACACCAGCATCAGTGGGTAACTATAGCAGCTGTCTAGACCTGTCTGTAAATTAAAGCTGTAACTCTAAACTTGGAAAGCCAAGGAAGCAGCAGCAAGCCTTCCCTTTCAGAAACCCACCAGTCATCCTGCTGAAGTAAATTGGATGGATTTGCAGCCTCCCTTGAATATTCTGGATCGGGAAGTGTGAGAGAGATCTAGGGTCCAATTAAACCTGTCCCTAAATGGAGGTCAGAATTTCAAAGGCCAATAAAAGTTGTTGAGCACAGAAGCACTGTAAGGTGTGGATTTTCATCATTGTTCTTTTCCTCAATTTTGGAAGGAAACTTGTCAGTCTAAAAAGAGCAGTGTAGAAGAAGATGCTAAATAATCTAGGTATGTTTGGCAAAGGGAAAATGTTATAGAGCATTTTTTTCTAAGTAAAATCCCGCTCTTTGGAAATGGCCGAATTATAGAAACATCTGGGGGTGCCTTTTGGCATTAATAAGAAGTTTGGCCCTTAATGAAAGGTTAATTTACTTGGGATGAAACCATAGCTATTCAACTTCCTATCACTTTCTCCAGAAAACCCTGCAGCCTGGGATCCTCTAGGCAGAGCTCATTTACATTTTTTATCTCCCTGTAGTCAATTCTGAAATTCCAGTGGTCATGTTCAGACATAACTTACCAGAAGAGTTATTTCATTCAAAAATATCTTCATTTTCAGTGACATGTTGAATCTCCAAATCTGTGCTATGGAGAATTCTCTATTTTGACATGTTCATTCTGGTTGAGTAAACTTAATGTTTAAGAAACCAATTCAAAGTTAAAAACTATGTGTTTTTTTCATTGGGTTTTTCTGTCTGAGCAAGGAGGACTCTTTCTTTCATTACTCTTTCTGGCATACAAACTTTTAATTTCTATTTTTAGTGTTTGTAAACTATAATGGAAGAAATGTGTCTTCTGCTGAGTCTAAGCTGGAAATGAAATTTCTGAGAACTCTGGGGACATTGGCAAGGATCATCCCAAGGTACACACCAAAGGAGCCTGAGATCATTGCAAATACTCCGCTGGGGGGTGAGTTGAATTATGGGAAGATCCCCACTTGGGGAGCAGATGGATCTGTGTTTAGAGCCCTACTTGGCTACTTATTCATTGTGTGATTAACGCCTCCACTGAAAAGGGGGAATTATATGGTTTTCTTGCTTGTTGTGTGAAGATTAGAGTCTGTGAATGATCTAACACAGTGCCTGGCCCATTGTAAAGGGTGGATAAAAGGAGGTGATTATTGTTACTGCTCTCTACTGGCAAACTGGTCTAGGATACATTTGCCCTGATTCACCTTGGTTTATTCTAATCTCTATGTTGGGAAATGAGGTGCCCCATATAGATCCAACCTTTAAGTAAGTGCTTGCACAATGCTGACTGGTTCATAGTACTTGGTCACTGTGTGAACTGTACTTTCCACTTGGAAAGTCAAGTGCTACGTAGAATTCTAAACAGTGGAGGGGAAAACAAAACCTACCTAGAAAGTAAGATCTCACATGAAACAAAATAGAGAAAGAAAAGGTTGGATCTAAAAATCAAAGATGTACTTTTTTTGTTCAGTAAATATTTAGTTACATAACATGTGCTGGACCCTGTGGGAGATATATGGATAGTAGATTTAAAGTTATAGTCACTACTAATACTTTTTATTTCCTTCTCTATAAATGAACTCAATTTAGAAGCCCTCATTTCTTCTCAGTAGCTAGAAGGTAGTATGATGGTTAAATTTTGGAACAAATTCAATGTCCTAAAACTAACTGTGTCACTTCTGCTCTGTTCAGTCACCTCTAATTCACTCAGTCTGTGTACAGAGAAACCCCAGGGGCCATTGTCTATATTCCTGGGAAGGAACTCTAGTTCTCACAGATACAACTGAAGTCATGCTCCACCTCATCGTTGAGTGAAGACTTCTGTTCTTATCCCACATGTTGTAGATGTGTCTCTGGTTGAGAAAAAGAAACCTTTTCCAACACAGCTAATGCATAGTCATACTCTGTTCTCACTGACCCCGAGGACTGAGTGTGTGTCTATTCAATCCCCACTTGGAAGGTCCAAGCACCATTTTGAGTCTGGTATATAGGAGATGTTTGATGCCACTAATAAAAGTGGAGAGAGACATTAATGGATTTGAGATGTCCATTGGTTATTTAGGTGAAAATTCCTGCCAGCCTTTTGAGATGTGGGCCTGAAGCTCCAGGGAAAAGCTAAAGCTGAGTGATGAGCATTTGGTGGTACTCTGTTCAGTGGTGGTACCCAAAGCCAGGAGACCAGGAAAGATCATCAGTGGAGTGTCAGAATGTGGAGGGTTTGGGGTATGATCTGCCAGGCTCCACAATGGAGGGACTTGTCTCCCACCTGTAGGTTCACCACCCCACCCCCCTGGCCCCAAGTCTGGTATCCCATCCTCATCAAGAGCAGTGGGAGTGATGACCTATGCTAGTGTTTTCTGCATTGTCTTGTTCTTGGTGGGGTGGTATTCTGGGATTCTGGTAATTTATTTCCATTCTGGCCTACTCATGTATGATGTTCTTCCCTATGAGCTCTGTCGAGGTGGTCCTTTATATGCTTTCTCTGGCTGATTGCCTAGAGTCACTTGACTTGGAGATTCTTACTTAAGTCCTGGCCTAACTCTTAATCCAATCCCCTAATTCCTTGACTCCTCAAGTGTGAGTTTCCTACAGGGAGGAAGACCATGAAACTCTGGTCCTGGTGGTGATTTTTTGACCCTTAATTTTCATGTCTTCCTGGCATTTACTACCCGTCAGTTTAGGCTTTGACCTTGACCTGTTCTACCTTTCCCCCGACCCCCACTGAACCCTGCTTGGTTTCATCTGTTGGATTCCCATTGTTAATGTCTTGCCTAGGTCTAATATCTGTTTCTGGGACTTTCTTTGGGATGTCTTTCCTAGCATTGTGAGTACATCTCGTCTTCTGGTGCTTGTTGTATGAATTTAGACTCAATCTTCTGCTCGATGTTTGGAGGTCCTATTATTGGTTCAGTGCACCAGTCTTTTCAGGAAACTACTGTGTGTGCCTGTTATCTCTCAAACAGCTTTCAATGTAGGCTTATAATTCTTATTTTGCAGGTCACAAAAATAGGCTCAGAGAGATTCAGATATTTGCCAAAGCTCGCAACAACTAGAAAGTGCACAGGCAGGCACTAGGGTTAACTGTCAGATTAGTTTGGTTCCAAAGCTCATTCTCTTTCCATGACAGATGGCTTCCAAGGAGGCATGAGGAAGTTAGAGAGATGAATAAGACAATGTTTAGGAAGTTGAGGAAGGCCAGGAGTCTCAGATCTTTCCAGGGGTACAGTGTATGAGTGATTAACCTCAAGAGGGGTGGACTTGCTCATGAATGGGGTGGAGAGAAAGGTCACAAGTGTGAAGGAAGTTGAGAGACGTTCCATTCCAGGTTTCAGAGGAGTTGTCAGCATGAAACTCATCAAAATGAACTAATTCTGTTCTTCCAGATTTAAAACCAAGGCAAAATGTCATGTTTCCTTTAGAAATGAGTGTTCTGAAAGAATCCGTATTAGAATGATGATTGCCGAATTCACCTGGACGCTAGACAGGATCTTGTTATTTCCAGGACGTCAAGACTCACGTGCCGTGTATTTTTGTGGCATATTTGCCCACATGATTGGGCCAGTAATCTTGACCACAACCTCCAGGAAGTATGAACTGAACATTTGTGAGAAAAGCACAAATGTCGCCTCTCTGGTTAGCTATGAATAGAAATGACTTCACTTTGCTATATGTTCCTGATGTAAAGCATCTTTATCTAAACTATAGTTTTCCCTCCCGCCCCAAGTATATGCAGAATAGCTAACATTCTTCTTTTTCCTTTTAGAAGGAGGATTAGTACCACCTGTCTCAGCTAACATTCATGGGATTCAGCAGGAAAAACAGTATTAGGAGAGGAAAGCTCCTTTGAATGCAGTATTTTAGGATTATTTCTTTGGTTGCTAAACTGCTACCTTTGTATTCAAAGGTGATGAGACATTTTCTGGCTGAGAGACAGACATCCCAGAAAGGTGTCAAGTTAAAAGAGCGCTGATGAAAAGATTTGAGCCAAAGCCTTTGCAGGAGGTGAGCGATTGATTGCAGGCGTTGCTTACATTTTCTTCTCACTGTTACAGTTGAGGGAAGGACTGTGGTCATCACCTTGCTGCCCCATCCCACCCCTTATTCTATGGAAGGTATTAACCTGGGCTCTCATTCCAGCTAGATCTTTGCCATTGAGGCTCCTCGATGGCTTTCTCTGTACAGGGAAATGGAGGATGTTACAGTGCCTGGAGGTTCAAAGGGTTGTCTCCGAGCTGGGAGTCCTGAAATTTGGCATTCAACAGGATGGCATCATGGGCTAGGCATTTAACCTTTCCCCATCTGCAGTTTCCCCTTTTCTAAAATGGAGATAATGGAAATTTCTCAGAGGAGCATTGGGAAGATTAATGAGTTAATGTTTTCTGAAGTGCTTTGAGATTCTCAGATGAAAGGTGCTACATAATAATTATAATAACACTTTGTTCTGACATAGTGCCTTTCTTCCAGGGAGCTCAAACTGCTTTACAAAAATTATTTCATTAATCCTCACAGTATCCCTCTATGGCAAGTAGCAATTAACATTCCCCTTTCTCATATCAGGAATCTGGGGCACAGAGAAATAAATGGGTCTGGCCAAGGTCACATAGCAGGTTATTGGTAAAATAATCAGCTGAGTTCAGGTCTGATTCATTCATTCATTCATTCACTCATTTGCTCATTCATCAAATATTTACCCAAAATTATATGCCAGTCATTGAACTATTTGATAGAGGATGGCATGATGCAAAGTTCCATAAAAATATATTCTTTGCCAATTGAAAAGATTGGGTTAGTCCACTTGGATGAGTAGCTAAATAATTATAATAACATATAGGAAACATATCATATGATGCAGTAATATAAACAAACATGCATCCAGAGTAAGCACCACAAAAGAAATAAGTGATTTTGGATTTACCAAAGAGATGTCACATGAGTAAGTTTTGAGTGATGAGTATACCAGTAGGGAAAATGAAGTTGAGGAAATATGACTTAGATAAGTGAATGAAAGAGCATAATAAACCTGGGGATTGAGACCCACTTGGAAAGATGGGAGCAAAGGGTATTTTGGAAAGAGGAGTGGACTAAGAAAGTTGAACTTTATGCATGAGGCAATTGAGAAGATTTGGAGGTTGTTCAAGAAGAAGGAAAGAGGTCAGGTTTATATTTAGAACATTAACTCTGATGGCTGACTATTAGAAGGTTTGGATGGGAAAGGGGTCTAAGTCCAGAGACCAGGAAAATAGGTCTCTGACTCAAAGTCCAGACCAATTACTAGGTCATTCTCAACGGTTTTATAAGCTAGAGCTCCAAAGTTCTTTTGAAATTCTGCACATGGTAATTCAAGAAAAGAGCTATAACAATGCTCTTTCATGGCTAGGATGTATTCTTGTTTCAAGAAGCAGACAAATGTCTTAAAAAAAAACCCAAATCATCTAGAATGCAGCTATTCGATGATGGTACTGTGAACAACCGTCACTCTTCGGCTCTGAAATCCATCAGGCAAAATGGTTAAATCTACATCAATTACTTATTATAATAGGAAGAAAGGCTTTGTTATACTATTTGTTAAGTATCTCTCTAAATTAGATACAAGAGAATGATCTTCAATGCAAAAGAGTGTTCATTTTTGTTTCACATGATAAACTATTCTGTGATTAGACATATTTATTTTTATTTTTACCCATCATTATAACTACATAGTCAATTTTAAGAACAGTTTCCTGATCACTTGTATTTTTTTTCTTGTCAAAATCTCTTTTAAGTGTCTAACAATAAAAATAGTAAAACCACTTTGCTTTTTTTAGAGGATCTTGAATGTTTTTCAGGTATGTATAGATGCAGACCAACAGGCCGCCTGTGGGATGGAAGGGGAAGGCCCATTTGATAACACAGCTACTCTCTAACAGATTGTTTTATTTTCCCTACTCATGGATAGTAGCGAGCTGGGAAAAGTCAAAATTCAAATTATTCTATAAAATTAAAATACTGACACATTGCTGGTTAAACTATTCTGTACCTTGTGGACATGCAATGAATGCTTCTTGAGTAGCTTGCAAATAGCTCATTTAAAATTTATTTATATATATATATATATATATTTTTTTTTTTGCAGTACGCGGGCCTCTCACTGTTGTGGCCTCTCCCGCCATGGCTCACAGGCCCAGCTGCTCCTCGGCATGTGGGATCCCCCCGGACTGGGCACGAACCCGCATCCCCTGCATCGGCAGGTGGACTCTCAACCACTGTGCCACCAGGGAAGCCCAAGAATTAATATATTTTTTGAGCAACACTTATTTCATAATGAAGACATCATATGTGTCCTTAAGTTTAATGTGTATATCGTTAGAATAGGCAAGTATATGCTGCAATAATAAACACCCCTAAGTGTCAGTGACCTTAAGCAAAGGTTTAATTCTGGCTCATGCAAAGTTCTTTGCAGATCTAAGTGACTCTCCAGATGCTCTTCCAGGAGATAACTCTGAATTCTACCTTCCTAGCAACATGACCTTCAATGATTATCAGAGAAAAGCAAGAGAGAATTCCAGGGCTGGCAATTAAACACTTCCACTGAGAAGTTCCACTCTTCACCTCGCCTCATATTTCACTGGGCAAAGCAAGTCACAGGGTCATGCCTGATTTCAAGGGGACAGGTAATTACAATCCTTCCATGCTCTCAGAAGAGGAGAACTAAATATCAATGAACAATACAACATTTGCCACAGGCTTTTTTGATGATTTTTGAAAGTTATATTTTGTTCTTTGAAAAAAAATCCCATACTTCCATTTAATGAACTTGTATCTTAATACTTGAAAACCAAGTAATTTATTATTTGTGTTGTTCCTGGAACCTTACTGGTATTATTAATTCAATTGCTTCAATGTAGTCTCTAATATAAAACTGTTTGTTGGTTAATATCTCTCACCTGATGGTGAAATTTTTAAGTGTAGGGACTAAATCTGATTTTTTTCTGCATCCCCACAATCTAGACGATTAACTGGCACAGATCAGGAACTAAACATCTTCCCATACACCATGACATGAACAATTTGTATTTCATATACACCTGGAAGAAGGCAGAGACAGGTAAGTAGAAGTTATTTTTCTCTAAAGAGAAAAAAATTTCTATTTTATCATAGTAAGAAGTATTAAACAAATTCCTATAATTAAACTTCTGATATGTTTTCTAATTATACATAAAAAAGCTAAAATATCCAAGAAAATGAAATTACTTTCTGAAAACATTTTTCCATTTCTGTTGAAGCAGAGTGGTGTTCATTGGTGCTTGATATAGTGAGGAGGTTACATGGATATTCTACTTTGTAAATGAACTCAGTTAGTGAATTAAAGGAAATCTTACACTTCTTGTAGAGAAGCTTATTCTAATTCATTATAATTTAGGAATCATTAATGAAACCGTCTCTCAATATATATTTTCCATATTTGTTAAGTTCACTTTTAAGTATCTTAAGTCCATGAAAAGGCTAAACTGTAATAAAATTCTTGAGGTTTAACCTACTTGTTTTCTTCTTGATTTTGTTCCCATTATTCTAGTAATTCATTCCAGTATATTTAAAATAATTCCTCTTCCTCATTGGCAAGAATAAGCTTGAAGGTTTTCAGCCTATCTACCCTACTAGCTGAAATCTTTATTTGGGTTTATTATCTTCCCTCACATGCCCATTACCCCATTCCCATGACTCTGGTCATCCACTGATATCTCTGAATTATTATTATTTTTTTTTCTTTTTTTTTTTTTTTTTTGCGGTATGCGGGCCTCTCACTGTTGTGGCCTCCCCCGTTGCGGAGCACAGGCTCCGGATGCGCAGGCCCAGCGGCCATGGCTCACGGGCCCAGCCGCTCCGCGGCATATGGGATCCTCCCAGACCGGGGCACGAACCCGTATCCCCTGCATCGGCAGGCGGACTCTCAACCACTGCGCCACCAGGGAGGCCCTCTCTGAATTATTTTGATACAGAAGTAATAAACCCCACAGTTATGTGATGGGAGTTAGGTCCTTTTCAGCACAAATAAAATATTTTTTTTCCACTACACTAGAACCTCAGCATCTTCAATTCTTTGAATCCACCTACACTGGCATTTTAGATGATTTGCTACTGATTACTTGCTGTTTAGAAGGAGCCACTGTTGTGGGTCCAATGCTAGGTCAATTGGTTCCCTTTTGGTATATCTGGGGCACCAGAGAATTTTCCTACTTTACTTCCCTTCCTGGATCCTCAAGGCAGGTAAGGGATCATGGCAGGAATTTGAAAACAAGTAGAAGCTACCTTTTATTGAACAGGCACCAAAGGTAGAATGGTGAAATCAAATATTCCCGGGACACCATGGTTATGTAAGATCTCCCTTTCCAGCTCTATGCTGTGCACATTCCATTGTGTGTAGTTCAACTCAGGGCTGTCCCACGAGGAATTCTAAGGGATGGGGGAAAGGGCAATAGCCCTAAAATGCAAACCATTGTTTCAGGGTGTTTGTTTAAAATTTCCTGTCAAAATAACTGGATATTGAAGAGTGACTAAAGTTGTTGTCATGGAAGAAGAAGTTGAGGTGGAAAAGGCAGAGAGAGTGATTTCAAGAAGTTATAGGCAGTCAGGAGATGCCTACCTAGAGACTGACAGCTTATCAGATGCTACCCCAAGGGCATCCTATTTTAGTAACAGCTTTGGCAGTGTCATATTTAAAGTGGTTTCAACTGTTTGTGGGAAATGGGAAAGCATAGAGACATAGGGGCTAAAAGGTCAGGGCTTCTAAATTGTTTCACCATTTAAAAAAAAGACACTTTTATCTGTTTTTCCAAATTAGTATATATTGGAAACATGGTTTCTGGGCACAAGACTTCTGGAGCTTGTTTAATAAGCATGCCATATTTTATGATGTGTTATGATATATTTTATCATCATGCATGTATCTTATGTTCTGCCTTTGTTTCTCTCCATGCTATTTCACGTGTTCTGATTGTCTATATTGTTCAGGCATACTAGTCATTTTTAATAGTCATCTATGTTGTAGTTGGTTAAGCTACAACATTTGAGTTGGTTTTTATCTAAATTTTAGAGTTGGTGATCTTTCTGATTTAAGACTGGATAAATTTACATAATGTAAAGTGTTTACATTAGTGTCTTAATTAGATACTGGCTAAAGGTTGCCCTCTTTTTCTTCCTTTTAATTCCCAGACTTTGAGATTTCTGACTCCCAGTGCTCATCTCCAAAACTATCAATCCCAAGAAGGTGATTTTCATGTAATAATTTTCTGCTCATACTTTTAACCTCTTTTGGTGCACTTCTATTATTTCTTTGTCCTTATTGGTGGTTACACCAGCTCCCAGTTTAATATCATTTGCACATTTCATTAATATGTGGCTTACTCCCTCTTCGAGATCCTTAATAAAGATGTTAAATTAGATTGTATCTGACATTGACCCCTGGGGCACTGCAATGCTTTAACGAAATCCCGTTTTCCTGTCTGCAGTCTATAGAGTTCTTGCAGAATGCATGAGGCATAGCTTCAACCTGGGATAAATCTACAATTTTAATTCTAAAGTAGAAGTCAAGTCATGTGGTTTGGGATAACTTGACATTGCCAGAACATACTTGTAGTTGCTAGGAAGTCATATTTTAGCAATTAAGTACAGGTTTGCCAGAATTATATGTCAGATTGCCAATCTGCTGACAATTACAAGAGATAGTCGCTCTATCCTGTTTAATGCATTTCAGTCAAACTGAGAAGGGACTTGTTTTTTAAAATGAAACTCGGCTTTTTTATTTCAAAGCTAGCAATCACCTTTCACCAGCTTTTAAACAGCATGCCTCTTCTGTGTTTAAAAGCAGATTTATGAAAGAAATTGTCGTACAAATACACCAACATAGAGAGGCTTCAGGGAAATGTACCAGGTGCCCCACTGAGAATCCGGATGTGAAATCAACTTTCAAATTTCAAGAATTTATAGAGTTCTTCTAAATCGGACACATTAATTTTTTTAATAGAGAAGGTATAATACCATATGATATTCTTGGCACAAAATTTAACTCTCTCATCGCATTTGATTTAATCAGAGAAATCTATATATTTATATTAGATGCAAAATTTCTTCAAACAAGTTGTGGAATATTATCTTAAAAAGTAGTTTGCATTACCAAGTAAACCAAAATTTCTACAAAATGAAATTGACCACGTTAAATGGAATATATTCTTTAACTGTATCACCATAAAGTCCTCTAAATCACTCCAAATGATCAAATATTTTAAAAGTCCCATGTTAGACATTCTCAACAACTTTTCTCATTATACCATAAAGTAAACGTCCTTAGTTTTGCCAAGTTTTCTGATGTCCTCTTGGGCATATACATTGTATTATCCTGCTTGGGCTGCCATAAAAAAAATACCATAGACTGGGTGGTTTGAACAACAGAAATTCATATATCACAGTTCTGGAGGCTGGAAATTCTAAGATCGAGGTGTCAGGCAATTTGGTTTCTTGGTAAGGACTCTCTTTCTGGCTTGCACACAGCTGCCTTCTCATTGTATTCTCACATGGAGGAGAAAGAATGCAAGTTCTCTGGTGTCTCTTCTTATAAGGGCACTAATCCCATCATGGGGGCCTCACCCTCATGACCTCATCTAAACTAATAACTTCCCAAATGTCCTGTTTTCCATATACCACACTTGGGGGTTAGAACTTGAACATATGAATTTTTAGGGGGTAGGAAAACAGTCCATAGCACAAATTAAGACAATTCTTTAGATTCAAACAAAGAGAATGATGGGAAGAACAAACGTAACCAGAACTTGAAACTGACCTTGTAAATACAATTTTTTTTTTTTGTATACTGAAGCACAACCGAAAGTACCTTTCAGCATCAATCACAGAATACTGCATTGTTCTATGAGGTGTTGGAGAGAAAATACTCCAATCTTGTGGGAATTCACACTTCCAAAGGGTCTTTCAAACATGATGATTAATGGTGTCTGAGAAAAGACAATGTTCACCCAATTAGCCCAATGTTCCCAAATTAGCATTTGGGAACCTGAATTCTAGAATGTCCAAGAGAAACTCTCTTGTCACCTGGTATCCCTCCTTTACCTCACACTACCTCATGAGGAATCACTCACCTCACCTACTTTAAGAAGTGGACAATGATTCAGGCAGTTCAGCCAACAAAACAAAACAGAGTAATTGATTTGTGTAATAGAATATTTAAATCACTGCTGCTTTGTTGGTTGGGTTTTGGTGGTAGAATTCAGATAGTTCCCTCAATTCCTCATTTCTATTTTTGGTGAATAACTGGATATAAGAGCATTATGTTATACTCTCCTGACCTCAAGGATCTAACAGTTTAGCCATCAAGATAAGAGTTGTCCATAAGAGGAATTAGAAACATATGAGATGATGTATAGTTTGATGCTAAATTATGCAAAACAGAAGGGCTCAATCAATGTGACAGGAATTAATGTTCCCCAGGGCCTTGCCTTTGGCTCTTGGCTCCTCTTCTATACTCTTTTCTGGCTTCCAAATCCCTTGACTTCTACATTTTTTTATACAGCTGCCTACCAAACAATGCCACCTGAAAACCCAAGATGACAAGAGGGACCAAAGCTGATGGAAGCTTTTTCTCTTTCACTCTGTGCTGTGAGATAGGGCTTACCATACTTCTTGGGGGTAATTGAGCTTTGGTGTAAGCAAATCAGTGTGTCATGGACTGAGTGTGTTCCCCTCAAATTCATATGTTGAAACCCTAATCCTTTTGATAGTTGGAGATAAGGCATTTAGGAGAAAATCAGGGTTAGGTTAGATCATGCAAGTAGAGCCCTCATAATGGGAATAATGCCTTTATAAAAAGAGAGACAGGAGATCTCTCTCTGCCATTTGAGGAAACTACAAGAAGGAAGCCTTCTGCAAGCCAGGAAGTAGGTCCTCAGCAGAACCCAACCATGCTGGCACCCTGATCTTGGATTTCCAAGCATCTAGAATTATGAGAAATTGTTTGTTGTTTAAGCCACTTATTCTATAGTATCTTGTTATAACAGCCTAAACTGACCAAGACACCATCAGTCTGAAGATGTGGCTATAAATTCCAGCTTCTCTCTGCATTGGAATCCTTAGCCAATTAATTTGCAGGCACTTTTGATTAAGTTTACAATACAAGGTGGAAGTTGCTGGTAGTTCCACAGCCATTGCAGAGGTTATGATACTCTGTAGCTCTTTTCAATAATTCAACCTTGAAAAAATGAGATATTCTTGCTGTGACATCTTCATTCTTCCTTTTTTGAAAGGAGAAGTACTAGGTCCAAATATTTTCTTCTGGTTCCTAGAAGTGGACAAACTAGATATACCAAGTATTGGGGAAAGATTGCCCAGAGCTAGTCTCTTACCTAGCATGTGGCCCGAGAACAGAGAGAGCTAAGAAAGAAAAAAGTGACAGGGAGAAGTGTTCCTCTACTTTAGTATAAACCATGACGGGCTTTCTACCTTCAAGTGGTGTTTGCCCACTTGTCAGAACTAAGTAGAATATAATATACCATATTTTGCTCAGGTCTCATGTTTAGAATACTTAAATGCTGGAAAACCTACTTATAATTATTATTTAGTATGTAATAAAGGAATTATTTTATGTGGAGCTTATGATGTATTTATAATATTCTATTTAATCTGCTTTTTAGAATGAACACTGTTGTTACTACTCAAATGCCATTCTAGTCTTTAAGCTAAAATGTTTCTAAAATTATGCAAAAAATAATGTATCTGGTAAATTCCTTAGATGACCAATAAGCACACATTAAAGAAAAATCCATTATTAAAGATAACTTTCTCTTAGACATTTTTGATTCACAAACTACCTAACTTATATCTTCCCATTTGGCATTAAAAAGAAATATCACCAAAAAATAATGAGAAGCATGGCCTTGATTTTGAATGTGTGCAGTAGTAGACAGAATCCTCTGATGGAAATTAAAAGAAGAGAATTATACACACACAGATACACTCCATGTGTGAGCAAATGCACATACCAACCACTCACTGCACATCCCTCCTTTAGCAAGGAACTCAATCTTAAGGTCTTAGTTTCTACATTTGTTCAATGGGGTTTATCACACTTTGTCTACCTCATAGGGTGTCTATGTCAATCATCTATAAAAAATACGAGTCAGGTTGTGTCACTCTCCTTGCATTGAAGCTCTGTATCTCTTTATGGCTTTCCATAGGTCTTTGAACAAAAATCATATCCTTACGATGACCTCAGGGCTTTTCATGATCTGGCCCCATTACCCTTGCCAACCTCATCCCTTGAGTATTACTTCCTTTTAGCCTCACTGGCTTTCTTTTAGAACCTTGAATTCACTTTAACATTCCCGAGCTAGATCCCTATATCCTCAGGCTAGGTCCAGTCCCCCTGACATCCTGCATGAGGGAGGGGCCCCCTGACATCTTGCACTAGGTTGGGTTCCTCCTGACATTACACACTGGATCAGGGGCCCCTGACACGTGCTTGCAGAGCCCCACGCATCCTCCTTCACAGGACTCATCTCAGTTATAATTACCTTAATTCTTTATCTAATTGAGTGATATTAGATTAAGATTGATCTTTCTACCAGACCATCATCCCCATCAGGGCAGGGACACAGCAAAGCACCAGCAAAGTACCTGACACAGAATATTTCTAAGGTAAATGAAGGAAGAAAATGAGCTGATGTCAGTGATTACCAGTTTGAAACTGTAAAATGCCGATTACACATAAAACATGAACTTTCTGTGTGTGAACTGATTAATTACAGATACAAAAGTATAGATATTAATTTTTGAAAACATACTTGCAAGTAGAGATTGACCCATGGGCCACACAGAAGACTCTCCCAGGCAATATGTTAAGGAATTACAGGCATTTCTCCATGATTTTGGAATTTGGTTATCATGTTTAATGTAAGTGCCTTGGTGTTTTTTCTATTACCAAGGAAACTCATCAGCACAAGTGCCAGAAATAAAAGATATATTAATGAAAATGAAATTCATATAATATGTTTATTTGCTATGAAAGAAGTCACCTTTCTTATTTTGAAGCCTAAGTGCTTTTTCCAACTCTGTACATAACATTTAAAAATAATATTCATTGCATTTTACATCTCACTAGCTGTTAACATCTGAAGGATTAGAGAGGAATTGTTCTAGCTGATAAGTACTGAATTAAACTTGGAGAAACATTATTTTTATCTGATGACCTTCATCATAGTGAGTCTGTCTAGGTTTTAGTGCAAATAAAATTTTCAAAGTACAATAGAGAGAAGTAAGAAGATATGGCTTTTTATCTCTGTAATAATTTTTAGGTTTTCAAGACTTATTTAAAACTTATTTGGCATAAATCAGTTTAAAGCTCGGTCTTAAAATTTTCTTTAAAAATGAATTTTTAGCATGCCATATAATTCTAAAGAAGAATAAGATTTGTTTAAATTTATGGATTAAAGTTGATTTTATTAAACTGAAGTTTTTCATTGAAGATTTTTATTATAAGTGTATCACATTGGGAAACTGAGTTAAAAATAACCTTTTCCATCAAATCTATACACACATATGAATTGTTTGTTAGCATAGCATGACAATGGAAAAATAAAATGAAGCATTCTGAGCTAGAAATTTAGAGATATCACTCTTTGAGAATTAACAGCTTAAGTTTAGGGCTATTGTAAAGGAAAGCCATGAGTTTTACAGACAAGACTATTTTTTTCTTAATAGGCGGTCAGTTGGTGCAACAAGTAAAACAGCATGATTTCAGAGGTAAACAGAGAAGATAAAAAGAGGGTGTCCATGTATTTTTTTCCTCTGTAAAGTTCAGATCATGTATCTTCTCTAATGAGCTTGATAAAGCATAGCAAGGCAAATGTGCCATAATTCATCATGTTTCCCATTTCAAAAGTGACGTGCAACCTAAGGGAAAAAAGTCTTTATTTTGTAACAATAAAAAAAAAGGAGGTGAGATAATCACATTTAAAATAATATCTACCAAGGAACCATTACTATCCACATCAAATATAGAAAATTGTCTTGTTATATTGGGAATTTGTTTAATGCTGTACCAAAACTTCCCATTAGTGCCTGTAAGCAAAATATTTGATTTTTATATTTAATTCAAATGTGGGAGAAAAAAATTTCTCTAGAAATCTTTTCAAATTCTGAAGAGTACTGTGCTTGTAATGTGAGAAATAGGAGCAATGTTTGCAGTTGTTAGAAAGGTACAATTAACTTTCATGCTATCCTGTTAAATGGGATGACACAAAATAATCTAAGAGTCTAAATGAAGTCCGTTCTGTAAAAAGCCAGTATTACTTATATTAAGTTTCTGCGGATTTTTCCTCATTTCTAGAAATGGTTCAACAAAACACCATTTCTAAATATGTATCTCTTTTTTCTTCAAACATTCCCTTTGGAAATAAATCATATTTTCTTGCAGTATGGTCCTGTGCATCTTAGATGTCACACAGAGAGAATAAGAGTTAGGAACCAACTGAATATATGGGACGTAATCACATCTTTAATACCTCAAATCATTCTGCCTTATCTGGCAGTAGGTGAGGGAGGATGGCACATGGTTTGATTATTGTAAGAAAAATAAAGGTACTGTTGAAAAGAAAGGCTAATTTGTATAGAGTCTCAAAACTCTAAACCCACATCTGATTATGAAACATGCCACATTTTATAATGGCTAAAGAAGGCAATTTGTCTTTATTAAGAAGTTTAAGGATCATGTTTATTTAAAGTTATTATCTGAACAGTAATGAACAAATAACAGGAATGTTATTCAAGGGTAGTAGCTATTTTTGTCTGGAATATAAGAAGTATGTTTAGACAAAAATTTAAAATATAGAGGCACATTTTGTTCTAATTAATTACAAGTAATGAAGACCCTGAATATTCACATTGAGGTGATGAGGGTCAAGAGCTCCAGGTTAAGTTGGAGACTGTTCTCTATAGCTTTCCTAGCATGTTAGAACACATTATATTTGGTAGATTAAGGGGGAAAAAAGTCCTGCAGGAATTATAGTAATTGATTTTATATGGTGTGAATAGATGCCTACTTGCAGAGCAAATTCCATCATTATGTCCTTATCATTGGCCTTTTGTTTAATGGCATCCCGCCCAACCTACTTGCCATTGAATAATTAATATGCCAAGGCATATTTCAAGCAAATTTTGTTTTTCTTTTGGTACTTAAGAAGAGCTCAACTTCTCTCTGACTTTGAATTTTTAACAGGAGAGAAAATGATAAATACAATTATTAAAATATATCTGGCCAACTCAAACTTATGACATTTGTTTTCTTCCCTCTGCTCTCTCAAATAGAAGAAATTGAAACTCCTTAGCTGGATCGCTTTCCTGCCCGTCCTGTTACTCTAGGACCAGTGCAGGGGATGAAGATGGAAACGCTTCTCTAAAGCATGGACTCATTGTCGAGAATGACAGATTTTACCTAAGGGGACTGATCAGTAACATACCATCCTTATATCAGGGTCTGGGTACATTTTCCATTTTTGCAAAACCCCTGTCTGATCCCTAGGTTTCTTAGTACTCAATTCAAAGGAAGACATTTGGTGGACTGTAGTGCATATACTTAAATTCACTATACTTTTTCATGTTTCTTCTTTTACTTCTGATCCCATTTTTTTTTTGCCCAGAGACCATTACATTCTTTCTTTTAGGATAGGAAGCTTTTGCATTTCAACCCATGGTTCACATTTGGATTACTAAATGTTTCTTCTAGTGTCCTAGATAATTAATATTTATTGATATAAGTGCTTATTTTGTTATGCCTTTCTACTTATTCTTCAGTGAACAGAGTCTGATGGTTTTATCTTTCACATTCTTAAAGAATCAATGATTTCAACCATTACTTTTTCTTAACTTTACATTTCTTCTCAAAGGCTTCTAAATCATGCGGAACTGCAAAATGGTTTTTGATGTGAACCTCTAGGTCCTCACAGAACTTGAACTACAATGTACAATTTAGGGTTTCAGAGAGAAGGGGAAAAACATTCTGAGTTTTTCACTCTATTAAATAATATTAAGATCAGAATTAATTTTAACAAACATGGTAGAGTTTAACATCCAATGACAAAAAAATCCATTGGGGTACATGGTGAAAACTCTCCTGGAGACTTTAGGCTGAAGGGGGTTAGTGCTTTATATACATCTTTGTTGATGGGGCTGGATTGACACGGCTCACAGGTTCTCCACAATTTTGATAAAGACAAGTCGGTACTCTTTTGGGGGTTGGGAGGGTTGAGGAGGTGCACTTGACAATGGTGCAATCCACTAAAGGTGTTATTATCCGGACTTTCCCTATTTCATCATGGGCACTAGGCCTTCCTTCAGTGTTTCTGTCTTTTGTTTTTGGTTAATGCTTTCCCAGCCAGATATGCCAAAGGGTTATTGTCAACTAGCCAAAGAAAGCTTGTGTTCCAATAAGGATGTCACTGGTGGGGGCTTGGCCATGGCTCCTCTGCTGCCCTGTTAACTTCATCACTCTCTAGGTGTGCTGTGCATGGGGAACATATGGCCTAGCCATGGCCAAAGGGCATGTTTATTAAACTGAAAGTCTGAGGCCTTTGAGCTGAAACTAGCAAGCTCTGGAACATCAGTTGGGATTTAGCTGGAAAAGAGACTGTACTGTCTGTGTGATTTGTGTTTGCTAATCTATGAATTGTTCTTGAGTGGCACCTTCAAGTTTTCCTGCCTCCACTCCTGCAGTAAAAAGTCGAAAGCAAATCATCCTGGGTTTGGTCAATAAAGTCACATGCAAGAAGAAAAGGATACCTATGACCAAGCTCTAGTTCCAGCTAGAGGATTTGGGGAATTGCAAAGTATTTGAGCTTCTACTGATTCTACTAATGAAACTAATAATCTAGCAAAGTATCTCTGTTGTTTGTGAAGGCAAATGATCTGGCTGTGGTGCCCTGTCAAGAATGTGCCATTTCCTATGCCAGACAATACACATTTTTAAAATGATCTTGGGAAGGAATGGAGGCCGGTCAAGGAATTGTAAAATTAAAAAAATGTTTTTTTAAAATTTCCTTTTGTATTAAAAAATTATGTTAAAGCTGAATTTATTTAATGTTTCTAGATGAAGCACAGGAAAACCAAATGTCTTGACTTTCCTGGGTAGAACTGTGGGAGTGATGGTCAAGCAACTTTGTTTAGAGATGCTTACGAGAGGTATTTATTTCAATCAGGGCATAAAATTCTGTGAAAACCATTTTCTTCCTTGCTTCCGCCGCTGCCTGTTCTTCTACCCAGATGGGTATCAGAAAGTGGGATTCAGGTTTGGGCCTGCTGAGCGAGGGGAATACATGGTCTATCTATTTAAAACTGGATTTTTGCTATTTGAATGTAGGAAACCTAATTACACCCTGGTAAATTCTCTTCAGTCTACCAAACACAGAAAAAAACAGTGACAGAATCTGAAAGGCCAGAAAAGAGAAAAGAGTTCCTAAGACCTAATGAATCCAAACTAAACACCTCTCCACAGAAATGTCAAACATTTCTCTTAGCACAAAACAAGGCTTAAAGAATTCCCTGCTTTTGTCTCTGGCCTAATTCCTTAAGCAGAGAGGGGGATTTTCCTCTGGGAGTGTTATTTCACAAAGAACGAAACAGCAAATAAACAAAAGACTCTCAAAGAGAGAGAGAGTATAAATAAAATTCATGACTCTTTAAAGAGTTTACAGTGAAAGAATGTGGAGGATTATTTACAATTAAAGCATAGCCTCTAGAATACAGTTATTATATATCTAAAACAGAGAATAAGAGTTCATTTCATTTGGTTCACAAGAAAATGCACCTGGTGTTTGAAACAAATTATGAAACTTCATTTTCTCAAGATCTTTTTATGGTTGTTTTGGTGATATTTATGTTTAAAACTTTTACACAATCAATAAAGCATTTTCTAATTCTTTGATACCTTTTTTTAAAGTGAAGGTGATGTGGATTGCTATTTGATTAAAAAAATAAATCAGCCTGAAAGACAAAGTTCCAAAAAAAGTTTTATTGTGGATGTGTCTAAGAGGAATTTTCTACATCTAACAAGCACCATTAAAATGTGTGTTCGGTGGTAAAAATATTCTTTGGGTTGAACAAAAGAAAACTTGTAAGCTATTATGGAAAAAAAGTTTGAATTAATAGAAAAGTAAGAGAAAGAACAAGTTTAGAACTATCTAGCAAATCCTATGATAATACAATAGGATAGTTACTAACAGAAATGAGGTTAGAGAAGGGGTAAGATGAATATGAAACAAATGCATTATTTCGGTATTAATGTAATAGGCAGAGAGAAATAAGTGGTTATTAAGATAAAGATGCAAAGGCTAAAGAAACCACTTGATTATAAATTATAGAGCAATTATCCCTCTTTTCAAGTGTGTGTATGTGTGTTTACTAGGCATTTGAATTCTATTTTGAGAGTGACTTAAAAAAATGTCGATGATAATGTTAAAAGCTATGGTACGAAGGCCATGTAGACAAATGGAGTTTAAAGGTAGAGTCCAAGTAAAAGTAGGGCCTTCTGGAAGGCTTAAGTCATGGGCCTGTGAGATGGGGCAAGGATTTAAGCACTTGCAGAGTTTACAGCAAAGTTTAGATTGAGTCTTATCCTGACGTGCCTGTCTCAGTGATATATCTGAAGCATTTGGCCTCATGAGATTAAAAGAACAGTGCTTATATTTAGCATCTGCTGCCCCCAACTCCAACTTTGCTACTAATAAAATTCAGCTCTATGGAAAAGAATTTGAATTCCAGCTGGGCAGTTTTCAAAATAAGATGAAAAGTTAAGCAGGCAATTGGTGTGTATTTAGGGCTCAAAACACCTTGCCCCCTAGAAGACTTGAAGGAGTTAATCCCTTCTCAAGATAATCCACTAAAGAGCATCCTTCATTATGATGTTAAAAGCAAGGATCAGTGCTGGGGAGTCTAACAATAGGACAGGGGGCTTTTCAGGCCCAACCACATTCTTCCCAGGTTAGAAACAGAAACTGCTGTGATTCCAGCTGAAAAATAGAGCAGGACTTTTCTCTTATGTTAAATATTCAGATGGAAGGAAGTGGAAAAAATGTACCACATTAACGAAATTCCTCATTGGATAGATTTTTTGGGAGAATAATCTTTCTGAATTTTTTAAAAAATGATTGTACTGTCAGAGAGGGATAACTCTACAAGTCAACAGTTACACAGTTTGGAAGCACTTTTAATTTCATGCAAAAGTGAATTTTTGATTAAATTGTACTAAATTATCCCCCCCCCGACCATAATATGTTCAAGGAACACAAAACTCACTATCAACTTGTATTAAAACCTGCATGCTAAAGTTGTTATTTGGTCAAAATTTGATCCTGTGAGGTATTATGTTTTAAATTTATAGTCATATTTGATTTCTCAAAGGTTCTTAATCATTTTCCGTGAGTAAGAAGACAAAGTATTTAGTGTTTATAAGCAAATGAATCTAAAATCCTGATTTAAAATCTTGTTTTTACTAGACTTTAGTACATTTTATAGTAATGGTAATACAATTTACTGTTTGTTATTACTTTCAAAATATTGTATAAGAAGGTAGTTTTAAAAATTAAAAAAAATTCCTATGAAATTCTTTAATACAAACACATATCTTAGGTAAATCAGAAGGGCAAAAGTTGGCCATTCAAAGATATAGGAAATGTTTTATTCTCTTTTTTTTCTTCTCGTTAAAAGTGTAAGTACATTTTTTTAAGGGCATATTTCTTTTTAAGGAACGTCATCTTACCAAAATTGAAACAAGACAGGGAAAGATATTTTTAAAAGCATATTTCAAGTGGAATCAACAACATTCATGAATGTGTGTTTGTATGCTTTGCCTGACACAATCTCTTTTGTGCTCCCATGGGGTCCCAGGCATTTGGGCTCTGAAGACCCTGAGCTGTGATTGCAGTCCTCAAGGAACTGAAGGTGAACAAGCATAGTTCTGGGGGGTACGGCTGGGCATGTGATGGGGTAGTATTAAATCACTGGAACTAGAAGGGCTTTTTAGAAAAGAAAGAGGCAAAGGCTGCGTGATTTGGATTTGGATGGGTGAAAGAGCCATCTGGAAACATTGGTAAGACAAAGAATTTGAAGAGGAGAAGGCATATATGATACATAAATAGAAGCCCTGGAAACATGGTCAAAGACCTTATATTATATGGAAAAATATCAGAAGTTACCATTTTATTTTACTTTATTTTTATTGAAGTATAGTTGATTTACAATGTTGTGTTAGTTTCTGGTGTACAACAAAGTGATTCACTTTCATATATATGTCTTTTTCATATTCTTTTCCCTATATGTTCTTACAAAATATTGAGTACAGTTCCCTATGCTATACAGTAGGTCCTCAGGTCCTTGTTGGTTATCTATTTTATATATAGTAGTACCTATATGTTAATCCCAAACTCCTAATTTATCCCCTCCCCTCCTTTCCCCTTTGGTAACCATAAGTTTGTTTTCTATGTCTGTGGGTCTATTTCTGTTTTGTATATAAGTTCATCTGTATCTTTTTTTTACATTCCATATGTAAGTGATATCATATATTTGTCTTTGTCTGACTTACTTCACTTAGTATGATAATCTCTTGGTCCATCCTTGCTGCTGCAAATGGCATTATTTCATTGTTTATGGCTGAGTAATATTCCAGAGCGAGTATTTTAAATAGAATTTTATTAAAATTTCATTTCCCTGAGAAGCATCATGGAAAGAGAAGAACCTTTGAGGTCAGAATTTTAGCACTTATCAATGATATGACTTGCTTCTGTTTCCTTATTTATATTCTCTGACAACAACTACACCTGAAGTACAGGTTAATTATGAAGATTCTCAGAGATAGCACATCAAAAGCTATGTTATCAAGATACACTGGTGGTAAAGAACAGAGACCTGAAATTTGGCAGATGCTGTCATGTATTTACTATTTGAGTTTGGGTAAGACCCCTCATCTTCCTAATCCAGAGTTTGTTTATCTGTGAAGTGAGAATGATACCAGTTCACAGGTTTGCCAGGAAAACAAAAATAATATGGTCCATAAATGATCCAGTGCCGGACCTGTAATAAACCCTCAGTTAAGTTTAGAAAAAAAAAAATACATATGTTGCAAAGTGTCAGACATATAGAAAATGCACAAGAAAACTTAGACTCTCTTCCTTGTAAATATCTGCTTCCTTCTTTTTTTTAAATTTTATTTTGTCACTTACGAAAATCTTTTGGTCTTTTTCATTTTCCTCTTATCACCAAGGCTTTTAATCTCTCTTTTTTTAATCAAATGAAAGTCTTTAAATTCTGTAATGCTTTACAATTTTCAAAAGTTTCACACACGTTATTTCATATAATCCCATAATAACCCTTTTTTCCCCCTACCCTTACGTTTCCACTCCCCCCTCCCCTCTTCCTACTGGTAACCACTAGTTTGTTCTCTATATCTGTGAATCTGCTTCTTTTTTGTTTTAGTCACTAGTTTGTTGTATTTTTTAGATTCCACGTATAAGTGATATCATATAGTATTTGTCTTTCTTTATCTGACTTATTTCACTTAGCATAATGTTCTCCAAGTCCATCCATGTTGCTAAAATGGCAAAATTTCATTCTTTTTTATGGTTGAGTAGTATTCCATTGTGTTTGTGTATATATACCACACCTTCTTTATCCATTCATCTGTTGATGGACACTTAGGTTTCTTCCAAAGGAACTTAATGTATATAAGGTTGAGTCAAGGGATGCCATCATTACTGAAGATTTTGCTCTTATAGCCAAAGTATTTTTCCTAGCCCATATACCTGCAGTTGAATTTTCTTAAAAAGATTTAAAAAATAAATTAATTAATATGAACTTACTGTCTCCTCATCATATATTTACTGAGCTGCCATTTATCATGAACAATGGAGCAGGATTTAGGTCCAATTTGCTTTTTTATGTATTGTTATCTTTTTTAATGCTCTGAACATTTATATAACATACTAGTTCCAAGTTTTATTTTAATAGATGGAGAAACAGATTAAAAATGTGTCCTCTGTCCAAGGCCATAGAGCTGGTAAGTAAGTAGCAGAGCCAGAATTGAAACCTCAAGGCTCCTGTTGTGGATGTCTTCTCCATGAAGCATTGAGAAAGCATTGTGGTCTTCTTCCACATGGTTCTTCCAAGGCCTGACATCTAGGAGGTGCTAGGAGATGCTTCTGGTCTTGGACCCTCTGCTAACCTTAGCTGCTTTATGTATGGAGACTCCTGGCTTCCACTGCTGTTCTATTTGACTGACTCTACGCATACTGTACCCTTATTACTTCACTGTCCAGAAGAAAGTTATTCTCCTGGTGGAGCCAAGGAATTCTGCTAAGGGCCTAAACATCCTGCATGTGAACATGCCAGAGGACAAAATGTTCTATAAGTAAATGACCTAGACTTCTGCCTTAGGGAGATCATGTGGGTTGGTTGGAAGAGTGCCTTGACATTGGTTAGGAAAACTGTGTTCCCTGGCAAGCAGGCTAAAGATTGAATCTGAGTATTTTTTTCCTTTCTAAGGTACCATGTATTGGAAAAGTGTTCAATAACTACTAATTGAATTGAATTCGTTTGACAAAATAAAAGAAAGTATGGGTGAAGAAATGTTCTTAGGTTAAGAAGTAATCTTGAAATTCACAGCTTAATCAATAATGATTTGCAGATTCATTATACCCCAGCTCTAAGTAGGGCTACTGGCTGCTTAGTTATTTTTAAACATTTACTAGGTACATAAATACTTTTCTCTTTAATGAGAATGAAGCTGGGCAGTCTGTGCTTTGTCATTAAATTCCATTTTATTCACAAATATTTCAGTTTCTGGTTAGCCCTTTTAAAAAGTCATTAATTTGGGCTTCCCTGGTGGCGCAGTGGTTGGGAGTCCGCCTGCCGATGCAGGAGACACGGGTTCGTCCTCCGGTCTGGGGGGATCCCACATGCCGCGGAGCAGCTGGGTCCGTGCGCCATGGTCACTGAGCCTGTGCGTCCGGAGCCTGTGCTCTGCAATGGGAGAGGCCACAGCAGTGAGAAGCCCGTGTACCACAAAAAAAAAAAAAAAAAAAAAAAAGTCATTAATTTATGGCCATTTTTTCTTATCTTCTAAAAAAAAAAAGGGACAGTACGACGGAAAGAAGTTCTTATTTGTCAGAAAACAGAACACATTTGCATTGGTTGAACCAATAATTCAAGCTGCTGATTATTGCGATTATGGGCCAATTTCGGGGAAGGTGGTAACCCTGGACTCCATCTGTTATCCAAACACAGATTATGGCCTTGTATAGATGGACTTTCAGCTTCAGGAACACAAAATAATTGGTGAAATAATAAAAATATTGTATGATATTAGCAAAATGAGATATTGACAGTCATCAGAAAATTTACCACCTAATATATCTTTTGTCATCTGTTCCTCTTTCTTGTGATTTCATGTTTGTACACATGCATTTTAAATACATTCATGAAAGAGATTAATAGAAATATTTTTCAAAGTGCCATTTATACCAATAATAGAACATTTATATCCCATAATTACTATTGTTCACATATATGTTGTGAGGCAAGCAAAGTTGAAATGAAGTAAAAGCCATATTTTAATAGTTATATTTTTTCTAAAAGAAATAAATAATGTGGTTAAAGTATGTACACACCAGCTGTCTACCAATTAAGATGTTTTAAATTCAATTATATGTTAAATTATGAAAGCCACAAGGGGCAGTTCGAGGATTATTTTTGACATCTAAGAAATTTAAATGTTTTTTGATAATTATAAAATGTCCAAATCAGATTAATTTTTGTAACTAAGAAAATTAAATGATTAAAACTGAGGGTTATTAAAAAATAAACTGTTTTTTCTACAATTTTGCACAGCTGGAGAAAATATTTCCTATCATGTCCAGAAATAACTTTCCTATGTACATACACCCAACCAGCATATCTCAAGTTATTTTAACACCTCCAACCATAGACCCACTATGTCAGGTGAACTGTAAGATGACCCTCCAGTGATTGTTGCTTCCTGTTATACACACTCTTAAATAATCTCCTTTCCTTGAGTTTGGGTCTATGACTTACTTCCAAACAATAAGAATCCAACAAAAGTGACAGATATTACTTCCATGATTACATTACATAAGATTGTAACCTTTGTCTTGCAAGGTAACTCTCTTCCTTGCTGGCATTGGTGAAGCAAGGTGTCATACTGGAGAGACCTATGTGGCAAAGAGCTGAGGGCAGCCTTTGGCCAATAGCCAGATAGGAACTAAGTCTTTCAGTCCAAAAACCCAAAAGAAAATGAATGATGCCAACTGATAACCATGTAAGTGAGCCTGGAAGTAACTCCTTCCCCAGGTGAACCTTCAGAGGAGATCCCAACCCTAGCTAACATTTTGACTGCAGTTTTGAAAGAGATCCTGAGGCAAAGAACTCAGCTAAGTTGCATCCTGATAACTAACCCACAGACTGTGGGATAATAAATATGAGTTGTTTAAGCTGCTAAATTTGTTGTAATTTTTTTATGCAGCAATAGATAACTAATGCCAACACGCACACACAAATGCACACTATTTGGTTTTAACTCTGAGGAGAGGACCATGTGTAAGCCCATTCATATGGCTTTTGTTTTCTAACATCTTTATTGGAGTGTAACTGCTTTACAGTGTTGTGTTAGTTTCTGCTGTATAACAAAGTGAATCAGCTCTACTTATACATATATCCCCATATCCCCTCCCTCTTGCGTCTCTCTCCCACCCTCCCTATCCCACCCCTCTAGGTGGTCACAAAGCACCGAGCTGATCTCCCTGTTTCTATGCGGCTGCTCTCCACTAGCTATCTATTTTACATTTGGTAGTGTATATATGTCCATGCCACTCTCTCACTTCATCCCAGCTTACCTTTCCCCCTCCCCATGTCCTCAAGTCCATTCTCTATGTCTGTGTCTTTATTCCCTTCCTGTCCCTAGAGTAGCCCATTTTTCTTTCTTTGTCTGTGACCTCCTTTGTGTTCTTCAGGTTCTTTTCAGGTCTTTACTCTGAGTATGTAAGGAGGAGTCAGAATGTCATCATGCTATATGGACTAAATTACTGCATATTTATATCTCTTGATTTAAAAGTAATTCTAGAGTTTATCTTAAGGAAATAATCTAACAAAACAAGAGAATATCCTTTGCAATGTTGTTTATCATTGTAAAACTGGTAACAACCTGAATATCACCCCCTAAAAACAGTAATTTGATAATATTGGTATCCCTGTGCAAAAAATACAAAAAGCCACTAAACAAAATAAAATAAGTTTTTAGATATGGAAAGATGTTTCATGTCTATTATTAAGTTTTTAAAAAAATTTAAAAAACTTGTTAAAAACTCCTCTTATCCCATACTATATATGTCTAGGGTTTTTACAAAACCATTTTCACCAGCTTTATTAAGGTATAGTTGACATATAATAATATGTAAGTTTAAGGTATAAATGTGTTGATTTGGTACACTTATATATTGCAAAACTGATTACCACCATGATGTTAACTAACACCAGCACTGCATCACATAATTAATACAGTCGTGTCTGGCAGTACCCACAGGGGATTTGTTCCAGGAACTCTCTCAGATACAAAAATCTGAGGATGCTCAAGTCCCTTATATAAAATGGCGTTTATTTGCATATAAACTAGCACATCCTCCCATACACTTTAAATTGTCTCTGGATTACTTATAATACCTAATCCAATGTAAATGTTATGTAAATATTTGTGGGTGTGCAGCAAATTCAAGTTTTGTTTTTAAGAAATTTCTGGAATTTTTTAAAAAGTATTTTTGATCTGCAAAATTTTTGGTTGAAGCTGCAGATGTAGAACCTGCAGATATGGGGAGCCAACTATATTTCTTTTTTCGTGGTGAGAATATTTAAGATCTACTCTCTTAGCAACTTTCAAGTATGTAATGCAGTATCATTAACTATAATCACTATGCTGTACAGTAGATCGCCAGAACTCATTCATCTTATAGCTGGACATTTGTACTCTTTGACCAATATCTGCCTCTTCCCACACCTCCAACCCCTGGCAACCACCATCATTCTAGTCTCTGTTACTTTGAATTCAGCTTTTTTTAATTGCATACATAAGTGATATCATACAGTAGTTATCTTCCTCTGTCTGACTTATTTCATTTAGCATAATACCCTAAAGATTCATCCATATTGTCAAAATGGCAAGATTTCCTTCTTTCTCATGACTGAATAATATTCCATTTTGTGTGTGAGTGTGTGTGTGTGTGTGTGCGTGTGTGTGTATCACATCTTCTTTATCCATTCATCCATTGATGGACACTTAGGTTGTTTCCATATCTTGGCTATTGTGAATAATGCTGCAATGGACATGGAGGTTCATCCCTTTAGATCTTGTTTTCATTTACTTTGTATATATACTCAAAAGTGGGAGTGCTGGATCATATGGCAGTTCTATTTTTAATTTTTTGAGGAAACTCTATACTGATTTCCATGGTGGATGAATCAATTTACATTCCCACCAACACTACACAAGGGTTTCCTTTTCTCCACATCCTCACCAACACTTGTCATCCCTTGTCTTTTTGATGATTGCCATTCTAACAGGTGTGAGGTGATATCTCGTGGTTTTAATTTGCATTTCCCTGATGATTGGTGATCAGCACCTTTTCATGTACTTGTTGGCCATTTGAATGTCTTCTTTGGAAAAAATGTGTATTCAGTTGCTCTGTGCATTTTTTAAAAATAAATTTATTTATTTATTTATTTATTTAATTTTGGCTGCATTCGCTCTTTGTTGCTGTGCGCGGGCTTTCTCTAGTTGTGGCGAGTGGGGACTACTCTTTGTTGCAGTGCATGGTTTCCTATTGTGGTGGCTTCTCTTGTTGCAGAGCACAGGGTCTAGGCACACAGGCTCTGTAGTTGTGGCTCACATGCTCTAGAGCACCGGCACAGTAGTTGTGGTGCACGGGCTTAGTTGCTCCATGGCATGTGGGATCTTCCCAGACCAGGGCTCGAACCCGTATCCCCTGCATTGGCAGGCAGATTCTTAACCACTGTGCCACCAAGGAAGACCCTTTGTGCATTTTTAAAATAGATTGTTTGGAGTTTTTTTACTATTGAGTTGTCTGAGTTCTTTATATATTTTGCATATTAACCCTTCACCAGATATATGGTTTACAATTATTTTTTCCCATCCATAGGTTTTCTTTTTATTTTGTTGATTTTTTTTGATGTGCAGAAGCTTTTTAATTTGATGTAGTCCCACTTTTTATCTTTGCTTTTGTTGCCTTTACTTTGGGTTCTAATTTTTTTCAGTAGAAAAATTTCTGGAAGAATATTTATTAAAGTTGTTTTTTTCCTTGGATGGACTAAAATCAGATAAGCAAAAATAAACTCTCTGAATTTTTCTATATTTTTTACAATGAATATGTCCCTGAATAAATGTTTCAAGGCTTTTATTATGGTCCTAGCTGGAGGTGAATTGAAATTGTTTCCTTAAAATATATTCCAATACCAACTTCCAGACCTGTGCTCATTGCCTTGCTTGAAGTATGGTTTTGTGAAATACTTCTCAGTATGGTGCCAATATTTTTTTTCATAGTGAATAATTCCAGTTGTATTTTTTTACCTCCCTTCATCCCATTTGAGAAGAGGAAAAGAAAGAAATATCATACCATACCCTCACACCTCAGACCTAGGTCTTACAAAACTTCTTAGGGATTCACTTTATCTAAAGCTAAATTAAAGTAAAGTTTAAATTTACTGATGGCATCAAATGATTTTGACCATTAATGAGCATTATCTCCTGTGCCTTCTCTGTCCTATGTTTATGGTCAATTCTTCTGTCATCTGGAGCTCCTGGTATTTTTCTGGATAACAATTTAACAATTAAACAATGGAATACCCAAATATATATGATTCTTTTATATACGTTAAAATATGTATATGTATGGTTAATCTATTGATTCATGATTCATTAAGACCCATTTTCAGTAATGCTCATGCCATCTTGATCATGATGTTTGTCTAGTAGTTGACCTATACTAGTTAAGCAAGTTGACTGCTGACACCCAAGGGATACATATACCTTTAAAAGCATTTAAAACACATGCTATCCAACAAACCACATAAATAGTGTCCTTTGAGAAATCCCAACTGGTAATTACTGCTTTTGGCTCTAAGATGCATTGTTCAGAAAAGTCTGGGAAATACACACACACACACACACACTCACACACACTCACACACACACCTGAAATAACTTCATGACTTTTGAAAAAAATCTTAATTTTTACTTTGTTTTCTAGAAGAATTATGTGTTACCTGTGCCAGCGTAAGGTTTATTCAGAGCCCTTGATTTTCTACTTGGCAGAAACAGCTCTATGTGTTGCCAACACAGTAATATGTTCATTCCTTTATGAAGTTGAAAGACTCACATGAAACCAACATGATTTGAAATTTCATCATAAGGTATCTATCCAAACAAGGTTCACCTTAGAGCCTAATATATTTCTGTGAAAGGGACTATCCCATTTATCCTGTGATCTGGCTAGATGGCCTGTGTTTTTTTACTCGATCACGCCGTCCTCTCACCCCCCAAATAGACCACACTTGCCCCAGCCTCTCATGTTCATTCCTTAGTATCATGAAAGGGGGTTTTCATATGAGGGCTCAAACACTTTAGCAGAGGAGGTGCCAGAGTACTTCGTAGAAGAACCACTTGTATCAGACCACCGGGCACCAGTGCAGGCTTGCCGCAGGGCCATCTCCCCGCTGACAATATCCATTACACATTCCTGGCCGTGCACTGAATATTTTACCAAAGACAAGCATCCAGAACACTACACCAGCACAATAAAGGCTTTCCCCTGCCAGCTTCAGAAATGAGTGATGAGAATTTTATTAGTCAAGGAAATGTCTATTGAAGCAACACAACAGTGATTTTATTGCTGCCTAAGTGGGAAGCTTTATTGTGTATGTATTTGTCTGCTTTTAATCATTCTGTGATACCCAAATGGATGGTATAGAAATGTAAAGATTTTTTTAGAAAAGTTCAAATGATTGTCTAAAAGCATAAAGGAATATAACTTAATGAAAATAAGTTTTATTGGTTATGTAGCCTATCTTGAAAAGCTTGAGGATAATACAAGAGATTTTCTTATTAATTATTAATACTAATCATTAGTTATTATATCCTTTAATCTGGAAAGGAAAACAAGAAACTTGACATTCATCACAAACAATCGCTTTTGTTCATTTGATTTTTTATAGAGATGGTGTGTCATGGATTTGAAGGCTGTCTTGTCCCATATGAATATGCCATATTACTGAATTTTTGGACATTAAGGAAGGTCATGGTTCCTTCCTGACTTCAGAATGTCACTGCACAGCTCAGTGAGTTTTTTCATTTCAAAAACTGTCTGAAATGACCAATTTCTTCCTGTCTCCAAAATCCACAATGCTTGTTAATCAACAACTTTTGAGGCTTCTCATTTTATACCAATTATCTCTAAGTCTTAACAGTGTCTCTTTGGTATCCAGCATACATATCATTTCAAGTTTCAGTTCTCAAATCTGATAAAACTAATAAACCCACACTGCCAGAGGTGGCACATTAAGCTGGTAAAATGGTTTTCATCTTAATTGGATATGAGCACCGTTATCGCTAATAACCCCAGGATATTCTAATTGGACTCTCTCTCTCTCTCTCTTTTATTTTTAAAACATTAATCTCATTGACCAGCCTTAATTTCTCCATCCCCCTCTCCCTGAACCCAAATCTTGAAATGCAGTATAGAAATATTCTAACTTCAGGTGGTCACTTCAGCATTATTTTTTGGTATGAAGCCAAAAAAAGGTAAACAGTTTTGCAACAATAAAAGCTCCCTTTTTAAGTTTTCAGAAAAAAGAAATTGTAGTAAGACTACTTATTGACATTGCAATAATGTCTCTAATGCAGTTTAGTTAGCTGCCAGCTTCACCTAAGGACACTGAATTATCAATTTTCAGTAATTTTTAAATGACAATGATCTTCTCTGTCACATTATTTATGGTAATCTTAGTGCAAGTTATATAGCAGAAGGAAACACTATTTTAAAAGTTATCACACACACAAATACTAGATTGTTGTTTCATCTTAATTTTACAAATATTGGTGAATATATATATATAAATTATAGAACTCTGGATGTTGATATTATAGTTAAGAACTGAAAATATGTGACAAGACACTTCCACAGACAGATGCTATTTAGTTGCTGGTAGGCACACATTGACAAACATGAGGATATAAACACTTAATTCCATTATGCCACAATATCAAATTTAAACTAAGTTTTGACATACAAAATCAACTCCGATTTTCCTATTTACTAGTCTTTTTTGGTAGGCATATTCTTGGAACTAAAAAATAAAAAAAAATACATAAAATCTTAGAGGATGGGGGGTTATAAAAAGAACAGAAAGAAACCTTTCTGATTACACAAACCAGCAATTTTTCCCCAATAAGTGTAAAAACTGCAGGCTGCTTATGCTTTAATTGTTGAAAAATGTTATGTGAGCCATTCACTGGCAGAAAGAATTCACTTTTAAGAGACATAATACTTTTTTTCTGGAGAAATGTATGTTTTATCAGTTGAGTGTGGGCCTTTATAATTATTATCACTGTTCCCATATAATTAAAAGCCTTTATGCAGATATCATTAAATAATTATGGATGTTCAAAAGAAATGCTTACCATTTCTTCAATCCATAAAATGACAATTGAAAAAACTATTCATTAATTTATATTTACATTTCTGGCAATTAAGTTAGCAATACTTGGAGCACAGATGAATGTAGATCAAAGAATTTTCATAGAGTCTTTTCTAATGCCAAAGCTATAGTAACATCACATATGCCTTTTATGTTGACTTCTTAGAAAATTATGTATCATTGTGACTTTAAAAAGATAACCAAGTTTTCAGTCTTTTGTGTGTGTGTATAATATACACATATATCCTATATTGTATGTTGGAGATACCGTATATATATGTATGTATATATATGACATATGGGGTGTACATTGTGAAAAGGATATATATACATATGATGTCAAACATACATATACAATATATATGTACACACTTACATATACCTATGATGGTGATGAGGATGATGATTTTATGGAGTGCTAGGGGTCATACTTTAAGATGTTCTGATGGTCTCTATGGAGGATATGCCCATGTGTGAGACAAGGGCCCTACCTTTAATAAATGCATAATCTGATTGTAGAAACTTAATCTATATATACAGTTAAAAAAGATGATTGAAATATAAAGTGGAATATGGAGTTACATGTGTCATCAAAACCAGTCATATCTAAAGCTGACCAAAGACTCTGATTAGGAAGGAAAAAAAACCCTTACAGCTGCATGTAGTCTTGCTTTTGTATATGGATTTATATACATTTTACATGTACTACTGTAATAAAATATTATGCACATTAAATATAGACAAAAATAGTAATAAGAAGAATGAGATAAATCAACATCAATGTTCATAGGTGTTCTGATATTCTTTCTCCACCCACCCAGTGGGGCCATTTGCCCACTTTCAAGAGAACTGATACAGATAGTACATGTTTTTGGTGCTTGTTTGTTAAGTTAGGTCAGTGTGTTCCACTTAATAAATGTGATGGGCAAGGGCATTCCATCCCAATAAAAGAGGGAAGGACACAGAAAATGTTTCCAAATATCAGAGGGTAAGTCCTTTCTCACACCATAACTTCAGGGTTCTGCCATTCCTTAAACAGTGGTGACTTTCATCTTCACAGGTCTTTCCCATCACCTACATACCAGACAGTTTTACTCCCAAGATATTGGACCCTACTCTTTCCCACCTTTCTCCTTGCCAAGATCCCAATCCCCTGTCTGCTATCTCTGCCATTTCTTCCATTTGAAGAGTTTGCTTTTCAACTTCATGAAAGGTGTTGGATTCAGCCTTCTTCCTTAATTCCTACTTCACAGTCTGGAAAAGTTAAGTAACTTGCCCAAGGTCAAGCAGGTTGTGATGAGCAGGGCAAGAACTTATGTCGCCTCTACCATTGGCATTGTCTTCATATTAGGACCAATGCAGTAGTGATGTGCAGGGTATTCATTTAACAAGTCACCTCTTCTGAGACAGGTATTGTGCTGGGCTGTGGTGACACATTGTTAAATAAGATGGGCTAGACTCTCATAGAATAGAAAGTTCATATTCTAAAGGGAAATGATGTGAAATAAACGTGCCTACAAATGGAAGAGAAAGTAATCTCAGACAGTGGTAAGAGTTTGGCAACTAAAAAGAAAAACCTTGGATGATAGGCTAGAAAGTGATATATTTGCAAGAAGGAGACAAAGCATTATTTAGGTGATCAGGAAAATATCTCTGAGTATATGGCCTTTGAATTGAAAACTGAAAAGAGCTGGTGTGAAAGTATTGGGACAGATAATTCCAAGCAGAGGTAGGACCCTCAGGGGGAACCTAAGATGGAAGTTAAAAACCCTAAGATGGAAATAAAATTTACTTCTTTATAAAACATAAAAGCAACTCTGGAAGCTGGCATGTAGTGAGCACAGGGGTGGGGGAATTGTTAGCACAAGGTAAAGCACCTTGTAGGACCTGGTAAGTCAAGTTAAAGAGTTTGGATTTCATGGTAAATGCCTTAGGAAGTCAAGGGAGATTTTGAAGCTGGGGAGTGATATGGTCTGATTTATTTTGTTTAGAGATCAATGACTGCCATGTGGGGAATGGATTCTAGAATAACAAAAGTAACAGCAGGGAGACCAGTGAAGAGGCTATTTCAGGACTGGAGGCAAGAAATGAGAGTGCTGTGGACTAGGATTGTAACCATAGAGTCAGAGCAGTGTGGTGATGGATATAGAAGGATTTGGGGATGGATTTAACGTAGGCAGTGTGGGAAGGAGAAGGATCAAGGACATGTGGGTTTTTGGCTAGAGCCATATAGTAAGTACACAGAGTACTAAGATGAGAATAGAAGTTTGGTGTGTGGGAAATTGTGAGATATGATTTGGCCTTGTTATGTTAAGATCTAAGCAAAGATGTCCTGTAGGCAGTTGGATACATGAGTCTGGAGCTCAGTAGAGAAGCAAAATGTAGAGATAGAACTTTGGGTGAATAAAAATATAGTCAGAGAAGAGAAGAGAGTCAGGGTTATTCCAACAATTGGAGATAAAATAGGGGAAGAGGATCCAGCAAAAGGAGCTGAGAAGGAATGGCATGAATGGTATGCCACTGTGCTTTCTAAAATAAGGCCCCAGAGGACCCCCAAGTTGTTTGCACAATCACTCAAACATCTAATTGAGCAAATACTATGGGGTAGTATACTATGGACTTCGATTTGAGGATATAAAAATAATTAAGGCTCACCATCTTTTGGGAAAGAAAAATAGGAACATGAGTGCTGGGAGTGCAACTTAGTAACTTGCTTTCCTTTTCTTCTCTAGACCTGATTGCCTGATGTCTCAGCAGAGACAACTCAGATGGGTTGATTGATCTCCTGGTCTTGCTGATCCTCTTCCCTTAGGTTTCACAACGTTGAGTCTCCATTCAGCTAAAGACATGTGGGGCAAGTAACTTGGAAACCTTCAAGAGACCATGCAGAGTCCTAATGTGCTTAGGGCTAGAAGGAAAGATGTTACAGCAGATCTATCCTCTGGGGGTGGGAAGGTGATGGTGGGAAAGGAGTTCAAGTTGAGTCCAACTTGAGTTTTCTTCCCAGTCTCCTAAGAGAACTTGCAACTCCTTCCAACTTCCTTGCCATTTTGTCACCTCTACCAGCTCCAATTTCTCCCCTCCCCCTCACATTTTGCAGTAGGATTGGTTTGGGGAATTTACCACTCTTCGGGAGAATATGAGGAACATTCACATTACATTTGTTCCTCAATCAGGCAGCCCCACTACTGAATCTTCTTTTTGTAGGAACAGTCATTGAGGATTTACAGAATTATCATATAATCTGTGTTTTTACTTCCTGACACCTATACATTTAATAAATACTGAATATATTTATATGTATAGATATATTTATATATATAGAAACAATACTCATATCTGAGTACACACCTACATTAATTTATATGTTCATTTTACAGCTTGTCTTGGGAAGTTTTAAAAAAATAGCTACATGTGGAGATAATTTTACTAGTTATAAATTTAGACTTATTTTTTTGTTCTCTTTTTGCTTAAATCCAAAAAAGTATTTGAGTTGGCTGATCACATTCAAGCAGACTGATACACCCTTCTTTGCACTGTCTTACTATATTTTCTCCATAGCAGAGGCAACATTTTTGGTTACTGTTTGGATTATTGGATGGGTTGGAAATATCTTTGGCCTTAATCATTTGGCCATTGGTACTGCCAGAACTTTCCACTTGATTGCATACTTCTACTGTGGCCATACCTCTCATGGCTCCCTTGGCACCATTTTCAGGATTCAGGACAAGCCCTTAATGAATTCAGCATCTTGTTTAGCATCTCCATTCGACCCAGGCCTGGGCCAAGTACTTGAAAATTCTGGCAGTTGGACAGTCCCTGGACTTACCTCTCTCAGGAGAACAAATTCTAAGAGAATGTAAGTGGCTTCCACACCATTTCTACCATCCATATTTTTCTTTCATAAAACCTCAGGAAGTGATTATTTTAAAAAAAACTCAATGCAGTCATTCATTCTCCTCTAAAAGTTCACATATGTTCTACTTTCCTGTATTGGAAATCGACTGAACTAAACAGGCCCCAGACAATATATGGTGTTTAAGATGTGGGAAATGTAAATTCACAAGTGGTTTCTAAAGGACTTTGGGTGAAAAACAGGGGTTAAAACTCAAAATACCTTGCCTGGCAAGGCAAATAAATAAATGATAATATTATAGTTACCATTTATTGCACACCTACTATGTGCCAGGGACATTTTAATGTCATTTATTTATATTATTTCATTTAATCCTCACAAAAGCAATGAGTGAAACTGCCTTGGGGAAGCAGACATGAGAGTGTTTGCACATCTGCAGGAGAAGTTGTGCTTCAGTCTGCTGTTTTCATGTGAAAATGGCGGCCTTGACTTGGAACTTCATAATTTTAAAATATTAAATCTCTAGATTTAAAAAATCACATATATTATACATGCATATTATTTTATATATACATAGTATTTTATATATACACATATTATTTTATAAATACATTTTATCTTATATGTGCATTTTATTTCATATATCATACCATACACTGTAAAAACCAAACAAGGCACATCTGTGGGCTGGTGGCAACCTTTGGGCTTAGTGGGCAACCACTGGGGAATAATGTCTAGAGTCTGTTCAGGGTTGGTAAGAACAGCCTAGAGTTGGGGGAACTGTTATATGACAGGGCATGTGGCTTTTTATTTCCTTGTTCCATGAGGTCCGGGGTTGACCTAGAAGCTAGTGCTATACTGCTTGCTAAACAAGATTCTTCTGGGTTTCAGCTACATGTCCCTAGGATTTATTGCAATATTAGGGGCTCAATCAATGCTGTTAAAACTGAACAGTAAGCTGGGACTCCTCACAGAGTAACAGGGACCACACAGCCTCTTCCTACTTCCATCCATCATGGGAGCACCTGACCCAGAAGTAATTATTTATGTAATATCCGCAAGCTTCCCTAATTATGCCTTTATTCACATTAGGTATAAATGCTTGATAAAAATATAAATGGGTATCTTTGAAGGGGAGATTTTCTGTTTGACAGGGATCAGTGTCTTTCAGCAGCTTTTATTTTTATTTGTATTTATTTTTTTATTGAAGTAGAGTTGATTTAAAACGTTGTGTTAGAACAGTGATTAAGTTTTACACATATATATTCTTTTTCAGATTCTTTTCCCTTATAGGTTATTACAAAATAATGAGCATAGTTAGTTCCCTGTGCTATACAGTAAGTCCTTGTTGGCTATCTATTTTATATATAGTACTGTATGTATGTTAATTCCAATTTTAGCAGCTTTTAAAGCCTGTTCTTCTGAGCCTCAGAAGGCTGGGAGAGGGAGGGTGAGGATGCACCATCCCTCCATAAGCCGCCCTGGCTCTTTGTTTTTGCCGTATACTGAGACTCTGACTAAGGTTTCCTTTGAAAAAGGGGTTCTTTGGTACTGAGAAAAGTTATCTGGAAAACTTAAATTCTAACACTAAAATTCTAAGCATTAATTCTTTTAAATCTCAATTTCCTGCAAAAATTGTGTTTTTTGCTATTCATGAATAAATCTTAGAAAAATAAAAAGATGCAAATAATTGGAGTAACCATGTTTTTGTTTTATTTATTTATTTATTTATTTTCCAGGCATAGAACTATAGGATCCAAGCTTCTTAACTGGAATTCTGGGATGCTAAGCCACCCCCTAAACTACTGACACAATGCACATACTGTTTTCCTGGCAGGATGGTTTGGGCTCATCTGCTCGGGAGCACCCTGCCAACCAAACGCAGGCCTCACAGGAGAGCCAGTGACACTGGGGTCCCTTCCGTGCAGCAGTCCCTGAAGCAGCACATGTTGAGTACAAGAGATCACATTTGTTGATACTGTAGATAAAGAATAATCAGCAAACATCCAGATCATGTGCCCCATTTCTCAATCAATCTCCCTTCTAGGTAGATAGCTAGTGGGAAGCAGCCGCATAGCACAGGGAGATCAGCTCGGTGCTTTGTGACCGCCTGGAGGGGTGGGATAGGGAGGGTGGGAGGGAGACGCAAAAGAGAGGGGATATGGGAACATATGTATATGTATAACTGATTAAATTTGTTATAAAGCAAAAAAAAAAAATTAAAAAAAAAAATCTCCCTTCTAGGCATCGGCAAACTGAATGCATAGATCTGGCTGACTAAGAGATGCCCGAGTTTTCCTTGTTTGCATATATCCTTTTTGAAAAAGAACAACTGGTTTCTTTTCCTTCTCCATTTGCAAGGTAGGGAAACCATTTCCTCCAGCCCTATCCCAAATCTCCTTACTCTGCCACTGAATCTCCACATCTTAGGTTAGGTCAGGTCTTATCATAAAGCTAAAGAGAAGAAAGTATGTGCCTGAATAATTCTTAGACCTTCTTTTGTTTTTCATTCTTTGCCTGTTCTTTTTCTCCCCATCCCTTTCCTTTTATTTCTGCTGAGGTCATTGTCACCTCAGTCAAACAAATGCATTCTCCTAAAGGGAGTAGCTGCCGGCATGTCAACTGCAGGTTGAATGGATATTGACACCCTGCAAAGTTGGCACATACACATGTGCATCCGCTCATGTGACCACGTAAAATATGTACATGCAAACACGAGTTCCCCCATAGCTCTTCAGAGCATGTTTTAGGCTGTAGTGCAAGTGTTCCTGACTTTTCTTTTTAATCAAGGACCTCTTTAATAATCTGCTTCTGACTCCTCATGAATATCATTAATTGAAAAATATCCCATTGCATTTATTAAGTACACTGTGTGGCTTAATTGAAGATAAACGTAGAGTTTCTTGGGCTTTACAAAATGTAGGAAATAATGGTAGGGCTTCCGTTGCTACCTTTGGGAATTCTTAAGAGCTATGAGGACCCCAATTTTGGGGCCACTGTTATAAATGAGTGTACTGGACAAGAAACCCAGAGATTTGGACTCTAGTGGAGCCACGGCCAGGGATCTATTCCCAGAGCCTTTATTTCCTCCTCTGTAAAGTGAAGTACAGAGCGGTTGCAGTCCGAGGTTCCTTCTGGACCCATGGTTTTGCCCCTCCTGGACCTGAGCCCTGGGAGACAGGTGGGCTGATATCCATCTGTCTTGTGGCCTTTTCTCGCTCCCTGTCCTCCCAGTGCTTCTTTTGACCTGAAGACCCTCCTATGTGTACAGACCAGTGGAAAAGCCCTGGGAAATCCTGAAGGAGATCCTGGAGATGTGTAGGAGGGAACCTATGGCCAGAACTGAGATCTTCTCCTTGGGAAGCATTAATACAGCAACTCACATTTCTGCCTAGTAGAGCTCTTCATGATTTAATGGCTTTTAAAATGACTACATCAAAGACAAACAAATCAGGATGCGGGGCTGTGTTGTGGGTCTATGATACCTGTTATCATTACTTAAGTATTTCTTCCAACATGGTATTGAATCTAAGAGTCTACTTCATTATTATTAAACTCAAAACACGTTACATTCCAAAGATATTTTGGAAACAGTAGATTTTGAGATTTACTGGTGGTTTCTATCATTTCAACAGACTCGTACTGAGGGAGCAGCTGGGGTCTGCAAGCCTAAACTATAAAACTGGTGTTTAGAGATGAAGCTGATAATTCTCCCACCTGTTTACAAGATTGCACTTAGGGAAGAGATTTCACCTGAGTCTGTCTCAGGCCAGAAGCCAGAGAAATGCACAGACTTGGAAAACTTTATGACACGTGTACCATAGACCTAACGCGCAGTGCCATTTTTATCTGGGGTAGAAATAAACAACTACTGAGTGGATATGTATATGGAGAAAATCTGATCGCAGATGGTAAGTCTGTGTATACTTTAAGAATAACCTTGGTTATATAGATCATGATAAAAATAACACAACTTATAGCTAGTGATAAAACATCTCCTAAAGGGACTAGTAAATTCATAACCATTTGGATCACTTTTACTGGAATCAACAGAATGAATCTAAGAGCTCTTTTTCAAAACTCCAAATTCTGTGATCCTATGTAGACCAAATTAAGAAAATGTTAAACTAGAAATAGATGAGTGGTGTAATCCTTGTTACTACCAAATCAGTTATGGCCTGAAGATACAATGTTTCATGTTCAATTCATGTCTGGAGAAAGAAGTTCTAATTCTAACTACCTAAAATGAAATAACGAGGACAGTTTTATTGCAATTACAGGTGTATCTAGTATTTGAAGCAAGATTAACATGAATAGCAGTGCATGTCTAATCCTATCCTGAATGGACAGGAGCCAGATGGGTGAGAACAGTCTGGTGACCTTTGATAGTGTGAGGTCGGGTGGAGAGGGAGGCTGGAGCTTCGCTCTAGACTGCACTCCCCACAGCTGCCCTGATCATAAGCCCTCTTGGCATAAACACCACAGTACAGCATTTAAGGTTAGAGACACACAACCCAGGTTCAAATCCTGACCATCTCCATGAAGTTTTAACCAATTCCTCCATCGCTCTGTGTTTCAGTTCCTTTATTTGTAAGAACGTGATTAAAGTTGCCTTTCAGTGGGGATTCAATGAAATGGTATGGGTCAGGTGTCTGAGACATAGTGAGTATTTGAGAAACATGCTAATATATTATTGTCATCTGTTTATTTTTACTTAAGTATCTTGAGACTAAATGAAAAGTCATTTGAGCACTGTATAAAAAAGTCCCTTCATGAACCTAAAATATCACTGGCGATAGAATTATTTTTCTTTCTCATATTAAAACTTTTTCAAAACATCAAGTAGAGAGACAATCTGTAAAGACTTGAAACCTTAAGTTTTTATTTTTGGCATGTCTTAGACCTGCTTATTTTTTCTGTTTTTTTATACATTCCCTGACCATTGGGGAATTGGAAAAAGGATTAGACAGCCTAACAATAACATAGACTTTAGAAATCCACTTAGCTCTAGAATGACTTTCTGAGGCAACTGGCTTTTCCAAAATAAATTTGCAAACACTATCCTTATAAAAAATGAGAATTTGGCGAGGTAAAAAAATTCGGACCATATCAGCTTGTCATTCCAAACTCTAAAATATTTAGTCTTACTTCAAGATAAATAGCAACAATTGAACTTAAGCAGTTAAGAAAAATAAACATACAACTTCTTGAAAATGTACAAATAACTGGATGGTTTCAAAAATGTTATCAGAAATGTCTTTACTGCTAACAAGGTCTAAATTAAACAGTGACCATAGATGATGTTTGTTTCTGGTGTATGGCTGTCCTGACAGGGGGCTGTCCAGTCTTGGGGTAGATGAGGCTTAGCATTCACGACACTTGGGAACCACGGATGGTGAGATCCTAGCTGTCTGCCAACCAGAGCGTGGCAGGTCTTTGGCAATGTGGTCAACAGCATGCACTCCCCAATCCAAGCCTTGGGTAGAAGGTTAAGATTTGACCTGAGTCTTAAAGAATGGCTGGATGGGATTATACTCTCTGCTCCAGCTGCAAAAATTTTCCTTCCTTCCTTCTCTCCACCTTCCCCATGGCACCAGTTTCCACATGCTTCAAGGCATGAAGTTAGGAAACCGTGGAAAATCATGGGAGACAGGTGAGCATAGGAGAAGTCAGTTTGATGGCTGAAAGCATTGACATGAGAGTGAATAGTATAAAACCAGTACTGAGGGAGAGTCTGAGACTGATGATAATTCCATGAGGTGACCTTGTCTTTCTCAGGTTACTTGATTAAGGCATACACTCTGGAGTGAGCCTTGAATTCAGATTTCTCCATTGTCACCTGTTACCTATGGCCCTGGGTCATGTGTATGGTGCTCTTTGACAGGCATCTTACATTTATAAAGAAAAACATGTCAAAATTTCATTGTTGTGATGCTAGATGATTTATAATAATTATTGTCATTATTTTTTAAGTTTGCAGTATGCCAAGTACATTGCCCTGAGGGATAGTTTTGTTTATGTTGTAATTTACTTTGCATCTAGTTTATCAGTGAATTCAGCTAAAATCATAGGTGTCACAGACCTATGTCCTATGATTCCCTATTGAATCTAAGATATTTTTTCCAAGTCAGGAATAAAAAGAAATCTCAGGGGCGTCTATTTCCAGAGTTTAATTGGGTAATCACTTCAAGGAATATCTGGGGTTGTTCTGTTTACAGGAAATGGGTTTAATAGAATGCTTTTAAGGACATTTTTTTTTTCAGTTTGCTACAACTTGCCAATATCCAGCTTTTTCCATATTAAGATTTATTCTCTATAAAAGCAGGAATAAGTACAGAATTAAATCATAGTGTAATAATTTAAGTAATTGCTATGAAAGGATATTTGTGATAACATTTTTTAAAATCCAAATTTCTAATAATTTCCTGTTTTCTTAAAACTCATAATAGTTTTGGTTTGTAATAATAAAACTGGAGTTTTGGTTCTCAGCAGAAGTAATGACATATCCAATAGGAATCATAGCATGCAAAATAAAAACTTTGAAAACAGTCTGAGTTTTAGTCAGAGTGACAAAATAAAAAAAAATATTAAAATCTCACTCAGCTGTTTTGACTTATATTTTTCCCACTGATAATATAAATATGAAGGAATTGACTGGATATTTCTGGTATCATACAATTAGTTAACATAAGAGAAGACCTCCTTGCCTTAGATCAATGGACCCCTGGATTCAGCAAACAGAACTTAATCCAAAACAAGAAGAACAAGATAATACATTACTGCCTTTTTTTTTCTTTCCTTTTTAATGTCTAGGTTTGTTGTTGTAATAATTGTTGTGGTTATTTTCCTTGACAAACATGAAATTTTTCTAGTAAATGGTCCAGTTCTCTGACTTCAAAGCTGAACACATGGCAAAAATTGGGCTGGTCATATTCCTCATTTTATAAACAATGGTGTTCCAAGCTGGGCTTATCAGAATTCTTCCTTATTTTTTTCTTTTTTCTTTATTGCAGCTAACAGGGAATAAATTTTTCCTTCCTGGTTTGTTAAAGCTCTTCTCCATGACTCAGGATGTACAGTAAAGGACTAACCTTGGCCAAAGAAAAGTTTGGCTGTTTGCCCCCAGCTCCAGGGAGGTAGTCTCTAAACCCTTGCAATGTCCTGCCTGGTACGAGCATCTTTCTTTACCTAGGAGTCTTCAGCCAGGCCAGATAGTCTATGCTAACAGTATAATTTTTGGTGGATGGTCTTGGGTCATGTGGTGCCACCTCAAGTTCTAGAGGGGCTGGAGACTAAGATTATTCATGTGGATGATCACCCTGTCTACAGATAGCCAACTCCTAATGAAAACTCTGGACAACAAAGCTTGGGTGAGCTTCCCAGGTTGGGAGTATTCTGTGCATGTTGCTGCACATGGTCAGTCACTGGGGTAATATGTGCTATACACATGATTCCATGCCTGGCATGTGTTGAACCCTGCCCTATGTGCCTCTTCCTTTTGCTGTTTCTATTCTATATCCTTTCACTGTGGTAAACCATAACTCTGAGTATAATGGCTTTTCTCAGAATTATGAGCCTTACTAGTAAATTATTGAACTTGAGGGTGGTCTTATGGACCTCTCAGATATTATACAGGGCATCCATGTTCTCCACTGCTGGAGGAAGACTCAGAGAGAGAAGTGGAGATGAGAGATATGATGGATGAATGGAAGACATGAGGGAGAGAGAGAGAAAATAGCATCCTGTGTCTGGTTCTAATCCTTAAGACCCTTGAAGTTACGTTATTTCCTTAGTTATTTCTTTGGATAACTAAGAATCTGTGGATTATCCTGGTATATTCCAATAATTCAACCCACCCCCTCTGACCCCTTCAAATAGTTTGTACTGCATTTCTGAAAGGTTTTAAATTATTATATCATTTTTCAATTTCAGTTATATATAGTTAAAGGCATATTTCTCACCATTAAAAAAGTAAGTGTGATTAATATTAAAACGGGAAACAAAATAAAGCCTTGAGAGTATTTTTGGACCTATCAAGAAAGTTCTCGAAAAATACACTCATTTCAAATAAATTAATCTAGAAATGTACATATCACTTTGACAGGCCATTTGAAACCCCAAGTTATTTATGAAATGCTGGTAAGAATAAAAGATTTGAAAACTGAGCTTAGTATGGTCTACTAGTTTCACACTTTTTGTAAGAATTTTCTGGTAATTTTCTGTAGATAATTTTCTACATTTTGAGCTCTCAACATTACTTTTGTGAGACAAGAGACAGAGTTCCATCACTCTAGGAATCTAAAGCTAAATACTAGTGATGCTGCTCAGAAGAGATTATTTTAAACCCAAAGAGACTTTTTATAGAAAATGCTACATTCTTCCACTGCTAAACCTCAAATATTAGCCCACAGAAGAGCAATTAGCAAGTATATCCTCTATAAATAGTATGAACACGTAGACATTTATATTGTTAGTATTTATCATTGTATTGGTGGAGAAAGGACCACATTCATTACCTGAGTGATTCCAGTCCAGGAATGGCAATTAAATTTCCACAAGTGTATCAGAATTCCTTGAGTTTTTTGGGAACAAAAGGAAATTTCTTATTTTGATAAAGAAACCTACACACATTTAAAGGAAAAATCATGTTTGATGTAAAATATGAGGAATATTCCCTTCAAGATGAGGAAGAAGACAATGAGCTCCCTGTTACCCTCTCTAGGTCCTAGGCAACACATGACTTGCCTAGACACCCCCCAGGAAAGGAAATATGAACTTTAATTATTGTAATGAAAAAATTATCAGGATCATAGACAATTGACAGATACAAGGTCAATATTTAAATGTCAACATATGTAATTGTGTCCCTAACTATTAGCAATGATCAATCAGAAAATGGAATCTTTAAAGGGTTCCATGCCCAATACCCACCAGGTGTCTAAGAATAAATTCAAGAAAAAAAATGGATGACCAGTAATGGAGACTATTATACGATAATATTGAAAGGACCCACACAAAGACTTAAATAATGGATATATATTTCATAGATGGGAAAATTTATTTTCCTAAAGATATAAATTTTCCCAAAACTAATCAAAAATTTTTATGAAAACCTCAGAAGTTTTTTTCTTTTCCCACAGAGCTAGTCAATGCATATGGAACTAGCTCATGCATCTTGAAAAATCAGGGCCCAAAGTAGCTCAGGTGATCTTGAAGAGTAAGAGTAAGAAACAGCAAATATCCATTAGATATGGAGTTATTTTAAAGCTATCACATTGAAAATCGTGTTCTGGTGATACACAGGTAGTAGAATAAAAAATCCTAGAAACAAACCCACATAGACATGGGCAGTGGATAAGAGGTGGTCTTACACACTAATGGGAAAGAATAGGCTTTCCATACGGAAGAAAATAGATACAGATATCTTATACATATACATATATAAAAAACTTCAGATACTAAAATCAGGAAGCAGAGCTTTAAAATTCTTAGGCAAAAATGGAAGAGAATATATTTATGACATTATGAGAGGCAATAATTTTTTTCAATACAAAAAGTGCAAATTTAAAAAAGGTTAATGAATCTGATTAAATTAAATTAAAACCCTTCTATGATAACTCTTCTTTTTGTTTACAGATACCCCAAATATTTTTGAAATCCTACATTCAAAGATAACATTTTTAATAAATATTAAATAATTTTAAATAATAATAATAATAAAATAATTTAAATAATTCATATCAACAGGTACATGTAAAAGTATGAGATTAGAACACTCCCTAACACCATACACAAAAATAAGCCCAAAATGGATTAAAGAGCTAAATGTAAGACCAGAAACTATCAAACTCTTAGAGGAAAACATAGGCAGAACACTCTATGACATAAATCACAGCAAGATCTTTTTTGACCCACCTCCTAGAGAAATGGAAATAAAGACAAAAATAAACAAATGGGACCTAATGAAACTTAAAAGCTTTTGCACAGCAAAGGAAACCATAAACAGGACCAAAAGACAACCCTCAGAATGGGAGAAAATATTTGCAAATGAAGCAACTGACAAAGGATTAATCTCCAAAATTTACAAGCAGCTCATACAGCTCAATAACAAAAAACAAACAACCCAATCCAAAAATGGGCAGAAGACCTAAATAGACATTTCTCCACAGAAGATATACAGATTGCCAACAAACACATGAAAGAATGCTCAACATCATGAATCATTAGAGAAATGCAAATCAAAACTACAATGATATATCATCTCACACCGGTCAGAATGGCCATCATCAAAAAATCTAGAAACAATAAATGCTGGAGAGGGTGTGGAGAAAAGAGAACACTCTTGCACTGCTGGTGGGAATGTGAATTGGTACAGCCACTATGGAGAACAGTATGGAGGTTCCTTAAAAAACTTCAAATAGAACTACCATATGACCCAGTAATCCCACTACTGGGCATATACCCTGAGAAAACCATAATTCAAAAAGAGTCATGTACCAAAATATTCATTGCAGCTCTATTTACAATAGCCCAGAGATGGAAACAACCTAAGTGTCCATCATCGGATGAATGGATAAAGAAGATGTGGCACATATACACAATGGAATATTACTCAGCCATAAAAAGAAACAAATTGAGTTATTTGTAGTGAGGTGGATGGACCTAGAGTCTGTCATACAGAGTGAAGTAAGTCAGAAAGAGAAAGAGAAATACCATATACTAACACATATATATGGAATCTAAGAAAAAAAAATGTCATGAAGAACCTAGGGGTAAGACGGGAATAAAGACACAGACCTACTAGAGAATGGACTTGAGGATATGGGGAGGGAGGGAGAAGGGTAAGCTGTGACAAAGTGAGAGAGTGGCATGGACATATATACACTACCAAATGTAAAATAGATAGCTAGTGGGAAGCAGCTGCATAGCACAGGGAGATCAGCTCGGTGCTTTGTGACCACCTAGAGGGGTGGGATAGGGAGGGTGGGAGGGAGGGAGATGCAAGAGGGAAGAGATATGGGAACATATGTATATGTATAACTGATTCATTTTGTTATAAAGCAGAAACTAACACACCATTGTAAAGCAATTATACTCCAATAAAGATGTACAAACAAACAAATAAATAAATAAAGATGAAAAAAAAAAGAATATAGTAAAATCTTCTACAAGTTAATCAAAGAGAAATAGTCCATAGCAAAATGAACAAAGGATATGAAAAGTCAATCATGACAGAGGAAACCTGAATCAACAAGAAACATTTGAAAAAAAAAATTACTCCTCGCCTTTGCTTGGTAATCAGGGAAGCACAAATTAAAATGACATAGACAGATTGTTTCAAACTCATTGGATTGGCAAAAATGAAAAAAAAGAAGAAGAATCTGGTATCACCAAATATTAGAGAAAATATGAGGAAAAGGGAGTTTTCATATACCATTGTAGGGGCTGTAAATTAGAACAATCCCGGTGGAGAATAATTTGACAACATGTAACAAAGTTGAAGGTGTGCGTTCATTGTGATCTGCAATTCCACTTCCTTATATATACATAAGAGAAACCTTAGTGTGGGCATCATAGCTTGTGATTGTGAATAACTGGAAATGACCTGAATGTATGCCAACAGAGGAATTAATAAATATGGTTTATTTCTACAAGGAATACTGTATAGAATTAAAATTGATGATGTAGATTTCCCAGTAGTTCAACTGCCTGTTATACCCTCCTTTCTCTCCTCCACACTGGCTTCCTTTGGGGGATTTATATTAGTGGTTCCATCTTTCTGGAACATTCTTTCCCCCAGATATCCTTGTGGCTCATTCCTGTGCTTTATTTGGTTTTCTGCTCTCAAGTCTCCTCCTTGGAAAGGTCTTGTGTGAAGACACTATAAACCATTGCACCACCCCGACCCATATCATCCTCTGACCTCCTATATTTGCTCCTGGATCTTCTCTTTGACCTGCAGGAATATAAGCTGCATGGGGGCACTTTGCTTCGTTCACAACTGCGACCCCAGTTCCTAGAAGGGCATCTGTCACTCAGGTGATGGCAGATAAGTATTTGTTGAAGTGATTTGGAAGTTTATGAGCTTCTTCATGTGTTCCCCATCCTCCCTCACTCTCATATTTTTCTGTAGCAACAGACCCAGTGGGTCTTCCTTCCTACTGCAAATCCTCTCCCAGAGCACTGAACGAACAGAGGAATGAGGGGCAAGAGGGCAGCCCGTGAAACCCTCCACCTTCTTTGCTCCCTCATAGCTTACGCTGCTGGGTCCTTCTACATGGCTGCAGAACATGTGGACAGGTGACCCATCCAGGAAAAAGACTGTGTCCAGCCCGAGGGTCCTGGCTGATGACACACAGGGGAACATGAGCAAGAGAAAAAGCCTGTGCTCAGATCCCAGGGAACTCGTCTGCTTCTCATTGAACATTCTGCAATATCATGTATGCTGGAAATGATCATTGAAAGCCACAGTCTAGCATGGTGTTGACATCCTGAGGGTAGAGAGTCAAGAAGTCTTTGAGACAAGAAGGTAAGGCTCAACGACTACTTTTCTCAGAGGGTGTGGCATTTAGGCGCACGGCAGGGTGCTGTCTGGAGCCGCAGCCTGGGAACCTGAAAATCTCAGTACCACTCCTTTGACCCAAGGTTCACCTTGTCTTCTCTGGGGTAGGCTGGAAATGCGATCTCCTCATTTTCTTAAGTTAATAGTTACATTTTCCTTGAATTACTTGTCTTAGTGGAAAGAACAGAGGCTCTGGGGTCAGGTAGACCTGGGTCTGAACTGTGGCCACGTTATTTCCCAACCACGTGACCTCAAGCAAGTTGTTTAATTTCTCTTGATCTTCCCCTTTTCCAACTCTGTATTGGGGTTATAAAACATCTATCTCTGGGTTTCGGGGGTGGATACAATGAGATAGCTATTGTAAGACATCATGCTTGTTCAACTCGGACAGACAAAAAGCATACTTTCTGACCCAGCTGACACCCTACTTCAATCTGTGGGGGGTATTAATAATTCTCCTTTGTCCAAATCACATGTGACTACATTTAAATGAAAGTTCTTTTTGCAAGACTGGAGCTGTGAGGACTTTGTCTTTCCTCAACCAGACGACTTCCTCCCAGCTGCAAGTGCAAGCTAAATTTACTAAGTGAAGAACTAAGAATGAAATGAGCTGGGAAGAGAGCCTGCCTCTGGATATTGAATATCCTTACCTGGGAGAGTCTTAAACAAAAATTTAAAGCTTAAGTCTTCATTTTGAGGGATTTCACCACAACCAGGATTCAGAATCATATTGTTATACTTCTATTAAACATCAGCCAGTCTAGAAGCTCCTAATCCAAAATGATTGCCTAACAACTCAGTGAAATAAACCAGAGGATGATCACTTCATTTTGATGAATTAGGACACTTGCGATCATTAAAGGTTAATGTGAAGTAAAGAAGAGCAAGCCTTACTACCCTCTCACATTTTTTAGAGCTTCTGTATAAAGAATGATCATTTTGTTCTAGTCTTTAAGCTGGCTGAGTGCCTCTCAACTGGGAGTTCCTCTGCTTCCTGTCTTGCCAGCCTGTGCTGTGCGACAAGGTCAACACACATGGGCTTGGTGTCGTTGGATCTGGATTCAAGTCATGGCCCGGACACTTTATGTGTGATGCCACCCACCTTCACTCTGCAGTTTAGGAAACTGAGCCCCAGGGAAGTGAACACTGCATTTGCCAAGGTCTTGAGGGGATTAAATCAGATACCAGATAATGTCTGAAAAAGGTCTGGGATACAGAAGGCACAAATAGACAGCAGCTGCTAGTATTATTGTTTTCATGCTCTCAATTGTTCTTCTCTCAGGAAGAAATTGGGGGAGGGGAAGGTTATCACCCTCTGCTCCTCTATTTATATTAAAGAAGCTAAGAAATGCAACCAGACTAATTCTGGTGCACTATGTCAAGGACTGTGGACCCCAAGAATTAAGAGATTTTAGCAACTTATTATTTTTTAAACGTTGTCGAGGGGTACATAGATATAGGTGTAGCTTGGTAAACAGGTTGGTTAACCTGTTTAGTGTCCCAGTCTTTGCCTTCTCTTATACTTCTGACTCTCAACCTACTCTTTTCCATTTTCCTCCTTTTATATGCAGAATGTCCCCCTTCTTCAGCCAGTGCAGTTTCCTTATCTACGGTTGTTGAAATCTAACCTTCTTGAGATAGTTTTTCCTGGCTTAATCCTCATTCCTGTACCATACCCTCTCCTCACCTTTATGTAATCTTGGGTTAGAACAGTGGTTCTTTTGCCCCCAGGGGCATTTAGCAATGTCTGGAGACATTTTTAGCTATCAAACTGGGTGAGGGCATTGCAATTGGCATCTAGTGAGTAGAGGCCAGAGATATTGCCATGTCTGCAATGTATAGGACAGCCCTCAGGACAAAGAATTATTCAGCTTAGAATGTTAATAGTGCCCAGGTTGAGAAAACTTGAGTTAGGGCGACTGCAGCCTTCTTCATTAAAATATGGACATTTTGATGAGTGAAAGATAGCCCTCTTCATGTATCCAGAGAAAACTATAATTCAAAAAGATACATGCTCCTCTATGTTCATAGCAGCACTATTCACAATAGCTAAGACATGGACACAATCTAAGTGTCCATTGACAGATGAATGGGTAATGGAATACTACTCAGCCATAAAAAAGAATGAAATAATGCCATTTGTAGCAATACGGATGGACCTAGAGATGATCATACTAAGCAAAGTAAGTCAGACAAAGACAAATACCATATACTATCACTTATATGTGGAATCTAAAATATGACACAAATGATCTTTTCTACAGAACAGAAACAGACTCACAGACATAGAGAACAGATTTGTGCTTGCCAAGGTGGGGGGATGAATTGGGAGTTTGGGATTAGCAGATGCAGACTATTATATATAGAAGGGATAAAGAACAAGGTCCTATGGTATAGCACAGGGAACTATATTCAATATCCTGTGATAAACCATAATGGAAAAAAATATGAAAAAGAATGTATATATATATATGTATAACTGAATCACTTTGCTATACAGCAGAAAGTAATGCAGCATTGTATATCAACTATACTTCAATAAAATAAATTTTTAAAAATAAAAAAAGAAAGCCCTTTTAACAATTAAGCTTAGAAGCAGGTATAAAGTGGTGCAGGCATACAAGGTCTATGGTTCCTTGTCCTGAGTTTGTTTTCTTTTAGAATGATGAGCTATTATTTGTAAGTATAATTTTAATTCACTTTCTTGACTTGCCTTTGGCCTTTTTCACCAATTAGACTCTTAGTTACCCAAAGATAGGAGGTGGATCCTCTACATTTTCCTCTCCTCCTTCTAGGACTTTATACAGAGCACTTACTTGATAAACCTGCTTGACTTACTGTAGTTACTTATAATCTCTGTTCACAACAGGGTCCTTGACAAAACCTACTATAAACTTTTCAACAATCAATTACGTTGCACATCAAAAATGTGGGTGAAATGAGGGAGAAGAATTCAACAAGTACCATTGCTCATAATATAGAGATGATTCCACCTCCTATGATACATAATTTAATGAAATATGCTAAGCAAGGTATAATCCCCTTAATTGGTACTCAGTTAAATTACTCATGTTTACTGTAAATGTTCTTACTGCACAAAATGTGCTTCTATTGAATTAGATAAAATTTTATTTTATTTATTTATTTATTTTTTTTTGCGGTATGCGGGCCTCTCACTGTTGTGGCCTCTCCCGTTGCGGAGCACAGGCTCCGGACGCGCAGGCCCAGCGGCCATGGCTCACGGGCCCAGCCGCTCCGCGGCACATGGGATCCTCCCAGACCGGGGCACGAACCCGTATCCCCTGCATCGGCAGGCGGACTCTCAACCACTGCGCCACCAGGGAGGCCCTGATAAAATGTTATTTTGAAAGCATGGCTATACATGTAAAATGAACAAAAATATATACAAAGTTCTGCAAATCCTATCCTGGACATAGTAGATGTATAATAAGTATTAGTTCTGTTTGTATTCCCATTACATAGAACAGTTTAAAAATAATTTTAAGCCATTTAAATTTGTTTTGTAGTTTTTGAAGTATTGATTCTAGGGGATATTTAAAGTTACTGACATGGTTAAAATTAGTTGGTATATTAGTTTTCTAGGGCTCTGTAACAAAGTATCAAAGGCTAAGTGGCTTAAACAGAAGAAATTTATTGTCTCAGGGTTCTGGAGACTGGAAGTTCAAAATCAAGGTGTTGGCAGCTTTGGCTCTGTTCCAGGCCTCTCTCCTTGGTCATAGGGATGCATCTTCTCCCTATGTCTCTTCACATCTTCTTCCCTCTCTATGGATCTCTGTGTCCAAATTTCCTCTTTGTATAAGGACAGCAGTCATATTGGATTAGGCCCCATCCTGATGACCTCATTACCTTGATTACCTCTGTAAATAATGACCCTGTCCCCAAATAAGTTCCCGTTCTGAGGTACTGGGCATTAGGACTTTAACACATGCCTTTAGGGGGGCACAACTGATAATTAAGAAAATACCATAAAGAGATTATAATCTGAATTTAAATTTTGTAGAAAGAACAATTTTATAATACCTTGCTATCAAGGGAAAATTGGAATCAATACAGTTTGGAAATATGTGATAAACCTCATGTTATTGTAGGCCACTGTATTGCAGGACAGTAGTTTATCCTTAAAAATATTGTAAGGAACTTTCCTGAGGAAATCACAGAGATCAAACAGAGATGTTAACATCTCTCTTCTGAACATCTCAAAATACTTTGCCTGCCTTGTATTTATGTTTCCCCCCCCCCTCTCAAAAATCACGAGTTGGATACCAGATGACCCTATAGGTGACAAAACAGACGAATGGAAGTGAGATCATTTGTTTCAAACTTTCACTTTCTAAGAGCAGAAATAAATTTGTTCTCTGCATTTGCTTTATTGGAGGTATGTCTGCTTGATCTGTTAGAGCGTGAAAGAGATTATGAGATTCCAGGTTTGTTGATCTTTAAATTGATTTTATTCATGAAATAAGCAGGGTGGAGGTGTGTCTTGAGGGAAGCCCAAGAATCTACCAGACTGGGACCTGAGCCAGGGGAGGGCTTTGGCTCCGTCTCAGGGTGGAACACACTTCAGAGCTGCAGTCTGCCCACTGCATCAGACAGAACGAGGCAATTTTATAATATATATATATATATATATATATATATATATATTTATATATTTATATATTTATATAAAGAATATGCATATATCTTTAAATTTCCTCTTCTTAGCCTGATGTATATACATTATATTATAAAACTATATTATGTAGATATAAAGTAAGTATAATATTTTATATATCGGTCTGTCTGAAAAGAATGGTGGATTGGAAGCTGCCTTCCAGCCCCCATTAAACTTCTCAGTGACTTTAGGCAAACCCCTTAGCCTCCTCGGCATCTGCTTTCTCAGCTGTAAGACCAGAATGTTAGCTAGGGTGCCCATGTCCCCTGCAACGTTACAATCTTATAAGGGAGATTGTTCCAAGTATTAAAAGTGATTTTTCCGTGGTTAACCCCTAATGCTGAATCGGCCCTCAACGAAGAGTAATTCCGCAACGTTGTCCCTGACTCGCTAGTTTACCACGACTTTGGGGCTTGGGGAAGTGTCCTGTTTTTCAAACAAAGGGAAGAGTTCTTCAGGACACCTAGCGCTGACCTTCTCACCTGGCCAACCAGCTGCATCTCCCCCCCCCCCACCCCGCCAACCTCCCCAGCTCTCCCCTCCCCCACCTCCACTCCTGGAATACTCATCAGCTCTGTAGAGGGCTGGCCGGGACAGCCGCGGTTTTTAGGTTGTGAGCCCCCAAAGTGGGAGAATAAAAATCTCTGCACCCGGGGTTTGCCTCTTCTAAACAGTTTCACCGATTGTTAGATGAAGGGAAGTTACAAGGAGCGGGGTCGAGGACTGGACTATTTAAACAGAGGCCCCTTTATCTGCTTCACCCCCTCCCGCAGGGCAGCCTTCGCAAGTTATCAGAGTGTCATTAACGGGGACAGCTGCTGTTGTCAACAAGGAGGATGTCGACACCAGCGCCTAGTCAACAGGCATTTCACTTGAATCTGTCCCTTGCTTAAAGAAACATCCCTCTCTTTCTCTCTCTCCACCGTGCATCATTTATTTATCTCCGTCAACGTGCAGATGGAAGGCTGGCATTGACTCCGGAAAGCCCGCTGGGCTAGAAAATTAATAAGGTGCTAGGGACATTCACCTTAGGTCAATTCGAGGGGACGCGGAGAGCAAAGAGAACTTGCCCGGGAGTTCTCTGTTTAACTGGAAACCGATCCTACATATTTGTAAAGGTGAAACTGGAGGGCTGCCAAGCGCCTGCATTTAAGTGATTAACAAATGTTTCTCTTTAAGTGGTCACCTCTTGCTCTAAATATATTTGACAAGAATGCAAAGAGTCATCTGGAGGACGGCAAGGGCACAGCTCCGGCCTTCTCTTGCGAGGCGGGCGCATCGCAGGCCTGGCCCCGGCCCGCGCGCTCCCCGCTCTGTGCCAGCGGAGTTCACGTCGCTGGTGGGCAGGCTGCCAGCGCCAGCGGCTCCCTGCTGTTTAACGACAATGGATTTACTGCTTCTCTGCATATTGGTGTTATTTTGTATAAACAAGGTTAACACTCCTTTTAAATTAAATGCATCACCTGGTGACTGAATGGGTGACCTTGCCCGCTCTTTTCACCTGGAGAAACCCAGGCTCTCGCTCTGATTTCAACCCGGAGCTCTCTTTGGAATCTCCATCCCTCCTTTTTTAAATTGGGTTCTTGCCCGTTGCGCAGGTTGGATCCAGGACCGGCCGGGGGGCTGCGCGGCCGCCGCCAGCACAACTCAAGGGACCGCCCTGGTCGGCTGGGCAGTCGGTGTTACAGGAGAGTGACAGACGGCTTTGCGGGCCCTGCTAAAGCTGCCTCCAAAATAGAGATCTCCAGAGGGGACAACACCGTGAAAAAGGTTCTTTGTGTTTTCACTCTAGCGTGGTATTGATCTAATATAGGGCCTGGCACTCTCCCCACCCTCTAGGAATTTGAACACCTGGAAAAATTCTCCCGGCTTTACATTTGAGGAAATTTAATGGTGTAAACAAACTCAGCAGGAAGCCTTCTTTGATATGAGAAGGCAGAGTCCGTGGTGCGGAGCTGAACGGGTTTGAAACGACTTTGCCTGGAACGGCCATTCTGCCAACAGTTTAAGGATGGCTTGGGGTTGTTTAGGGAAATTTAGACAGCCAGCACTGTTTTGGAAGCATCTAGAAAATCCATCTAGAAATTTCAAACAAAATAAACTTGAGTTACTCATTGAATTAAAGGCATCTCCTCACCTCCTCCTTGCTATTTGCCACCTTCTGAATTCTGCAGAATTATTCAGTCTTTGCTGTTTTACCTTACCTTGAATTCTTGATCCCTTTGTCAGCCCTATTGCTGTGCAAAGAAGAAAATCAGACCTGGGGAGGTGCTGTGACTTCCTCAGGGTCCCCTGATCCAGAATCCAAGGTTCTAGACCTGGAAGTCCCATAATGTCATTGCTGTGTTCCCACAGAATTCTGCTCCATGTACCTGGAATTTATGGCACGAGCTATAGATGTTGGAAATTGGTTTATATTCTTAGCAGCATAGAAATAACTGGTCAAATAGCTTCCACTTAAGGTTTCTCAGTGGCTCAGATTGCAATAATGGAAATATTTCTATAATTAGTAAGTGATAGCATTTTAATTGCTAAAATTCTAACAATTTTATAAATATTTTTATTAAAATTAAGTCTAAATTCAGGTTTATTCATACCTTTCAATGTATGAAGTGAAAACGTGTCCTTTCTAACAAATCTCCCTAAAGTGTACACTTTCTGTGTAGGGGGAGGGTGATAAAACAACCCAACATTAATAAAATCCATTGTCCATAATCATTAAGTGTTATAGCCTGTTTTTAATGATATTAAATATTGAGTGTGGGGCTTCCCTGGTGGCGCAGTGGTTGAGAGTCTGCCTGCTAATGCAGGGGACGCGGGTTCGAGCCCTGGTCTGGGAGGATCCCACATGCCGTGGAGCGGCTGGGCCCGTGAGCCACAGCTGCTGAGCCTGCGCGTCTGGAGCCTGTACTCCGCAACAGGAGAGGTCGCGATAGTGAGAGGCCCGCGCACCGCGATGAAGAGTGACCCCCACTTGCCGCAACTGGAGAAAGCCCTCGCACAGAAACGAAGAACCAACACAGCAAAAATAAATTAATTAATTAAAAAAATATATTGAGTGTGACGTGCAGGGTGCTAGGTTTGGGGGACACAAAAATGAATAAGGCACAGCTGGGAACTTGATTAATTAAGAACGGAGGAAACAAATATACATGTAAAGAACCACTGTGGGTGAAGGGAACACATTGCAGAGGGCACATAGCTCTGGGCATCCAGAGAACTGTACAGAGCAGGCAATGCTGCATTCTAGGCAATTTCTTTGTGTTGTTGTGAAACAAGTCAGAACAGAAATATATAATGATTACTGTTTGCCAGGCATTCTCCAAACTGCTTGGCATAATCCTCATAACAACCCTATGAAGCAGGAACTGTACGTGTAGAGAAAACTGAGGTATGAAGAAATTAATTTGATCGTTTCACAAGGAAGGAATTCAAGCCCAAGCAATCTGTCTTGAGCCTGCACTCTTATGCTGCCCCGCTATGATTCCATGACATTGTATTGACATTACTATATATTTTCTTCCTTTCAAGCAGTCTATCTTCTAGGAACTAGCTATCTCAATGGGACATAAACTTTTAAAAAATATTCATTGCCAGACATTGTTATGGGCTTTATATACAATCATCTTATTACCTTCTTTCCCAAAACCCTGTGAAATAGACATTTCCTCCCTTTAAAGATAATGAAACTGGACCATTCTTCATCAATATGATCAGGAGAATCACCAACTTTATCTTCCTCATATTAAATAAACTTATTGAAACTAAATCCAGAGAGTACTTAGAGGTATAAGATCTTCTAAGACACTAAAAATTTCAAATACTCTTTTCCATGGTAAGACCAAATTCTCAGACTTTTGGTTTGGACACATAGGCACAGAGACTGTCATAGTAAACACACAGCAAACAAGATAGGCCCATAGACGAATGAACATCTTTACAAAACAAGGGGTGGGGGGGGGCGGTTTGCAAAGAGATTAGAGCAGAAATTGCAAAAATAACGGCAGAGACCTGGGCTGTCAGGAATACAAGAGGTAATTTCTAGCTCATCCTTAGGGAAAATAGATTTCTGTTACCTTCTGGAAGCTAATCTCAGAATATGAACCAAATAACTTCACAATAAAAGATTTTTTTTCTTGGACTATTCACCACTATGACCCCCATCCTCCACTTTGTCCTACTGTAACAAGTACCACCCTCTCACTACTCCAGTAAATACACCTTGGGTCAGAGGATCCAAACACATCTCTGAACTTCACACCAGGTTAGGAAATGAAGAGGTGTTGCCTGATCAGTGTTTGGTTTTGTTTCAGTGATTATAAGTTGTATATACTGATTTTTCCAATTATATAAAAATAATATTACATAATAATAAAGAAAATTAGGAAAACTATGAAGAGAAAACAAAACCTCATTGAAAAGTTCATTGGTGAAAATAATTTGGCATTATTTCTTTCAGTCTTTTTTAACTAACACATATGAATTCAGTTAAGAAAAAAAAAACACACATGATTAGGATCACTGTCATGCAGTTTGGTATGTCACTTTTTCACTTCATAAACATTTTTCCACTTTCAAATATTCTTTAAAATTTTATTTTTAATGATTACATAATATTCATTGTAAGTATTTATTATAGTTTTACATAATACAGATTAATAACTTCCTTATTCCTGGATAGGTAGGTTATTTCTAATTGTTGCTATTATAAATAATCTTGCATATATATTTTGCCTGCCTATATGATTTTTCCTCCCTCAGATGGATTTCTTAGACGTGAAGTTATCGGATCAAAAAAATTCCTTTTTGCTGTTTCATGAACATGAGTGAGTTTGGAGGGGATAGGTTAAGATTGGAAAGTAGAAGTGTTTGCAGATTTTGTTGCTATTCTTGTTAACTTCTCTAAAAATTATATTGAAATATAAAACATAAAAAATACTTTTTTCCAAAAAATGAAAATTAGTCTGGATTGTCATCTGTATTTCATTCTGAGACTTTTATTGTATCATATGTCTTTAGGGTTGGATTTTTGCCTTTTAGATATTAACAAAAATAAAAAAGATCATAGTGGGAGTGTTGGAGCTTAACATAGACACTGTGATTTGGAATTACCCTAAGGGCGCTTAGATATTCTAGTTTGTCAAGTATCCAGTCTCATTTGTATTTTCCAAGAACACAGGATAGGAAGAACAGAAGATTGTTATATAAAACTTTCATCAGAATTTGTAAACTTTGGAGTAATCCACTATTAAGTAATAAGCTCTGATGGCCAAAAAGAGACATTATGGATTTCTAAGACATTTAACTTTCTCTTGCTTTATGCCCAAATAAATTTGCATTGCTACTTTGAAATTATGTTTGACAGTGTTCAATATAACTTCTTTATGGTAGGGAGAAAAAGGACCTATCACCTGTTGTTAGAGTTCCTGGATTGCCCCCTCCTACCTGCTTACATGTATTGGACTCAAGCCCTTCCTGATTCCCCACCCATCTGCCTGGACCACAGTCTGCTGGATGTTCCCATTGAGCCTGATAGCCCATGCTATCTGCTTGTATCTCTTCTCATCAGCAGTGCTTGAGTTCTCTTGGCTTTCTGCTTGGGCTTGGTCAAGGCCACCATACACTTCACCTCCTCAGCTCTGGCCCTAATCTGCTTCTCTTAGACAAGAGTAACATTTGAGTGGAAAGTTTTTCTGTTCAACTAAGGACAACACTGAACAGGTTTTGCTTTAATGAAATGAAATGGAGCCTGAATTTATCTGGAAGTGTGGAACCAGCAGAGAGAAATAAACACAACTCTAGGGAAGTGGAAAACCATTATGTATAATTTTGCCATTTTTCACTTCCAGGGATTTAGGCATTATTGTAAAGAACCACATTTTCAAATCTACTGATAACAGAACAGATCCATATTAATCATGGATGGGGCTTCCATTGGGAAAATTGAGGCTCTCTTTCTGTTTTTGCCCAAATAGTGAAGCTCATCACAGCTCCAAGCTTTTGCTTTCTGACTTCATGCTATGTCAGGTGATGTTAGATGTACTTCCCACAGGAGAGAATCAGTCCCCTCTGCAGGGAGTAAGGCAGTTCCTATGGGGGTGGGGGTGGGAGTGGTCTTGGCATAAAATGACAGCTCATCAGAGAAACAGCTGCAAGAACAGGGAAGTATATGGATTCCCTCTGTCTTTCCTCTCTCTGTGTTTTTCAGGGTGATAAGTTGCAAACAACAGAATCCACTTTAGCTAGTTTAAGAAGACAATGGATTTAATAAAGGAAATTAGTAGCTTGCAGAATCATTGGGGGGACTGGAGAAACAGATTTGAGGCTAAGTTTCCAGAAACATATCCCACATCCGGCCACAAAGCTGCAGCATGAGGAGACAGTTGTCATTGCTGCTTCATGAGTAAAAGACTCTCAGAACTCTTCTGCAACCACAGCTGCTGCCCATGCTGATGGATGCCAAGTCTGCACTGGGAACTCAGCTTTGCAACCCAGAGCTGGAGGCTTATGTTGCCACCCATTCCAAGAAAACTGGAAGCTCCACCAGGAGCCTGAACCAAATTCTCATCCCAGTGTGTCTCATGCAGGTGCCATCTTGGGAGACGCAAGGGAGCCTGGGAATTTGAATCCTGGTTTCTACATTGGGTTTGGGGGTTATGTTCAGATTCCCCAGCTCTGCTGTCTAGCATACACATTTATTCAGCAGGAATATGTCTTCCCAATTCTAGACATGAACTTGCAACCTCAAACAGTGGTAGAATACATGGGCTTCAGAAAGAGTCAGCCATGGATTCACACCCCTGCCCTATCTGTTACACTCTGAGTGACAAGCAAGCCCTGTTCCCTCTCTTTCTTTCTCATCTCAGCTTCTTTATCTGCAAAATACACATAATACCATGTACCTTTGATGTATGTGACAAGAATTTAAACAGGTATATATATATATATATTACCCTTAGTATAATTCTTTGTAATGGAGTGAGCCATTCAATATATGGTGGTTCTCACTTCAATTACTAGTAGTAAGGCTGAAAGTATATAGTTTGAAAAAGAAAAAAAGCCAACATATCAAAAGTCATATCTTCTTCTTCTTAATAATAATAATAATCCTATTAATCACAAACCAGCCAAATTCAACTAACATTTCCACCCAAGTTCAACTTAACATTTATTATAAGATATTTCTGTTTGTACAAAGGATGCTATGGTAATAGTTGAACAATGGGAAAGTTTGAGGTCAGATGCTTCCTCAAGTGTTTCCAAAATAAACAGTTACAGGAAGCTCACTCCCCTCTGCATTAAAGCTTGGAGTGAGGGTGGGGGTGACAGATGAGGAGTGGGTCTGTTACTCCAAGTTCCCTACAGGAGATGGGGGAGCAGATCAATGCGTGGTTAAGTGTTTTTGCTGCGCTTTTATTATGTTTGACAGTGATGACAACATAGTATGCACTGCATAAAATGACAAATGCACACATTTCTCCCTCTAATACACACTGCTTCTATTTTTCTCTCCATCCTCCTGAGTGAAAGCCAGTCATACAAAAAGCATGCATAGTGGGAGTTCAGATTGGCCAGGGCCAAAATTATCCATGAATTCCAGATTTCCAGAGTTGCAGAGGGAGATCTAACTACTCAAGGTGGAAAGAACAAAAAAGGCTACATGTTCAATAGTTAATAGATCAACTGGGAAAGGCCTGCTTGTTCACACAACTACATTTCTTTATCATGAAGCCAGGTCTCTTTCCCATGATGTGGGCAGTGCTCATGGGTGAAGGTGTCAGAAAAAATAAACGTGCACCTCTAAATAGACTGTAGATTTATGTAATAGAAGGCTAAACCTTTTTTTAAAATGCTTTTACTGAAACAACTTTGCAAAATCATATTTAGATGCCGCACAGTTCTCCCTCTTGGCTGGTACCCAGATGTTTCCACTTGGATTTGAGGCCCACCAGGCAGCATCCAGATGTTTTGAGGGGGCAGAGGAAGTTCTTTCATTTGTGGCAAATTTGAGAGGTGAAGATTCATTGACTCATGTAATATTAATCTTCCTACACAAGGATTTTGGAACCAAACTGTTTGCCCACTTTCCCAGTCCTGTGTGGGGTCATTGAACTGGAGTGGGGCAGTGGAAAACCCATTTGGCTGGGATTTTGTACAGATGGCACTGAATTCCCAAATATCTACCACAGTTTCTGATTAATTCTATGCAAATCCTTCTGTTCTTGTAAAGACTATTTCGTGGAGAAGGAGGAAACTTCAGGCTTTTCTGGAGGTGTTTCCTTGTAATTCTGGTTCAAATCCCCATCACCACCACCATCGCATGTATGGTCTCCCACAATCCTCTCCTAAGATTTGCTCTGGAATCCTGTCTCTCTTCTGAAAACCCACCTATGACTGCTCATCTCATTAGAACAACAGATCTTTACAAAACAAATCTTTTCAATAACTTCATAATCTTTTACCTGTTCATCTCTGACTCAGTTTTATTTCAATTGCTGCCCACTTCCCCCCTGCCTCCATATCCCCTGTCCCCAACCCTACGGCCTTGCTCACTCTGCTTCATTCATACTACTTTTCTGTTATTCATATATTCTTTGAACACTCCTGCTGGGATGAGTGGTGGATGGGTGGGAATTTTTTACCTCTATTGTTCCCTTGGTCCAAAATGTTCTTCCCTGGGTGTTTCCATGGCCCAGACACATTTCACTCAGGTCTCTACCCAAGAGTTAAGCTTTTGGAAAAACGTTCCATTTTCAATCTCTGCAAAATATCAGTGCCCCCCACCTGACTAGTCCCTGATTTAACTTTCTCCTACTCACCATTTCATATCGCTGCCTGACACAACAAAGCATTATTTGCTTAATTGATCTGGTCTGTTCTTCTCTACCAGAATCTAAACTCTGGGAAGACAAGGTTTGTGTCTTTTATTTCCTGCTGTATGTCCAGGGCCAAGAACTGTACCTCACACAAACTGGGCACTCACTCAACAAACACTTGGGTGAATAATCACAATTATTGTGATGCTTATGTTTCCATGTGGTTTGTGAAAGATTTGCTCATACTTTATGGCCATTGATGGGTCTCTTGTATTCTTCCACTCACAATGCCTATTTTCCTGAAGAACTAGGTGAGGAATTGAGTAAACCAGCTATTTCTCAAGGTTTATCAGAGCAAACATTCAATGATTGGAATGGGATCAAGGACTTTGCTTTTTTGCTGCTTCTTTGGAATAAATCAATATAGGTCCTCATTAAAAACAAATTGAATATTAAGTCCTGGGAATATAATGTACAGCATGGTGACTATAGTTAATAATACTGTACTGTATTTTTGCAAGTTGCTAAGAAAGTAGATCTTAAAAGGTTTCAGCACAAGAAAAAATATATTTGGAACTATGCGTGGTGATGGATGCTAATGTGATCATTTTACAATATATGCAAATATTGAATCATTATGTCATATGCCTAAAACTAATATAATGTTCTGTGTCAATTATATCTCAATAAAAATGTAAATAATAGAGACATCACATCTCTATTACTTTACTGCACTTTGTTCAGGAGCTGAGCTTACAAGGATCATGAGAACATTACAGTCCCTGCCCCAACTTCATTTATTTGCCTTTCTGGACCTGGGCTGACATCAGATGCATGGTCTCTACCCTGGAAATTTCCCATGAAAATGTTTTATATATATATACACACACACACATATATATACACATATATACATATATATGTATGTACATGTTATATACATACATATATGTGTATATATGTGTATATATATATATAAATATCAGATTATATATTATATATATGTATATATATATAAAACCTGATCTTTTTTGGATGTTTAATTTAAAAATATGTGATGAACTGAAATCTCTTTACTTTTTTCCCTCTTTGTATATTGGTCCTGATCTGTTGGAATCCTCTGTACTCTGTACATCATAATTGTACTCTCAGGTTTCTTGTTGGCTGATTCCTCATCCCTCTGCTTTGCCATGAGGTCACCAAGCCCTCAAAGCAAGTTCTCAGTCAATATTTGTAAACCAAGTGAATGATTATTGGAGTCCCAATTTCACAGCATAGTAGTGTGAACTGGCTAACTTCCAGACTTCAAGCTAAAGAATGGTAATGCATTGCTTTATTATGATCCAGAATTTCTTAAAAGTTGCTGGGATGTGTTTTTGATGACTGTGATTGTTTTACTGTGGGATGAAATCACAAAGATGATAGAGTAAATGTATTGCCTAAAATGAACCATATATTTCCGATTTTGAAATTCTCTTTGTCAAAATGGTTTCCCTCTCAACAAGATGTATTTTTCTGTGTAAAAAAAAAGAGCAGAGTTCTTCAAAAATGACATGTCATGCCCTTAAGAAACTCAAGGAAGCCAAGTATTAGCTGTGGATAAACTTATTCATCATGACACAAGTGTTGACCTGAATTCCCTCTGATTATATTAAGGCCCAAGGAGGGCATTTTAGACCCATGATAGGCCCTGAAATTTTTGACCCCAAAACACACTGACTCAACACCTTCTTAGGCTGAAGATTCACATTTGAAAGTTGCCCTTCAAGAATGGGTAAAATCTTAGCAAGTCACTGTCCTTGGTTGAATGATGCCCAGAGAAAGAAAAAAAGAAAATCTAACCTCCTTTTCCTTTGAGCAGTTTTAATTCCTCAAGTTAAATGGAAAAAAATAAAGATGTGTAATTGGGAGTCCAAGGCCGTCCAGAGCTTTTCTGCTGAGCATTGCTTCGTTGTGTATCTGCTCAGATTTCTTGAGTTCTAGCATTTCAGTGGTACAATGTTCACCTGTTTTTCTACTTGAGCCTTCATGAAATAAATGGAGATATTATGTAGTCTATTAAAATTGGACAGATAATGAACACTTCCCTTACAATTTTTAAATATATATTTTTTGCTGCTAATAATTATATTAGGACTTAAAATATGCTACCTCTTCCACCAAATAGTCTTGAATGATGTTCTCATCTGCTTAATTGTGCTTTTTGTAAATCAGGTGCAAAAAAATCTTCTGATGGAATTTTAAAGATCTCTTTTGTAGAAACACTGGGGTCTTATAATTGGTTGAGTACAACTAGCCAGTCTGAGAGGATGACCTTTCACCCCGACCCAAAAAGAGCACTCTGGAGAAAGAGGTGCGATAATCTGGGTTTAAGGCTTCTTACCAACATGTTGAGAGCCTGTTCGCTGCTCCACACACAGACAGTGGCAAGAAATCCCAGCCTCAACATTAGTTTAGCTCTTGAGAAAATCTACTCAGAATGAAGAAAGGACTTATCCCACACTCCCTCTCCAGGTGGAGACGGAAAGCACGTGGATCCTCATAATTAGTTGTAGGAAATTGTCATGAGAAAGAAAGGAAAGAAGAGATTAGGACTGAAAGAGGCCAGCATGTTCAAGTCTGGATTTTAGAGGGATGGTCTTGCCACCTTGAATTCGTTTGTTCTTCTCTCTGTGCAACACTTTAATGTTATACCTCTTCCATCACACACTTGACCTGTAATTTTGTTCCTTATACTTATCCCAGCGTAGATGTTAACTCCCAGCTCCAGAGTCCAGCTAGAATCTCATCAACTCCATTTACAACCTGGGGGTCCTGTGCCTCACTTTTCTTGACTTTTGAGTGGGTATGTCCATAGTACTTGCCTTATAGATTTTCTGTGTTAAAAAGGGTATTGTAAATAAATGAGTAAGCCTAATGTTTAAAGGCTCAGTAAGAAGTACTTTACAAATATCACATCTCTCTCTCTGCACTCTGGTTTCCTTGAACTGACAACCTGGTGATCCTACCTGGGTGCCTTGTTGAGGCCTGGATAATAGGTCTCTAACATCTTTAAGATACTGTTGTTAGAATCATCTTTAGAGACATTGGGACTCAATATACAATTACTAAAAATCATGTAACTTAGCCGATTAATTTTTAATTTGTTATGCTGCAATTCATTTCTGGGAATATAATACCATATTTATTTCTGAGCAGGAAATTTAATAACATCACATGCTTTTTATTGAGTGCCTAACCTGTGCTGGGTACTGTACTAGGTGCTGCGGTATGTTATTTCTCATCCTAATAATGCCCCTGAAAATTGATATAATTATTTCTTTTTTACAGCTGAGGCTAAACTGAAGTTCAGAGAGGTTAAGTAACTGACCCAAGGTCTCAAGGCAGGTTCATATGTAACAAGGATAGATTTTAACACCAGGTCCACCTGATCCCAGATATTTTTTCTCCTTCCTTGTTACCATCCTCTCAATATTAGAGTGAGTTTCTGTAGGTGCTGCCTGGAATGTTTGATATTTAAACAGAAAATTCTGAAGGTGCTGGGACCAATGACTACTGTTCATATAGTGTCTTGTACTCTCTTGACAAACTTCATTCCTCTTTTCATCCTTTCCATTCTCTTTTTCAGTCACTCTTGCTCCCTCTGCTTTCTAACAAATGACTAAACAAAATAATCAAATGAGAAGCAAGTTCTACTTTCCATATGGAGGTAGAAATTGGGTGTGTGTTGTCTGAGGAGGGATTTGGAGAAAGTTCTCCAAGAATTAAGATCAATACCTGACTGAACAGAACTTGCAGAACTATGATTTTATGTACATTTATACCTGGTTCCTGAAAAACTATAATATAAAACAAATATCTTGAAAATTTGTTAATGACAAGAAGAACGTTGCACAGAATAAGAAATTCACATTTGCAATTCACAATTACATTTCAATGTTTAATGTAAAGCCAATTATAATATGAAATTAAAATAAATTCAGCCTAAAGTCATTCAGATAATTAGATAAATATAATCTATATTTAAGCAGGTCTAATTAGCATGTTTTTATATAACAATTTCTAAAGAAGAAAGAAATGTGCTGCCCACTTTCTTTCCATATGGGTCTGGGATGGCAAAATAAATTGTCAACTCAGGTATCTGCTACAACTTCCCGAAGAATTGTTTCTTTAATCTTTGTTCAAAGGCAGAGACAATGTGACCCTCAGACATTTGTGGGTAGCAATTGAGAAAATTTTGTAGTCACTTGGACTTGGACTTCAGGTTCAAGTGCATTTGCCTCACTAACTTCCCTCTTCACTTCTTCACTTGCTCTCTTTGCCTGTTTACTGTACCTGTTATGCTGTCTCATTTTGTAACTATAGTTCATGTTAACTCCTTTTGAGACTAAAACAGAGTAAAACAAAATATACTGTAATAGGAACTGTGTAATAGACACTGTAATAGACAGGTTCTGAACAGGGTACTTGAGCTCTGGATGTTCCTGCAGTGTCAGGTTTCCCATGGTAATTAAAAAGCTGGATGAGATTTTAATCCCACTCAGAAAGGATGCTTGCATTGAATCACCACATTTCTTAAATATATGATGCAGTGGTATAGTCATGCAAATAAGTAAATATTGGAGAGTGTATGTATGTTCTCGAAGCATCTACTGGTAGCTACTCCTATTTAAAATGGCTAACTGGGGCCTCCCTCGTGGCGCAGTGGTTGAGAGTCCGCCTGCCGATGCAGGGGATACGGGTTCGTGCCCCGGTCTGGGAGGATCCCATATGCCGCGGAGCGGCTGGGCCCGTGAGCCACGGCCGCTGGGCCTGCGCGTCCGGAGCCTGTGCTCCGCAGCGGGAGAGGCCACAACAGTGAGAGGCCCGCATACCGCAAAAAGAAAAAAAAATAAATAAATAAAAATAAAATGGCTAACTGGGCCCAAGTTCAGAGGAACATTTGAGCTTATTCCAAAATTTATGCAACTTTAATTTACTGTGAAAGATAGGTAATAGTAATATATTTCAAATGTAATGTTCTTTGAACTAAGCAAAAGAGACAATTTAATCATGTTTGCCAGGATCTGGGAAGAAAATTCCCCTGTGTAACCATCTGATGTGTCTTTGTCTCAACTTTTCAAGCAACGTCAGAAGTTTAGGTGAGAACAGCATCATTAGAACTTTTCTTTCAGAGCTTGTTGTGAGTTTATTCAATCTTGGAGGGTCCAGCTGGACATACACAAGAGAAGTTTGTCCGTTTGCAAAGGAGTATATTTTTGGGTGTGGGCTGCTGCAAAAAGGGCTATCATGGGCACAGGCAGTGAGTGGAGCAAGCTTTGGCCAAGGTGCACAGTAAGCAGGCACTAGGCAGCAGGGAGTAGTTAAAACATTGCTTGATTTGTATTGTTTCTTTTCAGATTCTGCATTTCAGTAATATCATATGATATTTCTCTTTCTCTGTCTGACTTAATTCATTCAGTATGACAATCTCTAGGTCCAGCCATGTTGCTGCAAATGGCATTATTTCATTCTTCTTAACGGCTGAGTAATATTCCATTGTATATGTGTACCACATCTTCTTAATCCATTCCCTATGGACATTTAGGTTATTTCCATGTCTTGGCTATTGTAAACAGTACTGCAATGACTATTGGGGTGCATGTATCCTGTCAGACCATGCTTTTCTCAGGATATATGCTCAGGAGTGGGATAGCAGGATCATATAGTAGAACTCATTTACAAAACAGAAAAAGACTCACAGACTTAGAGAATGAACTTATGGTTACCGGGGGGAAGGATGGGGGAATAGATTGACATATGTACACTGCTTTATTTATTTATTTAATAGATCTTTATTGGAGTATAATTTCTTCACAATACTGTGTTAGTTTCTGTTGTATATCAAAGAGAATCAGCCATATGCCTACATATGTCCCCATATCCCCTCCCTCTTGAGCCTCCCTCCCACCCTCCCTATCCCACCCCTCTAGGTCATCACAAAGCACTGAGCTGATCTCCCTGTGCTATGCTGCTTCAACCTAGCTAACTATTTTACTTCAGTATTGTATACATGTCGATGCTACTCTCACTTCTCCCCAGCTTCCCCTTCCCACCCCATGTACTCAAGTCCATTCTATATGTCTACATCTTTATTCCTACTCTGAAACTAGGTTTGTCAGTACTATTTTTTTTTTTAGGTTCCATATATATGCGTTAGCATACGGTACTCGTTTTTCTCTTTCTGACTTCACTCTGTACACTGCTATAATTAAAATGGGTAACCAACAAGGAACTACTGTATTGCACAGGGAACTCTGCTCAGTATTACATAACAACTCAAATGGGAAAATAATTTGGAAAAGAATAGGTACATGTATATGTATAATACATGTATATACATGTACATGTATATGTATATGTCATGTATATGTGTAACTGAACCACTTTGCTGTACTCCTGAAACAAACACAACATTGTTAATCAACTATACTCCAATATAAAAAAAAAGTTTAAAAAAAAGAACACGAAGAAAAAAAACTGCTGAAAAAAACACATTACTTGAAAAGTTACAGTGAAGTCTAACCGTTTATGCTAAGACTTCAGAGGATTCTTCCTCTGTAAGAATTCACTATAGGCCCCTTCTAGGAGACGTCAAGAACAACTATTTACATGTACTTGTGACACAAAACAAATTTATACTCACACAGAGTAGTGGTTACTCTAAAGTACTAAGCAGACTGTCATTTACGCAGCTAGATACTTTGAATGGAAAACAGAAATTTAAACAGAATGTTGATAAGGAAATTTCAAATATTGTTCTGGGTTGCTTCTAAACGTTTTCAGCTCTCAAGTCCATGCATGTATCTGTCTACATCATGTACATCACTTGTCCACTTTGGAACCAGAAAGTAGTGTGGGTGGATCTGGGAGGGGCTAGCGAAAATTCTTGGAGAAGAAATCAATGGAAAAATGAATCATTCTTCTTTGTATATTTCTAATTTTTTTTTAATGGCGTAAGTTTTAAGTTGTTACGAGTAACAGCTCTTGAATTCATTTGCTAAGGGTAGCTGTGGGGTTTGGGAAAAAACAGGTATTAACAACAGTTGACCCCTTGAGGGAAAAATGATGACCAGCTCCCCAGTGCTTGCCATTTTGTCAAAGTGTGAAGCTGTGTTTGATTTCACATCACCAAATCTTTTTCTGAAAACATGTGCAAGGTTAGAAAATTTTGCTTGTAGAAAAGAAGGAGGGTAATATACTTTTGAAAAATTCAACACACAGTTATGCCTAATGGTGTTGTTGTGTTCATTACCCACTGGGAATGCGTTTCTGTTCCCAAACTATACATGGCTTGGCGTGTTGCTGATTTTACAAGGTTGGAGTCCACAGACCAGGTACTTGATTTTCTTTGAGTTTTATCTGTATCCCTGTACACCACACTGTCAGCTACAGTGGTGGGCATGTTGGTTGGCAGGAAATGCACATGGAATGAAACAAACTGACCAAACTTAGTGGGGAGGCGACAAATGAAATATTCACATTTTAAAAAATCAATAAGAATTAAACTTCTAGCAAGTATACAAATAGACTAGAAGAAAGACTAGCCACCAAGCAATTTAAAATAGAATACACCCTATTTTTTTTTCCCTTCAGGGAAATGGACTTGGGGTGCTACATACATTCTTTATTCTGAAACGAACGTATTCCTCCAACCAAATTAAGTTAAACTCTAAAGAAATTACATGTGGCACAGTAGGATTCAGTGTTTTCCTCATGTGTTTTTTTTTCAAATGATTAATATTTCCCTGCCAACCTTTGAATTCAGAGTGTTCTCATGGCTTTGGAGCTTTCGTTTGCATCATTAGTCAGAAATCCCTTTTAAAATCGGTGAATTAATTTGGTGGAATTAGGTAAACAGTCATATCTGAAGTGTGCTGGTTTACATTGTGGTTTGTGGTGAGTTTATGGAGGTTTTGAGAGAAAACTCCAAGTGCTGAAAGCAAACCTTTCTCAGACCGTGGAGCCTTTATGTACTAAGCACAGAATTTCCTTTTGTGGTCTGGGGTGACATGGTTTTGGATAATAAATATCTGTAAAAAGATTTCCTGAGGTTGACTGGAAGGCATCACTGACACTTGAAGTGGTTGATTTCGCAGCTTTCCACAGTGGAATTGGAAGCTTTTTTTTTTTTTTTTTTTTTTTTACATAAAAGGAACATCCCTTTGTGATCCTTTCCTGATAGACAGTAATTATCTAATCCCCTATTAGCTCTAAATACTCACACTCCTTTTTGGTGTGTGGACCAAGCTGGTAAGCATCATCATTTTGTATTTCTTTCTTGAAATATATTTCACTATCTAGTGTGTCCAACTCTTGGATGAGGAAAATACAACCTTTTGACTCCTCAGTTATCAGAGTCCTCTTAGGAGTCTGCAAGAAATACACACACACACACACACACACATACACACACACAGGGAAACCCACAGCATGCTCACATTAACTATGGAAAGTGTTTTCTATTAATGTGTAATCAAGAAGCAGGCAGACCGTTCACTTTGAAAAATAAAAGAAGAAACTCATCTCCCCCCGCCCATGCCCGTGACCTTCCTGACTGCTTCCAGGACCAAGCTGTTTGTCCAACTTAGCTTCTCAAAGAATCCATTCCCTTTGGGTCCCAGAACCAGGACCAAATCAGGAGAGGGGGATTTTTTGGGGTCATGAGTTAAAATATTCCAAAAGCTTCAGGCTTCCATGGCAGTTGACCTTTCGGGCATGTTTCAGCAAAAAAGTTAATTCACTTCACACATGTCGTGGAGCAACAGGTGGTGGACAACCACAGGGGCTGCTTGCATTCCTCTGTCTGCAAAGTCCTGGCCCCTGGTATTCTGGGATTTACACTACCTCCCCCGGGCCCTGATGGACAAGCTAATGGGTGTGCTGGAAAGCACTGGGCTATTGATTCCACTGTAACAGAACACCACCCTGTCAATGACACTGCAATGAAATGCTTCAGCAACCCAGAAAGGGAGGCATTCGGCTGTTGAACAACTGGAAGAAATTTGCTCGCAGGTAGTGCGGCCGAAATGAAAAGCCTCTCAGGAGCTGGGCCTTGGAAAGCCAGGTTATTAAAAAAGCCACAAAGCTGGAGTCTGGCTGAGTGGAGAAAAATAGTTATGGCTCAGTTAGGCGTAGCTAAAAGGAGAAGGGTGCAGCTTTCAAAATTGCCTTAATCCCTGGAGTACTTAATTTCTTTTCTTTTATAGCAGCTTGTAGTATAGCAACAAGTATTCAAGCAGTTAATAATTTTAAACAGTTTAGCTTTCCTTAGGCGATATATCTTTCGCCTTAATTAAAATTTTACTTTAGTCGGAAAAATATTAAAATGACATTATGATCCATCCTCTATGATGGGAAATATATGATGATATGAATATTTTATTATACAAACTATTATTAAACAGCTGCTGACGTATTTTCTCTCTAGTTTCACTTCAGTTGTTGGAAACACAGTCGCTATTTTTTAATAATGTCCTGACAGCTTTCTTCTGAAATATTTGGAAGTGCCATATTAATTAGAAACAGGGGCCACATGCTTATGATCTTCCTAATACATGCAGGGGAGATCCATAAGGCAGGTCTAGGTGTTGGAGCATTGGATAATTCATTGAGAGGGATAGCCTGTGGACAGAAATTGTATTTGTGTAACTCCAAGTATTCATTGCAAGCCACCATTCACCACAAGTCACCCAAATGGACCTTGGTCATTCTGGTGACATATTTTACACTGAATAAAAGATCCCACCTTACAGAGTCACCAAAACTGAAGTAGAAATAAAGAAGCTAGTACCAATTTGTTTGCAACCTTTGTAACCTTTTATCTACCTGTTATGGAGCTGTGCATGTGTGTGTGTGTGTGTGTGTGTGTGTGTGTGTCTGGAAGTATTTAAGGAGTAAAGCAGTTGGGTCTCATCAGTGTATGGAATTTTAATGATAAAACAAATCTCAGAAAATCACCTCCAACCTAAAACTAGACTGAAAATAACCGTCATTGTTCATCCATCTTTCCATCTTTCATCTCTGCATCTAGTGCATATCACGATGGCACTGAAGTGCTCCTTCAAACTAATTTGATTTATTTCAATTTCCACTGTGTGCTAGAAGGACACACTTATCATCTCCCTCCCTGTTGAAGCCAATAATTGATTGGATAGTGACAGGTTGGTAAAATCCTCCTCCTGACAAGACGAAGAAAGGCCTGGATAGAGGGAGTTATTGAGGATTCATTTTTTTTTTTTTTTTTTTGCGGTATGCGGGCCTCTCACTGTTGTGGCCTCTCCCGTTGTGGAGCACAGGCTCTGGATGCGCAGGCCCAGCGGCCATGGCTCACGGGCCCAGCCGCTCCACGGCATATGGGATCCTCCCAGACCGGGGCATGAACCCGTATCCCCTGCATCGGCAGGCGGACTCTCAACCACTGCGCCACCAGGGAGGCCCGAGGATTCATTTTTGAAGCTGGAGTTGTTTATTGTAACTGTGACTTTGAGGACAGAGCCCTTCGGTCTTCGCCATCTTTGTCCTGTGAAAAAATGACTGTGCTGTGCCTTCTAAATACAGCTAGTGTACACATGTGTCATCAGGTGATGGGGCACAAGAAGAGAAAGAAGGGTAGAGCAGAAGTGTGTGTGTTGACGGGGGGAATGGGGCACAAAGGGGGCAGGACACTGAAACTGGAGTGGGGACATGGTGTGTTTCAGTTCCAGTTCTGCCACTAACCAGCTGTGTGCCTTGAGAGATTTACTAACCCTCAAAGGGACCCAATTTTATGATCTATAAAATGGAGAGGGAGGATTTATTCAATTAATATTTATTGAACACCTACCATATAGCTTGAACTCTGGTAGATTCTGAGGATTCAAAAGTGAACAAAGAGGGCTTCCCTGGTGGCGCAGTGGTTAAGAATCCGCCTGCCAGTGCAGGGGACATGGGTTCGAGCCCTGGTCCGGGAAGATCCCACATGCCGCGGAGCAACTAAGCCCATGTGCCACAGCTACTGAGCCTGCGCTTTAGAGCCCGCGAGACACAAATACTGAGCCCGCGTGCCACAACTACTGAAGTCCGTGTGCCCAGAGCCCGTGCTCTGCAACAAGAGAAACCACTGCAATGAGAAGCCTGTGCACCACAACAAAGAGTGGCCTCCGCTCGACGCAACTAGAGAAAGCCCAGGCGCAGGAACGAAGACCCAACACAGCCAAAAATAAATAATAAATTAATTAATTAATTTTAAAAAAAAGTGAACAAAGAGAGGTGACACATGTCATTAACAGGGCTTTGAGTCAATTGAGAAAGAAGAGCATTCATCAAGTGACTCTGATACAGTAAAATTGCAATAGCCAGAAATAAATGGCAGTCTGAGTGTGTGGAAGGGATTTGAGCCATTCAGGGAGGAAGCAAGTCCTGAAGTGAGATGTGATGAACTAATGTAGAGCAAACGGAATGTGCAGGGGATGAAGCAAGGCAAATGCATGGGATTGGAGGATGAACAGCAAGGGGTCAAGGGAGCAAGGGCAGTGAGATAAGTTTGCAGAGGTAGGTGTATGGTGAGAGGATGGGGCACCGTCAGATTTGAGTTGGAAAAAGATTGGTGGAGAACTTGGAGTAGAAGACCAAGAGTGGAAACAGGTCAAGCTGTTGTAGTAGGCCAGTCAAGAGATGATGGTTTCCTGTACTAGATAGACGGAAGGAAGAGATATTTAAGAGAGACTTTTGACAGCACTTGGTGATGAGTTGGTTTTAAAATTGAAAGAGATCATTTCCTCAAGAATGGGCCCTTGGTTTCTGGATGGAATGACCCAATGGATGGTGATGTTATTTATAGACTGGGAACCCTAGAAGAAGACCAGATTTGTGGAAGATGATCATGAATTTGTTTCAGGGCACAAGAATTTGAGGGGCATTTGATTCATCAAAGAGGATCATGAGATAATCCCTAAAATCTTTATCACCTCTAAAATCCTATGATTCTCAGAGATGGATGCATTCCACGTCTTGTTTGGAAAGTGGCATGAGGTAGTGGAAATACCATCAGCTTTTCTCACACATAGAGCCCCAATCCCAATTTGGCTATTTGCTGGCTGAGTGACATTAGTTTAATTAATTTATCTCAACCTCAATTTCCTGTCATCAGTTAGGGCAATGCCACCCTCTTTCAAGGTTGAAATGAGTGGTTGATAAAAAGTAGGCACCATTTTTAGCTTGGAGCCAGATACAAGGAAGAGCTAGACTTTTAAAATTTAACTTGATCCAAGGCTTGTTGTGATTAGCTATTCATCCATATTGTCCTGTGTCAAAAAAAAAAAAAAACCATTTATTATTCCAGACTGAAAGCCCTGTATGTAAAATTCACTTAATAAATACTTGTTTGTAGATAACAGTGACTATTGTTCTAGGACCCAGCTGCACCCCATCCAAGGATAGTCTGGTCTTTGCATGGGGCTCAATGGAGTCAAGTTACAGTACAAGGTTCCCCAGAGGAAAATTCTAGGGTTGAATTCTCTCTGACGAAGCTTCATTTTAGCAGTAGCACACAAGTGAATTACATTTTTCCATGAATTCTTAGGAAAGGTAGTTTCTGGCAGCTGGCTATGGTGCTACACTTATACCCCATCCAAGAAAACATGTCCCTGTGCAAATTGGACAGAATGAAGATTCTATAGGAAGAAACTTGCCTCTGCCCTTGTGTTTGTGTGCATGTGCATGCAAGAGAGAGAGAGAGAAAGTTCAAAATCTTGGCATCTTTATTATTACTAAAACGTTACCTGGAGTCCACTTTCAAACAGATCAAAATCCATCATTTTGGTTATCTAATTAAGCTTCCTGCGGCCATTCTTGTCCTGGCCTGGAGGCCGAGAAGTGAACCTACCATAGAAGAGTAAGGAAGCTAAGATCATGAACTCACTCTTGAACTTTCCTTTGGAAAAAAAAATGCAAGGGCATTTTTAAAGGTTTGAGGATTCCTGGAAATGTATTTCCCTACCACTACTCAAAGCTGAGATGATTATTTCAGCACTTTAAAAATCTTTTCAACTTCTGATTTTCCAATATAGAGAGAAAAGAAGTCCTGTACTCTGTCAACTCACTTATTCCCCTAAGCATTCTAAATTACCTGCATTTCAATTCTAATTTGTTATTACTTGCAACTGCCATACATGCTTCATTCATTTAAAAAAGAAACTCTATTTAAAAAGAAACTATTTTATTCTAGGCACTTAAGAACTTATTACCTATCTCTCCTCTTCCTTCTTCCTAAGTTTGCTTACTTGTTAGCAAATTGGATTATTTTCATCAATTAAAAGAGCTGTGGTCATGGATCCAAAGCTAACCATTGTTATATATACTTGCTTAACATTGTCAAATTTGCAAGGTTTCCTGCAAAAGTTTTCAAACATAGGGAGGAATTAATTTGGATGATACTTGTTGACTTTTGCTTATAAGGCTTTCAATCTAACCTTGAGTCAGCTGCCTTTGGCAACGTTAGCAGTTTAAAATATTTGAAATTTTGTGAGAATATCGAGTCGCAGTAGTTTTGTGAAGTGAGGAATGTAATTACTTCCCTTTCAATTTAGCAACGACTTATTGAGCACTCAAATGATCAATATGGTGGATCTATTAAGATAACCCAATCCTGCCTTCGGAGAGTTTTGCAGTTTTTTTCTGCTTTCCGGTGATGTAAAAATGTGTTTACATGAACAGCTGATGGTTGAAAATATGCCAACTTCACTCAATGTGGAAAAATTAAATTTGACATTGAATTTAAGTTATTTAATGCATACAAATATAGTTTTCTATATATTTAAAATGGTGTTGTCATGCTTCTTAAAGTCAATTCATGATTTTCTGTATTAATGGAAAGCAGGGATAAGAGTGAATAAATAACTTTTTTAGCCAATCATTTCAACATATTTTCTTGCCAAAAGTTTTGAAAGGTCTGACTGATTGATTTCCAGTTTCAACCTTTATCTGCCTGAAGAGTTGCTAGTAAAGTTGTAACTGTGACCAGCAGTTTGGAAGGCAATGGGGGACCTAGGGAAATAAGGACCTACCAGAAATTATTCCCTGAATAATTATTGGACATAAAGACACTGGCTGAGAACAAGATGGAATCTGGCTGCTAAGCCGGCAAAGTCTTTTTAGAATTCTGTTCTGATAGAGAAGAAGGGCTTGCATCAGCATTTGGAATTCTGCACTACTTGGGTAGTATATCTACCCTTCAAGTCCTATATATGTGTTCCATCAGCACCAAAAAGAGAAAAGAAATACTTGATAACACTCAAGTTTATCGTAAATGCAAAATTTTCCCATTGGAATCTGCCCTAGCCTCTTTGCTATAATTGCCACTTTCTTGGCTTCCTAAAACACAGTGTCTGCTGGGTCTCTTTCTTCTTGGTTTATGTCATTTTCTCTATCGCCTTTACTAACCTGGGATATTTATTTGTTCTCATGTGTGTTCACCTCCTTACCAATGATGCATAAGCTGGTGAATTCTCAAGCCAGGGCTAATCTACAGCCTTGTGCCAGTCAAGATTCCCTTCTTGTCATGAATAGGAACAAACTGAAGCTGTCTCAACAGAAAAGAAGAGAAAAGAAGGGGAGAAAGGAGGAGAGGGATGGTAGATCTTGGGAAACAGGATGGACCCAAGGGCTAGGAAGGAGGACAGGACCCAAGGTGGCCTTTTTCTCAGTTTCTCTCTCTCTGGCACATGTAATTGCTCACCACTGAGGATCTACAGTTGGTCCTCTGCATCCCTGGGTTCGGCATCTGTGGATTCATCCAAACTTAGATTGAAATACTTCGAATACAGAGGGCCGACTGTACTATGCCATTTATATAAGGGACTTGAGCATCTGTGGACTTTGGTATCCCTAGGGGCCCTCAAACCAGTTCCCTAAGGATACCTAAGGATGACAGTATTTCATTTTCATATCTCTGGGTATCCTTTTATTCTGCTGACAAGCTTTCGCTGTTTCTAAGTGTCTTTTCAAACTTCTGTGTTTACCCATCCTCAGTTCAAGGCACTCAGCAGAGATTAACTTGAATTTCTGGATCCCAAATCTGAACCCTTAGATGACTCACTTGACTGTGGCCAGTGGAATGGTATCATGTATATCACAAATACATCTGTGGAGGAAGAGACCTTCCTTGTAGTAGAAGGAATTCCTGAGTCACCATGCATCCTAATGTGTGTGTTACAAAGTTGACCCTCTCATCTATGTTCTTGGCTAAAAATATTCTATCAAGAGTGGAATTTCCCATTCGTGTACCCTCAACTAGGCAATCCTGTCTTTCCCATTGCTACAGAAAGAAAAACAAAACCAGTAAGAAAACTGCACAATTGCCTCAGTTCTCAGGTTTGTCTCAGTTATGTGTAACCCATCTCAATCCGTAATTCCTTGTTTTTGATCACTACATCCCATAATTATTTTAAAATATCACATATATTTATGGTTTTTTTTACCCATTTCCATACCCTGACTCTAACCCATGCTTTTTTCACTTCTCCTCATTATTACATTTACTTCCCAGCTATATTTTCCTATTTCCCTCTTCTCTTCCATTTAAGTCATTGGTTATGGACTGACTGTTTTGTGTACCTCCAAAACTCATATGTTGGAGCCCTAACCCCCAATGTGATAGTATTAGGAAGTGGGACCTTTGGGAGCTAATTAGGTTTAGATTAGGTCATGAGAATGGAGCCCCATGAAGGGATTAGTGCTCTTATAAGAAGAGGAAGAGACACCAGAGTTTCCTCTCCCCACCATGTGAGAAGGCAGCCACCCACAAGGCAGGAAGAGAGTTCTCACCAGAAACTGAATGGGCTGGCACCTTGATCTTGGACTTGCCAGCCTCCAGAACTGTGAGAAATAAATATTTTTTGTTGTTAAAACCACCCAATCCATCATATTTTGTTATAATAACCCAACCTAAGACATTATTCTTTCAAATAATTAGCTAAAAATTGTTACCACCATGATACAATAGGTATTTAGGAGTTTGCCTTTGGGGTACATTGCATAAAAATCCACCTTCCTTACTCTGAAATCCAAGCAAGTTCGTCTCCCATTATCTGGTCTTCTGATCCCACAACTGCGGGCAGGATTTCTTCTCCTGGAGACTTGGCCACCTCACAGTGTTCATCTCAGTACAGAAGTCTAGGTTTTACTAAGGTGAATCCTTTTCATGGAACTATTTTCTTTAATGAAAATGTTTCCAACCATGGACTATTTATATTAATATTTATAATCTTAATAAAAAATGTTTTTGCTTTTGGTAAAATACTATCTTTGTCTCTGTTTTACTGTTTTCAGTGAAAGTAATCAGCTAAGCTCATTTTTTGTCTGACTGATATCTTGTTTAAAAATGGTAGCATTCCAGCTTTTCTGTCTGTAAGCTCACCATGACATTGTCTTTCTGAAATCAACCACATCATCAGTATCCCCTTTGGAGGCAATGAGTCTTTCACGATTATGTGTGAGAAGCTAAAGGAGGGTGGAACTTAAAGAGACCAGAACACTTGAAATATCCCAAAAAGATGTCAGAGGCCCTGAACGAAATCAGGTTGTCTGCAAACAATGGAGAAAAGTGAGGACATTCAGTTGGGGATGAAAATCAATTTAATTTATTTAAAACCACATTCAACAACAATTATTTGCCATTAATGATGAAATGTTCATTCAACTACTTTTTACTTTACTACAAACTATTTGAGCCTATAGGTACATAGGCTTTTATGTGCTTTTGAGCACATAGAGCCTATAGGTCCTTGGTTTACTGTAAGCCTTAGATTAGCTGTGATATCGGAGCTGGCATGGCCCATGGTAGCTGCTAATGCAACACATGCCTATCATTTGCTGTTGACAGGCATTAATAAAAACCTAATTTGAGGAAATTATGAAAAACCTACTCATTATGCAATCTGGTTTATGTTTTGGCATGTGGCAATCATTGGCTTGATAGCCGAGAAACCTCATTTCCAGAACTTTATGGCCTATGTTTCAATTGCAGTCCCAGCCAAAGTCCCTCACCTCTCCCATGTGTTTGATCTTCTAATTGCCTCAAGACATAACCGTGGGTTTGCTGTATGATGCTGCAGGCCTCAGCCTGAGCTGAGGTGTGATGGACACAGGAATTTAGCCTTGCAGTCAGAAGTGGTACTTAGCTATTACAAGAAACTTAATTCTGAACTATCAAGAGCATTCACCTCAAATCCCGCCCCCCCTTTAACTTGTTCCTTATGGCCTCTTTGGGCTTTCTAGTGGCATTAGTAGAAAGTTTCTCAAGTCTAGAAAAAGAGTTCCCAGTAGTCACAAAGAGCAAGTGCAGAGACCAGGCATGACTGGTAGGTACCATTGGCCTTGACTCTGGCTAATAAATAATATATAAAACATTTATTATTTTTTTTATTAAAAGAGATCTTCCTATAAATGGTGTCCTATCAAACTGTGTGAAGATATAAAAATGCCAGTGGGAAAGGGTTGAGAAAACTTTGAAATAATCTGGCTTCAGTCTTTGGGCTTCCTCTTCTCTAATGTTGTCTTTTTAAATATTAAATTTTGAAGAAAATTGTTGGCAATTTTGCATCTCCAAAGAAGAATTGGTTTTTCTCACTGGTCTCTGACTGACATCATCCAAAAAGTTCCCAGATAAACAATGATAACAAAGGGTAGCCTTAAGCTAGTCAAACAGAATTTTTCTAGACAAAGGCTCTCCTGTTTCATCTGCCTTATCTTTTTCTGACATCAAATGATGCTCTTGTCCATCCCATCTGTTTTTCCTCCATCCTCTCTTCCTTCTTCCTCCCTCCCTCCCTTCCTTCCTTCCTCCCTCTCTTCTTTCTTCCTCCTTCTCTCCCTCCCAACTCCCCTCCCTCCCTCCCTTTCCTCCTTTCTCCTTTCTTTCTCTTGGTATCTGATTCTGATTGTTCTTTATCTGTCATATACACTGACTTTTATTTCAGTTAGAAGTTTTTAAGTATTAATTTAAACCTGAAAGCAGCTAAGTTGGACACAGAAAGCAGAATGTGTTTCTCTGCTAACACTACAAGTGAGAATGGTTCGCTTGTCCCTTTAATTCAACAATAGGAACTTCTGTCTGGAAATCACAGAGTAAACTGAAGAGCAGGAGTTGTTCTTTGCCTTCCCTGGGGCAGTGAGTGCTTCCCTGTGTGATAGGATGTTATCATTCTGCTTTCCTTTTCTCAAATGTTCCATGATTGGAGATGTGTTCGTTTGACTCAAGACTTTGTTCCTTCTAAAACTGGAGGCATTAGAGGGATCCTTCTGGGACAGGTAACATTTTTAAAACTTAGTTTATCATAAATTATTGAACCCGTGTAATAGAATATTAGGGTCAAGAAAGCTGAGATCATCTCAGTAGATGATTTCATTAAAAAAAACTTTAAATAGGTATAACTTCCATGTAAAAATGCATTTATTTTGTGTCCTATCGATGTATTGCTATCAATGTAAATGATCAAGATACATAACATTTCAATCTTCCCCCCAAATTTCCCTTATGTACCTTCCTGGAAGTTTCTGTTAGTGGTATCCTAAAGTAGGTGTTCATTTGTGTCTGCCATTTTTGACTCAGCGGAACATTGTTGCATTTGTCAGTAGTTCATTCCTTCTTATTGCTGGGTGGTATTTGCTCATATGGTTATAGCACAATCTGTTTATCTGGATATTCACCTGTTGATGGACATTTGGGTTATTTTTAGCTATCATGCATAGAGTTGCCATGAACATTCCTGTACAAGTCTTTGTGTGCAATATGTTGTCATTCCTCATGGGTAAATATCTAAGAGTGAAATTGCAGAGTCATATGGTAAGTATATGTTTAACTTTACAAGAAATTGCTATCTTTTTTCCAAAGTGCTTTCATCATTTTATATACCACTTGTTGTTCTGCATCCTTGCAAACACTTGCTATTGTCCATCTTTTAAAGTTTTAACTATCCTAGTATGTGAATAGTGGTATATCATTGTGGTTTTATTTTGCATTTACCAAATGACTACTGCAATTGAACATTTTTTCATGTTTATTGTCCATGTGCTTTTGTGAGGTATTTGTTCAAATCACTGTCCATTTTTCAATTGAGTTGCCTCTTCATTATTAAGTCATAAGAGGTATTTTCTAATATAAATTTTGGTTACATGTTCTTTATTATATATTTATATGCACAGTAAATATTTTCTCCAAGTATTTGATAGCACAAATCCTCATCATTACTTTCAAAAGTTTCTCAATTATTTTTAGCTGTTTATTCTTTCAGGTGTAGTCTGCAATGATTTTGCTACGTTTAGAAAAAAGCATCACTTTGAAATTTTAATTTAACTTGTTAAATTTACCAATGAACTTGAGAGAAGTTAGACAGGTTGATAATATGGTTTTCTCTTCCTGTCATATGGTATGATTTTCCATTTATTAAACTCTTATATTTTAAGTAAAGTTTTATGCTTTTTAATAGAGTCACGAATATTTTTGTTAATGCTTAAATATTTATTGTAATATTTATTATAATGTAACAGCTTTTTCCCCCACTGTATTGTCTAAATGTATTTACAATGTATTGTCTAACTATTATGTAAGAAAGTTGTTATTTTTATTTATTTATTTATTTATTTATTTTTAAATTTTATTTTATTTTTTTTAAATTTTTTTATTAGTTTCTGCTTTATAACAAGGTGAATCAGTCATACATATACATCTGTTCCCACATCCCTTCCCTCATGCATCTCCCTCCCTCCCACCCTCCCCATCCCACCCCTCCAGGCGGTCACAAAGCACTGAGCTGATCTCTCTGTGCTATGTGGCTGCTTCCCACTAGCTATCTACCTTACGTTTGGTAGTGTATATATGTCCATACTGCTCTTTCACTTTGTCACAGCTTACACTTCCCCCTCCCCATATCCTCAAGTCCATTCTCTAGGAGGTCTGTGTCTTTATTCCTGTCTTACCCCTAGGCTCTTCATGACATTTTTTTTTCTTAAATTCCATATATATGTGTCAGCATACAGTATTTGTCTTTCTCTTTCTGACTTACTTCACTCTGTATGACAGACTCTAGGTCCATCCACCTCATTACAAATAGCTCAATTTCATTTCTTTTTATGGCTGAGTAATATTCCATTGTATATATGTGCCACATCTTCTTTATCCATTCATCTGATGATGGACACTTAGGTTGTTTCCATCTCCGGGCTATTGTAAATAGGGCTGCTATGAACATTTTGGTACATGTCTCTTTTTGAATTATGGTTTTCTCAGGGTATATGCCCAGTAGTGGGATTGCTGGGTCATATGGTATCTCTATCTGTAGTTTTTTAAGGAACCTCCATACCGTTCTCCATAGTGGCTGTACCACTTCACATTCCCACCAGCAGTGCAAGAGTGTTCCTTTTTTTCCACACCCTCTCCAGCATTTATTGTTTCTAGATTTTTTGATGATGGCCATTCTGACTGGTGTGAGATGATATCTCATTGTAGTTTTGATTTGCATTTCTCTAATGAGCAAAGATGTTGAGCATCCTTTCATGTGTTTGTTGGCAGTCTGTATATCTTCTGTGGAGAAATGTCTATTTAGGTCTTCTGCCCATTTTTGGATTGGGTTGTTTGTTTTTTTGTTATTGAGCTGCATGAGCTGCTTATAAATTTTGGAGATTAATCCTTTGTCAGTTGCTTCATTTGCAAATATTTTCTCCCATTCTGAGGGTTGTCTTTTGGTCTTGTTTATGGTTTCCTTTGCTGTGCAAAAGCTTTTAAGTTTCATTAGGTCCCATGTGTTTATTTTTGTCTTTATTTCCATTTCTCTAGGAGGTGGGTCAAAAAGGATCTTGCTGTGATTTATGTCATAGAGTGTTCTGCCTATGTTTTCCTCTAAGAGTTTGATAGTGTCTGGCCTTACATTTAGCTCTTTAATCCATTTTGAGCTTATTTTTGTGTATGGTGTTAGGGAGTGATCTAATCTCATACTTTTACATGTCCCTATCCAGTTTTCCCAGCACCACTTATTGAAGAGACTGTCCTTTCTCCACTGTACATTCCTGCCTCCTTTATCAAAGATAAGGTGACCATATGTCCATGGGTTTATCTCTGGGCTTTCTATCCTGTTCCATTGATCTATCTTTCTGTTTTTGTGCCAGTACCATACTGTCTTGATTACTGTAGCTTTGTAGTATAGTCTGAAGTCAGGGAGCCTGATTCCTCCAGCTCCATTTTTCGTTCTCAAGATTGCTTTGGCTATTCGGGGTCTTTTGTGTTTCCATATAAATTGTGAAATTTTTTGCTCTAGTTCTGTGAAAAATGCCAGTGGTAGTTTGATAGGGACTGCATGGAATCTGTAGATTGCTTTGGGTAGTAGAGTCATTTTCACAATGTTGATTCTTCCAATCCAAGAACATGGTACATCTCTCCATCTATTTGTATCATCTTTAATTTCTTTCATCAGTGTCTTATAATTTTCTGCATACAGGTCTTTTGTCTCCTTAGGTAGGTTTATTCCTAGGTATTTTATTCTTTTTGTTGCAATGGTAAATGGGAGTGTTTTCTTGATTTCACTTTCAGATTTTTCATCATTAGTATATAGGAATGCCAGAGATTTCTGTGCATTAATTTTGTATCCTGCAACTTTACCAAATTCATTGATTAGCTCTAGTAGTTTTCTGGTAGCATCTTTGGGATTCTCTATGTATAGTATCATGTCATCTGCAAACAGTGACAGCTTTAATTCTTCTTTTCCGATTTGGATTCCTTTTATTTCCTTTTCTTCTCTGATTGCTGTGGCTAAAACTTCCAAAACTAGGTTGAATAAGAGTGGTGAGACTGGGCAACCTTGTCTTGTTCCTTATCTTAGTGGAAATGGTTTCAGTTTTTCACCATTGAGGACGATGCTGGCTGTGGGTTTGTCATATATGGCCTTTATTATGTTGAGGAAAGTTCCCTCTATGCCTACTTTCTGCAGGGTTTTTATCATAAATGGGTGTTGAATTTTGTCGAAAGCTTTCTCTGCATCTATTGAGATGATCATATGGTTTTTCTCCTTCAATTTGTTAATATGGTGTATCACGTTGATTGATTTGCGTATATTGAAGAATCCTTGCATTCCTGGAATACACCCCACTTGATCATGGTGTATGATCCTTTTAATGTGCTGTTGGATTCTGTTTGCCAGTATTTTGTTGAGGATTTTTGCATCTATGTTCATCAGTGATATTGGCCTGTAGTTTTCTTTCTTTGTGACATCCTTGTCTGGTTTTGGTATCAAGCTGATGGTGGCCTCGTAGAATGAGTTTGGGAGTGTTCCTCCCTCTGCTATATTTTGGAAGAGTTTGAGAAGGATAGGTGTTAGCTCTTCTCTAAATGCTTGATAGAATTCGCCTGTGAAGCCATCTGGTCCTGGGCTTTTGTTTGTTGGAAGATTTTTTATCACAGTTTCAATTTCAGTGCTTGTGATTGGTCTGTTCATATTTTCTATTTCTTCCTGATTCAGTCTTGGCAGGTTGTGCATTTCTAAGAATTTGTCCATTTCTTCCAGGTTGTCCATTTTATTGGCATAGAGTTGCTTGTAGTAATCTCTCATGATCTTTTGTATTTCTGCAGTGTCAGTTGTTACTTCTCCTTTTTCATTTCTAATTCTATTGATTTGAGTCTTCTCTCTTTTTTTCTTGATGAGTCTGGCTAATGGTTTATCAATTTTGTTTATCTTCTCAAAGAACCAGCTTTTAGTTTTATTGATCTTTGCTATCATTTCCTTCATTTCTTTTTCATTTATTTCTGATCTGATTTTTATGATTTCTTTCCTTCTGCTAACTTTGGGATGTTTTTGTTCTTCTTTCTCTAATTGCTTTAGGTGCAAGGTTAGGTTGTTTATTCGAGATGTTTCCTGTTTCTTAAGGTGGGATTGTATTGCTATAAACTTCCCTCTTAGAACTGCTTTTGCTGCATCCCATAGGTTTTGGGTCGTCGTGTCTCTATTGTCATGTGTTTCTAGGTATTTTTTAATTTCCCCTTTGATTTCTTCAGTGATCACTTTGTTATTAAGTAGTGTATTGTTTAGCCTCCATGTGTTTGCATTTTTTACAGCTCTTTTCCTGTAATTGATATCTAGTCTCATAGCATTGTGGTCGGAAAAGATACTTGATACAATTTCAATTTTCTTAAATTTACCAAGGCTTGATTTGTGACCCAAGATATGATCTATCCTGGAGAATGTTCCATGAGCACTTGAGAAAAATGTGTATTCTGTTGTTTTTGGATGGAATGTCCTATAAATATCAATTAAGTCCATCTTGTTTAATGTATCATTTAAAGCTTGTGTTTCCTTAATTATTTTCATTTTGGATGATCTGTCCATTGGTGAAAGTGGGGTGTTAAAGTCCCCTACTATGATTGTGTTACTGTCGATTTCTCCTTTTATGGCTGTTAGTATTTGCCTTATGTATTGAGGTGCTCCTATGTTGGGTGCATAAATATTTACAATTGTTATAACTTCTTCTTGGATCGATCCCTTGATCATTATGTAGTGTCCTTCTTTGTCTCTTCTAGTAGTCTTTATTTTAAAGTCTATTTTGTCTGATATGAGAATTGCTACTCCAGCTTTCTTTTGGTTTCCATTTGCATGGAATATCTTTTTCCATCCCCTTACTTTCAGTCTGTATGTGTCTCTAGGTCTGAAGTGGGTCTCTTGTAGACAGCATATATATGGGTCTTGTTTTTGTATCCATTCAGCCAATCTGTGTCTTTTGGTGGGAGCATTTAGTCCATTTACATTTAAGGTAATTATCGATATGTATGTTCCTATTCCCATTTTCTTAATTGTTTTGGGTTCATTATTGTAGGTCTTTTCCTTCTGTTGTGTTTCTTGCCTAGAGAACTTCCTTTAGCATTTGCTGTAAAGCTGGTTTGGTGGTGCTGAACTCTCTCAGCTTTTGCTTGTCTGTAAACGTTTTAATTTCTCCATCAAATCTGAATGAGATCTTTGCTGGGTAGAGTAATCTTGGTTGCAGGTTTTTCTCCTTCATCACTTTAATTATGTCCTGCCACTCCCTTCTGGCTTGTAGAGTTTCTGCTGAGAGATCAGCTGTTATCCTGATGGGGATTCCCTTGTGTGTTATTTGTTGTTTTTGCCTTGCTGCTTTTAATATGATTTCTTTGTGTTTAATTTTTGACAGTTTGATTAATATGTGTCTTGGCATATTTCTCCTTGGATTTATTCTGTATGGGACTCTCTGTGCCTCCTGGACTTGATTAACTATTTCCTTTCCCATATTAGGGAAGTTTTCAACTAGAATCTCTTCAAATATTTTCTCAGTCCCTTTCTTTTCCTCTTCTTCTTCTGGAACCCCTATAATTCGAATGTTGGTGCGTTTAATGTTGTCCCAGAGGTCTCTGAGACTGTCCTCTGTGCTTTTCATTCTTTTTTCTTTATTTTGCTCTGCAGCAGTTATTTCCACTATTTTATCTTCCACCTCACTTATCCGTTCTTCTGCCTCAGTTATTCTGCTATTGATCCCATCTAGAGTATTTTTTATTTCATTTATTGTGTTTTTAATCGATGCTTGATTCATCTTTAGTTCTTCTAGGTCCTTGTTAACTGTTTCTTGCATTTTGTCTATTCTATTTCCAAGATCTTGGATCTGGGAAATAGAATCTTGGATCATCTTTACCATCATTATTCTGAATTCTTTTTCAGGTAGACTGCCTATTACCTCTTCATTTGTTAGGCCTGGTGGGTTTTTATCTTGCTCCTTCTCCTGCTGTGTGTTTTTCTGTCTTCTCATTTTGCTTATGTTACTGTAATTGGGGTCTCCTTTTTGCAGGCTGCAGGTTCGTAGTTCCCGTTGTTTTTGGTGTCTGTCCCCAGTGGCTAAGGTTGGTTTAGTGGGTTGTGTAGGCTTCCTGGTGGAGGGGACTAGTGCCTGTGTTCTGGTGGATGAGGCTGGATCTTGTCTTTCTGGTGGGCAGGTCCACGTCTGGTGGTGCGTTTTGGGGTGTCTGCGAACTTTTTATGATTTTAGGCCACCTCTCTGGTGGCGTTGTGTTCCTGTCTTGCTAGTTGTTTGGCATAGGGTATCCAGCACTGTAGCTTGCTGGTCGTTGAGTGAAGCTGGGTGCTGGTGTTGAGATGGAGATCTCTGGAAGATTTTCGCCGTTTGATATTATGTGGAGCTGGGAGGTCTCTTGTGGACCAGTGTCCTGAAGTTGGCTCTCCCACCTCAGAGGCACAGCACTGACTCCTGGCTCCTCAATTTGGGATGATTTTTTGTCCATTCATGTATTCCACAGATGCAGGGTACATCAAGTTGATTGTGGAGCTTTAATCCGCTGCTTCTGAGGCTGCTGGGAGAGGTTTCCCTTTCTCTTCTTTGTTCTCACAGCTCCTGGGTCTCAGCTTTGGATTTGGCCCCGCCTCTGCGTGTAGGTCGCCAGAGGGCGTCTGTTCTTTGCTCAGACAGGACAGGGTTAAAGGAGCAGCCTCTTCGGGGACTCTGGCTCACTCAGGCCGGGCGGGAGGGAGGGGCACGGAGTGCGGGGCGAGCCTGCGGCGGCAGAGGTCGGCGTGACGTTGCACCAGCCCGAGGCGCACCGTGCATTCTCCCTGGGAAGCCACCCCTGGATCCCGGGACCCCGGCAGTGGCGGGCTGCACAGGCTTCCGGAAGGGCGGTGTGGACAGTGACCTGTGCTCGCACACAGGCTTCTTGGCGGCGGCAGCAGCAGCCCCAGCGTCCCACACCCGTCACTGGGCTCCGCGCTTTCAGTCGTGACTCGCGCCCGTCTGTGGAGCCCCTTTAAGCAGCGCTCTTAATCCCCTCTCCTCGCGCACCAGGAAATCAAGAGGGAAGAAAAAGTCTCTTGCCTCTTCGGCAGCTCCAGAGTTTTCCCGGACTCCCTGCCGGCTAGCTGTGGCTCATTAGCCCCCTTCCGGCTGAGTTCTCGCCGCCAGCCCTAGTCCTCTCCCTGCGCTCTGACCGAAGCCCGAGCCTCAGCTTCCAGCACCGCTGGGGCGAGCAGACAAGCCTCTCGGCCTGGTGAGTGCCGCTCGGCACCGATCCTCTGTGCGGGAATCTCTCCGCTTTGCCCTACCCAGGTATGTGGGGAGTTTCTTGCCTTTTGGGAGGTCTGGGGTCTTCTGCCAGCATTCAGTAGGTGTTCTGTAGGAGTTGTTCCACGTGTAGCTGTATTTCTGGTGTATCCGTGGGGAGGACGGTGATCTCCGCGTCTTACTCTTCCGCCATCTTACCCGGAAGTCCGAAAGTTGTTATTTTTAAATATTTATTGCTTTATCTGGTACAGACTATCTTTCAGTAGCCACCCCCAAATCTTAGTTCAACACAATAAACATCTATTTCTTCATCGCGCAAAGCCCTCTGAGGGTCTGGGCAATCCTCCAGGGAAGTTACCCTTCATATGCTGACTTGCTGACCATAGTGAATTTACCTTGGGGCACCCTTATGTCAAAAAATACTTTGACAGTTGCTCTTGCCTTAGCCAGGGAAAGGGGAGTACAAGAATTAAGCATCGATGAGCAAATGCTTTAGCCTAAAATGGACATGGGTCACTTCTGCTCACATTGCATTGGTCAATAACTAGTCATATGACCACGACTACCCTTAAGGGAGATGGGAGGTACTCAGAAGTAAAGGAAAATGGGATATTTGTGAACATTGGTATGTCCTCTTTATTTATTTTGTTGATGTAAATCTCTTATTAGGTAGAAGAATCATTTGCTATTTTGCGGGTTCTTGGCAGTTTTTCACATTATCTTTAAATAATTCTATTGTCTCCTTTTAAAATCATGTAATACTGGTGAAAACCTTTTAAGTGATATAGATTAATACTAGTGATATGGGGACATTCTAATCTCTTACTTGAACTTAAAAGGCACACCTCAAATGTTGTGTAAATAAACGTGAACTCTGTTATCTTTGACATAGAAAACTGAAAATGGAAAGAAGCTTCAAGACATGAGAAAAATAACTTGTATTAAAAAAAAGTGTTGAATTTTTCAAGTAACTTTTCCAAGTCTATTGCAATAATCACATACTTTTTCTTCCGTGATCTATTGGTGTTATGAATACCAGCATATTGTTTTATGTTAAACCATCCTTATATCATCGACTAAATCATTCTTGATTATCTTTTCTTTTACTGTAATAATATACTTGATTTAATGGGATTTTATATAATAATATTCTTAATAATATTAATTATTGAGATGCATTTGGAATTTTCCTTTTAGTGTTATCTTTGTTAGTTTTTAAGGTACAGGGATTTATTGCCTTTACAAATGAATTGAGGGGCTTCCTTGGTGGTGCAATGGTTGAGGGTCCGCCTGCCGATGCAGGGGACAGGGGTTCGTGCCCCGATCCGGGAGGATCCCACATGCTGCGGAGCGGCTGGGCCCGTGAGCCATGGTCACTGGGCCTGCACGTCTAGAGCCTGTGCTCCACAATGGAAGAGGCCACAACAGTGAGAGGCCCGCGTACCGGAAAAAAATATAAAAAAAAAAAGAATTGAGAAGAAGTTTTCTATCTTTTTACAGCTTATAGTATGGGAAAAATAAAATAGAAATACACCTATAAAATCATGTAGGCATGTAACTTGGAGGTTAATCATCAAAATTTTGTCATTTTTCCTTTATCTTTTGTCTGTTTGCATGCACACATATACAAACCCTTTTAGAATTGATTTTGATGATTTATACATCCTAATAAAAGTTTCTAAAATTTTTATGTTTTCAAAATATCAAAAAGTTTTCTGTATTATTTTGTTTTCATTTAAAAATTTTGTATTTATTTTATTTGTGAATAGATTTGACAGTTTTTAGCATATTTTCCTCAAATATCAATTCTTATATTTATTTTTCAGTTCCACTTTCTTTCCTTATCCAATTTTATTTATATTGCTTTAGTTTTATTTTCTTTTTCACCTACTTTCTTTGATTTCTGTTTTGTTATTCTCTTTTTAACTTCTTTATTTGACTTTATTATTTTTTTTTTCTGTTTAATAACTTAAGTGTTTGCATCTGCAAATTTCCTTCTTAACACATCTTTGGCTACATTCATTGCCCGATGTTATGTAATGATGTAATATATATTATTGCCTAACAAGTTTGTAATTTTATTTTCCTTTCCTCTTTAAGATAATTTAGTGGGTAGGATACATAGCTTCTTAATTACATTTTTTTATGATGTAGTGCTTTGTTATTAATATCTAGCTTAATTGTGTGGGTTAATAAATGGAACACACACAGTTTCTATTTACTGAGATTTTCTTTGAAGTCTAACACTTGCATAATTATTATAAATCAGTGATTCCCATATTTCAGGGAGCATAAGAATCCCTGAGGTGCTTCCTGAAATGCATATGTCTAGGCCCTTTCTAAAGATTGTGATTTATTAAGGGTGAAGGTTTTCATTTTCCACCAATATTTAATTGATCCTGGTATAACAATTTTCAGAGAAATACAACTATAAATGATGGAGTGACATTTGGATAAAATCTATATTCCCCATTTTGGGGGGATAAAGATCTGTATTCCAGGATCAGTTTTCATTATATTTTTCAAATTCTTAGAAATGACTCTAGATATTTTAAAGAAACCAGGATTTAATACAAGAAATTAGGTGTCTACAAAATCATTGGAAACATTGAAGGAGTGGGACCTAGGTTGACAAACCAGGGAAGCTCCCAGAATACTAAAGAATGGACCTGGCAACAAATCTACTATTTCTGAGGCCAGTGCTTCAACTTCAACTGCCTCTCAAAACTCAGGAATTTGTAGAGAATGGAAACTACAACCCTGCCTCTACCAAACCTCAGTTTCCACAGTCTAGTTTTCAGAGAGAAACAGCCAAAAAGGAGTCAGGGATCTGACAAATGTCATCCCTTCTGCCTTCTAAATCCTATATAAGTGCATCTAAGTGACAGAACTAATCCACATCCATAACTGAAAAGAAGTCTGGAGGTTAGAGCTTTTAGCTTTCCATCCTCTCCCACTAGGAGGATGATGGCATGGAATTTGCAAGCATTGTGTATAGGTAGAAACAACTTGTATTAGGGGTGTGTCCATGGACTTGAATAGAAAGAAAGATAACCTGAGACATCTTGAAGGATAAATCCATGGTATGTTAATGGTTTATGATGGAGAGGAATAAGTTAAAGATGGCTTCAAGATTTTGGTTATGGGTTGGGGATATCCCTGAACAAGACAGAAGTCAAGAAACAGTGTTGTGTGTATGTAAAGGAAAATAAGTTGAAGTAGGGAATAAATATTTTACAAATTTTGAATTCAAGTTAACATAGAACTATTCAGAGAACATCTAGAATCTAATAAAATATCTGAACTTACCAAAGAGAAAAAAAAATGCAAAAATTTGAGAGAGAAGCAGTTTATACATTTAATATAAAAGAAAAGTTATATCCTATATTAAAGCTATCAGAAGAAATATAAAGGGAAATTTAAATTAGATACAGTATCTTAAGTTAAAAAAAGGAATGTATGAAAACTATTTTAGAAAGATATGTATCAGGAAAAAAAATCACTCACTGTGTTGGGACATGGAAGACATTGGATTGAATTTCTGATTCTGTCTTTATATGGTATGTTACATGAGCAAGTAATTTAATCTTTAGTGAAGTTTATTTTGTTCTCTATAAAATGAGATGTAGCAGTTAGCTATTGCTGTGTGACAAAATTCCTCAACAACTCATTGGCTTGAAACAATTAACATTTAGTATTTCTCATGACTCTGAAGGTCAGCTAGGTAGTTATTCTGGATAAGACTGGAATTATTCATGTACCTATAGTTGTTTGTGGTCTGGGAAGACAGTTCTGCTTATTTAGGCTGGACTCTCTCATGTGTGTGAGTTGACAAGCTGCATGCTAGTAGGACAACTTTGTTTAGGCCAACTAGCATTCCTCTTCATGGTAACAAGCCTTGAGCTTGCCTACTTGGCAAAGACAAGTTTTAAGAGAAAGAGTGGAAGTGTCTAAGGCTTCTTGAAGACTAGGTTTGGAATTGCAACCCTGTCATTTTCAGTGCATTTAAGTCACAAGGCAGCCACAATTTAAGGATTTGGGCAAAAGGCCTAGAAAAGTAACTAACAAACTACGAATGGTAGTTGTATTTAGAGGAAGGGATTATGGGTATTTTTCACTTTCTCCTATTTGCTAATATTAGTTTTATAAGTTTTTTACCTTGAACTTGATTACTATAACTAGAAAAATTATACTTTAAATATATTCATTATTTAGAAATTATACTTCTTAGTATAAAATAAAGCACTAATTCATTTGCAGCCTGAATATCAACTAAGGTAATCCTCTGGTTGGAAAGTTTAGGAAAACTGATTTGAGCACCCTTTCATAGAATTATGCATACAAATTGCATAAATTGGCCCTTTTGAGATTTCTGTCAATTCCCAGGGGAGTAGTTTCTTTTGATCCTATTTTCTATGCCTATAGAACTCCAGATTTCAGCCACAGTGGCTATTGCTTCATTTCTGTACACATTGGCCTCAGTTTCTTTTCCTTGCTCTTTTCACAAGCAGCATTAGCAGTAGGCTTTTAGGACTGCATGGACTTTATTGAGGGTTTGAGGTGATCAGGGTGATGTGAGGAATAACTTCACACTACGGCAGAGAAAACAACTTAAAATATAAAATGTGTTTGTCATTAAAGTCCCCCCTCCTACACTGCTCTGCCCCAGCCCTGGCCTGCAAACCCTACAGACTCTTACCCTGCAGTCCTTTTGCTTGAATGTTTCTTCCTTTACAGGCTCTTTCACATCTTGTGTGTTGTATCCAATCCTAAATATTCTTGATTTTTCTCTCATGAAAATCAGTTTTGCCAATTGTCTGCCCTCTGCCTCTTTCCTAATATGCCTTTTGAAAGATTCAATCTTTTAGCTCAAAGCATTTCAACAAAATACTTTGCTTTAAATATGAAGAAATGGGGGTGGTGGCAGGAGGTTCATGCCAGGAAGAAGTATGTGATATTATTCTGCAAACATAAGAAACAGTAGTACGTATTGTTATTTGAAATCATATAAAAATCCTCTCCACATGCATTTATTCAGTAAATATTTTTTAAGCCTCTACTATCTTTCAGACACTATGGTCAGCCTTAAGAATTCAAAAGCGAGTGTATCCCTGTCCTTATGGAGCTCATCTTCTAATACCATCTCATTTCCTAAAGTTGCTGGGAGAATGAAGTATTGCTCTAAATGCCTGTCTTATAGACACTCTTTCCTCAAAGTTTTTATATGTTATTAAAAAAATAAAGTGTATACACCAGCCTCCATGGGACATAATAATAGTGGGACCTGACATCAAGGCAAAAAATAAATAAATAAATAACAGTGACAAATGTTTGCAAAAGCTCTCAGGGAAGAAGATGATTCATTAATTTACCAACTAGCAATTTCCAACCACTTCCTTACGCCTAAGCAACAAACTCCTAGAGGCCAGGATCGTCCAGAATGTGCTTATCACATATTTCTCTGAACTCAAACAGCTCTCTGCCAACTGGCTAAGGCAGAATGATGTGTAAGAAGCAATTAGAGAGCATTAAATACTAAATACTCAATCACGGCTATAATTTCCATGTCCATAATGAAAGGGAGATGTCCATGGGGGTCGGTATATCCTAAGAAAACTGAAGAAGAAACAGGTCTTGATACACTTGAGCAATGTCAAAACATCTTGGTCTACCCCAAACTGGACTCACAATTAGGTCAATTTATGGATGAATAAGCTGGATCATATTTATGTCTCAAAATTAGACTGGCCATCCAAAAATTATACCAAAATCGTTTATTTCATTCTTTCTTCTGGCATGGACCAGTCGCTTGTGTCTTTAGCTCTATTCAATGCTGTATCACTAGATGCATAAGATAAAATGCCTAATCATAGTCCATTACAAAGATTTTAACAAGTTAATAAAAAAAAACCCTACAAGTTCCTTTGTGGGAGACAGTCAACCTTCAAGAAGGAAAGAGGTTGGTTGGGGGTGGTAGTGGAATTCAATAGCCCTTTCAGTGTTGAAATGTGAACACTAAGGCCACTCTTTGGATAAATTCAAGCCAGATTTGGCCTGCAGCTTTTGCTGGGCAGTTCCCAGATGAGAGCAGGCCTTCAGCCTGTGGAGAAGAAGCGAGGAATAATGCCTCTTTGAATTAGTTTCAAAATAATGCTGCAATGCAGACTGACAACTTCTGATGCCAGATTGCAAGAAGCATACATAATAGCAGTCTGTTAAAGAAGCTTCTTACCACTAAAGGATATGATTATTAATATAAATTAAAACCCCAAAAAAAGAAACCAGAATAAACTGGTGTCAGATGGCTAACCTAATAGTGAGATACCAGAGTTTTTAACAAGCCAAGTATATATTAAACTAAAAATCATAAAAATAATAAATAGGTACTTTATAACTTGCAATCAAAATAGTTTTTCTCTACAAAATTTAAATAAATAATAGCATTTTGCAATCAAATAAAATAGAGCACTAATGTACCCACTCTACCATAAAAGTAGAGACTGGTGTAATTGGATGTGACTTTTAAGATTACAATCATTTCTGAGCAAATCATAACGATGTTGACATGCACCCATTAGAATTTTTACTGAGATACAAGTTTTAATCCAGTATTAATAGGAAAATCTATGGGAACAAGTCGTTTCTGTAGTTGAGTTGTCTAGTGGATAAACAAGCGTCTACCTCTCAACTTGACTCCTTTATGAAAAATGGCCATCCAGGGATAAAGAAATTGTAGGAATAATTGAAAAGGAGGTCAGCCTGTCGTTTAAGGCTATGTACATAAGAAACTTGTGCTGGTCCTTTGGTCTGCTGTGCACAAGACCCCAATTTATGCATGCTTCACTCCTGCACTGAATGTCAGTACACAAATGCTCCTGTGAGAGACCACCTCCTACCAACTTTAAGACCCTTTGTATTAGTTTCTGGAGCTGCCATAACATAATACCCAGAATGAGTGACTTAAACAATGGCAATGCATGTTCTCATCTTTCTGGAAGCTAGAAATCCAAGATCAAGGAGTCTGCCATACTGATTTCTTCCAAGGTCTCTCACATTGTCTTGCAGATTGTTGTTTTCTCCTTGTGTTTTCACAGGTCTTTCTTCTGTGTGTCTCCATCCTGGTCTCCTCTTTCATAAGGTCACAAGTCAGATTGGACGAGGGCCCACCCTAAGGAACTCATTTTTAACTTAATCACATCTTTAATGACCCTATTTCCAAATATAGTCATGTTCTGAGCTATGGGGGGTTAGGACTTTAACATATGAATTTGAGGGGGACACAGTTCAGTCCATAACACTCTCTCTCCGCCTTTGCTTTGTTCTTCCTCACACAGGTACCACCACCTGAAAGTGTACAATGTGTTGGCTTAATTGTCCATTTCTTTCACTAGAACATAAGCTCCCTGGGGGCAGGGCTGCCTTGGCTACCAGGGCCATGGTAGCATTTCGACATGGAGAACATTGTGTGACTCACAGTAGGCATTCAAATATTTGTTGAATGAAGGGCTTTGAAGGGCCTTGTGTTTCAGTGGGGAGACAGAAACTCAAACAACCAAGGAATGCTAGTCAGCAAACATAAGTATTTGTGAAAGTCTTGAGACATATTCTCTTTAATTGTCAAGGTCCTCTTTTCAAGCAAAGACCCTGCACTAACTAAAGTTTTATAATCTGTGGTCAAAATGTTCATGTAAATTTGTCAACAATATTACCTTGGGAAGAGCCATTCTGTTTTACTGAAAATATATACTTTTTTTGGTACTAAAATATTTTAGAAAAAAATGATGATACTATTGAATAGACTATAAAAAAATGGAATGTCCTTACTCAGAAACAAACAAACAAAAAACAAAATGAAAGAAAAGCAAAAAAAGAAAAAGAAAATACTTAACAACAACAAAAAATTTTGTCCTAGTGGGGTGGAATAGGAAGGGTGGGAGGGAGGCGCAAGAGGGACGAGATATGGGGATACATGTATATGTATAGCTGACCCACTTTGTTATAAAGCAGAAACTAACACACCATTGTAAAGCAATTATACTCCAATAAAGATGTTAAAAAAAATGTTGCTTCTCCTGAAACCCCAACATCTGGGTACCATGGTCATGGGCCTACTTTCTGTCATCCGTTAAGTGACTTTCTGTATATCCTTCCCAGGCTTCTTTTGTAATGAATTTTGACATATGGAAATTAGTTTTAGTTTCCCTTTTTGTGCTTAAAAATGAAAAATAAAAAAAGCAAAGGAAGCATAAACATACCCACAGACCTATCTTTTGTAAACCCGTAGTTCTCCCTAATTTTACATAAAATTTTCAAAATGAAAAGGCTGGGGCTTCCCTGGTGGCGCAGTGGTTGAGAGTCCGCCTGCCGATGCAGGGGACACGGGTTCGTGCCCCGATCCCGGAGGATCCCACGTGCCGCGGAGCGGCTGGGCCCGCGAGCCATGGCCGCGGAGCCTGTGTGTCCGGAGCCTGTGCTCCGCAACGGGAGAGGCCACAGCAGTGAGAGGCCCGCGTACAGCAAAAAAAAAAAAAAAAGAAAAGGCTGGAGAACTTAATCATAGAAAACAACCCATGAATTAGAGCCATTATTGAATAATAGGGGTGAACTATACATATCAAATGCCAGCTTTCACCCTAGATTTTCTCTTAGGAAATAGTTCTCAAACTTGAGGTATATCAGCATCACATAGATTACTGGTCTTCCTTCCTAGAGTTTCTGATTCAGTTGGTATGGGGTGGGCCCAAGAACATGCATTCCTAACAACTTCCCATGTGATGCTTATGATTCTCTGTGGCATTACTTTCAGAATCTCTCCCTAAGAAATCGTGATGGCATTTGGGTGGTAACAGTTCACTTTTCTGAAGAAATTTTCCCAAAGGCCTGGGTGATTCTGATAGTTGGCAGAAAGCTTAAAGTAGAGGGTAGTTAGCAATTATACTATGCCTCACCCTCTATCCTGCCAATATTTTTAGAGTGCCTGCTTTAGAAGCCAAACTACTTCCACAGCTAATTACATGAGGAAAAAGAGGGCAACTCAGTAGATATTTAGTCTATAAAAAATGCATCATATGGGGAGAAATGGATTGGGAGTTTGGGATTAGCAGAAGCAAACTATTATATATAGAATGAATAAACAACAAGGTCCTACTGTATAGCACAGAGAACTATATTCAATATCCTGTGATAAACCATAATAGAAAAGAATATGAAAAAGAATATTTATATATATGTATAACTGAGTTACTTTGCTATAGAACAGAAATTAACACAACATTGTAAATAAACTATACTTCAGTAAAATAAATTTTATTGTTATAAAGCAGAAACTAACACACAATTGTGAAGCAATTATACTCGTAAAAATAATACATAAATAAATAAATAAAATAAATTTTAGAAATGCATCATAGTCATTTTTCTTAGGATGAAGACTTCCTCTATAACTATTTTTAAATTAGAACAAATAAGACATGCTTATTGAAAAAATTAGAATATTCCAGCAGTATTAAAGTAATAGAATGAAATTCTCTCCTATCCCCTCTCTTGATGCAAATTCATGCTTGAGCATCTATCCAGGCTACTTTGTTCTTGTTTCTCTTGAAAAGTTGTAACATTTAGAAGTATCTCTCAAACTGTAGAAAATGAAATCTGACTCTGGTGGATCAATTTGTATTCATTGGAAAACAGGGTGCTGGCAGGAGGGTGCTGATGCTATAATGATGCTCTAGTGGGCATGGCCTCATTATCTGGAGACGGGATGAGAGGCATCCTTGCCATCCAATGAATGATCCAGGGCCCTCACCTGCCTGGCCCCTTCCAGGATCTGGGAGAAGCCTGAAAAATGTGTTCAGGTGATCATAGACTTTTGTAAACATTGCAAAACTGTAAGATATTTGTGTATCGTATAAATTTTGCATATTTTCTTCAGTCCCCATACTTGTCCCCTAAACTGTGGAAAATTTTATGCAGGTCTAATGCCTCCTATAGGTAAAATAAATTTGAAGGAGGAAAACTACATCTTTCACTCTAAATTGTACACTCTTTTTTGAAGAATTTCCTTTAATTTTATGAAGGAAAGCAAAACAAAACCAGGAGGCAATTTCGTAGGAAGGCGTTTTACCCTCTCACAATTTATCTTTAATAGATCTATTGCTATCTATTGAGACATCAACTTAATGAAGTTATTTGTGTCTCTTAGCTTTTAATTTAATAATTCAAGGCTACTAGCAAAGTCACAGATCAAAGGTTCAAGTCTTAATTGGTCACTTGCCTTTGCATTTTAAAGGCTGCTTAATCATTTGAAAGTAGCTACATTACTGCTGTTAATATAAATTTCATGGCTTTTTTCCTTTGATTTCTGTTCAAATACACATTTTGAGGTGTCCCTCATTTGCTCTCAGTCAGACTGGTTTTCCAATCCAGTAATGTTGGTCTTGATAGTAACTATCATTTCGTTAACTACTCTGAACCTCAGAGTCTCATCTGTGAATAGAGGCAGGGAATCCTACCTTCCTGCCACTACCTACTCCCTCACCCTGGGGATTAAATGAATTAATTGATTAAGCCCAATGTCTTGCAAATGCTGGGGTCTTCGTAAATACTCAGTGATTCTGCATGAAGGAGTAGAAGACTGGAAGCTAGTCGGACAGTTTTGTTGTTGTTATATCAGGTCAAATATGCCCGCCCCACAACTGTTTCCTGAATTAGGAAAAATTCATGCATGTTGTTTTGCTTTGAAGCAACTTTGAGCAACTGCACTCAAATATAAACTAAGAAGTTAATGAGGCAAATCTTGAAATCATGCCTGTACCTGTCCAATTTTAAGAATTCAGACCATATGGGGCTTCTCTGGTGGCACAGTGGTTAGGAATCCACCTGCCAATGTGGGGGACACGGGTTCGAGCCCTGGTCCGGGAAGATCCCATATGCCGCAGAGCACCTAAGCCCGTGCACCACAACTACTGAGTCTGCGCTCTAGAGTCCACATGCCACAACTACTGAGCTTGCGTGCTGCAACTACTAAAGCCCACATGCCTAGAGCCCATGCTCTGCAACAAGAGAAGCCAACACAGTGAGAAACCTGAGCACTGCAACAAAGAGTAGCCCCTGCTTGCCGCAACTAGAGAAAGCCCGAGTGCAGCAACAATGACCCAACGCAGCCAAAAAAAAAAATAAATACAAAAAAATAAAAATAAAAAATGCAGACCACAGCATATCATTAATGCTAAAAACAGAAATATTTGTCTCATAAATGGAGTTAAGTCTATATAGTTGATGATCGGAGCCTCACACAGCTAAATTGCCTCTTCTGGTCATCTTATCAGTAGACAGATTATAACCTAACTCTTGAGTGTAAGGATTAGTATGAGTCAAAATATTGGTAAGAGTAACCTTGTTGTCTCTGGTATAGACTGCTGTTATATACTGTTGTTTTTTGCTTAATATTCCTCTTCCAAATTTTACATTAGTACAGAATCCTGGAATTTTAATTGAACTTACAGCTGTCAGGAAAAATAAGAGTACATTTTTTCCTTCCCATGAAGCTAAGTGTGGCTATGTGACAAAATTCTGGTGAATGAAGTGAAAGTAGAAGTGTATGCAATTCCTGAGAAGTGTCTTTAAAGCAGGGACTGAGCCTTTCTCTACCCTCTGGTTAAAATAAAGACATCATGGATAAAAGTGGAACCACCATCTTGAACAGGAAGTAACTTTCAGAATGGAAGTCACCTAAGAAAAAGCAAAAAAGTAGAAAGGATATGAGTTCCTCTGAACTTTGTGGAAGAGGGCCACCACAGCTGCCTTGATTTGCCTGAAACAGGAGAGATCAATTCTTACATTTACCATTGTTAATTTGAATTTCACTGCTAAGCACAATGAAACCCATCAAATATGAACATAGAATTAGAGGAACTTCCTTGTCACCTTCAAGAAACCATAAGTTTCTTGAAAAGGTATATTCCTTTCTAAGCTTAGTTGCTCATTATTTAGAATATAAACAAATGGTTACAAAAACAGGAAAATTCTGCAAGTCATGTGTGCCTTCGTAACAGTATTTTTACTGAAAGAGGTTTCTATGAATACTAGAATATATATGAGCAAAATATATAAAAATTAGAGGTTTATGAGACAAAGTTACGGAGTTAAAAAATAGAATATATCTTCAAAATTCTTGTATTTACAATCATGTGCATCTTTGTAAGCTACCTCGAGTCCTTTGTGAAAGAGGGCAGGAATAAAGAACAAATCAACATAAAAAAAACCTTTTAGAATATAGTATAGATGCAGCTTCTAATTGGTGATGGCCAGATTATCCATGGAAATGTTTTTCATTAACTGATAAGAAGACTGTGCTTTTGCACAGGTGAGGATGGAGCTTCTGCAGCCAATAGTATGAGCAAATCTCCAGCTCCTGCCTGTTTAACCCTTGTCTTTCCTCTGATCAAGTGGTAATACCAATTTAACTGTCAGCTCTGTGCAGGGGGCACCAGGCATTGGCCAAAATACAAGCTGAGACCACCTGTTCATCCCATTCAAACAACTCAGTGACCATAAAGTGATAGCCCTTGGTGTTCACAGCTCAGGAAAAGATCTTTACCAAAAATGTTCAAAGTCAAAGAACAATTTATCCCTTGAAATGTGTGCATGCATACATGTGCACACACAAACACACATACAAATATGTTTTAAGAAAATGAGGACATGAGAACTAATCTATCCTAAAACTTTAAATCTTGATTAAAGGCATTCACATATTAATATACAAAGGAGTCATGGCATAGGCTATAAATGCATATGCCACCATGATATCATATGAATATACATTATATGGATCTGTTATTTGGCTGGGTCTAGAAAAAAAGTAATCTGAAATGAAATAAAGACAAATCAAATTTCTAATCAGTTTATGGTCCTGGGGAATTTTCAGCCAAAGTTATTGTAAGAGTAATGTAAGCAGGAAGATATAAGAAAAAAAAAAAAAGTCAAGTAGAATTTAAGTTATCAGGCTACAGTGTAGAACTCCATTACCATATCTTTCTCTTTTTTTAAATAGTATTCTCTGAAAAGCACTAGATGTAATAAAGTCAATTTAAAATTTGTTCTACCAATCTTTTGCATCTGTAATTTTCCCATTAAACGTAAATGCCCATGAGGCAAGCTATTTGCATTACATTGCATTTGCAGTCTTTAAAACAAACTATAAATCCCCTCCTTGTTTCATGTGATTGATGCTGTGTATATAAATACCACCATAAACCTCAAAGGGGGCTAACAGTGACAGTAAATTAAAGTTTTCAAGTCTGGCAGCATCTCAGCACTCCAGCCCTTGATCTTAAGCAGCGTTGTTAACCCCCGCCTCATTGCCCTCCTGAACTCACCTTTTTTTTCCCTTCTTTCCCGCTCTGCTCCCCATTCTGATTTCCTTGGGAAACACCTTCCTGGCCATGCAAAGTCACACCAGGGCAGGGATAGGCAGTTAATTAAATCGAGGCTGCAGCAGCTTGCTGGAGAGCTGAAGGCCCTGACTTGCAGCCCTCCAGTATCTGAGATCAAGAATCTTGGGACCCCTTCCGTCTGTAAACAATGGTCAGCCACAGAGATACTGATTAACTGGCAAAAGCCCCATGATTAGCTGCTTTCATGGTGATTGTCTTCTGCTCAGCGGCCTTCCCATCAGGACAGGAGGAGGAGACATAAGTAGTTGATGGAGAAAGGATGCAGGGAAAAAGGAGGAAAGAAAGGCTTTTAGCTGTATTTTTCAATTTCCATGTATTAAATCACCTCTCCATCCTCATTATTTTATTCTCCATTTTAAAACTGCAAGACTGATGTAGTTACTTTTTATTAAAACTTAGAGCCTGGTAAAGAGGATCTTTACCTATATAGGATGGCTTACTTGAAACAAACAAAACTAATGTCTTTCTGGAACTTCAGAAGACTCAGTCTCTGTAATTAATTCATGGGTACAGCTGGTAAATTATTTCTTATCTCTCTCTCACTGCAGTAGAAATATCAATAGATTTGAGGAAAACTCAAAATGGTGATCCTGGAGAAATCATAAATGTTGACCCACTGACTCTGCCCCCCCTCTTAGTGTGTGGTGAGTCTTCTCCCACTTGGAACAGTAAATTCCTTGACCGACCCATGTGATCACTCCAAAAATTGAGCCAAGGCTAATTGATTCAGGGTGCATAGGGGTTTCTCATTATCTCAAACTCTCCCCATCATTTTTTTACATTTTTCCCCAGAATAAAAGGAACATAATTGTAAAATCCCATATCAATTTTTTTCTCTGGCTGTATATTTCATGTATGACTTCAAAATAGGAATGTAAATTAGCAGAACCTCACAGCTCATATATGCAAAATTCTTGGGGGAATGACAAATCTTCAAGGATGGATAAATTATTCCTCCAGAAGGGAAAGGAAAGACACAGAGGAAAAGCAATTGGGAGGGATGAGGGAAAGGAAGACAGAGGAAGAGAAGTGAAGGCAATGAGACAATGAAGCTAATTAATTAATTTAGGCTATTAATCTGGACCACATGTCCTCTGACAATCTCCAAATCAATGGTGGATCCCAAGTGAATATTGACAGGGACATTGAAATATATTTGGAAAAGAATACTTATATGGTTTTTCATTTCTTCTATGATCTTTTAAGAATCTAGGTGGAAGAATCCAAGAAATATTGACACTATGAAGAGAGTGTCTCTACCCAAGAAAAATTTCTGGAGACTTCCTTTGTCCCTTTTCTTCTGAATGATAGAGCTGCCTAACCATGGAACCTTCTCCTTCTGCTGCCCAGAAGCCCTCTTCAAGAAGGTTGCTGTGATAATCCATGCATCTTTCTCCCTGTGCTTCTGCTTTTACAAGACTTTCATATGCCTGATTTAACAAAAAAGTGAAAATTCATATTGACTTGGTTAAAGATACAAAGTTTATTATTATTTCTGCAAGGGACTCTTAGAACACATATATATCCAAGTAAAGGAATGCTGGAGAAGAGGGAGGAACAGACATTTATTGTCTCCACTATGTGTCTGTCACCCTATTTGGTGATTTCACATTTTATCAACCTTTGCAATAATCCTGCCAGGCAGTCTCATTTTTCTTTGTCAATAAAATGGGAAAAATGATGTCTAAGAAACATGTTCAAGGTCCCCCAAATAAGTGGCAGTGTTTTTTGAGATTGTCCTCTTTTCTCCCCCCAAAATTTGAATGGAGCCTGTTTCGAAATACAAAATGTGAAATCTTGAAGATGGATACTAAGGTCATAGACATAAACACCAGTGTCTTCCAGTAAACAACTGGGTCCACTTGATTTTGAGGCTATTCATATAAGAGTTCGTAGTCTGATATAAATTCTGACCATCTTGTCACTGCTTCATGTTTCTGCTGTTGGAAATAAACAGAATAAGGAAACTAAATTCTGTGGCATGTATGTCTGTGTGAGTGTGTGTGTCTGGGTTATACATGTGTATTGGGTATAGAGACACCAAGAAACAAAATGGTATAGTAGAAGGAGAGCCTGAGAGAAAAGTGCATGTGTTGGAATGGGTGGAATTTGGTGTTAACAATTAGAAACAGGGAAATCTGAAAGCAACATCTTAAACTTTTCATCTTCTGTCTTCCCTTCCCCCCTCCCTCCCAATCATTCTTCCTCTCCATCTTTCTTTTCCCTCTGGATGAATAATTTATCCATCCTTGAAGATTTGCCATCCGCCCCAAGAATTTTGCATAAATGACCAGTGAGATTCCTTTCATTTACATTCTTATTTTCAAGTCATACATGAAACATACAACTAGAAAAAAACATTGATGTAGGATTTTGCAATTATTTTTCTTTTATTCTAGGAAAAAATACAAAAAATATTATGGGGAGTGTTTGAGATACCCCAATGCACCTTGAATCAAATAGTTTTGGCACAATTTCGGGGAGCAATCACATGCAATTATGCTCAAGATCACATAAAAGCCCTTTATAAAAATAGACATTACCTCTCCATACCTTTCTGGCCCTAATATAACAGTTACCCCATCAAGATTCTCCCTTCCAGAACTCTTCTCACTTTATTCGCATTCCCAACTCATAAATCAAAATGTAACCATCCTGTGTCCCCTCTCCTTGAAGGATTATTCTAGGCTAGATACAGTGACAAACTGATTCCCATTCTAGTGCCATCAGAAAATAACTCTTTCAGATGTGTCTATTTGATCAGGAAGATTTAAGGTCTAAAATCAAAGGAAGGACTAATGGTGTAAAGCACTAGTCTCCATTTATCCACCTTCATATTACAATTTAATATTTCCAGCAATAAAGGGATGGGGTGATAGGGGGTATGATCTTGAAGGAAATAGGAGTATTGTCCTGTGAATAAGCTGCCTGCCCATTTGCTCATGGCCATCAAGTTTCCTCCTTTCTGTGATTCCTTGTCCTGGGGAATCTGCAGACATTTCAAGCTGTGAGTGTGAGTCTTGGATGAATTATTGGTGATTTTAAATGTTAATCTCAAGCACCAGAAATTTATATTCTCATGTCCATTGAATTTGTCAATCTTCTTTGAAGACTGCTTACTTTTATTAATTCAAACACATAGAAAGGTGCATTTTCCTTAAAGGTGTACCTTTAAGGAGGAGAATACAAAGTTGAATAAGGTACAATGCCCGCCCTTGAAGAGAGTATACACTATTACTATTTAAAATGAAATAAAATGTGATAAGTGCATTGCAAGTGGTGCAAAATGTGATGAGAATTCTGAGGCAAGAGATAGGGGTTCTAGTACTTGGCTCATAGGACTGTATCCCTTGTTCTTAAAGGTCACAAAGAACTGGAAGATCTTTGTCCTTGACTTCAGAAATTGTCTTATTTAGCGAGAAATAAGAGAAATAAGAAATAAGACTGAAATGTAGAAACACTGAAAGGGGAACATCACCAATTAGTATATATATCTGATGGCAGGGGCCAAATTCTAGCTCAAAGGGGAGTTATGAGTGCCTGTAGCATGTCTCCTGCAATGTCATTGTAAGAAATTGATGAGGAGAACTATGTAATTGAAAATACATTTACTCATCAATATTAATTTGGTTTTTGATACCATAGGCTTTTGTTGAATGGATCATGTATCAAAACGTGAAGGGGATGTGAAATAGAATCAGGGCCAGGACAGAGCTGAGAGTGATGGGAAGTGCTACATGCAAGGGAGTTTTCGTCTCAGGCAAAGAAAAAGACTACATTGGAGCAAGGTGAGCTTTCCTGAGTAAGGGAGGACCTGGGAAAACTCTCGAGATAGAAAGCAGCAAATAAAGATGGGAGATGGTAGAGTGGTTGATGTGGCCGAGAGAGAAGGATCCGGCAAGGAAGAGAGAGAGGTGAGAGGGTTAGAGGGTGTGGCTGTTCCTATTTTGAGCCACAGATTGGCTGTCAACTGGAAGGGCAAGATGATCACTCTGGTAACAAGTAGGTGAGTGGGCTGGGTGGGGATTGTAGAAAATGGTGTGAGAGAGTATGTTTGGTTTAACTAGGCAGCTGCTCAAACCAAGCCTTTTGTTTACAGGTAGAAATGAAGGCCCTGTGTTGCCAGATTTGAATTTTCAAGAAAAACTTAAAAATCTATATTTTTTCTTTGAACTCTCTCAATTGTTAAATGTTGGCCACTAGTTCAAATATCAGACCCTTTCCTATAGATGAATTATAAAAAAAAGAACAGAGAGCATGTTCCAATCCTCCTTGGTGAGAGCTCTAATTTGATTAATTTGGCTTTATCTAAATGTATTTATTTATTTTTTGGTCTGACAGTATAAAGCGATTGTGAAAAAAATCTCTGTTGCTGTTGTGAGAAACATGAACAAAATTCCCAGTTTTCCACTTTGAAGGATTTGCCAAGTTGTTCAATCTGTTTCATCACGATTTTCCTTCAGGAAGAAGACATATTACATACTGGAAATATAAGCTGCTAAGTAGTGTACACAAAGTAATTTCGTACTTTTGATTCTACTATGGTTCTGAATTTTTGTGCAGCCGCTCCGCGGCATGTGGGATCTTCCCAGACCGGGGCACGAACCCGTGTCCCCTGCATCGGCAGGCGGACTCTCAACCACTGTGCCACCAGGGAAGCCCTGAATATATATATTCTTGATGCTTACTTATTTATATATTTTTAATACCCCTATTATATCATCTGTGGAAAAACAACTTCCTCTGTTTTCTTTTTTCTTTTTATGCAAAACCAGAAAAATATTGCTAACAAAATCGCAAGCCCGGAATCTTCAAATGAGTCATATAATAAAACCCTACTGTTGACACAGATTCTATAAACAGAGATTATCACGGTTGAAGCTCATACCAAAAAATAGAGTTGTAGCAGATTCTGTTGTGTACCAGGATGTTACAGAACTGATTTGTTTCATTTCAGCTAAGCATCCGTGGTCTTAAAACTTTGGGATTCTGCAAGCACAGCGTTTCCACTGACTGATGTCAAAGGCATCCTCCTTTGATATTATAAAAGCCCACATCTTTGGTCGTTATTGCTTTTCAGGAATTAATTGATTGTTAGGGATTACCTGGAGAAGCCAGAGAAAGAGCAGGTGCTTCTACCTGGCTATCACGGAGACAGTAATAATGGTAATAATGGCTTGCCGCCTGAGAATTCACGGCACCAAGTATCCATTTCAGCCCAAACAGATTGTAAATATATCCCTCCCCTCCAATCACCCTATTAACTTGGAAATGCTTCAATCTAAAGTTCAGCATAGGAATCTACAGATCCTACCAATTAGAATAAGCCACCTTGTCCTATTAAAACTGCCACAGTGCTGTTTGGTTTAACAGAGAATGATAATTTAACTTCAGAATAATCTTGTCATTGTAAAAAGAATTAAAATTATAACTCTTCCACAATGGTGCTGTGCAGCTTTCTATAGACTGTGGTGTGCCGAATTTCAAATAATATTCTTCTGTTGCCCCATATCCCCAGGTCCTGGATAAAAATGAAATGTTCATTTCATAAGAAGATCCCAGTGAGCAGTAAAGAGAAAAAGTATTCAATCATAATCAGTTGGTTAAAGCTTTGGGGATGGGCTCAAGTCACCATTTTTTCCTTCTTATTTTTATAAGGACACAAATAAAAAAATTAAACTAAACTATTTTTCTACCTCCACCAGATTGAGCTGGCTTCGGAAATAGATGGGGTTATATCTTTAGTAACATGAAGATAATGTCCATTGGATTGTTTTAGAATTAGTAGAAGCATCATCAATCACCTCAGCTACTATAATCAAAAATTCTAGTCAATGTCATATAAGTTCCTTTAAGCATAACCTGAGGTCATATAAAAATATATACCTGATGCCATTGTGCCACCTCCCCCAGTAAAAAAAAAGGGAGAGAGGAAGTATATATTTTTCCATTAAATTTATAAAAAATACCTGGCAACGTTAGGTCTTTTCATTCTCACGATTTCTATTTTCAGACTTGTCAAAAAAACTGAAAACAGGAATTGCCCAGAGGATGTTTTAATTTTCTGAAAAATTGAGAGACATGTATAATTGCATATGTCTAAGGTTTTTAGATAGTCCTTTGAATTAGCTTTTTTTTGGAAAGCACTTTGTTATTAAGGAATTATATCATGCTAGATGTAAATAAGTCAGTTTTCAAAAACAACAAATAGTCCCCAATGTGGTCAAACATATTTTCACATTGGCATCCTTTGGTCTTACACAAAAGTAAAACATCTTCCAAAAATTTGAAATCTAGGAAACAAAACCCAGACTGCCCAAGCAGACATATTTTTGTGAAAATCTCAAATAAAGCTTTCTTTTCCTTTTACCTACCAGGAAATCTTTTCTACAGCCAATAGTACAGATAGCATATTATGCCGCTCCAAAACAGTTGGGAACATTCATTCATTCAGATTCAATGCAAAATGAATTTCACTCTGTCTCAGCTTGTTATAAGCAGATGCTACAGAATATATTGGGAAAAAAAAATTCAATGGCACCAGAAAAGTCCAAGCTCAAAAAAAAAAACACGCTTAAAACAATAGTTGTTTAGAGAGACCTCAATGGATCCCAGTGCTCTGGAACCTTCTCCTGGGTTGTGAACAATCGAAGATTTATTCGAGCTCTCTGCACACTGGGAAATGAAGACCCAGAAGCTCATTATCATGTCTATTAAAAAGCAGAAACTGGGGTACATCTAAGAAAAGATGTATTACTTTTTAAACCGCACTGCAAACTGCAGACCAATAGGGACTTGAACTATATAAAAATACTCTCAGTAGTAGGGGAGTGGGGAGCGGGTGTGTGTGGATATTCACTCTCCCAAACAGCAGGAAAATACCATGCCACTAACTTCCATTGTTGTCATGGCTTTGGAAAGGTGGCTCTATCCTATTTTCTTGAAAAGGGATTTTTGAAGTCTGACTTCTGGTTTGATCAGAAGACTAAATGGGACTATTTGAATAACTTTGGGGACCACACTCTAGGGGAGGTGAGGGAGGGTTTGATTAGCAATGACCAGTTATATTCTAGTTAACCCCAATTATAAACCTTCACCTTTGCTAATTGGATTAATTTGTCAGCAGGCAATATACTTATGAATTGTACTGGAGCCAAATTTGTACCACTTTATGATGAGATAAAAATCATCAATGTGGTGTGGCTCATTTCTTAAGAGTGGATCTATAACCAATTTCTGCAAAGGTAGAACAAAGTTGAATTTTACTATCAAGTTGGAAGAGACATTTGTTACAGTGATTCTCTTTGCAGCTGAAAAAAAAATATGCACAGTAAGCAAATTCTCTCTCAATTAAAAGCTTTCCAAACTCAGGGTTAATGAAACCTTAATTAAAGTCAATGGAAAAGTCATGTTCAGAATAAAAAAATGCAAATGTACTCAGAAGTGTCCTTTTGATTCCCTCTTGACTGATCCAAGCATACTCTTTCTGACTCTCTCCAATTTCTTTAGCGTTTTGTGTACAGAAAGACACAAACCAACAAAACCTGTTGCATTATAGAACCATCTCACTCCTCAAAGAAAAGTAATGTCTGCTTTCTCATTAAAACAGTAAAGCACATGACCATGCTGTTTCCAACAGTTCACAAAGACTGAGCACCAAATATGCCTGGACAATTTGTTGGGCTTGATTTTAATGATAAAAATATAATATTATGTTTCTAATCCTGTTAAGGAATCTGCGAGTGGGTCCAGTTTGAATAAAATAAAATGACAATGTCAGTCACACATACTTCCCTGTGGTAGAAATAAAATTGCTCAAAATAGTCAAGCTGGAATGAACAGAAAATCTCTTATACTTGAAAATATGTTAATAAGGCTGCAAAATATTGTGTTTTCGAATTGGCTAAAGGGCAAATAGCTGTTGTCAGTACTGTCTGTCTCTTGGGTGAACCAGCACCCATCCGCCTAAACAGACACAAGGCTGCCAGTGTTGTGTACATGCTTCAAAGTACAAAAGAAAGTCTGTGGCATTCGCTGCTTTTATCTACTTCACAAAGGGAGGCATGGGAAATTAGATATTCCGTAGATATTCCAAGGGAATATAGATTGTATTTAAGAAGCTAACCTTTTCTCTTTTCGTTTTTTTTCTTTTTTCTCTTGTAATAAGGGTGCTAAGAAGAGTACCCTTAGATTTTTCCCCTTTACAAACAAAGCAATTCATAGGAAGGAGACAGTAAAAATGATTGGATTATGGAAATTAATAACAATATACAGTGCTTCGTGTGTGTGTGTGCATGTGTGTGTGTGTGTGATCTACTTAGGACCAGGACACTGAATGTTCCTTCTCTATAACCTGAACCAACTCTCGTTGTCACCTGTTGATAATAGAGAAGAAAGGAAGCCAAGCATTGGGATCAGGGCACAATAATGCCTGTTGACAATAAATTATCAAAACAGTAATCATGTTTAGCCAATCCCTTTGTGTAAACTGTTATTATGATTCCAGTGCCAGCTGTCTGAAACTTTAATTGAAGTGTTTGCTTGAGGCGAGACATTTGGAATGCTAGTTTAGAATGTTTTATAGCTCAAGCAATATGTTTTACTAACCTCAAATACTGTGATGATGGTTTAAATGGTGACTATAATTTGTATGTGGGGACTCTGGAGTGAGTTTTGCTTTCCCAGGGAAGTGTCTACTGCATCAAAAATTCAGACATATCTGGGCTATCCGAGGCAGCCTATCCTCAGGGGCCCTGGGAGCTGCATCTACCTGCCTGCAGGTAAGCACCACAGATGGTTAACTTGGGGGAAGTTGCTTCAAGTTGCTGCAATTGGAATGTTCCTCAGAAACAGACATGTTCAGTGGAAAGCAGGGTGTCAGCTAAAGAGGTTATGGTTTAGTGTTAGGTGGGCTAGTAAGTTTCACTCTGTTCCTTCCTCATCAACCATTCTCTTAACCCCAGACCTTAGAAAGAAGACAAAACCAGACCCTGTTATATTGTCTTCAGCACATACTCATCATTCCTTAGTAATGGATCAGCAAGATGTTGGTATATTGAGAATAAAGGATATGATTCTACTTTAAATATAGGAGGTTCCAGGATACAACCCATCTATAAGAATTTTTGCAATTGTCCTTATCATGTGTAAATGATTTGGGTTATGAATTTTGGAAAGATGATGACAGTTTAAGATTAGTTACAATTTATCTCTTTATGTTTTTTAAATTATTTGCTGCTTTAGCCTAAGTATTTTATTTTTATTTTTATTTTTTATGTATTTATTTTTGGCTGCACCACGTGGCTTGTGGGATCTTAGTTCCCTGACCAGGGATCGGACCTGCATCCCCTGCAGTGGGAGTGTGGAGTTTTAACCACTGGACCACCGGGGAAGTCCCATAACTTATCTCTTTATATTAGACTATTATTAAGGTAGTATAATACTAGTAACTATCGTCACTTCAGAATAAATTCTAAAGCATTTCATATCCATTATCTCATTATCATAGCAGCTTTTCATGATAAAGTTTCATTTTGCAATGGAAGTTTCAGGGATTTAAAGAAGTTATATGATCAACTAGGTCATGGATCTCCAAAGACCAAGGTCCAAACCTGGGTGTTCTGAGTCAACCAGGAAATTGTGCAATTTTCAACTTTTCACAATTCCTTTTTGATTCTCTGAATAATCAAAAAATACTTTCAAGTAATCTTTGATAGACTTTGTCTTCTATTTACAAATGCTAGAACCACAAGTGAGTGTAAATTACAAATTCAATGTCTAAGTTTCTGGGGAAAATCTTTTCCTACTGCAGGCCCCTAATATCTAATGGCTGTTTTGAGTCTATGTTAGGTATTTAATAAAATTTGGGAATAACTTGACACCTAAAACACAACTCAGGTTGTATCTTTTCACACTATAGAAACAGTCTAATTTAAGTTCTAGAAATGTCTCCTCAAATTCTACAAGATAAAATCTGCTGGTGGAGACAGGTGGGAAAACACACTGAAGCTATGGCAAATATCTACTGAATAAATACTTTCCTGATGACAGTCTTTGTCCAGCTGATTGACTCATACAACAGCAATTGTCTCATAAATTATCCTGTTAGAAGAATCGCACATATGTGCATTGGCTGTATGTATGGCCAGATGCATTTCTGGAAAAAAAAAAAACTATTTAAAAGTCATCCCCAAGCACAGTTCCTGGCACAGAGGAGAGACATAATAAATATAAAGATAAACATGAACAAATATCAATACATTTCTTTTTACTGAAACTGGGGAGGCTTATCTCTTGAAGTAATTCCAGGGGAAATGTGATGTAAAGCAATAACTCGAGCTCTCCTCTCTCTGTGTTGATTTTATAATTCCAGATGATTATATATGAATTTGTAGTGGGCTGCATTTGAAATTACTATGCTGAGAAACAAATGCTCTACATAATTGGCATCTGCAATGCAACTTTTCAATCAATTTATATATTTTAGAAAGTTACCATTATAGAATATAGGTGATGCTTGCAACATTAATGAACATGTGAAAATGTTGATGTTTCTTAAGAAACTATGCAGAAGGGACATATAAAGAGCTTCATAAGTAATGTTTATCTGTGTAGAATGAATGAGTTGAGAGAGTTGTTGATCAATAGAGTCAAATTAGATGATGTTTCACTGGAATGCCTCACTGTTTGGAAGATAAGGCTTGGGAGTGCCCAACTTTTGAATCCTCAAAGTTTACCACATAATTGATGCCTGTGATGATGGAATTGGACTCAACCTGAGTCAACTCAGTTATTTACTGGGTTATTTACTGGATTATTTACTGGGGTATTTACATCAGTGATCAGTTTTCATACAATCAAATGGATCAGCCATTTGGCAATTCAAAGTGGATAATACAGTGCAGTATTTTGGGGCTGGAGTTTTGAGGGCAAATTGTTTTGTCTAATTTTTAAAATTGACCTTCACGTAATGATTAATGTTGATAATTTTTTTTAAAATGTCCATTCTGGGGCTTCCCTGGTGGCACAGTGTTTGAGAGTCTGCCTGCCGATGCAGGGGACACAGGTTCGTGCCCAGGTCCGGGAGGATCTCACGTGCCGCGGAGCGGCTGGGCCCGTGAGCCATGGCCGCTGGGCCTGTGCATCCGGAGCCTGTGCTCTGCAACGGGAGAGGCCACAACAGTGAGAGGCCTGTGTACCGCAAAAAAAAAAAAAGTCCATTCTGTTTACTGTCAGACAGTAAGATAATGAGTGATTTAGTACTTTTAAATAAATGCTCATATATTTTCCATTAAGAAAATTAGATTTTTTTCATTGTAATAATATCCATTTACATGTCTCTACATGCAGTCACCAAATTTTCCCTTTAAAATGATTCAAGTATCCAGACATCATGTTTCATTCCCATAGCATCTATGCTGGCCCACATTGCTATGCCAATGTTTTGGCTACTGTTAAGCCCTAGTGAAAAGTCCACACTCTACTGCTTTTCTTATCATCCTTAAATACCATTTTATCCTTTTTGTCAGTCATTCTCCTGCTCAGTCCTCTGTAGGTCACTTTTTCCACCAGCTTTCTAAGTAGAGTTCATGCATTCACTTATTTGTTCATTCACCCACTTATTCAATAAATAGTCTATGACCAACTACAGTGTCAGGAGAGTAGGCATTGTGTGAACTGCAAATAACAAGTTATGAGGTTTAAAATCTAGTTAAGGAGATAAGATCCATAAAAATAGCTTTAGTGTAGTGGCCTTAGAATCAGATTGTCTGGAGATAGAAGCCAGGCTCCCCAACTCATCAGCTGTATCTTCAGGCAATTTACTTAACCCAGTTGTGCCTCAGTTTCCACATCTGTAAACTGAGGTGAAAGATATTACTTATGTCAAGGGATTATCATAAGGATTAAATGAGATACTACATGTAAAGCCTTAAAGCATCCTGGTTTAATGAAAGCACTCAAAACAAGTTCAATGGAATGGTTAAGGGGAGGAGAATAAATAAGGTGTAATTCGAGAAAATTTGAAACAAACCAAAGTAAGGAAGGGAAGGAGGGAGTTGAGATCTTTCAAAGCTCACAGAAAAGATATATACTTTCCACACGTGAGTGCTTACAGAAGACCCCACGGCCAAACTGGTTTTTTAAACAATTTTTACTCAGAAATACACACATCCATCTCAAAAGGGTAAAAGATTATTTTGAAATGAAGAAAAAGCCCATTTCTGTCTCCATTATATTTTAGAACCAAAAGGAATTCAAGTACATTTTTCATACTTACCTTACTTTCATATAATGCATTAAGTAAGTCACTAATGCCTCTCAGAAAGAGTCAGAAATTGCATTCCTGTAACTGAGGTCAAAATCTCATTGAAGAGTTTTGATTCTTGTATTGATTTATATCATTTCTTTAGTCACTTCTTTTTCATTTATTTCTTTTCTTCCTTGACCCAGAGAAGAGGCTACCAACTAACAAAAGCCCCAGTGCCATTGAAATTCTGGATGAATAATACTGACCCACATTAGCAAGCTGAGAATGCTATCTCTTTCTAGACTGTAGAGTAAAAAATTATACAATAAAAAATAAAGAGGTTATCAGTCATACAGTTTGTCTTCTCTTGTGATGCAGATTAAATGGTTGTAACTTCACTGGACTCCAATCTACTTGACATCTGTCAAAAGGTTGGGGTCATCTTTCTTCCATTAACAAGAGTCTCCATTTCAACAATCCCCTCCATATCCATATTCATGTCAGATATAATTGTCCGCCTCTTGTCAATCTTCCATGTTAATGGGATCAACAAGTGCTGAAACTAGACATCCTTCTCTCCCCTCTGTTGCAAAGAGAAAATGCTGGCTCTTTTCAGGGACACAAGAGCAAAGAGTAAAAGGGAAAGACAGCGCCTGGACCCCTTGTCATCTAATGTTCTCTTTAATTTAGTTTCCAACTCAGAAGCTTCCTATTATGCCAACTTCTAAGCTACAGAATTGCTTTGCAACTAAAATGCTGCAAATGCTTCAACTCCAAAGTTCCATTTGTGGGCATGATCTGTCTCACCCTCAGTCATTTTGGCAGACAGTAAGACTTTTGAATGGGCAAAATGAGGCTAGGCACTGCAGAAACATAATTTGTCTTTGGAAATGATCGGTGAATTTTTGCATCTAGTTTCAGTGCTAAGAAGTGTCCAGTTATGATATACTTGACCCCATTTCCTCAGCCTCAGCTACTATGCAGATCTGTAGGCTTAAACCATGTTTGTGGTAAATCTACAAATTATGCATCTGTTGTTACTCTTCAAAATGTTGTTGAGAAGGGTTGGAAATGCATGTTCTTAATCCATACTTCTGACCGTTTCAAATTCTTATTGATGTGTGATTGATCCTGGATTCTTTCAGAAGGAACAAGAGTCATTACGTCAACCAATTGTCCCATCACTACGTATGTAGGATTGGACTCATGAGTTTATTTTAGATAACTATTCTTCCCAAAATGCATGGGTCTGAGAATCTTGTTGGATAGTTACAAAATCAATAGCATATGATAAAGGGTGTGGTTAGCAGAGGAAAACCACATGTCCAGGATGCATTTTGAAACAAAAGTCCAACCTTTAACCACGAGAGCCCCCTGGGTACTTCTTACCCAGAAAATCTCTCACTAAATCATGTTCACACTATTTATGAATGTTCTGTGGTTTTTTAAAAACATAAAAGCAAACTTAAAGTGGCTGAAGAATACTTAACTAAGCAGTTCCAGTGAGTAACTGTATAGCTTAAGCATTGTGTAAGTTTTTGTTCATTTGATTTCTAGGTTCATTCCAATGTGTTTATAGTTGCATTTGTATCTTCAATTCACGAGTCAGTGGCAAGAAATGAATAAAACAGCTCGGTGGAGGCAAACACAACATGGCTAACAAATATAATGCTTTTTGCTCCATTGGCATAGGAGAGGATACCTTGATATTGACATGATATATATCATTAAATATTATAGTTATTTATCATTATATATTATTAAATGTCATATATTTATTATGTATGCATATTATTAAATGCACATGACATGTAATATTCATATGCATATTCATATACTATAGTTACATATGCTGTATTATATATATACTATATATACATAACTATATATGTGCATGTGCTATATATATATCAGTTAATTAAATTCATATGTTATATAATGTGTTTAATAAAATATTTAATATATATTTACTAAAATATGAATATATATGTTATACATATTTGATAAAATAAACATCTTTGGTTAAGCATATTCCAGATATATAATGGCTGCTTGACCTTGGGCAAAGGTGTCTCTTGGACATGGATTGCACTTGCCATAACTAATTTATTTCCACAAGTCAGGATTCCCCACCACAATCCCCCTCAGTCCAAACACATATACTCTATTTTAAAATTATTCTTCCACTTTTGTTCGATTGAATTTCTTAACTGCCAAATCACTGAGTCATGCCCCTTTTTCCTCCTCTGAGGTCTGTGCCAAGTTCTGTCTCTGAGGCAAAGCAGAAATAAACACCTTTCACTAGCACTTCAGTCTCATGGTAAAATATGAGGGCATCCTCTCTCACTATCTGCAGAGCAGACTCAGAAAACATCCCTCTCTGGATTTTCTGCTTTTCTCATTCTATTTTCTCCCAGAATCTGTTTGCAAAACATTTTATGGAATTGGCGAGTTATTTGCACTGCTTTTGCATTGCAGTCTGCCTAATTCAATTGCAATTATTTGTAAACTGCCACCATAACTCTTTTCTGGCTAATGTCTGCAAACTGTTTACTAAACAATAAACTTAATCATGCATTCATTGTTGCAAATGTCTCCAAACGGCTTCAGAGGAGAGCTGACTTGACATTTTTGCCTATTTGCAAAGCCATGAAGGATGTTTTCTGAATAGACACTAAGTTCTATAAAATTTAGTCACTCTGTTTCCTGCACCTCTTCTGATCTGTGACAAATTGGGATGGCCTCTCTTTTAGGTCAGCCAATGTGCTGTGCCAATACTGGTAGATTCAAAGGGAACTGTGCAGGAGATAATGCACTGGTAGCAGTGAAAGAAGAGAAAGTATGACAGCACAGTACAGGCAACTGTCAGTTTATATAAATATTACATGAGTATCTACTTAACATATTAACCAAGAATCTCTTATATTGAAAGACCCTGTGTGAGACTCCTTGACAGGTGTAGGCTGTGAAGACAATGGCTCTGCCCATTGGGGAGCTGATGGGATGTGAAGATGAGAGGAAGAGGAAAGATCAAAATAACTTCTAATTTACAACCTACAGATCTGAAGAACTCACGATGCTATTAATAACAACAGACAAATCAGGATGAGAAAATGACTTGGGGAAGAAGGTGAGAAATATGGCTCAAAATATCTTGGTTTGAGCCAGCAACAGCATAATTTGGCAGAGTGGTTTATCAAAAATTCTTACCAGGTAGTTTGAAGTGGAGTGTGAGAAGGCAGGAAGGGTCTGACTGGAGATACTGGCTTGGGAGCATTGATTATAGGGGTGTGGCTAACTCTGGGAATGAACAGGGTTTCTCCTTTAAGGAGGTTGGAGAGGAGAGTCAGACTCTTGGAGTGGAGAGGAGGAAGATGAAAACCTAGTGAAGGATATGGAAAAGAGTGGTGGGAAGACATCCCAGTTGTTACACAGTCACAAAGATAATGGGAGCATTTTAAGAAGTCTGGAGTCGTCCATGGTGTGAAATGGTTTGCTGTAGGTATGTTGAGAACAATGGGAAAAGTGTGCAGAGGTCATGAGGAAGTGACAGAAGATCCAGCTGTAAATGCTGGGATCTAGGATGAGGGGCCCGATGAAGCCAGTGGGAGTACCAGGAGATGCCCACTGGAGAATACTAGCCGTGAAAAGGAGGGAGTAATAGCCAGTGCAATTTCTACAATTTCCCCTTTTTTCCCTTCTTCACAATCTTGGTTCATGTCATTTTACCTAAACTGTTAACATCTCCTCCACCATCCTCAATCTCTGCTTATGAACTTACTAAATTAATGAGAAAGAAATAGAGCAATCAGAGGAGAACTTCCATACATTTTCCTCTGTGTCTGTATTGATTGTAGTCTATCTGTTTCTCCTTTGTTCCTATGAATGATTGGTCTAAACTCCTCCGTCAAGCCAACCTCTGGTGTGCATTGTCCCATCCCTTCCTGCCTGTTCAAGAACCTCGTTCTGGACATTTCCTCCTCTTTCCTACCACCCCATTTCACCTTGTTTGTACTTGAATGCTCTAATTTCTCGCCCTCCTGTGACTCCACATCTTCCTTCAGTTCCTGCTCCATCTCTCTGCCTGTACTTGCTACCTCCAGTTCATCTTGTCCTCCTCTTTCTGGAATTCAGTCAAATCAGTTTCTCACTCTTCACTGAAACAGCTCTCATCAAGGTCAACAATGCCTTCCACATGGCTAAATTCCTGAGTCATTTTAGTTCTCAGTTTACACATTTGATCATTCCCTCTTCTCAGAAAATCTTGCTTCTTTTGGCTTCCAGAACACCACTTTCTTTTGGTTCTCTCTCCCCACATCACTGGACACCACGTCCATCTTGTTGCTGATACCTCCTCATCCTTCTGGCTTTGAAACATTAGAATGTCCCAGGAACTGGTTTTTTGACTTCTCATCTCTGTCCAATTTTAACTTCCTAAGTGATTCCATCCTGACTTTGGTTTTAAATATCACCTAAGTACTGATGACTACAAAATCAAATCTCCAGCCTGGACTTTTACCCTCAACTCCAGATATTATGTATCACCAATAACATGGTGGGATATTGACTGGGGTACTCTCCATGGGTGGGATGGGGCATGGGGATCGGGCTCCTCAGGACTAGCTGATGAGAGTGATTCCCAAATCAGGGGATATCAAGAAGCTAAAGCCAGCAAATCGATCAGAGTTAGAAGATAAAAATGAGTCACCAGAACCAAAGGCTCAGAATCAGACCAAAGAAGAACCATGGCTGGCACCAGATTCCTGGGGACGTAGCATTTAATTCAAGCATGGAGCAGACAGGGTGGTAGATTACCTTTAAAAAAACCAATCAGCAGTACATGGAGATTTCCGATATATTGGAGAATAGATTCTAGGCCTAAAACCTATGCTCTAATTTTGGCATTTAGGTATAGAGAAATACAGAGCATGACTATATCATGTGTCCCAGCTTGCAATCTTATTCATTCAGTCGCAGACACAAAGCTTTGCCTGGTATAACCAATTTGACCTGGTATGAGCGTCTGACTGCAAGAGAGACATTTACGTCAGTAAAAAACTCTGCAATGCCAGAGTACTGATTGGCCAATTCTACAAACGCCTCATCTGGGAAACCCACCATCAGGTTTCCCAAAACATTCCATTGGAATCAGATATTTTCCTCTTGTAAAACCAGCCACAAAATACAACTTATAAAGCACCCCAAACCACTTTGCCAATCCAGCCAGAAAGCACAATGCCTCTTGACTGTCTAAGAATGCCTGCTATATAATCTATATAATGAAAAACATAAGACACATCTCCCCCCACCCCATGCCTAGCTTCTATATGTGTGCTTCAGTTAGATGGGAAAGAGCACTTCCTCCTGCTGGAGCATCCCTTCCCCCATCTTCACAGCCACACAACCACAACTTAGAAACCACCCCTCCGTGTTCACTGGTCCCCAACTCAGGGTGCAAACTTCTGCTCCAGAACTGTTAAAGTGAATAATCAAAGGTCATTTAAAAATGTGACACTTACTTGAATCAATGTCTTCTTGAGGCTTTTGAAAGGTGCAGCAGGCATAAAATTTAATATTGATTGTTGGGGCATGTTCCATTCCCCCTTTCAGAGTCATTTCAGAATAACAAATAATTTGTTTTGACCTGTACTGGGCTTGTCTACTGGACACACACTCATCCCGGGTCCTCTTAATGCAGCTGAGCTTTCTTTTTTTCTGTCCACTTCTCTCCGTTTTTTTCTCCCCTCCTTAAATTTCTTGGTTCCTGCCGTCCCCTTCTGCCCGCTCCTCTCAGCTCCTGTTCTAATTTCAGCTGTCATTTCCCTGGCTCTCCTGAGTGCTCTGAGCTCCTGTTCTAATTTTTCATGTCTTCTCCCAGGGCCACCCTCCTTTCTGTCTCTCTGACCCTCTACCGCTCGCCTTTCCCTTTTCTCTGACTCTTACTCGTCCACATCCCATCGGAGGTTTTGCCTCAGGTTTTGCTGCAGCTTCTGTCTTCTGCAGACTGTTTAATGCAGCCAGTAAGAGGGTGTCCGATCTGTGCTGCAGAAATCCCAGATTCACAAAAATAAAATCAAAATTTTTCACGTTCTTTTAAACCCAAATTTGACTCTCATCCCCCTAAATATTTCCTTCCCCCACTTCCAGATTCTACTTGCAGATGGAATGAATCTAAGAAGATCTCTTTTTATATTCCTTGGTTGACAAGGGCAAAATATCAGGAGTTGATCTGAGAACTCTTATTCCAATACAGTTCTGGTCCAATTTTATCTTCTGAAGAAGTTTAGATGGAATTCCAATCAGTATCCAGGGAAGTGTGAGCAAAAACCTTCTGCTGTGAGCCCATCATTCATTCCAACAATACTTAAATGAACGACTTAGTTAAGGTCATGTTTCGTAAAGTGATGTTTCGTAAAGTGAGGGTCCATCTCCCCTCTCAGTTGCGTAAAGAAACAATTGCACTCTCGTTAATTACATGTGAATGATTTGCATTACTCACAAACTGCTTCACCAAGGGTGTATATTGGCAAACTATCTCGGTGGAATTTTGAACACACTCGTCTGTCCTGGGAGAAAAGAGATTGTCAACGAATGCGATGTTGGGATATGGAAAGGAATTCATAGTTGCCTTGGATTTTAATAACTGAGGACAGGGATGGTAGGGGATTCTACCTACCTGTTTGTTCTTAAGGACAAAAAGCCTCTTCATATAAAATTCTTCCAGCTTTGAGGATCTAAATAGTTCCATATTAAAGGATGCATTCATGCCTATATTAAAGATTACAGAGACTGTGTCAGGAGACATTTTGATTTCTAGGTTATTATCCGAGAGGGAGGGCATCTTCTAGACTTACATAGAATTTTCTCCTCACTTGTTGGCAAATTAAAATAATATAGTCAGCCACCTGGTTGTTTCCAGGAGTCTGTTTTCATTTTATATCATTGGCTGGTTGTTTTGGCATAATGCCTTCTTGTCTGAAACATAACATTTTACATTTGTTGGGAATATATACATATGTAAAGGAGGAGAAAGTTTGTGTTGAAAAGGTCAGAGTTTAAAACTCTACATCTTGCCTCTTATTCTTTCAAGGAGTCATTGACAATCTTTCTGGAATTAATTTCAAAGGGCTTTAAGAAATTACACATGACACAATTTTCTATATTATTGTTATTATCTTTACAGAAGGCAAATGAAAATTTCTGGTTATGACACCCAACCCACATTGACTCACTAACCTTTCTGAGTGTCAACTTTGTACCCAGCACTGTGATGATGGGTGCAGGGGCCATAAAGATGAATAAGCCTAATATCCTTCTCTGGAGGTGCTTGCAGCTAAAGGTCATGTCAGAGGTCAGCCAAAAGGCCTTAGCCTCATCTGAAAAGTCTTAATCCCAAATACCCTTCTCCACACAATAACCCCAGAGTTAAACCTCTCCGGGGCATATGACTTCTAAAAAAAAAATGAACTTAAAACACATGAATAAAAGGCAATACATATGTGACTTTTTCACTCACTACTTACAAAGATGGACAGAATATATGCAAACTTCTCAAGTACATGGTAGAGAGAAAAAAAGGATGAAGTACATATTTCACCCCATGTAAGTTTCTGATTATTCCCTGCTTCTAATTAAGTTATTTTTCTTTTTGAATCATTTCCAGGTTTTTTTTTTTCTCCTTGAGAATGAGCAGAAAAACAAAAACATGGGGGAGGGGGAAGACCCACAGCTCTGTTGGGAAACAGGAAGTGATGTGAAAACTTGTTTGCCCTTTCTGCTGTGAAGAAGTTTGCAGAAGAGCTGTAACCCTGTGCTCTGCTATGTAAACCACCTCCAGAAATGGCAGAGGTCAGCGTGGGAAAAGAAGGCTCACCCTGGGCCCAGAGTGACAACAAAAGTCAGTGCTTCCAAGCATCTCAAGATGAAAAGTAAAACCACTGAGACTGTGGAGTGGTTCAGAGTTGCTTGCTTTCTTCCTCTTTGCTTTCTTCCTTTCTCCCTCCACCCCTTTCTTTTTTTGTTAAGTTCCAAATCTTTATGAACCTATTAAATATGTTGATCTTTTCAAACATCATCTAGTGGCCTCAACTGAGCCAAAACTAAAACAATCTCTGTTTGGCTGGTACTGAGTGTTTCAGTGCTTCAGTTCCTGTATTCTCTCATCAGTTGTCTGTGACTATGAGAATTAAGAAGGCAATACTCTCTAGGACTGGAGTGTCAATTGCTTTTTCCATAGTCATGGGGTATCATAGAGATGCCTATAGGGGCCTTGGGGTTGTTGAAGAAGGCCATGGGCAGGGCTACATCAGAATCTCTTTTCTATTTTATAAATTGGGGTCAAACTTACTGTATATTTTGAACCATTGAAGATATAAAGAGATTTTCATCTTGTGACCGAATACATACAATGAACTGAAAAAGGAAACAATACCAAGAAACTGAAAGAAAATAAACAACAACAACAAACAAAAGTCTTCAATTATATGGGTATTTCAGGCTGTAGCAGCAAAGATTCCCTGGATCAATTACTTTCAAAATTTGTTTTTAGTTCCACCGTGAAATATCCAGATGTAATGTAATAGAAAATTCTGATTTTAGGCCCAAATGACTATATGGCCATTCTGAAATTTCTGTTTCTGTTGATCAGTTTAGCCTTGGCCACACTGTGGCAAAAAAGGAGGTCCTTATAAGGATGTATTTATGCTTTCAGGCAACACAGATATCATTTAATTTATCAGGCTAACGTTTAATTTTCTACTCCTAGGGACTCATTTGGAGGAGTGGATTTCATACCTGAGTATGTGGCAGCAGCTCTGGGAAAGCCAGTTAAACATGGGTGGCTGGGCCTCAACCCCTCCACCTCCAGGAGTTTCTGATTCGGCAAATCGAGTGAAGCCTGAGAATGTACATTTCTTAACCCTTTCCCAGGTGATGATAGGGACAGGGACAGGGATAGGAAGGAGAGGAATCTGTTCTTTGCTGGTTCCTTGTTCACCATCTTCCCTTCCAGAGGAGTGTCTGTACCTAGCCTGCAGTAGGAGAAGTGCGTATGAAAAGCTCTTTCAACTCAGTGTAGCGTGCTGGTCTGCTCCACTTCCCCTGTTTTATTTCTCAGAGGTGGTGGGCTGTGAATTCTGAAGGAAAAAGTGGAGGGTGGTCAAGATCATGTGTCCTTTGGGTGATGGAGACAGAAATCATGTCCACTTCAGTTCTGGAGGCTGGAAGTCCACGATCAGTGTGTCACTTGGTTGGGTTTGGTAAGAGCTCTCTTCCTGGTTTATAGACGGCCATCTTCTTGATCTGTCCTCATAAGGCATTTGTGGAAGGTTTCCTCTTTCCTGCACTGTTAGGGGTACTTCACACATGCTGTTTTATGGATGTACAGGAAGAGTAACAGTTATGTCAATACCTCTGTCTTACCAACTGTGATGCAGTTGTGTCCTTGTCTGTAAATAAAGTAGCCTCACTCAGCCTTGGTTTCATATTCACTGTACTGACTCTTCCATGAAGTTGTTGTGACAGTACTGTCTCATGACACTGCCAGAGAGTGTCTGCCAAAGAGAATTTTGGCCTAAAAGAGTGTTTCTGTGAGTGTGGTTCCTGGTAGATAAGCATCAGCATAACCTGATCATCATTAGTTGGCCAGGGAGCCTCACTTTGAGAACCACTGACTCAAAATAACATTTCTCAAACTTCCCCTAGTGAACTTGTTAAATATACCCTTTATCAAGGTTTTCTCCAGGAAATTGTGATTTAGTAGATCTGGGATAAAACCTGGGAATCAATATTTTTATTTCATTTATTTTTTTTTCCTTTTTTTAAAATGAGTGCTCCAACTGAAACAATTACTAGGAAATGTATTTTTTTCTGCAGTATCAACTTAAGTATTGCAGGTTGCTTGCTGAGTTAGGTAACCAGTAGCTGAACTTCCCCGAAGCCTAAATATCTGATTTCAGGCTGAAAAGGAAGGAAAATTGCTCGAATTAATTCAGCTATTGGAGACTAGATTGGCTACTGAAGGACCAGGAACAGTCCTCTGGGTAGGTGGATAAGGAGAACTTGCAGTCAGAGGAGTGAGGTGTGTAGTCAAAACAAAAACCTAATAGCAAAACTTGAGAAATAACAATTGGTTTGAAAAGGCTCTGGATGTTCTATCTTCATCCTTACTACATGGTGCCATGACTGTTTGCTCAAATGTTTCTCCACAAGACTTTGAACTTCTTCTCAAGGGCAGGGACTGAGTCTACACCCCTACCTCAGTAAGTGATGCTCTCTAGTCACTAGGAACTAGTTGGCCCATAAATGGAGGGCAAGCAGGTTAGAGGACAGGCTGGAAAGATTTAGTTTGGTGCTAGGTTAAAGGAGGTTATAGAAGAATTTAAAGGCCAGGATAAATAGTGTGTACCTAAAAGCATTGTGACACCATAAAATTAGTTTAATGAAGGGAACACTCTAATTTGTGTTGTGAAATTTCACTTTGGTGAAGATGTAGCAGGTAGATAGAGTACAGAGATCAAAGGCTGAGGATTCCATATGAGGCTAATGCAATGGACCTAGAAAAGAGGTGCTCTAGACCAGAGGGCTTTTCAAAGACAACCAAGTGGGGTGTGAAGAGTGGAGAGATGGCTGAAGTAGGTGTGTGAAGACTCAGCCTCTAATCAGAGGAGAGGGGTGGAGGGGGCACTCAATGATGACCTGAGCTTCAAGTTCAGGTTCCTTGGGGAGAGGAGGGCATATGGTTAATTAAAAACTAGAATACAAAATTGTGTGACACAAGATGATGAATTTTGTTTTCGATTGAAGTACCCATGGAACATCCAGGTTGACTGGAAATATAGGTTAGCATCTCAGGAGAGAGAGAGAGATTTGAGACCATCAGCATTTACGTGTCAGTGCTCTAGGAGTAGCTAGATTCATCTGTTTTTTGTTTATTTTTGCTTGCTTGCATTTATCCACCCTCTCCCAACTCCCATCCACATATAAATACTATTAGGATAGTAGATGGGTTGGATAAAAGCTGATAAAGTGAACTAAGAAAATTTTGGAGGCAAACAATTGTAATATTTTCTTTGGATAAATTGTCTATTCCTATATTCAACTTCATTGCCTTTCTATTTACTGCTTTTCAACTGGATTTTATATAAGTGGAGGTTGCCTTTACTATGGTGTCATAAACTCAGAAAACTCTGAAAAAAAGAATTTCACAGAATGACATCTAGATTGACATCTCTTTGGACAATTTTAATTGTTCCCTCCTTCCATAAACATGTACTAGACATTTGGGTAGTGCCAGACACTGGTCTTGACCCTGAATACTACAATGAACAAGACAGTTCCTGCTCTAGTAAAGTTTACATTTTAGTAGAGAAAGCTTTGGTCAACATACTACACATGTCTGGGAATTCTTTGTGATGTAACTAATATATTTTCCACTGCCATTCACAACTCCATTTAATACAAAGGGGAGTGTGATGTGTGATGGAGAGTATTTTATTAGGTGTAATCATTCTTTTCCTGTGGATGTTGATGGAGGTATATCCATTCTTTCCACTTCAGTCAAGATGAATCTCATCCATCTATCACCGGATTCAAGGAAAGACCAGTGAACAATTTGTATGATAGCTTCAGAAGGATTATCCACTCTTTCTTTTGGTCTCCTAAAGTAACAGTGTGGATGACTTATTGGGCCAGGCTTGGAAATAGAAGAAGTCATGCTGTTTTACAAACTTTATGTTTAACTCTGGGCAAATGCACTTTTGTCCTTCTAATGATCATGTTACCCATCAGTGGAAAGGTATACATTTCAGACTCCAAAAGTCTGATGAATCAACTAGAACATAATTAAACTTAACCAAATCTCTTTTTTTTTTCTCTTTTGTGGTGCTCAGCATCCTGCATAAGAAGGCCATGGCTGGGAAAGTACATCTTGAGTAGCTGTGAGTGTAGACTGAATCCATCTGAATTTGAAGATGCTGTGGACAAATGTGGGTTTAACTCACGGCTCTACCATCTATTAAGTGTGTACCCTTGGAGGCTGATTAACTTCTCTGGGTGTAGTGACCTTCTCCATAACATGGTTATGAAAGAATCCACCTCAGAGAGTTCTTGCAAAGGTTAAATAAGATTGTATAGATATAATATATATACAGATATAGATATAGATTTGTATATACACATACACACACAAGAGACATGTGCGGTGTCTTCCTATTTTCCAACTCACAACCTTATCTGAGAAGTGTGGCCAAACTGCATGGGTGAAGATGGAGTGGCCATATTTGTTTGTTTGTTTTAATTTTTTTGAATTGAAGTATAGTTGATTTCCAATGTTGTGTTAATTTCTGCTATATAGCTAAGTGACAGAGTTATAAATATATATACATTCTTTTTATATTATTTTCCATTATGGTTTATCTAAGGATATTGAATATAGTTCCCTGTGTTATACAGTAGGACCTTGTTGTTTATCCATTCTGTAGGTAACAGTTTGCATCTACGAACCCCAAATTCCCAGTCCATCCTTCCCCCACTCTCCCTTTGGCAACAAGAATTCTGCTCTCTATGTCTGTTTGTCTATCTTTGTTTCATAAACGGGTTCTGTGAGTCAGTCTTTTGCTCGTAAATAGGTTCATTTGTGTCATATTTTAGATTCCACATATAAGTGCTATCATATGGTATTTGTCTTTCTCTTCCTGACTTATTTCCCTTAGTATGATAATCTCTAGCTGTATCCATGTTGCTGCCAATGGCATTATTTCAGTCATTTTTATGGCTAAGTAGTATTCCATTGTATATATGTACCACATCTTTATCCATTCATCTGTTGATGGACATTTAGGTTGTTTCCATGTCTTGGCTATCGTATATCATGCTGCAATGAACATAGGGGCGCATGCATCTTTTTAAATTATAGTTTTGTCCAGATATATGCCCAGGAATGGGATCGCTGGATCATATGGTAATTCTATTTTTAGTTTTTTGAGGAACATCTATACTGTTTTCCATAGAGGCTGCACCATCTTACATTCCCACCAACAGTGTAGGAGGGTTCCCTTTTCTCCACACCCTCTCCAGCACTTGTTATTTGTAGACTTTTTAAGGATGGCTATTCTGACTGGTGTGAGTAGAGAGGCCATATTTGTGATATATGGTACTATTCTTTGATCCTTGTTGACTGGAGAAGAATGGGCCCCTGTCCTAATCTGGATCAATTAGATCCTTTCTTCCCATATTTTGCACTTGCAACTAAGAGACACAGAGACTAGGAGTTGCTGAACTGACTTTTATCAATGTTGGAGCTTAGAAGGTCAATGAATTCCTGCTGCCTGAACCTTTGGGCTGCCCTGGCTCCTCTTTTCCTCCCTTGAATTCTTTGAGAGATCTCAGTACTCTCCCAGTAGATCTCTCTTTAGTTGGAGTTGGATTCTGATTACTCTCATTTGGAATAAACTCTTAATATGTCTAAAACTGAGCACTTGATATTCTTTCAAATCTGCTCCTTCTAGGGTTTCCTGTCTCAACAGTTGCACTTCCACCTCCTAATCACTCAGCCGGACATCTTGGCATCTTTCTAGAAACTTCTCCTTCTTCAGCATCGTATCTAGTCTGTCCTGAAGTCACTTTGAAATCTTTTGTTTTTTCAAGTATCTTTTCCCCAAACCCTTCATTTAGTGACTATTCTCTCTCACCTGGACCCATTTCTCTCAAGACAGTTTTCTCAACTTCTGCTCCAGCTTTCCTTCAACTCATTCTCCATAAAAAAGACAGAGGAAGACAAATTCTTCCAAAAGTGGATCATGTAACTTCCCTGCTGAAACCCTTTCGATGCCCTCCCACTGTCCTTGGAATAAAATACCCCATCTCTATCATTACTTCCAGGGTCCCCTTGCTCTAGCCCTGTCTACCATTCCAGCCTCACCTCCCACTTCCTTTGCTGGGGGTGAGGTCCTCTGCTCCCCAGTGCAGTACTTACCTTGCTTCCTCAATGGCTACAGATCCTTTCTGCCCTGGGGCCTTTTCATGTGTGATTACCTCTCTTGATGCGTTTCCTTCATGACTCTTCTTCAACCCCCCATCTCCTCATCTCAGTCAATTTTTTGCATGACCTTCTATGACCCTCACATTATTGATCCTTTGATAATACATTTCCTTCATAACGCTGATGAGAAAGGTATCTATATTTATAGATGAGTTTGCATGGTTATTTATTAAATCCACTTCTCTCTCATGAGACGTGATGCTACTTAAAGAGGAGACTATGGTTCATGAAGATGAGACCATATGCTCCATGAAGACAGAGCACGTAGGCTTCACTAGCCTCTATCCTTAGTGCTATAGGGTGATGGATACAGGATACCTGGCTTGTTGCCATGGCATCATGAAAGTGAACAAAGGGATGATATATGCTCCCTAAACCAAGGCTAGGCAAGGTGAGTTGGCATCACTCAGCCCATCAATTGACCTGAAATCAAAGAATCATGGCCATAAAGCACCTTGGCACTTTCAGATGAAAATGCTGGGCAAATATTTTCTTCCACTTTCTGCTCCCTTTAACTACAGAGTTGTCCTAGGCAGGCAATGCAAAAGCATAGAAATAAACCAAGGTCGATGAAAGCGCTATTACTTTCAGAGGAGATATTTTCCATTCATTTTAAAATTAAAGTCTCATGCAAGTAGCAGAAAAATACACCACAGATTCTTTAGCTTGATTGTTTCAACTTTTAATAGTAAAGTCAATATGTGCCTCCAACTAACTGCTGGGGATTGTTCTGTGATTGCCAGGTTGTTTTATATATGTGAAGCAACAAAACAATATAAGGTGACAAACAAAAGATGGAAAAATACATAAAAGAAAAAAAAGTTGGCTGTGTGCTACCTCGGGCTTTAAAACTCTTCTTGTACACTTCACCATGAAGTCTATTAAAGCAAAATATAGTGGAAATACAATATACTGCAATGAATGTCTTCAAACTAGCAATTTAGAGTAAAAGCTGAGGGCAGTTCTTATGCACCGACTTTTAATACCAAGACGATTTGTGGTCTCACAAAGTTCCTGCCTTAGGCAAAAGTTGTGCTGGGTTCTAATAGGTCTAGTTTGTTGGCTGTCAGAATAATGGAGAATTTGGTAGCGGGGGGGCTGGATGCTGTAAACAGTGGAGATAATTAGAAGGTTTGCTAGGAGGAGAGTGAAGCTGGTTTATATTCGGTCTCAGGGGAGAGTGTTTGTTCAGTAAACTCCTGGGTGACACAGAGTAGTCTGGATTCCAGAATGTTTATTTGGGGAAATTCTGTGGGTCACTGGACAGGCAAGGTTTCTTTTTGATTCTAATGCTACTGCTATTATTAATAATATTAAGTGGAAATTTATTGAATACCTACTATGTGCTTGACCCTCTTCACCTACTTCTTTTGTATTTCTATTCTACAGAGAAGGAAATCGAGGCTCAGAGAGGTAAGAGCTTTATCCAGTGTGAGGCACACACATGCAGTAGAGTTTACAATCACTTAGAAACCATGTGCTTCACAATATATAGTGCAGTCTTCCTGTGGGGTGAGGTTAATACTGCCAGTCAGAGTGTTTAAATGAGGATCCTAAGCACTAATGTCTGGTTTAAATGTGCAATAACCGTAGAGGAGGTTGACTTCAGAAACAGGAGTCAGGATCTAGAGTGAGATCTCTCATGACTAATTATAAATGACCATTCAGGGATGAAGTTTTCTAGTGATTTGCTTTCATTTTATGTAAACTAGTATGGAATCTAGGCTGCTCTTTATAATAAAGCTATTTTTACTCTGGGGCAAATTTTGTTTCCTTGCCTGGGAAGACCAGGTGGCCATGTCACAGCAGTCTTCAGGTGTGATCCCTCACCGTGCCTCCAGGTCACCTTGCCAGGTGAGTCATGGCCAAGGAGAGTAAGAAAATCCAAAGGTGATTTCTCATGAGATGTGGGAACATAGGTGATGGTTCTGCGATCACTACCATTTCGACTTTGGCTCTACTTGTAGACTTAAGCACACAAGGCAAATCACCTACCTGATAAGGGACAGGGCCCAGAATTAGGGGCAACTGCTGCCTTGGGGAGCTTCTTTACACACTGGATTGATCCTGTTTTTCTTAAATAATAAATCGTAATTAGCATTTTCAGCACATTGTGTGGTGTCTGCATTCTTCCCCATGAAAGCTATAACAAAACTGGGGAATAGACAGGGAAAGAGAAACTGATGTTATTATACGCAGAGACCGAAGACCCTGGGATTACTCAGGCTAGAAAAGGGAAGTTGAAAGATCGCATTATTCTAAGTGTAGACAATACTGAAATGTGTGATTAAGGGCTTGTTTACCAAACACTGGTTCATTCGAACAAGATGGCTTCCTCAAGAGGCCTCCTCCATTGCTCACCTCCTGGCAAAATCGGACATCCTCTTCCTTACATCGCATTCATACTCATAAGAATTTGTTTCTCTGTTGCACTGGCTTTTTCTTCAGTTATTTAGGGGAAGTAGCAGATGTAGAGCAAAGAGCACTAGCTGGGAGATGAGATGTGGATTCTACTCCCACCTCTGCCGATGTTTCCATGGTAAATCTGAGGCTCAGTTTGCTCATCTACAAAATGGGAATGTTAAGTCTTGCTAAAGAATTAAATTAAAACCTCACAGGTCTCTATGAAGGGCAAATGGGAGACGGTGTATACAAATGCTTCACAGTCCGTAAAGACCTTGCCTGGTCTTCTCATTTAGCTCCTGTTTGTGGGGTCCATAAGCCCTTTCTCAGACTCTGCTTTCTTGGGGACCCCAAGGTAAGACAGGACTGTACCACAATGTGTCACCATGCCTCTCCAGCCCTCTATATTTTAGGCTCTGAGATGATCACAATAATATTCCCATCAAGACAAATCATCAAACTATACGGCTCATCCTTGGATAATAAAGTTCAAGGGGACTCAGAATCTTACTGGCTCTAGTGCTCTAGGTGTTTCTTTCAAGCTGCAGGAACAATACAAGTTGAACATTCTTACTAGTCTTAGACCCACAGTCTTGCTGATGGAGACACTAATGGTATAGAAACCCTTTGCTCCAATATGCTTCCCTGTAACCGAGCTTTCCATCCCCTCTGCCACTCTATTGGCCAGGCCTCCAACAACCTTCACCTGGACAACAGGCGTAGCATCCTAATTTAGCTTCTACCTTTCCAACTACAATTGCTGACCTGCAGCTTGAGAAATCTTTTAAAGTTCCAAACAAATCACATCCTCTCTTATGTAATATCTGTCCAGGCTATCCATTGCTTTCAGAGTGCAACCCAATCAACTCATCACAAACCTTAAAGCCTCTTGAATCCGGTACCTGCCTACCTCTTCAGAATGGTCCCTTCCACCATCCCTTCCCTCCCTCACCACTTGAGCCACCCATGTTTCCTTTCAGCTTCTTGGCCTCTTTGCTCCTGTAATTTCCTCTGACAGGAAGGCTCTTTCTCCTTTCTGTGACTAGTTCTTTCTCTTTCTGTCCTCTGGTTAAAAGTCTTATCTGCAAAGAAATATTCCCTGACTATTCAATTTATTTAGGATTTCCCCTCTCTCCCCATCTGTCATCAGCTATTATTCTCTATTGCAGGGTCAGCAAACTTTTTTACTAAAGGGTCAGAGAGTGAACATTTCAAGTTTTGTGGGCCATACAGTCTCCGTTGCAACTACTCAACTCTGCAGTTTTATGGGAAACTCTGCAGTTTTACAGTGAAAGCAGCCATAGACAGAACATTAGTGATGGGAAGTGGCTGTGTTACAATAAAACTTTATTTATAGATACAGGCAGCAGGTGGGCTAGATGTGGCTTGGGGGCCAGAGTTAGCTGACTCCTGTGCTATTGCTTTAAGGGGTTTAGAGTCCTTGATGGCATTTTTTGCAATCTAAAAAAAGCCTGTTCTCTCTTACATGTTTGTTGCCTGTCTTCTCCAGTTGACTGTATTTCCCATGAGGCAGGAATCATGTCTCTTTTTTTTTAACCACTGGGATCTCAGTGCCTAGCAAAGTTGCTGGCACACAGTAGACACTCAATATATATTTGTAGAATAAACAAATGATAAAATGTCTTTCCTGTTATTTAACAACTCAGCATCTTATATAGTTACAATTTGTTTCATGATCTCAATTCTTGGTGGCTTAATCTATCTGTTTTTGCAAGCTCCATGGGCATAGACATGATGCCTGTCTTATTTACCTGATAATTCCTTTGGTACCTAGCACAGTGCTTGGCATATCAACATTCAGAGGATTGGGGTGAGTAAATAAATGAATGAATTTAGATGATTTCCATGGGTAAAAGGAAGCATTGGTCTTCAATTATGATAAATACTTGTTTAAAACTATATCAATGTGAAAGTGAATGAATGAATGAAATGTGCCTACTGGATCTGCATGGCCATGATGAAAAATTTCTAAAAATTCTCCAAATTACTAAATCTTGAGAATCCTATGTGGAAGAAAGCTAGTTATTAGCCACTTATAGATTTGGTAATCAGACAGATACTCAGGCTTTTTCCAGGTGGCTTTGCAATAAATGCAAATTCTCCTGAAGCGTTGACCCAGAGGCCATGTGATACCAGAGTCACCTGAAAGCTCAGTTGACCTATGAAGACATTTCCTATTTGCCTTGTGGTCTATCATTATCTGATGCTGAGAAATGATTTTGTTGACTTGTGGCCATGTCTCTGTCGCCATGGAAAAACTTAAAACTGAATTTAAGGAATGCTAAACCAGAAAAAGACATAATGTATTGTAATAGAGATGAAAAAACTAAATCATGGATAGTGTGATGATGATATGTCTCAGTGTGCATAGGGCAAGCATTGTTTTTGTCCTTTTTTTTTTTCCTGCAGTCATTATTAATAGTGTCCTGTTTCTGTCTCAAAACTGCCTGATTTAGACAGTAAATTATCTTGTCACAGGAAACCTAAGGAATAAGTTACTTTTCTTTCCTAAGGACAAGATGAACATGCTCTGGGTGCCTAGTGAGTCATTGGATTTAGGCTTAGGAATGACAGGCTGTCTTCTCTGGCTTGTTGTGGATAATATTCCTGCCCATGGCCATCTATGGATGCTTTGGCAGGAATGACAGTGGCAGTGCCAGAAAAGCAAACTTAAATATCTGATTTATCCTAAAGTAAACTCTTTGTGTCTCAGGTAAATGGTGGAAACCTAGTCTCTCCAGGTCTGAAGTGCCTGACCCAGATTTTTGGAAGTTGATGGTGCCACTGACTGGCATATGTCTTCACAGAGGTACTCAAAATGCTCCAAATGAAGGTGTTAGGCTGAGGGGAAGCCCTTTCTCCCCACTGACTCTCCCAAACCCTGATTTTCTAGCAGCCATTAGGAGACTCAGGCATGAATTCCCTATTTACCAGTGAATTAGGAATTATCAAGATTGATGCCAAGGGTAGTTCTTAGAATATTGACTCTGGAAGTAGGCTGCTGGGCTTCACATCCTGGCTCAGATATTTATGACCTACATTGTCCTTAGCCTTCCTGTGCCTCAATCTCCTCAACAAAATGGGAGTATAGTCCCAATTTCTTAGGGTTGTTGCGATGACTTAATGAGTTCATCTCTATAAGACACTTAGAAGTGTGTCAGTTTGGGGTTAGCAGATACAAAATATTATGTATAGAATGGATAAACAACAAGGTCCTACACTATAGCACAGGGAAGAACTATATTCAATATCCTGTGATAAACCATAATGGAAAAGAATATGAAGAAGAATATATACATATATATATATATATATATATGTATATATATATGTATGTGTAACTGAATCACTTTGCTGTACAGCAGAAATTAACACACATTGTAAATTGACTATACTTCAGTTTAAAGAAAGACTATGGTAGATACTATATACGACTATAAAATTAAGATTCACTACTTTAAAAGAAGAAGAAGAGGGTCAGGCATATAGTGCTCAATGATTGTAAGTTATTTTACTATGTGCTTATATTTAATGCTCTCGAGAGGATTTTCAACGTTTAGGTAAAAACTTTTTTTTTCAAAGGATTTGAGAAATGCTTACCAGCACCTGGAATTCTGTATAACAACTTTCTCATAAATCTTCTTATTGGCATTTTTGCTTGAAAGTTCATGAAAGGGTCTCAATTTCCTTAACATTTGCCTCATTGTATAATGTCCCCAAATATTTTGCAATTGATGTACCTCTCTGAACCCAGGACACAGTAAAATAAATTAAATTAATTAGAGCAGATAATTATTCTAGCTAACCATCATCTTGCATAATGCATCTATTCAACATTACTTCTTTGTTCCAAAACATCCAGTTTGACTGAACACATAAGAGTAAAGTAATATAAGGTTCAATTCTATTTAATAGCATCTGATTGTATTCTCTGGATAAGTCAGATAATTAAGTAATTCCTCTGTAATTATTAGTATTAATTTTATATATTATTTCTGGTTACCAGAGTTATTATTCCTTCTTTAAGAGTGGCAATTAATGCTAGTTTAGTTCCATATTCTATATTGATTCCTGCTAAATGATTCTGAATCTTAAAACTATTGTATTTGTTTAGGTCCTAAAAACACATAGTCATATAACTTTTCCATTTCTTAGCTCATTTAATTTGTGATTTAGTTAGGTAGCTTTGAAAAGTTAATTTGGTCATATCTGAAATCTAAACTAGTTGTTATTTGCTCTGTAATACACAATTCATGAACAACAATTATTTTTTCATGGTTCTAGAATCATTTGTTTGTTACTTTGGTGGGGGTCATCAGGAATCTTAGAATATATCTTGTAATCCTCTCATTTTCCAAACAGGAAGCCCAAAGAGGTTCTGTGACAGGCCCTGGCTCAAAACCCAGCCCACGCTCATGGCCATCTTCTGCTTCTTCACCCTTTTCATCATCTCTTCCCCTTCCCTTAAAAATACTTCTCTGTTTTTCCAGATCTCATTGTCTTGAGCCTTATCATCCTTCAAGCTAACATGGTCGGTCCTCAGCTGTAGAAGGGCAAGCAGCAGGTTCTCAAAGGTAGGGCCAGACATGCTTATGGTATGAAGGGAGGATGGGATTTGAACTGGGGCAGTTCCTGAGGCTTTTGAGTAGGTAAATGGTAAAAGAGGGGAGGAAATAGCCTGGAACTGACATGAGGACCCATTTAAGAGGGACTGCAATATACTAGAGAGAGGGAGAGGGAAAGCGGATTGATTTTTTCAGAACTGACCTGAGAGCCACAGTCTAGAACTCAGAGGGAGAGCCATGGGGAGAAGTCCACTTAGTCATCTTCCTTATCAGACCACATTTCCTTGTTGCCACATTCTGTCCATCTCTGCCGTGAAGCGTTTCTCAAAGCTGCCCCTTCCCCTGCAGTCTCACTGTTACATTCCCATCCAGCCACCCACTTTCACCAACCTAAGCTAATGTGCTGCTTCCACCCTGGGTTCCCTGTCTTGGCTTTTCCCCACTTGGGTCCACCCTACATACCCCTCTTTGACTGCACAAATCTGGCCTCATCAAGTACTTCATTTCAACCACAGTAGACTCCTTACTGTCTTGCAGGGTCAAGTCCAAATAAGCATCACCATGTGCTTGTCCTCATCTGTCTTTCTGGATCTACCTCCAGCTCTTGCATCCACTCACCCTGCTGACTGGCTATGTTTGCCCTCTCTGCCCACACCATGGAAGGTCCTCTCCCTTGCTTCCTTCCCCACTTCTCCATCCAGAGGACACCTGTTCATGGGCTCATTTCAAATGCCATTGCCACACTGATTCTTTCTTCTCCTCTTCCAAGCAGAATGAGATGCCCCCTCTTTGGTTTTTCCATTTTACTCTGTACATGGCACCAGAATAAAGTGATGGTTACCCTGGGATGAGTCATTTATGTATGTGTCTGACTTAGCATTGAGTGTTAGGTGCCTAAAACCAGACTTAGGACCTAGTAACTTCTCAATAAATAGTTTTGAATGAATCTTTGGTTTATTGGTACACAGTTCTGGGAAAGGCAAAGCTATAGAAACAAGAAGACAGTGGTTTAAAAACTATAGGAGTCATTCAGCTTGACAACGAGTGGTCCAGGTCGGAGGAAGATCTTTTCTTCACAGAGACATTCAGGGACTCAGGCTCCTTCCATGAGTTGTTGTGGGGTTGAAGCTTGGAGCACAACCCCTTCAGAGTTCCAGCTGCCAGGATAGAATGAAAACATGAGGGAGGGGATGACTCAAGGTCCAGGCCAGAAAGTAACAAACATCACTTCTCACATTCCTTTGGTCTGAAGTCAGTCATATGGTCTTATCTAAATGCAAAGAAGATGAAATGTAGTTTATCCACATGCCCAGGAGGTAGAGAAAGATGGATTTTGGTGGGCAGCTCAATATCCATCCAGTTGACTTCTTTTTTTAATTTAATTTTTATTTTATATTGGAGTATAGTTGATTTACAATTTTGTGTTAGTTTCAGGCATACAGCAAAGTGATTCCATTATACATATACATATATCCATTCTTTTTCAGATTCTTTTCCCATATAGGTTATTACAGAATATTGAGTAGAGTTCCCTGTGCTATACAGTGGATCCTTGTTGATTATCTATATTATATATAGTAGATAATGTGTATGTTTGTCAATCCCAAACTCCTAATTTATCCCTCTCCCCAAACTTTCTCCTTTGGTAATTATAAGTTTGTTTTCTAAAGTCTCTGATTCTGTTTCTGTTTTGTAAATAAGTTCATTTGTATCATTTGATTTTAGATTTCATGTATTTGTCTTTCTCTGGCTTACTTCATTTAGTATGATAATCTTTAGTTGATTACATGTTGCTGCAGATGGCACTATTTCATTCTTTTTTATGGCTGAGTAGTATTCCATTGTGTATATCTACCACATCTTTATCCATTCCTCTGTCAGTGGATATTTAGGTTGCTTCCATATCCTGGCTATTGTAAACAGTGCTGCAATGAACATTGGGGTGCATGTGTCTTTTTGAATTATGATTTTCTTTGCATATATGCCCAGGAGTGGGATTTGCTGGATCATAGGGTAGTTATGTTTAATTTTTTAAGGAACCTCCATACTGTTCTTCATAGTGGTTGTACCAGTTTACATTCTTACCAACAGAGCAAGAGGGTTCCCTTTTCTCTACACCCTCTCCAGCATTTATTGTTTGTAGATTTTTGACTTCTTAACTTTCCTTGAAACCATATCACTGAACTCCCCTGACCCCCTCAGTCATCATGGCCCTATGACCTCACACTTTGCACTGAGAAATATCAGTCTGTGTGAAAGTTTATCAACCACCTGAAATCAACCAATCTTCTGTGTTCTCTTTTTCTTCTTTTTCCTTTAAAAATTACCATAAAGTTTCCTACTTAAACTGTCAGGCTTTATTTTCCTTCTGTATGAGGAAAAGTTCCTGTACGTTAATTTTGTCTTATTTCTTTATTTAATTAGACAATCCCTCTTTGGCATAACCCAGGCCTGATTTAAATTTCTTTTTTTATTTTTAAAAATTATTTATTTATTTGTTTGTTTGTTTATTTATTTATAAATTTCATTTTTTCCTCATCTATTGTCTCTCTTATGGCATTTTCCAGGAACTGTACTAATTTAGGGGATCTTTTATCTTGATCAGCCTCATCAAGCAAAGAAGGTAATTTTTCTTTTGGAAGCGTTTGTGAAAATTCTTTTGTACAGCTACTTCCTCTTATGGATTTTTCTTTTGTACTTCTTCCTTAATGCCTTTGCTGTTCTAAAAAGGATGCGCTGAGCAGCAATGCTGGTTTAAGAGATGCAGTGTCTATTCCTTTGAAACAGCTGAATTTTAAACATCCTTGGGTAGCACCTGAATGGGCCTTGTACCTCTTTTCACAGTCCTAGGTAAGAATTCACTTGTATATTTCTGTTGATATATCTATCAACAGTGTCAAAGTTTGACAACGGATTCAGTTTTGTTAGCAATTTCATGCTAACACTTTATCTTTTTTTTCCCCCTTTGGCTATTCCTTAATCTTATGTCTACATTTTCTTAGAAAAAATTATAATTGGTTTTAAGTGCCCCTTTGTAAGACAGTGGTATCAGCAGTGTGCCATTCTCAGTATCACGAGTAGATCTCTGATAAGCAGCTCGAATCTTTGAGTCCAGGAGGGAAAAGGAATCAGCCCCTGTGCTATTGGCCCCAAGGCTCTGGACCGAGGTGGTGCCCTAGCCCAAAGTGCAGTTTTTAGTTCTCTGTCCTGCCTTCTCCTTGCTGCCTGTGTTAACCACAGCGGGGTTGCACTTGGACAATTTGTTCTGTTGTTCTCTCTTCCATGGCCTTTTACATTAGTTGGAATAAAATGCTGAGACTCCCATGGATCAAAGAGAAGGGAAAAAAAACGGGTTTCTCTATGCTTGCCCATACCGATCACATGCACACATACACACACATACACAAATACACACAATAAAAATAATAGTAGTAATGCCTAGTTTTGAACACCTGTTGTGTGCCAAACACTTTGTACACATTGTCAGCAAATCTCTCTGAAGCCCTGTGAACCAGGCAATAATTATCATGGGTTATTGTGTTCATTGGACCACTGAGCTTTGGAGGACACTCAAACAGCCTCAGCTGACCTCATGGGACATCATGTGGAGGGCAGCCTTGAGGGTCCTCCACTCACCCCTCGGCTGTCTTCATGTCTTACGGCACATTCCCCCACCCCTTTTGGGACATTAGACTTTTATGCATTCCCTTCACATTGAAAAATATGCTTCCTGAAATTTCTATCTTTTGAAAAGTCCTGAGCAACCTTGCTCACTCTTAAGCCTTCCAAATCTAGACCTACAAACCCCGAGGTTTCACCCAAACTCATGACTGGAATAACCAGAGTCTTCTAAATCCATCACCTGTTTATTGGTGGAGACTTAACATGGTATTTGCAGTCCTTCTTTACCTGCTTCTTTTCTCAGGTACCCAAGACAGAAACCAGGAGTCACCACCCTCAGTTCATTCCTCCCTGCAAGTCTCACACCAAGTCGATCAATGTGTCTTGTAAGACTGATGGGGGCCAAACTAGGCTCCAGTGTTCCTAGTGTTCAGGCCCCAGGTGCCTCAGGCTGGAACAAATGTTTGAACTTCATTCATTGACCTCTCTGACCTGGGTCTCAAGGGCTCTGATTCTGCCTCTGTATGGCAATTCAAGGGACTTTTCTAAGATGAAGAACTAACCATACCACTCTTTAGAGAGAAAATTAAGAACCCCATGGAGAACACATCCAGTGCAATCATATAGCACTGGGGGCCAGTCTCCTTGCAGATGACTTTTTCTTTTAGACTTAGCTCCCAGCCACACCTCCCTGGCCATACACTAGGAGCTCACGTGGTCTGAACCTCCAGCATCACAAGTGATGCTCTCCCTGCCTCCAGTTCCTCCATCAGGCTAATGCTTCTTAAGACAGAACCATCCTCCCTGTCCTCACCCTGCATGGGCCAGAGACACAGCCCCACTCACCCACATATAAGCTGCCCAGGCTGCTTCTCTGGGCTACCTGGTGTGTAGCTCTGTCTCTGCATTTATCACTCATGATTGCAAGGATTTGTTCATCTGGGCCTTCTTTTTCTTTCTTTGAGAAAACGAGCTCCTTGAGGACAAGCATTATGTTTTTCTCTCCAGTGTCTCCAGCCCCTGGCCCAGGCACCTCCAGCATCTTTATTGCTGGATGGTTGGTTTGTAAAACCCCAGGGCTTGGGGAGCACATGTGTTTCTTTGCGGGACCTCCAGGCTGCCAGAGCCTGGTGTCTTGCAGAGTGACTGCTTCTTGAGACACAGTGGAGAGAAGAGAGATGGGCCTAGCCTCCCCTCTCTCCTCCTTCACAGAAGGACAGTGATAGCTCTCCAAGACCCACTCCACTGGCAGGAAAACATTCTTCCTTAATCGCTCAGCCTCAGACTGGCATTTCTTGGCACCTGAATGGCTCTGGCTATCACCAGTCAATTGTCGTTCTGGAAACACTGGGGGACTTTTGAAAACACTCTCAGAACTTAGGAGCAGCGGGAAGCAGACAGTGCGTGATTGCATGGGGACTCAAGGGCAAAACTCAGCTCCCTGGCTGTGGCCGTGCGCCAGGCCTTGGCGCTTGCGAAGACAGAACAGCCTTTTGAAGTGCTGCAGATTTAAAACAGGGAATCAGTTAACATCTCCCTAAGCAGCCAGTAGTGGGAACAAGGAGTGTGTTTGATCATGGGGAGATGCTGGGAGAATGGCCGAGCCCGCGCCTCCCCGGTGATAAAGCTTGCTGCAAAGCAGAAATTAAAATGAGAGAAACTGCGGAGTGGCAAAGCTGCTCTCATTAAAAGAGCAGCAGGCATGGGGGTGTTTTGTATCAGGAAATCACGCGTGAGGTTGGAGGTCCTTAGAAGGCTTGTTCTGGCATTTCCTCGTTGGTACTTGTGATGGAAATCAGATTGCTATCAGAGTCCTAATGCCAAGTGCCTCTCTCTGTTCCTCCTAATGGATTTGAAGGTAACTGAGCAGGAGAGCAGGCGGCATTGGTCCTGGGATGAGTGTCTCTTTGCTTGGGCACTTCACTTCTTTTCATGCTTTCTGTTCACAGATGTCAGCATTATTCATGACACAGGCAGCAGTGGAAAGTGACAAGAGCAAAGACTTAAAGTTTGAATTCAAACCTGAGTTTAAATCCAGCTCTAATAGGCAAATCACTTAACTTCTATGACAGTTGAATTCCTAATGTGTTCAATGGGAAAAAACAATACTGAACTTATGGGATCATGGGGAGGATGCCAAAAAAAAAAAATCTACCATAAATGCACTCAGCTCTGGTCAAATTTGTTCACTGTGAATTTAGGTTCCTCATATGATATCTGTATGCAGTGCTTGGAGATTCTTAACCATCTTTCCAGCCTTCTTTTTTTTTTAATTTAATTAATTAATCTATTTATTTTACAGTAGGTCCTTGTTGGTTATCTATTTTATTAAATATAGCAGTGTGTACATGTTAATCCCAAACTCTCAATCTTCCAGCCTTCTTTTTATCTGAAAAGTAGACCCGTTTAAAAAAACTGCTGCCCCATACCCATGATTCCCAACCGCAAAAATCACCATCAAACATTTTCCCATCAGCCCAAAGAAATCCAATCTAATGCTACCACACTGAAATAAAGTAAGACTTGTAGTTTGGCCCCATAAGCTATAAGAGTGATGGGAACACTCCTTGGATCTATTCCTTGTTGACTATTTGAATTATTAATGAACAGATTAATGCATTCGTGTATAATTAGGAACCATTTTCCCCAATTTGGAGGGAGAATTTCACAAAACCTACAAGGAGGTATTCCATTACCATTTTTTAAATTGAAGTATAGTTGATTTACAATGTTGTGTTAATTTCAGGTGTACGGCAAAGTGATTCAGATATACATATATATATATATACACATACATATATATACATACATATATATATACATACATATATATACTATATATATATGTACATATATATGTTCTTTATCAGATCCTTTTCCATCCATTATTATTTTGTACTGGCCTAGCTGAAATGCTGTAGCCTATGTCGGCTGATTAAATGAACGCCGAGCTGGAAGTAACAAGTTTTCTGCTAATAACATAGTAATCCCCCCCCCATGAATCCACGTGTCACTGCCCAGACTGAAATTAAAGATCAAGTGACTAATTGCAGTGGGTACTGGTAGGCCAACATCAAAGCCTAGAAATGCCATGCTACCGTGATTCACAGGGCCTTAAGGCAAAGCCCCAAGACTGTCACCAGAAAGACTCAGCCTCCTACAGATGAGGGGAAATACCATATTCCGGACTAATTAATTTCCCTTTTCCATAATACAGTTGTACGTAGTGTATTGCGTGCTCTTTGTAATCTAAGTTCAGTTGAATTACTTTTTACAATCTGCTCAAAATGTGTTTATGACAGAGAATCATTATAGGAATAATTTCTTTTCCGTTTCAGCTTGCCTTTTTTCCCCCCTTCTTTCTCTGTCTCTACTTTGATATTTGCTTCCCTCTGTTAAACAGCTCAACTGAGTTGAGCAATCCAAATTTCTTCCTTGTTCATTTTATCATCGTCTCAATCTCCTTCCTTTGCCCATCCCTTTATTAAGAAAAGTAACTTCCTTTTCTTCAAGAGTTTTCCAAGTGGCTGATATACGTGAGTTCAAATCTTATAGACTCCCCTTAAATTACCTGGTCCATAAATATCTCCTGAACATTTTCTATATCAGATACCTTATTAGGTACCCAGGATAGAGAAATATAACTTGTGAGGGTTGTTACTTCCAAGGAAATTAAATACACACGATTAAAATTTATAAAGAGGTCTACGTTTCAGTATGCATTCATTGATTCAATACTCGCTCAACTGTTTCTTTTAATTTTTAAATAACATTTAAAAATAAAGACATAAGAAATCTCAAAATAGCACAGAAAGTATTCATGTACTAGCTTCCCCCAATAAAACATCATACATAGTCATAATAGGTTTAAAAAAACCAGGAAATCAACATAATATTTCCTCAAAACAGACCCTATTTGCTTGACTATTTTAAAGTGTTTTGAGTCTCAAAAAGAGTGTGTTGCAAAGACAAGGGTCTCAGCTGTGGGTGATTTTGTTGCCCAGGGAATATTTGGCAATGTCCAGATACATTTTTTCCTTCTCACAACTGGGAAATGAGACGGTGCTATTAGGAACTACTGAGTAAAGGCCAAGGATGCTTCTAAACATCCCACAGTACATAGGAGGACAGCCCCCACAAGAAAGAGTTTTCTCTTTGTCCAAAATATCAAGAATGCCAAGGTTGGGAAACACTACTTTAGAGGAATAATAGATTTCACAGTGAATCACTTCTCACTTTATCTTGTCAACACCATTTAAACCTGGGGATTCAAACTCACATATCTACTGTGGGCAGCCAGGTAATGATCAAGAGTGTAGCAGACTGGGCGAGATAGTGGAAAACTGGGAAGCACACACTCTGTCCAAAGGAAACAGCTATTGGTCAGCTCAAGCAAGAAACTGCCATGTGGAAGCACAGGCCAACTTTGCTGGGTCATCAGATTGTCCTCAGAGGCCAAACATTTGGATTTTGAAATACAATTCCTAAGTTGAATTTTCAAAAAGTAAATCCAGAGAACCACTATGTTTGTGAGGATGCTGAGTACAACCAGTACTGCCAGTGTGCAAACTTGGATGGCTTGGTTAAGACTTGAGGTCACTGGTTAACTGTGTGATTTTGCAAAGCAGCCCATCCTTCAGCCTCAGTTTCTCCAAGAGTAAAATAGAAATAGTATGGACCTGCTAAGATTGTTTTGAGAATTACATAAAATAAAGTGTGTGAAGAGCTTAGTACGCTGCTTTGCGCAAGATAGGTATTTAATTGTTGTGCCATAATAGGGAAAACTATAGTTTATAAAGATGTTGGACTTTTATTTTTTTTACCATCTTCTTCCCTACTCATTGCTGATGAGTCACCAACAACTTGCAATAGGCTGAGCCCTTCTCAGAGAGGAGAACCCAATAGCTTATAACTACAATAAGAACTGTCACTCATGTAGTATTTCTTTTGCTGTTCCATGAGTGTGCCTCCTACCTTTGGAATAGAATCTCCCAATGCTCATTTAGAATCAACATCCCATACTTTTTTTTTTTCTTAACATGGATGCTTTTAATTAGTAATTAAAATTAATTAAATAGAATATAATTTTTAATCATTCTATATTCTTAGTATAGTTTGTTATACGTAAAATATAATGATTTAGATATGTTTCACTGGTAATTTGTTTTTGTTTTATTTTTACATCTTTATTGGAGTATAATTGCTTTACAATGGTGTGTTAGTTTCTGCTTCTTAAAGTTTGTTGAAAGGCACATTTGACTCGGTGCAAGCATCACTAATTTGACCATTTTGATTGAATTGGACAGAAGTAAAAGTGACTGGCCTATGTCAAAACTCTGCTGAATTCATAGGTGTATTTGTTCAAAATGGATGTGTAGGCCTATTTCACTAGTGGATCCCTTGGGACACTTGTTACATATCTAAGTATTGTATCTGTTTTTGCTTTACTCCAGGGGTGAGCTGTCTGTGTTCCCACAGGTACTCCAACTAAACTCAATATTCCCTGGGCTTATCTTTTGTTGACTCAAGTGTGGCATAGCTGCTATCATTAGCTTCATCCACTCTGCTCTATTTTCCACAGGTAAGACTTAGAAACATAAGATTATTGCCTATCACCCAGACCCATAGGGAATCTCTGACCCACACTGTCTTGGAATAACCAGGCTCTGGGATTCGGGGGCAGTTTTAGAGCCAAAGTTGTAATCTGTACCAAATGCTGCCAGTGACTTTGGGCAATGCATGTATATTCTTCCCTTTTTAATTTCTTCCAGGGTCAAATTGGACTTAGACACCTATAATAAAGTAAGTTGGCTATAAGTGCCTGGGTGGGGAGAGGGATGATTATTGCTAAATTGTTCACAAATTGTAGACATGTATTATTCACAATGGGTACACAGTTTAAGGCCCTTGGATGAAGAAACTAGCTCCCTATATATATATATATATTTTTTTTTTTTTTTTTGCTGTACGCGAGCCTCTCACTGTTGGGTCCTCTCCCGTTGCGGAGCACAGGCTCCGGATGCGCAGGCTCAGCAGCCATGGCTTACGGGCCCAGTCGCTCCGTGGCATGTGGGATCTTCCGGGACCGGGGCACAAACCCGTGTCCCCTGCATCGGCAGGCGGACTCTTAACCACTGCGCCACCAGGGAAGCCCCCATATTTCCTAATTTTTCTTAATAATATCTGTCTCAATTTAGGTGAACTTGGAGGATAGACTGGCAAGGACAGTTTAGGGTATGCTACGATAACAAAGAATCCAGCAATCTCAGTGACTTAAAAACAATGAGGATTTATTTCTGTCTCATCCTTCATGTCCAAGGAATATTGGGAAATAGGGGAGGTGCTTTTCTTATCATATTCACAGAGGCCCTGGTAGATTGATGCTCCACCATCTGATGATGTCATCATCTCAATACCAGGTTTCAGGGGAAGAAACCTTGGAGAGTCACACAGTGCCTTTTAAAAACACTCAGAAGTAACACATTTCAGCTCACCTTTTGTTGGTCAAAGCAATTACATGGTGTATGTGACACCCTAGAAAAGGAGAACAGCCAGAGACCTCGATGAACCCTCGTACTGTCTACTCTGAAAAGTATCTCAGAGATTTTAGTAACACGAACTACACCATATATCACAAATGGAAGAGAAAATTAAAACAAAAAAAAGATTTTCAAAAACTATATATATACATATGTAATATTAAATATATATATATATTTATTATTATATGTTATTTATATTACATATACTTCATATATATAACATATTACACATATGTTACATTTGATATATTTATATATGTTACATTTGATATATTTATTTATGTATAGTGTTCCATGAGTCAAATAAGTTTGGGAAATGGTCTGCAATCTATCCCTCTTTTAGAGATTTACAGTGCACATTGCTTATTTACTCTGCAAAGTAAAGCAGCAAACAAATTTAACCTCATTAGTGTTGTTTTTTTTAGGCAGTTTTACGGAGGTATATTTATACAATATAGCATTCACCAATTTTAAGTGCAGTGACCATCACAACCCACTTTTAGAACATTTTCGTCATCCAGAATGATCCCTAATGACTGTTTGCAGTTAGTCAATCCCTGCTCCCACCCACAGAGGCAGATAACAAATAATCTGCTTTCTTTTGCTATAGATCTGCCTCTTCTAGACCCTTAATATAAATGGAATTGTACAATATGTAGTCTTTTTTAGTTGTTTGGTGTCTTTCATTTAGCTTAATGAGATTCATAAATGTTGTTTCATGTAACAGTAGTTCCTTTCTTGTGCTGCTGAATAATATTCAGTTGCACAAAACATTTTCATTATCCATTCATCAATGAATGAGATTTCCAGTTTCTCCACATCCTTGCCAACACTTATTGCTGTCTGTCTTTTAATTATAGCCATCCTAATGGGTATGAGGTATGGCATGGTATCTTATTGATTTTAATTTTCATTTTCTAGACAACTAGTGATATCAATCAACTTTTTCTGCCTACTAACAACTCATATTTCTTTAGCGAAATGTATTTTTACAAGGATTTATATTATTTCTTCAGTTATTTGGTACAACAAACCTATATCAGAGTTATTTTTGTGTGAAAAATTTTAATTACTAATATGATTTATTTATAGGCCTATTTAGATTTTCTGTTTTTTTTTTTTTTTTCTGGAAACCGTTTTGGGAATTTGTGTCTGTCTAGGAATTTGCCCATTTCATTTATGTTGTCTAATTTTTTAACGTAATGTCTTAATAGTATACACTTTTAATCTTTTTAACTTTCATAGGAGTGGTACTGATGTCTCCTCTGATATTTGATACCTTGTGTTTTCCTTTTTTTCTTTCCTGTTTAGTCAGGCTACAGATTTGCCAATTTTGTTGATCTTTTCAAAGAACCAAAGAACTAACTCTGTTTTTTTTCTATTTGTGTTTTTATTTTCTATTTATCTGTTTTTCTTTTAATTTTTGTTTTTGTTTTCTATTTGAGTTCTAATTTTATTTATTTATAATTTTATTATTTCCTTCCTCCTGTTGATTTTGACTTTAGTATGTTAGTCTTCTTCTAGATTTTTATAATGTAAGCTTAGGTATTGATTTGTGATTTTTATCTTTTATATTATAGGCATATATATTTGATATATCATGTCTTCATTTTAATTCATTCAAAATATTTTCTAATTTCCTTTGTGATTTGTTCTTTGACCCATGAATTATTTAAAAGTGTGTGTTTAATTTCCAAATATTTGGGGATTCTTCAAATTTCTTTCTGTTATTGACTTTTATTTGAATTCCATTGTGGTCAGAAAATATATTTTGTTGATTGCAGTCCATTTAAATTTATTGAGACTTATTTTATCCCCAGCACATGGTCTACCTTGGTGACTTAATGCAATTATTGATATGATTGAGTTTACTTCCATTGTTTTCTATTTGTTATTTCTATAAGTGTCTTATATGTTTGACTTTAAACCATTTGACTATGATATGAACAGGTGTGGATCTTTGTGCTTATTCTACTTAGAGTTTGTTGAGCTTCTTGGATGTATACATTAAGGTTATTCATCAAATTTGGGATTTTTTTTTAAGAGTATTTATTTTTTAGGGCAGTTTTATGTTCAGAGCAAAGTTAAACAGAAAGTACAGAGAGTTCCCATGTACTTCTTTCCCCTTTACACTGTCAACATCCCACCTCACAGTGGTACAATTTTACAACTGATGAACCTACACTGACACATTATTATTACCCAAATTCCTTAGTTAACACTAGAGTTAACTCTTGTTGTTATACATTTTAAGGCCTTTAAGAAATATATGATGACATACATTCACTGTCACAGTATCATATAGAATAATTTCACTGCCCCCCAAATTTTATGTGTTCTGTCTATTCACTAAATTTGGGAAGTTTTTACCCATAATTTCTTTATTTTTTTCCCTGCTATTTCTCACTCTTTTCTCATTCTGAGATTTCCATTAAATATATGTTGATATGCTCGATGGTGTCCCATAGGTCTCTGAGGCTTTGTTCATTTTTCTTCATTCTTTGTATTAAATAACTTCTACTGATCTATCTTTGACTTCACTGGTTCTCTTATTTTCCAGATAAATTTGCTTTTGAATTCCTCTTATAAATTTCTCATTTCAATTATTGTACTTTTCAACTCCAGAATTTCCATTTGGTCTCTCTTGCTCTTTATTTATATATATGTGTGTGTATATATATGTTTCACTATATGTATTATAGATATATTAATATATATGTATTTTAGGAGTATTTTTTTTTCTGTTTCTTGATACTTTCTCTTTGATAAGTCCATGTCTTCATACTTTCATTCTTTGAGCATTATTTCCTTTAATTATTTGAACATATTTTAAGTAACTACTTTGAAGTCTTTGTGTGCTAGGGTTAACATCTGGATCTCCTCAGAGACAGTTTATATTGACCACTTTTCCCACAAATGGATCACAGTTTAATGTTTTATTGCATGTCATATATTTTTGTAGAAAATTAGATTTGTTGGATAATGTATTTTAGCAACTCTGGATTCTGACCCTCCCCTCCCCAAACACGCACACACACACACACACACACACACACACACCACACACACATACACACACATACACAGTTGTTGCTATTTGTTTGTTTGTTTAGTGATTTTCCAGGAAGAATTCTTTGGGTCCCAATTTCCTCACAGTGTATGGCTATTGATCATTCTAAGGTTTTGTTTTTGAAATTTTGTTTTTATTTTTAATTCTGGATTTCTAGAGTTTGTCCTGAATCTGTAATTCTGTCCTGATTCCAGTGGTCAGCTCAGCTAGTGACTGGTCACAGGTTGTTCTCAAACACTTCAGCCAGTAAGGCTTCCACTCTTTGCTGATGGCCCTGTGTGTGGGGTTAGGAAGTTCACTCAAAGTTCAGTTAATTTGAAAGTCTAGCTAGTGGAAACCTGCTGTATAGCACAGAGAGCTCAGCTCAGTGCTCTGTGATGACCTAGATGGGTGGGATGGGGGGAAGGGAGGTCCCAGATGGAGGGGATGTATGTATGCATATAGCTGATTCACTTCATTGTACAGCAGAAACTAACATAACATTGTAAAGCAATTACACACCAATAAAAAATGTAAATAAAATATAAGTCTTCTTTGACTTTTATTTCTCATGTCATTTCTATGTATGCACAAGGCTTCACATTCAACAAAAGATATGTATTTGGGGTCCTCTCTGGTTGTTCTGTTTTTTTTGTTTTTTCTTTTTTGAGTGTGTGCAACCTTGAGCAGGTGTGTAGCCTTCCCGACTGCCAGGGTTATGTGGATGCTTCACAAGGCTCACTATGCCTATCTTATTCCCCAGACCTTACTGCTAAATTTCTGGTTAACATCTTTTTGCTTGCCCTAACCAGAATGCAATCTAAGTTTACTGTAATACTGGTCTTCTCCCTTTGTTTGTCAGTGAAATCTCTACATGGAGGACTTTTCCATGTTCCACTCCAAGTCAGTTCTCTTTGTCAGTGAAGCTGTTGGTTTTCATGGCCTTCTGGGGCCACTGATAGAATTATGAAATCTGCAGAGTTGAGGTGGAGGGGATCCAAGCAACCTCAGGAGAAAACACTGCTCTTACCTGAGTTTTAATAGTTGTTTTTTAATAAACACTTCTCAGTTTGTTGGATGCCATTGGTTGATTTCCAGAACACTGAAATGATAGTTTTTGACAATTTTGCCCAGTTTTATAATTGATTTTTAGGAAGAGGGTTTGCTGGCCTTCTCACACTGTCATTCAGAATTCCTGTCTCCTTACTGGTATTTTAATCAACATTTCCAAGACTTATTTAACAGTAGAATTTTTTTAAGCAACATTGTTAGCAGTTGGTTTAGGTAGTACTTCTTAAAGACACTTTAGGAAACACTGACATAGAAAAAAGGGGCAGAGATTATTTCTTAATCTCGTACTCTATTGTAAAGCAATAAGTCTAAATTGCTTTACATATGGTTTACCAATTGTACTCAGTCCATGCTTGTCAACACTTTTAGTGATGGGAAGGAACAGGGAGTAAAGAGCTCTAAATCAGATTACAAACTATAGATAAGATCTAGCCTGCAGATACGGATTGTTTAAGTCATACCAAATTCCAATATTTAGTTGAAAGATTACACATAGAAATCCAGATTCAGATTTTCCTTTTCAGAAAATATCATAATGCTGCACCATTGCTATACAGAAAAAATGTTATTACTAACTATTTAAAACTATACAGTCCTCCACTGACTCAGCACAATTAATTTGTTAACTACCTAGACTCAGAAGTCACTTGAGTTTATGGCATCACCTCTCAATGACATACTCAGATCAATGAAGGCTGTTTCCTCATATTCTGATACCTCAGATTTTGCCTCAGATGCAGAAGTGGCAGGATACTAGCTCGTGGCTTCTTGTTCAAACTCAGAACTATGGTGGCCACCTTCTCAAGCTTGATTTTCGCCTTCTCAAGACCAATGGCATGGGTGTGCATGATGACTGGTTACTGTCATGGTTTTGTCAGTAAAGCAAAATAAAACTTTCTGACTCTCACAGGGACAACCCCCCTTACCTGTTTTAGGTCTGGGCTCTGAGTCCATCAATATGTACATATATTTCTTGAGTGAATTTAAGTTACAGTCAAGCAAATTTATAAATGAAGGCAATGGGCTAGAGAAATAGCCATGGGTCTTTGTAGGAAGCAGTATCTCTGGTAAGTATCAAAGTAGTGGGAAGCCATTCTGAAGAGGTGAGATTTAAGGAGTAATTTTTAGAATCAGGAGGGAAAGATTGGAGGTATAACGTAGGTAGAGGATAAAAGGCACGAGGTACAATTTCAAAGAATTCAGGCAAATGATAAAGAAGTAAGAGAACCAAAAAGTTATTGAGAAGATAATGATTTAAAAAGGTGAAGGGAATGAGCAAACAAGGAAAAAAAAAATATACTAGGTATTCTTTTTTCAATTTTCCTGAATTCTTTGTGGTGATGAATGCTTGCAGCCTCCCAATCTGAGTGCACTTTTATAGGGATCCCTTCCCACTTACCATCCCCACCTTCCCAAGCCCCACCCCGGGGGTCTTCCACAGGGCCCCCACCCCTAATCCTGCCTTGGAGAATTCCAAAGCTTTGGAACTGCTAGTAAAGACAGCTGGCTCTCAGTGCATCTAATTTTTTCCCATGAGTTCCAAATTCACTCACCTTTATTACTTAGCAGAAATGAATTTATTTCTTTTCCCAGGTTCTCTGAGGAGTGGAAGGACTGGAAGACTCTCGTGCCTTGCATAGTCACTGTTACCATGCCAAAATCAATATTAATCATATACAGCTTGATACTGTAATTGAATAGTTTTTTTACACAGATGATATTAACTGATAAAATATGGCATCATCATGAGAAAACATTACCTTGAAATATTAGCATTATGATATGTTAATTTCTTTGGAAGATATGACTACAGATATACGAGCAGAGGTAAATTTTCCAGCACTTCAGCTGACAAATTTCATGTCAACATAACTCTCGAGAATTTGTATTACTACTTGGCGATGACTTATATGATGATGTATAACAACTTAAGGGGTTTTAAAATGCAGTATTTTGACTAACGTGGTTTGGTAAATAGCATTTGTGATTAGTCCCTTTTCTTTTTCTCCCCCCAATTTCTGTAATACTGACAAAAGCCTGTAATAATAATAAAAATCACCTCTACAAATGGAAAATGCCCCACTCCATCACCAGCAGTTCCTGGGAACACTCCAAGTTTTGTGCAGAACAGAGATCTGGGAGGCTTGCAAAGTCAGATACATGCTGTACTCATTGCCACATTAGCACCTCCTGTTTCTATCAGGGCGTTTGTCCTCAAGTTCTTGTTTCTAGTAAATTCTGTCTTGGTGATTCATTCTACATGGACCATGTGACACCAAGAGAGGCTCTGAGCCCTCTTTGTTGTCTACGAGGAAGGACTTAAGGGTAAGTCTGCCCTTCTGATGTCCTTAAATATAGGAATTGTGAAACTGTCCCTAGAGAGCTTGGTTCAGGAATGGTGACCATACTCTTTAGGGTTCAGCATAATTTCATAGATGTGTCTATATTCCACCACTTTGAGATGCAACTGAAGACAAAATGGTGGTCATTTGTAACCATTTCATTAGCCCCAATGAAAAAAGCCCCAGAACCCCCTTTTCCTGGTCATTGAGAACAGGAGTATCCTCTTGGGATGTTCTTGGATACCTACCACCTGTTCTCAAGACAGGCTGGTGGTTCTTAATCATCTGCTGGCCCATGTCATTTGGAAGCCATTAACTTTGTACTTAGAATTCTCTCTTTTTCTGTTCATATGCCTCAGGCTGGCTCCCTGATGGACTCCTCAGAAAGGTAGAGTCTTCTCAAGAACAGTGCAGCCCAGATAGAATGCGTGACCTTTTGTAGTCAGGACAGGTTGTCTACAGACAGTAAACACATGTTTACTACCTTTGAGAAAAAGTCTCCCAGCCTCTCCTGTCTGACCCACCATGTTGAAAGTGATCGACACAAAGCACAACAGGGCTCAATCATAAATTCTTTGCAGAGGAGATTTCCCACTGAGGCTCCTGGACACTTCCCATGTGTTACGTTCTAACACTGCCTTTCCTCAATCTCAACTGGAACAATGAACTTGATATGAATCTGTCTTAAAGGGAAGCATGTGGAGGCTGGCTAATAAAACTGCAATTTGATGGAGGACAAATGCTCTCAATTAAGCTCTGCTTACATAGGCCCTTCAGAGCTGCTCCTTGCTGCTTGCCTTTGTCCCAGGGTCCCCAAACCTCCGTCCATGTACTGGGCATAATGAACAGAACTTCCTGAGCACTGAAGATTGGGACACAGTACTTTTGACTATTGGTACTTAGTAAAACTCCAAACCTCAGAAAAATCTTCTCTTCTCCTCCCCATCTTTCTTCAGCCTCTTGGACCCTTCCTCATCCTCCCCTCCTCTCCTTTACCTTACTTTTGGCCCACTATTGGGCTCTGACCAGATGCTTGGCCCCTTGATGTGATGTTAAACAGCCAATGCCCTTGATCTGGGCAGCCAGATGTTCCAGAAGCACCTTCTGGAAATTCTCCCTGTCACTAGACTTCTGACACAGACCAGCTGAAGAGGCCTGGCAATGCAAGACAGCACGACAGAAGGCCTGTGTGACAGATTGGCAGCATATACCCTGACTCAGGGGACTACATTGGAGGCTTGTAATCCACTCCTTGTCCAGGAACGAGGCCACGAAACAGAGTGGGCATTAGGCAATGGAAGAGTTCCCCATCACCAAAGTTGTCTCTTTTCACTGTTAAATAATTCCTTCACTTTTATTTTTAGTATCACTGACTAGTTAGTGAAATGAGGGAAAGAAAACTTGAATTTTTAATTCATCAACTTTATTTTAGAGCAGGTTCACAGCAAAATTGGGAGAAAAGTTCCAAGAGTTCCCATGTACCCGCCCCCCGTTCCCCCACAGGTAAAACCTTTCCCATTATCAACATCCCCCACCAGAGAGGTACATTTGTTACAACTGATGAGCCCACATTGACACATCGTAATCATTCACCCACGTTGACACATCGTAATCACTCAAAGTCCATCATTTACATTGCGGTTCACTCTTAGTGTTGTATATTCTATGGGTTTTGACAAGTATATAATGACTCATATCCACCATTATAGTATCATATGGACTAGTCTCATTGCTCTAAAACCCTTCGGTGTTTCTCCTAGTCAGCCCTCCCTCCCCATAACTCCTGGCAACCACTGATACTTTTACTGTCTCCATAGTTTTGCCTTTTCTAGAATGTCATATACTTGGAATCATACAGGATGTAGCTTTTTCAGATTGGCTTCTTTCTCTTAGTGACGTGCATTTAAGATTCTTTCATGTCTTCTCATGGCTGGATAGTTGTTTCTTTTTAGTGCTGAATAATACTCCTTTTTCTGGATGTACTACAGTTTTTTATCCATTCACCTGCTGAAGGACAATTTGGCTGTTTCCAAGTTTTGACAATTCTGAATAAAGCTGCTGTTAACATTATATGCAGGTTTTTTAGTAGACATAATTCTTCAACTCATTTGGGTAAATATCCAGTAGCACTATCATGGGATCATATGGTAAGGATATGTAATAGCCTCTGACATGCTCAGCCACCCTTGTTGCCTCTTTATTTCATATTCTTTTATTATAGTCTGGTTTATTTTTCACAATATTGTTGCACCACATTAAAAAAAAAACATTTCTGAATTAGAAGCTACCTCTTTCCAGCAAAAAATATGGCACTCTTTAGTTATTTTGTTAAGCAACAGCTATGTAAAATGAGAAAAAGGAGGCCATTTGAAATATTTTAATCTAAGTAAACTGTTTTTAGTATTCTTGTGAATTTGATGTGATATGTGATCTCCAATAGGCCTTTTTGCATGGTATAGGCTGGTCTTGGCTGAGTCAGGAATAGTGCCAGTGAGGGGATAATATCAAGTAGTCATGGGCAAGTGAGCTTATGACTTTTGTAACTCATTGATGTGTCTTTTCTGAAGTATATCTAACCGCTGGAATGAAGACAGAGGTAAACCAATAATTTCTCTTTGGGGCTAGCACATTGATATGGTTGAAGTTTTCTAGCTTCCTTCCAAAAGAGAAGCTTGAGGGACTATGCAGAGGAGGGAGATGCACATCTACCCCCATAGTTCAGGAGATTACTGGGAGCAACGAAGTTTGGTGATAGAAAGAGCACAGGTTTTTTGGGTTTTTTTTAACATCTTTATTGGAGTATAATTGCTTTACAATGGTGCGTTAGTTTCTGCTGTATAACAAAGTGAATCAGCTATATATATATACATACATATATCCCCATATCTCCTCCCTCTTGCGTCTCCCTCCCACCCTCCCTATCTCACCCCTCTAGGTGGTCACAAAGCACCAAGCTGATCTCCTTGTGTTATGTGGCTGCTTCCCACTAACTATCTATTTTACATTTGGTAGTGTATATATGTCCATGCCACTCTCTCACTTCATCCCAGCTTATCCTTCAAGAGTACAGGTTTTAAAACCACTGAGGTAAAAAGTTTGAAGTTCAGCTTCACTGCAGCCTAATTGTGATACATTGGAAAAATTACAAAACTTTTCTGTATTAAATGTTCTCTGCTACAAATGGGTGGAATAACTCCTACTCTACAGCTTCACTGGGAGAATTTATCTGACATCATTAATGCAAAATGCTTGATATCTAACAAGGATTCAATGTTAGTCACTTTATGTGAGATATTGAAATTCACAGAGGTCTTTGTGAGTCAAACAGGTCCTGCTAAGGTAGAGCAGGTATTAGATAGTACATCCCAGGTTTTGACTTCACACTGTCCTGTCATTTCTGTCGATCTCTATTTTTGCTCAAAGTCTTCCTAAATTAAAACAAACATAATTAGAAATGATCAGTGAATTGGAATTCTATCCATACCCAAACAATTCACTGACATATTTTTCTTTATCCTAAAAGTTTCAAATAAAAGGAGAAGTGAAAGGAGGCAAAAGTTTTGCAATCTGTGAGCACTGTGAAATGTCAGGGCATTACTGGAGTTACATCATGCCAATGTGAAACACATGAACCTAAATAAATGAGTAAATGAATGGGTACACACACACACACACACACACACAACCACACATAAAACCATAACACAACCACACGTACACAACTACACACACACAATCATACACACAACCACACACACATGCAACCACACACATGAACTCCACACATGCACACACAACCACACACAACCACACACAACCACAACCACACATACACACACACACACATACACACACACACCTCTAGGCCTGAAAGAGAATGGCCACTTTGATATTTATATTTTCTAGCTAAAATTTTTTGTGCAACACATAAAATTAATTGTGTTGGAATCTAAATATTTTAGTTTTAGCACAAATGCTTCACCCCTTCCCAGAGCAATCCATTTAAAATCATTTCATTTCTCTAAGTCTGTTAGCATTAACATAAACATCACAACTCTAAACACAACCTCAGAATCAGTGTGTCAAGACTGTGTCCCACCTGTGATTCTAGAAGGATAGGAAGGCTCTTGCTCCCTGGGTCTCAAAAGAATTTTTACATTCTGAAGGCAAGGTGGGAACTTTCAAAAGATCTCCAGGGCTTCCCTGTTGGTGTAGTGGTTGGGAGTCTGCCTGCCAATGTTGGGGATGTGGGTTTGGGCCCTGGTTCAGGAGGATTACACATGGCTGGGCCATGTGCTACAGCTGCTGAGCCTGCGCTCTGGAGTCTGCGAGCCACAACTACTGAGCCCACGTGCCACAACTGCCGAGGCCCATGTGCCTCAACTGCTGAGGCCCATGCTCCTGGAGCCCATGCTCTGCAGCAGGGTGTGGGGGGGTAGGTGCTGCCACGGTGGGGAGTGGCCCCCCACTTGCTGAAGCTGGGGAGGGCCTGTGCACGCTGGTGAAGACCCAATGCAGCCAAAAATAAAATAAATAAATTTAAATAAATAAATGGCCCTTTTAAAAAAAAGAAAGCAAAAGAGCTCCATATTTGTCTGCTCACTCTGAAGAAAAGCATTTACCAAACAGCTGGGATATTGCTGAGGAGCTGCTGACTGTGTTTGAACCTTCCCTGCCCCACCAGAAACACACACACACACAGTCAAAATTGACTTCAATAGTATATTAGTTATAGGGCTTCCCTGGTGGCGCAGTGTTGAGAGTCCACCTGCCGATGCAGGGGACACAGGTTCATGCCCCGGTCCGGGAAGATCCCACATGCCACAGAGCGACTGGGCCCGTGAGCCATGGCCGCTAAGCCTGCGCATCCGGAGCCTGTGCTCTGCAACGGGAGAGGCCGCAACAGTGAGAGACCCGTGTACCGCAAAAAAAAAAAAAAAAAAGTATATTAGTTATAAAGTGTTTCACATTTTTTCCTGACTCCTCATTCCTAAACTCTGTATGTCATTGAACATTCGTTTTTTTCACGTTTTAAGATCTGTGAAAAATATACATCTTACTGATAGTATACCAAAATTTAATTGGGAATATTTTTTTCTTTTTAGCATATAAAGTAATAGTATCTTTTTTCATATAAAATTATAGAGTATCTTAAAATCAAAGTTATTTTAGTCTCAATAAATATAGGAATTCAAATATTTTATTATTCAGATATCAGTAATTCAGATATTAGTGAAAATAGTCCCTTTTTGTTTTTTCTTGATTTTCTCAAGATCCAATTTTACTTTCCCAACCTGAGACCAAGGACTTCACTGTTTAGTATCATAGTTGGTTTCTTTGAAAAATATTATGATTTCACAAAGTAGGAAATATTTATGACTTTGTGTGGGGGATTTATCAAAGACTTTGGTCTCCACAAGCACATATTCAACTGTCCTTTGTGACCACAGATGGCATTTTGTCTGCCTTTGTTATGCAGGTTTCTATTGCCCGTGTCCTACTTGTGTGTGCATCAATTACCCATGCTTCCCTTAAAAGCAATAATAATGTTAAAGCCCTTCTTCCTGTTAAGCTCATTACTTGTCTTAACTCATTCCTTCTTATAACAGCCTTGGAAAACACATCTTACAGTTCCCAGTTTATAGATTTAAAAAACCCGAGGATGAGGGAGGTTAAGCTCAAGGTCGCATGTGACGCACTAGAGTGAGGGAGTTGGGTTGGAATCATGTCTGCCTGCATCCAAAACCCTGGCCTGGTTTGCTTTACTCTGTGTGTCTTTTCCCAGCTTAAATTTTCAGGCCTGCATCTTTGGGCCTCGGATGCAAGTACCTTTATGCAAACCAACCCACCCATGGTGGGATAACCAGATGCTGCATTGATCTTATCCCTGCCATTGCATCCTGTTTGTCAACTGCTCCTCAGAAGGTGTTACATAATATTCTTCTTACCCTGCCTCTGTGTATTTCATTTCATCTGTCCTTTTTCTAAAAAAATCACAATAGCCTAACTGGATATTTACTGAGCTTCTGTGCTATGATCTACAGTGTGCTAGGTGCACAGATAAAGCATTCAACTTTTGCAGTTCACATTCCAAGGATAAGAAATAGACAGGCTTTCTCCAGGTTCTCAGGAACATTCATTCACTTAAAAAATGCATTCAACATTTACTGGGCAACTGCTATGTTTCAGACCCTGGGGGAGGCAGTACCAAATCAGAGATGGCCTCAGTTCTTCCAGAACTCTCAGTTTGGTGCAGAAGAGAAGTGAACAGGCAATGAGAGCCCCTGTGTGATCAAAATTGAAGGTGCATTCGTGGCTCAGAGAAGAAACGTGTTGACCAGATCAGGGAATGATAGAGGGAGACCAGAGATGATGATGTTCAAACTCACTGCTGCCAGAGTTAACTGTGAGACTGATGCATGAGCTCTGATCAAGAAACTTCTTCTCATTGGAAAGCTTCTATTACTGTTCTGATCTGAAGTTGACACAAGATGTCCAGTGGATATTTTCAAGATATTTGCATTATCTGTGTTGGCCCCACATCTGAAGCCATAGGTAGGTTTGGCATGGCTATCATAACTAATTTTTGTCTTGATTTATATTATTTTATCATTGTGACTTCATATTGGGTTATCCAGTCTCTCAAAGGAAGTGATCTCCTTCTTTAAATAACTTCAACTTTGAGAATGCTCATGCCAATGAATTGGAAGATAAGCAGTCACTGAACAAGTAGAGAATTATAGCCCAAAAGGACTCTATGATTTCCCAGACTCTGCCTGGATCTATTGACATAGTGTACCATTTTCTCCAACCATAAAGAAAACTTCAGCATTTCTAGGCTGAAAAACTAGTAAAATTATATTTCAAGTTTTGGACAAAACATTTAGTTCCTTATTTCTAAAATCTATGTTTGACTTAAGAGAAATTGGGCTCATCTGTTATAGATTCCTTTCACTTGGTTAAAAACTAATCTGAAAAATCCTACTTTATAAACCAAAGGAACCTGGAAGCTAGACAAAGTCTTTAAAACCAACAGAGATATGTGCCAGAGGAAGTAAGTAGGGAACACAAGTGTATGGTTGATTCTGAATCAGAAATGGTAGGTTTTGTGCTTTTAATTGTGTAATGTGGACAGTGGGCAGTCAACTGTGACCATGTCAGGCCATGTCCAAGGGACAGCATGATATTGACTATCTTTTTGACTGCCCCAAGTTACAGATTGACTGTGCTCTTCCTGGATACAGTGAGCTACCAGACTTTGATGTATTTTAGGCTGAATTAATGCAAAGTTCCCTATTAAATATCCCTCTCTCTGTTAGTTAACCCACTGTTGAAAATTATGTCCACTTCTTTGAGAAAGGTATTAGAAACCTGAGGAGACCTAGGTATTGAGGGAATATGAGACAGTCAAAACAACACAGAGTGCTTAACCTGGCAAAATAGCCCATGCCTGCCAATAGTTCATTGGGTGTTACATGGGAAAAGAAGATAGGAGTAAAACCACACATTAGTGTGTGTGTGTGTGTGTGTGTGTGTGTGTGTGTGTGTGTGTGTTACAGAGAGAAGATTGGGGGGGATATTTATTACTACATACTCATTACATACACCATCTATCCATAATTTATGCTATCTCATGTAATCCTTATTGACAACCTTGTAAGGTTCATTTTATTATCCACATTTTACAGGTGAGGAAAATGATGATGAGAGAGGTTTAAGTCAGCCTATTCAGGTTTGCTCAGGTGGATTTTGGACCCAGAGATATTTTCACTGAAACTTCACATTCGTGACACCACACAGCCAGCCTCGAAGTCCCAAAGAGATGCGTTTGGATAATATAATAAATACTTTTTGAAAAAATGAGCTGTTAAAACCAGAATGAAAAGTTAAAATTGTTTTTAAAAAAGTAACAATAGCAAAAAAAAAAATGAAATTTAGTGGCTGCCTAGAAAAAAAGCTTTTAAGTCCCTTTCCAATGGAATTATCCATGCTGAGCCTGAATGAAGACGATACAGTGGGTAAACATAGATAATATTCAAGGGCCACAGGATTCCATTATTTCATTCATTTGTGGGTGAACACCCTACAAAGCAGCAAAACACACAGGTTACACTTTTTGACCCATCATTTTTGACTGTCATCTGTCATGCCTGGTCCTTTAAGTGGGATCATTAGGGTTCCCTTCAAAGGCCTTCTTATTAAATAATTTCAGGGCTGATTTACATAAGGCTAAGCCTTTTAATCAATTTAAAAATATTTATGTTGAAATTTCCTTTCTGGCATTCATTGTTTTAGACCTCTCAATCCCTCACTCCAGGTTCTTATATAGATCAAACTTAGATGATGAGCAAAATATTGACTTTAGTTCAGGGGACCTTTTCTCCTAAGCTTGATTCAATTTTTCCATTTTATTTAGTTCATCAACCATTGAAACAATAAAAATGTCACCTTCACATAGATTCTTTTTGCTTTATGTTTATCTGATTCCAGGTAAGTTAAGGGTGGAATTGGAAGTGATGAAATGTGATAACCCAGGCTCAACATACTGGCAGGAGGATCCTTGAGAAGAAAAGTTGGTAGTTAACAGAGCTCCACTTAGCACTTACCAGAGGAGATCTTCAAGATGGCAGAGGAGTAAGATGTGGAGATCACCTTCCTCCCCACAAATATATTAGAAATAAATCTACATGTGGAACAACTCCTACAGAACACCTACTGAATGCTAGCAGAATACCTCAGACATCCCAAAAGGCAAAAACTCCCCAAGTACCTGGTTAAGGCAAAAGAAAAAAGGAAAAACAGAGACAAAAGAATAGGGACAGGACCTGCACCTCTGGGAGGGAGCTGTGAAGGAGGAAAAGTTTCCACACACTAGGAAGCCCCTTCTCTGGTGGAGATGGGGATGGCGGGGGGGAAGCTTTGGAGCCCCAGAGGAGAGCGCAGCAACAGGGGTGCAGAGGGCAAAGCAGAGAGATTCCTGCACAGAGGATAGGTGCTGACCAGCAGTCACCAGCCCGAGAGGCTTGTCTGCTCAGCCACTGGGGCAGGTGGAGACTGGGAGCTGAGGCTTGGGCTTCAGAGGTCAGAACCAAGGGAGAGGACTGGGGTTGGCTGTGTGAAAACAGACTGAAGGGGGCTAATGCACAACAGCTAGCCAGGAGGGAGTCCGGGAAAAAGCCTGGAACTGCCTAAGAGGAAAGAGACCATTGTTTCAGGATGCACGAGGAGAGGGGGTTCAGAAAAGTGCCTAAATGAGCTCCAGAGATGGGTGTGAGCCATGGCTATCAGAGTGGACACCAGAGATGGGCAAGAAATGCAAAGGCTGCAGCTGAAGCCACCAAAAAGCCTGTGTGCAAGCACAGGTCACTATCCACACCACCCCTCCGGGAAGCCTGTGCAGCCCACCACCACCAGGGTCCCATGATCCAGGGAAAACTTCCCCAGGAGAACACACAGTGTGCCTCAGGCTGTTTCAATGTCATGCCAGACTCTGCCACTGCAGGCTTACCCTGCATTCCGTACCCCTCCCTCCTCCCAGCCTGAGTGAGCCAGAGCCTCCTAATCAGCTGCTACTTTAACCCTGTCCTGTCTGAGGGAAGAACAGATGCCCTTAGGCAACCTACATGCAGAGGTGGAGCCAAATCCAAAGCTGAACACTGGGAGCTGTGCGAACAAAGAATAGAAATTTCTCCCAGCAGCATCAGGAGCAGCGGATTAAATCTCCACAATCAACTTGATGTACCCTGCGTTTGTGGAATAACTGAATAGACAATGAATTATCCCAAAATTGAGACGGTGGGCTTTGGGAGCAACTGTAGACTAGGGGTTTGTTTTCTGCATCTAATTTGTTTCTGGTTTTATGTTTATCTTAGTTTAGTATTTAGAGTTTATTATCACTCGTAGGTTTGTTTATTGATTTGGTTGCTCTCTTCCTTTCTATTTGTGTGTGTGTGTATATATATATATATTTTTTTTCCTTTTTCTCTTTTTGTGAGTGTGTATGCATATGCTTCATTGTGTGATTTTGTCTGTATAGCTCTGCTTTTAGCATTTGTGCTAGGGTTCTGTCTGACCCTTTTTTTTTCATTACTTTTAATTTATTTTATTTTATTTTATTTACTTATTTTCTTTCTTTCTTTCTCTTTTTTCTCACTTTTCCTCTGAGCCATGTGGCTGACAGGGTATTGGTGCTCTGGCTGGGTGTCAGGACTGTGCCTCTGAGGTGGGAGAGCCAAGTTCACAATATTGGTCCACCAGAGACCCCCCAGCTCCACATACTAGCAAATGGCAAAAGCTCTCCCAGAGATCTCCATCTCAACGCTAAAACCCAACTCCACTAAATGACCAGCAAGCTAGAGTACTGGGAACCCTATGCCAAACAACGAGCAAGACAGGAACACAAACCCATCCATCAACAGAGAGGTTGCCTAAAAGCATAATAAGGTCACAGGCACCCCACAACACACCACTAGATGTGGTTCTGCCCACTAGAAAGACAAGATCCAGCCTCATCCACCAGAACACAGGCACCAGTCCCCTACACCAGGAAGCCTATACAACCCACTAAACCAACCTTGGCACTTGGGGCAGACACCAAAAATAACAGGAATTGCAAACCTGCAGCTTGCGAAAAGGAGACCATAAACACAGTAACTTAGGCAAAATGAGAAGACAGAGAAACACAGCAGATGAAGGAACAAAGTAAAAACGCACCAGACCAAACAAATGAGGAGGAAGTAGGCAGTCTACCTGAAAAAGAATTCACAGTAACGATAGTAAAGATGATCTAGGGGCTTCCCTGGTGGTGCAGCGGTTGAGAGTCCACCTGCCGATGCAGGGGACACAGGTTCGCGCCCTGGTCCAGGAGGATCCCACATGCTGCGGAGCGTCTGGGCCCGTGGGCTATGGCCACTGAGCCTGTGTGTCTGGAGCCTGTGCTCCGCAATGGGAAAGGCCACGGCAGTGAGAGGCCCGCGTACCACACAAAAAAAAAAAAGATCTAAAGTATTGGAAATAGAATGGAGAAAATATAAGAAACGTTTAACAAGGACCTAGAAGAACAAAAGAGCAAACAAACAATGATGAACAACATAATAAATGAAATTTAAAATTCTCTAGAAGGAATAAATAGCAGAATACCTGAGGCAGAAGAACAGATAAATGAGCTGGAAGATAAAATAGTGAAAATAACTACTGCAGAGCACAATAAAGAAAAGAAGAATGAAAAGAATTGAGGACAGTCTCAGCGACCTCTGGGACAACATTAAATGCACCAACATTCAAATGATAAGGGTCCCAGAAGAAGAAGAGAAAAAGAAAGGGACTGAGAAAATATTTGAAGAGATTATGGTTGAAACCTTCCCTAATATAGGAAAGGAAAGAGTCAGTCAAGTCCAGCAAATGCAGAGAGTCCCATACAAGATAAATCCAAGGAGGAACATGCCAAAGCACATATTAATCAAACTATCAAAAATTAAATTAAAAAAATAATAAAAGCCATAAGGGAAAAACAACAAATAACATACAAGGGAATCCTCAAAAGGTTAACAACTGATCTTTCAGTAGAAACTCTGTAAACCAGAAGAGAGTGGCAGGACATATTAAAAGTGATGAAAGGGAAAAACCTACAATCAAGATTACTCTACCCAGCAAGGATCTCATTCAGATTCGATGGAGAAATTAAAACCTTTACAGACAAGCAAAAGCTAAGAGAATTCAGCACCACCAAACCAGCTTTACAACAAATGCTAAAGGAACTCCTTTAAGCAGGAAACACAAGAAAAGGAAAAGACCTACAATAGCAAACCCAAAACAATTAAAAAATGGTAATAGGAACATACATATCAATAATTACCTTAAATGTAAATGGATTAAATACTCCAACCAAAAGACATAGACTGTCTGAATGGATACATAAACAAGATGCATACATATGCTGCCTACAAGAGACCCACTTCAGACCTAGGGACACATACAGACTGAAAGTGAGGGGATGGAAAAAGATATTCCATTCAAATGGAAATCAAAAGAGCACTGGAGTAGCAATTCTCATATCAGACAAAATTAGTCTTTAAAATAAAGACTATTACAAGAGACAAAGAAGGACATTACATAATGATATAGGGATCAATCCAAGAAGAAGATATAACAATTTTAAATATTTATGCACCCAACATAGGAGAACCTCAATACATTAGGCAGATGCTAACAGCCATAAAAGGGGAAATCAACAGTAACACAATCATAGTTGGGGATTTTAACACCCCACTTTCACCAATGGACAGATTATCCAAAATGAAAATAAATAAGGAAACACAAGCTTTAAATGATACATTAAACAAGATGGACTTAATGGATATTTATAGGACATTCTATCCAAAAACAACAGAATACACTTTCTTCTCAAGTGCTCATGGACATTCTCCAGTATAAATCATATCTTAAGTCACAAATCAAGTCTCAGTTAATTAAAGAAAATTGAAATTGTATCAGGTATCTTTTCCGACCACAATGCTATGAGACTAGATATCAATTACAGGAAAAAATCTGTTAAAAATACAAACACATGGAGGCAATACACTGCTAAATGATAAAGAGATCACTGAAGAAATCAAAACATACCTAGAAACAAATGACAATGAAAACACGACAACCCAAAAGTTATGGGATACAGCAAAAGCAGTACTAATAGGGAAGTTTATAACAATACAATCCTACCTCAAGAAACAAGAAACATCTCAAATAAACAACCTAACATTACACCTAAAGCAATTAGAGGAAGAAGAACAAAGAAATCCCAAATTTAAGAGAAGGAAAGAAACATAAAGATCAGATCATAAATAAATGAAAAAGAAATGAAGGAAATGATAGCAAAGATCAATAAAACTAAAAGCTGGTTCTTTGAGAAGATAAAAAAAAAGATAAACCATTAGCCAGACTCATCAAGAAAGAAAGGGAGAAGACTCAAATCAATAGAATTAGAAATGAAAAAGGAGAAGTAACAACTGATACTGCAGAAATACAAAGGATCATGAGACATTACTACAAGCAATTAAATGCCAAAAAAATGGACAACCTGGAAGAAATGGACAAATTCTTAGAAAAGCACAAACTTCCGAGACTGAACCAGGAAGATATAGAAAATATAAACAGACCAATCACAAGCACTGAAATTAAGACTGTCATTAAAAATCTTCTGACAAACAAAAGCCCAGGACCAGATGGCTTCACAGGCCAATTCTGTCAGAAATTTAGAGAAGAGCTAACACCTATCCTTCTCAAACTCTTCCAAAATATAGCAGAGGGAGGAATACTCCCAAACTCATTCTAAAGGCCACCATTACCCTGAAACCAAAACCAGACAAAGATGTCACAAAGAAAGGAAACTACAGGCCAATATCACTGACAAACACAGAGGCAAAAATCCTCAACAAAATTCTAGTAAACAGAATCCAACAGCATATTAAAAGGATCATACACCATGATCAAGTGGGGTTTATCCCAGGAATGCAAGGTTCTTCAATATGTGCAAATCAATGAATGTAATACACCATATTAAAAAACTGAAGGAGAAAAACCATATGATCATCTCAATAGATGCAGGAAAAGCTTTCAACAAAATTCAACACCCATTTATCATAAAAACCTCCAGAAAGTAGGCATAGAGGGAACTTACCTCAGCATAATACAGGCCATATATGACAAACTCACAGCTAACATCATTCTCAATGGTGAAAAACTGAAACCATTTCCTCTAGGATCAGGAACAAGACAATGTTATCCACTCAAACCACTATTATTCAACATAGTTCTGGAAGTTTTAGTCACAGCAATCAGAGAAGAAAAAGAAATAAAAGGAATTCAAACCGGAAAAGAAGAAGTAAAGCTGTCACTATTTGCAGATGACATGATACTATACATAGAGAATCCTAAAGATGCTACCAGAAAACTACTAGAGCTAATCAATGAATTTGGTAAAGTAGCAGGATACAAAAGTAATGCTCAGAAATCTTGTGCATTCCTGTCCACTAATGATGAAAAATCTGAAAGAGAAATTAAGGAAACCATCCCATTTAGCATTGCAAAAAAAAGAATAAAATTCCTAGGAATAAACCTACCGAAGGAGACAAAAGAACTGTATGCAGAAAATTATAAGGCACTGATGAAAGAAATTAAAGAAGATACACACAGATGGAGAGATATACCATGATCTTGGATTGGAAGAATCAACATTGTGAAAATGACTATACTACTCAAAGTAATCTACAGATTCAGTGCAATCCCTATCAAACTACCAATGGCATTTTTCACAGAACTAGAACAAAACATTTCACAATTGGGATGGAAACACAAAAGACCCCAAATAGCTGAAGCAATCTTAAGAAAGATAAACGAAGATAGAGGAATCAGACTTCCTGACTTCAGACTATACTACAAAGCTACAGTAATCAAGACAGTATGGTACTGGCACTAAACAGAAATATAGATCAATGGAACAGGATAGAAAGTGCAGAGATAAACCCATGCACATATGCTCACCTTATTTTTGATAAAGGAGGCAAGAATATACAATGGAGAAAACACAGCATCTTCAGTAAGTGGTGCTGGGAAAACTGGACAGTTACACGTAAAAGAATGAGATTAGAACACTCCCTAACACCACACACAAAAAGAAACTCAAAATGGATTAAAGACTTAAATGTAAAGCCAGACACAATAAAACTCTCAGAGGAAAACATAGGCAGAACAGTCCATGACATAAATCACAGCAAGATCCTTTTTGACCCACCTCCTAGAGAAATGGAAATAAAAACAAAAATAAACAAATGGGACCTAATGAAACTTAAAAGCTTTTGCATAACAAAGGAAAACATAAACAAGACGAAAATACAGCACTCAGAATTGGAGAAAATATTTGCAAATGGAGCAACTGACAAAGGATTAATCTCCAAAATTTACAAGCAGCTCATGCAGCTCAATATCAAAAAAACAAATAACCCATCCAAAAATGGGCAGAAGACCTAAGTAGACATTTCTCCAAAGAAGATATACAGATTGCCAACAAACACATGAAAGGATGCTCAACATCACTAATCATTAGAGAACTGCAAACCAAAACTACAATGAATTATCACCTCACACCTGTCAGAATGGCTATCATCAAAAAATCTACAAACAATACATGCTAGAGAGGGTGTGGAGAAAAGGGAATCTTCTTGCACTGTTGGTGGGGATGTAAATTGACTCAGCCACTATGGAGAACAGTATGGAGGTTCCTTAAAAAACTAAAAATAGAACCACCATACGACCCAGCAATCCTACTACTGGGCATATACTCTGAGGAAACCATAATTCAAAAAGAGTCGTGTACCACAATGTTCATTGCAGCTCTATTTACAGTAGCCAGAACATCGACAGATGAATGGATAAAGAAGATGTGGCACATATATACAATGGAATGTTACTCAGCCATAAAAAGAAACGAAACTGAGTTGTTTGTGGTGAGGGGGATGGACCTAGAGACTGTCATACAGAGTGAAGTAAGTCAGAAAGAGACAAACAAATACCATATGCTAACACATGTATATGGAATCTAAAAAAAAAAGGTTCTGAATAAACTAGGGGAAGGACAGGAATAAAGACGCAGACATAGAAAATGGACTTGAGGACATGGAGAGTGGGAAGGTTAAGCTGGGACGAAGTGAGAGAGTGGCATGGACATATATACAATACCAAATGTAAAATAGATAGCTAGTGGGAAGCAGCCGAATAGCACAGGGAGATCAGCTGGGTACTTTGTGACCACCAGAAGGGTGGGATATGGAGGGTGGGAGGGAGATGCAAGAGGGAGGAGATATGGGGATATATGTATATGTATAGCTGATTCACTTTGTTATAAAGCGGAAATTAACACACCATTGTAAAGCAATTATACTCCATTAAAGATGTTAAAAAAATAAAATATGGTAGAAATAAAGGATATAATGAATTTAGAAAGAAAAAAAAAAAAGAAAAGCACTTACCATAGTGCCAATTCCGAGTAAAAGTTGAGTACAAGGTGGTTGTGGAATATGGTCAACCAGCCCTTCCACTAACTGATTTTATGGCTTTGGACAATGTATTTCTTGCTTAGGACCTATTTCCTCAGGTTTCCTTTATTCCTGCCGAATGAAGGATGTCAAAACCAAATGAACTCCAGGACCACTTCCTGTCCCAGCATTCTACAGGTTTATGAAACACTATAGAAGTTTTAGATATATTTTCAGATTTCATTTTTAGGTTTCCTTTCTTATACATTCCTTGTATTTTCTGGAGGTAAAAATGATGAAGAGGAAGAGGCATATAAAAGAAAAGGGAATAAAACTTAAAAAAAGGAAAGAAAAGGCACAGAACAGAGACAAAATGGAAGTGTGTCCAGTTTGATGGAACTGGGACCTAGCGTGGGGAGAGTGATTAGGGAACCCACACAGCTGATGGACGGAAAGGACTAAAAGTTGTTTCCTGTTTGCTTCTTTGTTTTTTAATTTTACTGGAGTATAGTTGATTTACAATATTGTGTTAGTTTCAGGTGTACAGCAAAGTGATTCAGTTATATATACACCTATACATATATGTATGTATATTCTTTTTCAGATTCTTTTCCCTTATAAGTTATTACAAAATATTGAGTAGGGTTCCCTGTGCTATACAGTAGGTCCCTGTTGTTTATCTATTTTATATATGGTAGTGTGTATCTGTTAATCCCAAACTCCTAATTTATCCCTGCCTCCTGAAAGTTCTTATTTAAATCTTCCCCTCCCCCACAATATAGTATTTTTCAGTATGAATCACATTTGTTTTCTAGTCAAATTCTGTGACCATCGCCTTCCCCAGTAGATGGTGGACACTTGGACAAATGGAAATTGTGTCTTATTTGGGTCTGAATCACGGCTAACACAAAGAAATGGCAGTAAATAAACGCATGGCATGAAACGGAACTTCTCTGGTGAATGAAAATAAACATGCCTCCTGTTGCTGCATCCCATGCCATTGGTTTCTCCTGCAGTTCAGGGGCTAGTGGTGGCAAGAAGAGATGTCATGTCACAGTTTTTCAGGACCTTCTTCTTCCATCCCTCTCTGCTTCTCACAGGTTCTCCGATACTCATTCTTTCATCCTCTCTTAGTCTTCCAAAGATGATAAGCCTATCAGGCATCACAGTTTTCTATCTCTGTGCTTCCAAATGCCTACACAAATAACCCAACAGGGAATTTCTTCAGCTGTCTCCAAACACAAACACCCTAGTCTCCAGAGTTCCAGTTAGGACTTTGTAATACTTTTCCAGCTTTGTATAGATATGCAGCAGCTAGAGGTGAGGCCATGAAATAAAACCCAACTCGATCTCTGTGGTTTGGAAATAAGGATATGTTGCTCTTTTCAGACATCCTGGGATGTGGAATCAGGTTTTTTTTTGGCCATCTGGGGCATAATGGGGTTGATACCTGTCGTATGACTCTAGAGCATTGTCACTTGGCTGGTTAAAAAGGTGGGAGGGAAGGGTGGTGGGCGGGAGGAAGCTGTACTTTATCCTTATGGAAGCCAGTTAAAATTAATTGGAAAAAGCTTTTAAAGACCCAAGATGCCGACCAAATGCATCACCAACCTGCGGCCTCATCCCACGTGGAACACGAAGGTCACCGCGAAGCTGCAGATTTATGCGGAAGGGTTGGGTGATGGAAAATGAGACAAAAGCATTTGGATTTTATTATTCCATTTACTCTGACCCTGGGCCATAAAGGGTTTGGAGAGCCTGTTTTATGTATTCAGCTGGTTGCCACACTGACAGGCATTTGGAGCCACTTAAATAAACCACCCTGGTCCCACAGCTGCATCAACACCATGTCGAATATAGGTTAGGCTGGAAATGCGGCCCCTGCAACACAGCATCTCCAGCAGGTGCACAGGGAGGACTTTCTGTTTGTTTTCTGTAGCCCCTTGTTTTTGGAATAGCTTCTTTATCCATCAATTGCTTTTGATTTAAAGTTGACTTGGATATTGAAACTGATTTGGTTTCTGCATAAAGGGTGTGCACATTTGAGGTCAATCCCTTCTCTCCAGGAATCCTCTGTCTTTTCATTGAGTTTGAGTTGGGTTTCAGAGAGGTTGTTTAGTGGTAGAAAGCTGGTGAGGTGTATTTATTTTTTTCTGGAGATTTGTACTGATCCCTATCTTTAAAAAAAAAAAGTTTTCTTCTTTTAAGTTGGATTCTTTGAACCTGGTTGGTTGTGAAATGTCCTGGTACAAGTGAAAAGCAGACAGAGGGAAGGATTCAACATGGAGGACAATGAAATTGAATCTGCAAGTGAGCCTTTGTAATAGACAAAACATATGTCCTGGGTTTTTTGTTTAGCTGTGGGCACATATGAACTAAACAGAGCAGAGGAAGAAACCTGGAATAATAACAATTCCATCCATGCAGATAATGCCTTACAGGCTTCAATAGTTTCACATGCTGATCCTCATCCTAGAGCAAGATACAGTTTCCATTTTACAGATGTGAGAACTGAGGCTAGGAAAGGTTAAAAGACTTGGCCAGCATTCACAGGACTAGAAAGGAATACTCTTTCAGCTACATGGCATGGCCCTCATACACCCTTTTTATAACAATGTATCTGCTTGCTGCTCAGAGAAAGATGCAATTACCAAACAGAATCCAGGTGCTCTGGTTCTAGAAAACAGAGACATCCAAACAGGAGGGGTGTACCGAGAGCTTGGGGCTTGAAATGCCCTTCCACCTTGAGAGCATACTCCTTCAGAACCCCAGAGAGTGTGGACAAGCTAATTGAGGATATCTGTTTTATTTCATACTGTTCCCCTTGGGTCTGTTCTTCATAGAAAAGCCATCAGGACTTTGAACTATTAATCACTTGTCACAAAGACTGATTTTACCACTCTTTTTCCTCACCCCTCCACCCCAGACACTCATCCAAAAAACACCCTCAGAGTTCTGCAATAGTATTTCTATTCTTTGATGTTTCTTCCCATGTCTGAAAATCGGGGAAATTACCGACATGAACCTCATGAGGATTAAAATTACACTATTTTTTATTTCAGATTTTGTGAGTAAATGTTAAAATATCAGTAGATCTCAACTGGGCTTCCAAACATAGCATTCTGTAAAAAGACTCAAGTGTCTGCACAAAAATAAGGGAGTCACTTAATATATTTTATGTTTTAAAGTAATTAATTTTTTTGATACAAAAGGTGTATCCATACATTTATTTTCTGTTTTAATTTGAAAACACACACCTGAATAAAATGTAAGTAATATTGTACTCTTCAGGGTATGATATTAAATCAAGAAAATTTTCAGACCTATTTTTTGTTGATTTTGTTGTTGTTGTTCATTTTGTAGAGATGAGAACAGGACTCAGCTTTTCAAAAGAAAATGGTAAAATTGCGAACTTTGCTTCTTTAGAATTTCCCCAGGATTCAGCACTGGTTTACCACATTCATGACAAGCTTGCCAAAGATCGCATATGGCCTGACATTCTGGGGAATCTTTTTGAGACATGTCTACCTTTCCATCTTTTCCAGAAACACCTCCTGGCCAATTTACATGCAGCCTACCACATTCCTGATGCTAACATAATCAAATGAATGTCTTTGCATATTAGGGTTGGAAATTTGTCAAGTTCATTGACAAATCTGTAGCCCAGTGGTGAAACGAAATGGTGACTATTATGTGCTAAATCCCACATAAATTGTTGAAAATTAAAATGTTAGTAATGTTGATCAGGATTTTATATTTGTTTCAAACTCTGCAATTAGAAGTACGTATGACTTAATCAACAAAACGTTAGATTATTTTTGGTGGAACCAAAGCTTAGGCCAATTTTCAGTCTAGAGAAAGTAGTCCGAAGTATTCTCCTGGCCCCCTTTCTGCCCATGTTTCTCCCCTCCTGTTGCCCCTTTCCTACCACTCAGCCACTGAGGCATGCGAAGACCCCTATTGCTACACCTTACCCACGCCTCCTCTCTCCTGAAATACTCTTGCCCCCATGTTAACACCCCCCCCCCAGCTCCTAATCATAACTTTCTTTTCTTTAATGTGCTAATCCCATCTGGCTGTTCTGTAGAAAAGTTCATCTAATTGCTTGAAAGGACTAGAAAGCATACCAATATGTGAAGAAATGATGAACTCATCTTAGGGCAAAAACAGAAGACTTTTGATTAAAAAGATAACCAGTGACTATGTTTGTCCACACTGGACTCCAACTGGTAGAGTAGATGAAGTCATATTTTTGATGGGGGAAGATTTTTTTTTCCTTTGTATTATTATTTTTGATTGAAGTGTAGTTGATTTACAAAGTTGTGTTTGTTTCAGGTGTACAGCAAAGTGATTCAGTTATACATACATATATGTATAACTTTTTCAGATTCTTACAAAATATTGAGTATAATTTCCTGTGCTATACAGTAAGTCTTTGTTGGTTATCTATTTTATATACAGTAGTGTGTATATGTTAATCTCAACCTCCTAATTGATTCCCTCCCCCACCCCCCTTTCCCCTTTGGTAATCTAAAAGCCTCTCCTGGAGGACAGCCACTCCCCTCTTTCCTTCTTCCCAATTCCTGTGCTTTAGATGAATATGGGTCCGTCCCTGGGTGCTCCTCTTTTAAATGGTCTCTGACTGTTGACCTAACTTATGTCAAAATAGGTTTTATGCATATTTTTCGATGGATTGAACAGGTATCTAGTTAGAACTAGTTGGTTTTTGGTTATTATATAGTGATGTCCTATATCTTCATTCGTAGCATTTTTAATAATTTATTGTCTTTCTTTTTACTGCTTGCAGGGCATAGTCACTCAGAAGAAAGTTATAGAGTAGCTGTGGATTCTGTTAGACTCTTCTGAGACTCTCTTCTGGGTGCATCATGTAAAGATGGCCTGAGATCTGTGATTAGGGTCTCGAAAAACAGGGCGGAAAAGTCACTTCTTATTCTAATTTCTGAAAATTCAGAAACTCTTTTCTTTACATTGTTGGCTGTGCCGCTAGGCTGATTAAAAAGCCGTGTGAGCCTGTGTTGTGTATTTAAATGCACGCATCCTATAATAACAGCTAATGGTGATTCTTGATGACTTTTGTTGAAATTGGGGCACCTGTACTTTAATTGATATTTCCCTCCCTGAAGCACAGCTTCGGAAGGTCTGTCCCAGTCCACTTGCAACAGGGTGCAAAATCGCTGGGTTTGCGTTTAACTTCTCCAGGCATCAGCTGGTATTCATTTGTGATGGCATGAGGTGGCTTCACTTCAGCCTGGATTCTGAAACTAACAGGGAAAGTCGGCAGAGAAAGGTGGGGATTTAATCCTGTCTAAAGTTAGAAAAGCTCTGCACTCGATACACAGCTTCCCTTACCTCGTATTTTGGCATTTCTAGGAAATGTTACATAAAGAGACACCAAAAAAATAAAATTTGACTCTACATTACAACTCTGGCAAATATATGTTATTGTGGTAAAACTACATGGAAACTATCAGCAGCACAAATCGCTACCATGTGAATAGAATTCTTGGTTGGGTTAGCACCCTCCTTGCAGACAAAGAGAGACCAAAAAATATGCAAATTTCAAGTGAAAACAAATTCACACTTTTCTTAAAGCCAAAAGCCTTCATATAATTTGGAACAAGCAGTCTGCTTGAGTAACGTTCTTATGTGTAAGTGGAAATCCTTTTGATATTTACACTACTGATTTCTTTAATCTCCACTTTGGAATTAATAGACAATAACATCGGATTGCTTCCTTGGCTGCCCCAGCACTTGTGCATATTTACCCAAGTGTCTAGAGTAGGGATTGTACACATATCTCTAATCCACCTGCCTGTGTTAGTTAAAAGCCCAGATAAAATCAGCAGCCCTTAGATCTTAACCTTTTAAGTCTGAAATGTTTTTAAAGTCTGCCCATGGCAACTGAAGCCAGGGTGTGCACAGGAGAGAGGAGGAGACAGAGGAGAGGGAAACTGTGGGGCGACTGGAATATAAAAATGTTCTCAACTGCAACAATGTTGCATTCAAATAAACCCAAAGTGTCATACTAATAGTGACAATATCTACACAAACTGGGAGAGTGAACTTCAGTAGAGAGAATCTATGATGCAATAACCTGAGACTGTGCCTGGCTACCTGTCTGTTTATCCAAACAACTTGAACTCACTTTCAACTTTCTCTATGTGTGTACGTTGGGGAATGGGTAGTGGGAACAGAGGGCCAAAGTATTTTCTGGATCCAGATACCCTAATGACAAATACTGAATGCACTAAAAATACTAAAAGTATAATCTCCTTGTTTCAGCATTTAAGTCTCAAAGTATTTTCTAGATCCAGATACCCTAATGACAAATGCTGAATGCTTTAAAATTACTAAAAAATTGACCTCATTGTTTCAGCATTTAAGTCTCTGGAGCAATCATTGACCACAATTACATGCCCTATTTCCCCAAATGTAAGCTGTAGATCTAAAAGAACAGACTAAAACCAAGCTAGAGATACTTTACAATTTTATTGAACACAACTCATGTGCGAGTCAGTTGACACTTCTTTTTTCTTTCAATCCCATAGCCCCAACTTATCCTTTCTCTGCCCTTCTTCTTTGGTAACCATAAGTTTGTTTTCTATGTTGTAAATCAACTCCTTTTAACTCAGTATTTTCTTATACCCCTTGGACCAACCTGTCCCTCTAAATAAATTAAATGGTGGTTGATATTTCTAAATTGGGAGGCTACTTTTTTAATCATTTACTTTATATTCCTTAACTAGAGAAAATAAATCAAATTCAAACAAGAAAGTGATTATAGTGTCTTGATACCTCTCTTATGATAGATTAATAAAGTTAAAATACCACATGTGTTCAAACCACAGATCCAAAGCAAAACTGGCAACTTTTTGTTAAGAAAATGATCAAAAGATTGTTTTCTGCAACTGTTTAACATATTAAGGCAGATGGGTCAATATTGTCAACCTAGCATTTCTCTACCTGAAGAGTTCTCTATTAATGACTATGTAAACTCAGCCTATTATGGGGCTGATGCCTCTAGCGCAGCAACAGGAAGGCTCATCTTTCCCCATTCATCATGGCATCTCTATTTCTCCTTGAGGGCAGGCACTATATTTTCTTTATATCTGCATCCTTGGCATAGAGTAGATGCTTAATACATATTTAGCAACTGACCTCTTGAATTGCATAAGAGTAGAAGCCTATAAACTTTGGGCTAAAATGCTCCCCCCAAATCCCACTTTGAGTTTAGTTAGTTAGTTAGTTAGTTTGTTTATTTATTTTGTTTTGAGTTGGCTCTTGCCGCTCCTCCTTGTATGGAAGTAACATGGGGCAGTGGGATAGATTCTCCAGGTTTTTCCACTGAGAGGTGAGCAGAGGAGTCATTCTGTTAAGAATGTGTTTTATCCTGGGTGGCTGCTACTTAGCACTGAATCCTTAGTTTCCCTTTTTTCCCCTGGTCGAGTCACAACGGCAAGTTGAATAGCCAAGCCACGGGTCTGCTTGCAAGCAACTGCGCTATGCCAGGCACTGTACCAGTAGCTTTATGTATACTATTTCATTTAATTTTCATATTAACCTCCCCAACATGAGTCATAGTATTGCCATTCTACAGACAATAACATTGAGACTCGGTGATGGTCTCATCATAGGCAAGAACTTGCCTATGCTCACGCAGCCCTTGAGTGATGCAATCCAGGTTGTATGCCATGGCTCGCAATGAAAACTGTCTCATTTCTGCTCTTTGCTACTTCTGTCCTACAGTGTTGGTCTTCTGAAGTGTTTATCACTGTTCTGTCAAAATGCTTTAACTCAACAACAGAAAGGCGACTCAATTTAAAAAATGAGCAAAGGACTTAAAAAGACACTCCTCCAAAAAAAGTATACAAATGGCTCATAAGCACATGAAAAGACAATCAACATTATTAGTCATTAGGGAAATGCACATCATAACCACAGGGAGGTATCATTTCATACTTACTAGGATGGCTATTAAAAAATAAAAAAATAACAAGTGTTGATGAGAGTGTAGAGAAATTGGAACCCTCATGACTTTGCTGGTAGAAATGCAAAATGGTACAGCCACTGTGGAAAGCAGTTTGGTGATTCCTCAAAAAGTTAAATGTAGAATTACCATATGACTCAGCAATTTTACTTCTTGGTATATACATCCCCAAATTGAAAACATATGTTCAAACAAAAACCTGTACACATATGTTCATAGCAGCATTATTCTTAGTGGCCAAAAAACAGAAGCAATCCACATGTCTATCAACTGATGAATGGATACACAAAATATGATATATCCATACAATGGAATATTATTTAGCCGTAAAAAGGAGTGCAATACTGATACATGTTATAATGTAGATGAACTTTGAAAACATTACTCTAAATGAAAGAAGCTAGTCACAAAAGGAAACATTATATGATTCTTTCTATATGAAACGTCCAGATAGGGGTCTCCATAGAGACAGAAAGCAGATGTGTGATTGCCAGGGCCTGGGGAAAGGGGAAAATGGGAGTGATTACTTCCTGGGTATGGGGTTTCATTTTGGAGTAATAAAAAGGGTTCTAGAGGGGCTTCCCTGGTGGTGCAGTGGTTGAGAGTCCGCCTGCCGATGCAGGGGACGCGGGTTCATGTCCCGGTCCAGGAGATCCCACATGCCGTGGAGCAGCTGGGCCCGTGAGCCATGGCCGCTGGGCCTGCATGTCTGGAGGCTGTGCTCTGCAACAGGAGAGGCCACAACAGTGAGAGGCCCACATACCACAAAAAAAAAAAAAAAAAAAAAAAGGGTTCTAGAATTATACAGTGGTCATGGCTGCACAATGTTGTGACCTAAAAGCCACTGAACTATATACTTTAAAATGGTTAAAATGGTGAATTTTATGTTATGTGAATTTTGCCACAATAAAGAATGCTTTACAAATGTGATTCATGTCCAACACTCAGCTTCAATCACCTTAACTCACTCCCTTCCTGACACCAATACCTTTCGAGGGAGTGCTCATAGATGGGGAGATATGTCAGGCCGCCTCCCTGTCCAGGCCTTGGGTGAGCAGCTCTTCTGATTTTGTGAAGTGAGCTGAGGTGGGTACTTGGGGGAAGTTTCAAAAGGTGAAATTCATGACAAAGTGCCCAGCAATTTCTCTCTGCTCTGAGTTCAGTGAGGCCTAGAAATCTGGATCCACATTATGAGGCGTTTGTGATCAGCAGAGACACAGATTAACAATTCTGCTCAGCGTCCTGATATAAGCCATAAAGTGGAAAGAGGGTTCTGGGTGAACCAGGCTCATGATATGTCTAGAAAAACAAGGGCCTGAAGTGCTTATGTAGATCTGTTTTCTTTTTTTTTTTTTTTTTTTTCTTTTTGCGGTATGCGGGCCTCTCACTGTTGTGGCCTCTCCCGTTGCGGAGCACAGGCTCCGGACGCGCAGGCCCAGCGGCCATGGCTCACGGGCCCAGCCGCTCCGCGGCATATGGGATCCTCCCAGACCGGGGCACAAACCCGCATCCCCTGCATCGGCAGGCGGACTCTCAACCACTGCGCCACCAGGGAGGCCCTAGATCTGTTTTCTTAACCAGGATTCTAATAAAATTCCTTAGAATTGTGAGGATGGAGATATTGGATGTGAGAAAATAAATGTGGCTTTGCATCCTATACTTGGGGTTACCATTAAAATTACTAGTGAGACACAAAGAGTGTCCTCAAGTCTTACAAAAGTGCTTAGGGATGTTAATACATCAATGGCATATCTAGATACGTGTTATAGTGCCATTTTGTTGAGGAAAGTAAATCCGATGAATGTGGAAAAAAATATGCTTTTGACTGCGTGAATGCATCTTTCTTATTCTCTCCTTCTGACTTTCTCTCTCAATCCAGTCCCAACAAGGGTCCCCATAGACATAGAAGAAAGCAGTATTGTTTGGTGGGGGATTTAATTTCACTCCATCACAAGCAACCATCGCAGCCCTGTCATCGCAATTTGTCACACTTTTTTGTGCGCTCTATCTTTCTGAAGTTCCATCTCCTCTGCAGTCCGCTGCATAATCTCCTTCTCTGGGACAAAGCTCCCCAACAGAATGAAAGAGGTGAAACAGGGGATGGAAAGTCAACTGACACCGTTATCAACTTGAGCCCCACACTCCCTGACTCCTAGCATTCTGTCCCAGTAGCCGAAGAGGCGCTAGTGGGGCCTGCTGTGTAGCAAAGAAAAAGGCACCACCGCAAAGTTTGCTGAGGCCAAAGGAAGAGCTGGTGGCTGCTGGACGATGTAATCCAACACCCTCCTGAAGAGACCACCGCCTGGAGGAATGCCAGCAGCCCCCCATCAGCAGGCTGGGACTCAGCTACTAGTAGTTTGTTAAGGTGCCGCTGATATTTAGAGCTGCCGCTAAATTCATTCTGAAAGGACAGATTGGGAATGGCATCCCAGCAAGCAATGAATAATATCCCAACCCTTGGTTTCAGTTTCTACACAGGTCTTATGGCTATTAAACTAAACCCGAATATAGGTGGAGATGAATTCTAACATATGAACATATCTAAATCAAACCAAACCTTCTTTCACTAGTGGAAACTCAAGCTCCAATCTTTGACTGAATGTTTCAGATAGAATCTCTTTAACAATCCCTTCTTAGCAGTGGAATAGGATTTATGGTAAGAATTTACAGGCTATCTCATGCGACTTTTTTCCTCTTTATTTCTTGCTACCATGATCAGGGTGGGATGTCCCTTTCTGACATTGTTTTTGCTGTTGTTCTAGACATTTCCAAAAGGTCACCATTGAAGAGTCAGTGAGCTCCTAATTTTTTATTTGAAGGTAAGGGTGTTCCCACATTTCAAGCCATTTGTACCAAGAAGCCTGCCCTCCACAACCACAGAGAAGAAAGTTGCTATTGGAGGTATAATAACACACTTCTATATCACAAAGTGTGTGGTTAACTGGAGTTACAGCAAATGCCTGAATCCCGAGTCACCTGTGAATCTACTAGGCAATTCATAGTCGTTATTCTACTTTATTTATTTATTTTAAATGTAACAAGTAAATCTACTAAAACAATAAGGAAACTGTTATGTCTTGGAAAGAAAGAAACTATCTGTTTTTATTTTCTTAATAATTTTTATCAATGTATAGAGTGGGGGCAGATGTGTATTTGACACTGGGCTCTGTCACTCATTAATTGTATGATCTTGGAGAAATCACTTAACTTTTATGTTCAGGTTAGTCTCCTACTTGAAAAAAAAAGGAAAATAATAATTCTCATCTTTTAGAGGCATCTTGGGATTCAATAAGATAAGTTGCAAAGCCAGAACTCTATAACCTACAACTTATAATATTATTATATTCATGGGCCTAAGGATTATGATTTTCATTTTACACACACACACACACACACACACACATATATATATATATATATATTTGTATGTGTGTGTAGCTTGAGCTCCTAGCTTGTTCCCCTTCTACTACTATTCAAAAGTATTTATAATCAGCCTCATTTTTCTACCTTAATTCCCATCTTTCATGTATTCTAGTATATTGGCCTCTTTTCTCTCTTTTAATGAAGATGAACCATTTACTGCTTCATGAACTTCTCAGTTTTCCTCTCCTAGGAATGTTTTCAGCCCAACTCTTAACATGGCTGAACCCTTCTTAACTATGAAGATTCAGCTCAAAAGTCACCTTTTCAAAGAAGCTTCCCTGAACCACCGTATCTAACCTAGTTCCACCCCTGTCACTCTTCATCACATCACCTTGACTATCAACATTATTACGATATGAAATTTACGTTAAAATGTATATCATCCGTCCTCTCCTCACTTAGACTATAAGCGCTAGAATGGCAATGATCAATTTTGTGAACAGTGTCCTATCTACAGAGGCTGTCACAATGCCAGCATATAATAGTTGCTCAATAAATATTGGTCGAATGAGTGTTTTTTTCTTTTGTTTGTTTGTATTTGCTTTTTTTACTTACACAGATTATTGATTTCTTTTGAACCATATTTGCCTCTGCCTCTCTTTCTTTCAAAGAACACTCATATTAAGCCTATTATTTGCAGAACAGGATGTCACCTACTTGGGTTTCAAAGATCAACAGGATACATAGTTACAGCTCTGCAGTTCATCTAGGAGAAGACAGACAGGCATTAAGGACCAACATAACAAGGGCCTGAGGAGAAAACACAGGCTTGGGGGTTGTGCAAAACTTCACTGAGGAATTGCTCTCTGGGCTCAGGTTTGATCTTAAAAGATGATAGAGCCCTTCATAGTATCTAAGGAACGGAATGGATTTTTGAACTGATGGAAGTATGTGTAGCTAATCACATGGCTGCATCAAAAAAGAGGGTGTGTTGCTGCAGCAGTGATTTGTTTGGTGTGGCTGGAGTGTGAGCTGTGAGGAAGGGCAGAAGTATGAGATGAGTTTGAATAGATAGGGTGGGGTCCATCACAAAATACCTTGAATGCAGGCCTAAGGAGGTTGTGTTTATTCAGTAGGACTTGGGAGGCCTTGAACTCTTGTTCCTCTGATTCTCTTGCCAGGAGTGTGCTTTTTTTTTTTCCTGCCGCAGATTTTATGTTTTTTTTTTTTTTTTTTTTTATCGCTTTAAGTCTTCCTCATTTCTCTTACTCTATAGCATTGGTTCACAGCTGGGGATGATCCTGCCTCTCGGGGATATTAAGAATGCCTAGAGACATGTTTGACTGTTACAACTAAAGGAGTACCACTTTTAGTACTCACTCTTGTGAGTAGAGCCCAAAGATACTGTTAAACATACCATGATGCACAGGATGGTCCCCACCACAAAGAATTATCCAGTCCAAAATATCGGTAGTGTCAAGGTTGAGAAACCCTGATCTATAGGAATTCACACTCTCCTGCCTTGTGTAATCATTTAATAGCGGATCAGGGACCATGCTTTATCCCTCTGAGTCCTCAGTTCAGGGAACTATCTCTGTGTTGGATGTACACTGTGCACTTACAGACTAGGGGTGATAGAGCACCGGCTTCTGTCTCAGTGGTGTCTTCTGAGGATGGGGAACCTCTCTCTACATGACTCGTAATTTGCCTTTAGTAAGTCCTGGGTGAGCAGTCACTGTGTATTTGAATATTTTGTTAAAGAACTAAACCTGAAGCTGAAAAGCAGAGATTCTGCTACTAAGTATATACTGTGTATCTGGAACAGCAGTTTTTTAAGAGCGAGAGAGTCTTCCCTTTCTCTCTTAATGTGCTTCTTACCCACAACAACAAAAGCATGCCTGTCATCATGGTTAAGAGATAAACCGCTGGTGAAACCTGTGTCACATTCTCTATATAGTTTGGTTTGACCAAAGAATAGCACAATGATGTTTGATATCAGAGAGTTGAGAGGTGGCTCTGAATGTCACTTAGGAAACTTCACTGTGGCCACGTACACCTGAAGAAAGGCTGCAGAGAGAGTAAGTCATGCACAAGGTGAGTATGGCAGCCTGGTAGGATGAAGGCTGTCCTCCCATAACTTTGGAAACTCATTGAAACAGCCCCAAGACAAAATTGTGAAGGTCTTTCCTTTCAGTGAAACATGGTAGTAGGGAAAAAAAAAATTACCAGCAAGGAAACTACAGAGAGACACAATCCTGTTTACCAAAGAAGCATCTGGATTATCGGATAGTTACCAGGAATTTCCTTGCAAGAGCAGGTAAAGAGTTTGGTGATGCAAAGAGGAAATCTTATGGGAGTTGGAAGGCAGGGTGACATACAAGGGATGGATCAATGAGCAAAGCTCATTGTGACCAGTTCCCACCCTAGTGAAGTTTCAGTATAGAAAGGTAAGTATCAGTTGTCTTAACGGAATCTCCTTTGGAGCTATAGAAGCAATGGGTGTTCTTTATATAATGAAAGACTGGCAGGAAATTATTATGCTGAATTTGGCATCAAAACTTTGGTAATAGGCTTCCCTGGTGGCGCAGTGGTTGAGAATCTGCCTGCTAATGCAGGGGACACGGGTTCGAGCCCTGGTCTGGGAGGATCCCACATGCTGTGGAGCAACTAGGCCAGTGAGCCACAACTACTGAGCCTGCGGATCTGGAGCCTGTGCTCCACAACAAGAGAGGCCGTGATAGTGAGAGGCCTGAGCACCGCGATGAAGAGTGGCCCCCACTTGCCACAAATAGAGAAAGCTCTCGCACAGAAATGAAGACCCAACACAGAAAAAATAAATTAATTAATTAATAAACTCCTACCCCCAACATAAAAAACAAAAAACTTTGGTAATGACGAATTAGTATAACAAGGAATATTTACAAGATAAATGGTTTATTGTCATAAATTACTAAAACTCCACCTAGTCATGGAGCTGAATACTGGGGACACAGAGATGGGTGTGGCGAGATATGACATTCTGTTTTATTTGGTAATCTCTGTCCAAGCTAACCCTTTTCACTCTCCTCGCCTGGACTGTTCATCAGCTTCACTGTGTAACCTGGGCTAGTTTCTGAGCTATAGACCCGAGAGCTGGTGTAATATTTCTCCAGGCAAACCTCTGGGTGGTCTTGTCTTGTGCAGAGAGAAAAGCAGATAGCAGGAGGCTTTCCAGATTGCTCGTGCAAGCATCAGTCTTCAAAGGAAAATGACCCACCTGGGAGGACAAGACATTTCCAAGAGGCAAAGGGAGGCAGAATCCTGAGGTCAGGCGAGCCCAGAACGGAGGTCTTGCTCCGTAACAGCTGTGCCACTGAACCAGCTTCCACTTTTGGCTGGGAAGATAATTTTCTGTATGCTAATTTCTTGGCATTTTTTCACATGAAATATATCAATGGAGAAAGTGAAAAAAAAATCATTGTGTCTAAAATGCAAACCTCTTAGATTTCGGATACCCTGAACCATAAATGATTTTTAGCTTCTAAAGGTTGCTTTTGTTCCTTTTCAAAAGTATTTTTGGCCTGATGTCAGAGGAGAGATGCTAATTGTGTAAACTGTTGAATCCAGAAAAAGATTTCCAAGTCTCTTCAAGCATTTCAAATACAGAGCCACACACTGCCTGTAATAAAATAATTATGATCATCTTTAAGCTGAATCAAATTATCAGTCACTCTACATTGATAAATTCCTATATTCACTTTTGAAATATAAAGTATTAGTAACATTTTCTTAGCATTCAGGACCAGTAATATGGAGACAGTGAAACTCTTAGCACCAGGGTAGGTTAACAGTCTCACACTGTGGCTTTCTTTAGTCATTCAGTAAATGTGGAGCACTGTTTATATCAGGCAGCATGCCACACGGTAACTACCATGGACTAACTTTTCACAACTGAGTAAAGGCATGCGGGGGACAGGACAAAATAGGAACAATTGCATTGACAATAGAGCATGATCCTCTAGTAACTTCTGTTCTCATTTATAGTTATTCCCAATACACAAGTCAGTACAAAAATCCCTTTGTTTAAAAGAAATTCAAATGAGAGTGGGTAAGTGGCTCAGTTAAGGGCCTCTCCTTGGCAGAGAGAAGACTCAACTTCCTAACTCTAAGTTTGTAGTTCCGTGCCACATTTCCATACTTCTTGAACTCAACAGCAGGCTTTAACTGACATTGTTTGGGAAAAGCAGCTCTGCCTTGGAGGAAACAGCCCTGAATTTTTCCTTGCTGCTGACTTTTAATTGTTGACTCTCACCTGTATCCTCAGACTTTTACACCAGTGTCCTGGATATGGTGGTGAATGGTGATGCCGGTGCTGGTGGTGTAGGGCATGTTAGAAGGAACTTGAGGCATGAAATTTAAAAAAAAATACTTTCTTTAGGCTTATTGGAAGGATTGAACTGAGGTAACCCACATAACGTGCTCAGTATCTGGTAGGTAGTGTACCTTACAATCGTTATCTATTACTATCTGTTAACACAGATCAAGAGCGCTAGAGATTTGAGAATCAAGATTTTCTAATCAAAGTACTCACAAGTCTAATCATTTTAGGTGGCTTGGGAAAGGAGTTTTCTCAGATCAGACTATAAGAGGTGATGACTCTGGCTTAGGACAGACACTGGGAAAGAGAAAACATAAGTGGACAGAGACCTTCTCTAGGCTTGAGATAATGATCGTATTTCACCTGAGGAGGATGGTTTCCCGAGCTATAAATTGATGTTCAGTCCAAGAGTCGCTCAAAATATCATTTAGCTCTTTAGAAGGATTTCACCCTTTAAAGAAAACGAGGGTGACACACAGACAGAGCTGGTCTTGTGAAGAGTCTAAAAATGATGTGTCTGCAGCTCACGAGAAGTGTCAAAATGATAGCATGAGTGTGTCCTCCTCTCTGTCACCTGGCCAGGTGACTTGTGGGATGATGCTATCAGACAGGTCGGAGATAGGCAGAAGGGGGAAAATAACTATCCACTAAAAGAGATTGGAGGGGTCTTGTTTATCAAATGCTCTTTGTGGGAACAAGCTGGCTCTACAAATATAGTTCCTCAGCCATGTCCTTTGTTAGAGACATTATGCATTGGAAAATAATCTGGCTTTCATTTGGGGAGTGTGTGGCTACACTGATATATGTTTTTAAGAACATTTAGCCTTAATGTCAGTGAAGGATGCTAGCTCTGGGGTTCTAATCAAGAGCATCCTTGAATTACCATAGGCTTCATTTCTAATCACTTGGTGGTCACTTCCCTTTCTCCACCCACCCATCCAGATTGAACTGGCTGAGAATGGTATGTGTTCTTTATTAAAGTTTGTGGAATTCTTCTAAGGAGCATGGGTCATTAGCAGTGAATACTGCTGTTTCATTCTTAATTCTGGTGCATGTTTCTCCTTGTCCACTATCTGTAAAGTCCTGTGGTTTGCCTAGTATGGACTGCACTAAGGCAGTATCCGTATTCTGGATATTCATAGTCTAGGAAAAAAATAAAACAATACCCGGTTTCCCTGGTGGCGCAGTGGTTGAGAGTCTGCCTGCCGATGCAGGGGACATGGGTTCGTGCCCCGGTCTGGGAAGATCCCACATGCCGCGGAGTGGCTGGGCCCGTGAGCCATGGCCACTGAGCCCGTGCATCCAGAGCCTGTGCTCCGCAACGGGAGAGGCCACAACAGTGAAAGGCCCGCATACTGAAAAATAAAAAATAAATAAAATAAATAAAATAAAAAATAAATAAAACACCATAAATGTAATGCAGAGTAAGCTAAGTAATTCAAGTTAGGTAAATGGAAAGTGCTTAGAAAGTTGAGAGGAAAATGAAGTCCCAGAACTAACTTCCCTGACCTAACCCATTACAAGGAGCATTGCTGGGCCTGAAATCTCCAAGCACCATGGCCAAGGGACTAGATGTAATGTACTAGTTCTAGGCATTTGGAAATCATCAGGGAATAAAATAGATGAAGATTTTTGCTCTCATGGTTTTAAATTCCCGTGGGAGGTGAGGGTTGGGGCTAGGCAATGACCAACATTCATAATAAATTATTTCTGACCTTGGTAAGACTTATAGGGAAAAAAATAAAAGACAAACTTTCTCCAGAAGCTACTCTACATGAACTGGAATCATTTGGCTGGCCTGCCAAGCAGTAATGATCCTGTCCTCGCCACATGCTGTATATTATGGCTAGAAATAAAAAGGACTAATAGAATAAATAGATAGGTGACTAAATTATTTTATTTGGAAGTACAGCTACATGGATGGATGCTCTATGCTATACCATTTGTGAATTACAAATAAAAAGACCATTCATTGGCAGAGATACTCACATATATATGCATATATGAATATATGTATAAATCATGATGTTTCTGCACCTAGATCCAGAAAAATGAGAAAATAAGTATGTTAACAATATACATAGAGGAATACCAATAAGGGTATAGATTCTGGCTTTCTCCAATCATAAAAGCTGGTTTGACAATTTTTGATGAAATTGACCAGTGGGTTTAATCTAACACCTGGCCAATTCAGTCAAAAATGTCAAAAATTCTGTGACTGAGCTGACAGCTGTTAGACCGACCGACTGGTCACTTCCATCAAAGCAGTAGAACCATTTGTGCTTGTAGATACATTTCAGACCCAATATAGAAAAAGAGAATTTGGGGAATTAGCACAAGAGTGGTCTCCTTGAGGACATTCTGACTCAGAGACTGGGTAATAAGTCACCAGCTTCTAACACCATTTCATTCAGTAGCAAATTTAAGTCAAAGCACTACCTGAAAAACAGTCCATAACCATGACTGGAAATAAATCAATGCTACCTGTCCTGAGCCCCTTGCACAACTGACTGTTATGACTTAGTTTACACTCTCCTAATAAAGCCCAAGTATTCAGGGAGCCAGTCTCAATGCTTCTGTTTTACAACAGATTAATTCCCATGAGGGTAATATTGAGGAGTATGGGTGAAAGAAATATACATTTTAATAAAAATAGTAATAATCATGGCACATCATGCTCACAGATTAAGCAGAAAAATGTCCATTTTCAGTATTTTCAACTCAGCACTTTCTCTCCTCACCATGGTAATTTCTTAATGACGGAAAGAAGGCTCTTAGAATAAAACTTTGGGACTTAAAAGAAGCTAAATATGCTTAAGTTCATCCTTTGTTTTATGTTTACTACGAAGACACACAAGTGCGGAGGAATACCCTCCCAATTTCTGGTCCGTTGTCCCGTGCTTGGTATTTAGCCTATGGGGACAAGTATGAATCTTAAACCATCGTGATAGCCCAGAAAATCCTCCCTGGACCCCCGTGGCCAGGAGACACGTGCATCTGCATAAAGTCTGCTCCATTAGAGACCAAAAGAGCCGGCCAGCCTCTCCCACAGTTTTGAGTTAACACTTGCCTTTGTGTATGTAGCTCACTTTTTTTCTGAACTTGAAATCCAATTGGCCAACAATTAAAGCCAATTAGCACGTGAGGAAAATAAACCAAAGGCGCTCCCCTTGTGTTTTCCATGGCCACTGGAAAGCTGGTTAACTCAAGGCATTAGCATAGCTGTGTATCAGGCCAGGCATATAACAGAGACTCGTTGGCTTAAAGTATTAGAAGACTGGGGTAGCGGCTGCCGCAGCAGAACCGTGTTATTCTGAGCTAACAGCTGCCAAACATTCTTAACAGGAGATGGGGCAGATGTCCAAGGACAATCAAAGAGAGAAGAAAGTTTAAGCCAACGTTTGCCTATCTCATATTCTCTGCTTGATCCTCAGCCTCAAAGACGATGCACAGCTGCTGCACCTCAAGGTCTGGAGGGCTGCTCCGACCCCCAGCTCCCCGACTCCCCCCAACCATGTTTATTCTCTGAGACTGGGGGCCCAGCTTTCCAGTCAAGCCCCCCCTCGTGGGTCATCTTGCTGGAAAGAGTGGGTCTTCTCAGGGGCTTTTCAATTTTCTGAACACTCAAAATATTTGGGTCAAAATTCCACAGCGTGTGGTAATCATAGGACTGGAGCTGAAAAAACCCCTACAGATCAACCCTAAACAGGGCAGCTGATCAGGAGACAAGATGTGTTTGGCCAAACAGGACGTTCTTAGAGGTAAGAAATCATTGGTTCAAATACAAAGTGAAGAAAAGAGGAACAATCCATGTGAAATCTAAATGTTGCAGATTTGCTCTCAAAGCTGTAGACATTTTCTTTCATTGTTTCAATAATATAAGGAATATGGGGGTGAAAAGTTAGAGTACAGAAGTCCATTATGGATAAACAGGCATCATATGCTTCTGGATGGAAAGCATTTACTAAAACATTGGCGTTTTGTCTCTCTTGGGGGAAGCAGGGGAGCTTCATTTTTCATCAGTGTTAAGAGGCATTTCATATCCCATAATACGGCAATATGCTTATTTGCTGAAATCTTGTATTGTTCCGCTTTACCCAGCATGTCAAAAATCGACAACTCTTTCATGTCATTAAACAACATCTGAGGTGAATTAAATAGTAGAATCTGTTCAAATGAAGAACCTGTGTAATTGTCAAAATTGTGACACACCCCATGTTATTCCATCGATGAGGAACAACTCAAATTTTATGTTTAAAATTTTAAAAAAATGTCTCTTCGAGGAACTCGTTGAGAAAACTAAGTGCTACATGATATTTTGCATGTACCATCATTTCTGATAAGTGATATGCACTCATCATATTGAATTGTAATTATGTGATCAAAACATCAACCCTAGTTCCTTCCCATGCCATGAGTCTCTAGATGTGCTGTCTTACATATACATTCATATCCCAAGAACCAGGGCATAATACATGCTCAGTGTGTTTATTGAACAAATAAATAAAATGACATGAATGAAAAATGAATGAAAAAATGAGTAGACTGAATCACACACCAAACCCATTGAAAATGCTTGCCAATAATACTCCTGTAATTGAGTTACATATAGAAACAGAATGTTCTATTTTTCGTGGATTACCTGAAAAGTACTCAATATGAAATTGTTTCTTTTAAAAGCATGAATTAGTTTGGAGTTCTTTTAGTTCAACAAAAGTATCTATTTAAAAATAACTATTGGAATTAGAGAGGGTTTTAAAAATTACATCTATTTCTACCCGACAACTAATTACGGGGATAACTTTCACGCATACTACCACTGCAGGTGCAAATATTTAATTGTGTGTGCAAGCCAGGTGGAGGGGTGGCTCCTTTACTATGTGTGTGTTCAATTGTGTCTGTTCTAGTTGCCCCTTCAATTAGCCATGGGTACAAAAAACAGAGACCTAGCTGAGGCCCCATTAAAATGAGGTCTATATATTCCACAGCCTTTTATCTGTGTTGTGCCTTTTGCATTTTATTTTAGTTGCTCCTAGCTGGGGCTCGGGGGAGTCACTTCGGCGAGCTAGTTAGCCAACAGCAGCTGGACTTCGCCTGATAAGAATTGCACACAGTTGCCTAGAAAATGGTCAGCTCCCCTCCATAAGTTTGGGCATTAAACGGGGATCTCTATTAAGAGCTGCACGGCTGGCTTCTTCTGAAGTTACTTGAAAATCATGTGAAGTTTTCCCCTGTGAGATCAGAACAGAAAAGTTTGAACAAAACACTTGAAACAGGCAGGCCTTCCTGATTGAACAGACTTCATTATTTTTGCAGTTTCCATCACCCTTTGAGATTTTAAGTAACCGACTGGGTGACTGTTTGAGGGAAAGGACAATATTTGAGCTCTTGATTCTTTTTTTTAGCATAAAGAATTCGAAAGTCTATTTGGGGAGATAGAACAATTGTACATAATAGTGTCTGAGAATCTACAGAATCTTTGATCAAATTTAAAATTTGATCAAAGCTGAGATTATGGAATAATCAACTTGACGTTGAGTCTAGTACATTGGGGACGGGATTGGAGTGATGAAAACAGCAGAAATTTGGAGCTGATGACTCTGAGTTCCAGTTTTCATTCCCTCTCTGTGTGACTTCAGACATGTTACTTAACATCTCTGATTGTCCATTTCTTCCCCTGTAAAATGAGGCAACTGTGGAGCCTTACCTCACAAGGCTGTATGAGGGCTAAGGAAGATGGACATAAAGGACCTTATATAGTTCTAAGTCCAGGTTGCATGTTCCACGGAGAGAACTCCTTTGCCTCTCTCAGGAGGAAAATAATGTCGAGGAAATTTCTGTTCAACTATAAGAGGGAGAACTCAGGGGAGGGAACAGGCAGACATCCTGGACATATATCCAATTTTTATCCTTCAAGAGTTGATGACCATGCTCACGTCTTCAGTTGATGTATTATTGGATTTTTAGCTAGAGCAATAAATCACAGCCCTCTAAATCTTAACGTCTATATTTTTAGGGAACTTAAATATGTTTCAATAATCTGGCATCATTCTATTTAAAATTTTTTCCTCTGTCATGCCAGGCTGCTCATTCTTTGGGGAATGCAGATTTTAAAATATTGGGTTTAAATTTTTCTTCATCATTCTATTTTTGCCTAGTTTTGAATCTTGTTGTTTATTTATAGTTGCTGATTTCTTCTGTTGCTTACAGGGCGTCATGTATCAAAGGTGATTTGAAGCTGTGTCTTCAAGTCCAAGGTCCCTAGTCATTGAAACACACACACCCACACATCACACCACACCACACACATGACACATCACCAAGGCTTTCCTGGGCTTTTCAATAATCCATCGTGATATCTTGGATGCATGAATGTGGTTCTTATTGTCGGGGAGATGCTTGGCCTGGGCACAGAGATTGTGGGAATGGTAACATTTGGTTGCTAAAGGAATATGACATAATTAATAATGATGTGTTCCCTGTGATATGCTGGGATGACCAAAAAAAGTGAGTCCAGCATCTAGGAAATTAACAATGACTCCTCCATTTGAAATCTGGGTAGTTATTTCTCCTGCCTGACTTGTATATCCTGGGGAGGGCTGTATATATCCCTTCTCTTAGCTCTTTGCTTTTTTCTGTCTAGAGATGATTTCAATGAGAGAGACTCAAATTCAGAAGAAAAAATAATTTGCTCATAGGACACTTTCAGATTGGTGGTAAAACTTGGGGTAGAGCATTCTCTTCAGGATGAATTCCAATTCCTCTTGAGCTTCTTGTCTTCTCTCTGGGATGGGGAAGGGTAGGTGTAAGTCCTGCTATAACAAAAACCCTGACACCATGTCCCAAGCTAAGGCACCACCCAGAACCTCCCGGCTATTCACGAAACAATAGCAATGATTTCCACCCATTTTCCCAACTGCTGTCCTTCGGAGTTTGAGAATGACTTCTTTCCGGTGCTGGTGGGGGTGGGGTGGGGGTGGGGGTGGGTGACAAGAGTTAAGCCCATTTAGAAAAGGTTTGGGAGTTTGTGATGAGGCTTACAGGGAGGGGAAAACTTAACTGGTGCTCAACACTATTTTTGTGATATTTGTGTACCATTGCCAGAACTTCCTAATGATAAAGACAGAAAATAGAAAAACCTCTGTCACTTTGAATGTAAAAGCATAATAAATAATAATAGTGTTATTATTAACCATTTATTATGGATTACCATGGGCCAGGCACTGGGCTAATTGTTTGCATATATCTTTTAATTTATGTGCTGAATTAAAAGTCCTATTCTTGGACATTTAAAGTCAATTGGCCCCAAACCTCCATCTTACTTATGGTAGGAAATCTGATGTCTCCCCCCGAAATCTGAGAGACTCTTCTGATCACTTCAGCTCTGGACTGCTTCTGGCTTTTCCTGAACTCTTGCTCTCACTAGCATCTCATCCCCGTGGCTCTTTCCTCTGCTCCACAGTGACGTAAGCATAGACCTTCTCTTTGCATGACTTTTTCAGAAACACACTTGCATTGGCATACACGGAAAACTTTAAGACGTTAGAAGCAAAGGACAGCTTCACAGCAGAGCAAACAACTCAAAACTTAATGTTGGTCATTCCTTATGTCTGAGGGATCTCTGGCCACCCCAGCTGACTAATTCCTCCCTTCACACCCCAGCTTTGAGACAGAGTAGGTCTCCCATTAAAATGACACGGGGCGCTAGGGTAAAGAGAGCTGTCTCTTCTGACCGAGTAGGAATGGGTGCATGGTGGTTTCTGAAGGGCTCACCTACAAGTTGGAGGCTGCAGAAAGGGAAGAACTGGCAGAGACAAGCAGAGTTTTCCTTTATCAAACAGACTAGACATAATAAAGGGAAAATGAAAAACCAGGATTTCTCCTTCTAGAAATCTGCTGTCAGCATTGTATTTGGAGTGAACAATACTATACTGTACACTTAAATATTTGTTAAAAGTGAAGATCTCATACTATATATATGTTCTTACAACAGTCAAACCAAACCAAACCAAATAAAATGACCCAACTTGCTCTAGACAGTCCAATGAAAAGAAACAAAAGGACAATTGTACTGACTTAAAAACAAAGCCACAAACAAAACAACCTATCTATTGGAATGCTGGCTCATGCAAGAATTCAGTGCTAGGCCTATGACTATTTCTTAGTCTGTGTAATGTGTTTTTTTTTAATCAAAATAGGCATAGACAAGTGAATATCTGAATCATAACCTTTTTTTCCATATAATCCATTAGGTTACATGTATATAAGGAAATGATTCCAAATTCTATTTCTTGGCACATGACATTTTCCCTTTTCCTGTATTGATTCTTTGCAATGCCTCATGTGTTTGGCACAGGGGTGACCCTTCATGACACAGGTAGATGGAAATGCCTTTCTATGGCAGATCTGAAAATGGGGTGACACCTTTTGTAGGGCTGGACTCATTCACTCATCAGAAGTATTCATGTCCACATATTTTTGCAAATTCCTTTCTTAGGTATTTCTCCTGTTGTGTAGATACGAAAATCAACTTTATTTAAGAAGAAGAAAGTAGGTCTGCAGCCCACGTGATCATCCCTTAGTTCCCAGGATGAGGTTGCTACAGCCCAGGATGTATCCAGCAATAGTAAATCAGTGAGTTCCCACAAGGAAGTGAAGAGGGGCAAAAAACAAAAAAAGGAAATTGGAAAGAATCAAATTTCAAATGTGAGTTTCCAGAGGATTATTAATATAAAGTCATGAGGAAAAATGATGTTTAAAATGATAAAAATATTTGCTCAACATCCCTTATGATTAAACATAGTAAATCCTTAAAATGACCACACATGCACACACACACACACACAAACACACACACACACACACAAAGTCACCTTAAAATGCTTTTCCTCAATTCACAAGATGGCATTTAACTTTTGGGGGTGGGAAATGCCTTGGAGTCATTTTGATTATTATTATTATCCTACTATTTGGCTCCAACCTTAATAATCAATACTAGAAATAAAAAGGAGCTGAGGAAGGTTAAGATGCTGCCTCTTTGAGCACCCTTCCTTCTCTGTTCCCTTCAGGTCAAGGTCAGAACTGAATCCTGCCCACGGGGAGCTGGGTGGCAGGTGTCTCACCTTCCCTAGGACTGCTGCTTGCCCCTTGTTCCGAGAAGTGTGAGTTTTCAGTAACTCATGGGCTGCAAGAATGCTGTGAGACATCAGACTTCATTCATCATGAATCTAAGTAGCTCTTCCCAGGCCCTTGAGACCCTAACAGATGAATTACCAAGAGTAAGGTGAGGGAGAGGACTGAACTGGTAAGGGTGGTGACTTCTGTGCTGCAGCGTTTCTTGTTTCTACAGGAGGTTGCAGAGAGATCATTCTGTGTGTGTGTGTGTGTGTGTGTGTGTGTGTGTGTGTGATTTAAAATATCTTAAAATCAAATGGCTAATCAGGTCCTGAGGTGAACTTCTAAAAATACAGTCATACACCCTTGCTCTCACAGCCACCGTTCCCCACCTCAGTGACGAGGAGGAAGGTCCTAAGTCATTTGTTATTAATGCAAAAAAGTGTTATGGTCTGTGGATCTCAACTGATATTACAGATGAGATTGCCTTTTCCTGTAATAACAGCATTCACACCTACTTGCTTTCTGATATGCTTTTAAAAATGTGCTTTAGCTCACACCAATAAGCAAGTCTGTCCCATATGAAGTTCATGTACCACATATGGAAACTGACTTTGATAACAGTAGATATATACTTAGGCATCAATGTCACCTTCATTATCAGACATTTCCTAAAACTTTCAAATGACTCAGACTTTCCTTATTGTAAATATCTGAATCTTATGATATTTTATGCAACAGCAGCTTTTGTACATGGCTAATCATCAACAAAACATACTTTGTACTTGGAATAGAGCTATGGAAATGAATTGGGAGGTCTTTGTGAGGGAGGACTGTTTTATTTTCTCAGGATTTAGAGCATCTGGCACAGAATCTACCACATAATAGGTGCTCAATATATATTTATAAAGATATTTTTTTACTTCTTCAAATTCCAGAAGATATGTTTCAGTTGGTATAGCAGATATGCTCATAAAATATGAGCAAAGTAAGATTTTTTTTTTTTCTTAATGAGACAAACTTTGAGGAGAGGTGACTGTTTAGAAAAAGGCACTGGTGGTTTGGAGCTGGGGTTCCTTTGCAGTCCAAAACAAAGGCTTTCACATGTATCTACTTTGTAAATCCATGCCTTTATATGAAGTATTATCTCCTATAGTATTTGCTTTGCTCAAAAGCACATTCTAGAATAATTGTTAATTAGAAGAGGAAACTTCATCTTCCATTTTATTGAACTCACACACTATTGAAATCACTCATCTAAAGTGAATAAGCTGAAGGTCAGAACTTGAATCAGTTGCATGTCTAGAGTTCCAAGTCTGAGCCTCACTTTCTGCATTTGTCAAAGCCGTTCTGATGATTTTTTAAAATGAGATAATAGAAAGTGCAGGGTAAACCCCAAAGGGCTAGACAAATACAAACAATAGCTGAGGTTCTCAGGTCAGACAACGGCTGCACAGTTGTGTAGAGAATATTGTGCTCAAGTTCAGAATTAAGGAAGGTCCTGAAATCTTATGTCACCTTGGACCTCTTCTGCAGCTTGGAGTGACAGAATGTCAAGTTGTGGGCACACCCAAGGGAAGGTCTTGTCTGTAAAGAACTCAGCTGATTGAAACATTCCTGTCCCATATATGGACTTAATGGCTACTCCTGTAATTTGTCTCATATGAAAATTCAAGTTTTCTTACAGATCTGAGCTGAAATGCTAAATGCTTTGAAGGTGCCCCCTGCCCTGCCCAGAGAGCCTCCAGGCAGTATCTCCTCCTCCCCCCACAGTCCTTGTGTGCTAGCTTGCATGGAGAAGGTTCTGGTTGGAAGCCACTGCCCTGGGTTTGAGTTCCAACCTTATCATCTCTCCTGACTTGATTTTGGCTTCTCCATCTGCAAAATGGGAGTCTGAAGTCAGGTGAATTCTAAGGGTTCACTGATTCACATTAATATCAGCCCAAATGAAACCCAGCTGAAGACACATTGACAGACACAGGATGATCACATGTATCCCAAAATTACATCAAAATTATTTTCTTTTCTTTTTTTTTAAATTCTATTTTTATTTTATTTATTTTTGGCCACATATGGGATTAGTTCCCAGACCAGAGATTGAACCTGTGTCCCCTGCTTTGAAAGCGTGGAGTCTTAACCACTGGACCGCCAGGGAAGTCCCCAAATGACTTTCTTTTCTATTTGGAATCATGCCCATCATCATTTTCTCCTTTCAACTGCAAAAATTCAGAGTAAATAGCCAACACATAAAAGGGTCTTCCTCTTCCTCTCTCTCTCTCTCTGTCTCTTACTCAGGTCTCCTTTATTTGAATTCCTCTTCCCCAAACATAGCACTTTTAACTGTGAAATCACTTTTACTTGAATTTAAAGAAAGATGGTGTCTTCTAACTAGATTTACAAAGTAAAGCCAAAGACTGATATAAACGATTTCAATGGAAAATATTCGGCATTTCATCACCTTGGCTGAGATGGAGTTAGTGGAGTCTGCTGTTTTAACACTAGGTAACCATACGCAAATGCAGGCTGATGTTTCCCACAAAGTGGAATTAGGGAAAGAGAAAATGAACAACTTCTTTCTGTTGCGATGCTTTCCAGCCCCAGTGAGGTTATGTCCCCACCTTTCTCCTTATCCAGAAATGTCACAGGGAGGAGAGAGGCAGACGGATGTTTGACCTCCAGAGCAAGGCCTTATCTTGGAGAGGGAGGGTGTATGTATGGGGGAAGGTGGATCCTAAAAAGCTCTCCATGTTCTCCTTTAACATGCTTGCCTCCCCAAACAAATCCTGATGGTAAAAAAATAAGAGAGAGAGAAAGCATTGAAACCTGTTTTAAATGTGTAACAGACCAGGAAGAAATCACTTTGTTACCCAAAGTAGGGATTGGAAACCCAAAATTATGGTGGATGGAAACCCCCCATCCCAACAAGTCACTGCCAACATTAACCCTGGTATTTATTGCCCATTTTAACTACAGTGCCTCGCAAGCACTTTCTCAGTCTACATGGCAAAAAATATAATTCATATGCCTAATATTTTGCTCCAGCTCGCCTTGCCTATTTTACAGTGTTTGAGACTATTTGTGTGTTTGCTATATATCAGTTGACACCTCCATAAAATCTTTATATCGAATGCCTTTGGCAACTACATGCCAAATAATAGCATTACCATTTGTAATTTTTGTAGCTCAGTTTTCCTATAAGATTTGCTCTGTGCATTACAAGTAGGAAGGACTTAAAAAGCCTAATTGATGCTTCTTCCTAAATGACCTTCCTCAGTGTAGGAGTTGTAATAACTATTCCACCCTGAGTTTCCTGTTCTTCCCTTCTATTAAAGACACTCATCAATTAAAGAAATGTGGGTTTTTAGTTTTAATTTATTTTTTAATTTTTTAAGATGCCATGGCCAACAACACCATTCTTCTCCAGAATCCTCTTCATAATTTATACTTAGGTTTCAGGCTTGTAGACATATGCATTGCTCTTTATACTGGTCAAAGTTAGCATTTATTTTTATTTAAGATCCTTCCTGCTTTCCTAAAAATGAATTTGAGATTGTTGACAACAAAGATAATTAAATGAAGAAATAGATGAAATTACATAGGGTTCCAAAGCCATGTGGGAGATGGATATTCACTTTATGCCTAAGATGTAGATAGAGATATTTCCATGAATCATCTAGAACGTAAGCTCCACGAGAGTAGGGACTTTGGTCATGGAGTTTAGTGTCTAGACACCGACTTGTGCTCATATAAAATTGTTATTTGTTGAATCAACGTTAAATTCAGTTTGGGTTTTCCCAGAAGCCAATGCATGAAGGAAATGTGATGGGATGTATAAATCACTGTAGAGAGTACATTTAAAGGAACTTAGAACTCTGCCAATAGTTAAAGCCCTCATGTTATAGATGGGAAAACAGACGGAGAAATGGGAGGACTTGTCAAAGGAAAGTTCTAAAACTCATAGCTTCTGTCTCCCAGGCCAGGGGTTTTCTAATGTATCAGTGCGGAAACACCTAATGACATTCACTCTATGAATAATAAGTCATTGATATGGCTTCTATGAGGGGCCACAGCATGTGTTTTTGTGTCCATGGAGGGAAAACCCTTTAGTTCTGATTCATCTTTGCTTTGGATTTCCTAGTCAGCTTGCCTCTCGTGGGCACATATTATTCCCTAAAACCTGCTGCTGAGGTCTAAAGGATGAGTCGGAGGGGAAAGGTGGCCAGCAATAGGAGAAGCAAAATAACTAAGAATACATTGTTTTCGATCAAGAAGACCCAGGAAAATATGATGGAGTTACATTATTTTAGAAAATGTAGTCATTACTTTAGAAAATAGCCAATGGCCCATGAGAAAAACTCCACAATATGGTCAACAGCCTTGTGTCAACTGACAAAATGCCCATTTAGACCTCTGCTTTCAGATGGCAATTGCATGCTCACTCATATGTGTAAGTCCTGGAGGAGGGGGGCTGCATATTAGATTATGCATCATAATGTAATCATTTCAGCATTCAAACTCCAGATTAGGAATTTGACATTTAAAAAATTCCACTGAAATTGGACTACAAAATATAATAGGTTTAGGCACCTGCTCTAATAAAATTGCATTAAAATATCCCAATAGCCTTACCATAAACATATTTTACAATATCAGAGTCAAATTTTATTACATCATTATGAGAATGTTCCATTGGGCCACATGATTGGCTGAAACAGCGCCGGATGCTGATCCTGTAACACAAACATGCCATCACACTTCCCTAATAAAAGTTTTATTGTATCCCCATGCACATTAAAAACAACACTAACTGCATTAATACATTGTAATTTACTTTTTTGTTGTAGAACAAATAACAAACCTGGTGCTAATGAGATCATATTTTCCATTATCCCAAAGCAACCTGTTAGTATATCCAGTCCTCTGAGATTTTGCCTTAAAAAATGAAACTCCCTCTTTATTATACAATAGTGCATATTAGTCTAGAATGTTTTTATTTCCTACCCCACTCACAGACATCACATCATGTTCTAAACATCTGTGTTTGTTTGAAATACACAGTTATAAAATATATTATTTGATTTTTGTGGTATTATACTTTTCTTCAAAAGGCAAAATACAAGATTCTTTTGTTAAAATTGTCTTTTTCTTTGATAACTTTTTCATGTTCTGATAAACATAGGTGTATTTGCAGCTAAAATACAGATTCAACTACTCACTGTCATCACTTCTCCCTTTGGCTGTTATCTGAGCAATTGTAAGTTTTTTAGTACATAGTTTCAATTTGCCACATATGCAGTACCAGAAAGAAATCAATTTCTTATGAGACGTGGATGATTGTTTTTATAACATTTTCTGGTCTTGTTTCAATAAAGCTATTAAATGATTAAGTTTTTTACCTTGATAAATTAAATCACTAACAAGGGACATGGTGACTTTCTTGGTTTTATTCAGTTCAGCGTAAAGTCACTTATCACCCAGCCTCTCACCAATGCAAACATTCTCTTACTATCAAAGTTCCTGGGCGTTTGTTTGGAATAGTGGTGATGGGGAGGTAGGTGGAAGGAGCAAAATGTAGATTACATTTGAGGGTAAAAGGTTTCAGAAATCTGAGAAGAAAAATAAGAGTACCCAGAGACTATGCTTATCCAGAGATAGGATGTTTCTCTATTGTAAACTTCAAACTGTGGTTATCTCAGGCCACTTTTGTTTGTGTGGGTGTCTCTTTTGCTTTCTGAATGTGCGGTCTGCACTCTGTGTGTGCTGGGCAGCCGAGGTTCTATGGGATAAGATAGGGGAAAGCATTTCTGGATGAATGATCTCAGGAATTCTCTCCATAAAGTCTCCTGTGCTTAAACATATGACTGTTATACTGCCTCTTCCGTCACTGTCTGCTTTTCCAACATTAGATAACTTAAGATTGTGTCTACACTGTACACAGACGCACACACATGCACGTTAACTTTTCAGAGAATTAGGTTTAGAGACTCATAATGATGTTGAATAAACAGTTCCTTAAGTTTTACTTCCCAATAAAATGTAGATACTGACAAGCCCATCAGGTGTCTTTATTATAAAACTGTTCCAAATTCAAAATGTGATCATGTTTATGATGCAGTCTTGACAAGTACAGAAATCACTACCTTTTATACATGAACTATGCTGTGGCTAGTGATTTTACGAAATTTAAATGTAACTCACTTAACCTCAGAATAATCATGTGTGCCCCAAAAGATTGAATTCTTAAGAGTAATTATAGTCTGTTTAGGTAGTTCTCCGTTCTTACATTCTTTTTTCCCCTGGAAGTATGTAGGGCCACTTTACTGAACCAGGAAAATCCCTTTACAATTTTCTCACTGTTTATGAAACAGTCGCTCTTACAAATCACATATAAATATATTAAGGAAGAAAACAATAATGATAATAATTAGTAACATTTATTAATCACTTATTGAATACCAGGTACTATTTAGAGGGATTTGCATTTATTAATTCATTGGTCTGGGGAAAAAATAAGTTCTCTGATTTTATCCCCAGTGACTGTTTTTATCCCCATTTTACAAGTGATGAAATGGAGGCACAGAGAGGTTTAGTAACTTACTTGCCAGATGTCACAGAGATAGGAAGCTGAGACTCAGACTTGGACAATCACCCTCATGATCATTTGCTTTTAACCACTACAAAACATCTAATTAAAATGTTCACCTGCAGACTGACTTCGGCATAAAAGGATTCATTGTTGGTCTCAGGAAGTATGGACTCTCTCATCCATGCCAGTTACTTTGACTCTATGACACTCTTGAGTCTCCCAGAATGACACAGCCTCATCTGAAGGCTCAAGATTGTGAAATGACTATAGGCTAAACCAGACTAATGGTCTACCAAACAGAGAAAGCCATTTTTGTCAGGCTGATAAATTGCCTTTCTAGACTATTAATTCATCCATCCATCCATCCATCAATTCACTCTTCTAGCTTTTCTTTTTTTTTTTTTTTTTTTTTTTTGCAGTATGCGGGCCTCTCACTGTTGTGGCCTCTCCCGTCGTGGAGCACAGGCTCCAGATGCACAGGCTCAGTGACCATGGCTCACAGGCCCAGCCACTCTGCGACGTGTGTGATCTTCCCAGACTGGGGCACGAACCCATGTCCCCTGCATCGGCAGGTGGACTCTTAACCACTGTGCCACCAGGGAAGCCCTTCTAGCTTTTCTTGATCCATATACCTCCTCCTACTCCTATCACTTCCTAATGATAAAGATACTAGACAATTTTATGATTCTAAGCCCCATCTTCTTATTATTTTCATATAAATAAGCACATATGAATTTGAATCACAACTCAGGCAATTGATGTTTCTTAGACTCAGAGCAAGTCCAGTTCTTCATCTGTGAAAAAGATATATTAACAACTGCCTTACTGGGTTTTTTTTTTCTAAGAATTAAATGAGATAATGTATATACATCCTCAAAAGCATAGGATTAGGTAGGTCTTACACATCAATATTTTCTTTAAGAGGGAAAAACACTCAAGCACAAGTAACCATTGAAATAAAGTCATAAAAAAATTAGAAAATATAGATGACTATATTCTATCTCTTTTAAGTACAAATGCAAAGTGAGAAAGTATAAAAGTAGAAATTTAATTACATCAATGTTGAAATTGCATATGATATGCATATGTATAATTAAAAGGCAATTAAAATGAAAAAACATAGTTTATTAACAAGTCCTAAAAAATCAAGTAGATAAACCAACGGAAGTTGGGAAAATGACATATATTGTTAACTTAGAAATTTTAGGCAATTAGACAATGGAAATATAAAAACATTTTCACTGACACTAGTAATCAAAGAAATAAAAACTATGTTCATTTGGAAAAGAAAACTAAAGTATCAAAGAGACTTTTAAAACATATTATATTGGCAATCTTTTATTGACCAAGGCAAAATGTTCTTTTGACTGTATTTACAGGAAGCCTTAAAAGTGTGCATTCATTTTTTAAGTCAATGATTTTTAGTCTGAGAAAAAAATACAGAAGATGCTCAATGATACATGTACGAAGGTACACTGAAATAGTGTTCAAAATGGCAAAAAAATTAAAATGAATTAAATGCACAACAATAAGAGAATCATTAAATTAAATTAATTATGGTGAAACTGCAAGAAAAAAGTATATATTGTTGTTAAAAGAATATTAGCTGAAATGGGAAATGTTTGGAATATAATGTTAATGTTAAACTTAAAAAGACATGCTAGAGAATGAATGTATATAGGGTGCATTCTGATTTTGTAACAGATGTGTGTAGGTAGTATGTATGGTATGTGTGTGTAGTGAGTTCTCCCATGTTTTATTATTATGTTATTGTGCTAAATGGTTTTTGTACATTTTTTCCATTGAATCCTCATATCAACTGTGAGTTGAATGCCTTATTACAGATTATGAAAGAGAGGACAAGGAGGGTAAATAACTTAATATTATAGTCTGAATATTTGTGTCCCTCCTAAAATGTATATGTTGAAATCCTAACCCCCAATGGTGATGGTATTAGGAAGTGGGGCCTTTGGAAGGTAATCAGGTCATGAGGGTGGAGCCCTCATGAATGAGATCAGTGTCCTTATAAAAGAGACCTCATAGAGGTCCTGAGACCCTTCTACCATATGAGAATACAAAGATAAGTCAGCCTCTTGGAAGAGGATGCTCACATGACCTTGCTGGCACCCAGATTTCGGACTTCAAGCCTCCAGAACTGTGAGCAATACATTTCTGCCTTTTATAAGTTACCCAGTCTGTTGTATTTTGTTATAGCAGCCTGAATGAACTAAGACATTCAAAGTCCTATCCATTAATGAGTGGTAAGAGCAGGATTGTAACATTTACATGTTTGACATAAAACTTATGCTATCAACCAGCATGACCCAAATACATCCTCCAATAAATTGCACTTTAGAAGGAAAGATTCCCTCACCCACTTGATAACAGATAATTTGTTGCTTTTATTTTTCCTCTTTGTATAACTGCATGCCTCTTGCCTGTCTACCTACCTATCACAGATAATATCACAGGTAGGGATAAAAACCATTCCCTTTAGAGAAAGACAGATCCTCGTTCACTTCTTGACTCTTTCACCTCTTAATTCTGTGGTCTTGGGTAGGTTACTTGTTTCACAGGATTGTTATGAAGATTAAGTGGGTAAGCCTGCAAGGCATAAGCTTTACAAGGGTCTTGCAAATAATAAGTGCTCAATAAAAGGTAGAAATACATGTATTTTTTTTCTTTGCCAAACTTTCTTTAATGAACATATTACTCTTATACTCAGAAAAAGTGCAATAAATATTATTGTCAAAAATGAAGTAAACCAATCACCTCGTGTAAGCCTCCAAGAGCTGTTAAAAAAAAAAAAAAAAGATGGAGAAAGAAGCAAAGCCACCTTTGTCTGGATGATATATCACAATGGTGGCTGCTAACCACAGGTGGGTATCGAAGCCCGGAGGGAAACCAATTATGTGCAAATCCTTTGACTTAATGAAAAATAAAATTAAGCAGACTAATACCCAGCAGGTACTTAAACATCACCTAATATTATAAAAGCCAGTGTTTCTTAAAGAGGAAAAATGTTTCTGGAGAAACTAGAGAAAAAAGAAACCCCTGACCCAGGAAAAAAATTTCCTCTATGCAGGGCTGTTTTTCACAGCACTCCTGAAAATTGCCAAGCAGTTCCTCCTATAAACTATTCATTTGTTTGCTGTGGCAAAGGTGTTTACCCAGACCTCAAAGCAAATGTTTTTATTCTATGGCTAAATTCAATTCAGGTTCTGGTGTGCTCTGGGAGGGTGGGGGTTAAAAATTAACATGCATTGAAAAGTTTCTTTTTATACTTTTTAATGTGAAAGACAGTCTTTCATATTTTATCGACATTAACTTGTCTAATTTTTGCAATAGTTCAGGGGGAAGATGTTACTATTTCGCCATTTTACAGATCCTCAGAGGTTACACAGCTGAAACAGAGTCCATGACTTTACCACTCAAAAAATGCTGGCACAAGGAAATCCATGTATTTTCCCAACATCTTCTTTAGGAGCCAGGCAAACTCAGAGCTTACCCTTCCTGTGTTGAATCACCCCTTTTGGTGATCAAAATCCCCTACTAATTGAAGAGAATATCACCCATTAAACTTCATTGTCCTATTTTTTTAACCAAATTAGCCAGAAATTTTGGGGAGTCAGAGGACAGGGGAAATCAGATTGGGAAGACCTGAAGAGGGAAAGAGTGGGTTTGAAAATGTCTGCTGGGTGGGCTTTGCTGGAGTCTGGGCAAGCCCTCCAAAGAGAATCTTCACCTTCCTCTCCAGGCTACAAGACTGTCTCTGGCTGTAGACTTTCTTAGAATACCTCCTGAGGGTCTGCAATGTCCTGGGCCTATCTCTTCACTGACTTCAAAACAAACAAGTCAAACAGTTCATCAGGGGGCTCTGAGCTGGGGTTCACTAGGCATCTCATTAGTAATTGCTCCTTGCTCATCAGTGTCTGGGAACATTTACAGAATGTCCTTTTCATGGCATGCAAGAACATTCTTTTTTTTGTTGTTTTAACAAATAAAATATTTATTTATTTATATTTTTGGCTGCCTTGGGTCTTTGTTGATGCGCGCGGGCTATTCTTCGTTGTGGTTCCCGGGCTTCTCATTGTGGTGGCTTCTCTTGTTGCAGAGCAAGGGCTCTAGGCTCGCGGGCTTCAGTAGTTGTGGCACTCGGGCTCAGTAGTTGTGGCTCGCAGGCTCTAGAGCGCAGGCTCAGTAGTTGTGGCACACGAGCTTAGTTGCTCTGCGGCATGTGGGATCTTCCCGGACCAGGGCTCAAACCCGTGTCCCCTGCACTGGCAGGCGGATTCTTAACCACTGCGCCACCAGCGAAGTCCCAAGAATATTCTCGAAGAGAACGTCATACAGTGATATTTTGAAATGGCTGGGAAGGTAATCTGATCCATTTTCCCTCTGGAATGTTTTTGCACATTAGCAAAGTGAAAAAGACAGCAAAGGGGTTTGTTGGTTGCATTGACGAGTTGCTGGGTCAAACATTTTCCCCAGCTTCCTCATTCTTTTTTCACACCCAATGAGTCTCTTTACCTCTCTTTTCTCCTTCTTTCCCTTTCTGGGCCTGAATCTCACTGTCTCTCGTTGTGTCTCCCTGTCTCTGAATGTCTCTGTTCGGTGGTCCCTCTCTGTGTCTCTAATCCGCATCCCTCTCCCAAGCAGCCCCTCCCCCACCGTGCCCAGGGGAACGGGGCGCTGAGGATGGGGAGGTGGGCAGGCTTGGGTCCTCCTGGAAGCAACAGCATTTGTCACCCAGACCTCTGGCTTGCCTTTTCGAAACTCTAACTACATGACACATACTGCTTTCAAAGGTTTCCGTGGAGCTTTTCATGTAGGGTGTAGTTATTAACTCTCCTTCAATGTTTAAAGACTGAGCCAGTGGGAGTGAACCGCGTCCTATCCGCCTGCGCTGAAGAGCTGATGAAATCTCGGCCTGATCTGTTATCTCCCAACGCTTTAAAGGTCTTGGACTGGGAGATTAGAACAAGGTTACAGTGACAATTTGTTTACACGCAGGGAGAGATTAAGATCTCGTTGAAAAGGAATAAAAATAACATCATCTTGAGCTGTCACAGCATGAGCCCCATTGTAATCAACACTGGTCTGATTTCAGGGATAATTTAAGACCAATTTATTATCTTAATTAAAAAAAAAGGCGGAATTCAATGTTTCAGATGTCAGTTAGATTGTTGGGCAAGGATGCCCCTGGAGGTTCCACTTACAGAATAGAACCCTCACTAGATTCCAAACGGGCATCTCCTGGTAGATAAAAATGTAAAACTTTTTTGTTTGTATTTTGCAAGTGCGAGCAACAGTAACAGAAACAGTAACTCTTCGTTTGTATTGCTGTTTTAAAAAGACAAATGGATAAAAGGGTAAAGAGTCATTCCCAGGCATGCTTGCCTTTGAAGTCTTTGGTATTTAAGGTGAAATCTCCCAAAGTTTTTTTTTCCCCTTTCCATCTTAATGAAGCCTACTAAAAAAGAAACTTTGCTATCGGCAGGCCTAATTTTCTAATTCCTTTTGTAAGACTTCTTCGACTTTTGAAGGCAGAGAAACTAGGAACAACCTGGCCCCAAATAGGAGGAAGGGTGGGAAACCGGGAACAGTGTGATTTGTAATCACACCACCCACTGGCCAGTCCCTTTCAAAGCTCTCCTGCCCAGCGTAAACCTCACTTTGCGCTTTCTCTACAAAAGCAACCAAGATGAGCGCCCAACGCACAGAATGAATCAGGCCACAAAGAGCCCTTTGAGAGCACTAAAGGAAATGCCCCACTGAGAAGCCAGGTGGACAGCAAACATTCCCTATCCATTACAAATGAGTTCAGGGACAGGGCCCCCCATGGTGGGACCCCTAGCTCCACCAAAAGCCAAAACCCAACCAGCCCACTCATTTGAAAACCAAACATGTTGCCTTCTGCTTCCACCCCCCTCCCTGTTTACAAACACGTTTACAAGTGCTTGATAGGTGACCTTATTTACTTAGGAACCTGTGGATTCATTTATCTTGAAATTAGTAGGTAATGAAGTGGAAAACCTCAACAGCCCTCCCACTAATTAACATGATAATAAGATTGTTTTGCTACAGAGGTACAATTAGCATGTATGAGGCAAAGGGGAAGAATGATCAATAAAATGTCTGAAGGGTACTACTCCCAGGTCTCCAGGACAGAACAAAGAAAGCAGACCCCAGATTTTAAGATCCATCCATTTAAATGTATCAAACGCTGAGATGTGACCCTCCTGAAATGATTTGATACCTCCTGGAGAAAGAGGTGTGGGCCAGATTGAAAGGAATTAATTACAAAGCACACTTTTTGGTGCAGTGGAAGTTGCTTTGAAAAGAAAAGGGAAAAACTGTGGAAAGTTTCAGACGTCGATCTTAAATAGGCTTTGATGGGTGTTGGTTGGGAGGTGGAGGTGTCAAGAATGTGGCCAGGTAATTACATCCATAAAAAACGGTTCCATTTGCTCCTTTGTTTCTATTCCCCCCAAAGTCAAACAGCTCAGATATAAAACTTAGAAGAGAGATTCTTTTTGCACACGCAGTGTCAACATACATTTTCATGAGGTGCTTTAACACACAGTGCGCAGCTCAAATATTTATTTATTCCACAGACCGAGGTGTGTAGAGTAAATAAATATGACTTTAAAAATTGCCTCAATATGTATTTACCCAGTAGACTCATTTCTTGGGTAAATTACATGGATTTGGTAACCTTCCATGACATTTTTCCTTGATTTTAAACATATACAAACAAAGAATTTAAATGTCCGAAGTGTCTAAATAACCTAATTGAACTTGTGACACAAACCAGGAAGAGCCAGGAGACCTGGTTGTGGAGGGAAAAAATGCGAGAGTTTTTTAATGGATAAAAATGAGAACTTTCAGACAATCACCAGCAACCACAGAGACTGAGCATCCCCAGGACTTGGTGGGAGACTCCGTCTATCTACAACATTCTTCATAAATATAAAAATGTTATTTATCACACTTCACCATCGACAGTCTCCTGTCCTCTCTCAGAAATGGATTTTCGTATGGATTTCCACGATCTATTGCCCCCCCAAACTAAAGCTATCTTTGTGCCAACCATTGTCTTGCATTTAATTTTGACAATAATCATTTCTTAAAAATCCCTTCGTTGTCCACTCCCTTTAAAGCTGGAGGGTGAGTGTATCAGAAAAGAGTTTCTGTCACTGACAAAGAAGCATTCTCACCACATTTTCAAATGGGAAATCTACTCAGCTCTTACCAGTGAGAAAGAGGAAGATCCTAGGTAGATATTTCAACCAAACCAAGTTAGTAACGCTTTGATTTTGGAAATCATTTAAAATGATGGAAGTCATTGTTTTGCAAATGCCATTAAAGAAGAGCTTTGGAGGAAAGTAGTTTTTTGTTTCTTTGTTTTGTTTTTCCGCCCTCCCTCCCTCCCTCCCTCCTTTCTCTCTCTCTCTCTTTCCTCAACATCTATAGGTTCTGAAAAACTTACCGGAATCTCTATGCTGTGCAATGATTTTACTTTTATGCAGAGTATCATTGTTTAAAACTAACATTTTTGGAGTGAGGGGGGAGAACCCATTCTCATTTCTGAGGGACATTTGAATGATTTTCTTATTTGTCCTGTGATTTAATTAGGAAAATTGATGTCTCTAGTATTTGGGGGCAATGAATGCCAAGAGGCTAAGCATTACTCAGAGAAGCTTGAGGTCGCTGCCCGAGCAGTTATTCCACGAGATGTTGGGGGAACCACTGGTAAGCAGGGCTGGGGCCTGTCTGTGTTGGTAGACTACCAAGGTGAGCTGTGAACAGAGGAGTCCAGGAAGAAGGAGCCGTACACACTGTATCTACTGATTTCCACCAGCTACACTGGTTTGTGACAGACTAATGTAGGAATTACCCTGATGATTATCCACTACTTAAGTGAGAAAAATGAACATTTCTAGATTTTAAATATACACTCAGATACCAGCACAGGTCCCTGTTTTTTTTCTGATGTTTTTAGCCCCATAATACATCCTGCTTTTGATTTGCCAGGTTGAAAAATATGGAAATCCTTACAGAGAGCAATTAAGAAAACCAGAAAAGCTATATGTTAAAAGGATTCCCGATCTTTCGGGAATTTGACACCCAGCTTTTTTTTTTTTTTTTTTTTTTGCAGTACGCGGGCCTCTCACTGCCGTGGCCTCTCCCGTTGCGGAGCACAGGCTCTGGACGCGCAGGCTCAGCGGCCATGGCTCATGGGCCCAGCCGCTCTGCGGCATGTGGGAGCTTCCCGGACCGGGGCACGAACCCATGTCCCCTGCATCGGCAGGCGGACTCTCAACCACTGTGCCACCAGGGAAGCCCCACCCAGCTTTTTTTTTTTTCTACGTTTTATAGCATTATCACCCAACATAATAGTCAGGTCCATATAGGGCACAGACTAATTCTAAAACCCAAGTGAACTTATTAAAAAATAATTTTTATTTGAGAATAACTTGAGAATTTTCCAATATCTCTAGAGATCATTTGAAACACCCCAGGGTGTCATGTAACCTCGTCTGGGGATAGCTGTTCTAGGAGGAAAAAGAGTATTTTTAACAACTGGAGCCAATTCCTCCTAGAGAGAATTCCCTTTGGGTTCTGTAGCTTAGCTTCAAATTCAAATTCCTCATCTGTGAACAGTTAGAACAATATAATGTAGCCCAGGAGAGTCAGAACTTGAATTCAGTTCAGAGAAATGTACAATTGAGAGAAATGACAACTATCCTGCCTTTATACTGGGTAACTTTACCCTCCTTAGGTGCAACACACACCCTCTGATCTTCATAAGCCCATGAAGTAGGGATTAATGTCTCCATCTTACAGATGGTGAAACTAAGGCTTAGAGAGCCATATAGCTATCTTAAGGTCAAACAGCTAGTAGGAGGAGAGCTGGGATTTGAACTCAAATTCTTCTGATTCTAGCAAATCTCTTACCAATATCTTATCTCCTCTTTTGGCATGATACACTACCTTACTAGAGGTTTCCCAAGAGGCAGTGTTGATATTGGTCTGAAGGCCCCCTGACCTCTGTGTGCAGAAAGCATTTATTTTTTGGAGTTACATACTACAGTATCCTCAAATTTTTGTGGATAATATTTAAAACCATGACTCATCATGAAGTGCTAAACATTTCTTCTCGGGCTAAGAGTTCTACAGTGTACGTAAAAGTTCTCACAATTTAAGAGCAAGCCTCCTTCATTTGGTTTTAATGACTTTGTAAAATAAGTACCTAAGATTGTTCCTAAAAAATAAAATAAATTGCTTCAGTGGGAGAATATGGAAGATATAAATTGAACTGAATGATTCCTTCCTTCCCTGTTATGGGTGAACATGTGACTAGACATTTTTAGATGGGCTCCAATTAGCTGGTTGTAATGAGTAGCCTTTTGGGCCTAGATTTGTATCTTCCTTGAGAATAGTAATAATTTCAGAGTTTCTTCCCAGATTTTTTTCTTCCTTGCACATCCACAGTAAAATCGGGATCTTATCTCAAGGTGCAAAGCCCTTGCAAATTTATAGAATCTTGTCTCATATCCTTGTATCCTTGGAAAGTTCCTGACCTGAAGCAGAGGGAAGGCACAGACAGCCCTCAAGATCCCAACTGCCTCTCTCATCACTGGGCAAGGGAAGCTCCAGCCATTCTGGCCTGGCTTCTTGTTTGGACAGCCCTGGGGAAGTGCAGGTCACCCAGTACTATATTTCATTCACACATTTTCCCACAACATTCCTTTGCAGTTTGACCGGCAAGTAGGGAAGCCCAGGTCTCCTGTTTCCCAGCAGGGGCTTCATGTCTCCCTGGAGCAATGGACTGAAGGCTGGTGGGGGGGGGGGACAGCAGCAGTACACTTGGAGAGGGTGGGGTCCAGGGACTAGGGAGGAGGCAAACCAGCCCCGGCTAGGAGGGAGGGCTTGTGTGGGTGGCAGGAGCTGGAACACGTGTGATCTTCCCGTCTCAAGAAAGCACAGTGATGGGTTCTCCTTATCTTGGATTCAGGGATGCTTTAAAGGAACAGCTTCCAGGGGCCTCTATGAGTCAAAGTTCTTGTGTGTTTCTGCTCCTGGCCCTTGCAGGTGGCTTCCAGGCACTCTGCCTGTCTTCCCTAGCTGCACATTCACAGACAGACAGTGAAGGGGCCCAAGGGATGTGTAAGCAGGAGCTCTCTGCTGGCAGACCCATTAGCATCCTAAGACTGGTCACCATGGGATGATGATGACATGGTTTTTGGCTATCAGGCAGCCCTTTGGAAAGGGAAAATCTACTTTGGTATTCATTAATTGGGTGAATGACAGTAAGATATTACTGAAAAATGAATCCTTGGTGATTTTAACTTGGTTATGGTCAAATGATGAAACTTGTGAACCTGGTCCACAAGGTCTTTTGTGTATGCCTAGCATTTCCAGGCTAGTTGGTGCTGTTTGTTTTCTGTTCTGAATGGCGACTAGAAGGCATGGAGTGAGGGGTGGGGCATGCAGTTTGAAGTTAGGCTACTCCCCAGGTGTTGCTGATCCTTGCTGAGGCCTTATTCCCTCATCTGCAGGATGGGGTCAGGGGATTTCTTGAGGGTTGTTAGGAGGACCTGGAAAGTGTCTGTCACAATACTGGCACATTGGTGCCTTCTGGCAAAAGTTAGCTTCTGTGTTCTTTGTTATGAGTACTGGTGAAGCAGGATTGTCCATCCAAGCAGTGAGCAGTGAAAGAAAGTGTGAAAGTATAAAGTGAAAAGTGAAGGAAAGCATGAAAATGGACATCCACATCCTCAGAGATCCTTTTGCAAACTTCCTGATGTTTGTGCTAAGTAGAAAGTCCATGGGTTGACATTCCTCAGGGCTTTGCCAAAGAAGGAGAGTCAGTCTCCTTTCTACTGGTTAGCAAGTTACAGAATCTATTAGAGCCATTTGTGCTCCTTCCTCAAAACCCCTATGAGCAAGTGAATAAAGAATGAAGCCACCCAAAACACCATTTTGGAGCATAACTTTTCCAAAAGTCATTCATTCCTTCACTCACTCATGCAGGTCTGGTGCTGGGAGGAGGTGGGAATTGGATGGTTCGCAAGGCAGACGCGATGCTGCCCTTGGACAGGGGAGGGTAGGATGAGATTTCAAGCAAATGCAGTAAGCACTGAACATTGAGTCTTGTTCACGGCAGTGGACAAAACCTAACCAGGGGAAAACGTGATGGCAGAATGAGAGGGGAAAGGATGGACTCCGATGGGGACACCAAACAAACCATTTCTGGGAAGAGGACATTTAAGTTGAAAACAGAAGGGTGCAAAGGCACCAGCAGAGCTGTGTGAGGGAAAGAACATTCCAGGTAGAGGGGACAGCAAGGGATAAGGCCCTGGAGAGACAAGCTTGATACCTCTTAGGAACAGAAAGTGGGCCAGCAGGGCTTGACCCTGGGAGAGTGGAATGGGTTTTAAGGGTTGTTGTTCCAGCTGAAAAAATAAACTAGGTAGAATATGGAGGAGTGCTATTTCCCTCTTTCTTGTTCTGGGTGGTGAGTTATACTTAGAAAAATGGAGGGGATGTTCTGGCTCATTCTTTTTATGTTTCATCTCCACACAAACCTTTTTTGTGAAAATTGCTTTTTTTACAATTTTTTAAAAATGAATTTGACATAAGGATAGATGCCACAGATGCTGTACATTATAAAAGGAGCTGGACGTGGTGGGAACAAGTTAGTTTGAAGACAAACTGGCCTAGATCTGAACACCTCTTCAGCCACGTACAAATGCATGTTCTTGGTTAAGGTATTTAACCTCTCCAGGCCTCCATTTCCTCACCCTGAAAATAGATTCAAGACTTAGAAGGCAAGATGAGTACTATACGGTCTTCAAGTATCTACTGGTTTGGAAGAAGCAAATACATTGTCCAAGCTGCCCCATCCACAAGTCTATGTGACAGTATTTACCATATTGAAGAACCTCTCAGCAAATGTCTGGGGCACACTGGGATGATCAAATTCAGTAAAATATATGTTTACTGTGATAGTGTGGAAAGTACTTGTTCCAAGAATAGGAAAGTAAAATAAAACAAAACAGAAATGGACAAAAAATTGTTTGTAATGGATAGAACCTTCTATCTAGGATTGAGGTACATGATTACAAAGGACATGGCTTTCCTAGCGGGATCAGTTTCTCAGGTGACCCTAGTTACAGTTCTATCAATGCTTTGACAGACATTAATTCTGAAATTGATTACCGTCATTTTCCTTTGAAATATGTGACCAGGGATACTGATCTATTTGCTCTTTTCAAAGCATAGATGATGAGTCAACGTGTTGTGTCTTTCCTTGTTTTTTAATGTTTTCACACTCTGAAATGATGCAGTGATAGAAACGCGTTTCTAAGCACATGAAGCCGATTCCAGTTAAAGATATTTTGAGGCCCTTGGAAACACAATCAGTCTCTGAAGATGTAAGAGGTAATTGGTGTGAGGCATACAATCCAAAGAAACATGGTTCATGTTTCTCTGTTTTCTGCAAATGGACACCTATCCATATCCCATCAGGGTGATTACATTAGCACAGAGGGCAAGCTCTCCCTTTATACACATGTAAAACTACAAAAGAAAATTCTCTGGGGCTTCCCTGTTGGTGCAGTGGTTGGGAGTCCGCCTGCCGATGCAGGGGACATGGGTTCGTGCCCCGGTCTGGGAAGATCCCACATGCCGCGGAGCGGCTAGGCCTGTGAGCCATGGCTGCTGAGCCTGCGCGTCTGGAGCCTGTGCTCCGCAATGGGAGAGGACACAACAGTGAGAGGCCCACGTACCACAAAAAAAAAAAAAAAAAAAAAAAAAAAAATTCTCTGAGTGACAGTTTTAATTCTTCTGTTTTTCCTACTCTCTGATTGCACATGTGAGTATGGATTCAAACACCAGGCAGCCTTCATCTTCTAAGTACTAGATATATGAAGAAAGGTCAACAGACACATAACCAGTTCGCTCACATAACAAACATCTCATTTACTACTCTTCTCGTGAGGGGGAAACAGGCTCCTCCACAAATCTCTCTTCTTCCTCTTCAGTTTGATAAACCCTTGGCTCTTTTGTCAGATCAGACCAACTCTAGCCAACTTGTGACTAAAAAAGCCTTACAAATGGATTTTCAGTCACCACTCAACGAAGCTGGTTGACAGAGCTCCACAGAATCCTTCTGGAGGGAGGCAGGCTTTTAACTTGATTGATGAAATTATATCTAAATCTCATAGATTTGGTACTTCAAAGGCATTTTTCCCTACTTAGGGCACCCTGGATGAAGGGCGTATGCTATTTGTACCAAACTCCCAGGCTCAAGTGGTTTGCAAATTGACCCCTTTGTAATAGGTTAAAGGTTTCTTGCTAGATAACCGTGGTTCATTTTGATTAATTATGTCAGGGAATTAATGTATGATTACTAACTTTTAGCAGACCCTGCTCTTTCTGACCCTGAGCTGCTTGTTTGTGTGGCTGGTTGTAATTTTCGACCGATGGGTTAGGAGGGGTCACTGCGTGGTCAGCATATTTTAAACAAAGGGAAAAAAAGAGAAGCAGAGGCTTCCAAATAGAGTGGACACTGCAGTTCAAGGCCTAGACAGAGGAGATCTGTTAAGTGTTTTAACAGTAGGCTTTTCTATATTTACTCTTGCTAATAAAAGAGAGTTCGCTGGAGTGGAGAGTAACCTGGGAAGATTTGGAGAATAATTTAACAGTTAAATGTTAGCCCATAAATTTCACTTCATACTGGTTTCAATGGCCTAGGACCTTGTTAAAGATTAAATGGCAAAGTGTTGCATTTCAGCTTTTGATAGATTGAGGATCAGAATGAAGGAATCTTGTTAATAATGAGGTTTCCTAGTAGTTTCAACAGTTTTTCTCAGATGAAGAATTGCATACTTAGAAGAAAGTTAACAGAGAATAAGCTGATGACACCTCACGTCAAGCTAATTTTATACCAGTTATTTATGTCATTTATGGGATGACATTCCTTCTAGCTGGAAGGATTCCATGCTTTGGCATGAACTAGGAACATCATGGCTCATGTTTCACTCTACATGGTCAGTTCAACATTCCCAATGACCACAAAATGAGACTAGCTTTCTTGGTAATTTTAGCTCCTGGAAAGTAAGCACATTTACCACAAGAATTAGATCTTCAGGATTTTGAGAAAGTCACTAAGCATCTATTCTAAAAATGAGAACCCTCCTCTTTAAACTTTGAGGAGTTCTCTCTGCAAATTGCTATAGATGTTATGTTGTCAATTGTTTTCCAACTGTGATCTTGGTGAAACACAATTATTAGGCTGAGAAGCAGAAAGGCAGGCCGAGGAGAAAGAGGAGATCTTTACAGGGAAAGCAGAAGAGCCCAGGGAGAAATGATGAAGGAAATGCAAGGAAGCATAATTACAAAGAAGGTTGAACACATCATTAGGATGACGGAGGGCCAGACTTTTTGGTTTTGGAGCAAACTTGTATGTTAAAGGACTTGAAAGCAGAAATTTTTAAAAAATTCAGAAAAAAAGGAGGAATTGTTACAAATGGAAGGTATTACTTAGATACTGTATTAAAATTTTAAGCATTATAAAATACCCTGTCCATTTGGTTATTCAGAAATGAATTGTGCTTTAGTGTTTGGATTTACTTAGCTCTGTTCCGCAGGATATTGGAAAGGTACTGGGAATGCTGACAATGGCTGATCACCTGTAGCCTTTATGGACAACATAATCATAATTACTGTATTTCCAGCAAGCTCCTTTCAAAAATTAGAGGTGTTGATAACTTTAATGGGGACATAGACCATTTGTCTGTTCCATTATTGCAATTACTGTCTGGCTTGGTATCTTCTCCCTGACAGTGGCAAATGCTGTATACTTCAAAGGAACATATAAACCTCCAATAACATATTTATGGTCCAATACACATCGGCTCATTATCTCCCCACTGTGTGGCTCTACCTCCTAGGCACATGTAAATATGCACTGTCCTGAGTACAGGGTTCCAGTGAGGAAGTGTGTGTGTGTGTGTGTGTGTGCACTTGTGTTCCAGCTATAGAAATAGATGGCAGCAGAGGGGAAGAGAGAAGGGACCATGGGAGTATCGGTGGTATGGCTGGAGGGTCCTAGAGAGGTTATGTCACCCAGTTCCCCTGCTAAGGCATAATTGCCTCCATATTATGCAGAGATCTCAGAAAAAAATTATTCCTTGGATACATCTTGAAGTATTTTTTAAAGATTTTAAAACACAAATCCACTTAAATAATTATCTTCTCTCAGTTCAATCTCTCACTTTCCTATGTATTTGTCACATATACTCTATGATATATATCTCTATCCAAATGTCTCCAAATTTTACATATATGTATAAATTTTATATATACATATATAGAAATATGTATGTATGTATGTATCTTTGAAGTATCCTAAATAGGTATGTCATAAATATATAAACATATATCTCCTAAATATCCTAAAATCTCCAAATGATTTTCTTCTTGATTCCCAGATCACATGCCTTTCTACTAATTTGACTCTTATTGTACTTAGAAGTGATAATTGGTTTAATCATATATTAATTTTTAAATAATAGGACATAACATGGCATCCTTTATCCACACACAACCGGAAAAGAGTGTTATCTAAGGTAAGGACTCTATCAGAACAAGTGTCTGTAAAACTATGTGCTAGTTTTCAGTTCAGGTTTTCTGGAGAAAAAAAATGTTTTGCCAAAAGTGCAGACCTTTAGGAGCTCTGTCTACGCATATCCTTTCCTTATCCAGACAAGTCCCATGACTGCTCCCTACTACCTAGATTTTAATGGAAACCTAATGATAGTTGTGCCACGGTTTGAGGTCCTCATGAAGAAGCCAGGGTTTCAAAATCAGAATCAAATGTAGGACAGGAAAACATTAAGAAATAACCTAACAAGCAGAAAATATTTATGATGATTTCTACCCAGGTTAACTAATTTAATGATTGTGAAATGAAACAAAATGAACAATTTACTGTTGATGTCTGCTTCAGCAGGTTAAGCTGAAGCTCCATTCATTTTCATTCTGATGAACAGGCTGATGAATTTATTTAGGTTTTGATTAGAGTTTCTGTCCATTAGCCTTCAAGACAATATTTCTATTTAACAGGTACCTGTATCAAACTAAAGAAAAAGGACTCAGAAACTTCTCCAGTTAGACATGGGGACAGTAGAATAACTCATTATCTCAGTTTGCCTGTACCCAAGGGAGTTCCTGGAATATGGAGCTTTCTGTTTTAAAACTAGGAAAGTCCCTGGCAAATCAGATCAAGTCAGGTCACCCTAGATATGGGAGTCCTCTCCAGTAGTCAATTTCTGACACTGTGGAAGTTGGACTCTGAAATAATTGCCTGAATAAATACCTGAAATAATTGCCACAGATTAGATATATTCACTCTTCAAAGTAGCTTCCAGAAATGAATGACGATATGGAACTAGGCACATGAAAGATAACCCTCACGTACTCTGCTGTTTTATATCTTATTGTTGGGGGAACAAAATATTTACTTGTATATTAATTGAACTATGTTTCAATTTTTCTAAACCAGAGGCTGCTAAATGAACTTCAATATTTCTCACAACCAAAATTAAACTACTTATCCAGTTATTAACCATTTGGAAACCTATTATTTAGCTTGGCTTTACAAGATCACATGAATCTTTTAAAACAGTCACAAATAAGGCAACATTCTAAAACATAAAGTACAATAACGGTCTGCAATAAAATTTAAAAGAGAATATTTTAAATATCCAATATCTTCCATTTTCTTTTTTTAAGTTCAGAGGTGACTTTCAACAGAACTTCAAAACCAAATTGGGGAACAATGAACATAGAACTGTTCTTTTTAATCATGAGCAAAATCTATCACACATGTTCTTTCAAGTAAAGTTTATTAGAAAGAAACTGCTACCAGAGAACCACATGTTAACTCTGACTTGGCAAGGTCAGGCCAGGGCAATAAACCCTTGAACCTTACAAATATGCAAAGCTGACATAAATAACAAATTAAACCCAGCCAGGTATAACACTTTGGCCGGTTGGATGTGAGGCAGATACCAATTCCAGGGAACAAGAGCCTGTTGATTTGTAAGAAAAACCCGGTCTTACCCTCTTTGTTCGCTGTCCATTAGTTTTTCATCTGGGGGTCACTCTGCTCCTTCCTGCTGAGGCAAAACCTAATAAAAATGATTCTGCTGTGTTCTCTGCCAGTACCTCCATGTTACAGCTCATGGGTTGTTGGTACGGTACATTGGACTAATAATGTAGCGTGTTTTTATGAAGGAATGAAGGGCCTTGAGTGGGATTAACATAGGTATTTGGGGATTTTAAAGCCATTTCTAAATAAGGGAGGTTGGGATATTCTCCAGGAAGGCCTGGGCTCTGGGATAACCGTGTAATCAACACGTCGGATAGTGGGGTGATCTTTGATTCAACCCAATATAGGAAAGGGGATAAGCAGCTGTGAAGAAGAAAGCCAAAGGAAAACCATACATTTTGTGTTTATCTTTCTTTTAATGTGAAGGGTATTAAAGGAAATCAGAAGTTAGGGATTTGGAAGAGCTAAAGAGAAAACAATTTTGATTTCTGTACATAATTCAGACTAGGAAGTCTCAATGGTGTGATGACCATTGGTGTAAAAGACCGGCAGTTTTGTTTGTTGAATACGTACTTTTGCTTAATGAGTAATGTAGGAGTTTCCAGGAACATTATTAAACTCCAATGTTGTTATCCTGAACTGTTCTTCTTAAGGATTATAAATCTTGACAGATCTAATCTGTAATGTATTTAATTAAGCAAACATGGTCTATCAAACTCAGCAAACTGGAGGTTGGATTCAGGGCTTTTTCTCTGAGATTTTTGTTGTGGGGAGTGACTCTGTCCTTTCTACAACCACTGTTGGTGTGATACCAAGGCCTATTAATGTAAAATCATCCTATTGAACATTATTGTTGGAAGAGAAAAGTGTTATTTGGCTGCCCTACTAGAAATGGCTCATGACAATGATTCTCTTCTGAAGTCAACTTTGTTCTTGCCAGCAGGGAACAGTATAAGGATGACACCGGATTCTTTCTTCAGGGAGAAGCCATTTGACTACATGATGGAGGAGGGGAGAGTGGATTCAGTTGACATATCAATATCATACCAAATTTCTGAATTTGGGAATTACCTATAGTATAGGAAGCAAGTTTGTAGGTGAATAGTGAAATTCTCAACATGTGTTTAAATAAACTTACAATTTAGATGTGATATATTTTTTCTAATTTATAGTTTGTTGTATCTGGATAATAATCTCTTTGCCTTTTTGAATGCAAATTTACTTAACATCATGACTACCGAAATGAAATCTTATCCAATATCTCAGATAAATTCTGAAAAATATTTTCCCTGAAATTCAGAGGACTGCAGAGATCATTGTGGAAACTCAAGCAATAGATGGAGTGAGTACTTTTTCTGCTGTGCCAGCTGAGCTGTTTATGAGGTGGTGTCTTCACTCTTTTAAATTTAGGAGAGAGAAGAAAGAGGTGTTTTTTTGCAACTAGCCCAAAATAAGGACAAGAAGTTTGGCAAAGGCCTTTAAGGGAGTTAAAAAAAATTGTAATACCATAAAATTGAAATACCAATAATGAGCAGTAACCAATGAAACCTACAGAGATTTTTTAGACATCTGGATGACAACAAATGATATTCCATTGTCACTCTCTCTGATTCATATATTTTCCTTTTATTTTAAAAAGTGATTTATGTGTCCTCTGGTGATGTCAGTGGCATATATATTGTTTTAATTGCAAAAGCAACTATTAGGCAGCTCAACTTTTGAACTAGACAAAAGTCTAAAAATCTAAATCTGCTCTACTTTTTGAATTCTATAAAGGGATTCCTAAATAGCACAGAAAAACAGAGAATCAGTTATATGAGATGATGGCCCATCCCATTCTCTATACAGCTCATCTTTAATATCTATTATGTTTCTTGGTTGGGTCAGGTGGGTTGCATTTTATAGTTGTTGGTCTAGCTCACATTCATCATGAAGGCCAGGGTTTCATACTGGCATCTTCTGTTCTCTTCGCTTGGTTAGTGCAGTTATTTCAAAATTGGAAATTGAAATGTATTAGGTGGTAGGAGTATAAGTATCCCAATTTGCCATTAGTCTTTCCCCTTCTGTATGATCACATCCCTACCCAGCTCACACATGAATGTTACCACACCCACCTCAGTCATTTGAGATTCTATGATTTGATATACACTATCAAGCTGGCCTCCTGTCCTCAGGTCTGGTGCAGACTTTGACCACCCCAACCTTGACCCAAGTGAGATTCTTGCTTCTGGGAAAACTGGATACCTGACAAGTTTTCACGTTTCAACATCAAGTTAATATCAAATTATTTTAGCAAAAAATCGAATAACCTTGGTCCTTGCTTCTTTGTTGATTCTGTGGGTGGGAGCTGACTAGAGAGAGTGGAGAGAGACAATTAGGAGGCTCTTGTACAGGAAGCTGAATCACGTATATCACTACCTTATTTATTTTTGGATTCTTTTGGATCCAAGACTGTTGCCTATAAGTCTCAAGGACTAAAGGATTAGGATGTGTAGAAATATATATATATATATATTACTAAAGACGAAGGCTTGTAACGTTTGTCTATTCATCTTTGGCCTCAGGGCATGTACCCTTGAATTATATTAAATATTATATGAAAATGTTTATTTAAAGTCCTTTCAACTGACAGGTTATTAAATGTTAGCTCAAATGACAAGAAAGTTCAATATCCAACTTGTCAGTGGGTGAGTAAGGGTGGAATATGTTGATTCCTGTATAAACAAACAGACATGGAAATACTCAATTTCATTTAACCTGTTGAACAGTGGTTCCAAAGAAGGAAAACTGAAGGAAGTGATTTTTTTCAGACGCCATCCAAGGGCAATCAGAGTTGGCAGAAGTTCACATACTTATGAATATACTGAGAAGGTGAAAATAATAAACTTAATTTTCACAACAGATGTTTGACAACTAATTATGAGTAGATGCTCTAGTGTATAACCTGAATCACTCAACTCAGATCTCAGAATCTCATAATAGCCTGGGCATTTAAAACACAATGGCAATAAAAATATAAACAGCAAATAATGACAGAAAATGATCCTTTTAATTGTTTCTTCCTGTAGAGCAGCTAGTAGACTGTACACATTTGGGTTACTATTCTTTATCTGTTAATCATCAAATAATTTGGGTTTTTGAAAAAGTTTCCCCCTTTAGTTCAGTACTAGATCAGCAGAAATGACATTAATGCCAACAAGCAGTCTCCTAGTGGAAGGTCAGTAGAGAAGTGTAATCAGTTTAGAACTGGATGTTGTAACTTACTTGAATCAAAGACTTTTCATAAGGTGACATTAAGATGAAATATTTAAGATAAACTGGAAGATTTGACTGGAAATTCACAATGGCTCTCTGAAATAGTCTGCCCTGATTTACAGATCCTCAATTTTCAATTTATGAGCTGAGACCAGAGTATACCACTAGAGGATGAGAAGAGAGTAGTCATATTAGAGGCAGCTCATATATCCTAAAGACAGACTTTGGAAGAATTAGAAAGTATAATAAAGTGCCTGTCCCTTTAAGACAGGACCTGGCTCACTGCCAATTTCAAACCTAAAGCATTAGATATTTTTAAAGCCCTTAAAACTGTCACTTTTTCCCCAGACTTTTTGTCATCCCTAAATGAAAAAACAGTACCAGAGAGGTTTGCACATATTGTTTCAAGTCTCCTCAGGATATTTTTGAAAAGTAAATATTTATTGCTGACAATAATTTTTTTGCTAAGGTTAACTAGCACTCCAAGTACAAAGCAGGGCATCTGAAAGACAGAGAAACTGCTCAGCCACTCTCAAGTTACATATATTTACAGGAAACTTACAAACAAGACCAGTCAAAGTGCATATTATTAACATTTCTTTTACCCTTCTTCAAAGGAGACACTGGAAATGATTTTGGAGACATCAGCTAGATGTTTGGGGCTCAAAATAGGTTAAACTTACGCTAGAGACCACAGGAGCATCAAATAAAGAATCAGCACCACGGATGGCCCTTTCCCAGCCCTTGTCCTTGAGCTCCTAGAGGTAGATTTTGATAATATGATCACCTATGTCATCTGTGGGGACATGACCAGAACACAATTACTTAGTGACCGCTTACTGTGTGCTTTCCTGTCAGACATTCAAAGAGGTCTAAGCACCTCCCCCAACCAGTTTACTGCCAACTTGCGCTAAGGGACATTTGGGGTTACATGGGAAAAAGAAGTGTTTTATAATCAGATAACTTCGGAAAAGTCAAAGTTAAGCAAGTTTCTCTAGTGCAGATTTCCTTAAAGATTTTTAATATATACCATGACTCTCAAATTCTAGAGAACCCATTTAGGTTTTGAGGAACTTTCAACAAGACAAAACTGGTAATCAGTTGATCATATTTTGTTAAATGCTGGCTAACAGTATCAAGAAAATAAAACTCCTAAGGTCCCTTTGGGTTATAGTGTTTCTATTAGTGGATTAATTAAATAAATAAACATTAAGTCGCACTATACAAGTCTTTGGAGAAGACCTCATATTAGGGTCTACATTTTTTTGGATAAATATAAAAGATATTTAGAGAGACAGAATAGACTTTGACTACAATAAGACTTTATCTATCTAGCAATAAATGCATGCCATGGATATACATTCATATGTGATGTCACACACACAGAACATACACATATTAGGATTTGTTAGAATCAGTTAGGATTTGTACTTGGCTTTAAGTAACAGACCTCAAAAACTCAGTGGTCTAAACAACTTGATACTTTTTTCCTTCACAACATGGCACTTCCAGAAACTTGAAAGGGACCTTGATCTGCCTTTTTTTCTTTTTTTCTGCTCCAGATCTTTAGCACAGAGTTATCTCATGGTTGCAAAATGATTTATTGCAGCTACAGCCATCATATTGTATCTGCATTACAGGCAGGAAGAATGGAAAGGGAGACACAGACAAAGGTGTATGCTCACTGAGTTAGACCCCACTACCAAGCCCTACACAAAAATTTATGTTGATATTTTATTGGCAAGAATTTGGTTCCATGGCTATCTCTATTTACCAGTAAGGCTGAGAAATGTAGTTTCTTTACCAGGGAACCTGGGTTCTGTTAGTAAGAAAGAAAAGTAGAATGAATATAAGGTAAACAACCAGAGTTATTGATATATCACGTTCTTTAGTTTGCCATGGGCCTTGAAGAAGGCTGTCTCATGTCTCAGATAAAGGTATTTGAATGAGCATCCAATTAACAACTTAATGTCTGAGAATGCAACTGGAGCCATTGATTTTCAGTAGAGATTGTCAAGGACCACAGAAATATATTTCCAGATTTCCAAGCACAAAAAAGCTTTAGGGTCAACTGTTAGGAAAGCTAAAAATGAAAACAAGAGTAAAAAAGAATGAATACAAAAGAAATTGAGAGCGAGAGAACAATGGGAAGTGAATAAGAAGCAGGAATAGGAATAGTAACTGAATAAGACTAAAAATCTGATGGAAGATTTGAATTGGGTCAACCTAGTTTAGACTGGGAGTCACTAACTTAACTAATATGTATCTATTTTATACCCTAAGAAATTTAATAACTCGAACTGGCTGTCTGATGTGTGGGTTGTGGTGACAGGATGGTAAGAGTTCAGTAAACTCTTGTTGAATAAATGAATGGGCCTTTCAGACCACAATCAAATTCAATCAATCTGAACTCAGCAATGTGCACCCAAAAGGTGGTTAATATCACACTTTAAAGACAGCAATAATTGAAGAGTGAATTGTCAGTAAAATAAAATGATTATACCCACTGAGAAATGGTATGCGAATGGAAAACTGAGAAATAACAACAGAAAGATTTTATCAGGTTACGAAAATAATCAAAATTGGGGAGGTTTAAAAGAAAGCAACTTGCTTCTTGTAGGAGCTTTAGAGAGCTTTGACTGCTCTAAGAATGACCAGGGGATCATTTCTTTGGAGAATCTTTTAAAAATTGTCAAGGCACATTTATATAGTACTTCATAGTTCCATCTTGCTTTCCTCTTAAAATTAAGACAGAACTGAGTTATGTGCAGGTTAGCATCTTACTCAATGCAATTGCTCAGTAAGTACTTAAAATTAGAAGGGAACTTGGAGATCAGCTAGTCCCACCTTCCATCTCCTCATTATTTTAAAGATGAGAAAGTTGAAATTGAAAAAATGGTGAGACATTGGCAGATTGGTGTAAGGATCTGTCCACTAGACGATACTCTCTCAGAATAGGTCCACCGACCATTTCTCTTAGACTTAAATAACTCAGAACATTTATCAAAAGTTAATTGTTTCCATAAAACATGTCAATAAAGCTACAATCCACACGATTGTAAGAACCATGAGTACAGGAAACATGATTAGAAAATGCTGGCTTTCAATAAGTTCTTGTTGAATGAATGAACACTCTTATTTTTTCCTTTATAGATGAAAAGACTGCAATGAAGTCATGGTAAAAATTATTCAGAAAGTAGACCACTGAACCTTGGCAGTTTGAAAACTATTTGCACACATATTACATTCTCTTTTAAATGGAAAATCACTTTCATAATTGATTACTCAGTTTATTTTCTTAAATACCTGATTATTCCAATGATTAAACTAATTAGATTTAAATATTACATGTACATTCCCTAAGCTCTTGTCAGAAGCCATACTCTTTGGGGTTATCAAACCAAAAACATTCCCTTGCCTTTGGAATTTAAAATTATTTATCATTTTTCTTCCAGTACAAAGAATTCCATTTTTTAATAATTCAAGGATGAATCATATTTAGGATGACTATCTGTCTTTACTTTGCAGCATTTTAAGAATTTGAGAGGAACTCTGATTCTTGCCCTGACATGGGAGGTAGGTGAACGTTTTCCTTCCCAGGCAGAGTGGGGATTAGACATGGCTATTCCTGTTCTTTCAGGGAAGGTCTTTCCATGCCCCTTCCCATTGAATGAGCCTCTTCCTGAAGATCAGGAGATAATGCATCTGGAATAACATGAGCTCATCCAAGTTTGTGGTTTATCTGAAAATCAAATTCCAATAATCTCATAGTCAATCTGGCTGCACATGTATTTGGGTAAAGTTTAAATATCACAGGGCAAACAACTGGAAAACAGGAGAAGAAAAGAAAGTTCCATTTTTGAGTTCAGACTACACATTCCTTTGCCTTCAGTGGTATGTTTTTCTTTCAGCAGTCCAGAGAGTGTTGTTGGCAGAAACCTCTTCAGTGTGTTTGTTGTTCCTGTAGAAGGACGTGCTCAGCAGGTCCTTGGAAGCGTGATCAGAACCCAGACGTAGCCTGTGCCCTGGCTGAAGCAAAAGTTTAAAAGGTGTGAAAACACAAATCTAGAGATGGAGTTGATTCACCTTTCAACATTCATTTTAGGGAGAGCATCTCTATCCCAGGTTATGAACCAGTTAGTGGCAAAGCCAAAGAGTGTGGCAGAGCAAAATATTTGGCCTTTGGTTAATAGGTAGCTATCGGTATATGACAGAAGCAGGCAGTTTAGTACTAGTTCAGGGCCTGGAGTTAGAAATAAAACAGATCACAGTTGGAGGCCAGGCTTTGATACCTGGTAGACCTGTGACTAGCAGGCTGTACCCTCTTTCACATCTGCATGCAGGAGGATGAGGACAGAGCATATGTCTTGGGATTCTTGTAAGCATCACATTGAATGATGAATGTGAAGTAAAAGGACAACACAAAGTCTACCAAAGAGTAAGCATGCAATAAATAATGGTTGATCAAACAGAACTGATAGGCTATCCTGTTCAGAACGTATTTTTGAAGTTTTCATAGATTTCTTACCAAACATACATATTAAAAAAAAAACAAAACAGCAACCTCTGTGGTCCAACATACTCTCCCTGACACTGCTGATGAGTGTGAAAATTGGTGCAGTACAACATTTCTGGAGGACAATTTGCCAGTATAAGTCAAAAGCCCTAAGCAAGTGTACATACTTTACCTAAAAGTTCAAATTTTTATATTTGAAAATTCTCCAAGGAAATAATCAGAAGTATAAGCAAAGAGTAAATGTAAAATATCCATTACAATGTATTTTTCCATTATGTCGTATTAGTTATAACAGTGAACATCAAAAAACCAAACAGTAGGATGGAATTTATACATATGATGGAACAGCTGTATAGTTATCAGAAATCTTGGTTCAGAAAAGTCTTTCATAAGGTAAAGTGTTTGTCATATACTGTTAAATTTAGAAAAGCAAAACAGTTATGAAGCAGCATAGATGTAATGAGAGCAATCGTTCTAAAATCTAGAAAAATATATGGTGAAATGGCAGTTCTCTAGGTTGTGAGATTACAAATTATTTTTATTCTTCTTAGAGTTTGTGTCTTTTTAAAAAAGTTAACAAATTCTGTATAAAGTCACTTTAAAATGGAACATAAAAGAGAAATACTGTAAGTTTTTCATTTCAAGAGTTCATTCACTGTCCTAATTCCCCCCTCCGACTGCCCTACATAGCCCTACTCCCAGAAACCTGTTACCACCTGGATAGCTTTTGACATAGATATGTTCAAATGTAAAAGTACACATTTCCTAACAGCAGAGTCACCAAATTTTAAAGTACAGTTGTTGAAATGACTAAGAAAATAATAAAAATAATTATTATAAAACTCGATCTTTTTTTTTTGTAATGAACAGTTTGGGTTTAAATTTCAGCTAAATAAAATATCATAAAGAGGCATCATGTTCAACATGAATAAAGTCTTGGAAAGTATTTTAAAGATGTTTCCAAAAATATGAATAATCAAAAACTATTTCACAGAAGTGGACATCTGATGATTTTTCTCAAGTTAATGATATTCTTCATGTCATGTGGAGTAGGTAATGATAACCTCAAAATTCACTATCTAGAATTCTTTTCACTAAAAGTCCTGAACTTTTATGGGCAAATATGAAAATCACAATGACCTGATTCTTTGATGAGTTAGAAGTCAGATTTTCATGACTTTTTGAAAGATAAGGACTCATTACTTTTATGCAATTAGAAACAGTTTTTTTGGTTTTAGCATAGAATTGGAGAAACCAAATAATGAAAAACTTTTAACTTTGTCCTGTCCCCAATATAATCTGAAACAAAACAAAACAAATAATTCTCAGTTATGAATTATAGAAAGTGGTTTTATACCTTCAATGGCCTATCTAGATATGTATTAAATATTTATTTCTTCCAGTATTGGCTCTCAAGATTCAAGTTTCAGAAAATGAGGCTCTGAGGTTTTGTGACCCTGGAAGAGGTTCTGAACTGATTGTTTATCATTGGTTGTTTTTGGCCAATTACCAAAGAAGTACTTGATTCATGTGCAGAACAATCTTTAATTAAGTTTCAACCACAGTATGGAATCCCATGGAGCTAAAATATAAACAAAAACAGGCGCTAAGATTCTCTACATCACTGTCTTTATTAACCTCCACCAGCAGGGACAAACAGATAAAGGGGAATGATCAAGTGTCAATGATCAGGACACACTTGGATATTTGTAGGACACTGAAGTACTGCTAGATGCATTCCTGAGTTCTTTTTTTAAAATTTTATTTATTTATTTGTTTCTATTGTTTTTCAAATTATTTTCCCATTTAGGTTATTACAGAATATTGAGCAGAGTTCCCTGTGCTATACAGTAGGTCCTTGTTGTTTATCTATTTTAAATATAGCAGTGTGTATCTGTCAATCCCGAGCTCCCAGTCTATCCCTCCTTCCTTCCATTCCCCCCTGGTAACCATAAGATCATTCTCTAAGTCTGTGAGTCTGCTTCTGTTTTGTAGACAAGTTCATTTGTATCATTCTTTTTTTTTAGATTCTGCATTTAAGTGATATATGATATTTGTCTTTCTGTCTGACTTACTTCACTTAGTATGATAATCTCTAGGTCCATCCATGTTGCTACAAATGGCACTATTTCGTTCTGTTTTATGGCTGAGTAAGATTCCATTGCATATATGTACCACATCTTCTTTATCCATTCATCTGTTGATGGACATTTAGGTTGCTTCCATGTCCTGGCTATTGTAAACAGTGCTGAAATAAACATTGGGGTGCATGTATACTTTCGAACCAAGTTTTTCTCTGGATATACGCCCAAGAGTGGGATTGCTGGATTGCATGGTAGCTCTATTTTTAGTTTTTTAAGGAACCCTTTTGTTTTGTTTTGTTTTAGGTACAACATGGAAAATATGACCCGACAAATGGATTGCCAACTTTTTCTAACATTATAGCCAAGTTTAACCAGTGCTCACTAAGTGAATTACAACCCTGTAAATTCCAGGCTATTTTCTACAGTTGTAGAGATTCTGTGACTGTAGAAGTATTCAGGGGCTTGATCTCGGCCAACTCTTCTGGTTAACATTGTGTTAACTTCTGCAAGTTTCACTTCTAATACTTTAAAGATACCAGGCTTCAATCCCAAGATATTCAAGATCTAAACCGGTCTAGACCTGCTTGGTCTGTTTTCTGGGTTACATAAAAAAGCTCTTTAGGATTCCCCGAGAGACTGCTCTCTCCTCTTCAAGAGATGAGTTTGGTTTGGGATGATTTCATACAATTTCTCACCTTGTTGAGGTTAGAGCAGGTTGAGATGATAAGCAGAACTTGAACTCCTGACCTTGCCACATTACTTTCCAGCCCTGACAAATCACAATAAAAATGCATAGACTGTCCAGGTGCAACACATGAGGGGGAGACCACAGAAATCCTGACTCCACCAGGAATATGAAGGCCGTGGAACATTAGAAAATTATTTATCTTGCACAGCCAGCAATCCTGATTGTCCAAGGAAACAAGGTTAGACATCATTTTATAGTCACACATTAAAAGTGAATCTATCACTGGTTTATGCAAACAAATAACATTCCTGGAGTACCACATGGACATCTCCTGACACACCACGGCTGCTAGCACAGCACCGAGGGACCACATGTTCCCAAACTGCGGGTGAGCTGCGTATAAGAAGTCGGTTCCCTGCGACCGTCTCCTTCAGGGAGACCATGATGTGATCATCTCCAGTTCACAGAGCCTGAGCTCCAGTTCCTAGTCGTGCTGGCCTTTAAAACCCTTTCAGTTCGGCATCTCTGCCATAAAGTGGGAGAGCTGGCATTCTTTAGGACCTGGGGGAGTTGTTGTGTTCCACTGGAATGTGTTGAATGGCTTGTAAATTAGAGTCCCTAATGAAAACTCGCTGGTGTCCAACTGCAGCAATCATCTGGTTAAAATCAGGCAGTAATTCCACTAATTTTACTGCCCTTCTCCCAGCCCTCAACGCCTCATTTAGGAAAAAATGTTTATGTTCCCCTCAAAACACCTGTGTTTTAACTTCAGTCCCCAAAGCAATTATAGTATTTTTATTTTATTGTATTTCATTTCTTTTTCTTTTCTTTTCTTTCTTTCTTTTTTTTTGTCTTTCTGTTGTGAATGAAGCATTCCTTCCTTTTGTAAAATAAAATGTAAAGCACCAAAAAAATGTAAAATGTAAGCATAAAAAGAACCCTGAAACCTTTAATTGTGGACAGTATATGTAGTCTTTTTTTTTTTTTGTACTGAGAGCCTAGTTTCCCAGCTGTTGCCCAGAATCCTTTAGATATTTTTCAGAAAACAATAGAGAAGTTTACATTGTGACTAAGTGAGCTCAGATTTGAAGAGAAGAATGGTGTGGCTTCCATTTATCCAAGTAAAATCCTTCCTGACTGTGGGTTTTATCAAAATTTAGTCCCACGGAGGCCCTCCATTTTTAACAATTTAACATCACTTTAAAAAAAAAGTGTTTTGATCCCCAAGAAAAAAGAAAGTTCTTTGGCAAATGTTGGAAATAAAGAATGGAAGTTTGTTACTCTCTCTTTTATCTGAATAAATAAATAGAGCATTACCTGGTGGTTTAGTTTTTCTGGTCTCCATTTGTTTAAATTTCCTGAAAATAAGGTGAAATTTTTCTCTCAGGTAAAAATTCATAATTTTGTATTACATTTTCTTTCTTAATAGAAAACAGAGGGAAAATAATGTTGAGTAACATATACACACATCTCTCTGTTTCCAAAGCATCACCTCTCCCCCACCGTCTCCCCACTCAGTGTCTGGGAAACAGCTGTGAGCTAGGTAGGCATTCTGGGTAATAATATGCAAATGAGCCCACCAGCTAACAGAATTTCCTTGTCCAATAATGGAATTGGACCAACATGTAGGTTTTAAATTGGAGCCAGGCTTGCCCAGGCCAGATGTGCAAACAAGAGCACGTGGTCCTGGTTTTAGAGCTTGGAGGCAATGCCCTGTGGGAAGGGTTAGAAGAGAAAACCACGTGACAGGCTATTGACTGAAGAACCAGAAATGGCTGGAAAGGCTCTCTTGGGTTGCGTATTAGTCATGTATATGTATTTGTAAATTTCTGCTCACGTGGGGAGAGTGGCCCAAGATGTCCCCCAGGCCTGCCAGGGTGGCCCACCAAGGGTGGCTGCCTTGGTCTGGCAGTGAGAAAGCTCATTCTAAGCTTATCAGTCTTGGGGTCCTGAGTGATGCACTCACTTTCAGAGGCAATCTGAGGGGCTCTGCTTATCCCGCATCTAGAGAGGTTCTCTTTTCCTTCATTTATCCTGAGTGTTAATCCTCCTGAAATGCAGAATGAGGAACAAAAACTTTTGTCCCATGCCCTATGCTATCCTTTGGACATCCTTAGAAAAATGTGGCTGTCACTACTAACAGCGAGAACCCGAATTCACAACTTCAATCCCTACCACATGAGAGCAAAGTCAGAACCTGGTGCTTCCTACTTAGAAAACGAAGCTGATGCTATTACTTCTGTAACAGCAAAAGACAATTAAAGTGGCTGTTGAGAAAATCTAAAGGAACCGAAGGGAAATCAAGTGAGCTCAAATCAAAATTTGGAAAAGGGCTCAAAGTAGGATTGCAAACATTTCTTTTTTTGAGGTGAAATCATACCTTACCAATTCTTTTTAAAACTGAAAGCCAAAAAAGTATTACATTATAGATGTCACAATTAATGATCATCATGTGATCAAGGCTCACTGAGGATCAGAAAATGAGCAAACATTTGGATGTACTTCTTGAGGATGATGGATATATTTAACTGATGGCTATTGAATTTATCAGGGTCAGTTAGCATAATGAAAACATATTTTATTAGGCTGTTAAAGGGATAAATTGTTTTCATATTTATTCATCTGTTCCCAAGGCTAATTTGGGTTTTTTTTAAACATGCTTTTCATGTTTCTAAAATGAACAGCTAAATAAATAAAGCATTAGTTTGAGAACAGAAGTATCCACCATAGATGTAGCATAGTATTTGTCCTCAGTACAGACTAAATGATGATTTTCTGATTTAATGTTCATCAGTCAGAGTAAATGGTCCCCAGAATTCCAAGCTAATAACAAATAAATAAAAGTAGAAATATATATCAGTAAGAAGAAAAAAACACACACACACAAAACAAATGGACAAAAAAACTTAGGTCAGGTTGATGTTTGTTAAATGAAACACAAAAACCAATTATCATTATATTCGTTATTTAAGCTGAGAACACTTTTGCTTCAATTCACTGCTGAGTGCATTCTCAAGGACTGAATAACATGAATAATCTGGAAAATCCCCACTCCACTTTGCTGGTTTTAGAAACAACAACATTCCCATTCAAATGGAAAATTTTAGATACTGACTCCCAAAGCCTCTTTGGGGTTGTAACAGCTTTCAGTGAGGAAAATCTTTCAGACCAGGTAATGCCCACTTTGCCACTTTGCAGTGGAGTCTACACACTCCCTTGTAGCCTGTATTCCAGTTCCTCAGCTGGCAAGTATACTCTCTAGATGTTATAGCAAGAATCCTGCCCTGATTTTTTTTGCTTATAGATTTTATTTTATTTTTTTAAATTTATTTTTAATAGAAGTATAATTGATTTACAATGTTGTATTAATTTCTGCAGTAAGCAAAAATTAATACAACAGTTATACATATGTATATATGTAGCAGTTATATATATATATATTTATTTATACACTCATTTTTTTAATATTCTTTTCCATTATGTTTTATCCCAGGATATTGAATAGAGTTCCCTGGGCTATATAGTAGGACCTTGTTGTTTATCTGTTCTATATGTAACAGTTTACATCTACTGACCCCAAACTTCTGCCATGAATTTCTCTTCAACTAATTTCTTCTCAGATTCAATCATTGGCTTTTTTCCCACTGCTTCCTCCTTGAACGCTGGTAGTCTTGATGGTTCTGTTTCCAGTTCTGCTCATTTTCCACTCTCTTTGTAGGCAATTCCAAGAACTCTTGTGGCTTTGATGATTACCTATCTCTTTCTTCAGCCCGGACTACTCCAAACCGGGCTGTGTTTTCAACTATCTACAGGCATCTTGTCTTGGAGGCTCCGTAAGTACCTCAGATTCACTGTAACTAAAAATTTGGATATAATTGGGCAACATCTGTTCTTTCTCCTGCACTTTTTTAGTTGCCATTACCTATCCATGTTGAACCCTCCCGTCTCACCCATCACATCAATAGAACGCTAAGTACCATCCATTGCTTTGCCTCAGAAGTGTGCCCAAGCACACCCTCCTCTCTATTCACACACTCCCACTGTCTCAAACTAGGTCATATCATCTCTTGTCCTGATGGTGGCAACAGATTTTCTCTCACTCATTTTTCTCTTCCCCAGTTAATTCTCTGTAACAGCCATCAGTACTTTTTTTTTCCTTCTAAAAAATGAAGTGGGTACTGTCTCTGGATAAAAATGTCCGTTGATTTCCTCCTGCTGCTTACTGGATGAAATCCAAATTCTTGGTGCCCAAGCACCATCATGATTGGAACATAATCTTTCTTTTCAGCTCATCTCCTGCTATACTTTATCCTGCACCATCATTTACCACCATTACCTGCTCACCATCCTCCAAGCACACTGGGCCAGCACATCTATGCCTTGGCCTGTGTTCTTCTCTCTTTTTTGACTTGACAGTAGCCTTAGAGTTCAGAATTACTAAATCACTTCTTTGATAAAAAGCTCTTAGAGGGCAGGGATGGAAGTTAGGTTAGTACACTATCATGATCAATCATACCTTAACAACTGGGGGATGACACAATTAGATAGATAATTATTGCTGGAGGGAAATGTTGGCTTAATCATCCTTCAGGCTTTATAATGAGGAAGAAAAATAAAGAAGGGAAATTCAATGCAAAGTAAGTTGGCTTGGAGGTCTCAAATGTAGACGTGTTCTCTTCTATGCCAAGAAAAACACATGTAAATAGGCATGGGAAATCCACATGATTGGCCAAAGAATGAAACTGGTTAGGAAACCAAAGAGGAAAGTGATGGATAAGACTCTCAATCAGCAAGGACATGGAAGTTGATCCTAGGCACATCTAGGCTCTTACAGAATCTGGCATCTCTCTCCACACACCAGTAGCAGCAATCTAGGCCACAATTTACATTTTACATTTGTGTTAGTGCTTAGAATTGGGTAGTGGAAGTGGTCGGGGCAGTAGATTAGAGAGAGACAGACCGAGCAGCAGCAGTAGAGGACAGGCAGGCATGCAAAATGGGCAACAAAGGGCAGATAGAAGTATTTGCTTCAGCTTTAAACCAACGTGTGTGTAATTAACAGCTCCAATGCATGATTCAATTTCCCGAGCATATTACTCTTTATTGCAAACCCTTCATGGAACACTGTGAATTGGCTATGAATCAGAAAGATGCTACAAGACGGGCCTGACATAGTTTCCTTTGGTTTCTTGGGACTAAATTTGGTGCTGGTGACAGATAGCACCCCAACTGCAAAGCTTGAATCCCCTTCTCACTTCAGCAGTAGGTGTATCAAGGAATTAGCAGAACAACCTGGTACATTCTTGTTCCTATGACACTGCCTGGGGATTAGCAAGTCCACTTTGGGAATTGTGACTCCTTTCCCATTCAGTTATTAGTCTCTCTACCAAGACTACCTACAACTGCCAATTAACATGATTTTTTTTAATGAGTCCTTGAACATGAGTCTATTGTTTAATTATGTAGACTTCTGTTTTATATATATATATATATATATATATATATATATATATATATATATATTTTACATCTTTATTGGAGTATAATTGCTTTACAATGGTGTGTTAGTTTCTGCTTTATAACAAAGTGAATCAGTTATACATATACATATGTTCCCGTATCTCTTCCCTCTTGCATCTCCCTCCCTCCCACCTTCCCTATCCCACCCCTCCAGGCGGTCACAAAGCACCGAGCTGATCTCCCTGTGCTATGCACCTGCTTCCCACTAGCTATCTACCTTACATTTGGTAGTGTATATATGTCCATGCCTCTCTCTCGCTTTGTCACAGCTTACCCTTCCCGCTCCCCATATCATCAAGTCCATTCTCTAGTAGGTCTGTGTCTTTATTCCTGTCTTACCCTTAGGTTCTTCATGATTGTAAAGGGATTCATGCTAAATGGATACCTTGATTTGGCTTCGCTCTCCCCTCCTTAGTTCAGACTTTCAGATGGTAACAGCTTCCAGGCCCTTCTAAGGAAACTAGATGTGAAACAGAAACAAAAACTGAATTTTCCATTTCTCTGAGAGAAAACAAGAAGCACACACATACACACACAGCAAACCCCTCCTCCCAAAAAACCCTGAATTTCTTTAAATTCTGTCAGTTTGGTGGTATAGAATGTGATACAGACTGAGAGAGAAAGTACCTGGTAGAGAGAGGGAAGAATAAAAATATTGGGATATTTTGAAATTCATTGAATATTCTTAAATTTTCATGGTAAAGTGTTGCAAGTTCAGATTCTATAATCATCTCTAAAGTACATATGAGCAAAGGAAGAACTTGGTCACAAGGGAACATGAATTATTTAAAAGGTGACTCTACTCTCACAAAAAGGAAATTAACAGCATACAATTCTCTTAATAATTCAAACAGAATCCTTTACTTTTTGTTAATCAATTGTATGTTTTAAATAAAGTATTTTTCTGCTGGAAATATTCCAGTGATTTCTTCAACTGTCCACTCTGTGTACACACAGGCAGAGGGTACACATTCGAGAATGTTCTGTAATTAATTTTAAGTGAAAGAACAATGTGCTCATGAGTAAAGTAGGGAGCCCATTATCTGAACAATTGGAACCTTCTTTACAAATGTGGGTAAACTCTTTTTCCCTCTTCTTAAACACACACATATCATGCAAACAGAAAAAGGTATTTCCATTTGCAAAAGAGGTTTTTCATTTTGTACATCTGAGGACACAAAAGAAGCCATAGTCAACCATAAATTAGATCAGGGAGCCGAAACAAGCTCAGATTATAACAGGCCACAGGTCTGTGAAAAATATACTGTCATTTGGGGTTGGATTTTTTTTTTATAGTAAAGCAAAGGAAAAGTCATTTTATGATAAAATATCATACCATCTGTTCTTGTATGTAAGAAAATTTGGCTGAACTGATCCAATTTACAAGTTAAAATGGGTAGGTCTGGGATCCTTTCACCCTCAACTTTTGGTGGTTTAGTGTGTGTAAGAAAAATACAGTTAGGAGGAGAAGAGAAAACATAGTAATCCTATTTTAAATTCTTGGCCCAGTTCCTAGCACTTTGTGGCATGTACCTGGTATGTTTTGGGGAAAACCTCATATACTTGCATGCTTCTATAAGGAATCACCTTTCATCTCAAGTTAAGTGGATACTTCAGCCAAATGGTACACGGATGTCTTAATTTTAATCTAGGAAGGAGGTGTAAACTGGAAATACTCAAACCCACAAATTTGAAATGGCATAGGGTGGTCTAAAGTCCTACATTCCTGTGGTTCTAAAATTGAGTAATGCTTTTAAGATTGTATGAAATTAGTTTTATTTTTCATAAGACATATGTTTATTGTTGAATCTCCCAGCTTTAATTTTAATTCTACTTAGTTCTTGAAGGATACCATACATATGAAATCTATACTGTATTTATCAATGTATTTCAATCTTTTGCTGAATAGTCTTCATTTCAAAGAAGTATTAATATCCACGTACATATTATTTTTCTATTAAATCCAGTATATATCAAGAAGGAAAAAAATCTAAACAGATAATTAAAGGACTTGGTGGAGGAGAATAAAATAATGACGATGAGTCTATAGGGAATTTTAAAAAGTTTTACAACTTTAGCTCTATCTTGTTTTTTCTCTTTGAGAATTGTATTACAATACTTAGCTTTGAAAGAAATCTTAACTTTGGAAAGTCATCTAAAATAGAAGATTTGGCTTATATTTTAGGTGGATACCCCTTCATCCTCACATGACCCCACATCTACCCTAACTTTTCAGTGTAACTGCCTGCCAAATTTCACTAAAGTTTTTAGTTTCTTAGGATCTTAGAATAATCCTGTGTCTAAACCTACAGAAAGTCCTTTGGCTCAAGGGCCTAAAATAGCTGATAATGTATATCAGTCTTACAAGGCCAATGATCTAATTTTTAAAACTAGAAAAATTTGTTTTTTCCTCCTCCAGCCCCAAGATGGGACAAACCAGACAGAACATATGCTCACAATTTTATGGTAGGTGGGTTGTCACGTTGTAGATGGAACCCCATGCAAAAAATCAAGGGGAAGTGGGAATATCCTTTTAATGTTGGGATAATTTGAAAGACAATGTGAATAATTTAGAGCTGAATTGGCCTTAGTGCCAATTAAGTTAACAGAATAAATTATTGTAGGGCTGAAAATTTACAGTGAACAAAGAGAAGAAGAGAGTTAAGATAAATACCTGAAGGATTCATTTACAAACTCAGTTAATAATGTTTTCACTACTAATTACTGAGTTTGGGTATATAAATAGTTGATCTATTTGCTGTACAATTATATAACTGCTCAAGTCTCTACTCCAGGTTGTTGAGAAGATTCAACGAAATAGTATATTTAAAGAATTTAGTAGTATCTGCTCCATGTATTTACCTCTTTCCCACTTCACTTAATCCTTACCACAACCCATCAGTGAGTGGGCAGTTCTCCTGTAGGAAAAAAAAAAAAAAATCTGCATCACCCAACTCTCTGCCATTTTATTTTGTGCAAATTACACTATAACTAACTTGGTCACAAGACAGTTCAACTGCTATAGCTACAAGCCAGGACTACATCTGGAAAACCAAAGCTGAAGCATGAGCTCCTGAAGCATCAGTGAGTTAAAATATTTGGAACAGAATTCGACAAAGGGGCTAAAATTGTGGGGATGCAAGATATGTGCTGTCTAATTTAATCCTCACAAGGATCCTGTCAGATTAAAGGAACAGTTTTATCGGAGACACTAAGTTTCAGTGAGGTGAAATAACATGCCCAAAGTCCCATAACTGTTAAGTGGGAGAAATTAGATACTAACCCAGGTTTTTCTTGCCCCAAGCCTTTCTTTTCCAGTCCACTGTTCCTCCTTCAGATGCACTGCTATTCACCCGATGGGCATAGCACACATTTCACCTGATACAATGTATAACATGGAAGAAGACATCTATTTAGCTAAATTTTATAGATTGGCTTGCTTACTTGGGATTTTAATGATAGCAGCAAAAGATGCCTTTAGCCTGAATTTTTCACATGGGTTTTAAAATTAGATGATTTGTTTTGGTGTTTTTAAACAAATATTGATCAGTGATTGAGAGCTATAATTTCTATGGTTAGGTGGGTCAGCCTCAGGTGAATTGTTTGCTGTGGTATATCCAGTGGAGTTCCACATTCTTCCAGTGGTACTCTTGGGGAGACACACAGAGCCCTGTGTGATTGTGGGGAAGGTCAGTGGAAGCCTTATAGAGAAGCAGAGAAAGAGGGCAACAAAGAGGATTTGGGGTAGTTATTCCACATTTGAATCTTGATGAAAAATTCTTTGGTCTAAGGGTCGGAAAAGTGGATTTAAGTTTCTACAGTCATCCTTATCAACTATGTAGCCCTGACAAGTCCCCCATCTTTCTTAATCTTGGTTTCGTCATCAGGGAAATAAAATAATCTTGGTCTACCAGGCTTGTGATGAGAACTAAATGAGAGGATCTATATGAAGTTCCTTGAAACATCAAATAAGAAAGTCCTGTACAAACGTGAGGATTATTAGTGCTTGTCTGTTCCATTCCTGTTGCCAGGCAAAATTCTTGGCTACTTGCCCTAACCACAACATCCTCAAGACAGGCATGGTGCAGGGTAGAAACCGGAAACAGGACACTTTCACATTATTTTAAAATTTGTTATGAAATTTTGCCAAAACTTTATAAATACCAGCTAGGGCAATGTGGGTGTTGTACCACATTCTTTCCACCTCATGAACCATTGTTTTTTGTTCTGAACTCGTAAGTTAAAACGCATCGAGTTGCAGTTGCTTAGCTGGGTCAGCTTGTGAAATGCCTGCTATGTAATGCTTGATTCTAGCCAATTATCTTTAGTTCCTCTCTTTTATTAGTGTTAAATTTGAATTACAAGGGGAAGGGTGGGAGTGGAGTGTGGACCAGGCTCTAAAACCTTTAAGACAGTGAATTCATTTGTATTATTTTATGATTCCTCTTTATAAATATCATTGGTTTTAGACCATTGCTGACAATTTTCGACTACTCCAAACCCATCCTTCCCTTTCCTTTTGCTTTAAATGTGTTTCCTAAAAGCAGAAGATGAACTTTTCCGTTGCAAAGTTTGAAGAAAAAAAAAAAAAAACTCACAACAATCTAAAACTTGTAGTTAACAAAATAAACTGCAGATAAAGCCCCTGAAGGTCTTGGCAGCAAACGTTTCCCACTAAAATGGGACTCTGCACTTCTCGTCTGAAACAAATTAGGAAAGAGGGGGAAAAATCAACAGCTCTGGGGTGAAACTGGGGTTGGTGCTGCCTCATCATTTTTTAACCAAAAATAAAACAAGCAAATTGTGTTTAACGGCAGGTCAAAAAAAAAAAAATTAAAAAGTCCCTCATCTGTTCAGTGTAATTACTAACAGAGTGCAGTCTTACCAGCTGTAGGGTTCATGGATAAATGGAGAGAACCATAATTTTCTCTCCCTGGGGTTAAACCTCCAAACTTTGAGTCTGTGCCTCTATAGTATGCTTTAATATACCACGAGAAGCCAAGTCAGAATGTTTTTAGAATATGTCTCTATCCTTTTCTTACCAAAATGAAATAATTGTATGTACATATAAGAGTTTAAGTTCTGGAAGAAAAAAAAATCTATTTCTCCAACATCCTCCATCCCGATCCTCCACACTTTCTTCAATGATAACAGTATGGTACCCATGGTTTTGTCACCAAGAGATGAGTGAAACTGGCTATACCTTAGATTTGTCAATTGTTGCCAGTTTTTGCCCAAATGTTCTTATTTTGGCACAACCAGGGAAAGTTTTTTCTTAGTACTTTTCCCTTAATTTTTAAGCCCAAGTGTACATTAAGGAAAATTTGACCCATATTTTCAGATTTGTTTAAACTTAACTCATTGCATTTTTTAAAAATAAAACATTTTTGGTGTCCAAAAACCCCAATGAATGTTTTTAAAAAGCATCTTTAAGCCCTTATTTTATTTGCATAAAGATGTCAGATTTGGGCTGAAAGGAAATAGAATCTGAGCTTAAAAGTCTCAATTTGGGCTTGAGATTGAACTCATCAGGTTCATGTGGGGTCTAAAAGAGAAGTAGAAAAACTTTGTTTTTTCACCTCTAGCTAGGTTTTTCTTAATGGGTAATTTCATCTTGTCATCTGGATGAAACATAGATTAAATGAAGGGTGTAAGTATTCATTTCATTGTAATGTGAATGGTAGGCTGGAACTCTGGAGTAACAGAAGCTGTCAAAAACTCTTATGAGTGTATACAGGATCTGTTTAACCCTCTCACTATCTTTACACTTGACCCAGAAGTGTATGTTCAGGAAAAGGACAGCTCACTAGGAGCCTGGGCATACTATGTACAGGAATGATAAGAATATTTCTAGTTCTCCAATTTTGCATCATCATTGCAACAAATCCTACTGAAAAAAACAACCATGTTTTACCTGTTCAACTTCTCCATTTAGGAAATGTTTAAAATCCAGGCCTCAAATATTGGTGGCAATTATATATAAACAGAGATTTGGATTGTACCTATGCAGACCAACTAAAAAATATTGAACAGTATTCTAAGTTTTGCCAATTAGAGTAAGCAAAATCACTCAACAGCCTTGAGTTTTGCTTGGACACCAGTAGATGGCTTTCAATAGTTTCTCCCTTCAGCCATGTATTGCAATGTTTGAGAGCTGAATGTATCAGGGTGAGAGATCACAGTTCTGCACCAAGATCCATGATTTGGACAAGGTGTTAAAAGAATTTCTCATTTTTGCCAAGTGGAGATAGAAATGACATCTACCTGGGCTTGTTACAAAGATTAAATGAGTTAATAGATGGTGTTGAAATCGATATCTGGCACAAGTGAGAACATAATAAACACTACTACCATATTTATTCAATTCCAAGATCTTCCCACAGTCTTGAAATTGGACCTTGTCTTACAATAGACAGTATCTTATAATTGCTGTTGTCCAGGTGGCAGTTGTGATATAATTGCCATTGCTTATACACATGTGTAAACATCAAAGACTCCAGATTCAAAACTAGCAGAATGGTTGTTAATGACTTTTAATAAAATCTAGAAACAATAGTGAGCAGTCTTTTTAATCATTAGGAACCAAATAGGTATGAGGAGGGTGGGTGGCAAGGTAACAAATTAGACATGTTTAGTTAGTTACATTCCTGAATTAGGAGTCAAGAGTAGGCTAACTCTTCATAATTGCAGAGCAGGCCTAGAGGTCCAGCACCAATGGTTTTTAGTTATTTTTTAGAAGATACTTCATCATCTGTCTTGATAGCATTGTGGACAATGCTGGAAATGAAAACTCAGATATGGACATCAATGATTTGGAGAAAAAAATGATTCAGCAGAGTCATGCTCTGAAAATAAGAAATATCAGTATTCCTCAATTCATTTATTTTGCATAAATACACGCACACAAACACACACTCACACTCCAGAACAATAGATGATAAAATGGGTATACTTAGATCTACAAGTACTCTCTCAACAAGTATAAAATAAATATTCTAAGTGATAAGAAATCTTATGCTATAATTTTCTTGGTAGTGGCTTTTCCATTTTTTTTCTTTTGTAACAATACACAAACTAAAGATTTGACTTACAGTTGATGGTGTCTTAGATATAATAAATGTGGAATTAGTTTGGTGAAGATACAGTGTGGAATAAGTGACTAGAATGAGACCTGGCATGCTTGGATATTTTGAATACTTGCTAAATGTGGCAAACATGGTAGGATGGATGCTGAATGTTCCTGCCACACCAAACTGATTTTCTGCAATGCTTTACAATATACAAGCTCCATCCCCACACCAGAATCTCTGCACACGATGACACCTATGTCAAAATTGTCCTTCCACTCCTGGGCATATATCCAGAGAAAACCATAATTTGAAAAGATACATGCACCCCAATCTTCACTACAGCACTATTTACAATAGCCAAGACAGGGAAGCAACCTAAATGTCTGTTGACAGATGAATGGATATAGAAGATGTGGTATGTATATATATATATATATATATATATATATATGGAATATTGGAATATAATAATGGAATATTACTCAGCTGTAAAAAAGAATGAAATAATGCCATTTGCAGCAACATGGATGGATCTAGAGATGACCATACTAAGTGATCAGATAGAGAATAACAAATATAAGATGATATAATTTATATGTAGAATCTAAAATAATGACACAGATGAGCTTAATTACAAAACAGAAATAGACTAACAGACAGAAAATAAACTTATGGTTACCAAAGGGGAAGGGGGAGGAGGGATAAATTAGGAGTTTGGGATTAGCAAATACACACTACTATATAAAAATATATAAACAACAAGGACCTACTGTATAGCAGAGGGAATTATATTCACTATTTTTTAATAACCTATAAAAGAAAAGAAACTGAAATATATATAAAATAATATATATTACATACATATATATAACTGAATCTATATATATATATATATAACAACATCACCTTGGTGTACACCTGAAACTAACATGACATTGCAAATCAACTATATTTCAAAAAAAAAATTATTGTCCTTCCCTCCTGCACTTGGCCTATAGTGCTAGATGGTGCTGGTACCTGCTAATGTTTCTGCTTCTCCTCTATTCCTTGGACACACAAAAGGATTTCACTAGAAGTTAGCCATGGCCATGTGATTGGCTTTGGCCAGTGAAATACAAGGATAAGCCACGTTTCCCTCCTGGTGAAAACATTTAAGAATCAGCGTTCTGTTCTCTATTCTTTCTCCCCCTACTGCAGCAAACCAGGGTGCATGGTGTTGAGATAAGGATTTTGAGATAGATGGAAGTACACTGGAATGCCAGATCATCAGGTGGAGGACAGTTGCCCTAGAGAAGGATCTGGACCTGCCTTCCACAAAGTGTTCTCATTCAAGGAAAACACATTTGTATTTTGAGGATCATTGGTAGCACAGCCTTGCCTGTCTTGGTTTAGTCCACTCAAAGTTTAGTTCTCTACTTGAGAGTCTCTGCCTCGGCTTTCTCAGCTCTGCAGTGAGAATAATAACAATAGTATAATCTCATATGGCTGAATAAAAAAATACATCTAGGGCTTAGGGCTTCCCTGGTGGTGCAGTGGTTGGGGTCCGCCTGCCGATGCAGGGGACACGGGTTCGTGCCCTGGTCCGGGAGGATCCCACGTGCCATGGAGTGGCTGGGCCCATGAGCCATGGCCGCTGAGCCTGCGCATCCAGAGCCTGTGCTCCGCAGCCGGAGAGGCCACAACAGTGAGAGGCCCGTGTACCGCAAAAAAAAAAAAAAAAAAAAAAATCTAAGTGCTTTGAACTATAGTTTACAGTAAGTTTCAATAAATATTAGCTCTTATGATTTTCAAGAAAGCTTTCTTTGGCTAAGTCATATACCCTATTTTATACATGCATAGCCCCCTGAACCACTTTGCAGCACCTGCATCAGTTAGAATTTTATGCTTTTCTGGGAGCTGATGTGATGAATGTGTGTCTCCCTGCTTTACTGAACTCCATGAGGGCAGGCACCATGATCACGTTTATTCAGTATTTTATTCCCAGAAGCCAATTCAATGACTACAGATAAAAGATGCTCAGTACCTGTTTGCTGAAGGAATGTTATTGAACATTCAAACACAGTTTTCAATTATCAGAGTGTTTTGAATCTGAATTATCCAGAAAAATGGATCTGGACACACCATATAGATATTTGAAAAGATGTGGTAGAAAAAGCATCCGCAAAGCAACATTTCCATGGACTGGATCAAAGTTAGAAAGAATTAAGGACAAGAATTAGGAACAAGATATTTGCTCTGTTGATTAATAAATTAATCTTTCTTTGATTATTCTGAGGGTGATGTATGTTTTTATGCTTTTCAGTTCAGTCAAATTATAAGCTCTCTGGAACAAAGAAAATCTGATATGAAGTCCCTATTTGCAGCACCTCGAATAGCTATATCCTGTAAAATTGACAGAAAGACTTTAAAACAAAAATTAAAACAACAACAAAACCCTCCTACAAAAACCCTCCTGGATTGTCTTACTCGTCAGTCCCTGTGCTTTTGCAGTCAGCTGAAACTTTGCTATTAATAGCTTTGCTGTGTCCTTTTAACAATATCAAACTTTTATAGTGCCTTGTAGCTAAGCATCTCTAGACATTTTACAATAGCATTAAAACGAAAGCCAGTTCTCTCAGAATCGCCACAGGATTCACACTAAAAGCCAGCAGTTTGCTACTTTATCCTGAAAAGCGGAAGCTGGTGGGCTGATGGAATAGAGGACAATCCTCTCCCATCCCAGGCTGGAGCTTGCCCTTCACCTCATGACGGTGAGAGGCGGGCGAGGAATGAGCACTCATAGCCTTGGAAGACTTGTAACCCGTGGATAGGACGAGCAATACTTAGTGAAGGCACAAAATCAGTGCTTTCTCACAGTCCACATCCCTCAGCCTTAGCTTTTTTTTTTTTTTAAACGCATTTATGTTGGAACGCTAGATTACTTGTAAGCACAAATATTTACATGGCAGAAAACTAATTTCCTTATTTAAGCCATTTCAAAATTTGTGCTTGGAAATATGAGAGTATTTCTCCCTTGGAAATCTGTTTTTACCTTATGTATATGACTGAATATATATAATTATATATTTAATATAAATTTAATGTAGCTTTACATGTAGTCTCTGTACCTATATTCTCTCTCTCTCCCAAAGACACACACACACACACACACACACACACACACACACACATATATATATATATAAAATCTTCCCTCTCTTCACAACATTGTTTAAAAAAGGCTAGATTAGTATTCATTGAGTCATAATCCAGTTTTTTTTTCCCAATTACACTGATCTAACGGTTAAGATTCAAAGCCAGAGCTACTTTAGCAAAGTGAAGAGAGAATTAAGACAATTATCTCAGTAATTAAGGACACTGGACAAACCTTTTTTGGCTGAGATGTCTAAGGAAGTTGAGGAAAATGTGGTCTGGGGGAGGCAGACACAATTGCATTTTCTGAATAAAAGCCTCCTTTGGGCAACTCACTTTGGACATTGAACCAGAATTACACATTGTGACTTTTTCCTCTTAGCTCAAGTGAGGTAGAGGCTTTTGGTCATTAATAATTTGATTATTTAGGCAAAGCACTCTCTGCGCAGCTGTAGAAGAGAGCAGGGAATAAAGTTGTTTAATAACCCGGGTTTTCTCGAACACGGTAGCACAGTCCTTGAAGGCTGGCCATCTGGAATAATAAAGCAAACCTTTCTGGTGGGGCTGCAGCCAATCCCCGCGCAGGGCGTGCTAGCAACGCTCTTTGCGTAATAGAGATGCTCTCTGTAGCATCCCTGCCTTAGGAAAGCATCCAATGGGATTTCTTAAATCCCCTTTATGAGGATTCTTTGCGCAGGCCCCTCTGCGTAAACCCAGACTCTTGTTGGCTGACAGCTTTCCTTCCTGGCTGATGCCACACTCAGAGAGGGCAGGCGTGGGGCACAACTGTTTTCTTTGCCTCCGTTTTTACTGCTGAGCTCAAGTTCAGTTGTGGCTGCCTTTAAAAACGACAAATGTGTTCTAATTTTAGAGCGTCAGAGCAATAATTGTTTTTATTTCAGTGGTGAGGAGAAGTGAAGGAAAAACATCTTGAGACTTAATAACCGCCTAGCCTGCAGCCATCGACTTTATTCATGAGTTTTTTTATTTTCCCTCTCTCTCTCTCTGTGAACTTTTAATATCTTCTTTAAGGCGCATCCTTAAATTACCTTGCACAGGTTATGTGTTTATTTACAGAGAGCTGGCTATGAATGGGCAAGAGGGGTGGCTTCTGGCAGTAAACATCTTTTGCTCTCAACCACGAGGCCAACTGAATAAAGTGATGTTTAGAACTTCAGACATAGTGTAGTTTATGGCTGCATTAACTACCTGACCTGAATTGTGTGAAAATTTCAAGAAAGTATGATGCATATTTATTCCCTGAGGTGTGCTGCTTGGTGGTATTTTATTCTTACAGGGAAATTGTAATAATTATCCTTCAAGGTAAGAGTTTTCATTTTGATGTAACAAATTAGAAATTCAGTCACATACGTGCAGTGTATATAGTAGCGCACACCTATGCCCTAATTATATACATAGTAAGGTGGGGAATCTCAACCCCATCCCAGCTCATAGAGACATTTAAGAGAAATTAAAAAAAAAAATGACATGACAAGCTGACTTGCAAAATAAACATTTTTTATTGGGACCTCAAATATCTGGTCATTTCAACAAACTGGACATATATTTTTAAATCCAAGATTTTTAGACAAGTACTTGAGTTCATTTTGCTAAAAATAAAGAGAAAATAGCCAATGATCTGATTAGTTTTCTCTTTATAAAAAGCCAAATGTGGAAAACAGAAAAATCCCGGGATTTTTTTTTGTAGTCAAAATTAGTCAACATATCACTGACAAGTAATATTTTTAATATGGTGAATTGTGTGTGCATGTGTGTGTGTGTGTGAAAATGGAAAAACATGAAAAGTTGAAAGTTAGGTCTGGGTTTTGTTTATGTAAATAAATATATGTGAAAATTGTCATCATAATGATAAGCACTAGCCTTTCCCCTCTGTTCTGATATTCCATAATGATTTCAGCCCTCTGGGGGAAGCACACCTTCCCAACTGCATGCTCTACTTGTGTTCCTTCCTAAGTTCTCAAATGTGGAAGATTCTCTAGACTGGTCAGCCTGTCCTTCCAGATCACCCCTCTGCCTCCTGTCAATCATTTTCACTCAATGCCATATTAATTTGTACGTTCTGTGTGTGAGCCTACACATTTATTTCCCCAGTTATGCCGACAAACTTTGGGAGAGCTGAAAAAGTATCTTTATTGCATTCCCTTGCAGCATTTGGCTTTTATCTACTTCCCCCAAAGAAGGTTCTTGATAAATATTGTTCATCTGAATGACTGATATTAAATAATTACATTAGATAATGATGACCATGTGCTCAGGGCATTGTCTGGCACTTAGTAAGTGTTCAATAAATGCTAGCAATTTAGTCAACTAGTTAAGGAAGCTGAAGGAAAAGAAATATTTCAGTATCTTACTTAACCCATGTAAATGAGAATTTGATGGAAAACCTTATTTGTCCTCTTTAAATAAAATGATCATTTAATCTTTCTCATGCATTTACTTTTTCCTTTGTTATGAATCACTGCATATTCCTTTACCTAGAGGAAACCTCACGATCCATCCATTTCTCACTAGTGATCTCTGAGGACGGATCATAAGTTTTCCAGATTGCTGATAAGAAGCCTGTCACTTTTGCAGTCTTCCACAGCTGTGCATGGTGCTGGAGCATCTCCATGGGAGCTGCTGTTCCCTGATGCTTCCCAGCTGCAGGAGGCTCCGTCTGATGAGCCTTTTTGAGACTATTATGGCTCATACCTTCGCTTAGTGGGGTTCTATTTAACTACACTTTCCTAATCATTGCAATTAAAAAAAAATCATTAGAACATTTCAACTTACGTTGGAATATGTAAAATACTTGCTTATGTAATGCCTAAAACAAAATGCTAAGCTGACAGATTTTATTTTTTCTATGCAGGTGGATTTTTTTTTTCTTCACTTAATTCATGTAGGAGAAACCTGCAAAGGGGCATGGCCATAATGCCCTGAGGATAATTATGACCAATGAGAAGTTTTCCAGAAATTCTGTAATGAGCCAGGTCTGCACAAGACAACTGGAAAGTCAGTTGCCTGAGAACTTGAGGTGATGTTACATAGATAAATCAGGCCTCAGCTTGTTTTTTTCATTCTTTGATAATTTAATGGAGACAAGTTTGTTTCTAAAAAATTCTTTGGTATTAAAATATATACACTATTCTATATAAAATAGATAACAAACAAGGACCTACTGTATAGCATGAGGAACTATACTCCGTATCTTGTAATAACCTACAATGGAAAAGAACCTAAAAAAGAATATATATATATATATATATATATATATATATATATATATATATATATATTCTTTATATAACTTTATATATATATAACTGAATCACTTTGCTGTACACCCGAAACTAACACAACATTGTAAATCAACTATATTCTAATAAAAATTTAAAAATAAAAAGCTTGAACTTTCACTCAATAAAAAAGATAAATAAAAAATAAGATCATATAAAAATAAATTTTGTGCCTTCTCCCTGCTTTTTCTACAGTTTTTATCTAACAGATCATTATTAGGTGATCTCTGAGTTATTGATAAACCCCCTAATGAAATCTTTGCTTTTGAGAAACAGAAAAATAATTTTATGGCAGGAAACATTTCCCATTTCCCAGTGAATTACAGGCTTTTTTAATGGCAAGGAAGAGCCGATCTAGCAATCCAGTGGTAAATAGTCTCCATGACGGAAAGAGAATTGTGCCACAACCTTCCCAAGGAGTGAAAAATTTCAGGAAGGAAAAAGCAGAGAAATAGTGCCAGGAACTGAAGATTGAAAAGATATCATGAAGGAAGAATAGATTTCCTCTTGATATCACCTATCAAGTTACATTTGGTTTGTGTGGGTTGCACACTGAGCACATTTAGAGGGCATTATGCATACATGAACCTATGTGAATCATGTCTCCTATAGATTTACAGTGAACAGACTTAACCTTTCTTCAGCTTATGTCATTGATCTGAAAATGACAATCATGAGGATACTGGGAAGATTATGAAAGTTCCTGGAATGGAGCAGAGACTTAAAAAAGTTTTTTCCCTTCATGCAATACCTATGTGGCAGGTATCAGACATCAAAGTGAGTACCTGACAGTGTTGATGACATGGGTGAGGCCGCTCAGAGTTCTTTAGATCCAGATGTTCCTGGGACTCAAGCCCTCAGATGGTATAAAAATAGGAAAGGGTAAAGAAAATGGTGGGATAACTGTCTTGGCCAAGGTGATGATGGCTGCTGCAGATAATGATTCTCTCTCATATCAGTAGCTTAATACAATATAATTTATTTCTGGATCACATAAATTCCAAGGAGGTGTCCACCAAGATGTAAGTCAGAGGCCAGTTTATTTCCATCTTGTGGCTCTAGCTTCATCAGTGTGTCGCTACCACGACTGCTCCAGAAGGGTGCAATGAGGAAAAGAGCATGAGGATTGTTGCTGGGGTCTTTCTCTTGGCCAGCCTGGCAGTGGTTCATATCCCTGTGCTGACATTCCTTTGGTGTCATCCCAGCCATATGTCCACAGGCATCTTCAAGGGAGGTAGCAAAACATAGATGACCTGTGTGTCCAGGAAGAAGAAGAAATCAGACTTTTCCATAGTTTTACTGGAAGCACCTGGATTTCATCTTTTTATTCTAGTAGATGTGTCATCCACAGAGTGGGTCTTCTGGATTCAGAAACCAAACTGCATTCACACAAGAACCTTTGCTTCTTCTTAAATGACTAGAAAAAAAGTAGTAAAAGAGAGAGCTCCAACACACAGACACACATAGGCACACACATGCACATATACATGTGCACACAGTTTAAAGGTAAAGGGGAAATGTTTTTTTAAAACGTAAATAATTTAAAATCATAGTATTGTATCCATTTTTGAGTGTTTACCCTTCGATGTAATTTAGATCTTGTGATTCTACTTCTTTAATGGAAAAAAAATCATCTATTTCAAAGAATTTTGACAAAAACCGGTTTGTTTTTCAATCAGACTGACGATAAGAAAGAATTCTATTTTCCTGGCTTTTCTGATTCCTGATTCAGTTGGAATTTATGGGAAATATCCATTGGATTCTCTGTCACTCTTTTAACTCTTTTAAAACCACATTGGTGTTAAAGGGGAGTGTGAGATGCCTCTCAATTGTCTTCTCCACACTTGCAAAGAATTTCTTTTACTTTTTGTTTAGTTATATTTACTAGTAACTAAGTCTTTTCTGTCTCATCCTACCCACTACATTAAATCTAATACTCTGAAAATATACACAGCATTACAGAAACTTATCTGACATGTCTCTGTTCTGCCCACACTTCACTTAAAACTTACTTTTGAAATACTAGTTGTCTTTGCTAGGAAATAGTAAATCTGGTATGTTTAGCCAGAGGGCCTTTTAACCAATCAATCTCCTTCCTTCCCTCCTTCCCTTCTATTCCTTCCTTCCTTCCTTTCTGTCTCTCTTTCTTGCTTATTTTTTCTTTCCTTTTCGCCCTGTCTCCCTCCTTCTTTCTTTCTCTCACTTGCTCTTGCTTTGAACTTGAGATCTTGGGAAGCTAGATGTCTTGCTCATGGGCTGTTTTATTTTTTCTTTATGTCTTACTTAAACTTAAGACTGAAATTCTTCTGTTCGATACTCTTCCTCCAGCCACATCATGCCACCACTTGTGGTCCTTTCCGCAGGAACTGTGCCCATCGTGTTGCTGGGTTTTTTTTCTGCATGACATACTTTCTGACTGTCTTGTGTATCATCTCTCCCAATGTCAGCTTTGAACATTTTAAATTCCACATTTTCCCTTATCCTCTTTAGGAATTGTCTTAAAGAAATATCATTTCATAAAAGTTAAAGAACTCGTCATCATACTCCCAGTTTAAATGCCTTCCCTACACCTTGGAAAGCTTTACACCTTATAGCACTCAAATATGTTGTGCATTTACTTAAAGGTGGTATTTGCTGTCATTTCTGTCAGTCATCAAGTAATAGGCTATTAGACACAGAATCCCATTATAACATCACTTCAATGGGAAAATCAGATTCTCCTTATATCATTGTGAATTACAATACCTTTACCAGAAACATAACTCATGGTTAACTACAAGGACTGCTTGTAAACTTAGTGAGCTGCTCCTTGCTTTTCAGCAGTGAAGGGTAAAACACTGGGCATGGTTCTTGGAGAATAACTGCTGATGCCGCCTGTTGGAAGTTCCTGTTAGGCGGGTCTCTGGCCACTCTGAAGAGATATTGCTGGAAAAACTGCATTCTTTCTTGCCCTGCTTCTTTGTGATCTGATCCTGGATTGGCCTGTCTGAAAAGTGTTTCATCAACACCATGTACACATGTCCTGGCTGAAGTAATAGCTTGCAAATGTCAGCCAAGCACAAGTTGAGTATGAACTTTCTGGGGACTGATAAATTCTAGAATAACTTTTTGAATGTAGACTTTTGGCTGATTCAGTTTGAAAGGCATGGACCATGCTCCATTTCTGCTCTAAAAATATTCGTAAGACCAACTCCAGTCTGAAGTTATCATAGATGGCCATGCCAGTTATAAAATCATGGTCCACTTCCTCTGGGGCATATTAAGGTAAAAATATTGAACTGTTCACACTAATATGTGCTGAGATTCAAGAATCTAAATGCCAGTAAGACAGTTTCTGCTTTCAACCAGCTAATATGCCTAAATGGGACTTATTAAAGGGGACAAAAACATAAGCAAAAATATTTATAATAAAGTGAGAAAATTGACTAAGAAGGGATGTGTAAAGTATAACCTAGAAAGTTCTTTAAAAGTCTGGATACACTAGAGATATCTCCTGGATGAACAAAACAAGCCCCACCCTCATTTTCCTGTACCTCTAGATTACTCAAGGGAAAAATTCAACTTGTAGGGTAGAGTAAACTTTTCCCACTATTACACTGGATTATGAAAATGTATCCAGTCAGTGAAAATGACTTAGGTGTGTAACTTAGCTTTAATTCCATGAATTACCACGAGGCTAGGGAGTAGCCACAGGCTGTTCTTAGTTTAACCGCAAGTAAAAGTTAACACAGCTGATGAACATGCTGTGTTCAAACCCATATATGTACACAACTAGGCCACAGCTGAACCTGAGAAAGCTCTTTCTACATCTTTTTAAACCAAGACAGTGTAATACTTCTTACAGCCCAGTTTTATGCAACTTAAAAGGGGAAACGTTCTTTGAACTTGAGGGTCTATTTCCATTCAACCATCTGAAATAAATCCTCTCCTTTTATTCATTCAGTCTCAAAGGGCTCTTTTATCAGTGGATATGACATTTTGTACCTGGCACTGTGTCTTACATATTTGGGGACCTCACTTAGTAGAGGATGAAGGAAAGGTGAGTGAAAGGGGTGAGTGAATTCATCAGCACTGGATTTTCATGTTCTCATCTCTGCAAGAACCCATCAGCTCCCCCTTCCCCTAGTTAGTCTGTGGCTCCCTATGAGGAGCTATTATTATTACCAGTTAGTTATTCTTCATTTGAAGTCATGGGTAAGCTATCTAGTCTTTGAAAACAGATTTTGGCACTTCCCTGGTGGTCCAGTGGTTAAGATTTCGCTTTTCAATGCAGGGGGTGCAGACTCGATCCCTGGTCAGGGAGCTAAGATCCCACATGCCCCGGGGCCATAAAATCAAAACATAAAGCAGAAGCAATATTGTAACAAATTTAATAAAGACTTTTAAAATGGTCCACATCAAAAAAAAAAAACTTAAAATAAAAAAAAAAAGAAAACATTTTGCAAAATTTCCTTTCTCCCCTTTGCCGAAATCTCAAGGAGGGAAATAAGAGGAAAGGAAAAACTTAAATATGATAGTAATACTCTTTGTATATGCCTTTGGTCTCACTGGGATATGCTTGTTTGCCTTCTTTCTCCTTCTGAGTGGATAGACACATAAAGAATTACATTTGAGGTTTTTACATGGATGAGTAACATCTGTTTTAACCTGAATGGTTCAATGTGTTCCTTAAGAATCATGTTTACAGAATTAATTTGGTTATAAATATGAGAACAAATTTAGGCTACAAACCTAACTTGGTTTTTCCCTAAGGCAAGCTAATTCATAAAATCTGAAATATTGTTTTGGCCATGAAGTAACGTTTCCTCTAACTTAATAAGTAAATGGAAGGAGAAAACATAATAAAACTCAAATCCCAGCAGCTAAAAAGTTAACACCTTAGTGGTGAAGAGCCAAAATAAGAAAGAATGGGCTGTCGCCAGCAGGCAAAAGGTCCCAAACCCTGTTAAACCTCTTTTTTAGTGCTGTAACACTTTTCTTTCAAGTTATTCAACCTTTCACCCAATAGGTTTCTTTCTCTGAACTTTGAACTCTAGTTATTTGTTTAGCGTTGTGGTAAAAGAGTTTGGAAATCTGAAAAACATTAAGTTAAATGCAAGGGTGTTGAGAAGGTGGAATTCTTTAAGTGAGCTGCAGAAATTCTATCTGGAAGATTTAAACATTTTTTCCTTATAAGAGTGAGGGAAAAGAAAAATATTGTGAGTCTTTGGAAACATAGAAGTTTTTGGGTTTTTTTTTTTTTTTAGTAAAGGGAAAGAAAGAATGTTATTGATGACATGCATGGTGAAAAGTGAAGAAGTAATGTTCTCTTTAGCAGCTAATTAAAAAAATTATAAAAGTAAAAACGTAACAGGCCAATCAAAATTTTAATTGAAGTTGGATATATTACCAATAACACCCAGTCTGGAAAATAAACTTTAATATTCATGTGACGGTAATTTCTGATCTGCAAAGATTACTAAGTGAGGAAGGCATAAGATCCTTACGGAAGTTTTTCTTTCTTTGTTGTGCTTAGTTTGATGAATTTGTTTCGTTATTCCTTCAAATGTACTAAATAGGTAAAAATTAGGACCTGATATTGTGACTTCTTTGAAGTAATATTAACAGTATGTGAGACTGTTGTGTCTAATTTAATAATATTTTGATGTAGTTATACTAAAAGTACATGCTGACTACCCCAAAATGTCATGATTAAAACGTGCAAAACTTGAGTCAATCTCAGTAACTTTTTCTTTATAATAATTATTATCATTTAGAATAGTGCCCTTTCATTCACATTTTTGGCTTTATGCATCTGTGGCCTTTCTTCTGCCAAAGAGCTTTGGTGCTAATACTTTTCTGGATTATTCTTTTTTTTTTTTTTTTTTTTTGCTGTATGCGGGCCTCTCACTGTTGTGGCCTCTCCCGTTGCGGAGCACAGGCTCCGGATGCGCAGGCTCAGCAGCCATGGCTCACGGGCCCAGCTGCTCCGCGGCATGTGGGATCCTCCCGGACCAGGGCATGAACTCGTGTCCCCTGCATCGGCAGGCGGACTCTCAACCACTGCGCCACCAGGGAAGCCCTGGATTATTCTTAATAATTTGAAATTTAATATCTAGATGACAAGACAGGAGTTTCTAATTTTTTAGTTAGACAATGGGGATTGACAACAATGGTCAAAATTGATTAGTATGTTATAATCTTGAGTAAAATAATAAAGTAAAATATTCTACAATACTTCTAGTAGTGTCAGCTTTAGAACTGTTTCCCCCCCCCCCCCGGATAATAATAGGCATTTTTTTTTCCCCTGGAATAATAATAGGGATACAAAAAGTGTTTCTGATATCTATCTATCATCAACTCACCTTCTTATACCCTTGCGTTGTACCTACATTACTCAGTCCATTCATTTACTTATTTATTCAGAAAAAATTATGGAACATATATTTTATGACCAGTACTATGCAAAGCACTAGAGATAAATATAGAAAGACAAATCTCAAAGAATTCTGTATGAAAGCACCGAAGACCTTGGTTAAGTATGAAATCAGATAGATTAAAAACTTAGGCCCTCTAACTAGCTTTGGATCTATATAGTATAGTGGCAATGACACTAGACCTAAAATAATGATACCTGGGTTTTAGGCCTATGTTCTAGTCCCAGTTTGTCACTAACTATCCTATGAAATACCTAGGACGGGTCTCTTTACTTCCCACCCTCCACTCCAGTCGTTAACTCTGTGTCCATAAAATTGTAGCTCTAAAAGGAACCCTGGGAACACAAAGGCACCCGGGCACGCCCTGGCACTGACATTCTCTTCCTTACTGTCCCACATTGTCATCTGTGAACCTCCACTATAATATGTAGCATAATGGTTAGATATTTGTGTAGGTGTCATTTTTCTCCCATGTTCTTTTCATCTCTGTACCCCCAGCTCCTAAAGCAATGTCAGGAATGCAGTATGTGCCAATACATATTTAAGTAAATAACTGAAAGGAACAACTATAATAGAAAGGCACGGTGGAAACAGAAACAATATGAGTCTGGCAGTGATTATGATCTTACCTAAAAATATGTATTGTGTATTTTCCATATTTTATTCTATAATAGAAATCTTCTGTGTTGATGCATTTATTACTGAAGGCAGCTTTCACTGGCCATATGGCAGTATAAGTCTACTAGAGCAGGGGTCCCCAGCCCCTGGGCTGTGGACCAGTACTGGTCTGAGGCTTGTTAGGAATTGGGCCGCACAACAGGAGTTGAGGTGCCAGCGAGCGAGCAAAGCTTCATCTGCCATTCCCCTTCGCTCCCCATCGCTTGCATTACTGCCTGAACCATCCCTCCCAGTCCCTGGTGCCAGAAAGATGGGGACCGCTGTATTAGAGTATGTTGTACAAATGGTTGCAGGACATGTCAAAACAGAGAACTAATATATGCCCACCCAGTCCCCCATGGCACATATAAGAGCAAATGCCTCCTTTCCAGGTCCCCACTCCACAGCTGATTTATTGACGCATGGCACCAGTTGTCTTCAGGACAACAAATAATCTGAAACTTGTTTGATCATCAGGATAAATCTCATAGATCGTTATGCCCACTGACATTAAACATCTAGGTCTTTTCATGTATTGATTACATGGCTGTTTCTACACACATAATTAGTTTCACCATTTTTACAAATCTCTCCAGTGAGTTTAGTCAAACAACCAGATAAGTGATCTAAGAGATTAATTTGTCTGATGTGCTTTACATAACTTGTGGCTAATAAATATTTGTTGAGTTAGTGTTTTTATTGAGTTAATGAATTTGAATAAACTAGTAACTCTCTGAATATCACAATTCTGTGAGGTAGAGTGACTGGGCTGTCAACTGGCTACTTTCAACTGGGTTGTCTTCAGAAAACAATACTATGCATAAGCATGGTATGAATGATCATAAGTTGAACAAATTCATGTATCAATTTTGCAATCCATGAGTGCAGATATTAATAAAAAATAGAAATAGAATCCATCAACATTTTTGAGGCGTATGCAGTGCTTATGCAGATCTTTGCCTACCTCAGGAAGATAAGTTTTCAAGTTTTCATTTGTTTTAGGAGCTCCTTTTTGAGTTGAATTATTTTTGGCCTGATGGAATAGAGAAATAGATTCTTATGATCTCCACACCAACTTCAGAAGATAATGCTTTGGAAAAGGAAGCAATGTTATGTATTCCTATGCTGTCGGTCACCACAATCTGTACAAGGAAGCTTCTCAGAATATCATATTGACTGACTACAAAGCTTTTATGTATTTCTGTATTTCTGTTTAAGAAAAATATGTACACAGGCACATAGAGTTGTTGGGTGAACATGCTTCGTTGTTATGGAAAAATAAAACTTTACAAACTGAGTTATTTCTTATACTTTTTGTTCAAATCAATTAGGTAACAACTTCAACTAGATTGATGTGTTCGCTGTATTAAGATTAAATTCAAAGTTTAAACATTACCATGTATTTTTAGTAAAAGACAAGTCTATTTATGGATTTATTGAGAGTAAATTAATGGCAAGTGTGGATTTTCTGTCTTAGATTAAAAAAACACTCATCCTAGCTTTAAAGAACCATCTGTCTATTCTCTTTCTTCATGGGGTTTTAAGAATGTAGTACCAAGGAATTTCATTGATCCTATTTTGCATCCCCAAGTATTTGTTTTTCAATTTGTTTTTCAACTATTTGCCATTTCCCATGAAACTATGTCCAACTTTTTAGTACATAGTATTCCATTCTTGCTTAATACCACCATGAGTCTAGAACTATTCTCAGCCATAGTTAGGTCTTCTTACAATGACTGATGTTATACTTCTCCCTATAAATCAGCATCATTATAGAACATGACCAAGATTATATCAAAGGAATCTACAGCTCACTGATCTTTAGGAGGTTAGTTCTTTGTTGTAATTTTTTAAAGTGTTCAGTTCCATTCTCAAATAGAATTATGACCTCTTCACATCCTAGTTTTCTTATCTCATAATATTTTTGGTTTCATTTTGGTTTCATGAATATGTGGCCTCATAGATCCCCTTTGTTCCCTGCATATATCCTACCAATATTTACTTTGTCATTGATTCCTCAATAACACCTTGGTAATTTGTTTTCATTTGTCACATGCATTTCCTTTTCACGGAGATGGCTTGGGTTCGGATCTGCATGACCGCTCTACTATTTTGGCTAATCTCTTAATTGAGTCTTCAAATCTCTACCTTCTCTAAGCAATTCTCCACACAGTTACCTAAGATACAGCTCCTGAAACTCTCATTTTTCCAGACATGATTTGAGAAATCTTTTGGATTCTGCAACATACATAATGAAAGCCACATCTTACCTCTAGACTTCCCAATGCAGTTTGACCCTATGGATGCCTCCAACTGTACCACATCCTTCTCCTTGTCCCTCATCCAGCACCCGAGTTATGTTTCTTCTCCTCCCCTGTGGATAGAGCCTGCTTAAGTGTTGAGAATTGGAGATGGTCATCAATTACCATTCCCCCCTACACAGAAGATGGCTTCAGTAGGAAGCTCAGGTACATAGGAAAGATTAAAAGGCTTTGGGGGTCAGACAAACCTGGGTATGAGTCCTAACTGCTCATCATCTCCAAGTTGTGTCAGTTCAAACATTTCAACTGGAAAATGGAGATAATCCAGCCCTTGACAGATGAAATAAATGTCCATGTGAAGGTATATTATGGAAGAATGGAAACATTTATTAATGAGTGTCCTTTGTATAATGATCAGGTTGAAAAAAAAAATTACCAGTTCTGTTATTGACCCTGATGTGACAGTCTGGCCAACAGTGTTCAGTGAACTGGGTCTGGTAGACATTAAGGCCAGTGCTGCAGAGAGAGTCTAATCCTGAGTCTGCTGCCCTAAGGACTCCTGATTAACAAGAGTCTTGGCTTTTGGGTGAGGTTTCCAAGCCCTGGAAATTGTTTTCACTGCCAAATAGCTTCTCATTAGTTTTTTTTCTTCTAAATAACATTTCACTTCAGATTTGCTCAAAAGAGCAGATCAAAGAAAGTGTGTGAACATTGGCCAGGGTATGAGGCAAAAGAAGGAAGGGTGGTGACAAAGTGAAATGTGTTTTCCAAAGCGATTTTGTCAGGGCTGAAGACTTGTGAAGAAAGATCATGCCCATCCTTTTATTTCCATTCCATTCATTAAATTCTGCTCCTACCTGCAAAAAAACTAATCAAAAACAGAAACAGGATAACTTTTAAGCTTTCCTATGAATACAGGTTTAGAAATTAGTGTGTTCCTATGAAATCTTTTGTAATCAGAAATGGTGTAAAGAAACAATTACCTTAGAACACAACTTGCTAATGGATGCATAAAATAAATCGAGATTAAAGCACAGATGTTCGCAGACACAATGCAAAGTTATGGTGGCTTGATGTTGAGATGCTGAGTGTTGTTCCTGGGGAAGGAACTTGGCGGTGCTACTCTCACTGCTTGGGGTGCATGAAGTCTCTATAATGGTTCACTGCAAAATACATACTGAACACTATTGTTGCTTTTTGTCTTTTTTTTGTAAAAGCTAAATTCCTCTTCGAGTTTCTTTTGGTTAGCAAAAATAGATATTAATGAAGGTCTTTCGTAAACCAGAAGTGGTGTAAAGCAAACTTTCAAAAAGCCGGGGATACCTGTAAAGGAAAATGTGTTGGAATCAATCAAAGTGAGGTGAGTAATTTAAGCAAAATGCATGATAAATATGTAAGTCTGATTGGTTAAAACCACATGGAGAAATGCATTAGAGTATCCACTTACAGAGAGTACATAATAATAGTAACATAAAAAAATAGTAACATAATAAATTAACTGTTTATAATATAATAAATTAACTGTTTTAATTTTCCAAAGGACTGACTAGTTCACCACATTTGGTCTTCATAATCGACCCTAACCATGAAATGGAACAGGAATCATATATTTTTTTTTTAAATAGTATTTTCCCCAAACATCAGTCTCTCTATTGTGGTTTGAATATAAACAATTTTTGCCAACAGCAAGTACATAAAAGAGTCCTAATTTTGAATAGTTACTTTCTTTTGAGTAAATGTGATTTTTAAAAACACAATAAATATGATTTTTAGGTGTATGTAAAATCCTTATTATGAGGGAAATTTAAGGCTGTTCCTCTTCACGAGACAAGGTTTAGAAAATACAAGATCACTATGAAAATATGAACTAAAATTTTTCTTCATTTCATTTTGTTCAATTATTGGTGCATTCTTTCTGATATATATATTGTGTGTGTCTATGTGTGTGTGTGAAATCAAAGTAGCCATGTTTCCTCTATTTCCTTTTAACATCATGTCTTTTTTTTTTTTTAACATCTTTATTGGAGTATAATTGCTTTACAATGGTGTGTTAGTTTCTGCCTTATAACAAATTGAATCAGTTATACATATACCTATGTTAACATATCTCTTCCCTCTTGCATCTCCCTCCACCCCACCTTCCCTATCACACCCCTCTAGGTGGTCACAAAACAGCGAGCTGATTTCCCTGTGCTATGCAGCTGCTTCCCACTAGCTATCTATTTTACTTTTGGTAGTGTATATATATCCATGCCACTTTCACACTTTGTCACAGCTTACCCTTCCCCCTCCCCATATTCTCAAGTCCATTCTCTAGCAGGTCTGTGTCTTTATTCCCATCTTGCCCCTAAGTTCTTCATGACCTTTTTTTTTTCCTTAGATTCCATATATATGTGTTAGCATATGGTATTTGTTCTTTTCTTTCTGACTTACTTCACTCTGTATGACATACTCTAGGTCAATCCACCTCACTACAAATAACTCAATTTCATTTCTTTTTATGGCAGAGTAATACTCCATTGTATATATTAGCCACATCTTCTTTATCCATTCATCTGTTGATGGACACTTAGGTTGCTTCCATGTCCTGGCTATTGTAAATAGAGCTGCAATGAACATTTTGGTACGTGACTCTTTTTGAATTATGGTTTTCTCAGGGTACATGCCCAGTAGTGGGATTGCTGGGTCATATGGTAGTTCTATTTTTAGTTTTTTAAGGAACCTCCATACTGTTCTCCAGAGTGGCTGTATCAATATACATTCCCACCAACAGTGCAAGAGGGTTCCCTTTTCTCCACACTCTCTCCAGCATTTATTGTTTCTAGATTTCTTGATGATGGCCATTCTGACTGGTGTGAGATGATATCTCATTGTAGTTTTCATTTGCATTTCTCTAATGATTAATGATGTTGAGCATTCTTTCATGTGTTTATTGGCAGTCTGTATATCTTCTTTGGAGAAATGTCTATTTAAGTCTTCTGCCCATTTTTGGATTGGGTTGATTGTTTTTTTGTTATTGAGCTGCATGAGCTGCTTATAAATTTTGGAGATTAATCCTTTGTCAGTTGCTTCATTTGCAAATATTTTCTCCCATTCTGAGGGTTGTCTTTTGGTCTTGTTTATGGTTTCCTTTGCTGTGCAAAAGCTTTGAAGTTTCATTAGGTCCCATTTGTTTATTTTTGTTTTTATTTCCATTTCTCTAGGAGGTGGGTCCAAAAGGATCTTGCTGTGATTTATGTCATAGAGTGTTCTGCCTATGTTTTCCTCTAAGAGTTTGATAGTGTCTGGCCTTACATTAGGTCCTTAATCCATTTTGAGTTTATTTTTGTGTATGGTGTTAGGGAGTGTTCTAATTTCATACTTTTACATGTACCTGTCCAGTTTTCCCAGCACCATTTATTGAAAAGGCTGTCTTTTCTCCACTGTATATTCTTTCCTCCTTTATCAAAGATAAGGTGACCATATGTGTGTGGGTTTATCTCTGGGCTTTCTATCCTGTTCCTTTGATCTATATTTCTGTTTTTGTGCCGGTACCATACTGTCTTGATTACTGTAGCTTTGTAGTGTAGTCTGAAGTCAGGGAGCCTCATTCCTCCAGCTCCGCTTTTCATTCTCAAGATTGCTCTGGCTACTCGAGGTCTTTTGTGTTTCCATACAAATTGTGAAGTTTTTTGTTCTAGTTCTGTGAATATTGCCAGTGGTAGTTTGATGGGGATTGCACTGAATCTGTAGATTGCTTTGAGTAGTATAGTCATTTTCAAAATGTTGATTCTTCCAACTTATAGGACATTCCATCCAAAAACAACAGAATGCACATTTTTCTCAAGTGCTCATGGAACATTCTCCAGGATAGATCATATCTTGGGTCACAAATCAAGCCTTGGTAAATTTAAGAAAATTGAAATTGTATCAAGTATCTTTTCCGACCACAATGCTATGAGACTAGACATCAATTACAGGAAAAGATCTGTAAAAAATACAAACACATGGAGGCTAAACAATACACTACTCTGGGCCTCCCTGGTGGCGCAGTGGTTGAGAGTCCGCCTGCCGATGCAGGGGATACGGGTTCGTGCCCCGGTCTGGGAGGATCCCATATGCCGCGGAGCGGCTGGGCCCGTGATCCATGGCCGCTGGGCCTGCGCATCCGGAGCCTGTGCTCCGCAACGGGAGAGGCCACAACAGTGAGAGGCCTGCATACCGCAAAAAAAAAAACAAACAAACAAACAAACAAACAAACAAACAAAAAAAAACAATACACTACTCAATAACGAAATGATAACTAAAGAAATCAAAGAGGAAATCAAAAAATACCTAGAAACAAATGACAATGGAGACACAACGACCCAAAACCTATGGGACACAGCAAAAGCAGTTCTAAGGGGGAAGTTTATAGCAATACAATCCCACCTTAAGAAACAGGAAACATTTCGAGTAAACAACCTGACCCTGCACCTAAAGCAATTAGAGAAAGAAGAACAAAAAACCCCCAAAGTTAGCAGAAGGAAAGAAATCATAAAGATCAGATCAGAAATAAATGAAAAAGAAATGAAGGAAACGATAGCAAAGATCAATAAAACTAAAAGCTGGTTCTTTGAGAAGATAAACAAAATTGACAAACCATTAACCAGACTCATCAAGAAAAAAAGGGAGAAGACTCAAATCAATAGAATTAGAAATGAAAATGGAGAAGTAACAACTGACACTGCAGAAATACAAAAGACCATGAGAGATTACTACGAGCAACTCTATGCCAATAAAATGGACAACCTGGAAGAAATGGACAAATTCTTAGAAATGCACAACCTGCCAAGACTGAATCAGGAAGAAATAGAAAATATGAATAGACCAATCACAAGCACTGAAATTGAAACTGTGATAAAAAATCTTCCAACAAACAAAAACCCAGGACCAGATGGCTTCACAGGCGAATTCTATCAAACATTTAGAGAAGAGCTAACACCCATCCTTCTCAAACTCTTCCAAACAATTTCAGAGGAAGGACCACTTCAAAACTCATTCTATGCGGCCACCATCACCTTGATACCAAAACCAGACAAGGATGTCACAAAGAAAGAAAACTACAGGCCAATATCATTGATGAACATAGATGCAAAAATCCTCAACAAAATACTAGCAAACAGAATCCAACAGCACATTAAAAGGATCATACACCATGATCAAGTGGGGTTTATTCCAGGAATGCAAGAATTCTTCAATATATGCAAATCAATCAACGTGATACACCATATTAACAAGTTGAAGGAGAAAAACCATTTGATCATCTCAATAGATGCAGAGAAAGCTTTCGACAAAATTCAACACCCATTTATGATAAAAACCCTGCAGAAAGTAGGCATAGAGGGAACTTTCCTCAACATAATAAAGGCCATATATGACAAACCCACGGCCAACATCGTCCTCAATGGTGAAAAACTGAAACCATTTCCACTAAGATCAGGAACAAGACAAGGCTGCCCACTCTCACCACTCTTATTCAACCTAGTTTTGGAAGTTTTAGCCATAGCAATCAGAGAAGAAAAGGAAATAAAAGGAATCCAAATTGGAAAAGAAGAAGTAAAGCTGTCACTGTTTGCAGATGACATGATACTATACCTAGAGAATCCTAAAGATGCTACCAGAAAACTACTAGAGCTAATCAATGAATTTGGTAAAGTAGCAGGATACAAAAGTAATGCACAGAAATCTCTGGCATTCCTGTACACTAATGATGAAAAATCTGAAAATGAAATCAAGAAAACACTCCCATTTACCATTGCAACAAAAAGAATAAAATATCTAGGAATAAACCTACCTAAGGAGACAAAAGACCTGTATGCAGAAAATTATAAGACACTGATGAAAGAAATTAAAGATGATACAAATAGATGGAGAGATATACCATGCTCCTGGATTGGAAGAATCAATATTGTGAAAATGACTCTACTACCCAAAGCAATCTACAGATTCAATGCAATCCTTATCAAACTACCACTGGCATTTTTCACAGAACTAGAACAAAAAATTTCAAAATTTGTTTGGAAAAACAAAAGACCCCGAATAGCCAAAGCAATCTTGAGAATGAAAAATGGAGCTGGAGGAATGAGGCTCCCTGACTTCAGACTATACTACAAAGCTACAGTAATCAAGACAGTGTGGTACTGGCACAAAAACAGAAAGATAGATCAATGGAACAGGATAGAAAGCCCAGAGATAAACCCACGCACATATGGTCAACTTATCTTTGATAAAGGAGGCAGGAATGTACAGTGGAGAAAGGACAGCCTCTTCAATAAGTGGTGCTCGGAAAACTGGACAGGGACATGTAAAAGTATGAGATTAGATCATTCCCTGACACCGTACACAAAAATAAGCTCAAAATGGATTAAAGACCTAAATGTAAGGCCAGACACTATCAAACTCTTAGAGGAAAACATAGGCAGAACACTCTATGACATAAATCACAGCAAGATCCTTTTGGACCCACATCCTAGAGAAATGGAAATAAAAACAAAGATAAACAAATGGGACCTAATGAAACTTCAAAGCTTTTGCACAGCAAAGGAAACCATAAACAAGACCAAAAGACAACCCTCAGAATGGGAGAAAATATTTGCAAATGAAGCAACTGACAAAGGATTAATCTCCAAAATTTACAAGCAGTTCATGCAGCTCAATAGCAAAAAAACAAACAACCCATTCCAAAAATGGGCAGAAGACTTAAATAAGCATTTCTCCAAAGAAGATATACAGACTGCCAACAAACACATGAAAGAATGCTCAACATCATTAATCATTAGAGAAATGCAAATCAAAACTACAATGAGATATCATCTCACACCAGTCAGAATGGCCATCATCAAGAAATCTAGAAACAACAAATGCTGGAGAGAGTGTGGAGAAAAGGGAACACTCTTGCACTGCTGGTGGGAATGTGAATTGGTACAGCCACTATGGAGAACAGTATGGAGGTTCCTTAAAAAACTAAAAATAGAACTACCATATGACCCAGCAATCCCACTACTAGGCATATACCCTGAGAAAACCATAATTCAAAAAGAGACATGTACCAAAATGTTCATTGTATCTCTATTCACAATAGCCCGGAGCTGGAAACAACCTAAATGTCCATCATCGGATGAATGGATAAAGAAGATGTGGCACATATATACAGTGGAATATTACTCAGCCATAAAAAGAAACGAAACTGAGCTATTTGTAATGAGGTGGATAGACCTAGAGTCTGTCATACAGAGTGAAGTAAGTCAAAAAGAGAAAGACAAATACCATATGCTAACACATATATATGGAATTTAAAAAAAAATGTCATGAAGAACCTAGGGGTAAAACGGGAATAAAGACACAGACCTACTTGAGAATGGACTTGAGGTTATGGGGAGGGGGAAGGGTAAGCTGTGACAAAGCAAAAGAGAGGCATGGACATGTATACACTACCAAACGTGAGGTAGATAGATAGTGGGAAGCAGCTGCAGAGCACGGGGAGTTCAGCTCGGTGCTTTGTGACTGCCTGGAGGGGTGGGATGGGGAGGGTGGGAGGGAGGGAGATGCATGAGGGAAGGGATGTGGGAACAGATGAATATGTATAACTGATTCACTTTGTTATAAAGCAGAAACTAATAAAAAAAATGTTGATTCTTCCAATCCAAGAACATGGTATATCTCTCCATCTGTTTGTATCATCTTTAACTTCTTTCATCTGTGTCTTATAATTTTCTGCATACAGGTCTTTTGTCTCCTTAGATAGGTTTATTCCTAGATATTTTATTCTTTTTGTTGCAGTGGTAGATGGGAGTGTTTTCTTAATTTCACCTTCAGATTTTTCATTATTAGTGTATAGGAATGCCAGAGATTTCTGTGCATTAATTTTGTATCCTGCTAGTTTACCAAATTCATTAATTAGCTCTAGTAGTTTTCTGGTAGCATCTTTAGGAGTCTCTATGTAGAGTATCATGTCATCTGCAAACAGTGACAGCTTTATTTCTTCTTTTCCAATTTGGATTCCCTTTATTTATTTTTCTTCTCTGATTGCTGTGGCTAAAACTTCCAAAACTATGTTAATAGTGGTGAGAGTGGGCAACCTTGTCTTGTTCCTGATCTTAGTGAAAATGGTTTCAGTTTTTCACCATTGAGGACGATGTTGGCCGTGGGTTTGTCATATATGGCCTTTATTATGTTGAGGAAAGTTCCCTCTATGCCTATTTTCTGGAGGGTTTTTTGTTTTTTGTTTTGCGGTAAACAGGCCTTTAACTGCTGTGGCCTCTCCCATTGCGGAGCACAGGCTCCGGACGTGCAGGCTCAGCAGCCATGGCTCACGTGCCTAGCCGCTCCATCGCATGTGGGATCTTCCTGGACCAGGGCACGAACATGTGTCCCCTGTATTGGCAGGCGGACTCTCAACCACTGCCCCACTAGGGAAGCCCCTTCTGGAGGGTTTTCATCATAAATGTGTGTTGAATTTTAACATCATGATTGAAATATCATTGTGTCTTTCATATTCTTTGAAAACAAGATATTTGAAGATTTCCTGATTTAGCATATTAATATAATTAACTTCTCTTCAAGTTGCAAATTCAGTTTTTTTTAAAAAAACGTTTTTATTATTATAAAGTCTTCTGGATATTTTAAATGTTTATGTTTGACTCCAGAGGGTAGTTTTTACAAGTAAAACCTTTGTATCAGAGCTATTAACTTATAAAATAATTGTACATATAACCTGTAAGAACACTTTTATTTAACAAATTCACTATTGGCAAACAATCCATCAGATAGCATTTTTTTTTAAATAAATTTATTTATTTTATTTATTTTTATTTTTGGCTGTGTTTGGTCTTCGTTGCTGTGTGCGGTCTTGTTGTGGTGAGCAGGGGCTACTCTTTGTTGCGGTGCATGGGCTTCTCATTGCGGTGGCTTCTCTTGTTGTGGAACATGGGCTCTAGACACACGGGCTTCAGTAATTGTGGCATGTGTGCTCAGTAGTTGTGGCTCACGGGCTCTAGAGCGCAGGTCCAGTAGTTGTGGCACATGGGCTTATTTGCTCCGCAGCATGTGGGATCTTCCCAGACCAGGGCTCGAACCCGTGTCCCCTGCATTAGCAGGCAGATACTTAAGCCCCCAGGGAAGCCCCAGATAGCATTTTGAACAGATTTACATTTTTCATCCAGAAGATATACATGTAGAATAAAATACAACATAATTTAAAAAGTAAATGTATCTATTTGATCGTCTCTGCTGTGTGAGAACCAGAAACTCCTTTAAGGGACTTTGCACATTACCATTATAACCTAGACCAGGAGAGGAAAAGCCAGACCAGTTCCTGGGAAGAGTAGTGGTCACACACACACAGGAGTTACTGCTAAGGAGGAACTCAGCACTGCGTGAACTAGGCGTGACATAATACAATCTAAGGCTTCTCTTCTACTCTCACCACTTTCTTGGCTCCCTGATGGCCAAAGACTCCCTCATCCTCCAAGCTCCTTGCTTTCTTTGGACCTAGGTTTGATCTCCTTTTCTGCAAATATTGTAGCATTATCATTGAATATTCAGGAAGTCTTTGAGAACATTTGTTGGGCTCCATTTTTTAATACCAAGATCAAACTACAGTACCTGTGTTATAATGCATGATCAGGAAACTGTGTTGAATGAATGAATGCATTTTCTGAGTTATTAGCCACTGGGAGATTTTCAATGACCAGAACAAGATGATGAAAATTTCTCACCTCCACTTGAGTTCCTGATTGTACTTCAAGTTATTCCTGAAAAGGAGTAATGGGACAAAAATCCACTAGATCCATTGCAATAATGCTTTCTTATTTGTCTATAGCATTTCTCTTTTCTTTTTATATTTAATATAGTAATTGAGTCTTTTTGTTAATAAAGATAGGGTGTTTGGCACCAACTTTTTATTATAATAATAATAGAATCTATTGAAAAGGTTTTATGCCAGATTTTCTGGGTGGAAATAAGAAACTACAACTTACTTTTTTATTTGTGTGCTAAATATATTGTTTAGAGTAATGGCTGCCTCTTCAGAATGGCCCCCTCACGAATGATATCTTGGTTGGGTCACCATGGTAAAGGTTACAGTCATCAGTTAATTTTTTTCAAAATTCAAATTTTCTTTTAAAGCATTTATTTATTCAATTATTCACTTGTTTATTCATTCAGTGTAGGAAAAAATAGAGTACTTCATAAGATTGGCTAAGGGAAAAGCAAAAATAATTTAATCATTTGCTTGAAAGAAGTGAGTCTTCATCACAATTTTATTTTGACATTTGGAACAGAAATTTATAGCAAATTGAAAAGATGAGCGAGAGAGTTCCTATGAACCCCATACCCAATTTTCCCTCTGAGTCACATCTTACCTTATCATGATAAATTGTCACAATTGATGAATCAATATTGATACATTATAATTAACTGAAATTATGCTTTACCAGAATTTTAAATTTTTTACCTAAAGTCCTTTTTATACCAGGCTGTAACATTTTTTTCTCATAAAGCAGATTTTCCTCTGTTTAATGACCTTACAAGTTTGAGGAGTACTGGTCAGGTATTTTAGAGAATGCTGCTCAATTAGGATTTGCCTAATGTTTTTCTTGTGGTTAAACTGGAATTACAGGTTTGGGGCAAGAAGACAACAGAGAAAGAGTGCCTTTCTCACCACATCTTATCAAGGGTATCTACTATCAACGTGACTTATTAGATTTCTCTACTGTAAAGTTATTAGTTTTCCCCTCTTTCCATGTTGCCCTCTTTGGGAGAAAATCACTATGCGTGGTATATACTAAAGGAGTGGAGAGTTATGATCCACCTCATTGAGAAGTGGAGTATCACATAATTATTTAGGAGAGATTTATCTAATCTTTTTTCTTTATTTCCTTATTTCCATATTTATCTTTTTGCATATGGACAGCCAATTATTCTTATACCATCTGTTGAAAAAATTATCCTTGAACCTTTGGATTTCCTTTGCATCATTGTCAAAAAAAATTAGTTGACTATATTTGTATGGGTTTATTTCTGGGCCCTCTATTCTTCCCATTGATCTATGTATCTATTCCTTTCACAAATATCATGCTCTCATGAACACTATAGCATTATATTAAGCTTTAGATCAGATAGTGTGAGTCCTCTAACTTTGGTTTTCTTCTTCAGAATTGTGTCGACTATTATAGGTCTTTTGTCTTTTCATATAAACTTCAGAAGCAGTTTGTCAATATAGACAAAACAGTTTGCTAGGATTTTGATTCTTGATTGGGATTGTCCAGAATCTCTAAATCACATTGGATAGATTTGAAATGCCAGCATTACTGAATCTTTCAATTCATGAACAGGTAATATCTCTCCACTTTTTTAGATCTTTGTTGATTTGTTCATTGTGTTTTGTCATTCTCCATATATAGATCTTGTGCATATTTTGTTAGCCGAATACTTCTATTTTTGTTTTGGTATTTAAAAAAATTCATATCTGATTATTCATTGTTGGTATATAGGAAATAAATTGACTTTTGTATATTCACCTTGTATCCCAAGACCTTGCCATCCTCACTTATCAGTTCTAGGAGTTTTTGTTTTTTTGTTTGTTTTTAGATTCTTTGCAATTTATATACATAGATGATCCTGTCATCTGCAAATAAAAATAGTTTTATTTCTTCCTTTCTTATTTATGTACTGTTTATTTCTTTTTCTTGTCTTATTGCACTAGCTAGAACTTCTGGTTGTGATGTTGAATAGGAGTCATGAGAGGACATCTTTGCCTTATTCTGATCTCGAGGGGAAGCATCTAGTCTCTCACCAGTAAATATGATTTTAATAGTAAGCTTTGTGTAATTTTTCTATTAAGTGAGTAAGATCCCTTCTAATCCTAGTTTAATGAGTGTTTTTGTCATGAATGGTGTTAGATTTTCTTCAATATTTTTTCTGCATCAATTGATATGATTATATGATTTTACCAACATATCCTCTTGATGTCCATGATTGATTTTTTTATGTTGAATCAGCCTTGTGTACCTAGGATAAATCCCACTTGGTTGTGATGTATAATTATTTTTTAAAAAGTATTGTACTTGATTTGTTAATGTATTGTTGAGACTCTGTACCTATGTTCATGAAAGATACTGGTCCATAGTTTTCCTATGGTGTAATGTCTTTGTTTGGTTTTGGTATTAGGATAGTGATAATTACCTGATTAAGGTAATGCAGACATCATAGAATGAGGTGAGAAGGGCTCCTTCTTTTTCTATTTTCTGGAAAGGATTGTGGAGAATTGGTATTATTTTCTTTTTAAATATCTCACTAGTAAAACCATCTGGGCATGGGTGATTTTTTTTTTTTTTTTGAAGGCTATAAATTACTGATATAATTTCCTTAATAGATTTAGGGATTTTCAGGTTACCTATTTATTTTCCTGAGTAAGTACTGATAGTTTTTGTCTTTTAAGAAGTCAGTCCATTTCATTTAGGTTAGGAAATTTGTGGACATAAATTTTCTCATTGTATTTCTTTCTTAGTCTTTTAGTGCCCATAGAAACCATAGTAATGGCCCTTCTTTCATTTCTGATATTGATAATTTGTGTTGTTTCCTCTTTTATTCTTGATTAGCCTGGGAAGAGGTTTTTTTTTTTTTTAATTTCAAAAAAACAGATGATTTTTCTGTATTGCTTTCCTGTTTTCAATTTTTCAATTCTTGTTCTTATTTATATTCCTTTCCTACTGATTATTTAAATTGCTCTACTTTCTCTAGGTTCCTAAAACAGAAGCTAAGGTTATTGATTATAGATATTTCTCCTCTTCTAGTATACCTATTTAATGCTATATATCTCCCTCTCTGCTCTGCTTTCACTATATTCTACAAGTTTTGATAAGATGTATTTTTATTTTCATACAGTTCAAAAAAATTTTTTTAATTTCTCTTGTGACTTCTTTTTGACCTATGGGTTTCTAAAAATACATAGACTTTGTTTAACTTTTATTAATTTCTAATTGTATTCTTATTAATTTTACTTTAATTCCATTGTTGTCTGAGAATGTATTTTGTATGATTTCTATGCTTCTAAATTTGTTAATATGGGTCATCAGTTTTTTAAGCCACAATTTCTACTCCATTGATATATTCAGTTTCAATTTCTCAGGTTTGAATAACACTAAACATACTTTAAAATATAGTATGTTAAACATGATGCCTATGAATAAACTTAATAAAACCCATAATAGCCAAGCAGATCATTATGCTAGCATTTGCTGTGGGGAAGCATTATAGAAAGTCAAAGTTGCTTGCTTGGTAGGAATCAGAGCCCAGAGACATGGCAGGACACATTCTCTGAATTAACACTCTAACATCAGAAGAGGGAAGCCATGATTGGCTCTTCATTTTCTTTTAATTTATAAATGGGAAATCTCATAGGATTAGATAATCAAAAATCCTGTATAAGGACTTTAATTTTTTTTGATCTATAAATAATGATTTGCTTCTCAGTCTATGAGGCTGGAATGCTCTTCATCTTAAGAAAAAACATCTCAGTGATACTAGGATGCTTGTAGGAGCTGGAGGATACCCAACTCCTGACAGGCCCAAAGGCATTCAATCCATTCAGATATTCTGGCTTCACCTTTCCTCAATTCCAGGGGATCGTGTCATTTTTGTCTTTTCTCGCTGGCCATTCTCCTCTGTGCCCCTTCTTGTAATTGTCAGATCAAATGTACTGGCATTCCTTGCACATATTTTGTTCCTTCAGTCTTTTGTTTTCTATGTTCTACTGGAACATTATACAGATATCTTTGTGGGTTCCATTCTTAACGCTTATTTAAGACATCATTCAAATGATATCATCCTTCAAGCTGTCATAGAAGTTGGTAAGCACCTTGGTTATGACACTCTGCATTTGTTATCTTATTTTATATTTGTTTGCTGCCTGATCTACTCTAGTAGGATGCAAACTCTTGTCAGTTTATGTTATATCTATCTTTGTGTCCCCTACAGAAACCAAAAGGCATTGTGTGCTTTTTCTATTGAATGGAAACGTAAATGAATGAATATATAATGAAGTTAAACACAAAACTTAAAGTGTGATAGTCCTCTGTCTTCCAGATGGGGTCAATAATAGCAGGGTCAGTGTTGTGTCCAAATTAGGAGGTTTTAGAGAAACTGTGGTGCAGAAGAGACAAGAGAAAAAGAACCAGAGAGAGCAGGGAGAGTGTTGGTATGTGCTAATGAAGAATTAAACTTCAAGTAAGGACACGTGAATAGGATGCTATTTACCTAAGAGAAAGAAAGGTGAAACAGTGATGATCTTTCAGCAAAATGCAGTGGAGAATATGTCTAAGCATAATGAACTATAAAAAGTTTGTATTAAATTAATCAATCTGGGAAAATCAGGGGCATGGGTCTTTAGGGGATGGATTTTTGGTGAATTTGTCTAAAACGGTTGTCCTTTTAGTGATCTGTGTCAGTTGGACCATCTTGGTGGCTATAGCTTGTTTATCGGGCTGGGGAGAAATTATTTCCAGGTTTTTTTTTTTTTCTCCAGAGGGAAGAGCCATTAAAAAGAATAGAAAGTTGGGCCCAATTGGCTCTTTAGAACCAAGAAGAAGGGATGTATGATTGAATCTTTATTTTTCTATATTGAAAAATGGAAACCTCTTGGAGTTAGAGGAGTAGAAATCTTCTGTATGGATTGAGGTAACTGTAGAACTCTTAATTGGTAATTCTGTCCTCACACTGAGGCTCTGGAAAGTTCAGCCAAGTATAATGGGATAACTTATGTATAGATTTCACCCTGAGAAAGAATGTATCAGCCTAGACATGGTTGTGCAATTTAATTATGTGTTATTTAAGGGAGTGGATCTCAAGCTTAGCTGATTATAAGGATCTCCTTGATAATGTATTAAACACACCTATTTCCTAGAAAAATTCACAGACGTTCTTATTCAGCCAAAATGGGATCTGGCCCAGGAATCTGCATATTTTAAAGACATTCATGTGTTTCTGATGATCGGCCAAATTTGAGAACTCCTGAGTTATTCAAGACTCCTGAGCAAAGCACATTCAGAGAAGCAAAGGAACATAATCTTTAGTGCTTCTGTGTTTAAAGGTGAGCTCCTAGGAACTTGGATGGAGGTGGTAAAAAATTATAAAAGGAGCAAAGATGAAGTGTCATCTGTGGGCTGTCTTGTCCTATAATAGAGATTCTAAGCATAACTGGTTCCCCCACTGTCTCAGTTTATGTTTTTATATAATAAGATCTGGGAAACCATATTTCCAGCATTTTGTCAGCTCTCCCCACTTCCCTGTCAAAAAAGAGGAAAACAGATATAAGGAAAGAATAAAATAGGAAAGGAAAGGGAAAGCAAGCCATCAAGCATTTATGTACATTAATATATTTCTAAGCAAAGATGGAAACATAATTTCTATGTTTTATTTTGCATCTTAGTATACACAATTTAATATGAGAAATTTGAAGTTAACAAAGGCTGCTTTGAGGCCATTTTTAAGAAGCTTTGATAAAGACAAATTGAACCAAAATTTTTTTCTAAATTCATATTAGGTTGAGTCCTATAGCTTATTCCATTGTTACTCTCTAAATTCCTTAAAATGCTGAAAGATAATCACAATGGTTAATTCTTTGAAGACCTGTAAATTGGTGGACTCCATACTGAGAAATCAAGTTCTAGTTGAAGGCGTGTTGTTTCCATAGAGCTCCTCTTAGGAGCATCTTATACTTCCTTTCATTTTGGGGGCCTAAACAGCCAGCTGGGTCCATGCTGCCTCCCTTCTAAGGTCCCAAACTTAGCCTTCCTGTAAGGCTACTGAAGACACCCCAAATGACCTCAGAGTAAACATACACTGCTCACAGATCCAAAGTGTAAACTAGAACTAGAACTTTGTAGGATGAATCAGGCAGTGAAAAACAAAATACCTTCTAAGGTGTTTTAGCCAGCTATCCTAGCTTCCAACCCCATCCCTCCCTCCTGATTCTACTCAAGGGGGAGTTGTCTTAAAGGAGACATATATAGAGTTTCTTTTTTCAAAGTTAATGATTGCTACCTTTCTAAACAATAAGCAAGAGAATTCTGAAGTCATTCAACAAAGTCCTGATGACCAAACTCTCATGGCAGTGGGGAAAAGCACATGCACGCTATCTTTTTCTCTCACTTTGTAAAAAGTGACTCTGATCCAACTGAAATCTGGGTGAGGATTTGTGTGTGTGTGTGTGTGTGTGCGCCTACATTTCTCTCTGATCTCTCTTTCTTTTCCTGGACAGCCTCCCGTTACACAATCCTGAAGACTGGTATCATGTTCTTTTTCTTTCCTTCTTATTTATTCCATCCTGGCCAGTGAGACCTTTCTGTCCCCCCTTATTTCTGTGGTTCCCAGAGAGGAACATGAGTTTTGAAAGTGTCAGAACAGTGTAAATGCTGATGTATAGGCCGCAGTTGTTTCTCTCAAAAGGCCTTCAGAGCCCTCCCTTCTCCTCTGTTCCCTTCAAGTTGCAAATGATTCATCAGCTGGCCTTTAGCAAGAAAAGAGGCCGGCCTGAGGTCTCAGGCCTTTGACCTCCCTGAAGAGAAAGGTCACACCGAGTGCAACTGTGCAAGGGCCAGGGCAGAAGACACGGGCATAGAAACCCGAGACAGGGGCGCCAGGCCCAGTGGAGGGGGATGGTGGGAAAGAGGGGGAATTTAGCAAAGTGAAGAGTCTATTTCTAAGAGACTCAGTGGATCAGCTGACAGCTGGGGTCAGGGGTCATATTTATGCTTGATTCCCTGAGCATGTTACAGTAACATCTGCTTGTTATCGGTCTTCAGGGAGCAGGCGTGAGGACCAGGCACTTCTGACCTCCTTCTACAAAAGGGGGCAGGAGAAGAGATTAGGGGTTCCTATTAATGTTTGTGTTAGACTTAACGGCCCCCCTCTCCTGGGCCTGATTTGTCAGCTTCACCCCATTTCTTTTTATCATCTTGCTAAATATTTAAATGAGCCCCATGGCTGTCAGTGGGAGAGTATTGGAAACTGCAGAAAAGAAAGTTAGATTTCAAGCAGGGGAAATCTTGGTGAAAATTATACAGTGAGAACAATAAAGAGAGAAAAAATCAACAACCCAGGAAATTCTTCCCAAGCTAGAATCAAATCTTTTCACAAAACGGTCTCGGTTTTGGACATGATACGTAGAATAAAAAATCAGTTGTAATTGTGTTCTGTCACCTTTTGCAAAAAAAAATTCCTAATAGGAGAGATAGTTTGGTCATTCAGTTACAAGGGAATTATAACTTCATGTGGGATATGTCTCAGAGGTTGTGGTCCTCAACTCAAAATGAGGACAGAACTTACAACTGAGGGGAGGTTGAGGATGTAATGTTAATTCTACTCTTTGATTAATCTTTTTCATTTGAGTCACTTTTGTGAATTTTCCACAAATTTCCCTTAAAAAATTTTCCTTCTGTCACCAATGAATTAGAGCTTTTATGTGCAAATATTCCCCTACCTCCAATTTCTCTGGCCAAAGTAATAATCAATGGAAACATAAAGCAATTTCTGGAAATTGGGTTGAAGAAAGAAGAAAATGCTCTGAGCTGCAAAGTTCTTTTTCTTCATTTGCTGAAAAAAAAAAACAAACAAAAAAAACACTTGCTGTGTGTCTGATGGCTTCTAGAAGACATATTTTGCATTAGTTACAATTATCCAGACTCTTGTGTTCCAATTTGCCATGATTTTTGTTTAGAAGTTTCTAGAAGGACTTGGCTTGGTTTTGTAAAAATCTCTTGATGCCACTGCAGACACGAGCATACATAATTGATGATGCCTTAAACACTTACATGCCTTTTTGTTTTAGCCTCAAGACTTGCATGGAGGAATAAAATTTGGGAGTGAGGGAAGAGTTTGGAGATTGAAGATATTATTTTCAGCTAAAAAATAGAGTTAAAATAAGCAATATGATTTCATGGAAGGTGGTCTCCTTTGGGGTCCAAGTCCATGGCAAAGTTCACACAGTCCAACCATCCATGTAACTGTATGAAAACAACATGTTTGCTATTTATAAAGAATTGCCTTGGGGAAACCAGCTCTAAAGAGGAGTATAGATTGTTCTGAGGAAAACTGGATGTGAGTACATGGGGCCTCTTCAAAGTTAAGGATGTGTGTGTGTGTGTGTGTGTGTGTGTGTGTGTAGTCGGTGGTGGGATGGATGATGGGAGTTGTTGTTCAAAATCACTCTGTGATTATAAATAATAAAAAAAATCAATCGGAAGTGCGTTCTGCCAAACTGGACAATAAACCTCCTAGCAGGCCATTGAGATTTTCTTAATCAGGGTCAGACCCACATGCATAAGGCCAATGAGTTCAGTGGGAAAAACCGACTCTTATTCCCTGTTTTTTTTTTTTTTTCTTTCCTTTTTTCTTTCATTTGGAAGCAACCCCCTCATAAACATGCAGAGCAATTTTCCAGTACATTAACCCAGGAGGGATCCTCTCTCTGTCGGCTCAAGAGACAGAAAAGTTGAGACCAGGGTGAGAGGAAGATAGATGAGCCTGGTATATAAGAGAGGGCAGTTTTTCCACTGTCCTGCCCTGTACACCTAGGACAAAGACTTCATTGACTGCCATGCTTGACATCAGCCTCATAAACTAGTAGTCAGGCACAAAAGGTCTGACACTTGAAAGTACAAGTCCCTGCCTTCTTTCTATTGCAGCTGTGCAGGGGGGTTGGGCCTAACAGTGGTGTCCTTTTGTCAGCCCATAGGACAAGAGGTGAAGATAAATAGTATTGACTTTAAGGTAGTCACACAATTTTGCTATTTCCCCAAAGAAAACACATCCTCCCAGGTCTCACATCATAGCCCCAGGAGATATAACCATCTTCCCTTTGGCTAGGGAACCAGGGTAGAGTTGGCCTGGGTAGCAATGAGGGTCCAGAGTGGACGCATAGCTGGAGGGAAAGGAAGAAGATAAGGGGCAGGTACAGAGTCATGGGATCCGTTCCTTGTCCTCTATGAGGAGGTGGTATGGTTTTCATGCATTCTAGCTTGGTCACAATGGTTTCTTTCATTTTCTTGAGATCCCTGGAAATGGTCCTAGAGGGGAAAAACGGATGCAGGAAGCAAGTCTGAAAACCATGTACAATGATATGATCTAAAAGATTAAAAAAAAAAACCACTTTGATATCTTTCTGGGTATTCCAAGGCCAGACAATACAAAGCTTTCCTGGGGACATTTTGGTAATAAGACTTTAAAACAAGCACATAAGTAGAATGCAATCATTTAAGAATTCTATGTGCTGAAGGCAGGGACACATCAGCTGTGTGGTCTGTTGGCATTTGATTGTTGTAATCATTAGGTTTTTTTCTTATTTTCTTAATCATTAGTTTTTATTTGACTGGGCATCAGCAAAGATAAACCTTTTGTAGTATTTCTTTTTGTGTTAGCGGAGAAGGAATTTGAAATACAGAACACAGAACCCATTTGGACTTGATGGCTTATGGCCAAGTTCAATTAGCTAGAGAGGATCACTTTTCCTGAATGTCATTCTAGATATGCTGAGTGCACAGTGCCATTTCAGATCTGTCTTTTCACCCTCTAAAAAGGCTCATTGGACGATGATGTCTGAGCATCCTCAATGACAAGCATCTCGCTCAAGTTAGACCTCTCTGTCTTCAGAGTGGACTTAAGGGCCTCAGAGCAGAGAGGTTCTAAAGAGCTATCCAAAAGTATTTTATATATGGACAGAGAAGGGTGTGGTAGCTCAAATCCCTACAGGTCCCTTGTTTTCAAGCTGAACAAAAGTTACAGTTGGGATATGAATGCCAGAGACAGTTCCACTTAAATCCTTACAGTGGAATTCAGATCAATTGTACATTAGCCAGTTTATAACATCTAGCTGAGTTTCCCTTCCCATTCCCCTCTCAAGTTTGTGAGTTTAGAGTCTCCTATTGATGACACCTCTTTGCATCATTTGAGAATATATTCTTCATCCAAGTTATTTCAAAAACTCTATTCTCTACAGCTCTGCTCCAATCTCCTTTTAGAGAACATTGCTCGAGGCTAAGATTTAAAGATATCACATTGATGGGAAACTACTTGATATTAGTTCCTTTCTATGAATCTTTTAAGTAAGCATATTTACTCTAAAAACGAATAGTTGCAAGTTGGGAACCAAGTTTTTTGAAAATAGAGGACATACCGACTAGCTTCCCATTCACACTGGTTTAATCTCCTCTTTAGGGGAATCCTGTAGCTGATGCATATCATGAACTTAGAGTAGCTGTTCTGAACTTACCACGATTTGCTTTTGAATAGTTATGTGGCAATAATTTTGTCTTATTGATGAATGCATTATGTCTTGAAGAAGATGGATTTCCTTCATTGCCTTTTGTTTTTGCTTTTGGAGTTCCCAAATTCATTATTTCCAAGATATAGTTATGTTCACTTATACTTCAGTAGAGCCTTGATTTGTTCCAGAAACTTGAAAGTTATCTCAGAATGCAACTTCCATTTTCATATCTCAGGGTTGGTTTCAGGGGAAAACAACAAGGTGAGCCTAACTTTGTCCCTCTGTCCCTGCCTGATCGATTGCTCCTTTTCTCTTCCCAGGGCCTTTGGGTCTTCATTCCTCTAGGCTCTCAGACATTCCTCTGGGTTCTCTTCATCCTTCATCCTCCCAACTCTCTGACGATCTATGTAGTCTGTCATTTGGCAGCTCTCAAATGTGAAGTGCTAAGCTTCCTTGTAACGGGAAAAGATTTGAATATGAGCAAACAGAAACCCAGTCTGAAGTTGTGGGAAAGAGAAAAGTGTAGGTTATATCTGGGGGATTTTTATGGGATGATGAGATGTTAGCTACTGGAACATTTGTTCTACTTTTCTATGTCCAGATTTGCCTCTTCTAGCCCATTCTTTTCCAGAGGGCACATGTTTCCACAGGTTTTCACAGCCAAAGTCTAAAATAGAGACTGAATATTTTAAGCAGATCTTCTCGAATGCAGCAAAGTGACTGGTCTTGATTCTCCTCTTTCTCTACTCTATCCATTTCATTCCTATCCCCTGACTCAAAACACAGAAAGAACTTTCCATTAAGGGTTATCTGGCAAACCTTGGTGTGGGGAATGTCTCTCAATGTTTCCTTCTGAGGCACTTCTACCTGAGAGGCAACAATTTGGTTGTGAAAACTCATGGCTTGGGTGCTGGGAAGACTTCTGTTCTAGTCTAATCTAGTCTAATCTAGTGCTCTCTTAATGGAACTTTGACAATCATTTCATCTCCCTTAGTTTTCTTATCTGTAAGATGGACAAACTACACATATCTGAATGATTGTTTTCTTTCTCTTTTGTCCCCTATATTTTAACAGTGAGCTGCATTATAAGTAAACATGGGAAAAATAAGATAATGTTTAATCGAGTAATTGAACGTTAAAGAATATAATCTCAATTTAAGGTATTGTTGGCATCATATCTGGAAAGGTCCATGAATTTGATGTGTGTACAGGACCAAGCATTTCCTCTACTCTTTATTTAGACCTGTGTTGTGGACTTGGAATTGATATGTCTTTGGGGTTTTCTTAGTTCTGGTTGAGGACACATGGTTTTGTAAATACACCGTTAAAAATGGACTTTCCAGGCAGAGACCCCTGCATGTGGCTGCCCCATGGGATTCAGCGACTGGCTTGGCTTTCCTAGTCTGAATCAGAGTTTAAAAATTCTTTTAAATAAATATTTGTGTTCTGGCTTGTCCAAGGTCTTACCTTCTGACAAAGCAAAACAAAAGAAAACTATTTTTATTTGCATGCTATTAAACCTTTCTTTTAGGTAAAAGAGATATTTCAATCAATTTGTATTTATGCTGATACAGGCTGTGGGCCATGTTGTCCCTCTGGTGTGTGTACTGGGAGCTGGACTGAGCCAGCAAGGCCTTCCTTTGTCTCTCACTCACTTTGTCTCCTAGAGCTAGACTGTGGCTGCAGAGAAAAGAAAGGATGTTGTTTTTTGATCTGAAGACTGAAGAACTCCCTCTGTGTAAAGTACAGCAGCAGCCCCCATACCCTGCATCCCTGTAGAACCAAGACCAAGGGAACATGATCAGAAAAAGAATGGCTGCCTTGGTTTTGTCCCTTTTCTCATTGATGCTGGCCCCAAGAGACTTCTATTGAGGGCCTGTGATTAACTATGCATCTTGATACCAAATTTACAAGGACATGGATCACTTGAATTAAGGAGTTAACTGTTGTTTCTAATTCTCTAACTTTGTTTTCCCCTCAGTGATGCAACCTCACATGATAATAACTTAGTAAACATGTCCAATTTGATGACCTGTGAACCTCAAACTCGACATATCTTAAACTCAATTCCGGTCTCCCCTTAGAAAAATGGGCTCTGCTTTCTCTTTCATTTTCCTGTTTGTATGATTATCATTGCTTTTGTTGTCCACACTCAGAAATTTAGCTGTAACTCTGAATTTTTTCTTCTCTTTTTTTCTATTGCTCCCTGTACGCTAGCAGCAATCTAGTCCTACTGAGTTTTTCTTGCTTCTACATCCTAATTCTATCCTATTTCTGTTGCCCTGTTTAGTTGAGGCTGTCAGATTTCATGCCTAAATTACTGCAATAACACCCTAGGTGAGTTCCCTTTTTCATCACTTACCTAATATAATTCTCTCTTCCAGCCACCTCTCTTCTATTTATGTTCCCGTGACTTGTGCCTCAATCTTGTTTTTCCACCCAGAAGGAGATAGTTTTTGTTCCCTCGTACATTTCAACTCACATTCCTCAGCAAGCCTGCCTTGATTTCTCTAGAGACCAGTGAACACTTTCCCTCAGGATACTAATTGCACCATTAGCATTTATCATATACTTCATTATTCTCCTTTGAAAAAACACATAAAATACTTAATGCAGTCTTCTAGAAGCTGTTAGAAGTGTGAACAAGTTTGTGTGAAGCTTATACATCTGGTCAGGAAGTTAGGTATAGAAGTAGGTAATAATAATAATACTATGACACTAGTTATTGACAGAGTGCCTCTTGTGTGCCAGGAAATATTCTGAGCATTTTATTTTCATTGACTCATTTAATACTGACAATAATCCTGTAAGGCTGCTACTTAGTATCCCATTTCACAGATGTGAAAATGGAGGTGCAGACAGGCTCAGTCCAAAGAAGAACAAGTTTTAAAAGAATGACAAAGGATTATGAAAACCCTGGTAGGAGAGATGACTCCCATCCAATTGGGATAAAGGTTATGAAGGAAGTTTAAAAGGAAGAAGAAAGTGTTTCGGTATTTTCTATTTAATTAACTAGAAATGCTCCATCTTTCAGTCTTATACTGTGGTAGTTTTATGAGTTCATCTTTGTACTCCTAATTGGATGGGAAGCTCCTTGAAGATGGATATTAATTCTCTTCATCTCCACCACAGCATCTAACCCAGTGTTTTTTATATAGCAGCTGTACGTTGATAGAAGCTTAATTACCTTTTGTTGTCTTAAGCACAGAGATGTTGCATTTCAGGGCTTTTTGGTTGTTGTTTTGCTTTCACTGTTTCTGGATTTATATGCTGACTTAGTCATTTATTTTGATTTTGGAGAAATAAGTTACTTAGTATATATATTGTGTATATGTTTATATAGTTCAGATAACAATAACATTTAAAAATTTTAATTAATTTCAAAATACTTTTGAACTGTTTTCCTCCAATTACCCTAATCACAAGTATTTGCCAAGCAAGAATGGATTTACAGTGTAAGGAATTAGGGCTGGTAGAGGTGAGCTGATATAAGTTGCTAAAGATTTTCACAGAACCAGTGCTATTCCCTAGAGTTTCTCATTCTGGTAGTGTGTCCTTTCTAATGTGCCAGTGACTTTCTCACAGGGTTGTTGAGAGAATTAAATGTGACAAAAAAAGTCAATTAGAAAAGAGCTTAACACATGGTCATTTTATATGTGTTAAATATTACCATCATCATATTCTACAGCATCATATTCATCACCGTTATCACTTTCATCAGCATCATCAGCATCGTCCTCATCATGCCCATTATCATCAGCATCATCTATCATTCATCATCACCACTTATATCCATACCTCCTTAAATGTCATTGGCTATCAGTGACCAAAATGGCGACCATGGTTCCAGTATTAACATGATACTACATTTGGTTGTGTGGTCTTAGTAAAGGACTTATAATACTAGACTCAGTTAATCTTCCCAGAGCAAAGACTTTGTTGTACTTCTTTAATATACAACTAGGAATCATTGCTTCTCATGGATCACATGAGACACTCTTCTGGGGTGAGGGATCCATAGTAAGGAAAATATCTGTGACCACCTCTCACCTCCAATTTGGGCCTTAATTTGCATCCTTGATGCAAAAATGGATTCACTTACAGGCCATTCAATAAATACATTTATTTTTAAGTTCATTTTAAAGTTTGCTAGCAATTGATTCCTCTGAAATGTCTGAACTGAAGCTGAATTTATGGTTGACCAGCAACACATTTTTTCACAAATCACACATCCTTTAAACTAAATACAATTTAAAACTGTGCAAAAAAAGAGAAATTATTTGTGTTTTAATTGAAAAATAGAGTTAAAGTAAGACACATTTTGCTGGTGATTCATTTGTCCTTTCCAAGGGCAACTAACACATATTTAAGTAAAAGAACTGATCATTTGAATAACAACTATTGAAGCAGTCTTGTCCAGAAAACAGCATGTTCAGAAATATTAATTTGACATTTTTTTCCTGAAATCTTCTGAAGTAAAAATAATGTAAAGGGTTTTAGGTGTAGACACTATTATCAAGGACACGATTCCTTTCAAGTGGACTTTCCTGAAATCCACATTTTTTTACTACTAAAATTTATTGGTTATCAAAAAGAATCTAAAAAATAAAAGAAAAAATTTAAATGTATGTCTGAACACATGGGTTGTTAACACCAAATTTGTTGTTTTTTGTATTTGATCCATCCTAATGTTCTACAGTTACAGAGTTACTCAGTTATAACCTGGATTTAAAAGATATGTCCACATAGCTGGTTAACTGAGAAAAGTAAAAAAGATGTTTAACAGATTTTTTTGAACCTTCCAAATTTCCCTTGCTCTCAAGCTATAGTTTAAAAATTCCCAAAAAGATTTTGAAGTTTACAAAGAAATAAAAATTAGTGTGGGGGCAGGAGAAGTTTTCCTATTCCATCATTTATTACAGATTTTAATTAAGTTAGGAATTTGGTATTAAAATATACACACTACTATATATAAAATAGATAACCAACAAGGACTTACTGTATAGCACAGGGAAATATACTCAATATCTTGTAATAACCTATAGTGGAAAAGAATGTAAAAAAAGAATATATATATATTTATATGTATATGTATAACTAAATCACTTTGCTGTACACCTGAGACTAACACAACACTGTAAATTAACTATATTTCAATAAAAATAAAAAAATTAACATAAAAATACCAAAAAATTAGAAAAAGATATAATAAATATAATCTCAGAATAAATTTAAAATCATTAAATACATTTTATTTTTTAATTCATTGTCTTTACATCTTTCATATTACTGCTACCTGAGGTTTGGGAATCCCTGTGATAAGGAAGCATCCTTTTAGTACTTTCTAAAAGAGAGTGTCATTGAAACACGAAAGAATATTCAGGTGAATTTGATGGAAATTTCTGAGTGCATGCTGTTTTTTCAAAAAAAATGGTGATAATTTTTTACGAATAATGGTAATTACCAAGCTGTTTTATGAATTAGTTGATATAATGAATTGGTTGGTTATTTCTAATTCAATGTGTGATCAAGTTTTATATGACATGCAGAGGAATTAAAAACAAAGTCTATACCAAACTAGGACAGAGTCTCACAAAAACATGAGTTCAGTAGCAGGTTAGAAAATGGATTAGAGTAACACTCAAATTCGTTTTTGTTTGGGGTTTTAAAATATATCTTTTCTGATTATTTAAAAGATTATAAGTACTAAATTACAAAAATTTCAGAATTTGGAAAGACAATATAAGGAGGATTACTATCTTATAATCTTTCAGGAGCAACCTTGGTTAGCATTATATATTAATTCTTATAAATGCCGTGTAAAGGTGGCATGCAAAATATTTAACAATCAGTTTTACACAGGCATTGACCAATGGGAAGCAATGTGATGTAAGGAATTGATGGGTGAATCATCTTGTTTTGCTGAATATAATCTCTGTTGTATGTACATAAATGTATGCCCATAAATAATGTAACATTTATTTGTTTGTATATTAGTTATAATTCATGCACATACAATATATAATCTTTTAAATTTACACATTCTGAAAACAATAATTTCAATGTTGCTGTTTAGATTATCTAACTATTGTTTATCTCATTAATCTGTAAAAAGTTAGTTGTTTGGTAAATTAGAAATATAAATTTTATTTTGGAGGGAAGATGGATTTTTAAACTACTTAACAAACATCTTCAAAGCACCTGTTTATTAGCAATGACTATAGAAGTGTAAATCATTCTTAGTAGAACCACAGAGAATCTGAAACAAAGTTTTGCAGGACAAAATTTTCCAATCCCTGACAGGGGTACAGCATGGAATTTTAAATAATGTGCTTGGCTTTTTAAGCTATTTGCACTCTTCACCAATTAATTCCATTTATTTTTAGCACCATTACCCCAGTAGTTAGTTCTAAAAATGAAATATTTTACATTATTAACATTTCATTTAACTATCCAGCTTCATAGATTGAAAACAAATTGAGCATCTCTAGAATAAATTTAACAAACTTTGTCTTTAAGAAACAAAACTGGGGGACTTCCCTGGTGGCCCAGAGGTAAAGAATGCCTTGCATTGCAGGGGACGCTGGTTCCATCCCTGGTCAAGGAACTAAGATCCTACATGCTGTGGGACAGCTAAGCCCACACGCCACAACTGCTGAGCTCGTGAGCCTCAACAAGAACCCGTGTGTCTCAAACTACAGAGCCTACATGCTCTGGAATCTGAGCGCCACAACTATAGAGCCCACGTGCACTGGAGTCTGCGCACCACAACTAGAGAAGAGAAAACCTGCAACTAAAGATCCCACATGCCTCAACAAAGATCCCGTGTACCTCAACTAGGACCTGATGCAGCCAAAAATAAATAAACTAAGTAAATAAATCTTAAAATAAAATAAAATGAAAAAGAATCCACCTGCCAGTGCAGAGGACACAGGTTCGATCCCTGGTCCAGGAAGATCCCACATGCTGTGGAGCAACTAAGCCGATGAGCCACAACTACTGAGCCCACGTGCCACAACTACTGAGCCCACACGCCACAACTACTGAAGCCCATGCACCTAAAGCCTGTGCTCCGCAACAAGAGCGGACACCACAATGAGAAGCTCATGCACTGCAACAAAGAGTAGCACTGCTTGCTGAAACTAGAGGAAGTCCATGCACAGCAATGAGGACCCAACGAGGCCAAAAAATTAAGAAGAAGAAGCAAAATTGTATTCTGGATACATTGTGATTGTGTCAGCACTAAATTACATTGGAAGTTTTACAGATTCTCAATGAGGAAGTAAATTCACCTTCAAGCTTGTATATTAAGATATCCTGCGCTTCCCTGGTGGTGCATTGGTTGAGAGTCCGCCTGCCGATGCAGGGGACACGGGTTTGTGCCCTGGTCCGGGAAGATCGCACATGCCGCAGAGCGGCTGGGCCTGTGAGCCATGGCCTCTGACCCTGCGTGTCCAGAGCCTGTGCTCCGCAACGGGAGAGGCCACAAGAGTAAGAGGCCTGTGTACCGCAAAAAAAAAAAAAAAAAAAAAATATATATATATATATATATATATATATATCCTCCCCCAAATAAGTAATCATTAACTTGTAAATCCACAAGTGAATCTTGAAGTATTTTTGAAACATTAGAGAAAAGGGAAGGAGCTCCATCTTTCTGCTTATAACTCCAAAGAGTTAGTCTTGAAAAATCAAAAATGATTCAAGTTAGATATACGTAGGCTTATGCCAAGAGTTGCCTCTTTGATATTGGGGTAACCAGTGCACTCACCTTACTCTGAAGGAGGATTTCTTTGTTATAACACATCAACCTATAGCCAACTGTTTGGTTATTACAAAAGTACACGTACATGAGCAGTCATCGAGATGAGAAAGCCTAATAAAGAGTCAACCGAAAATTAGATTTTAACACAAACATCCCCTCCATCATACATGGTAACAGATCACAGAGTGCATTACACAATAGCCTCACCTCTCATGTAACAGGAAAGTGCTAGAAGGGGAAACACTTTTGCATTTATTCACACCCCACAATGTCCTGTATCAGGGAATTCACTCCATTAGAGAAGAACGATTTCTATCCTCATTTGTGTTTGAAACATGAAAACAACATAACAGCTGCATGCTGCATTGAATAAGGAAGATCCACATGCATTTAAATCACTTATATCTTACTTTTTTATGATGCAATTGTGAATTATGTTCCTTTTGCATCTGTAATTAGAGGGCAGAACAGATGGTGAAGGCTTCGCTAAAAGTGATGTGTCCATTAAAATAACCTATGCTGCCAAATGATTGTTCACTATAACAGGGTATTCATTCACTATGGCAGGCACTTTGCTGTCCTGAAATATGTTGCAAAGGCCCCTGGACTATACATGACGCTTATTATTTTTAAGGGCTTTCCAATAAAAGGGTTCACTGTAGCACAGCTAGCTTTGTACCTCATTTATCTTCTGAGCATATGTTTTACTATATTGTTCTAATTAAAAAGTGACCTTGTATATAATGATCAGAACTCAGTGCTGAAAATGATTCATATAGGAGCTGGGGATGTGAGAAGACAGTTCAAGCCATATTAAATCAGGCAGTGAGGCAGGGGGCTGGGGCAGCCTCTTATTGTGCGTTATTTGGAGAAGGCTTTTAAGGATAAAAAAATAAAAACAAGGAAAGCAAAAGTGTAAAAAGTCATCATAAGATTTGGTTCAAAGATGCTCATATAAAATTTAATTATTTTACATCTGGCCAAAGCATACTGGCTTCTGTGTTGTTCAAAGCTATGAAAGATGCATTTTGTTTTGCTTTGCTTGGTTAAGATATATTGGAACTTTTCAGCATATCATAGTCCATCAGCTATAATAATAAATATTATTGAAGTTTCATTTTTGTCAGCTTCTGAGGACAAAGAACTTTCAAATATCACTTTATAGAATGCCCAGAACTTTGCAAGATTGTTATAATTTCCACACTATGAAGGAGAAAACAGTTTCAGAGAGATTAGGAGAGCAGCCTTACTCGTCCAGCTGGTAAAGGCATTTAAAAGAAAAACACTGAAAACAATAGAAGAAAACATAAATGACTTCTTTATGTAATTTATGCAGAAAAAGTTTCTAAGTAAAAATTGGTGAATAAACAAAAAACACATGTTAAAAATTTAACAAACAAAATTAAAGTGCACACATCTAACTAGAAAAATCATTTGTAACGAATGCTAAAGAAAGTATCATCCCTGATATGTGAAGAACTCATACAAATCAATAAGGAGAGTACTGAGACTCAGCAGGAAAATGCTACAAGGGCAAAAGCAGATAGTTTACAGAAGAAAATACAAATCACTAATTAAAATAATAAATGTGTTCAACTTTATTTGTAATCAAACTCTTTTAAAATAAATAACAAAAAGTATCATTTTCAACTAAAATATTAGGAACCCTTTCACAATGTTCATGCCCACTTCTGGGGAAGATTCAGTAAGAAGGCCATTGAGGTGAAGCGAACATATGTCAGAATGATATTTCTGAAAAGTATTTGAACAATTTATATCAGGAACATTTAAAAATGTGTGCATTTTATGCATAACTTCTACAAGTCAATACTAAGGGATCAAGCAAAATGTGGGCAAATGTGAGCAAAACTTTTTACAGTTGTATATTAATTATAATGTTATTTATTGAATTTTTAAAACTGTGAAGGGCTTCCCTGGTGGCACAGTGGTTGAGAGTTCGCCTGCCGATAGAGGGAACACGGGTTTGTGCCCCAGTCCGGGAAGATCCCACATGCCGCGGAGCCGTTAGGCCCGTGAGCCATGGTCACTGAGCCTGCGGGTCTGGAGCCTGTGCTCTGCAACGGGAGAGGCCACAACAGTGAGAGGCCTGTGTACCACAAAAAAAAAAACACAAAAAACTGTGAAAATCACCTAATTATCGATACCCAGGTGATAGTTTGAGAAATTTTAATATTTTCATGCCCAAATACTTTAGCATTAAAAATAATGTTCTTAAAATATGGGTTCTGTTTGTGTTCAGGAAGAAATCTTGCCATCATAGACATATTCCAAAATTCATTATGAAAAATTCATTTCTGGCAAACTGAATTCCATCTTTCAGTCATCCTCCTCTTAATTTTGGTTAATCAATGGGAGATTCTCATACTTAGGCTGTTTTTCTGCATCAGCATTTTTTGTGAGTAGTTAATGGTCTGTAAATACCATTTAAATGCACCAGGGGAGTTCATCATTTAGAGGAAATCTATAGGGAACCCTTTTGTAGAGGAAAAAGTCTTTGGATAAAACAGATATTCACCCTTAAATAATTTTTTACTGGTTTTAAAATTTATTTTGAAATCCTCTAGGTAGAGCTTCCAGTCATCATAAGGGTATTTTTATTTCTGAAAAATTATGACTCCCATTTTTTCAGAGTACATGTTTCCCCACCTTCTTTAGTAAGCTTGAATTTGGCATTGTAATAAGAGGATGATTACATTGATGATGATTACATTGTAATAAGAGGGCTGAGCATGTGAAGAAATTCTGAATGACAGTGCTTGGTCTTCAGGTTCTTTGAATTGGTATTTATGGTATCCCATAAATATTCTTCCAACCTTTTGATGGGCATTGCCCACCTCGTGTGGGGCTGAGAGGTGAAGTAACCAGCACAAGTGAAATTAAGCAGCTTTGCCTGGGCTTTGCATTCTTCTGGGAGGAACTTAGACATAGCCAGAGGCTCTATACTCCTGTAGAAATGCTGTGGAAAATCACAACCACTCCCTGATGCTAGGAGTGGGGAAACTGAGGTCCATGTCTAGACTTCCTACCTAACTCTAGGTCATCTCTCAATGTCTCAAAATGTCCCAGTGAACTAAGATAATGATTAACACCAAGTTCATAGGAAAATCATGAAGATTAAGGTGATGGTGATATTGAGATGATTTTCAGTCTTGCACGGGCAAATCAAGCACATATCACATTATATGTGTTTTGATTGCTTTCTTGTCAGACTCCATTCCAGGCTGTAAAATTCTACAGAGCAGGTGCAAAGTCTCATTCCCTTTTCCTTCCCCAGGGCTTACTCCAGACACTGGCACAGAGTCCTTGTTTTATAAATATGTGTTTTTTTTTCTTCCTTTCATTGGACCTACACATAAAGGACTAGTTTCTGAGTGGAATGCTATTATATTTTAAACTCTTTGGAGGATGCCCCTATATTCCAAGGATCAATAGTTCTGCCAAAAAAAAAAAAGTTCTGCCAGAGCGTCTCTTATTTGTATTTATCAGAATCTCTTCCATTATCATTAACTACTTCACACAAGGCTCTGAACAAAATTTAAAGATACTTTACCTGTCCATTAGATTTTAGAATCTAGTTTCTTCATAACACGATGTGATTAATCAGTAATAAAAACATTAAGAATTGGGCATTCAAGAGTCAGACTTTTCACAGTGTCAAAATATTCCAGACCTATTCTTTATTGATTTGAAATGGAATCAGGACATAAAAAGAGCACAGGACTAATATAAAATAAGTAATAGCTGAATATACATTAAAATATGATTGCCAAACATACCAAGAGAAAATAGTTCTTTCATGTTTTTTATTATGAAAACTCAATTTTAAAATATCAATATTTTATGTGTTAATTTTTGATCTCTGACCAAGCTATTTGTCATTGTTGGAATAGTGTTCTCAGCCACTACTTATATGCTTTTTCATTGTGAAATGCGTCTTTGGCGATCATTCTTTTTCATGGAGTGCATCTATCTTTCTCGGTTAAGACTTTTGGTTTTTACTTCCCCAAAGGTTACATCTATAATAATTGTGTTACCCTACCTGCCAGTGGCCATTTCTCAATTATTCTAACTCAACTATTTGTGGTTTCCAGCAGGAGTGCGCTTCCAATTTCTTCTCATACACAGTTGCTTGTTTCATGAATGCCTGTGGTTTGTTTCCTCTGCCCTGGAAAATTAAGAGGCCATAGATCAGAGGAGAAAATGCTAATTCAAAGGCCGGGCAGAGATTGATCAGAAGCTTCAGCCTGGTAAGTTGGTTTAGAATGCTATGATTCCTTCAAGGGATTTCTTGAGTCTATTCAGGTTTCAATTCATTAAGGTCAGCCCAAGAATCTTTGCAGTTTGATCTATCTGCCCACCCAGGCAAGCTGTATGCATGTGTGTGCATGCATTTGTGTGTGTTTGTGTGTGCGTGTTTGCTCACTGAGGCTTGGTGAGACTTTGAGCTTTGTTAATCCTTTTTTAAATTTTTTTTATTGGAGTATAGTTGATTTACAATGTTGTATTATTTTCAGGTGTACAGCAAAGTGAATTGGTTATACATATACATATATCGATTCTTTTTCAGTTTCTTTTCCCATATAGGTTATTACAGAATATTGAGTAAAGTTCCTTGTGCTATAGAGAGCTTATTAGTTATCTATAACTAATAAGGTCCTTATTAGTTATCTATTTTATATACAGCAGTGAGCATTGTTAATTCTGATTGTTAACAAAGGTGATCACTGACATGTTCTCACAGAAGGCAGTTTTCAGGTTTCGAGAGACCTGTTGGGATAAACACATTCAAGATAATAGCATCGGGACAGGACAAAAGCCACATCATTGTAAAAATATCTTCAACCTGAAACATTCTGATGGAACTATGCATGAACAATGGACACATACTGCCTAATGTGGTATGTAAAGATAGCAATAACCCTTAATGGAGACTGTAAAATGAAGCATTATGTTAGCCAGCAGAAAGGAAAATGCAAATTGATTCCCTTTTTGTTTAGATGTAAGTGCTTATCAAGGTTAGTAGGTATTCAAGGTCTGTGACACCAGAAAAATTTGTTTTATTATAATACATGGACAAGGAGCGTACTTAGGGCTTTCTGAGTGACTCAGATGGCCAACGAAAATTCTACAGTCTGGACTCTTAACAATCTCATTTGAACCTATCTTGGACTCCATCTGATAGAGAGAAAGGAGGTTCAGAACTGAAACCTTTTCAAACGTGAGTTGATGATATTAATAGTTATAATGGATGAGAGCTGGTAATAGTTTGTTCCTTGGTGAGAGTATAGAATTGAAACTTGCATTTTGACTTGAAGGGTTTTAGAGTTGCCTATTAGACAAAGGCTTTCCAAGTTCATTTTCTCAGGCTCCTGGACACTAGCAAGACGTCCACTGTTGACTCTTCCCAATCACAGGGACTCTTTGGACAACAGAGACTGCAGTACATGTGTCAGTTTGGCTGGAATACAAACCACACCCAACCAAACCAGCAGGTCTCTCTCTATACTAAATCTAAGTCTATGGGACCCTTTTATTCTGGTCTTGTCACCGAGGTAACAGCTTAATCTTTGGATGCTGTCACATAGTGACACCTATTGTTCGATAAAGCATTTTTTGGCAATGCTTTCATTCTCTACCCAGATGGTAGCTCAGGAAGGTGAGAGGGCAGAAGGAATCATACTACTGATGGGCAAAGCTTTTCATTTGAAATACTGAGCCACAGTGAGAGCTACTAAATGTCTTCCCCGGGTACAAGTGATCTCTAATGGCAAAGCTAATTTATGGAGGTCTTGACAATGGTAAATATGGCTGCTCAGGATTTACTTTCAGCTGTTAACTAAATGCAAAATGCAACTGGTCATTCTTAAACACATGAATGAACAGATAAAGCCAGCTCCATATAAATGCACTTAAACACAGAAATAGATATATCTCTCTAATTCTTAAGTAGGATTTTGGTATTTGGATCTTCCTTCTAGTAGGTTACCTAGTGATACAATCTTAACGAAAAAATTGAGGCTTTGATTCACTGGGTTGTTGAATGATGAGCATAACTAGTTAGTTACTGCTCTGGGGAACTGTGTAAGTGCAATACCTGGAACATTTTTTTTTTCCCTTGGGAAGAGATCATTATTTGTCAAGGGAAAATCACCCAGAAGAATAATAAAACATTAAAAATAAAATCAACTGTATTAGTGGTTTCTTTGCTTTGCAAATCAGCAGGAAATAACTTGAGCTAGCTTATTCAAAAAAGGATATTCATTGAAAGGATACTGAAGTTGTCATGAAAGGGCTGAATCAAGCAGCCTCAGAAAGCAGGGAAACACATCAATATTGAGGTCCTGGGAACTCAAATTGCAGTTGCCCTCAGTCTTCCTTCTTGAGACCTACCATTAGTTAACTCAGTTCCCAGGAATTCTCTGTTATGATGAAGAAACTCATGTAAGAAAGAACCTGATTGGCCCACCTTGGGTCAGGGGTCTGATAACTCCGCATATGGTAGGTAGTCAGAGGAGCAGGGCTGTAAAACTCACACATGACCGACCTCTAAGTGGCCTGCTGTGGAGTAGGGGGAGGGTCAAAAGAAAGGGAAAAGTGTGAGTTGGATAGACACCCCCCAAATATGTCAATTACAATGGTAAAATAAGAAAGGTTCTCGCTTTCAGCAAATGCTGATCCCACTTAAGAGGAAGCAATCTTGGGTCTAAAATAAACTCCAAATACCATAGCATGGTCCTTGAGCCTTTCGTAGTTTGTCTTCCTTCAGTATTTTTAGCCCCATCTCAGGCCACACTATTCCCTTGATATGTACAGTAGGTCCTCTACATATGAATGAGTTCCATTCTGAGCGTGCGTTCCTAAGTCCAATTTGTTCCTGAGTCCAACAATGTTAGCCAACTAACAATCAACTGTATAGTACCGTACTGTAATAGGTATATAATACTTTTCACACAAATATTACATAAAAAACAAACACGAAAAACAAAGAAAACATTTTTAATCTTATAGTACAGTACCTTGAAAAGTACCAGCTACATCACCGCTGCTTTTATGCTGGCTTCTGGACATCCTGGGCTTGAAATAACGATACTGTACTACTGTACCCTATACAGTACTGTACAGTGAACAAAACAAAAACACAAGCACTTGTAGAGGATGCACGCATGTGACAATGTATGCCAGACACGTAAACTAATTTACGTGACTGGACATGCCAAAGCACATTTGCATATTTGAAAGTTCGCAACTTGAAGGTTCATATGCAGGGGACTGTAGTGTAAACAAATTCACACATAGTACTTCTGGTAATTCCTTAAATGTGGAGTATATCCCCTGTGCTGCTGTCCCTTTGCTTATACCATGCTTCTTGATGCAGAATGCAACCCCTCTCCTCTACCTGGATATTGGCCTTTTAGAGCATTTAGCAGGGTTCAAATATCACCTCCTCCAGGAAGACATCTCTGTCCCCAGCATCAATCAAGTCCTTGGCCCACCGTGGTCTCTCTCCAGTGTCTAGAACATGAGGAATAGATTTATTTTTCACCTTTGTATCCAAAGATGAGGAATATATTTTTTTCACCTTTGTATCCTCTACTGCATCTAGACCAAACGTTGGCACAAGAAATGCTGTTTGAAAGACAAAGTGAGGCAAAGTAAATGTGAGCACAGACTTGAGGAGTCCAGAACATCTTTTTCTCTCTGCTGCTTCCCAGAGCAATGTGGCTGTCACTTGGACCTTCCTCTTGCAGCCTATAGGTGGCAATGAGAGGTTTCTCTCTCCAGCTTTTCTTTTCTTCAGGTCTGATGGTAATGACAGATCATTCAGGAGCATGCTGTGTTTGGAATGAAACCAACACAACAACAGTGTTATACACACTACAGTCCCTATCAATCTTGACAGGATTTTTATATGGGGATTTTATGACGAAAGGCTTCATATCCCATCACACCTTCCCTGAGCCATCCACTCCCAAGGGAATATTTGTCTACAATCGTAAAAAACAAAAACAAAAAAAATTACCCAATGTTAGCAGCCTCCATTGTTCCTGTTATTGGCTACACAGACCCATATGCTATTTTGGTGTGTGATGTACATACAATAGACACATTTTTTACATTTACATATTCACTTGCACAAATTATACAAGCATATGCATGTATACAGCAAACTTTCCTGGACATAGGATGGTAAGTCACACACACACAGAAAATGAAAGGAAAGGAAAGAATAGTACTGCTTTCACTCCACAGATAAGCATCATTTGTATGTCAGAAGTGGGGGAGGGGAGGGGCACAGAATTCTAAATATTTTACATCTTTCACCTTTTTCACTGTGTTCATTTTGCTAAATCTGCTCCCAATAATCAAGGCCAGCGTGCTAATTTGCCTAATTTGGAATTAAAGAGGATGTGGATTGATTTTTCAACTTCTCTCAGAATATAGGGGAAGGGCCATCTGTTAGGATGAACTGCGTGTGTAAATCCCTTTTGACTCATCTTCTCTGACAACAGGAGTGAAAGAGTAACGGCAGCGTTCTCTGGATTTGCAGTAAGAAATATACTTTCCCTCTGAGAAGTCCATCAGTTAATGTTAACCAGCAGAAAGAGAAAGAACCACTTGGCAGGATGCTTTGAATTTCCCCCAGACCACGAGTCAAGAGATCATCAAGGAAGGAGTCTTACTGTAAAGTACACCTCTCTTCCTCTGATGAGAGTGACAACCGGGGTGACTGGAATCAGAGGGCAGCCGGCCCTCCTTTGGCAAACAAACACCCACTCTGGTAAGTGCCTTTTAATGTGCATCAAGTCTGTGTCTAGGAAAAGGATGCACAGTTGGCAAGTACAGAGCTGTAAGGGGATCGCTTTGACATGCTGATAAAGCTTCCTGGTTTACTTTGGACTTGGCTTTATCATTTACTGAAGGATATTATTAGTGTGGAGATGATAGCCGTTTTCTGACTTCTAGAACAAAAGCCAGTGAAATGTATATGAACAAAAGGTCTGTTATGGAGAATCCTACCCTGTTTTTTCATTGACTTTGGGATCCTAATCATACAACTTAACAGAGATAAGACTTGGAGCAGAGAAAAAGAGCCCACCCAGTTCGGGGCCCCCAGGAAGACGAATGAAAGTCAGTAGTGTTAAAAATGGAAGCTCATCCAACTCTGAGCATGTGTGTAGTTTTCCCTTATTGCAAATATGATATTATAAAAATAGATTTGCTCTTTGGAGCCAGATGGCACGCAATACGTCTGAAGCTAAATCCAGTCTTGTGACAATGGTCATGGCCAACAAGGAATCACTTGGACTGTGATGCCAAACTATCCAGTTCTTTGTGAGTCCTCTTCATCGGGCAAGCACTTCTGAACCTCTTTGAGTGTAAAGAAACATACATGCCCCTTGACAACAGTGTGACTATCGTTTTGGGGAGGTATCGTTTTTGTTTGTTTTGTGTTTGTGTTTCATCTGGGTCACTCTTGTTTGAAAAAAATAATTAAGAACACATAAATAATAACCTTGGTACTTATCATCAATTAGCTGGTTGCTTCACAACATGATTTTACTGCTCACTTTCTAATGATTTCACTGATTGATTGATTGATTGATTGATTGATGCATCCATTCATTAAGCAAAGTCTTCAATCGCATACAAGCAAGATTGTAGTAGCTCAAGTCAAAAGATGTAAGTTGGGCTTGTCAAGACACAGATTTTAAAAACCATGTCATCTTGGGAAACTCTACATTTATCTCAGCTCTAGTTTCTATGGCTTATATTGGAGATAGTCCTCCTAATTGTACTTAAAGCTGTCATTTATAAAAGTAATTTATAATGTGAAACACTATGCAAATACTTTTGATTCTCAGAGGTTAAAACTAGGATGGGAATATTGTATACGTTAAGTGAATAAGCATATTTTAAGCATGTATTCTATGCTCAGAAATGTGTGAGGAGTTTTGTAGATAAAAAGACTAATCTGACAGAGATTCTATACTCAAGAAAATTGAGTCTATGAGAAGAAAATAATTTAGTCATGGAGAAGACATAAATTTAGCTATAGAGTTGTCTTAAAATTTTCTGTAAAGTAGTTTATTTGCCAGACAAGGCCATCAGCATTGTGATTCTCTGTGATCCTTAGTCTGATTTTGCAATAACCCATGTAACAGACAATATCTTTATTTTAAGATAAGCTCCCTCTAAACTTAGGTTTAAATTATTCACTTTTATTTACAAAGCAATATTCTGCTCATTAAGTAATTTCCTAATTTCAGGACATTTTGGAAATTTAATGATAGACACTGAATTCAGGCTGCTTTTCTCTCTATTTTTCTAGAAACCCAAATGATTTTCAAATAATAATTGGAAATTTTTATTATTATTAAGAGCAAATATTCAATTGTCTAAGGCAAAATTTCCAAATGTTGGCTTGTCAAGAAAAGGGTACTTAAACATTGGTTGGCTATTTTATTTAAAAGTTATGTGATTTAAGAAAGGAACTGGACCTTTGGAAATTCAGTTTTCTGATGTGTAAATGGGAAAACAATGCCCTATTTTAAAGGTGAGACATAAAAATATTTGTAGAACGGCTTAGGTTTTGGCAACAAAGAGTCCGCGAAAGACTAGTTTGAAGGAACAGAAGTTTCGTTCTCCCTCACGGAGCAACTTGGATGACTGGTCATGGCTTCATCATGGGTTGTAATAACTCCACTTCCATCATGGATGCCAGCAGGACAGATAGACTAGAGAGATGAAGGACATTGCTTAGTGACTTGAGGGCATCAAGGGCATCAAGGGCATCAGTGTATCCAGGGACCTCCCTCTGCCCCACGGCCAGAGGATCCTGAGAGAAATGATCACCTCAGAGAAATGAGCAACATGTCATTGCCTTGTAGATCTCCTCATATAGCATCCCTCATGGTACCTATAGCATTGTCCTTACAGGACCAAGCATAATTTGGATGATTGCTAGTGATTTTCCTTCCATGAGGGCACTCTCTCTGCTAAAGGTCACCTTATAATATTGTGAAACTCATCTCTGAAGATGTAAAAACATCACTTATGGGGTGTGTACCGATGCAGGTGTAAGTGGATGTGTAAAGCAATTCATTCAACCAGGCAGCAGGAGACAGTTGTATGGGAGGCCAATTACACAGGCATTGGGATCAGAGCCTGCTGGAAGATTCTAAAGGACGTCTTTATCTCAGTGGATTTTTATGAACCAGGAGTTGTCACTGCTATTTCAGCGCAGGCATCCATCAACTCGGGGTCTACAAGATTGAAGTGGAAGGCCCTCTTTTCCCCCAGAGGCCATGAAACTTCCCGGCTCTGAGTAGGTGCTACAGATGGTACTGTAGGTAAGTGTCAGATGGGGAAGCAGCATGTGTCCCTGTCACCTTCCCTTCCCCAGAAGCCACTTGCCTGAGTCACTCTGCGCTGCCAGCCGAGGCTCAGGTGCCTGGCTCTCTGCCCTGCTCCTAGAGTTCTCTTTGACATTGCAGCTTGTGCACCCTGCCCCATGGAGGATAAGAAATCACAGGCAACAGAAGCCATTGGAAGTGCCACCAAACAGGGATTCTGGCCTTGACTCTAATTTACACCTCTCCTCTCCTCTGCTTCCCTTGTAGCTCAAGAGTCGCAAAGTGTCACACTATGATATCTTGGGAAGGTGTTGGACCCAAATACAGTGGAACCAGGTGCAGTCACCTAATGTTATCTAGCGTAGTCAAATGTAGATGAACCTGCCTTAGGGGAGTTTGGTTTTACCTGTACTGAATTTGAGAAAACACTGAGCTGAGAATGTCCAGTTAGTTTCAACTGCACTGACAGAACAGGGGAAAGGTCAAGTCTAGGGGTGTGCCTAGAGCCCCTCTGAGGTTCAGAGAATTCTGAACCACTTCCGATTATTTTTTTTTGACATAACTAGCATATTTAAAAAAGTAAAGAGAACAAGCTTAGAAACTTGGTGGCATATTTAACATTTTTACATTTATCAAAATAACACTTTCAGTAAACACAATCCAACCGCCTTTTTTTTAAAAAAATTAAGATGGGGTTCCTAAAATATATGTAAGCATGGGGGATTAAGTAGGATGGTTTTATTTTTATTTTTTTTCTAAGAAAATGGTTTTATTCCTAATTTTAGTTCCCATACACTTTACCAATACACTTTTACTCTGATAATACGGCTTTGCAACTAGCAAAGCAGTTGAACTAACACCCATAAATACAGGTGGGGAGACAATTAACATCCACTAATGTTTCTCTAAGTAGGACGGTTTTATATTGGGGTATATATGGGTGACCCTTCCTCTCACTGTGCCTGGGACAGTCCTGGTGTAAACCCTTTGTCTCAGCATAATTATTAATAGCATTCAAAGAGTCTCCCAGTTTGGATGATAAATTGTTTAATCAACTTAGCAATATGCTTAAACCTCTATGCTGAATGTCTTCTTATCATGGTCCCCAAGTTGCTCAGTAACTCTCTATAAAGCCAATTTATAGAAACATCAAAATTCTCAGTTGGAGGCTCTTTGGGAATAATAGTCTTTGGAAATGAATTTGGGAGTCATCTCCATAGAGGTGACACCAGAAGCTGAGGTGGTGAACAGGTGCAAGATTCTGGACCCGCCTGTTCCCAGGGATGGGTGGAAGATGAGATCCACATAAGCCCTACATCGACTTTGGACTTGGTATTTTCCTACACAGTGACCCCATATACCATCTCAGCCAATCCCTTGACACTACTATGAGATTGGCAGTACCTGTAATATTATTCCTGGTTTATCCTTGATGAAAAAAAAATCAGAGAAATGTGAAATATGCAAGTACCTCAGTAGTCAGAGGAAGAAGAGTGTCCAGACCAAAAAATCCTTCAGACTTGAATCCAGAGTGTTTCTCCACTGCTGTTCAGGAAGGGAAAGCTAGCCAAGGCTTGATTTGTTCAAGTTGTTAATGCTTGGAGAACGCTGTGATCTGCAGGGCCCCATGTGACAATTGACATTACCAGAGATGCACTTGAACCACTGGACCCTTTTGAACCAGGTTTCCATGCAGATACTGCCATTTCCTAGGATCATGTGCAACTTATCTCTCTGAACCTTTCTTTTTTTTTTCATCACTTGCATCATGTGGAAGGATAATAATTCCTACTTCAGCAGTCCCGTTGTATTAAGAGAGATTTGTATAACATGGCTGAGGCATGATACACAGGAAGCACCAAACAACTCATTTCTTCTTTAAAGGATGTGTAAAATACTTAGGTTTTTAATACACCTTTAAGTTCCAGTTGTGATTTCTAGGACAGAGACAAGACACTTGAGGCTATTTCACATTTTGGTGAGTTAAGCCCTTTCTAACTTTAGGGACCCAGTGAAACCAGCAGCTGAATTTGCTCGCAGATAATAATGCATGGGTTCCATCACTGCTCCTTATCAACATGGAATAAATCTGAAACTTTCCACTGGAAATAAATTTAATATTTAAAGGCAATTTGACCTGTACATGTGTGCACCATGAATATTTAATGAAACCTATGGCAAATGTATTTATATAGCATTAAACTGAGGATATTTATTTCTTACTCATTTTCTAGGATATTATTTTCTCAGCAAATGGGAAGTTGCCCTCTGTAAAAATGCTCAGTTCTAAAGGTGAGCTTAAACATTGTAGAGTGGTGCTCTTCTTTTTCCTGTTCCAACTATGGTTGCTAACTCTGCCCCCTTAAAAAGAAGAAGAGTCATTTTAAAAGGACAAGATGTGTCTCAAAGATATTATGGCTATAGGGTTATTCCCAAGTACCACTCTTTTGACTCTTCATTCTATTGTGCATAATGTTTACAAATATAGACAGCAGAGTCCAATGTTTTACTTCCCTTTGACATAGATCATTATGCTCCTTTATAATATTTCAACTTGTTAGTGCTTTAAATTAAAAGGGTACGCATGATTCAATTTAGTTGATATAATACCTAATTCAGAGATTTTTTTTTTGATTTATTTTTTGCATTGGATAGGATACCACATGGAATGAAGGTATTTTTCTCTGATGCAGCTTCAATTTTTGGATTAAAAAAAGCGAAAGTAACAAACAAATAACATCAATAATAAAAGAACAAATATAAGGTACTGTGTCCAGATGCAATTTGGTATTTTTTTTTTATGTTTTCACTAAATCAGATGTGGTAGATTTGGGGAAAATAAATGTAAGTTGCGATATGATCACTTGTTAAAACTAGAAAACCTCAACTTAGTTGAGAGGAAAAAAATTACAGAAAAGTAAGTATCAACTCCTTTCTAATCCTGCTGGGTAACTGTGTGAGATGGAAAAAGCAGTCTTACCCACAGCTCAAGGGTACTGGACAGAATCAAGCTTCCAAGGAAGGTTGTGCCAGCTAAGTCAAGACTGCAAACATTTTCTATGTCTTGATTGTTTCCATTTTATAAATAATCCTATTCCTCTTGAAAGTGCCACTCCTGTAAGGAAAACAAAACTAATATTTATAATCAGCATACTCTTTTAACATGTCTTTAGCAAGATGTCATGTTTTGCTATCTCATGGAAGGAAAATAAAACTTATTTTAAAACTTAAACCACTTTAACTATATAAAAGCACAGAATTCCAAAGGAGCTTTTTCAAAGACTGCATGTTTAAAAATTGTAGCCCAGAGGAATTGATAATGTGTTCATGCTGGAAGAAATGTTTGTAGTTAACATAGTAGTTTGGTGCACACGTGACTTCATTATAATAGTTGCCAAGGTCTCCCCTGACTTTCCCTGACTCTCAGCCCAATGGTTCTTAACCATTATTCTTGGGGATGCATTGCCTGCTCTTTAAGAGTGTTTTAAAACCTCATGGTTATGTCTACTTGTCATAAACCTCTTTGTGCCTTTAGATAGAGCCCTTTTTCTTCTCTGAGGGGATGGACAGTGGGATGTATTGTGTTGCTGTATCAGTTAGAATGACCCTAGGCTTTGAGACCCTGTGGAAATGGATTTGTGAGGAAAGAGCAAGGGTCAGTTCTCGTGGCTGATTTCAGATGAACTTTCTGTTGCCAGCACTCAGTGGGCCTGGCACAGTGTGATCCAGTACACACACACAAATAGGTAATGGAAACAAAATTTTCACAAAATATTTAGCCTTTCTATGTAAAATTACGTGATGATATTTTCTGTTCCAGTCTATCTCATTCTATTAAAAAAAGTAATGCTGGTCACAACCCACTGAATTGATTTCTCAGTCCACTGATAACTCATGACCTAGAGTGGTAGAAACACAGGCCTGGCACCCAGCAAGGCACATCCCACTGAGTATTTGATCAGTCTGTGTTTTTTTAATAACACAGTTTTTTAAATGTACTTTTGTTTTTCTTACAAAGGCCATGCATAGCCTTGTTCCACTGTCTCTTCTTTACCAATCTCTTCTCTGCAGTCTAGTACATGGCGTCTTTTAGTTTCAGTGCACAACAGAAATTTGCAACACCCTCAGAGAATTTTGGAGTTGAAGCTGTAAGTGATGAGGGGACATAGTGATTTTGAAGCATGGATAGAGTTGCCAGATAACATTCAGGACACCCAGTTAAATTTGAATTTCAGATACATACTGAATAACTTTTTAGTATAAGTTTGTCCCAAATATTGCATGGATATACATATACCACAAAATTATTTGTTGCTTATCTGGGATGAAAATATAAATGGGCATCCTGTATTTTTATTTGGTAAATACAGCAACCCTCAATCCCAGAAACTGTGTTTTCCGCTTATAGCTGGTTAATCGAGTTGAATTTCATTTCTCTCATTTATAAAGTGTGAAGGTTGACTTGATTAACATCAAAGTCTCATCTAGGTGTAAATTTCTATGATTTACGATATAGAGATTTGGAATATATCGTACAGACATACCTTAGAGATATTGCAGGTTTGGTTTCAGACCATGGCAATAAAGCAAATGTGTCAATAGAGTCACACGAATTTTTTTGGTTTCCCAGTGCATATAAAAGTTATGTTTACACTTTACTGTAGTCTGTTAAGTGTACAATAGCATTATGTATAAAAAAGTACCAACCTTAATTAAAAATACTTTATTGCTAGAAAATGCTAACCATCATCTGAGCCTTCATTGAATCATAGTAGTAACACCAAAGATCACTGATCACAGATCACCATAAAAATACAATAATAATGAAAAAGTTTGAAATATTGAGACAATTTCCAACATGTGACACAGAGACATGAAGTGAACAAATGTTGGAAAAATGGCACCGACAGACTGTCTAGATGCAGAATTGTCACCAACTTCAAAATGCAATATATGCAAATTGCAATAAAGCAAAGCACAGTAAAACAAGTTATGCCTGTAGTAAAAAACAATAGATGGTGAATGAATAATATTAAAGAAAGAAAATAATTTTAGCTTTTGTATTTATGCTGCGGTTGAATCCTGTGAGCATATAGTTAGCTTGCGAAAAATTAGACGATAGATTCCTGAGAGAGAACAATGTGTGATGTTGGGTTATTTTGCTCAGTGTCTCTCCATGAGCACATGTCCTGAAGAAAATGGGAGATGAAACCTACAAAACTGATAACTTCTCACTAAGTTCTCATCGTGGGAAGACCTTGCTGACTGCGGCAGCCATGGACTGTGCCTCTGAGATCTTTCTTCCATAAAGACCTTGACATTCAGAGGCAAGGAACACAGTTAGCTGACAACCTGCCGTTATTGCCCCTCCAAGGTCCACCTCAGCTCTCCAGCTGAGATCACACTCCTCCCAGGCAGCCCCAGCCAATGCCCAAGCATGGCAGAAGGTACCAGGGTCCTTCTAATTGGCAATCTTTGCTCTGGATCTCCTTGTTGGCTTGGCTGTTCTTTATCAGATCTTTATCGCAGTCAGAGGCTCTCCTGCCAAATTCTGCCTTTTTTCTTTTAATCTTTCATGTGCATCAGCCCCCGGTAAACCTCATGCACCCTGAATACTTTATGTCCCCCCAAGTCCTCAGAGCCTGAAGAGGTGGCTTATCACTCTCTCTTAAGAGCTAGTATTCTCCCTGTATGGGAGGGTACCATGAGTTGTCGAGTTGTCACCTCTGTAAGGTCACCTGGTCCACCACCTCCTTTGCTGGCTGCCAAGCCAAAAACTGAAGTTAAGTCATAGTTTACTGAAGGCGTGCTGGGTCTGGTAAGGACTTTATGCCAAAGGAGTAGTAAGAAATCCAGTATATACAGGCAAAAACGATGGGAGTACTTACAGACTGGATTTTGAGGGTGTTTGATCAAGGTGTTTGAAACATAGCAAGGGGTGAAGAGAGTGGGTCTCTCTATCAGGATGCAGGATTTAACACCAGGGAATGATGCAAACTTGTTGGGAGACTGGTTCCTAGAAGCCTAGAAAACAAGATGACCCCACTGAGTGAAGTTGCAAAGCTGAATGGCTACAGCAGGTGGTCGAAGAAGGAAGTAAAAGGCTCAACAAAGTGGCCATGCTGGAGGGGATGGAAGGTTATGTTCCAAGGCAAGGCCCAGAGAACTCAGTATTCACAAGGCTGTTGTGAAGGTGCCAGTGAGAAAGGTACCTGATCATTAACTCTCCTCTGCGGCCTGACACAGAGCTTGTTCACTGAGATCAGTGGGGGTGACAAGAGTCCCAAAGCAATAGATACAAGGTGGTAGTACTAACTACTAGCATTCAGGGACAACTGTGTAATGAGTGAGATCAGAGTGGTACCCAAGGGGCCCTGATTCACAGAGAATTGAGGAGATTCTTAATTGGATGAAATAGGAACAATTTTCCTATGGACAAAATAAATGGGCAATCAATGAGGGTACGGCCTAATACATATAATCATTTTAATAAATTCCACACAGCTAGAAACATTAATTTGACCCATATTCTATCATCTTTGAGTGATACCTGAAGTAGGAAAAGGATCTATCCCAGGTGCAGGCTACAGTGTCTGCATTCCAGACACTTGGGTCATGCAATCACATGCCAGTGGTGAAAAGTGATGCAGAGAGGAGTTCATGACAAAGGCCAGTGGGAGAGTCACAGTGCAAGACCCCGGTGTTCTGCAACAAGGAAATGTCATTTGCAATGAAAAATTGTATATCATCATCCTTCTGTACCCTGAAAGAGATGGAATGTTTCAGAACAAGTGACCAGGGATCCAGGACTTTCATCACAAGCTGGGCTCTTTCAGGGTCATATATTGATCAGGCAGGCAGCACAGGAATCTATCATAACATGGCAAAGGAACATCTAAGATGGAGCCCAAGAAGAACCAGATGGTGCTTTGACGCACAGAGTACTGTGGATATTGTTAACTGCATGAAATAGGGACAGTTTTCTTAGTGACAAATATGCTGCAGGAGAGCCAGTGCCCCCATCTCAATTCTCATAAATGGCCATATGGGGGCTCCTGTAAGACAAGCTGATGGAGGACCAAAATATCAAAGATCATTACCAGATGGGCTATCTTACAAGGTGCAAGCCATAAAACGATGGTTGGCTGCATCAAAGCCATAGTCAAGGTTGGCTTGAAAGCCATTGGTAAGCTCTTCCCAGTGAGCAGAGCTTTGAGTAACTTACCTGGTCAGCTACTTTTTGTGGCAGGAAAAGTAGTCTGAGCTGAGAATATGTGTAGATTTATGGGCAGTGCCAAATTTCTAGGCTCAGCTGTTCAGGGCAGTTAAGAAAAAAGACTGGAGGATCAAAGGAAAAGAGGTAAGAAAACTGAAGGAATGCCAAGGCAGCCCTTACAGCCACACTCTGGAATCATCTACAAGAAGGTAAAGGGTGAAACTAATCCAATAAATGCTAATGAAGGCAGGACCCAGTATGGGGGTAGATGAAGCTGCAAAATTCCAGATATCAGAATCCAAAAGGCATCATTCTTTGGAGAAGACCCAGACATAGACAAGAACATACACACAAAATCTCTCATTGTAAACATGTCTATTAGTGCAAAACAAATAAAAAACAAACACTTTACAAATATTTGGAGCATCAGTGGGAGATTCTAAAATACTTCTGGAGTGTTTGGAATAATAAGTGGAAATTAAAAGCTCAGTATATATTATTATAAATTTAAGGCTTGGATATCATCAACTGTCATTATTGTGCTGTCATTATTATTTTATTGTAGCTAAATAGATTTTTGAGGGATTTCAGGGATTTATTCTAGTTTTATTTCTCACACTGAATCATAAATTCCTTAATTGCCAAGTTTTCCACTGTGGGAGTTTCCTAAAATCAACTCCTCATTGTTGGGGAAAAAGCTATAGTATCTTAAACTTTCCATTGGGGGTTGGTATCATAGGTTGGAAATATATGACCTCAGTCTGAAAGCCCCTCATACTCTGAAAAAATTTTCTTTAAGCTCATCTGAATGTTACCTCTTCAGGCAATGTAATCTCTCATCTTCTCTAATTTTACACACGTTTGTTGTCTGGTATTATAACCATAATTATTAGCATCACTAAATCATTTATTGGATCTTACATCTCTCTCAGATTGTAAAACACAAGAATCCATAATAGTGTGGCCAGAGTTGGTCACTAATCATTTCAATGAAAGGCCATCCGTGTAATTTTTACATGCTTCCTCTTCAAATGATTTCTTTATTTTTGAAAACAGTTTTTCTTAGTATTACAAAAGTAGTATATATTTTTTGTTGATATTTTAAAAACTTGGACACATGAAATTTAAAATGTTTACAAATTTTACATTACCATTAATCCTACCATAAAAGATCACTGACTATAAACACCATTATACCCCTATATTCCCTCACTGTTTTCTCTTCCAGTTAAAGAGGGAGGAAAAAAGAGCCAAACTGGTCTACAAATAGGTCATTTCAGTATGCGAGTACAAGATGAAAACGTCAAGGAATTACAGACAGAAAAAGAATAGAGCAGATGGAGAAACAATAAGAAGAAACAATAGAAGAAAATTTCCCTGACGTGAAGAAAGAGTGAGTCTTCATATTAATACTCACCAAGTGCCTACAAAAAATATCAAAAGAAAGAGAATTATAGCCAATCTTACTCTAATGAAAAGTTAGCATTTGAAAATAATGTTATGAACCATAGCACAGAAAACACAAGGTTACAGAGAAAGGGAGGAGAAGAAAATTTAGCATAAATTTCTTCTCATCATAAATGCTTCACACTAAGGAAACCACATCTATATATGCTTTGAGGGTGAAAAATTGTAATTCAAGGTTTCTAAATAAAGAGAAGCTATGAGTCATTCACAAATGAGATAGAAAAAATGTTCTCAGACCCAAAGGGTCCCAGAAAAATAAACCATTGAAACTTTTGTGAAAAATCACTGGAGGACATGTTCTAACCAAATGAGAAATGAATCAAAATAACAGACAGAAGAACAAAAGAATATGAGGTAAAAGGAAAGAGTGGTGAGAAATGAAATCTATAAACCTTAGAGCTTTTTTTCAAACACTCATTACAAAATATAGTTAAGGAATATAATGAAAATATTAAAATTATTCTTGAAAGGGGAGATTAATAAAGTAAAAGTAATTTATCAATAATAATCTGTTTCAAATTTGAAATTATTATAAAGTATAAAGGAAGAAGGAAACTGGAAGTGAGAGAGTTGAGTCAACATACTTTGGGGTTTAAATAAATATTATTTCATGATTGATATTAATAGAGGGGTAGACAGAATATAAAATTTTCTAATCACTGGAGAGTAAAGGAAAGAGTAAAATGTGTAAAGCATTCATTTAAAAAACTTATTTTTTCTTTAACAAATTTTAATGATTTTTCCATGTTTATTTTCTTCGATAACACCACAGAACAGTCTACTGAATATCCTCACAGTATTTTAACCAACAACCTATATTTAATGTATTGAATGTGTTGCCAAATTTTATTCCAACCAGTTTATATCATTTTACAGCCCCACCAACAATGAATGAAAAGGCCTATCACGTTACACCCTAGCTAACATGCTGTTACAATAAAAGTATATCAGGGCTGTCTCATTTTAGCTCGGCCACTAAATATTTCATTCATACAGAAGGTTTTTTCCTGCCCTGAAATAAAATGTTTAATTTTGCTTAAAAATGAGTTAGTGCATTTTTCCCCACAAATAATTTAAAATCTCTCTTTCAAAAATAGGACCAATTGCTAAATGCTTTCTGGTTTTAGCAAATATTTTGTTTCCAGCCAAAATTACAGTCAAGTACCTTTAAAATATTTCATAATAGTTATCATCATTTTATTTGATAAGACAAGAGCCCTTTGGTGAAAATACTTACGAAAATTAATTGTGAGTATGCTTAGGTTTGGATAATTACTTTGCAAGTGATATTTCTGATTTTAGTATGAAGCCTATTAATATGAAATCAAAGTAGAGTATCTTAGGTTGCAGGGTTTTCAGAAGTCTATTTTTATTTGTACCTCCCTAGAGGAAGGAATATAATCATGAATTACTATATTTCCAAGAGATGCTTTTTCTTTTAAAGTGTCTGCTACCATTCTACCACCATGTTTTCTTTCTTAGGGAAAATGTATACAATATCATATGATACATCAAAGAATGTAAAGAAAAAATTAAGGATCTCAAATAAAAATAAAATCAATCCTTAGTATGGGTAGTGGAATAAAGTATTTTAATTTAAAAATCTTTAATACCACAATAGAATGTCAGATAACATTTTAAATTGAAGTATAGTTGATTTACAAAGTTTCAGGTATACAACATAGTAATTCAATATTTTTATAGATTATATTCCATTAAAAGTTATTGCAAGATAATGGCTATAATTTTCTGTGCTATACAATATACTTTGTTGCTTATCTTTTATACATAGTAGTTTGTATCTCTTAATCTCATACCCCTATATTTCCTCTGCCTCCTTCTCTCTCCCCGCTGTAACCACTAGCATGTTTTCTATACCTGGGAGTCTGTTTATATTTTGCTTTATATATTTGTTTGTTTTATTTTTTAAATTCCACATATAAGTGATAATATACAGTATTTGTCTTTCTCTGTCTGATATTTCACTAAGCATAATATTCTCTAGGTTCATTCACGTTGCTGTAAATGGCAGTATTTCATTCTTTTTTTGTATAGCTGAGTAATACTCCATTTTATATGTATATATACCACATATTCTTCAGCCAATCATCTGTTGATGGGCACTTAGGTATTTTCCGTATCTTGGCTATTGTGAATAGTGGTGCTATGAATATTGGGGTGCATGTATTTTTTGAATTAGTGTTTTCATTTTTTTGGATATATTCAAAGTGCAATTGTTGGATCATATGATAGGTCTATTTTTAATTATTTGAGGAACCTCCATACTGTTTTCCACAGAGGTTGCATCAATTTACATTCCCACCAACAGTGTAGGAGAGTTCCCTTTTCTCTACATCCCTCTAGCATTTGTTATTTGTAAACTTTTTTGATGATAGTCATTCTGACAGGTGTGAGGTGATACCTCATTGTGGTTTTAATTTGCGTTTCTCTAATAATTAGCAATGTTTAGCATCTTTTCATGTGCTTGTTAGTCATTTGTACAACTTCTTTGGAAAATTTCTGTTTAGGTCTTCTGCCCATTTTTCTGATTGGGCTGTTTTTACTTTTTTTTTTTTTTTGATGCTGAGTTGTATGAGTTATTTATATATTTTGGATATTAACTCCTTGTAGATCATGTCATTTGCAAATATTTTCTTTAGTAGTATGCTTGTGTTCCTTTCTTTTTAGTTCCTTTCTTTTTTTGTATCTATTGTAGGTTTTTGACTTTTGGTTACCATGGGGTCCATATACAATGACCTATAACTATATCTATGAAATACTTGTTTTAAACTGATAGTCATTTAAGTTCAAACACATTCTAAAAGATCTACACTTTACACCCCGCTTCCTTGCCCTCTGTTTTGTGTTTTTGAAGTCATATTTTACAATTTCATGTTTATCCCTTAACTGTTTATTGTAGTTATAGTTGCTTTTATAATTGTTTGTCTTTTAATTTTCATACTGCCTTATTTAAGTGGTTGATCCTCAATCTTTACTATATATTTGCCTTTCCTAGTGGGATTTTTCCTTTCCTATAAATTCTTACTTCTTTTCCACTTAAAGAAGACCCTTTAGCATTTCTTTTAGAGTAGGTATAGTATTTATGAATTCTTTTAGTCTTTGCTTGTCTGAGAAGTCCTTTATCTCTCTATTCTAAATGGTAATCTTTCTAGGCAGAGTTTCTTAGGTTACAGGTTTTTCCCTTTCAGCACTTTGAAAATATCATGACACTCCCTTTGGGCCTGCAAAGTTTCTGCAGAGAAATCAGCTGATAACCTTATGGTGATTCCCTTATATATAATTCTTCATTTTTCTCTTGCTCCCTTTAGAATTCTCTTTATCTTTAGCTATTTTAATTATATGCCTTGGTGTGGGTCTGTTTGGGTTCATTCTGTTTGGGACCTTCTGTGCTTCCTATACCCGGATATCTGTTTCCTTTTTCAGGTTTGGAAAATTTTCAACCATAATTTCTTCAAATACATTTTTGATCCCCTTCTCTCTCTCTTCTCCTTCTGGGACCCCCATAATGTGAATGTTGGTACGCTTAACACTATCCCAGATATCTCTTAGACTGTTTTCATTTTTTAAAATTGGCTTTGCACTTTGCTCTTCTGATTGGGTGATTTCCATTATTCTAACTCCCAGATCACTTTTTCATTTTTCTGTATCACTTAGTCTATTATTTATTCTTTCTGATGTGTTTTTTTTTTCAAAATTTAGTTTAATAAAATAAATCCATTTACAAACTTGCTAATCCTTCTGATGTGTTTTTATTCTAGCTATTGACTTCTTAATTTCTGATTGGGTCTTTTGTATATTTTCTAATTCCTTGTTAAAATTATCAACATGTAGGAGACTTCCCTGGTGGTGCAGCAGATAAGACTCTGTGCTCCCAATTCAGGGGACCCAGGTTCCACCTCTGGTCAGGGAACTAGGTCCCACATGCATGCTGCAAGTAAGAGTTTGCATGCCACAACTAAGGAAACTGTGTGTCACAAGTAAGGAGATGGTGAGCCACAACTAAGGAGACAGCAAGCCACAACAAAGGAGCCCATGAGCTACAACTAAGGAGCCCAGGAACCAAATAATTAATTAATTAATTAATTTTAAAAAATCTGTGTGTAAATCTATTATTTTCCCTAATTCAGTTAACATTTTTATAACCAATGCTTTGAATTCTTTATCTGGTAAATTATTTCTATTTCCTTATTTATTTTTTCCAGAGGGTTTCTCTTGTTTTTCATTTTTCTTAACTTTTCCTCCTCTATGAATTTAGGTGAAAGTTACTTATTGTGGTCTTGAAAGTGTGTCCTTATGTGGGAGCTTCCCTATACAGATTGCATATGCCCAGTGCCTTTGGTGGGAGAGCTGGATTTTATGTGAACTCAAGTCATGTCTTTCCTCAGGGTGTGCTGGCAGTTGTAACCTTGGTAGGGTGTGAAGCTGGAGATGGAGGGGCTAAGGCCAGAGCCAGGTGTGAGGCAGGACTTCCCCTCTGTCCCATAGCCATCACCACCCTATGGAGAGTGAGGTCTGATCCCAAATTGCCTGAGCAGAATACCTGAGGGTTGGGCCTAAGCTGACTCTGTTCCCTTTAAGTGCATGTTTTCTTTTCTCCCTGCCCTGGGTCACTTGCCTTAGAGTAGGAGAGTGCTAAAGCAATTGGGGCCCATATGGGCTCTCGGTTTGTGCTGACCACAGACAGAGGTCTGACCTGTCTCCACTGCACTGCCTATGCATGTGCCTGTATTTGTTTCCCTTGCTCCACTCAGTCGCAGCCTCAGGTGCAAGTCCCCTTTGTCCCTCAAAGCCTATTACTGCCCGCAGCCTCCATACTCACACCCTGTTGTGGAGCCACACTGCAGTGTGAGTGGGGCTCGAGTGGTCCCTTGGCATGTATCAGGAGGTGAGCTGTGGTGGAATGGCTTCTATCAGAGACCTGGGCTGCTTCTGATGTGCTGCTTGAGTAAAGCACATAAAATGACCACCACCTACCACCCAGGCTCTAGGCCAGGACCGGGTGACCTCTGTGTCCTAGGGTTGACTCTTCTCTCTGGTAGTGGCTACCCCAGATTCAGTGCCATGCTATGATATGGAGTGGGATTGGAACAATTGCACTGAGGTAGTTGCAGGAAACCTTGCAGCTATTAGAATAGTACTCTCTCTACTCTGCCTTGTGGGCAAGCCAGCGCATGCTCCTAGTGAGTGTAGCCCAGGCTTCCCACAGCTCTCCTGTTAGTTCCAGTCTCTCCAACCACCCAAGGGGGCTTGCCTCCTCTGAGTAGGGCCCCAGGACTGAGGCACCCAACCTGCGGCTCTCACTGCTTGCTCCCCAGGGCAGGTGTCCACGTGTGTAATCTCCCTTTTCCTCTGAGTCCTCACTCCAGAGGCATAGATCCTGACCTGATTGCTTTCTTTCCTTCCTACCATATTATGTGTTTATCGTTCTTATAGCTTTTGTTATACAGGAGTCCTTCCACCAGTTTCCATGTAGTTTTCAGTGAGAATTATTCCACACTTAGGTATATTTTTGATGTGTTCATGGGGTAAGTGAGCTCCAGGTCCTTTTACTCCACCATCTTGATCGATCTCTTCCAATCATAGATAACTTTTGATTGTCTATAAATTTATATGCATGAGGGCTTCCCTCGTGGCACAGTGGTTGAGAGTCCACCTGCCGATGCAGGGGACGCGGGTTCGTGCCCCGGTCCGGGAGGATCCCACATGCCGCGGAGTGGCTGGGCCCGTAAGCCATGGCCTCTGGGCCTGTGCATCCAGAGCCTGTGCTATGCAACGGGAGAGGCCACAACAGTGAGAGGCCCACATACTGCAAAAAAAAAAAAAAAAATTATATGTATGATATATGAAGGGTACTTTTATTGGACATCACAGAACAGTAGTTTAGAGGGCAGTCTGACAATAAATCAAGACAAATAACACTAAAAACACTTATGCACAATGACCTAGCACCTCCACAAAGATACTCCTTACATCACTGAGTATAATAACAAAGCCTAAAAAAGTCATCTGAATAGTCATTAATTGCATACTGGTTAAATACACTGAAATGTAGTCATAATGTGATATTATGTAGCCATTGAGAAGAATAAGGGATGAACAACTGAAAATTATTATATTTTTGCACCACATAGACTCCATATAGGTTAATGTGAAAAGGTAAAAGCATGTGGAAAACATGTGAAAGGCAAAACTAAGATTAATGAAAGAAAATATGAGATAATCTTTGTGATTTAAGGGCATGGAAACACTAAAAAAATTCAAATGACAAAACTATAAGAAACCATAGATTTGATTACACTAAAAATAAGAAATTAATATTAAGAAACAATAATATGCATAAAGTTAAGTGATAGATAAGAGAGTATGAAAGAAGAGATTTGCAATGTCAAAAATTCTCAAGAAACTAGTATCTTGAAAATATGGTACAAGGAGCTCCTTTAAATCAACAAGAAAATCTACTTCAACCCCAAGAGGAAAACAGACAAAGATGTAGATAGGCAATGTACTTAAGTGGAAATCCAAAAATTAACAAGTTGATGAAATTCAAATTAAAACAACAATTAAATACCAATTTACCTATAAAGTAACCAAAGTCTAGAAAGCTTGGCGTTATTCAAGTACAAACGGCAATGTGGAGGTGTGGTACCCCTCTGCCCTGCTGGTGAGAATACAGATTGATGCAGCCATTCTGGAGAGCAACTTGGTGGTACTTAGGTAAATTATATATGTGCATACTAGATAAATAGCAGTTCTGCTTTATACTGGAGAAAATTCTCATTCAGCTCCATGTGTAGGCATGTGCAAACTTTTTTTGTTTTCCCCCAGTGTTATTTGTGGTGTGAGAAGTTGGAGGCAGCATCTGGATATCTGGATGCATACCACTGGGAGTCTGAGTGGCTAAAATGTGGTGGCTGTACACTGTGAAGTGCCATGTGGCAGGGAGACAAAAACAGAAGAGATAGCATGCAGAAATATGGATATAAAACATCCATACTGAGGAGGAAAAAATAAGCAATTGAATAACATATATAGCAATAGTATTATACCATTGTACAATTGTTATATAATACTATTATACTGAATTTGATCACTGGTAGTAGTATGCTAAGGACTTAGGAAGTTAAAAGTCCTATTGCCACAGATAAATAAATAAATCAGTAAAAGTGAAAATGAAGGGGAACTCAGTTGACATAAAGAATGTTTAAGAGTTTTTCAGTGAAAATTGCAAGTTTCAGAAAAGAGTAAGACATGTTTCTGTACCATATGTATAACCATTTGTGAATGTTGTATGTGTGTATATACACCCACATATACATACATATATATATCTGTCCATGTATACATATGCATACACACATCTATCACATGTACACATATACAAATACACAAACATGTAATGTGTATATACAAATATACACATATACACACATATTACACCTATCTAAAATTTTGGATAATGTAAATTATTTGCCATCATTTTATATTTTTCCTTTAAAAATAATAAAATGGCAAATATGAGAGTTTTTTTCATATTTTGAGAGCATGGCTTTCTATAATAGTCACTGTGATGATATTTTAACAGAATTTAAAATCATGCTTACTTATAATGCTGTTTAGAAATAATTGGAATGATAGTTTAGGATGTGAATCAGAGGTGGAATTTTGCCAAATAAGTTTTATATGCTTTTTCTTATTTTTATAACTAAACTTGTAATTTTACACTGTTAAAAGAAGACTAATACTCAGGAAAAGTTTTTATTTCTTAAAGGGTTTTTGTTTGTGTACCTTAAATTCAGGAAAGTCCTTAACTCATAAGTGATCACATCAATAAATTTTCACAAGATTTTCACAGGTAACTGTCACCCAGATAGAGAAATAGAATTTCCCCAGCATCAAAGAAGTGTTCTTCTTTTCTCTCTGCAAAGATAATCAAACTCTAAAACTGTATATCCATTTTTCCTTTGTATAAAATGTATGTAACTATAGTCATACAGTAGGTATACTTTGATTTCTGCTTTTTTTAACCCATTATTTTGTGACTATGCTATTTGTCATATTCCAGATATTTAAAATTCCAGAAATAAAGGGAATTTTTTTAGATTAAAATAAAATTTTATTTAAAAATCCTCAAAAAATATATGTCTATGTAGTATTGGTTAAAAAGATTCTGAGTATGTGTCTGGATAGAAGTAGATAGTTTGTTCAGGCTAACTGTTCTGAAAAAAACACAAAGATCTGGAATATACATAAAGATATACAAATAGATATAAATATACACATGGCATCATGTATAAGTATATATAACATTAGAATATAACATTATAAATATATATTTACAGACACTCACATGCACAAACACACACACACACACAATACACAATCCAAGCATCTGAGGACTATTTAGGTGATGAAGATAAAGAGGCCAAGATTGAATTTAATCTCATAACAAATTGTAGTTTTTCAATCTCATTCCTGTATAGTATTCCATTTTAAGGATATTCCATAATTTATTTACTTTCCCATTGATGGACTTTTGGATGGTTTCAAAGTTTGGGGCTTTTATGAAAAATGTCTTGATGATCCTGTGAAACATGCCCTTTAGTACACATATGTATGCATTTTCCATTTTTACTTCTCATATTGATTCTTGTGTCTTCTCTCTTTTATTCTCGATCAATCTTGTAACGATTTCAACAGTTTAAATACTGCTTTCAGATATGCAACAATTGGCTGATTTGATTCTCTCTATTGTATGCTTATTTTTTTAATTTCTTTAATTAATACTCTTGTTATTATTCCCTGTGCTCTACTGTCCTTATTTTCAGTATTCTAACTTCTTGGGGGTATATATAAAGATATTTAAAATTTTCAGCCTTTCTTCCTTTCTAAAGTCTATATACAAGGCTAAAATGTTTCTTCTCAGCATGACATTAGCATCATCGCTCAAATTAGGAAATGTCATATTTTCACTGCTATTTGGTTCAAAATATTTCAAAATTATATTGTGATTTTTTTTGTCCCATGTGTTATTTAGAAGTGCATTGCTTTATTTACTAATAAATGGCATCATTTAGAATTATCATTTTACAAAGTCAATTTCTAGTTTAACTCCAACATTGTCAGAGGTGCACTCTAAATTATTTCAAAACTTCCAAATTTTTTAGATTTGTCCATGTTTTGGGCAATTTTAGTAAAAGTTCAGCATAAACTTGAAAAGAGTATTTTAAAAAACACAATTGTTATATACAATGCTCTCTGTATATCTCAATTAGGTCAAGTTGGCTAATCATGTTCAGATTTCCTATATCTTAACTGAATTTTTGTCATATGGTTCTATTAGATTTTGGGAGAGATGTGTTAAAATCTATTTCTCCTTTTGGTGCTGTCAATTTTAGATTTATGTACTTAGAAGTCATGCTATTTGTTACATTCACGGTTATAAATGTCAATCTTTTTGATAGAATTGCCTTCTTAACATTATGAAATAGTTTTACTTATCTTAGATAAATACTCTATTTCATGCCTTAAAAATCTACTTCTAACATTATTAGCACCATTTTTTTTTTGGTTTCTTATGTATTCTTATGTTTAATGTGTTTTGGTGCACAGTATATAGAACTTTTCTTTATACAGTTTGAGAAAATTATCTTTTAATTAAAACATTTATTGTACTTACAATTAATGTAGCTGTTATTATGCTATGCCTTTTATTTCTCATCTTATTATTTGTTTTCTCTTATTTTAATTTCACTTCTTCTGTATTTTTATTTTTGCCTTTTTTTTTCTAAAGAATTCCCTGTTCCTTCTCTTAGCTTATTTCCTATATGTCATTTTATTTTTTCATGGCCACCTAGACTTCCAAACATGCATTCTTATTAAAAATAGTACCTTTAACAATTTTTGGACCACTCAAGAACCGTAGAATTCTTCAACTTATTGTACATGTTATTTGTGTTACAGGTGACATGTTAACCCTATATTTACTTAAAACCATATTTAAAATTCAGTAAGATATTATTTTAATTATTTATGCAGTCCATAATCATATCTATTTACCCACATATTATCCTTTTTTTCATTCCTTTCCTTTCTGAATCTCAGTCCTCCCATCTGGACTCATCTTTCTTGTGTCTGAAGAACTCCCTTTTATGTTTTCCTTAATGCAGAACTGCTGGAAATAAATTTTCTGTTTTCATCTGAGATTTTCTTTATTTTGCTTTCAATCTTGACGTACACTTTCACTGGGCATAACATTCTATGTTGGTGCTAGAAATTTTGTTGTAGCACTCTAAGGGTCATAGTCTGCTGTCTTCTGGATGTCTATTTCCATTGAGAAGTTTATTCTCAAGTTTATTGCTGCTTTTTAAAGAGCATATCCTTTCTCTAGATTCTTTTAAGATGATTTATTTGCTCTTGATTTTCAGAAATTTTGATCTGATATACCAAAATGTCATGTTCTTTGTATTTATTGTTTGGAGATTAATGTATTAAACACTTTTGAAAAATTCTTAGTTATTATCTCTTCATTTATGGTTTTGTCCCATTTTCTCTTGCTTCTTAAATTCTGGCTTTCAATTATAAATGTGTTAGATTTTTTATTATACTCCATAGCTTTCTCACACTATTTTTTGTTTTTGTACTGTCCATGTTTCTCCCTCTCTGGGTTCCAGTCTGGATATTTTCTTCTAACCTACCTTCCAGTTCATTAATCTTCTTTTAAATGTTATTTAATTTGTTGATAAACCCATCATTTGGGTTCTTAATTTCAGCTATCTTACTCTTTGCTTATAGAATTTCTATTTATTCTTTCTTCATCTTTTTCATTTAATTTTAAAATCTTGTACATATTAATATTAATCTTGAACAGTACTAATATTTACATATAGTTATTTTATTTTATTTTATTTTTTAATTGAAGTATAGTTGATTTACAGTATTGTATTTGTTTCAGGTATACAGCGTAGTGATTCAGTGTTTTTTTTTTCTGATTATATTCCATTATAGGTTATTATAAGATACTGAATATAATTCCCTGTGTTGTATAGTAAATCCTTGTTGCTTATCTACTGTATATGTAATAGATATACATATATATATGTATATCTGTTAATCCTATACTCCTAATTTTTCCCTCCCCAACGTTTCCTCTCCTTTTTGGTAACCATAAGTTTGTTTTCTACATCTGTGTGTCTGTTTCTGTTTTGTATATAGATTCGTTTGTATTATTTTTTAGATTCCACATAATAGTGATATTACATAGTATTTATCTTTCTCTGTCTGATTTACTTCCTTAAGCATAATATTCTCTAGGTCCATCTATGTTGCTGCTAATGGCAGTATTTCATTCTTTCTTATGGTTGAGTAATATTCCATTGTATTCATATACCACATCTTCTTAAAAACCAATCACTTGTTGATGGACACTTGGGTTGTTTCCATGTCTTGCTATTATAAATGGTACTACTATGAACACTGGAGTGCGTATATCTATTCAAATTAGAGTTTTTGTTTGTCCAGATATATACCCAGGAGTGGGGTTGCTGGATCATATGGTAACTCTATTTTTAGTATTTTAAGGAACCTCCATAGTTTTCCATAGTGGCTACACCAATTCACATTCCCACCAACAGTGTATGTCGGTTCCTTTTTCTTCACACCCTCTCCAGCACTTATTATTTGTAGACTTTTGTGATGATAGCCATTCTGACCAGTGTGTGGTGATACTTCATTGTGGTTTTGATTTGTATTTCTCTAATAATTAGCAATGTCAAACATCTTTTCATGTGCCTTTTGGCCATCTGTATGTTTTATTTGGAAAAAATGTCTACTTAGGTCTTCTGCCCAATTTTTGATTGGGTTGTTTTGTAATGGGGAAGAATGTTTTATATTCTATTACAAGTTAATCACTAAAGGGATGTTGCCTATAAGCTTAAATTATACATAATGGCCCATCTCTGGGAACCCTGCCACCCAGGTAATGAGCATTAAGCTAAAATAAATTTGTTTACCTCACAAGAAACATCCTGACTAGGCCCACCTGTCAATGACTTCAGGGAGGAAGAAATTAACACATCCCCTCCAGAGTCTGACCAGAACCAGGAAATGTTTGACTTCCATCCCTCACTTTTTAGTATAAAAGAAGCCTGAATTCTAACTCAGGCAAGTTGGTTCTTTGGTGCATGAGTCCACCAACTTCTCGGTTTGCTGGCTTTCCAAATAAAGCTGCTATTCCTTGACCCAACAACTCATCTCTCAATTATTGGCCTGTTGTACAGTGAGAAGTATGAGCCTGGACTTGGTAACAGTTTTTCAATATTAAATTCAATGAGCTGTTTGTATATTTTGGATATTAACCCCCTGTTGGTTTCTACGTATAATTATTTTAAAATTCATGACTGATAATTCCAATATATGGATCTCCTATGGTTTTTTTTGTATTGTGTATTTTTTCTGTTGGCTTTTGTTAAGTTGGTTTTCTCTCTTTGTGGACCTAATAAATTCTTTTACTGAATTCTTGATCTTGCATATGAAAAAAAAATTAGGAACAATTTGAGGCTTTGGAAGATGCTATCTTCTTTCAGTGAGAATTTACTTTTGCTTTAGCAAGCTGTCTGCGAAGTGGCATATTAACCTTCATTTAATCCAATCATCAGGTAAGTTGGTTCGAAGCTGGGCTTAGGCCTTTTTAAGAATTAGTTTTTCTTCTTCATCTGTAATACTAGGGCTTGTTTATTTTGAGTTCCCAATTCAGAACCCTGGTTGTTTATGAGAGCCCCTAGACTTTATGGGCTCTGAACTCCAATATTGTTAACCTAGCTACAGAAGACTGCTGGAAGTTTTGCTCAGTTTTTCAGGTTCTCAGTCTCTCAATGGACCTTTCGGCTCTGCATATCAATTGGTCTTGGGAATCAGAAATTGCCTCAAGGGGGCCTCCCTGGTGGCGCAGTGGTTGAGAGTCCGCCTGCCGATGCAGGGGATACGGGTTCGTGCCCCGGTCTGGGAGGATCCCATATGCCGCGGAGCGGCTGGGCCCGTGAGCCATGGCCGCTGAGCCTGCGCGTCTGGAGCCTGTGCTCCGCAACGGGAGAGGCCACAGCAGTGAGAGGCCCGCATACCGCAAAAAGAAAAAAAAAAAAAAAAAAAAAAAAATTGCCTCAAGGAGAAAAGTGATGTTAAATGAGAGGTTAATTTATCTGTGCTTCCCTTATCTCTGGAATCTTGGCTTCCTCATCTTTGTTGCCTAACTAGCCTTTGGATAATTGGATTGGATTGTGTGATATGTGTGTGTGTGTGCGTGTGTGTGTGTGTGTGTTTCATTTAATTGTTATATATATTTATATATGATGCCAAGTGTGTATCTATATCTATACCAATATCTATATATCTTCCATATTTTTGAATTGTTCTCATCAAGAGAATTAGCCTGCTACACGCTCTTCCCTGATAACCAGAAGTATACTCTGGCTCTTTTTAGTCAACACCATTGATACTGTATTTTCATTGACAATTTTAAAATAAAATTTTGTTTTTATCTAAAATAAATGAATATATGGGATATGATAAATAATGTATTGCACTCATACAACTACATTGTATGATTTGTTGGCTCTGGTAATATTTAGACTTAATGTCTACTTTAAATTTCTAAATCATGACTCTGAAAGTGTCCTTGCTATAGGACATTTCAAGCAAAATTCTGAGGAATTTTACCTCTGGCAATAATATTAATAAGCAATAATTATTAATATTAAATATGTGCTACCATTTTTCTAAGTGCTTTACACATTTAATTCAAATATACATCATTAAAACACTACAATATACTTATAAGATTCATTTTACAGAGAAAGATACTAAAGTCCAGTTAGGTAGAGTCACTTTCCCAGTACTATACACCTTATAAGTGAGGAACTGTGATGCACATTCAAGTAGTTTGGTTTGGGCACACAAGTTCTTCACATAGAGTTAAATAAATATTTGACTTGATATATGGGCATTCTTTTTCTTTTTTCTTTTATATGACTTGATATATGGGCATTCTTTTTCTTTTTTCTTTTATATGACTTGATATATGGGCATTCTTTTTCTTTTCTTTTATATATAAATTTTTTTTATTTTTCTATTGGCTCCAGTTAAAAATCTAAGTTTGAATTTCATTTCATAGCCAGCTGAATTGAAATATACTTATTCTAATTTTTGAGGGCTACAGGTAGTTTTAAATTTTGCACCAAAAGAACACTTCAAAACTATTCCTTGGGCTTCCCTGGTGGTGCAGTGGTTGAAAGTCCGCCTGCTGATGCAGGGGACATGGGTTTGTGCCCCCGTCCAGGAAGATCCCACATGCCGCAGAGCGGCTAGGCCCGTGAGCCATGGCTGCTGAGCATGCGCAGCCAGAACCTGTGCTCTGCAACGAGAGAGGCCACAACAGTGAGAGGCCCACGTACTGCAAGAAAAACAAAAAAACAAAAAATTATTTCTTTCAAAAATGTAATTCCCAAAGTGAGAAATATTAGCAAGGAGAGTTTTAAAAACGTTTAACAATTATCTATTTTTGGAAATAATTGTCTGACTTATACTGTACCTAATGATTAACTTAAATACTCTATTAAGCTGGAAAATAAGTAGATATTATCTATGTAACTCGATAGTATATCTATAGAATTATCAGTTGCTGCTATTTTAAAATGGCACTTTTTACTTAAATATTAACTTTTTTTCAAATTTTAAAGAGATTGTCTAAATTATGAGGATATTAGCGATACATAGGTTTACTGCATAAAGGATTGCTAAACCAAATTGTGTTATTAAAATGTCTATGGAATTCCACTCTAAATTTGTTATCACTCTTTTTGAGTATAAGATTTTTAATTTTTGAGAGTTCATAAGAAAACAGCCTTAAATCTGAATTTGATTGACTTAGACTGATAAGATTTTTGCAAACCTAATTTTAAAATACATAAAACTAAAAATAAATGGAAAGTAATTGGGCTTTCTCAAAGTGCATTTGTTATTTTCTACAGTGTAGTTTTCTTATGGGTGATGGTGGTGTTTTTGGCTGTGTCACTAAACTTGAATAGCAATAAAAGTGAATGAGCAGATAATTCAGACTTAAAAACAAAGTGTTTTAGTTATTGGCAGATGTCAAGACAACTTGAGACTTAATGATTACTAAGCTGCATACCTACCATCCTTATCTGTCTCCAGCTCAGTTGACGAAACAAGGTAATCTTGATGTCAAAACAGATTTGGAAGGAAGAAAGCAAGACAGAAACTTGGGCAGAGTTAAGAAGTCTTGCTTTTCCATTTCAAGTTTCTTTTCTTTTATTCTAAATTATCTCCTAAACAAATTCTTATGTGAGCCAAAATAAAGCATTTACTAAATCACAGAAAATTAATCAGAAAGCATTCTGCACCACTAAATAATCTGGCAGATAAAATCCTATTGATCGATTCCCCCGCCCCGACCCACCCCGCAGTTAAAACCATGGATCTTCATAGTCCTTATTTGAGAGACAACGATTTGTGTATGGCAATGGTGACCTCTTTCTCTCTCCTTACTGAAGCTCTTTTACAATGATTCTCAGAACATTACTACCTCCTGGTTCTCCTTAGACTTTTCTTGGCTTTCTTTTGTTTTCTCCCAGTTTTATAAAGTTATAATTGACATATAACATTGTACAAGTTTCAGATGTACAACATAATGATTTGATATATGTATAATTGGGGAATGATTACCACAATAAATTTAGTTAACATCCAACACCCCACATAGTTACAAAATGTTTTTTCCTTGTGATGAGAACTTTTAAGATATACTCCCTTAGCAACTTCCAAATATACAAAACAGTATTGATATACATAGTCACCATGCTATTCATTACATCCTCAGGACTTATTTATTTTATAACTGGAAGTTTGACCACATTCACCCAATTCCCCCAACCCCTACCCCCTGCCTTTGGCAACCACAAATTTGATCTTTGTTTCCATGAGTTTTGTTGCTTTAGATTTTGTTTGTGTGATCATACAATATTTGTCTTGCTCTACCTGACTTGTTTCACTTAACATAATGCCCTCAAGGTCCATCCATGTTGTCACAAATGACAGGGTTTCTTTATTTTTATGGCTGAATAGTATTTTACTATATATATATATATATATATATATATATAGAGAGAGAGAGAGAGAGAGAGAGAGAGAGAGAGAGTAAATATATATATATATAAACATATATATGCATTTTATTTATTTATTTATTGATGGACACAGGTTGTTTCCATGTCTTGACTTTTATAAGTAATGCTGCAATGAACATAAGGGTGCAGGTATCTCTTGGGGATAGTGATTTCATTTCTTTCAGATGTATACCCAAAAGGGAGATTGTTGGAGCAAATGGTAGCTCTATTTTTAATTTCCTCTGAAACCTCCAAACTGTTCTCCATAGTGGTTGTGTCAATTTACATTCCCACCAACAGTGCACAAGGGCTCCCTTTTCCCCACACCCTCACCAACACTGGTTATCTCTTATCTTTTTTTTTTTTTAAATTGAACTATAGTTGATTTACAATGTTGTGTTAGTTTCAGGTATACAGCAGAGTGATTCAGCTACACACACACACACACACATATATATATATATATATATAATATATATATATATATATTATATATATATATATATATATATGTATTCTTTTTCAAATTATTTTCCATTATGGTTTATTACAGATTATTCAGTAGAGCTCCCTGTGCTATACAATAAGACCTTGTTGTTTATCTATTATATATATAGTAGTGTGTGTATGTTAATCCCAAACTCTTAATTTATCTCCACTCCCCACTATCCCCTTTGGGGTATAAGTTTGTTCTTTATGTCTGTGAGTCTATTTCTGCTTTGTAAATAAGTTCATTAGTATCACTTTTTTATATTCCACATATAAGTGATAGCATATTTGTCTTTCTCTGGCTGACTTATTTCACTTAACATGATAATTTCTAGGTCCATCCATGTTTCTGCAAATGGCATTATTTCATTATTTTTTTATGGCTGAGTAAAATTCCATTTTTTATATGTACCACATCTTCTTTATCTGTTCATCTGTTGATGAACATTTAGGTAGCTTCTCTTGTCTTTTTGATGATAGCTATTGTAATGGGTTCAAGGTGACATCTCATTGTTGTTTTGATTTACATTTCCCTAATGATTAGTGATGTTGAGCACCTTTTCATGGACCTGTTGGTCATTTGAATATCCTGTTTGGAAAAGTGTCTGTTCAGGTCCTTTGCCTTCTTTTTAATTGGATTATTTGTTTTTTGCTATTGAGTTATATGAGTTCCTTATATATTTTGGACTTTAACAGCTTATCAGATGTGTGGTTTACAAATATTTTTTTCCCATTCTGTCAGGTGACTTTTCATTTTGTCGATTGTTTCTTTTAGCTGTGCAGAAGCTTTTTAGTTTGATGTAGTCCTACTTGTTTACTTTTTTATTTTGTTGCTTATACTTTCGGTTTCACATCCAAAAAATCATTGCCAAGATTCATCTCACCGAGTTTTTTTTTTTTTTCTCCTATGTTTCTCTCTCATGGTTCTTCTTAGCCCTTTCTTGGCTTGCTCTCTTTCATTCTTTCTTACAATTCTTGGTACACGTTACATATTGAGATTACCCAGGGTTCCAACTTCTTTGGTTTATTCACCTATACTCTCTTTCTCTCAAGGTTTTTATGATAATCTATAGGTTACTTTTGCTATCTATATACAGTCCAAACTCACAGACTCACATACTCAAATGTACAATAATCATTTTCTTATTTTGATGAGTAGCTTATATCTGCCTTATCAAGCTAGAAAATGAAGACATCTTAGTTTTTCTTGAAGCTAAACTCTTCTCTCAGTGCTTACCTCTTAAGTAGATTTTTCTGCTTCTAACTTTTACTTCTTTAAATACTTTCTAACTGCTCTCCATCACTTGTTGTATAAAGTACATATTCTTGCAAAAGATGCCCAAGGCCCTTCTGTGGTCTCATCCATCTCTACCTCTCCAATCTTCTGTTTCCATTTTCTTCTTTCTTCATTCATTCAATAAATATTTACTGATGTGAATGAAAGCACAATTACAAACTGAGATCAATAAAATGCAAAACTATAGCATGCAGAAATCTGACCTAGTCTGAAGAGTTAGGGAAGGTTTTGCTGAGCAAATGGTATCTGATTTGACATCTAAATGATGCGTAGGCATTATGAAGGAGGCAAAGAAACAGCAAAGGTGGGGGAAGCAGTCAAGGTTTGGGCATAGCAGTTACAAAGACTTTCTTGTGGTAATGCATTATGTTTAAAGGACTGAAAGGAGACTGCTATGGCTGGAGTAGAGAGGGAGGGGATGTGAACGCATAAAGAGGTGACATAAAGTGGTGACCAATGACCAGACCTCTACCTTGACCTCATGGGCTCTGTTAAGAATTTGGTCCTTTACTCTGAGAACATCTAGAAACCATTGAAAATTTTCACAGCTGTAAAATAACATGCCATAAGAATTTTGAAAGGAACCTTCTGGCAAAAGTATGGAGAAAAAAACTGGAGAAGAGGATATTGTTCCCATTGCTGATGGGAATATAAAATAGTACAGTCACTGTTGAAGATTTTAGCAGTTGCTTAAATTTATCATATGACCCAGAAATTCCACTCCTACTTATCTAAACAAGAGAAATGAAAACATATGTCCACACAAAACATTTGTACATGTATGTCTATGGTACCATTATTCATAATAAACAAAAGTAGAAACAGTCCAAATGTCCATCAACTGATGAATGGGTAAACAAAATATGATATATCCATACAATGGAATACTATTCTGCAGTAAAAAAACAAAGTAGTTATACATGCCCCAACATGGATGAACCTCAAAATCACTATGCTAGGTCAAAGAAACCAGGCACAAAATATCACTTATTGCATGATGTCATTTACATAAAGTGTCTCAGTAAAACAAACTTATGGAGACAGAAAGTGGATTAGCATTTCACAGGGGATTGGGGGGGAAATAGGGAGTGATTGCAAATAGTCACAAAAGATCTTTGGATTATTAAAAGTGCTCTAAAACTGGAAAATGATGATGATTACAACATTTTGAATTTGCTAAAAATTACTGAATTGTGCACTCAAAAAAAAAGATATGATATGCAATTTATGATATACAAATGGTCCCTCAATAAAGTTGTTGAATGATGAATAAATAGATAAATAAGTTGTGGATATGCAAAACTGACTGTCACAGCTTAGATGAAAGATGACCATGGTTGAGACTAGGGTGATGGCCTACATAGGGAGAGTGAAATAGGTTTGAGAAATAATTAAGACTTATAATCAAGACAAGCTGGGAAAGACTGGGCATGGCAAATTTGGCTTATACTCTGTCCCACAGAAATGTCAAACTGCTTGTAAATATTTGAACAATCCATTCCCCTTCTCATCTATTTCTCTGTGTGTTTAATAGTTCCAGGTTCCTCAGGAGTGCCTTTGCAACATCATCTACCTATTTATCCCATATTGTGCTGCTATAAGAAATCACCATACACTGGGTGAGTTAAACAGCAAGCATTTATTTCTCACAATTATGGAGGCAGGGAAGTCCAAGAACAAGGAGCTGGCATATCCAGTGTGCAGTGGGGACCCTCTTCCTAGTTGCAGGTGGCTGGTTTCTTGCTGCATCCTCACATGGCTAAGAGAGAGAGAGAGAGGAAGTTAGCTCTCAGGTCACCTCTTCTAAGGTCCCAATCTCTCATGGGGGCCCCACCCTCTTGACCTCATCTACACCTAATTATCTCCCCAAAGTCCTATCTCCTAATACTATCACATCAAGGATTGGGATTTCAACACATGAATTTTGGGGGAACACAAACATTCAGTCTATAACACTGGCATATATACCTGATCACACTTTAAGACTCAAACCACATGTAATCTCCCCTTTAGAACTTTCCGTGACCCTCTTGACCTCTCTTATGCCCCCATAGCACCTCTTTTAGCATTTCATTGAACATCTTTGTCTACCCCTCCCACGTGATCACTGTCAAACATCTGATACTTGAGTCTTCACTTCCATTACAGCATCCCTGCCAGACCTGATTAATCAATCACAATACTCTCTCCTGCTGAGTCAGCACTCCTCTCAAAACAGTGCCAAATGTAGCCTCTTCTAACCACTGGCACGGATACATCCCTAAAATCTATTTACCATACCTGCTCCTAGCTGTGGTGTCCTTGATGACAGGCATATCAAATGTCTATGGGTCCTATGCATCAGAAACACAGAATGGGTACAATAAATGGATAAAAATCTTTTCAAGAAGATGCTTCCAGACACATCAATACCTGATATGCAAAGCAATTTATTCTTACCTACCATATCTCTTTCATAGAAATGGCTTCTAATTTTCACCTTTAGGGAACAAAAAATTTAGCTGATGTGACAAAGTGAGAGAGCAGCATGGACGTATATACACTACCAAATGTAAAATAGATAGCTAGTGGGAAGCAGCCGCATAGCACAGGGAGATCAGCTCATGCTTTGTGACCACCTAGAGGGGTGGGATAGGGAGGGTGGGAGGGAGACGCAAGAGGGAGGAGATATGGGAACATATGTATATGTATAACTGATTCACTTTGTTATAAAGCAGAAACTAACACACCATTGTAAAGCAATTATACTCCAATAAAGATGTAAAAAAAAAAAATGGAAACAGTATTCAAAATTAAATTTCTGCTCTGATTTCAATTATATAAAAATGCAAACATTTGGATTTGAAGAATTTTGAAGGATAACAAAAAAATAAAATATTTGATTTATTTGAAACAAATAAAGAAATTTAGCTGAAAATCATAATGGTTTCCTTTCCATTTTTGTCTTCTAAATCCTGCGTTTTGTTAAGTGTATTCCTACCCATAGTTTTCTATCATAAACTACCAAACTGCAGTCCATAATGGGGCTTTACACAATGGTCTTTATATTTTAGACATTATGCCTTTGAGAGCTAAAGCTTTCTAAGTCAGGCATCAAGATAATGATTTAGTTATTTATTCCTTTGAACCAGCTACTTTTGTGACTCATTTTTCTCCCTAACCCATACTATTATATGCTAATCCATACATTACTTTCCTTCAATACATATGACACAGACTGTTTACTCAGGATGAATTTGCAATATGCACATTAACAAAGACTTTGTGAGCAGGAAGAATACCAGTTATTCAACCAACTTTAAGAAAACAGCTGAGCGCTAGACCAGCTTAGCAGGGTGTTAAATATCCATTAATAATGGCAGGGTGACAAACTTGAAGGTTTTGATTTTAGCTCCGGTAAGCATTCCAGATTCAGGACTTGGCTCAATGTATTTCTAGGTTTCTCTTAGGGAAAATGTGGCCTATTCCTGCAGGGGAGTTTATCTGCTTGAATGTTGGAAGGCAGATATTGTTTCATATTACCGTGTGTAATCATTATTACGATGTGATACACATTACAATTATTATCAATGTTGAACTTTGTAGGATAGTCCAGATTTCAAATATTTGACTCTGTTTTTCCCCATGACTATGTTTCTCAGGTCACATGTATTGCTTTTTGGTTCAGAAAATACCATCACTATAGTCTAAAGCTTTTATTCCTATTTAGAAAATTTAGTCAAACTGATTCCATTCTCAGTGGAAAAAAATCACTATTCTTGTTCAATTTTCATTGACTCTCACGTTATATTTTGCACACATCTGTCTCCTCCACTATGTTGTATGTTCTTTGAAAATGGGGACCATGCTGTTTATTTTTATATTCCATTAACACCTGTCCATTATAGGTGTTCCACTTAGTGTTACTAAGAATCTGTTTTGCAAAAAAAAATAAATGATTTACATGCTAATATTAGGACAATTTCTTCATGGTTTATGGGAAATTTCATCACCTTTGAAATGGTTAGTTTCTCTAGTTTCACAGAAAAACAGTTTGTTTTTCTGAGAAGTGTTGAGCAATGACTATGAGTCAGTCACTCTGATGTCATATTATGCAGATTTTCTTATTTTGTACTCACAACTCTTCTGTGAAGTAAGTGCTATTATTATCACTCCTTTATACATAAGAACATTGAACACAGTTCATTAACTCTTCCATGATTATGTGCCATGAGTCCGTGGAATAGTCCTGATTCAGAACAAGATTCTGAACTCTGAAGCCCAGAAGTTCCATTTCATTGTACTTTTGTGAAGAAATCTGTTTTCTCCCTTATTCTCCAAGATGAGATAATAAAAGTTTCGTTTTGATTTGGTTTGGTTTCTTATGCCTCTTTTTTTTCCCCAAGAAAAATTAAGTGTTTTGATGGTTTGCTGAAATAAAAATCCCAGTGTTTTCTTTGTGTCTTTTCTTCTGTTGATGTCCAAATTCTAGTCCATCAACAAATCCTGTCATCTTTCAAAATATGTCCAGAATCTCACCACCTCTCATCATTTCGACTGTTAGCACTCAGGTCCCCGCCACCATCAGTTCTCACTGGGTTGTTGCAATGCCCTTCCTCCTTAACACCCTTCCCCCCACCAACTCCACCTACCACGCTTGTGCACCGACAGACAAATCTCAAAACAGCAGTCAAATCACGTCACTCAATGCCTTCAATTCCAGCGACTTCCCATCTCACTCATAATAAAAAACCAAGTCTCTCCAACAGCTCTTCACAATTTACCTCTTCTGTCTACACCCACTCTCTGACAGATATCATTCCCTATTCCTCTGCCATGCACTAACTCTGTCTCAGCAATGCAGTCTCCCTTCTGTTCCTTCAACTCATAAAATATTTCTGCCTCAGGGCCTTTACACTTGTCATTTCTTCTGACAGGAATACTCTTCCCCAGAACAGCTGCAGGGCTTTTTCCCTTACTTCCTTCAGGTCTTTGATTAAATCTCCCTTTTTCAATGAGGATTCCTCTGACTGTGATATTTAAAATACTACACGCATATTTATTTTTCTCTGTAGCACTTATCACCAGCTAATGTACGTAGATTTTAATTATTTATTTGTTAGATGTCTGTTTCCATCCAGGAGAATGTGAGTTCCCTGAGGGCAGGAATTTGTGTCTGTTTCATTTACAACAATATCTCTAGCACTTGTATCATTGCTTTGCACGTAGTAGGCATTTGCTAAATATTGGTGGAATCAACAAATTTTATATACCTCCACATCCAAGAGTTTTCTACTTATGTCCTTCACACCAGATAAAGAAGAAATTTGTATTATTTTGAGATTGTTAACTATAGTTTTAAGTACTCAAAATAACAAGGATAATTTACTATGGTTGACTGGCTTATCATCCGCTGGTGTTAAAAAATTCAAATTTTCGTGTAATCCACTTATGAGAATTTGTGAAGTTTCCCCTTGTCCACCAATTGCTTTTAACATTCCAAACTATAGATTTAAGCTGAATCAACCTTTAGTCTAGACTTAGACTCCAATTATGGCTTTCTCAGAGATATTCACACTCAGTGTTAGGCAAACTCAATTTTACAACTGCAAATATAAACTGCACATAAAGGAAAAAACAGACATCAGTTTTCCATGAATTTCTACCAATACTGGGATGCAAACGTATTGAAAAGAAAGTAACAAAAAAAGTATATTTTTGCAGTGTGTTACATCATAATAATTCAGACGCTGAATTACTTCACTGTGAATTTCATACAAAATTTTTCTAACTTGCCAACTTCTAATAGATTCCAAAGTATGTATTTCAAAAGGTATAAATGGGAGTTAACTCAGAATCATCTATTAAAATGACTAATTAAATAATTAAGCCAAATACTAAAGGAATGCAAAATATAAACCTTATAGTCATGTTTCTTTAAGTTAAGCTGTTGTGCAGATCAATTTTTCCTATTTTTTGTTATTCTTAATTTCACATATTCATGTGTACATTCCTTCAAGCCTTATTCATCCCACAAATATAAATTGAGCACATGATATGAGCTAAGAATATAGAAAGCATAAAAAATAAGCTATAGAATTTCAAAGATCTTAAAAACTAGATAGGAAGGTAAGTCACTTTCATAATTATTTCTCATTTCTTTCACTAGACGAATACAGAAAAGTTACCGGAGGTTCCCTGTTTGGGAAGGCAAGGGATGAGGTGGTGCCTTTAAGATAGATGTCTATGGCTGAAACAAGAATAAAGTAGTAAAGTTTGGACCGTTAAATAGTGTAACCTTCAGATACTCAGAAAATTGACATCCTCAGTGGCGCAGTGAATGAAGTTGGATGAATGCATTGGAACATAGCAACCCTTACTTTAACTTCCTTTCTCAAATATCTTTCAAAATCCTTCCTAGTCTTTCTCTATTAAGCATAGCTGATCCTGCTACATGAAAGTGGTCCATTTTTCCTCTGAAACATATTGTATCCCTTAAGCAAGAACATAGGTGTTATTTCCTGCAGGAAGCCTTCATAGCTTTTCTATGAGATGGGTCTCTGAAGGGACCTTGAGATTTTACTTCACAGCTTCTTTCCTTCTCCTGTTATAGCACATATCTTAAATTATAAGTATTAAATGCTTACTTGTCCAGTTTCCCCATGAAGATTGTAAACTCAGAAAAGGTTGATATTATGGCCACGTTTCCTCCTTTGAGATATCAGGTTTAGCACAGTATCTGCATTTAAGTAGCTGTTTCATAAATATTAATTGAATAAATAAGTTGCTTTATATCAAATTGTACTTTAAATATTTGATTTAGAATGTTCATCTGTAATGATTAAGGAAGTAGTTAAGAAAGTAGTTAATTTTTAATAATTCACCAATGCTTTAGGTGAATAGGTTTAGACAGTTTCAAAATATCTTAGTTGAGTGGAAGGGGTGAGGGGCAGGTTAAAGCCTGCCCAAGACACCTATGGTTTCCAAGGGACTTTGCATAAATAAGTAATGTATTTATAATTATTGCTTGTATTTCTGCTCTCCAAATCTCCAGCAAGGTGGGCCAAAGGAATCTTGAAGAGAGTTCAAATTAAGAAGCATTCAAAGCACGAACCAAGAAAGACAGAAGAAGTAGGTAAAAATATATTAGTTCAGTCTTGCTACTATTTCTTGGAGTCAATCTCGGTTTAAAACATAATAAGCAGAGCCCAGCTTGTCATACCTACTTTCTCCTGGGGGTTTGAAACTGTAATGAAAGCATTTTAACTCAGTGGTAACTGGATTAGAGTAATGCAAGAACCTGCCACCTTGGGACCTCCTGCTTGTGGCTCGGCCTGAATAAATGTGCATGGAAATTGTTTTCAGCTGATGGCTGTGCGAGATCACAAGTTATAGTAATGCTGACAGTCTCAGCTTGGAACCTGGCAAAACAGCAAAAAAAAAAAAAAATGTGGAACAGGGATTGAAAACAGCTCATTTGCTGACATGAAAGCGGAGCTCAGAGGTGGAGATGTACCACCTCTGCGGGTCAACAGTGACAATATTTGCAAAGTGCCACCAGCGTCTCTGCTGCAAATGGAAGCAACTTAGTATGAATCTTTGCCGTCAATCTCAACCAACTTTATTTCTTTCCCAGCCTCCAGGACCCATCAGAGGCCATAAGAAGTTTCTCAGACTTAAAGTGTGCAAAAGGATAGTAAATCTTCCATCTCCTGGAAGCTGGATGGGAAATGAAAAGGTATAGTTGTCACATTCTGTCACAGTAGAAGATCGTGGAAATAATCCAATCGGCTTGTTCCCTGCAAAAGCACCCAGGGTTTCAGTGCGAGTTCCGCCTTCCTTATTTCGCAGGTTTATTGTACTGTGTCACGGAAGCAAAACATCTGTTGGGGCAGACAAGAAGGAGGAGACGCTCCATCTTTCCTATGCAAATCCACAGAGAAGTTTCGATGAATTTACTGCCAGTGAAAAGTGGCAGCTTGTCTGTTCCCAAGATCGCAGCTTTGGGGCAGCACCAAATCGTTCCTGACTGGGAGCAAACAAATTGTGTTTTCTGCACTGTGTAACTGCACCTTGCGCCAAGTGGACACAGACAGGATGCTTTAGAGGGGACCTAAAATTAGAGTATTTTGTGTCCCCATAATTCAGAACAATCATGGAATCCAACTTTACTTCCTGGACAGCAGAGCTGTTTCCTTAATGCGATTCAATGGGAGTCCAATTTTCATAGAAGATTATATGGATCCAGAAAACTAATGAAATAATTCATCATATACATTTCAGCAAGAACTCCAAAATATCATGAGTTCTTCTTTTCTTAGAGGTAGTAGGATCTCCATTTTACAGATGAAGTAAGTGAGGTTCATAGGTCGCTTGAGTTCATATATATTTGTATATATATATGTGTGTATAGACATGTATATACATATATATAATATATGGCATAGCAATTCTAAATTGTAGATCAGGATTATACCTTACTGATCTAGGTAAGAGCCAGTAGTACTCAGGACTGGGTCCAGCACATAGTAGGTGCTTAGCAAACTGCCTGTTGGATTGGATCTTTCTAGACCAGTAAGCAGCATGAAAAAATCATTTTCTGGGCTTCCCTGGTGGCGCAGTGGTTGAGAGTCCGCCTGCTGATGCAGGGTACACGGGTTCGTGGCTGTCCGGGAAGATCCCATATGCCGCAGAGCGGCTGGGCCCGTGAGCCATGGCCGCTGAGCCTGCGCGTCCGGAGCCTGTGCTCCGCAACGGGAGAGGCCACAACAGTGAGAGGCCCGCGTACCGCAAAACAAACAAACAAACAAACAAAAAACCCACAACTCATTTTCCCAAGATCCTTTGAGAAAGAATGTCATTGTCTACAACTACTTCAAGCAGTGTATTCATTTGTTTATGAATTTATGTCTCATCTCCTTGCATGAGGACTGTAAGACTTTTAGAATCTACACCTGGTCACAACTTTAGACGGTTTGGATTCCAACCTAACTTTTCCACATTTTGTTGTAAGTTGGTTTTGAACTTTTTTAAAATTTTACCTTTTGAATGGGGATTAAAATAATTAAAGTAGTTAATATCAAATTAGGTGGTTGTGCCAGAAATTATCCAGGTTTTCCTTCAATTTTGAAATAGAGATAATAGCTTGCTTTGGACTGATCCTCTTTTTTTTTTTTTCATCTTTAATCTCCTTTATTTTATTTTAATTTTTAAATTTTTACTTGAGTATAGTTGATTTGCAATGTTGTGTTAGTTTTAGGTGTACAGCAAAGTGCATCAGTTATATGTATATATATCCATTCTTTTTGGCCTGATCCTCTTTTTATTTCTGTTTTGCCATTTGCAGGGGTATGTGTGTGTGTGTGTGTGTGTCTACATATTTTTTCTTCTCTTTTAACACCTTGTACACCATATCCATCTCCTGTTCTATAAATCAGAGGCTATAACACTGGGCACAATGTACACCTCTAAATTGGATGCATGGAACTAACCCCCAAAGCTTCCCAAATAAGCCAAGAACAGGCAACTATTTCAAAGGCATATAATGGACGTAGGCTGCTGGTATATTTAGTATCTAAGGAGCAGCTTTTCCTTTTCTTTCTATTTTTTTTTTCTCTTTTCCCTGAGTAGAAGCTAAAACTTTATTATAAAACCACAGATAAGTATATCAACTGCTAGGAGGCTGGCACAGCAGAATACAAGGAAATAAGAGATAAGGGAATTTGGTCAAATACAAAAAGTACTGTGGAATTTAAACCAAATGACAGCAGATAAGGCTTTCCCTGCGTTTCTATTAAAAATGTAATAAATAAGAAGTCCAAAAATATTTCTTTGCAGGTCCAGTACTTTTGTTCCTATATTACTCATCATAAATGTATAGAGTCTTCATCAGTGCTGGAATTCTATTCACAGTTGCAAAAATAAACTTTGCCAGAATCATGTTAATGATGTGACGGCTTCAGATTGAAGCCTTGTGAATCCTTCAGTAAAGTTTGTCATTTGAAAATAATAGACCTTATTTACACACTTAAGGAAGTAATCCCATAAACTCGCATGGAAGCCTAGTGATAAAAGCAGGAGTGACTCAATAGAAATCACCAGGAATCAAAACACAGATTAAAAAAAAAAAAAAAAAGCAGTGGCAGGAACTCTGTTTATGATGCTCTTTAGGGAAAATTCATAGTGTTTTTATCTTATCATTTTATTATTATTTTAAATGTATAGAACTCTCTAAGGATTCAAAGGTTCTGTAAGTAATGGATACTTAACTGATATTTCATGTCCACTGTGGAATTTAAATTGACCTAAAGCAGATAGGTTTTACTAAAGTGAATCCCATCCCCAAAGTGAATTTGCATAGATCTATGTAGACCACCTCAGTGACTTTGGTTCTATTGACCCCAGGGAAAGGAAAGGAATTGAGATCTTGACAAAAATGGACTTTAGTGGTTCCCTGGGATGATAAGGCCTCTGGGGCCTGCAACTTGAGTGTAATCTGTGGTCTCAGGTGAAGTGGTCCATGGTGTCTGCTCCATCTCTAGAGGGCAATAGCCTTAAGTCATAAAATGTCTCCCTGCATAATATGGCACATCTGTCAGCCTTAGCATCCCACACACTCAGTTTATATCTGTCTTGGGATGGTTCATGGAAGGAAAAGCTTACCCTGTTTGGATAGTAGATATTCAAGCCATTTTATTTGATTCTATCCTTTGTTCTTATGTGATATGCATATATATACCTTTATCTAGTTGAATTTCTGTTTTAAAGCATTTATTTACAGATAATCTCAGAGCACATTGTGTATATATCTCAATATTGAAGAATAGAGCAAACCTTACATAATTTTTTATAACCAGAGTTCTTGCCACATTGGGAGGGGGAACTAGTATTATCAAATTTCAGTAATAATTTCTATAGACTGGGGCAACAATCCTTCCTAGGCATAGTAAATTCAGTGCAATAAATGGGCCACATATTACATATTACACATATAGCTCTGGGTATCAAATCGTTAGTGAGTATAAGCATCACAAGCAAAACCAGAAATTCATTAGGAATAAGTCGAAAGTTGTGACAGTTCCAATGTCATAATCCAATACCTATTTTTAAAGAAAAGTTCAAGTTTTGAATATTCTGCTATTTTACATTATTAAGTATAAAATTTTATGGCCGTAGGATGCTGTTGGTGTTCAGTAGGTACTGAGGAATCCAGGCATATATGGAACATGGAAAATAAAGATCAAATCTCCCCAAATTAATTATTAAGATTCTGAGAGAATCCTTACAACTAGAACATCTAATGCTGGTCACGATGTTTTTCTTTTTTTCTTTTTTTTCTTTTTTCTTTTTTGCCACTCAAACTATCTAGTTTCCTTCCTGAAAATAATTTAAGATGTGGTATCAAAAAATATTTCCATTTATTTTAAAACTGAATTCTCATAAATCTTGGTGGCTTCTGGGCTATGATCCAGAATAAGAAATTAATGTGTTTGGAAAAAGGTTGAACACCTTATTCTCCATGTTTCCTACTATTTATGTGAAAAATCTGCTTTAACATTATCTCTGAATAGTCAGGTAAAATTCCTTCCTAGCACAAGCAAGAACATTTGATTAATGAGTAACTACAATCAATGAATTACTATGTACAAGGTGTTTAGAATAGCATCTGGCACATATGCTATGTAAGGGCTGATAATCATACTTAACATTATTTTTATTTATCAATTCAGGTTTCTCAGTTAGAACACAATCATTAGGGCAGTCTAATTTGTCTGTGTCTCTTAGCAAAACAAAATCTACCGATCCTGGAACTCATGGCAGAATGTAGATATAAGTTCTTAATTTTTTCTTACTGAAATTGGTTTGATCATTGATTTTAGATTTTAAAAATTATTGATATGTTTAATATATTCATAACTTTATATTATATGAGAAATAATTGGTAACCAAAGGAAGTCTTTTCCCTTTGAGAACTAATTTTAAAATAATTTCATTTAATGTTTTGATTAATGAAGCTATGCTGTGATTTGGTGACATCTTGAGTTTCAGTTACAGCTATAAACCTCGTTGTGGGTGAGTTTATATGGGTGCATATGGGCGTAATTATCTGTCCAGCTTCTATGCGTGTGAATTTAGAATGCCCTGTGGCTAAACTTGAGTTCCTCCTTTGTGTTTCACAAATTCTGAGCACTACTCATATCTATGAGATTATCTGTAGGGAAAAAATATATATATTTAAAAATTATATATGTGTAAAAATATATATATTTTTTGAAAGAGATAATTTTTTCTTAGATATTTAGTTATTAAAAAGCATGTTCTCTACAGGTCTTTTCATATATATGTGTGTTATGCTATGTATAATATATATATATTATATGTATGAAACTATCGTGTATTGATCCATTTAACCTTATTCTATAGTTATCTCAAGATAACTTTGGGGACTAGTTTTAGTTGTGTTGGATGAAACAAAAATTTGGTTTTGTACTTCTTTAAAGTGGAAATATTTTGTTAAATATTTTTGGGCTTTAGCATGCTGTTAACTAATTACCTAGGTTATGTAATAATACCCCTGAAAATAACAGGGTAATTATTTAATTAATTAGATAAATGTACCATCAATAACACTGCCTACTTTAATTTTCAGATTTACCTGCAACAACATTTGTACTGAAATAGTTCAAAAGCTACTATTAGTAAAATGATAATTAGGGAATAATAGCTAGGAGTGCAATTGATTACAAATATAGTTAATTAATAAACAAAAAATTAACTTAATATTTTCTTCTCAATAGCAATATCTTTGGTTTCATGTACAAATCATATCTAAAGTCTTGGTCATAATCTTATTAAACATAATAGACCATTTTTTGGTATCTGACAATTTAAGATATCTTTAAAAATTTTAAATGATTATCTAAAATAAATCAATTAGTGAAATTTTGTTTGCTTTTATGTTATTAAATTATCTTAATAACATAGTGGAAAGGTCAGAATTTATCAATCACTAGAACTTTTATTGAAATAGTTAAGAAATATTTCACAGAATAGTTATGCCTTGAATTAGTTACAACTGTCTATGCTTTTTTCTCACCTTAAGAGCTTCCATATTTAAGTAATTCTGCATTTCTTTAATGAATAAACTCTGTTTTGATTATAGAAGTATGTAGGTATATTTTATTGTTTCATAAGAATTCTGCCCAGTAAAAATTACGTTTTAGCAGAGCTAAAGACACACACACACATCAGCTCATCAGACTGTTCCATCGTCAATGTGTGTGTGGCTTTGTGTATGTCACACCCTCTAAATTCAGGTGGCCTCAAGCTGTGCCATATAATTCCAGCCTCAATTAAACTTTCTAAGGTCAGCAGTGCTGTACCAGGTCAGACATAAATAAGGCAGAGGATAGTCCTAGGATATGGAAAAGTCATATTTATTCTTTATCCACAGTTCATGGCTATCAAATGAAGCCTAGCAGAGAGAAAAGACAGAGGAAGAAAAGAGAACTCTCAAAAAGGTACTTAATACTTGAGTATAACTTTTGTTGAAAAAAATCAGCATATGAGTAATTCAAGATACATTGAATTAGTAGTGGATGTGGGTGTGTGTATCTTGTTTTTTTCCTCTAAGAATACAACTTTAACCAGAGCCCAGTGAAGAATATGTTGGTATGATTCCAATATATTAACCTAGAAATCAAGAGATCTAATTTCTATTTTTTTTTTGTACCACTAGCCAGTAGGGTAATCTTAGATACATATTTTATGACCTTAGGTTTTCTCTTCCATAAAGTGAGAAGTTTAAAGTAGATAAGTCTATTGAATCTTCAAGTTTTAAATTCTATACTTTAGTCTGAGTTCCACTTAGATAATCTTAGTAGACAAAGATCCAATAAACTAAGTTAAAGAGAAGGATTTGACTGAGAGAATATATTTGTTTGTATATAATGTACAGGGATGACTTTGTAGAATATATAAAGAGCTCTTATAATAAAAATAAGATAAACTCCCAAAAAATGTACACAAAGAATTAACAGGTAATTCAATCGAGGAGGAAATTAGGTTGGCCAAGAAACACTTGAGAAGACACTAAATCTCCTTAATAATTTGGGAAGTGTAAATTAAACAATCTTATACCATTTGACATCCACTATTTTGGCAAAATTAATGTCCAATCACATTAGGGATGAGTTAAGAGTGAGATTCCCAAACCATGCATGAGGTGTGTCAGTGCACTGCAGACAAATCATAAGCGCTCAGCAGCATATTTAAAAATTTGGAGAACAGCACAATGAGATCTGTGGAGCAGCGTGTGCTCTTCTAGCTTTCAGTAGCTCACAGTCTCAACTCTGGAGTGTGCTATGTTCTCTTCAATGACGTCAGATCTTTGCAAAGCAAGGTTTTCAGTGCTTGCTGTAAGAAAAAGAAGGAACTGTGTGACCAATGGGCAATTATGGACACTGCTGGGGAGAAATCGAGTTTGCTGCTGTCCTCTCCTGTCTGGTACAGTATTCTCTCAGTTGAGATGCATGGAGTTTGACCCTTGATTTAAGACTGGGCAAATGGACTCATTAGTAGCCTGTGCAAGCACATTACTTTTGTAATGTCTTATGAGTTAAATATTAAATGCTAAATGGACTACCTAAATTGGGGGAGAAATCAAAGAGGAAAAGGAGAGGAAAAATGGTAGATTTCCAGGTAGATGACACAGTTTGTAACTCCTCATCTCCCACTCATATTTCCACTATAAATAATGTTGCCAGATTTAGCAGAACAACAACAGAAAACAATCATGGGACATACTTATTCCAAAAACTTTGTTGTTTATCTGAAATACAAATTAACTGGGTGTCCTGTATTTTATTGGCAGTCCTACATTGAAATAATCAATAAAATAAAGGGAAAGCAGCTAGAAGTACTCCAAATTACGGAACTGATAGCTCCCTAACAGGACTTTTGAAGAATTTCTGTAAGCGAAGGGCAAACGATACAAGAATGAAGGGCTTAAGAGAATCAAAGAGGTGTGAGTCACAATTCTTCTCCCATGAGAAAGCAGGATACCTAAGAAGGTAATGCTACAGACCCTGTGGGAAAACAAGGAAACAAGATTTCTTGACCCAGAGAGGTGAGTAGTGTTTGTGAGGCAGAGACCGATAAGAAACAGACAGCTGAGTGTGGAGGAAGGGTGAGCTACTAAAGAAAAATTCCTCTATAAAAAGATAATGTATGTGGAAGAAGGGTATTGACTTGATGAATTCAGCAGACAGTAAATTCAGGGGAGAAGAAGGTAAACTTGAGATGTAGCTCAGATGATTCAGAGGTGAATCAAGATAAAGATTGCTACAATGGAAAGTTTGAGCTATTCAATGATTTGCTTTGAATGAACATCTACATAAGAAAACATTTGAAAAAAATTAAGCATAAATCATGTAAAAGTAATGATTTCTTAATTATAATTTGGGAAATTTCCAGATTATGCAAATAAAAACTGATAATTGGAGAGAGAAGTGGGAAAAAGATGCAAAAGCATGCTAAATTTCTGAATATGTACTCCATCAAACTTGATGTGCATAATTAGACAAAAATAGATTCCAATAGGTTTGGGGTAATCATAATGGCAACCACTAAAAACACAGTGACATTACTTAGAACCAACTAATTGGTACATAAAAAAGTCCAAAAAGAAAAAAGAGAAAAGAAACAGAGAAATCGGAAAGTTTAATAGAGAAATATTTTTCAAAACCAGAGAGTACCTTTTCTTTTCAGGTTCCTTGGAAAATTTACCAAAATGTATATAACATTGGTGATAAAATACCTCAAAATTCTAAAAAGGAGAAGTTTCAGAGATCATAGATTCTGACGTTTTTGCTGTAAAAGGCTCTCTAGAAATTGTAATTTAAAAAATGAAAGGTGAAAGTATGTAAAATTATATATGGAAAAGGGACAATAAACACATAGTGGGGAAATTTTTGAAAAGAAAAAATACACATTTTAAATTTTATTAGTCAATATTAATAAATTTGAAAACCTCAATATAACAGAGAATTTTATGAGAAAGTAAAAGTTACCGAAATTGCAGTTATAAATATTAATATATCAACAACTTTAGAGCAATGTAACAAACAATGACTAAAAAAATGCATAGTCAAGATTGTTTGAAGGGTGGCTTATTTCAAATTTATCAAGAAATATGAAAAATCATGGTCTATATAAGAAAGTAAAAGAATTAGATAAAAAGATGGGAAAATTCTCAATTCATTTCAGAATATACATAATCCTGATGATGCTAAATTTAGCACATGCACACACACACACACCCTGGATATTAACCCTGTTGTAAACTTGGTTACTTTATGAATGTTTAAAATCTCTGATAATTAAAGAATAAGTTAAAAAAATGATAATTCACAGCCATTACAACGCTTGATAATTTGAAAGCAATTAATGAAAAAAAGAAAGCCTCTAATGTTAACTTTTATGAAGAAAACATACAATAACTTGCTTATATTAACAATCACCCCAGAGAAAATCATTTAATGACATGGAGAACTGTTTATGACATAGTTAGTGAAAATAGCTCATTTAAAAGAGAAAGTATAATGTAAACTAGTTTTGTGTTTAAAAATACATATATGTAAAATATAATTAAAGCATATACAAGAACATTAATAATGTATTTTGGAGTCAGAATTACACTGTTTCTTCCTATTTAATTTTTTTTTAATTTATGAAAATTTGTATGCATATTTATAATCCATATTTTAAGGTAGATAGAAGATAGATGAAATTGTAAAGGATGTACATCATAATTCAATAAAACTTGCTATCCATCTACTATACTCCAGACACATTAGTGTATAATTTGGACACTCCATATATGGTCCAAAGTGTAAGCCCATTTAAATGAGATGCCTATAAAGAATTAGGAATCGCATCCTGTATCTCCATACTGCTCCATACTGTTGGATCTTACTGTAGGATCATTTCTTGAGACTGTTGATAATCACAGTCAAGGACACAGTTGTGACTGGAGATAAATGTGGAAACTGAGAAGGAGGGCAGTTGGCTGAATTGTGCTGGACTACGTATCAAAATAATGGGACTTTGTTGTTGTTGTTTGTTTTTTTGATTGGTTTCCCTACCAGGTCTTCAGTCTTTCATCTCTAACCTGAGAATAATCATTTCTGTTGCATAGGTTTCCTTCTTAAGTTTACACCAGAAATCATTAACAAAAACTTTTAGCTCATGATAAGTGTTAAGTTAATCTGATACTATAAACATGCCTTTAAAGCAGAATATTTTTTTTAAAAATACAGCTTCCACTGTTTGTTTTTCACTTTCTAGTGCATTTTTTTTCTTTTCTCAATCACAGCCAAATTAAGCCTATTTAAAAGGAATTTATAGGGACTTCCCTGGTGGCGCAGTGGTTGAGAGTCTGCCTTCCGATGCAGGGGACACGGGTTCTTGCCCCAGTCCGGGAAGATCCCACATGCCGCAGAGCGGCTGGGCCCGTGAGCCATGGCCGCTGAGCCTGCGTGTACGGAGCCTGTGCTCCGCAACGGGAGAGGCCACAACAGTGAGAGGCCCGTGTACCACACACACACACACACACACAAAGGAATTTATATTAAGCAACATTTTTCTTCCCCTTGTTTCTCAAAGAAATTTAACAACATGCCTTGTAGACCCAGCCTAACACCATCAAGATTTACCTTTAAGTCTTGTGGACATTACTCACCTTCTCCTAAATATTTGATCATTAATATCGGGAGGTAGCAGGACACAATAAGCCCCCTTCACTGGTCCCTCCATCCTATTAAATTCACTTTGCTAATCTGCAATCATCTCAAATTGAGTAAAGACTAATTTAGGGATAGAAGCCCAGTACTTTCACAAGTCCAAGTTAGGTTAATTACATTTACTGAGTTATTAATTAACTTATAAGGAACAGATGAAGGTGTGTTTTGCACTTTGTTTTGTGAGGTAATTCCAGTCTTTATCTAGAACTTTATTATGTCTGAGAGAGAACCCAATAGCAGGTATGTCAAGGCTCCTTTTCCAAAGGCTGGTCAGAGACTCTGCAAAACAGAAGCGTCCCAAATTCTCTTTGGCAAATCTACTTGAAGCATGAAGATTTACACAAATTTCACAACAATCAAGCTCAACAGAAGCAAAAAGATGCAAGCAGGAAAGGGGGTAAATTCCAACAATGGTCAAGACATTATCAGTAACAGTCAGGGCTTTACCATTGATAAAATTCTCTCATATACTTAATTTGATGATTATTTTTATTTATTTATTTTTAAATTTTATTGGAATACAGTTGATTTACAATGTTGTGTTAGTTTCAGGTGTATAGCATAATGATTCAGTTATCCATGTACATATATTCATTCTTTTTCAGATTCTTTTCCCATATAGGTTATTACAGAATATTGAGTAGAGTTCCCTGTGTTTTACATAGGTCATTGCTGATTACCTATTTTATATATACTAGTGTATGTATGTTAATCCCAAGCTTCTATTATTATATTAACTCAGTGAATTCAGGGATAGGTTAGCTAAAACTTTATTATGGCTGTGCCATGGCCAGATATTCTGCTGGGCACTTTACATGTATTATGTTAACCCACTTAAAACCATGTGTGTTATAATTCTTGCTTTCCAGGTCAAGATATCAATAACAATGTCTAGAGAGGAGAAGTGATGTGATCAGAGCCACAAAGCCACAGAGAGGCTGAGCCAGGGCTCAAACCTAAAGTAATGAGGTAGAGACAGCATTATTATTTTAATATCTGGCACTGAAATTCTCCCAGGGAGAGAAATATAGTAACGATTATGTTTGGTTAAAGTCTCGATGAAATAGGACTTCTTGATGTCAAGGGGCAGATGATGTAGTTTATAGTGATGAGACAGAGAAGAGAGAATAAATGAGGTAAACCTGAAAATTTGTTCAATATGTGATGGACATCCTGATCATAAATCACCACAGTCTATGAATATAGTTTTTTGTTTGTTTTTAGTGGTGGACACAGAAAAGAACATTTTATAATGGGGTAGATGTGGTAAGAATAGAGAACATTGCTTAGAAAAGATATGGGAACTCAGGATGGCGGATTATCATCCCAGAGCCATGATGATGGGAAATGGGTTCTACTATGAATTCAATTTGACAATTAAAGAAACTAAGTCACAGACAGAACTTTCTTAAGGCCACCAGACCACTCAGTGTTCCAGTCAGGATTTTAACTCATGGAGTCTGAGTCCAGAGTCTGTATGGTAAATAGTTATGAAATGGAGCCTTTCTAAATTGGTGGGATAATTACTGCTTTTAAGAACTTAAAGAATTGTAGTGCAGAAATAGAACAATTTTTGACCCACTAAAGAGGAGAAGTCATAGATCTCTGTCAAAAAGATTGTTTTCCCTGTGGGAAGGCAGCTGTGGATAAGATTAGAGACCTTAGATAATTCGAAGGATTAAAAATAAGGAAAACAAGAAATGATTCCAAGAGAGTAATTTTCATAAAAGTACATTTTATAATTACTTAAAAAAATTATACCATATGAGAAATTACCTAGTTGGTGTATTTTTTCCTATCATAAGATCTCCAAAACATTTCATTGGTGGAATATACATTTAAGCAGCTGGCTGAATATGCTGATTAGACTGGATAAAACAGAAGAGAGATGGTGGGGAAATAGAACAATATTAAGTAGAATTCTTTGTTCTTGGGATCTTGGCATGCAAAGGCACCCAAACTTCCAGGTAAATGAGTAGGGATTGAAGACCAAATATTGTGGGGGGCACTAGCTTGGTAGCCATTGTGAGATTACCTCATAGCAACATTGGGTGTCTGCAGCATTGATACATTAATCTGAGGCTATAATTACTGAGAATTACTGGACCCTCTGGAAAATAAGCAGTGTCCTGAAGAAAGGGATAATGGAACCACTCATTATAAAATCAACACATAGCAGCACACATCCCCTTTAGCAAGGTGGGAAACACTTGAATATTGCATACCCCTCAAATGTTTCCTGGTTGACTGTTTCTCAGAACACTATCCCAGAGGTATGTTATCATAGGATCTTTATGCCCACCCCACCCCAATCACAATTTAAACCCATTTTTGCATGTTCTATTACAAAATGGAAGAAAACTAGAAACATTCATTCTTGTGATAATTCTGCACATTCTTTAAGAACATTATAAAGCTACCCCTCAGTTTTTGGTTTTCTTTTCTGAAGAAAAAATATTATCATCCACTTTTTTCTTTCTTCAGAGGTTCCATTTTCCCACCCTTTAATCATTGTCATTGTTTACATCTGTACCTACTTTAATTTTTCCTATCTCTTTAAAAATATGTATCTGCAAATTAGATACAGTACTACCCAAACTGGAATAGGTCTAAAATACCTGTTGGTCTATTATTGGAATAACTATCTCTATTCAATAAAGCAATGTATCAAAAGTGTTGGTAAGGGCAAGGGAAAAATATGGAAAAATTTAACTTCTACCATAGAAGGATATTTTCAGTTCCAGAAAGTAATTCTGAGTAGTAGAACTTGCCTTAAAGAGAAATGAGAAAATGCAGAACAATGTAAGAAAATGACTCTCATGGAAGTTAAATTTAAAAAGATGAACACAAAAATTATATCTATAAAATGATTACAAATGCAAATGTATGCCTGCATACAAATGGGCAAGCACAGAAAAAGAACATATAAGGGGAAACTTTTTCTCAGAGTCACATAACTTTCTGCATTTTTTTCAATTTTAATTTTCCTGATTTTAGCAGCACTGTGCATTAGTAAGACTGGATTTTCATGGTAATATATCAATAGAGAAACACAGAATACAGAATTGTTCTGTTGCAAGGCACGTCTAGTAATTGGTAAGTCACAATCTATTAAATTCTGCACATGACCCAAGAGTAATGGAATCTCATTAAATGAGAGTTTGGGGACCTTATAATTTCCCTGTTAGTAGAGACCATGTTTCCTATCAGTTGATGTCTTCCTCAAATGTGTCCAAGGCAGGGACTAATGAGTGCCTAGTCTTGTCTTGGCTCACAAGAAAAAAAGAGAATATTATAAATCCATCATTAATCATGATTTAATGAAATTCCACAGAATTTTGAAACTAAAATGGAATTTTACTGTGTTTTAAAAGATTTGTTTCCTTTACGCTCCTGTTAACAGGTAAATAAGATAGATAGGTAAATGGATGATAGATAGATAGATAGATAGATAGATAGATAGATAGATGATAGATCAATCCAGACACAGATAGAGATTCTTACCTGGTTAATTTTAATCACCCGTATTTTTGTTTAATTTTTAGTTGATAGCTCAAAATTCTGCTTGAAATTTTCTAAAACATTAGTGTCCAGTTTTTTATTTTCCATCTTGGATCTGTAGAATAGTTTTTCATCTTAACTTTTGATATTCATCATAAACTCAAGTATCATTTTTCTGACCTTATCTGAATTAACAATACGAGCCCATTGTTTCCATCAACAAAATAACTGTCCCGTGTAAAATAAGAAAATTGCCTGAAGTCATGAACATGGCAAAAGTTATTTTCCATACCTCTAATAAACAATGATGTAGAAGTCCAAAAGAGCTACACACATAAGCTACACACATAAGGATATTTTTAAATATCCTCCCTGTTTCTACCATATTCCAGGGGAGTGGTTTTTTTGTGTGTGTGTATGTGATTGAAGGCTTATTTTTGAGGATCTTAAGGGCATGGAATGCAGCATTTACAAGTCTGAAGTTAAGATGGTATCATCATGAAGCTTCTGATTTAGTAACTACACCAACCTTGAAAAGGCTGAATTAATAGTATGTACTGAAATACCATACTGTCAATCAATTACTTAAAGAAAGCTTATGGGTTTCCTGGATCTCAGGGAAGTAGGATGATTAAGCAGCTGTGAAGAATAAGTCTATTCTCTAATTTGAGAAAATCAGATTGTACATTGACAAGTGATATTCTCTAGTCTAGTAGAAATTGGTGGAGATTCATACTCCGCAATAATTACAGTAGTATGATCAGAAAAGGGATTGTTGAAATGACGTCTGCCTCAGAATCAGTCAAGTTCTTACACAAGTCAAGTAATCTATCAGATCAAATAATCATAAGTTATTGGATAAAATAGAAGATTATTTGAGAATTTTGTAAAAATGTCCTTAGAGGGAGTAAAATATTGTTAAGACACTTGAAGCAATGAGGAAACATCTTGATTACAAGTAACAGCAAATATGTCTATAGTGGCTTCCAAATTAGGGGATTTTTTTTTCTTATACAATAAGTAATACAAATAGCTCAACTTCTTGATGATTTCAAAGCTGAGGTCATGGCTATTCCTCTGATAGGTAGTGGATGACCACTGAAATTCCAACCCTCAACACTGGATTATAGCAGGAGTAAGGAGGAATGAGAAATGGTGGTCCCTGTATTCAGAAAGAAAAAGATTTCTGGGCAAACACAGAGTGAATTCCTGCCTCCATTTCACTGGCTAAAACTCTGCATTAAGGCCACCTCAAATGGGAAAAGGACCCAGGAGCATGGGATTTGGAATCAGGGTTTGGTCAGCCCATAGTGTCTGCCACACACGATTTGGGGAGACATGTTAAGAAATAAGGAAACAGGCTATTTAGCTACTATAAGGATAATCTTCAGCTCATTACTTTATGATGATCTGTAGGCTTAGAATATTGCTTTAATCTGAAGAGGGTTTCTACCAAAGCGGCAGGGGGCTGTGTCTGAGGCTGCACAGTTTACATATCAAATTGCTGGGGGAAATAAATACATTTTTGATTGCTCTTGGAGCTATATTCTTCCCAAATTAATTTCTGTAATAGATTCAGTTTTATATAAAGCTATTTCTATTATTTACCTATATTTTTAGTTTATTTTCTTGAAATCAGTGCTTGTTTCAAGTTTTATTTAACACTTCAGGTTGCTTCATATTTATATTATTTTTAAAAAGGCATTTCCATTCCAAATCTTTAACCAATTCTGCTAATCTAGTTAAATTGTTGACGATTTTTGATTCCAGATTGTGTTATCAGTAAAAGACAGATATAGATGGAGCACTTTTATATTATTTTACACATTTAGAATTATCTATCTTTTCATTTCAATATGGCTTAAGCATATATCACAATACAGTTTCCTTTTTTCATTCAATTTCACTGCTATATTTTCAGAATAAAAGGCTGGATCACATCAGGCAGTTTCCCTGTCAAACAGAGAGAATAAGGTGGCATCAGCTATGTGATAATTCAGCAGATACCTGGCATTGGAAAATCCAAGGAATGGGTGGCTAAATAAACAAGGTTTAAAAGACTGCAATTTAGAGAGCTATGGACAGATAAACTTGGCATTAAAATCCGAGAGTCTGGCAATGAATGTCCATTCTAGCCACAGTATGAGACTTCTATTCCAATAGTCCTGAAAAGAGAAAAGCAAGGATCCAAACTGAGAAATCCTATGGAAAAAGACATAATATCAGCAGAGGGAATGAAGTAAATGATCAGTTCTTAGTAAAGAAGAAGCCATGTCTCTCCTCTGTATGATAAAGTGTTGTATGACCTTTCTTTTAAGGTAAAAGTGTTGAGGTATAATGGCAAGAAGATGGGCTCTGGATTTTTGTTTCCTCTGGATCTATTGTTTAATAATCACGTTAAGTTCCTGAGTTTCAGTATTCTCTCCAGGAGGCCTGAGAATTTGGTAAATGGATCACAAGTTTTGGTCAACACTAAGATGAAAATAAAACCTGTATCAAAAGGACACTTCAGTACCAAGTGTCTCTTCTTATCATTCCCTTTACTCCTAATGTTTTGTAAGTTTAAAAATATATCTACTATTAATTTTTACCATAACAACAAATCTTTTGAGGTCAAAGTCCCAATACATTGCAACGGTAAAACCAAGCTGATATTGAATTGGCACAACCATTCAGCTCCCCGAATTCTTTCTATTGATTGACATGTTTTTTTCCAGTTTGCCTTTTAGAGGGAAGGCAAGTGGCTTCTGGGCAGAGTAGAAGAGGGAGCAGGGAGAAGAGGAAGGGAACAAGGGGCTTTGGTCTTTTTTCTTTTTTTTCCTTTAATCTAAACATCAGTACAAATACTAACAAAGCAAGGGAAACTTACAATTATTTTTATGTAATTTCTTTACTATGTCTCTGTCTATCTCTCTGTGAACACAGGCTACATTAGGCTGCAGTGACAAACAATTTCAGGATATCATTAGTATCATATAATCAAAGTTTATTTTTCATTGAAAGTTGGCCAGGGAGTCCAGAAGATTTCTAGGCAGTTTGTTCTCCACATGCTGGCTCAGCCATCCAGTTCACTTTGTTCTGTGGCACCTCCATATCGTCACTTGCTTCCACAATGACTGCCGCAGTAAATGAAGGGTTCAACACCAAGAATCAGCAACTGTCATTACTCCTAAGGGAGCACACATGGCTTTCACTTTTATTTCATTGGTGGAGAGTAATCACAGAGCCTAACCTAACTTCCTGTGATCAGGGAAGTCCAATGGGCTGTGCTGAAGAAGAGCTTAGTATTTGTCAACAATAACGAATTATACCATATATAAATATAAGCACACAAAGAATTAGAAAATAACATCACTTTTGCCTTTAAGTAATTTGAGGATTGACTTTTCACAGTTGTAGAAACTAAAGGTCATTAGTTCTATTAGTGCTGCTGATGTTTACCTACCCATCTTTTGCGTACTGAGCTTTTACTGTGGGCTAGATATCATGCTAACTGCTTTATACACATTATCTTATTTAATTCTCACTACAACTCTAGAAGGAAGGCATTCATATTTCCATCTTACAGATGAGGAAGCTGAGACTCAGAGAGGTTAAGAAAGGTGCTTATGGTCACATATGCCGTATGATACAAAGCTGGAATTTGAAAAGATTTCAATATGATTGAAAGGTTGTAATTTGGTCCCTGGAATGAAGAGAAAAATTATCCAGATACTAACATTTTTCTAATCTAGGACTAGCAGTTTAAGAAAGTGTTAAGGAATGATGAGAAGGCTACTGAACATTTCTGAAAGTTTATTTCTTTAAAAAAAAAAAAGAGAGTTTGTAAAACAATAATTTTTCAAATTATTTTGGGGACACAAATGCAACAATCTGAAAAATGTTATCTCCTCATAAAACATATTCATGAAAATTACACCCAGAATATAACGATACTGCATTAAATATATTGATAAGTGTATTTTTCACTCAATTTTTCATGCAAAAAACTTGATGGCTACTTTTTTAGAAAAATTTATTCAAATAAAATAAACCTTATGCTAAAAGTTAAATTAATTGAAAACGCTGCTGATGTTGGGCTACCACTAACAGGTTGACATGCTGGACATGATAACATAATTGACTTTTTTTTTTTTTTTAGTCTAACCAAGTTTATTTATTTTATTTTTTTAAACATCTTTATTGGAGTATAATTGCTTTACAATGGTGTGTTAGTTTCTGCTTTATAACAAAGTGAATCAGTTATACATATACGTATGTTCCCATATCTCTTCATCCTTGCATCTCCCTCCCTCCCACCCTCCCTATCCCACCCCTCTAGGTGGTCACAAACCACCTAGCTGATCTCCCTGTGCTATGCGGCTGCTTCCCACTAGCTATCTATTTTACGTTTGGTAGTGTATATATGTCCATGCCACTCTCTCACTTTGTCACAGCTTACCCTTCCCCCTCCCCATATCCTCAACTCCATACTCTAGTAGGTCTGTGTCTTTATTCCTGTCTTACCCTTAGGTCATGATTGACATTTTTAACATCTTGTCCATCTTGATAGCAGCGAATACCAAAAATCATGTCCGCAACATTGGTAATAGTAACAGACAGGCCGAGATCCTATGGCTTGCTTTGCCCTAGGAAAGTAGGCTTGTTTCAAGGGACACAGGAATTTCCAAGAGTTTTTGAATAAATCAATAGTTTGAATGAATAGTTTGAATGAATTAATGATGCAAAAATGAACTAATGGATATACATCCTTATACCCATTGGATAATTATCATAAATCTACTTTTCATTCTTATCTGAGTAGATGTGAACTTCAAGTGGATTCTGCAGATTTCTCCTGTCTGATATTGAAAAGAACCTAGCATTGTGCCTGGCACGTAGCTGAATTTCAATAAAAATTAGACGAATAAAAGAAAGGAATTGGCACTTATTTCTGCCTAGCAGAAATCCATGTCCTTGGCAAGGTGACATTGGCATCCTTGTTTCCTTTCACTCCTAGAGTGGTCGCTTGCCTAACAAGCCTTTGGAAGACATGTTTTCCAAATAAATATTTAACGATATTAAAGTAATTTATGTTTATTTAAGTTTTCAAAAGGTGCTCAAAAATAAGAATGCTTCTTTGGTGTCATCAGAGTAGAGACATCCCTGGGCATCCATGGGAATAGGGTCCAGGACCCCCACAGATACCCAAATCCACAGATGCTCAAATTCCTTATATAAAATGGCATAGTGCAGTCGGCCTCGGTATCCCCAAGTTCCACATCCACAGATGCAACCAACCGCACAGGGAATTGTTGCACACATTGAACTAATAGGATGCATGAACCTCAGATACCAAGTGCCAACTGTACCCGTAGCAGATGGAAACCTGAAGCTTGCCATTTAGAGATAGAAGTTATTTCATTTTGTTGAGTTCTGCAGAGGAATAACTTAGCTACCAGATTCTCCATGTTTTGTTCCATATATTGAAAGAAATGTCCTCAGTGCAGAGGTGATAGGACCTACTTGAAAAATGTGCTACTTTAGTGCTTTCGTGTTCTAAGCCACACAGATTTCAGCCATATACCATGTATGTGGGGTTTCCCAGTCCGATGTGGCAGAATGAAAAATCATTTTGTGGAGTGTTTTGAAAAAGGCTTGGCGTTAAAGAAAATCTAAGAAAACTTCCTGTCTGTCTCTCTCTTTCTCTCCCTCTCATTCTTGCTTTCGCTCTCTCTCAAACACCAACACACACTTACACACAAAGATTCACACCATTCAATGTCTTTTTAGAAAGAACACCCACACACAAAATGAAAAACAGTGTTTTCTTTTCTTTCCTTTAAGAGAAAATTAAACTAAGACTATATAAACTTTATCAAACTCCTTTTTACATCTATAGCCTGAGATGGAAATTATATAATCAGTAAGCTTATGTTTTATTGTATATAATATAAATCTTTAATCTTTATATCCAGCCTTTTTTTTTTTTTAAAGTCTAGTCAATGGAATTAGCTGAAATATGATGATGGTGATCAATAGCTTGGTGTTAGAAGGTAACTTTCTATGCCACAAACAGTTTATTGGGAGTAAACAATCTTCTATTAATGTTACTTAAAATGAAGGAATATTTAGAACAAACTCTTCAAATATTATAAAGGAAGTTTGGTTTGTTTTTTTGTTGTTGCACTTATTCACTGTGCTGCAAGCTTCCATAGGCTAAAAACTGTGGCTGAAAATATTATCTCTCAAAGTATGGTTTGTTAAAGTTGTTTGCATTTAACTGTTCTAACAGAAAATTCTGTTTTCAACTCTGCTAATTTATAAAACTATAGCCTTCTTCCCAACCCATTTTACTACCTTCCTAAGTGAAGTTGTGCATTCTCAGTGGTCTGGCTGTGAATCCAAACACACCAGAAATAGGAATAGATTGAGATTTGAGTAGAGAAGGGAGGTTCTTGTTAACACTATCTTAGATATGAAAAAAAAAAGTAGAACTTGAAATTTGAAAAATGGAGTTTGTTTGTTTTTAGTTCAGTTGTATTTTAATCCCACTCAAGTGAATTTCCTAGGTTTGTCATTAAGGAAATTTGGGGAGGAAGTTTTTGGGTCCAAAGATTTTTTTAAAAAATTAAATGAATTTGGATTCCTTTTATTTCCTTTTCTTCTCTGATTGCTGTGGCAAAAACTTCCAGAACTAAGTTGAATAAGAGTGGTGAGAGTGGGCAACCTTGTCTTGTTCCTGATCTTAGTGGAAATAGTTTCAGTTTTTCACCATTGAGGACAATGCTGGCTGTGGGTTTGTCATATATGGCCTTTATTATGTTGAGGAAAGTTCCCTCTATGCCTACTTTCTGCAGGGTTTTTATCATAAATGGGTGTTGAATTTTGTCGAAAGCTTTCTCTGCATCTATTGAGATGATCATATGGTTTTTCTTCTTCAATTTGTTAATATGGTGTATCACGTTGATTGATTTGCGTATATTGAAGAATCCTTGCATTCCTGGAATACACCCCACTTGATCATGGTGTATGATCCTTTTAATGTGCTGTTGGATTCTGTTTGCTAGTATTTTGTTGAGGATTTTTGCATCTATGTTCATCAGTGATATTGGCCTGTAGTTTTCTTTCTTTGTGACATCCTTGCCTGGTTTTGGTATCAAGGTGATGGTGGCCTCGTAGAATGAGTTTGGGAGTGCTCCTCCCTCTGCTATATTTTGGAAGAGTTTGAGAAGGATAGGTGTTAGCTCTTCTCTAAATGTTTGATAGAATTCGCCTGTGAAGCCATCTGGTCCTGGGCTTTTGTTTGTTGGAAGATTTTTAATCACAGTTTCAATTTCAGTGCTTGTGATTGGTCTATTCATATTTTCTATTTCTTCCTGATTCAGTCTTGGCAGGTTTTGCATTTCTAAGAATTTGTCCATTTCTTCCAGGTTGTCCATTTTATTGGCATAGAGTTTCTTGTAGTAATCTCTCATGATCTTTTGTATTTCTGCAGTGTCAGTTGTTACTTCTCCTTTTTCATTTCTAATTCTATTGATTTGAGTCTTCTCCCTTTTTTTCTTGATGAGTCTGGCTAATGGTTTATCAATTTTGTTTATCTTCTCAAAGAACCAGCTTTTAGTTTTATTGATCTTTGCTATCATTTCCTTCATTTCTTTTTCATTTATTTCTGATCTGATCTTTATGATTTCTCTCCAAAATTTATAAGCAGCTCATGCAGCTAAATAGCAAAAAAACAAACAACCCAATCCAAAAATGGGCAGAAGACTTAAATAGGCATTTCTCCAAAGAAGATATACAGACTGCCAACAAACACATGAAAGAATGCTCAACATCATTAATCATTAGAGAAATGCAAATCAAAACTACAATGAGATATCATCTCACACCAGTCAGAATGGCCATCATCAAGAAATCTAGAAACAATAAATGCTGGAGAGGGTGTGGAGAAAAGGGAACACTCTTGCACTGCTGGTGGGAATGTGAATTGGTACAGCCACTATGGCGAACAGTATGGAGGTTCCTTAAAAAACTAAAAATAGAACTACCATATGACCCAGCAATCCCACTACTAGGCATATACCCTGAGAAAACCATAATTCAAAAAGAGACATGTACCAAAATGTTCATTGCAGCTCTATTCACAATAGCCCGGAGATGGAAACAACCTAAGTGTCCATCATCGGATGAATGGATAAAGAAGATGTGGCACATATATACAATGGAATATTACTCAGCCATAAAAAAGAAATGAAACTGAGCTATTTGTAATGAGGTGGATAGACCTAGAGTCTGTCATACAGAGCGAAGTAAGTCAGAAAGAGAAAGACAAATACCGTATGCTAACACATATATCTGGAATTTTTAAAAAATGTCATGAAGAACCTAGGGGTAAAACGGGAATAAAGACACAGACCTACTAGAGAATTGACTTGAGGATATGGGGAGGGGGAAGGGTAAGCTGTGACAAAGCGAAAAAGAGGCATGGACATATATACAGTACCAGACGTAAGGTAGATAGATAGTGGGAAGCAGCCGCATAGCACAGGGAGATCGGCTCTGTGCTTTGTGACTGCCTGGAGGGGTGGGATAGGGAGGGTGGGAGAGAGGGAGACGCAAGAGGGAAGGGATGTGGGAACAGATGTATATGTATGACTGATTCACTTTGTTATAAAGCAGAAACTAATAAAAAAAAAGTAAAAGAAATAAAATAAAATAAAATAAAAATAAAAAAAATTAAATGAAAGTGCCTTTGTTCTGGAGCACCAGAGTCTAATGGTAACTCTGACCAGGCTATGAGTGCTTCAGGCGAATAATTCAAGAATACTATGAGCATTCTTGCTCTTTTATCTGTGATTACTGATATTTTTATTGTAGTCTCTTGGTAATAGATTGTTCTTTATATATGGTTACTTTTAGTTTGAATGGATCTTTCTGATAGTTTTAGAAAAATATGTTATTTTTTTGAACTAGAAAAACACGCATTTTTGAGTAAATGAGACCATATACTTTGACATCTCTTTTTCTCCCAGGTATGATCATTTATTGTACTGCTAGAGAATACAAAAATGAGTTTATTAAGTTTACTTAGAAATGATTCAAAGATATCTGTGTGAGCTCCTTGAGCTATGTCAACATTTTCTTGAAAGTTACCTGAGATTATTTGATGTTTACTTTTTTAAGTATAGTATTTGTAAGTTAAAGTGCAAGGGGACATTTTATTACATTTTAAATGTAATTCCTGATCCCCAGATGCTGTCCATATAAATCTGAACAAACCCAAGACATCGCTATCTATATTAGATCAACAAATCCACTCAGTCCCTGGGCTAGTGTTAAGAATAAGCAGCAAAAGTGAAATTCCTTGGTAATAAAACTTCTGTTTCTTGACAAGTGTGATGTAAGGACATTTTTTGCTATGCTGCCTACACCTTTCAAAGTAGGTTATACACTGTACGGTCCGATTATGTCTTCCTGTAACCTCTATTTCAAAAGTGCATGCCACGTAAATAATACACTTTTCTAACAACTGTTTTAATGGTCACTGTTTTTAAGGTCATCTTCATGTGAAATTCAAAACTGCAAAATGCTGAAAATCCAATTTTGTTTCCAAGGAAGAGATGTTTCCTTTTTCCTTTTTTTTTTTTTCTCCTTTTGGGTTTTTATTCCTATTTCTTAAAATGGCAGTGTCAATGGGAATTGGCATACTCTTACATCAAACTTCATTTGTGCCAGCATCAGGTTAAATAATTTTTCTAAGCTTTAAGTGCATCATGAAATTGGGCATACCTATGTTCGCGATTGCTACGGACTTCTCAAATTATTTTATTGCACCTTTCTTCTTGAAACCAGACAAATAAGATATTTTCAGGGCTAGAAGACACAAATTTCTCTCTTTCTATTACCCCAAATGACATTATGAGATTCTGTGTCTTCTGGTTTGTAGGGGAAAAAACCCACCCTGTTACTGCCAACTAGTGCACCCCGAAAGTAATTTCTAGAGCTATCCCCCAATTAACCACAAGTCTCTCTCTCTATATGTATATATATATATATATATATATATATATATATATATATATATATATACACATATATATATATAGAGAGAGAGAGAGATAGATAGATAGATATGTTCTTTCATATCATTCATTATTTTTTCTGATTGTGACATGTTATTATAGAAATTTGAAAAATTACATAAAATTACAGTGGGAAAAAAATCTTTATAATTCTGCCCAGAAAATCATGGTTTATATTTTGAGATGTCATAATTCTTTGCCAACTTCTGCTTTGCCAACCAAAGGTTTGAGCTGAGACTGTTTTGTATTATTATGCCAAATTTAAAAATCCACAACCTATTTACATATATGGCATTCAGTTCAATTTCCTTGAATATGTGTAAAATGATGAGATCTCTTTAAATTCTACTCCTTATATATATATAAATATAAGAATATACATGCAAAATGTGTTTGTGTACAAAAGCCAAGGAGGTATTTAAATTGCTGATATCTGTTAAAACAATACAAAAGGAAAACACAGGGTAGAAAACAAAACACTAATAAAGGTTAAAAAAATTCAAATCAGAATAGTGTGTAGGTAAAACAAAGTTAGTGGAACACATTGCCTTTAGCCGATAAACAGTGTTAAAAATAACATTTCACAGGAAGATTGAAGAAGGCAAATCAGTAGTATGATTAATTACCAAAGCAGTTTTTTTTTTTTAACTCTACATAGGTTACTTTCTATGCTTTAAGTGTAATGCATTTTATTGTTTTCCAGTAAAACCCTTATTTCCCATTAACTCTTAATATAATTACAGTTTTCTCATTCATTAGAGCCCTGGAAATTTAACTTCCATATTGATAAAAGATACATGCATATATCCTTACAGACTTCTGGATGTATATAAGTATAATTTTTTAAATGAGATCATTGCATTTTGTAACTTGCTTCTTCTTTGACATCAGACTATAGGTTTGTCTTCTATGCTATTACATTTTCTTTTAAATTATTTTGTACGGCTGCATAAATTCCCATGAGTAAATCAAAACATAACTTCTTAAAGCTTCTTAATTCTTTATGAATGGACTTTCACAATATTGGATATATCATTAAAACAGTTTTACCATTTTTATAAATAAAATAACTCATCTTCTTGTTATATTACTTTGCATTATTTTGACTACCAGGCATTTTTAAACACTCTTGATATGTTTATTTTCTATGTGGTTTTCTTTTGTGAAGGACTTTTTTTTTTTTAATGCTTTCTCTTGTTTTTAAAAGAGGTATTCTTTCCTAAGAGCTTTTTGAATATAATGGTTATTATTTTGGGTTTTGATTTTTCTTGAGTTGATCATTTACCTTTTAATTTCCAAGTTTTAATTAGAACTTAGAAGTTTACATTAATGTTCAGCCAAATACAACACTCTTTTCTTCAGGGTTTCTGTCTTTATCTTTACATAATCCAAATATCTCTAGTGTTATGAACATAAAAATACAAATATCACACTCAGAATAATATTCTTATGAGCACATATCCCTAAATTTCTTATGAGCATCCTTAGAGATTTTCCTTGTATACTCATGAAAAAATTCATGACTCAGAGTGATCATCCTTTCTCCTGGAAAACTTGAGGGAATAAGCTCTCTTTTTGGCTAATAATGTTTGTGCTTAGTTTATTCTTTTTTCCAGGTAAATTATTTTCCAGGAAGTCTTTAATTTCCTATGCAAATATGTCCCTGCTGGGCACAGACCAATAGTTGGCCAGACATCCTCTGACACTTTTGATGTCTCTTATGTCTAACTGAGACCTCAGTGGCATTTAGGTATTTGCCACCCAAAAGTTAGATATCCAAATGCCTGAGGGATTCCTACATGCCTGGAAGGTGGGTATTCTGGTGTCTGAAATATCATTGATTAATATTCATTGTTCTGAGTGATGGTGAAATGGAGCACTTTTTCTGAGTGTTCAAATGGTAGGGCAGAGGAAAAAATAGTAATCCACATTATCTTTTTGTATTCTAAACTTAGAGGTTTGTATTCTAAACTTTCCAAGTATTTGGAAATTTATCAGCAAACCTCTACATAAACCATGGATCCAAAAATAAAAATCACAAGGAAAAATTACAAAATATTTTAGGTTAAATAATAATGAAACACAATATATTAAATTTGTTGGTTATAGTGAAAGTAGTGCTTACAGAAAAATTTGTAATTTTAAATGTCTATAGCACAAATTAAAGAAGATGTAAGATCAATAATTTAAACTTCCTCATTAAGAAAATGAAAAGACAAAAGCAAATTAAACTCAAAGTAAGTAAAAGAAAGAATTAATCAAAACAAGATCCAAAATCAATGACATAGTAGACAAATAATATAGAAAATTAATAAGGTCAAATGCTAGTTTTTTGAGAAGATTTACAAAGTTGATATCAATTATCCCCAAACTAATCCATAGATATAACATGATCCCAGTCAAAGTCCCAGAAAGTTGATTTGTACACATTTACAAGCTAATTTAAAGGTGTAGATGTACATTCAAAGGACCTAGGTAGTCAAGACAATTTTGTAAAAGATGATAAAGCAGGAGGAATTATACTATCTGATTTAAAGATTTATAAAGCTATGATAATCAAGGTATTGTAGTTTTGTCTTAAGAATGGACAAGTAGGTAACAAACTGAATAAGCTACACATAATTAGATTTAGATATACACAGACAATTGATTTTTGATCAGTTTCAATAAGGGATGGGAAAACCTTTTAAACAAATATTCCTAGAGTATCTTGATGCCTATAAGAAAAAGTTAGCTTCAATCCTTATCTTACTCCACACACAAAAATCAACTTGAGTTAAGCCCATAATATGAACTCCAAGCCACAGAGCTTCTGGAAGAACATAAAGGAGTATATTTTCACAACCTTGGAATGAAAAACAATTTCTTACACAGACACATAAAACACTAACCTTCAAATTAACAATTATAGAATTTTTTATAATTAGTCATTTTGGGTCTTCAAAAGACACCGTTATGTACTGGAGATACATGATACACCACATACTTGACAAAAATTTGTATCCAGAACTTTTACAGAACTCTTACAAATCAACTGTAAAAAGACAAAGAACTCAATTGAAAATGGGCAAAGAATTTTAAGACACTTCACCAAAGAAGATAAGAAAATGACTAATAAACACATGAGAAAGTGCTCAGTATATTTAATCATGAGGCAAAAATTTAAAACGCAATGAGGTATCATTTTATACTCACTAGAATGGCTAAAAGTAAAATGCTTTGAATATATATATGTATTTTAATATATGTAATATATATATATATATAAAGTATATATATAAATATATATATTAAGTATATATATATATTTATTTACCGAGAGAAATGACCATGTCTGAATCATAGAGAGATACCAAATAGCTTATTAGGAATGTTACTGTGAGCTGTGCCTTCTGCAATTTGTGCTGAAAGAGTAAATTAAGCATTCCAATACCAAGTACCTAGGAGGTACTTGAAGCCACAGGAGCCCCAAACCATCCTGCCTAAGATTGAGTGAGACATTAATCAGTGATATATTTATGCAATATCAAGAATTTTGGTCTAACTATATGCAACACACACACATAGCTAGCTATCATTCAACTATTACATATAATGGTGTTTGTGTATATTTATATCTGCATACATATATATGCCATGTATGTGTGTATGTTTGCATGTATGTATGGGAAAGATCAGTCATTAGTTGTTTGCTATGATGAGTGAGACAGGACAAATATTTATTAAATAATTTAATTTAATTCTCCCAATAGGTTTTTGAAGTTAGTAATGTCTAATTTTACAGAGTCATACATGGTTAAGTGGTTAAATAGTTAACATGGTTAAATAGTTGCATAAAATGTATAAAGTGTCATTTTTCCTTTATTTTAATTAGTACTTTTATTATTCACTTTTATATAAATTAAAATGGCTAGCGAATGATGGGTCTGGGTCTAAATCTAAAGTGTGTTACTTGATCACTGTACTTTCCCATCTCTTGTTAGACGGTTCAAAATGGATCACAGAACCAGAATTGAAGCCCAGAAGAAAAGCTCATATTTAAGGGTTGGTCTCAGGACCCCACTGGGACTCAAGTTAGAAGCCAATAAATCTGAGTCATAAATTCAAGAAGGAACTGAACATATACATGATATTTGAGTTGTTTTCGGTTTTACGTACATTTTGGTATACTTTCTTTTCTTTTTTTTTTTTTTTTTAATCTCCAAGTGTCACTGAAACAGAAGCCAGAGGAAGATCCTGAAAATTTACAGCAAGTAAAAGATGGCAAATGGAAGTTAAAATATACAGTACTCATTATCACTAATTTAAAATGTATAAAATGTCACTGATATTATATTTATTTAATGTGCTGTTTTTATGATTCTCTTTTACAAGAGGTAAAAATATTTTGAAGGCTTTTAGTTATAGGTTCATTTGCAACCTCTGTCTCTTAAATCTCATTTTTCCTGTGAATTGTTAATTTTTCCACTAGGACAGATCCCCCCACCGTCACTGGGATTAGTTGCGTGGTGACCATCTGGAGTGGCCGTACTGATCCCCTCCCCTGGAAGCCCCCTGCTGCAGGCAGGGGCTGCTGTCAACTGGAGCCAGGGACAACACTGCCCTGCTGCTCACACCGTAGGCCTCCTTGGCCTCTGCCCCTCCACTGCATCAGTCCTGAATCATGTTGGATGGAAAAAAGGAGAGAAGGCAGACAGAAGGTAAGGCTGGCCTCCTTTGGGAGGACTACAGAGACAAAATATCCCAGAATGTTTTACAAAGAAAGGAATGGAAGAAACATTGAGAAATCTTTAGTTCATCCTTTTCCCCTATAATATGCAGCCAGATTTGTCCTCTACCATTAGAAAAGCTGCAGATTATGGGCTCTAAATTTAGGTGCGGAACTCAGGCTACCAGGAAGGCACTATACAGTATAAGAGTCTCTCTATTGAGAAGGTGTGGCCCAGGGAACAAAAATTCCATTTACTCCTATTCAAGTATTTGAAGTTATAGTTTTAGTAACATTATTATGGGCCCAAACTAATTCTCAGGAGTCAAGATGGAGCAGCCTCTAAATGGTCCATTATATCATTGGCTTTCTGCACCACTGTTGCTATGATTACAAGTCTGCAGATGGTGATTTTGGCTTGAGCTGACATGATCAATAAAGATAGATGATTCACGAACACTGGATTTTAATCTGACTTACATCAGAAAGGTGAGAATATCACTCCTGGAAAGCCAGTGCTTGGAAGATCCCTGGTACAAATGTTTCAACCAAAAGATTTGAGTGTGGCTCAGGTTTGTCAGAAAGGAGTCACCGATAAAACATTTCTTTGTTATAAAGCAAACCTTAAAAGATTTGCTTACACCTTTGTTGTATGTGTTAAAAGAAGATTTGTAAAAATTCCACTAGAAAACAATCTTACCTTATGAGAGACCCTCATGATGGCTTAGGATAAATTCTAATGCCACATTCCAAATAACTCTGGGATCCTGAGTCTGGTGAAGAAAGCAGGAGAATGTGGGGTAGTTAGAAACCCTGACTCCAAAATAAAAGAGGTGATTCTTATGTAAGCAACATGTGATATTTGCTGTGTGTGCTAGGAAAGGTGTAGATTTAGTGAAAAACTAAATACTAGAAACAACATTGTGTGGAGTTCCAGTTACGTAGAGGTAGGGGTGACAACAGAATTACTGAGTTTGCAACTCGATGTACCTTTAAGATCTGTATGAGATAGAGAGACACCTGTTATATTAATTATACATACTGGAATTTTCTTCTACCAGAACTAAAAACATAATGATCAGATGGGAACTATTCATGTTTTTATTTAGGAAAGGGATGTGTGTGTGCGCGCACGCGTGTGTGTGTGTGTATTTTATATGTTGGTAAGAAAGATGCAGGGTGGGGCAGAGTTTTAATTTTGGGGTGATGTAGAGGTCAAAGATATTTGTGCAATGTATACAGTAGAATAGATGGCGTACATCTGTTTATAAACTGGTGGAGATATTTTCTAGCTGCTTCCAACCAGTTGCTACTGATTTGTTGGTGATATAAAATTAAGAAATAGCCTTATTGTTTAAAAACCTAATAAGAGAGAAAGATCATTCATTGTAAAGATGAGAGGCGGAGATGAAATAACTCCTCTGTAATGCAAATTTATTAATAGTCATTCACTGATTTTCAGTAAAATACTCTTCGCGTAACCTTGACTTTATTAAGGAGTCCTTAAGGTGCATTTGGAAGACAGATAATGAGTTTGGGGAATAGTCTTATCTACATCAAGCTAATCTTTAACAGCTTGGAAAGGAACTAGCATAAAGTTTTCCAATTTGAGTGACAGAAGCATGTTAAGATGAATCCATTTAAAACGTGCTTTTAATATGAAGACTTTACGGTACATGACAATGTTTTTAGAAGCATGCTTCACGAAACAGTGGGAGCATAAAATAAATAAGAAATATAAAACACGATGGAGCTTTAATACTATTCTTGAGGGTCAAACGAATTGCTAGTTAAGGGAATAAAGAATTCGACCGTCCGAGGCCTCTGAGTGGCACTTTGTATCTGGGTTAATAAAAGCAAGTCAGACGTCCCCGGGGGGGAAAAAGTGTTTCATTCACGTTGGCTGTCTCCTTTAAAGGGAGGGACAATCTGAAGGGAGGGATTTTGAGTGGCATGTCATTGTCGACACTGCACATGCCACATTGTCAGGACTTCTATGGAGAGAAATGGGCAGGAACCTTTCTGACCCTTGGCTAGTGCAGAACTCTGTGTGTGTGTGTGGGTTGTGCATAAGAGGGCTGAGAGCCGAAAGCAAGAGGGATGAAAAGAAAACTAATTGAGAAGTATCTTTCTAATGAGACAGCTCATATTTACCCATTCGCAGATTTCCAAGTTCAGATTTTTCTCCTTTAGTGAAAATGTGAGTTCCCTTCTTTAGCATAAGAGTAGCCATGTCAGGAGAGGCTTATTTCTCCCCAGCTTCTATGCACCAGTTACATCACGCTCTGAGCTGAAATAGGCTACAGTTTTCAAAGCTTTAAACGTGTTCATTAGCTAAGCTTTTCACTCCTGTGAGTTCTGATCACCGTATTTGAAATCTTTTTGTTTGTTTGTTTGTTGATTGGTTTTCTTTTGCTTTTCCTCCACTTGCCTCCACGTCCTAGAGTCCTTCCTTTCTTCTGGCTTCAATCCTTATAAATTTAGAATTTCACCCAAAATATCTGCAGCCTAAAGGCCATGACACATGTTCAAACCAGAAAATGTCAGCAGTTTTTTGAGAATTCTCCTTCCCAGGCAATAAGGCACTCCCAAGACTTGCTCAAGAGATTTAAATACTTTCTTAATATTTAGTTCGGTTTCTTTAACTCTTGCATAAAATCATTTCTTCATCTCAATAAGACTCAAATGGATAATTTATAGGTATTGCTGAAGGCTAAAAGGTGTCACTGCAGATTTCTCTGAAGTTGGTGAGGTATGAATGTAACACTGGGAAAAACAAGAGAATTTAGTCCTGGGGTAAGAAAGCTGGGATTTAGTGATTTGGTTGAGCTTTTCTTTTCTTTTCCTTTAAGAAGCAAGTGATAATTCATCTGCAAACACACCTTTCTTTGCTCTGTTGTCAATAGAAAAGTTGTTTTGCTAATGGTTATCTGTCTACAAGTCCTTGACCTGCTTGTAAACACGTTTCTGCAGGAAAATCCTGGGCCATGGCCTCGGGACTTTGCGTCAACAACAAGAGATAAAGTGACCACAACTTAACCTGATGTGGCCTGGAGTGCCCTCTGCTGCCCCTGGACCAAGAGCTTGCCTAATCTCTCTGCTGAAGGGATAGACTGCTCGGCGGCTTACAAAGCTTGACCTGAACTGCTAAGTGGTTCTCGTTTCTATTCTATTTTTTAATAATTTTATATATCCCTGCCAGGAGCCATTTTAAACCATCTTTCCATTAACTGGGGCAGAGGGGAGTTCTCTTGGCTGATAAAATTTGGTCAGATCTGCATCTTTATGCTTCTGAGAAAATTGGTATAAAAGTGAAAAAAGAGGGTCATACTGATGGAATGTCATATTCGTGCCATGTCTGCTCACCTCCTCCACAAGACATTTGACTGAATTGAAGACATCTTTTAAAAACACCAAACATTAGTTCTGAGTGAAGTCAGTCAGACAGAGAAAGACAAAAATCATACGATATTTTTATATGTGGAATCTAAAAAAACGGTACAAATGAACTTATTTACAAAACAGAAATAGAGTCACAGATGTAGAAAACAAACTTATGGTTACCAAGGGGGGAGGGAGGGTAGGGATATAAACTGGGAGATTGGGATTGGCATATACACACTACTATATATAAAATAGATAACTAATAAAGTCCTACTGTGTAGTGCAGGGAACTCTTCTCAATACTCTGTAATGACCTATATGGGAAAAGAATCTAAAAGAGTGGAGAAAAATGCCAAACATTAAAATCACTATGTATGTGTGTGGAATGAGTTATGTTTGGCTTTGCACACAATCATTTTCTATCTCAGCATCTACTCCTCTGTGTACCTGCCCTCTGAACTGAATCTCACAAAAACTGTGTCTCTTTCCAGAGCCTCCCAATTTTCTCCTTTCCTGTTCTTTTCCTGTCAGTTTTACTTTCTCTTCTTTCAAACCACACCCACCTCAACTTTCTTAGAGTTAACTCTACACAGTTAAAGCATGGCTTATATGTTTCCAAAATGTTTGGTTTCTGGTGGAATTCTATGTTGGCCCTATCTACCAGCAGAGTCTGTTTGTTTAGTGCCTCTCCAGAACCAGCATTTTTTTTTTCCTTCAAATTTAGAGTTTTCTTAGGATAGGACCTTCCTTCCATACTAACTTTTTCAACTATGACTTTCATAACTCATGCCATCCTTGCCTTAATATTATTTCTTAACTCAGATTTTGCCTCAGATTTGGTTTGTTCAAAATTAAGTGAAACCATTAACAAGAATCTATTGATGGGTGCTTTTAGAAGTAATAAAAGAAAAATAATGCCCAGGTTCATTCCTTGAGGAGCGTCTTGGTTTTGATAGCTCTAAAGTGACAATCTAACTAATTAATTAATGGCTAAAGTATTTGCACAACAAAGTAGATGAAAAGTATGCAATTGGTACAGTTAATTTTTTAAATTACATGGGTAAACTCAGTTATTTATTACAGTAATTTAACTATGAATTATCTGCTATGGTTTTATGTTTATGCTTCATGTTTTAAGCACAGTTCTTAAAGTTAAGGCATGAACAAAATGTTTTGTTGTATTTTCAGTGGCTAAGGTCATTTTTCTCTCAATTGTGAAGTATTCAGAATGCCAAAATGATATTAAATAACGATTTCCCTTTATATGGGGTATAGCTTTTACTTTTTGTATGTCCTTACACTGAATTTGTCCTTACCTGATGTATAAGTAAGAAGGAAGGCCAAATAAGTGATGTTCTGTATTTGTTAACATGAGCCATTAGAATAACGATTCTTTAAATATCAGTTTTTCACATTTGTGGTATAGACCTCTGACACTATAATCTACATCTATTTTTTGTTAGTGGGATATGGTTGGTAAAGACTTTCTATGAAATATAGCCAAAAGTTGTGCAGAAAACTGTACAAGACAAAGATAAGCAGCTCAATGATTTATCACAAAATACACATCCCTATAATCCCCGCCCAGGTCAAGAAATAGAACATGATCAACATCTAAGAAGCTGCTCCCTCTCAGTTATACCTCCTATACCTCTTACCAAAAGCAGTCATTATCCTGGTACTTATATAACCACCTTCTCCTTTCTTTATACCACCTAAGCATGCATCCTAAACACTGGTTTAACATTTTTTTTTTCACTTTATACAAATGGAATTAAACAACATTTATTCTTCTGTGTCTGGTTTCCTTTGATCAGCATTATCTTTGTACAACTCGTTCTTGTGTGTATGTAGCTCTAGTTCCTTCATTTTTATTGCTGAATTGTATTCTGTTGTGTTAACATACCACAATGCACTTGCCATTGATACATATTTAAGTGGTTTCTGGATGTTCTCTATGCATCCATTAAAATGTACATAAAATTTTTCTCTTTCATTTGATTAATGGTGTGAATGCAATGATTACTTTAAATATTAAACCTACTTTGAACCAACACAAATTAGTTATCATGTATTATTATGTTTATATTTTGCTGTGTTTCGTTTTCTAAAATTTTAGCATTTAGGTACTATAATTTTACTTTCTTGTAATCTGATTTTAGTAATGAGATTATGCTATCCTCAAGAAAAGATTTGGAGAGTAAGTTTCTCTTTTACTCCTCTGTGATAGGATTGGCACTTCTTTCCTGAAATTTTGATGGAATTCAACAGTGAAGCCATTTGGACCTTGGCCTGCTTTTCTTACTTCCTTTCCTCCTCTTTCTCTTCTTTCCTTCATTCCTCCCTCCCTCCCTCCCTTCCTTCATTTTTCTTCCACTTCCCATCCTTTCATTTTTTTTGGTGCACAATGACATTTAATTATAGATTTATTTTTTTTCTATTTCTTCTTGTGTCAGTTTTGCTATTTCAAGGTATGTATTCACTTTATTTAAATTTTTAAAATTACTAAGCATGCTTATAACATTTCTTGTGTTCTGTTTAATGTGTATAACCTCTGCAGTGATATTGATATTTTCCTTTCTAACATTATTTTTGCACTCTCTCTCTCATTTTAATTGCTTTTACTATAGGTCTTTTTATTTATTTTTTTAGTGTATCCAGGTAACAGACTCTGACTTTGTTGATCATTTTATATTAGTTTTATATTATTTAATAATTTTGTAAATTATTTCCATCTTTTTCTTTCTTTGGGTTTAATTTGCCATTTACTTCTAAAATTATTAGATACATGGTTAAATGATTGACTTCTAGCTTCTTTCTTTTCTAACATATGCGACCAAACTTATAAATATCCCATTTGGCAAAAGCTTTACATGCATGTTCATATATGCAGGCTTTTTTTGGTTGAAAATATTTAAAAATTTCTATTGCTAGTTATTCTTTGACCTATGGGTTAGTTATAAAAGATTATTTTTAAATGTTCACACATAAGAGTATTTTCTAGCTTTTTGTTACTTATTTTTTTAATAATTGTATTGCAATCAGAGTGTATTCTCCATATAATTTTGATCCTTTGAAATTTGTGATGATTGTCTTTATGGATCATTATTCAGTCAATTTTAAAAAATGTTCCATGTATGTTTCAAAAAAAAATATGTATTCTGCAGCTATTAGGTGTAGTGGTCTACATATTTCTACAAGGTTAATTTTGTGGGTATTGTTATTGAAATTTTTCACATCCTTACTAACTTTTCAGTTTGCTTGTTTTATGTTTTTTGATTTTTATTGATGAGAGAGTTATATTTCAAATATCCCACTAGGATTGTGGATTTGTCTTTTTCTCCTTTTAATTGTGTCCACATTTTTTTAATATATTTTGAGGCTATGCTCTTAGGTGCATTCTAACTTGAATTCTTGGTGAATTGAAACTGTTATTTTTATGACATTTGAACTTTTCTTGCCTTCAAGTCTACTGTGTCTTCTATTAATACAGGCAAACAAAATTGTTTTTCTCTTTTTGATCAACATTTACATGTTATCTTCTTCTCCATCCTTTATTTTCAATGTTTCCAAATTTATTATAGTATTTTTATTATATTTTAGGTATCACTTACTATAGAATATAGTTGAATTTTTTAATACAGTCAGAAGTTTTTTCTTTTATTTAGAACACTTACTACATTTATATATTATATACTAGCTGATATATTTGAGTGTAAAATATTTTATTAAATGCTTTCTATTTTTTTCTGATGATCTAAGTTTCTTTTTTCTTTATATACATGTAGTGTTTTGAAATACATATTTTTTAATTTTATCATTTTGTCTTCTATTAGCTTGAAAGTCATATATTCTTTCACTGTTTTGTTAGTGGCTAGCCTAGAGATTAGAACATGCATTTCTCAGGTTATCAAGGACATATTGATTGGTGTTCTTACCTTCTTTTCAGACAGTGCAAGACATTTAGGGCACTTTAAATCAATTTCACTCTCCTTATTCATATGTTATTGCTAAAAGTTAATTCTAAATATATAAACACAGGACACTATTTTTTACAGTTGATATTAATTTTCATCTATTTATGCTTTTCATTTCTTCCTGGATCTCTGATCTTCCATCTGGTGTTAGTTTCCTTCTCTCTGAAAATCTCTTTTAGCTCTTCTTTTGTACAGGCATGTTGGTGATAAATCTCTTAAATTCTTAATGTTTGTCTTAAAATTGCTATAATTCTCTTTTAATTTGAAAGGACAATTTTACTGGATATAAAATTCTCAGGAGGCTGTTATTTCATTTTAACATTCAATATTTTTTTAACAACAAAAAATATCCCATTACTCTCTGCCTTCTATTCTTTCTTCTGAGAATTTAGGAAATTTGTGTTTTCCTTCTTTGGAATTATGTTTTTAAAGATTTTTCTCTTAATCTCCTGTTTTCACCAGTTGTAATATGATATCTCTGGGTGCAAATTTATTTTTATTTATTCTAATTATAATTATAGACTATCTTGAATTTGTTTGAGATCTTTCATTGGTGTTGCAATTTTTAGCCATTATCTCCTAAAAACATTAGTTCTCTTCTATTCTCTCCCTCTTTCATTCTTCCTCCCTCCTCCTCTCCCTCCTTCCTTTTTTCTTCTGGAAATCTAATTTTACATGGATTAGGCTTTGTTGCTCTGCTCTATTTCAATTTTTCTATTTGGTACTGTTCTGAAAGTTTTTGTCTAATGTATTTTTCAATTCACTAATTATCTCTTCCATTTTGTCATTTCCTGCCATTAATCTCATCCAATAATTGTCTAAGTCTGTCTATTTATTGTCCAACTCTAGACTTTCAATTTGACTTTTTTCTTTTCTTTCCCATCTCCTTTCTCTTTCTTTTCCTCCTCCTTCTCTTCTTCCTCTGTCTCCTCCTCTTCCTGTTCCTTCTTTCTTCTGTTCCTTCTCTTTCTCCCCTTCTTCCTCTTCCTCTTCTTTTTCTTCTGTGTTTCCATCTTTATCTTATAGATGCCTTCCAAAATTCTCAAATATTTTAGATTTTTATTTTGTGGAACAGAGTAAACATAGCTGCCACTTTCAAATCTCTTTCTGATGATTCCAGATTCTAGAACACCTATTAAACTATTTCTCCAGGGTTTGTTCATACAGTCTTGAGTTCTTCATGGGCCTGACGATGTTTTTGCATGATATTTTATTTGAAAATTGTTTGTAGAAATACTTTGAAACATGCATGATTTTATCTTCCTCCAAAATAATTTATATTTTTCTTTGACAGGTACTGGGGTTTTCTGGCACTCTAATACAATCTTAATGATATTCCTAAAATTAAGATGATTTGAAGTTGATTTGAAGAATCTTCAAGTAGATAGATTTTTATATTTTACCCAGCTTTTGTAGTCATCCTCAGCAGGCAATTTTAACCAAATAAACTAGTGCACTGTAACCAGAAGCCTGGACAATAACATTTCTCCCACATTAGTACCTAATGATTATGAGGTGACTCTATTACCCTTAGTCCTTCCCTTTGAAAAGAGGAAACTTACTGTCTTTACTCCAGTTAAGAATGTATACTTATTAAAACCCTCTATATTATGATGGACATTAATTAACTGCTTTAACAATTTATATATCTCTCTGTTCAGTCAAACATAAATTATTTCCAATTTTGTGGGTGTCAGTTAAAAGAGTCTTGAATTTCCCCATGGATCTGAGCTACCCATTAGGGAAGTTAGTGCATTTCTTAAAAAACAGCAAAATATATGATTGGAAATTGGGTGTACTTGGGATTATCTCTTTCCTGAAATTTATTTAGAAAATATAGACTTAGTCAGGGAAATGTTTATGCCTAATAGAGAAAAGAGGGGTTTTTTTAATCCGCTTTTAGAAATGGTTTTAAAATAATTTAAGAATGACTTTCAACATTCTTCAGGATTTGCCTCCTACCCATTTATTATAGTGTGAGCTGGTGGTGAGCACATCTCAGAAAAACCTATTTAACCCCAAAACAAATATAGAATATTGTATACTGGACATATATTGCATACTGAAATATTGTATAAAGAGTAAATATATACAGAAACTTTAAATGCCCTTTTATTTTTATATTTTGGGAATTGTTTGGTCATAAGGAAGAGAAACCATTCAAACTCACATATACAAAGGAAGAAGGTAATTTATTAAAAGAGGTCATAGAATCAAAGGTTAGATATGAAATCATATTTTATTTCCATATTGGAACAAGGAAGGATAGTCAGGAGCCAGTATAAACTTACTATTTCTGTGGGATCCACAAAATTTCACCATTACTTCACTTTTCTCTTTCTATTTTGTAGAATAACTCCCTTAGTTTAGGTAAACAAATGGGTAATCTGTACCACCACCCCATGTTCAATCAGTTAACAGTAAGTTATTAGCATTTCACTGTATTATTTCCATATTTCTAAGAGAAAAAATCCTATTGAATTAGGTTCAGCCAGGTGGTCATCCATACCTCAATAATCTATGGCTAGAGGGCCAGGATGATAATCTACACATGGACCTGGACCTTGGGATAAAGAGAAGCTCAGAGAGTAAGCTGTGAGAACTAAAATTGTATATTAGTTTTCCATGTCACTATTGCTAATTCTACAAAAATTTATAAAGAAAATAATAATAATAGTATTCTTAAAGAAATCAAATTTGTTCTGAATTAGTTCCTAAGACTATGTTTTTATCTTTTTATTCCATGATTATTTCTTTTTTTCTGCCTGAGTCAGTCATTGGTCTGTATTTGACTACCTTTTCCTCTATAAATAATGCATGCTGTCCTGGACCCTCTACTCAAAACTACCAACATCTCCATTCTTTTCTGTGGATTCATCTAAGCTACATTCATTTCAAGGCCACTCCAGTGTCCAACTATATTTCACTCCATCTTTATGGATTCTCTTAAAGAAAGAACATTTTTTCCCAATTAACACATTGCTCTCGTTAGTTCCTCCATGTGCCAAAAATAGCCAAAGATGGATTCTCCAGTGTAATGAATGAGCCACAGCAGGGAAAAAAAAAAAAAAAAAAAAGGAGATTAGAGATTGCACAACAAGTTGACCATCCTGATGACCCCATTTGAAATGAGGAGTTGTCTTTTTCACTACTCTTCATTAGTCAGTTTAAGAAAAACTCTAGGGAATCTAAGAAGTAGATTAGGGCCAGCCAAAGCACAAATATGGCAGGATAGGGTGGTCACAGCAGAAATTTTTAGGTTTTAGTGGTAGTGATTGTTGGAGGACATGGTCCCTCTGTAGTGACGTTACTGTGTTTCACTGAGATCTATGTTGGGAGAAAAAGAACACAACCAGTTTATCAGCTTAAGATATGGCTTCTCCACAAACTTCTACCAGGATTATTCCTTGCTGGAAACTTGTCAAAAATGGCATCATGATGAGTTAACACTTTCATTAAATCTTGGCAGCTCCTTCACAACGTCTAATGTTGACCACCTTCTCATATATTTCACAGAGGCAGAGTTATGGTCTCAAGTGGGATTTACCCCTAAATTATAAATAGGTATTCTTAAGTGGGTATTCATAACTCAGGCACTGCCATGTATACATAGAATCTGCATATAAGGATATTCAGTGCATCTGCTTTGTATATATTTAAGCAATCTGTGCCTTTATTTTGGCTTACAAATCAATTCATAAGCTAATTTACATTTAGGAAGCAAATGAATAAGTTAACAAATATTATATTTGATTATAATATGCATATATTAAATTAGAAAATCTTATTAGAATCTTTTGTTTCTTGAATTTTTATTATTGTTTGTCATTCTTAACAAAATAAGATTTTATACAGTGTTGGTGTTGGTTTATATTATTTTTTTTGGTATTGTTTTCTCTCCTTGACTGAACATCCTCAAAATATTTATTAACATCCTCATTAACTGATTCCTGAATCTATCTCTTATTTCCACATCTGTAACCCAGAGACTGTCATGACTTGAATGGTGATAAAAAAAACTTCCAGCTTTGATATTCCCTACCAGAGTCTATATTCAATTTTATATATTTAGTTTCTTTGAATGTTTCTGGGTCATTTGAAGGAAGTTGTGGAGTGAAAAATATATTTTTTCCATGTTGGCCAACCTTGTAATTCCTGAGCTGACTGCACCAGCTTATCGTACTCTATCATCTTACAGTAGACACTCCTCTGGACTTCCAAATGGTGTCATTCTCTGTATTTTTCAATGCTTGAAAACTTAGATTTGGGAAGCTTCTGGCTCAGCTGAATGTCTTAACACTCAATGAAGCTGGGTTTTTTTGTTTTTGTTTTTTTAATGAATGTGAGTCCTCTGTAAAGTCTAGAGGGCATGGTTTGAAGGGGCAAAGGAACTGAAGAGATGCCAAACTGCTCTAAACACAGAGTGAGTGGACAATGTGTCAGCAGGAAAGAGAGAGAATAGAGGAGAGCCAAGTAAATATCTTTGTCAGTAAGAATCTGAAAAGGCACTGCGCTTCCCCCACAGTAGCACTTCCTAGAGTACTTAGTCCAGTTTTATTCAAATCTCAAAGGAAAGGACGCTCTTTCGTCTAACCTCATTCCCTAGCAGTTAGTACCATAAACTGTGACTTACTAAATTAGGAAGTCTATTATTTGAAATTACAGCAGAACCCAAATTTGGATCTATCTAAAATCAAAGCCAGAATATTTAATTTTACAAAAGTGGACATAGTCATATAGTCATAAGAAAATTTTAGCAACCCTGGCCAACCTCTTCTAGGTTAGATTGCCTTAAAATTATGTGACAGATACATAAACTACAATTATACAATTAACAAGGTGGATAAATAAACCTGGAGTGCTTTTTTGGCACTTCTAGGAAGGGATGACTTTTACTTGTGTGCCATTGACTAAATAATTAATTTTTTCTCTCTTTGGGAAGGGCATCCAACTTAAATACAAGATATAGGGTAGGATGTGAAGAAGAGAAGGTACCTTATTTATCAGCCTGATAAACAAAATCCACCGTCAATCTTGGGGGGTCAGTCTAACTCTGAACCTAGGAGACCTTCACATCTATAACATTTACACAGAACCAAGCCATTTAAAACTATTTACAAGTATTTGTTTTCAGAATACATATCCTATTTTAAGCCCCAACTAACCATCCCAACATTGCTATATAGTTGTTGACAAGATGACCCCTTCCTCTTTCCTTAAATCCTCTGTTTAATACTCTCTTTCCTCCATAGCAAAAAATAGGAAATCAGCATATGTTAAAGTGCTTTGTGGACTTAAGTGCAATATTCAACAACAAAAAAAGATCAACTTAGCTTTCTAGCCTTGGCAGTTCATAGAAGAAGCAATGTTTTTTTTTTTCCTCTGTCATCTATAATCAAGTAGCCTCTCCAGTGGAAGACACAGAAAATTATTTTGTGAGCATTATTTCCCACCATTCAACCATTAATAATACTCAATGACAACAGTCACTTGTAACATCACAATTAGGTGACCCTTTCTAGAAAGTGGAATTGTTGATAAACACACATCGCATTTAATACAAATCCTTCAGAGGTTTCTAAGTGTCATATCTCTAAAAGACCTCTTATGTTCTTTCCATAGACTTTACATTGTGAGAAGATTGTACCATTGCCTAGTTCTTAAGGGTGAGTCTTCCTGTTTTCTCATTTCCAATTTTCAAAGCTGTGACAAGAGTTAAGCCCTTTTAGATTATGACTTACATAAATTAGACATCATTGGGCCACCAGAATCAAACATATGAAGATTTTGACCAGCAATATTGTTGGTTGATGTGATGAATAGTCTTATGTGTTAACTTGACTGGGCCGATGGGGTGCTCAGGCTTTTGGCCAAACGTTATTCTGAGTGTTTTTGTGAGGATGTTTTTGGATGAGATTAACATTTAAATCAATAAACTGAGTAAAGTAGATTGTGCTCTCTAATGTGAGTGGGCCTCATCCAATCAGGTGAAGGCCTGAATAGAATAAAAATCTAACCCTCCTGCAGGTAAGAAAGAACTCTTCTTATCTGATGGCCTTCAAGCTGAGACATGGTTTTGTTTGTTTTGTTTTGCTTTACCCTGCCTTCAGACTTGAACTGAAACATTGGCTCTTCCTGGGTTTTTAGCCTGTTGGCCTTTGGACTGGAACTACATCATTGGTTTTCCTGCGTCTCCAACTCACCAACTGTAAATCTTGGAATTGTTAGCCTCCATAATTACATAAGCAAATTCCTCAGTCAAGAAGGATCAATCTCTTCCTTTTTCTCTCTCGTTCTCTCTCTCTCTCTCTAGCAGATAAATAAAGTTGGGAAAGTGAAGCCATTTTAAAAATTAGATCTATTTAACATCATAAGGAAAAACCCGAATGAATTTTTTGGCCAACCCAATACATAAACAATGTGCCAATAGTTCTCTGAAACACATCAAAAAAGACTACCCATTTCAGGCTGGTATCCAAACCAAGTTCTCAATAAATACACTCAACTGTTGCTGTCATTTTGCAAGGACAAAATACTGTTATGGATCGAATTAGACATAGAAACAAAGTTTTCAGATGAAAGAGCATGATCTTATTTACTGATTGAATAGCATCCTTTGTTTTTGACTGTGCATATATGTATATTTACGCATTTATTTTTAAGCTACAGATAAGCCATAGGCATTTAAGTGCAGTTATACTTGTAAATTAAACTGAGAAGAGCAAACATATCATTAGCTCTTCAACTATGTGATTATATGGTCTTAGCATGACTCATGGTGAAACATGACAGCTTATGTGAACACTAAATATTCACAGAGAGTAATGTGTAAAAGACACTTTTCTATAATTGGTCCCAGAGCAAAGGGCTGATCGCTTGTATAAAAGCCTCCAGATATGCATTTGGTCTGGCTTCTAATTAGTGAAGCAAAAAGAGCTGAACTTTGGAAATTGTGATGAGTCCGTGATCTTTAGTTTTTTCCTTTAAGGAAATAATCACTTTGCCCTTGAACTCCAAAAGGCCCTGAAATCAAGTGATTCTCCTCTTAAGCTTCTTAACAAGAGTGGGGATTAGAGGCAAGCAGTGTAGAATGGTTCATATTAGATATAAATGATAATGGACAATAGAAATTCACCTAGGAATAAAGTACAGGCACTCTAAGCAAGTTCCTTTCACTGAGTTTATTATTTTTTTACAAGATATTGTTATTTTCCTGTTGCAAAACTTTGCATAATGCAGATAAATGATAAGACCACTAGAGAGAGTAAAGTTGAATGCAGAGTCCTGCTTAAGAGCAGTTCTTTATAAAATGTCATACTGTAAGCAGTAATAATGTTAAATTAATTAAATCAAGTGTGTCATGAAAGTAAAATATAATTAAAGTTACAGCTTTTTATATCTATTTCTTTTTCATTAAAATAAATCAGTGCAACTCCATCACTTCTTTACTGCCGTAAAGACATAAAATTGTAAATGAAAAAACATTGTGCACATCTGAAAGTCTGTTCTTAAGTTTATCAAGAAGTAAATAAATACTACAGCCAAGTGATTCTTCGTACTTTTATCTGTTTGGATTGAGATTATGCTGATCTGTGGATATAATTTTTTTGCTGACTGCGGATCCTATGTTCACCTTTTAAATGAAGAGTTTGACTTACTGTTGTTCACCTTGAAGGGAGATGACATTCTGCACACAGTCTAAAGATGAAGCATGAATTACTTCTCCCCCCATCACCTGTCCCCCAAGAAGAGAATAAAGTGTAATGGAGCAAGGAAAAGGGTGGAGAGAGGTAAGGACGGAGAAGTGAAATACAATAGGTTTGGGAAAAGGATATAGCCTTTGTGATTAATATTAAAGTTCTGAGTTCACAGACATCAACTTTTATTCTCTCTTCCTGAGATCTGGATGAACATTACCACACCTGGCTTGGAGCAAGAGTCTCATATTAAGTGATACTAAATATCAGGGATGAACATGTCCTTAAATTTTCTGCTTTTTAAAAAACCTTAGAAGTTCAACTGAATTTTGGGCAACACCCTGTAGGCTTCAGAACTTACCAATATCATACACTCCTTTGACCACCCCAGCCTCTGTTCTTCTTCTCCTACTTTGCATATAGACTCTCTTTAATACTTGCTTGGATTTAATGAATACTTAGATGGATTGATATACTCATCACTTCAAAACGAATCTGAAGCATAGTTGATTGTTACGTTTTTAACTCTGCGGAAGCTTCTAGTACAGAAGTTCAATTGCAGTTGTGTGTTCAGCCAACATGTACTGAGCACATACTATATTCCAAGCACTGTGCAAAGATGAGATCCAAGGATGCAAAGATGAAGAAGGCACAGTCATTGGTCTCAATAATCTCACTGACTAAGGGTATAGACGGAGTGTCTGGCAGGTACAAAGCCTGAAATGGTGGATGGGAAGGGCAGGCCCTGGGAAAGTTGGTGAAGGGTATTTGTATTTGTTACGTGAGAGGGAAGGGCTGTGGCAAACTGGAGAGGGGGCACCATGTTTAGAGAGAGCAGTCGGAAATCGGCTTCAGTCCATCATTGCTATGTACGAGTGCTAGGTAATTTTATGAGAAATTGTAAAATAAGTTTATGTTGATTTAGTTTTTTAAATGCATTTTCACAAAGTGTGTTTTTTGCCCTTTGTTATGTAGCTTGTCCATCAATTCAGTTTAACTTCATTGAGCTATTGCTGACTGCAACTAGGATCCTTATCACATCAATGTAGAATATAGTTATTCCTTATTAACGGTGGCATTTCCAACAATGGTGTTCTATGTTTGTGTGAGAGGTTTCCAGTTTATTCATCACGATGGCCTAAGATATGATGCAGTAACAATTGACCTCATGATTTCAACGGCTTAAAACAACAAAAACTGTACTTCCATTATGTACTCATTGTAGGCTGCAGTTGTGTTCCAGGCTGTCTTCTCTTTGAGACCAGGCTCATAGACCAATGTCTATCTAGAACATTAGAGACCATTGAGTCTAAGAGAAAAGAAGCACAACCTGACTGAAAATTTCTGCTTGGAATTGACACGAAGACTTCAAAACCTATTTCACTGGCCAAAGCAAGTCGTTTGGCCACAGAGTGGGGAATATAATCTTCAACCATTAATGTGAGAGGAAGTGGGCATTCATGAACAATTCTATTACTGAAAAAGTATTTTCAATTGGTTTAGTATAACTGAGGAGCTGTCACTTGGGGTAGCTGCTAGCTTAAGTTCCTGGAAGTAAAATCCACTCTGCCCACAACGTTAACCCTGCTGATTCTTATTCATTTTAGTGTTTCTTCAAGAATTGACTTTGCTTTAAAATTAATGCTATTTTAACACTTTATTTCAATTCCCTAGGTTATATATGTCCCTGCCTTGCTAACCATGATTTTTAAAAACCTATTTCTGTTCAGAGATTCCTCACCCTAGATGGGGTGGCTTGTGGTCTAACAGGCTTGAGATAAGATGGAGCGTGAAGGGTACAATTCTCCTTAGGGCATCAGACTCCATCTCCCACTTTGATTCTCTAAACGTATCCTGGGATCTGATGCCCTGTCTTTCTCTTGGTACGAACTGTGCATAATTCTCCTTCTTCCTTCTTCCTCTTCTTTTCATGCTTCATGACAATCAGTTCTCCACTCTGGAGTCACAACCATTTTTAAAAATGCAAGTCAAGTAACCAGAAATCTTATAGTGGTCTATGATTTAACCGAACTATGTACAAAAATTCAAATATATATATAAATTGCAAATTGAACCTTGGCTCCTCACTGTGCCTAGGATGCCTAGCAAAGTCCTTGACATGGTCTTCCAGTCTTTCCCTGTGTGATTAGTACTCTTTGTTTCTCTTTGGCCTCTTTCATGCCACTCTCTTCCCAATTTTCTCCATTTGACTTCCCTCAATTGCTCAAATGAACCATGCCCCCAGACTACCCCAGTGCCTTTGCACAGGCTGCCCCCTCTACTCAGAATGCCCCCATCCACACCCTAATCTCTGGAACTTGTGAATATGTTACCTTACAAGGTAAAAGTCACTTTGCAGATGTGATTAATTCAAGGGTTTTGAGATAAACAAGGAGATCATCCTGGATTTTCCAAGTAGACCCAATGTAATCCTAAGGGTCCGTATGAGAGGGAAGCAGGAGGATCAGAGTAAAAGACAGAAGAAGTAAGACTGGAGGCAGGAGTCAGAGAGAAGGTGCTATGCTGTTGGCTGGAGCCATGAGCCACAGAGTCCAAGTAGCCTCTGGAAGGTGGCAAAGGCAACGAAACAGATTATCCCCTGGACTCTCAAGAAGAAACTAGCCCTGCTGATATCTTTATTTTTAGCCCAGTGAAATTCATTTCAGACTTCTGACCTCCAGAACTGTAAGAAATATGTGTTAAGTCACGAAGTTTGTAGTAATTTGTTCAGCAGCAACCAACACGCCGCCCCCTCCTACATCCTTACCTCACCAATCCCAATATTCTTATGCCATGTCTTATCAGGTCAGATCCTGACTCCCATCTTACATTCTCAAACTACCCAGGACCCTTCCTTAAGAGCAACTGTCACCTATACAAATTGTGAATTTCTGTGATTATTTGATGACTGCTCTCCCATTGCCTGTGTAGCTGTCCTGCAGCAAGGTCATGGTTCATCCAAGACAATGAATGAGAGAATGAATGAATGCATGAGTATTGTAGAGGTAGTGGTGTTGATTATTTTTGTACTAAGAAAAGGAGAGAGTTGAGAAAAAAAAGCAGAAGGAGGCAGTTTGTTTTTTGTATTATCCAGCTTCATTTTTGTTTTAACCCTCTCTGCCTTGAGCAATGATCCCAGGAGAGAAATAACAAGGATGACAATGCAGAACTCCCTCCCTCCTGACAGAGGGTGTGCAGGCTTGGATGTAGTGGGCTTAGCGTACTGGCCTTTATCCATGCATGTGTTGAGCTATATTGACAGTAGTGAGGTACACTCTAGAAGTAATAAAACTTTAAATGTCACTCTCCAAAGACATAATGAAATTCACCTAGTGCTGCAAAATATAACAAGCTCAATTACTTTGCTGAATGCTTAAATACATGAAAAGAGCAACTTATCATCAAGTGTTTAGCAGAGAGCTCAGTTGCAAGCAACAACCAACTCTGACAAGTTTAAAGAGGAAACATACGTTTGAAGCCACCAGAGAAGTGGGAAGTAAGGAGAGGCAGGCTCAGCAAAAAGAAGCTGAAAGAAGGCAGGCAGCAGACAGGACCTGGCCAGGAATTACATAGCTCTTGTCCTGATGAGCACAGATGCGACAACACACATTGCCAGGCCCCACTCGGCACTGTCCCCTATCCCCAGACACCACTGCTGGCACCACAATTCCCTCCACACAGGGAAATTAGATGTTGCTGCCAGTGTGCCTGCTGCAGCCAAAATGAATGGCACCTCACCCTGATCCCCTTCCTGGTCATTGCTGGCTCCCAGTTCAAGTCTCAGGATGCTACCAGCACACATGGCCATGCCCTTGCTGCAGGAGAAGCTGGGGCAATGAGTAGCCTGTCTCTTTAGCCTCTACAGTAAGAGGTGGATTCTGTCTCCCAGAAATGTTTAATTTTGGAAGTAAGGTCAGCCAAGAATAATTTTTTTTTAGTTTAAAAATCATAAAAGGCAAATGTCCACACAAGCAGCATCCTTCTTTACTTAAGCTGAGGAAGGTTAGAATTTGGGATTTAAGGGTTCATGTTTGGAAACAAAACCCCCTTGATTTGAATTCTTGCTCTGTGACCTTGGACAACTTATTTAACCTTTATATGCAAGGGAAGTGCTGAACCCATGCCTGTCTTTCAAGGCATATAACTATTATTGTAGAATATAAGACGTGTCCACCCCTTTTGTCATAGTCAGCATGAAGCAGGAATATCTCGTGTTTTTGGAGAGTCAGTTTTTCTTGGAGGAAGGGATTATGTTTCGCTCATTCTGTTGGCCCTGTAGGGAAGTGGGCACTTTTAGCATACAGGGCCCCCATTTCGTTTTAATTCTACCTGGATTTTTTTTGTAAGCAGCACATAAAGAGATCTATTGAGTCTCCTGATCAATGTAAATTTATTATTGCTTACCCAAGTGTTTAAACCCAGCCCTGTCTTGGGCATAGCTTTAAATACTTCATTGACTGTAACAAAGCTGCTCTTTTCTTCTTGGCCAAAGTGGCCATATAAACTATAATTAAGCACTAACTATGGGCTTTGCTGGTCAGATAGGAGAAAGCAGAGTTCATTATATCACCTCCAGAACAGAACTTGGAAGGAGATATTGGTTGTTGGAAAATATTATAAAATAAACAAAATAAAACATAGGAATGAGAAAAGGTGGAAGTCTGAGTTTCCTTTTTCTCTACCTCTCCCCACTCCCCAATTTCTAGGATGTGGTCATTGACCTCATATATTACCTTTCTGTTTTGTGAAAAATACTGATAACAGGAAAATATTTTTAAGAGATGACTCAGTTTTTCAGAGTCATTAAAATTATGAGACCCTATAGATCATGATCTACCTTATGAATAATGATAAAATAGAATGATTTGTTTTTAAGGCCTTACTATTTGAGAAAACTCAATGTTAAATTAATCCAATGGATGAGAGGTTAGCTGGAAAATCACTCTTTGGTTTGTAGATATCATTGAAAAATACAACGTGGTTTCCATGAGAAGTTCTCATCAGAGGGAAGTATATGATTTGAGAAGCAGAGAAGTATGGCTTATTTGGAACACACACACACACACACACACACACTCTTAATGGGGTCACCTGCACGGACTTGCAGGCAGCTTGCAAACATCTCTGTGATCTCACCCTGCTACTTGTCAGGAAGAGTGTCCCGGCCATGGCCATGTGCATACTTTACAGGAGCTTAGCATAGAAAGGACATATTTAACAGTTTATAACTGTCTCGGTGACAGCAAGTTCTAATTTAAAACTCCTGTGTAATACTTGTTAGGAAGTTTTAATATCAAAAGGCCAGCCAAGGTCTTCTATGAAAAATTTCTAGACAGCGAAAGAAACTAATCCTTTTTAGTGATGTTTGTCTTCTCCTAAGCAGTAGACGATCTTGATTTCATATTTTATATCCATGGTTTGTTAGTGAAATTTTCTCTGTTAAAGAACAACCAGGAAAAGGAAAAATAGCACTACTCTATAATAAATATTTGAGTGAAATGTTTATGTAGAATGCAAAAACTACTTTAGAGTGCTTTTTAAAAAATTATATTGTGCTTTCTTAGTAGACTTCTGCTGACTGTGTTCTTTTATACAAGGAGTGAGCTGTCTGGTTGGCGTTGGAATGTTTTGTGGATTCACATCCCTTGTAAAATTATGGTCCCCAAGCTCCTGCCTCCTCTTCCCAGTTGGCATGGGTAACCTCACCTTTATACCTTTACACGTAAGGAATCCCAGTGCTTGCTACAATTACCTTGGAGGTGTGGTCACAGGTGAGAACAAGTATCGCCTAGTGATCAAATCCTGCTTGGCAAATGGCCATTCGTCTAGTTGTCGTGGGGCAGTACTGGCTTGCACACCACAGGAACTAAGAAATCTGATAGCCTCCTTTGGCAGTTGCCTTCTGGGAATATCTTTCTTTCTCTCTACAAAGCAAGTATACATATATCTACATGCACTGAAACAAAAGCATATGTGTATGTGTGAATAAATGTCAAGGTGTGTGAGTAAAACTGGGTTGACATGCACAGACAATATTCCAGTGAGGTTTCTTTGTTAAAGAATTATTATTATAATTCTTCCATGAACCTGTGAAAATGGCCTAAAAGATGGAAAACAGTTTTCTAGAATATTCATTGCTTCTACGGTAATCTCAAATTTCTTGATATCTTGTTGAATATTAATCTTCTGTAAAATGGATTACCTGGGCAAATATAACAGGACTATTCATAGGTTGATATCTATAGATTCCTTTTAGATTATAGGATGAAAGGCAACCACTACTATAGAACATGATGTATTCATTGTTCATTTTATCATTTGTATGACATGCTATTTTTAATAGTAATATATGGCTCTCTGATTTCTTGATCTATTTTTGTCTTAATGAATTATATGCATTTTTGGTAAGCTGTCTCAAATGTTCTTTGGTAGGAATTTTGTGTCAGGGGGTGAAAGGATTGCTGGGAAGAAGGGTAGCAAATAAATAAATAATATCTGATCTGTATGGGACATTTCAATTTTTTAGGCAATGCATTTGACATCATGTTAGTTCAATGGATGACACACATTGATATGATTATCATTTTCTTCTTTCTCAATATAATGAAACATGGGAATAATCTTTAATACTAATGAGTTTCTGTTTAAAAGCATTATTGATTTCTTCGAGCTAAGACATTACATTTCTTTATAATTCATGCTTTACTAAGATTTATTAACAAATATAGTAGAAAATGGATTTTCCAGACACCTATTAGGAGGTGGATGTCAGTCCAGAGCACATAGCATCTTGAAGTTTGTGTTAGAAGAAACCATGATGATGTTTTTGGCCTAGTGATGGGTAATGTGCATCTGAGAAATTAAACCTGGGATCTTTGTCTATTCTCCTCACCGTGGACATTTCATAAGTGGTGACCACTTCCTTTGTTGAAATCTACCATGTGTCCTCCTGACTGTGCTTTCCCCATTGTGGTAGATTATATAGGGAGTTCCGAGGCCAGGCAGTGCCTTCTCCTCCTTCGTTTACATGCTCTTCTACCCTCTCCCTAGTCTTCCCTGGCCACACAACCTCCTGTGTGTGACTCCTCTGAGTGTAACTAAAAGACATCAGAATCAGAGACACGTTTCTTCAGATAAAGACATCACTAGTGATAGAATTCCCTCACATTGTGGCACTTGAGGGCAATGGGTACATTTTCTCAGCTGGGCAAAATATAGATTTTTCCACATGTGGACAAAAGGTCACCCTTAGCTGCCCTTTCCTCATCAACTGCTCTGACATTTGCTAGGTCTCTGATGTCATCCCTAACAACTCCAGCATGGTCATTCCGCTTCCACTGAGCTTCTCCAGAGTTCACTGCAGGCATCATTTAGCAGTTTGCAATTACTATGGTTCTGTCCTTCTACTTTTCCATGTTACTCACCCCCTTCCCAGGGTGGGAGTAAGAGTCCCTGCACTCTGTGATGACTGCAGCACCTGGCCTTTGGTAAAGGCTAACTAGGCTTAACTAACTGAATAAGTGAGGAGAGGCACAAGGGGGGTTAACATTTTTGAGCACTTATTATTTTCCAGTGACATCATTAAACATTTCACATATGCCCTTTATTACATTCTCAGAACAGCCATGTGGGTGGGTGGTCTTCTTCCCAATTTATGGATGAGAGCATTGAGGCTCAAAGTCTGGTAACTTATAACTTGAAAAGATACATGCACCCCAATGTTCATTGCAGCACTATTTACAATAGCCAAGATATGTAAGCAAACTAAATGTCCATCGAAGGATGAATGGATAAAGAAGATGTGGTACAATTATACAATGGAATATTACTCAGCCATAAAAAAGAATGAAATAATGCCATCTGCAGTGACATGGATGGATCTAGAGATTGTCATACTGAGTGAAGTAAGTCAGATAGAGAAAGACAAATATCATATGATATTGCTTATATGTGGACTCTAAAAAAGTAGTACAAATGAACTTATTTACAAAACAGAAATAGAGTCACAGGTGTAGAAAACAAGTTTATGGTTACCAAGGAGGGAAAGAGGGTAGGGATAAATTGGGAGATTGGGATTGACATACACACATTACTATATGTAAAATAGATAACTAATAAGGACCTATTGTATAGCACAGGGAACTCTACTCAGTACTCTGTAATGACCTATATGGGAAAAGAATCTTAAAAAGAGTGGATATACGTATATTTATAACTGATTCACTTTGCTGTACAACAGAAGCTAATACAACATTGTAAATCAACTATGCTCCAATAAAATTAATTTTAAAAAAGTTTGGTAACTTGATTAGAGTTGGCCCTCTAGTAAGGAGTGGGCTGCACAATCCACTCTGTGTCACTGTCATGCTCACCATGGAATCACATTGCCTTGATTAAACAATGCTTAAAATAGTAATTTACCCATCATTACACACTTACTGTCAATTGTACATGGAGTACCCAGAATAATTTGGGTAAAATATAAAAAAATAGGTAACAGCATTCTTAGGTTCAAAACCCATCAATGGCTTCATATCATACTCAGAAAAAAATCCAAACTCCTTGATCCAGCCTACAAGACTGGGCTTCCCCTGGCTCCTGACTACCTCTCTGGCCCACATCCTGTCTGATCTCCCTTGTCTGACATAAGCTGTCTCCAGCCCCAGCCACAGCACTATTCTTCTAACACATCAGATTGGCTTCTTTCTTCCTCCAGATCATTGCCTGGCTTTCTCCTTCACTTCATTAAGAACTCTGCTCAGAAACATAACATCTTCAAAGAGGATTTCTTTGAACTTTCCTGTCTATATTAGGCCCTTCCATCTTTTAGTCCCGATCCCATTACCCTGCCTTGATTTGCTTCTGAGAATTTTATCACTACCAGATACCACTTCATGTGTATGTTTGATAATTTTCTCTTCTTCCATCACTGATATATGAGGTCTGAAGTTCGGGGACCTTGTACATCTTATTTCCCACTGTACCCAGCATTTAGAACAGTGCCTGGCACTTAGTCGGTTCTCAATGAATCATTAAATGAATAGTCAATAAACTAACATTCTATTAGGGCCATGTGGTCAATTGAGGGCTAACTTTGGTCTTGATGCTGAATTGGGTTGCTTGTTGTTATATACACAAGGAAGAGAGTCAGGTGATGTTCATAGAACCACTATATAGTTGAACATTCAATCAGGACATATGGTCTAAGGAACTGTAGTTCCATTTAATGGGAGAGGTTTGAAATGGATTAAGGTCTAAGGTGGCTCTTTCATTGCTCAACTCTTTTGCATGGGGAATCGATATCACATTGTGAGTCCCCAGGTGCAGGTCTCTCAGCATATAAGTAAGGTAAGAAGCCACATGATAAAAGGAAACTAATATGTGTTGAATAATGAATAGTCATTGCTCTATATACTCTATACATATTTCCTCATTTGCCTTCCCTGAGGTATATGTTTGCCTTCCCCCTCTACCGATAAATCAAGCGACTTAAGGCTAAAAACCTTGCCCAAAGACAGACCTGCTGAGGTTGGTAGATGGGACATTTTGCACAAGACCGTCAATTGGGGCACAGAAGTCAGGATCTGATCCAGACCCACACTCCTCTTCATCAGATGTCCCCACTCCATTTACTTTCCCCAAAGTCACACCCCCTTCCTAGGCCTCCCCCCACCCCAACACCAGCACACAAGGGTACACACACAACAAAGCAACCTCAAATCTATGTAGGGCAGCCAAGGATTTGAGGCTGAGGTTTCCTGTGCCAAGAACTCCCCCGCTAAGCTGGGAATGTAACACCTCCTTTGGGCTTCCGTGAAGCTTCAAGACAAATCTTAAACCAGATACACTCCTTTTAATCCTATTGTTACTGTCTTGCATGGTGCCAAAGTAAAGAAAGGGCATGCTTTTAAAATGGGGACTCTAAGAAGATATAAGTAGGATACACAAAACACACACTTAGAGCAATTCCCAGTGGAGTTAAGGCATGATCTCTCCTAACCACACTTCCTCCTTCTCATCACCCCCTTCCTGTGCAGTAATAAGTAAATAAATGAACCAACAAGCAACATTCTACTCCGTGTTCTTTCAAAAGCATAATATAACCCAAAAGTTTAGTTGTTTCTTTTTTTTTTTTTCAAAGGAAGCAAGTACACCTACTGTGAGTCAGACCCAGGGGCAGTCCCTTTACATATATTATTTCATTTATCTTTATCACAGCCCCTTAAAGGTAGGCATTAATGACAAATGGACTGCAGCTCAGAGAGATGAGTTTATTTAATAGCAAACAGCTAGTAAGTAGCTCAACTGGGATTTGGATTCAAATCAAATGATTCCAACACCCTAAATCTTTTCATTTTCTTCCATATGCAATACAGAATAAATAAAGAGGTGTGCATGGGTTAGGCAGAGAGAGGTAACTGCAGTTGATTATTATTATAACAAGAGCTCAGACTGAAGTGTTTTTTTTTAAAGGCAGAGAGTAATAAAGATGGCTGTGCTAAGCATGCATGGTATTAACATGACACGTGTTAAGATGGGCTTGTTGGAAGGTGGATATCTTTGTGTTTTACCTGCCGCCTGACCCACACATGCAGGTCAGCAAGAGTTGGCACAATCAAGCAATAAAGTGCCTGACAGGAAGTGGCTTTTGTGCAGTTCTGTGCTCTTTGGCTGGGAGAGGAGACTTCCTGGTGAGCAAAGCTAACAGCAGATGAATTAATGCTTTTTAACAGCAGGAGTTCCAGACCCCTTCGTTTCTGAGGTGAAACCACCAAATACCAACTCAATCATGTCAGTGTTATGACAGCCTTTTGTCTACACAGGGACAAGGGATTTCCGGGAGACAGCTGGAAAGAAGTGGATATGAAATAACTGTTTATCAAAGCACATAGGAGAATAAAATAGTTAATTCTTTTTCAAAATTACTTGAGGTGAGCAACTGGAATGTAAACTGTGTAGAAAGCTGAGAATTTGGTTAACTCTATTGCAGGATTTCTCAAACCTATATGCCTCCCAGAACCAAGCGGCCATCAGCAACGCAATTCTCCTTCTAAAAGGCCACTGTGGAGTATCAAGTACCTTGATGGCATGGACAATCAGGACCCAATGTCCACCCCTGAATGCACCTACATTCAGAATGACAACTTGAGGAAATAACTTAGAGATTCACTTCGACTTTGATTTTTCAGTGTGGGCTATCTAAGGCATTAAAAAAAAAAACACCCATATTCTATTCCCATATTTCTTACGAAATGAATGCTCTTAGGTATGCGTTTGATTCTCATTCTGGTGTAGAGAACCCAGTGCAAATGTCTCGTGGGGTAAATTTAAGAGCCTAGTCTTTTTTTCCCCTCAACTTCTTGCAATATGCTTCATAGGCTACAACTTTAAAGCATGATTTGATACCATCATTTGCCATAACTACTGAATCTGAGTGATTTCTTGGATTGAAGTCTGCACACTTCTTAATACCAAGTGTAGAGATGCTAAAATGATAACCCTGAGGTCAGATATTAAAACGAACAACCCCTTTTCCTCTTGTAATGCTTGGTTGATAAGCAGTTATTGTCCTGAAAGCCAGTCACTGGAGTTGAAAGATAAATATTATTCCATAGCTTATTGAATAAAATATATTATATCACAGGTGATGGAGACAGATTGACTCAATAAATTCTAATAGTGTATGCTGAGAAATAGTGGCAATAAAAATGCTGATGACTTGACACAGGGAGAATATTGAATGCCATTAACATGCTATTTCCTCTATTCTGATCTCCCTGTCATGTTCTTTACACTGTTATAATCTCTATCAGTGAATTTTCCTTTGCTTTATTGGTGTGAGAAAAAATGGCATTGTTAGTACTTTAGATTATCCACTACTCCACTGATTGCAGAAATGAAGCAGTAGCCTAAATACATAAAATTAATATAGGATTTTATATTTAGCAATATCATCAGCCTGTATTTGAGCATGCTGCAAAAATGTGAGATGCCACTGAGCACAGCCATGTGATTCTTCCATGAAGTTTTGTCCAAACTCTCATTTGTGCTAATAATTTTCATTACTTGAATCAGTTTAGAATAACGAGTCAGAATTTACTTTTTGGATTTTATTTTGAAAGAGTTTAGTGACATGGATCTTATTTCATGAAATGAAGTAAGGTCCAAGTCATGGAAATTTTAAAGCTTGTTTTAATCCCAATTGTTTTTGTATATTGCTTGGGATAGACAATAAGCACACATACCATATGTTAATAGAGTTTAACTTTTGAGTCACAACCCCTAACTTGATATAAATATGAGTATTATGTTAGAAGAGTGGTGACTCACCATTACTGGGAGCATCTCCTCTTTGGGGACATTTCACAGGGTTCTACCCTATGATTTCCTACTCCAATTACTCCCAGTCTTCTCTCCAGGGTTCCGGATGAAATGCTCTTAGGAGGCATAGTTCCTTAAATTGTCCACAAATACCCCCAACTCAAAATACCTTGAGCTGAAATAGTCTTTTTTCAGAAAAGCCTTTTCCTCTCCCTGTCCTATTGCAGTTAGTGACACCACTCCCTAATTTGTACACCAAACCAGACTTTCACATCCTCTTTGTCTTATTCTTTGTCCATATCCTCCATAAGCAAGCAATTACCAATGATGCAGGTGTTCCCTTCTGACTGTGTTTAGAATCTATCTAGTTCTCCAAATCTGGTTGCTATCCTCCTTCAGGTCAATATCATCTCATCCTCAGATTGCTGCCATGGTCTCTTAGCTCTTCTTCCATCTTCTAAACTGCTCCCACCCCCAACCCCCAACCTTTCATTCATTCTCCATCTTGTGGCAAGTCTGATCATGCCTTATCTTAGTGCAAATCCCTTCCCTATCTTAGTTCCTCTCCATCAGCAGCAGCTTATCCCCAGGGGCTCTGATACGTCTTGCCTTTAAAGGCAGTAATGGGGTCTATTTTAATTAGTACTTTAAGTCAATAACTAAACTAGCAAAATATTCCCTCTTCAAAACTGAAATACTTTGAGAGCTTCCAATGGTGACTTTAATGTCATGCATGTCTGGTACCGGTGGGTTTCCAACAACCCTGCTCAGGCTGTCACAATCACCTCCATCACTTAGAAGGAGAACATCCTGGGATGCTTTGGTAGTCATAATGGGCAGGGGAATTGCTTTTTATTCTTAAACTTATTTATTTATGTTCATAGTGGACTATTGCTTAAAGAAATGAAGCCTAGAAGAATGATGTTAGAATATGAGTTAATAAGCAGTATGAAAATTGTGCAATAAGCATCAATAGATCTATAATGCTGAATTCATCCAGTCACAATATGTATAAACTACAGCAAGATACCTGTAGTAATCAAAATATATCTCCAGCAATCTTGATGTCTCTAGTAATCTAGTAATCAAAACCAAAGGTTAGAAAAACATACAATAACATTTTCTTGTGACTTTAAAATTTTGTCTTTTAGTTTACTGGTAATGAAATAGTCTATGCACCCATGATGGAATAGCATCTGCCAGTAGCATCCTGAAGTTCATAGTTTAGAAGCAAATTATAATATTCATAAAACAAGTTAACCTGTTGTGTGTTTGAGTGTGTGTGTGTGTGGGGGGGGTATAAGAGGGACAGAGAGACAGAGATTTCAAAACCTTAAATGCCAATTAGTCCAGGAAAGCAGTTTTATCTACTACTTATGTTGTAAGAAATAATTCACTTTCAATCTACATTGTATTTCACATTCAGTACAAAAAAATATGTGATGTATGTCATCTTAAAAATTATTTGTTCACAATTTTTCACATAATTAATTTTCCAGTAAATAATGAGTGGCATTTGTTCTGGGAAATAGTAAACATTAGTCTTTACATATAATTATTATTTATAATAATTATAACATATAATAATTTGTAATAATTATAATTAGAGAGAGATTTTTTCCATCTCCTTTTTGGTCCCCCAGGGGTTGAGAAAAAATATAATGTTCCAAGAAATGTCCCAGCCTAAGGAGAAGAGCTGGGTCTACCATGGCAGGATGTGCCAAAAGTTGATCTGCCAGAATTATTGATAACCCATCTCCAGGTCATAAGAGTAGAGGTTGGTGAGACAAAGAAGGAGCACATCTTCTGGGAGTGCAGAGAGGTGTTTTTCTTATCTTTGACTGAGTGAGAGAAAAAAAACCTCCAAGTGGCCTGCTTCTTAGAATTTCTTGGTGTGTTACCATTACCTGGAGATGTCTGAAGGCAAATTCAGGGACATTCTGAAGCTTCTGCAGATGACTATGATGGTGTGGGTTCCGCAAGTATCAAATATGGACCCTTTGAGAGGGAGTTTGCTGGAGCGTTCCAAAAGAAACACCACTTGGAAAAAAAAGGTGTTGGGGGGGAATTCCCTGGTGGTCCAGTGGTTAGGACTCCACAGTTCCTTCCACTGCAAGGGGCATGGTTCGATCCTTAGTTGGGGGACTAAGATCCCACGAGCCACACAGCGTGGCCAAAAATAAGAAAGAAATACCACACACCACTTGGGAAGGCTACTTGGACAGGTGAAGAGATGCAGAGCAGGATGGTCATTTTACTTCCTGAAATAAGATTACTCTTATGACTAAAGAGGATTAGAAACCTTAAAGACCTCTCTGGTCATATCATCTAGGAGTGGGGAGTGACTAGTCTTCAGAGCAAGTTGTGAGACAGAATAAAATTATTTTCCACTTGATCCTAATCAAGTCCTGTTTGATCAATTATGTAATGCCAACTATTAAGAATTTTGTGCTTATTCGAGTTTGATATCACAAGTCAGGTTCTCCAGGAAGAAATGAACCAGAGATTTGTGGACTGGAAGTTTACTGGGACATTCTCTCATGATCCATACTTGTGGGGAATTAAAGGAATAAGGATTTGACAGAAGGAGAAATTAGACTGCAATGCATACATAGAATAAGTCTTAGCTGGGTTGGGATCATCCTGAAGAGTTGTCCCAAATTAAAACAAGGGATTGAGCTTCTCGTATAGACCTTACGTTGCATGTGGTTTACTCTAGGGAAGAGCATATGAGCTTGGATGAGGCAACACTCTTTGGTCTATGAAACTCACCACGTCAAGATGGGGGTAGTAAGCTGCAAGTGAGTCACTGACACTGCCAATGACTGGGAAAATATGTGATCCAATCCTGAAGGGTGTGGTTGGCACCTCACAACATCTGATACAGTCTGCGTCTTGTACTACTAAGATCTACATGCTTCATATAACTTTAGGGATCTCCTTTCCCAGAATTATGGTGGGCTCCTTTCCTGAAGAAACTAATGGGAGGACATATACAACCCTCACATTGACACTGTTCATGAGACTGTATAACCAATATTTATTATTTCATTTTTTACTATCCATTCTAGGTTTCCTTCATCTTAGAATGACCTTTTTGTTGGTTTAGGTAGCTTACCTGGAGAGTAGGGTAAAATATTCTCATTTATGAAGAGTGTGAGTGTCTGGTGACCTTGCTCTGCTCAGGCTATGGCTGCTGCACTTGCCCATTTGCTATCAAAATTAGGCACAAGAATAGTAAGACATATCCAAGTGGTGACTGAACTTATTCTTCTCTGCCCCCATTGTGTAAATGAATGTCAATTACACCAGCCAGGATGGCATATTTTGCAACCACTGGTATCATATTGTCTGCCAGGTCTCATGGCCCAAGTGGCAAGGCTGCTTCCACCACAGCCTGGGTCTGCTGCAAAGCTCTTTCCTTCTCTGGGCTCTTCACAAATGTGACAGCCTTTTTATCACCTGGTAGGTGATATGGGACTTCATTTATTACCTGTTTCCCATATATAAACATACTAATAGAGGATTCCATGATGATTCTTTGGAATTCTGAATATCTATGTCAGCTCAGATACTGTCTACAAAAGCTCTCATAATATTTAGATATTTTCTTTGTTTTACCCATGTAAGTGGCTCAATTTGTAAAGAGACCAAGAAAACCATTAATACATACACTTACTCTGGTGTTGCTATAGTCTTTCCCCCTGGAAATCTGATTCTTTTTTTTTTTTTTTCAGTCAGTGGGTTCTGGACTATAAACTGGGTCAGGCTCAGTATCTGAACAAGGAATTGTGATTTTTGATTGGGGTTGTTGCCTTGAACCATATACAGTTTTTATTTCTTTTCATCGTATAGATTATACTCTTGTTAACTGTTTAACAATCCTTTTCCTAGGGAGGTGGAGATCCATTATCTATCTTCACAATCCTCCACAGGCCAGTTAACCCCAGCTATCATTTTAAACTTCTTACTTATTATGACCTTTGCATAGAACTTGCTGTGGTGGTTAACTGCTACTACCTATCCTCTAATATTTCTGAATTCCATGATTCCATTTTATCATTGAGCCCACTTCTATAATAACATCTCCTACTATCAATGCTGGTCCACACCACTAAGCCACCACCGAACTTCTCAGTGATATTGGTGCTCCTCTCATCAGTGTGCTTGCCAGTTTGATAAGCAGGGTGACTTCTGATCCCTTCTGCAGGGTATAGTCAGTTGTTGGGTTTTCCAATCTTATATACAACACCAACTCTAGCATGTCCATTCTCTGAGCCATTTGATCCCTTTTTACATAATCTGCAGTGGCAGTTCTGTCATTGCTACTTAACCTACTGAGGGTAATTGGTTTCCCCAAGCTTCTAAGAGACACCCTAACAGTGTGTTAAAATCATCATCTGAGGTCTTTGCCAGATTGTTGTGTCCAGTTTTTCTAGGAACAATCCAATTCTGGTAAACTCTCTCTGTCCCAAATTATATTCTGTCCCACTTATTTCAGTACCCTTTGAATCCTGTCCTCTACATAGTCACCTGGCTTCTGACAGTACATGTTGACTACATCTTATAGCAAATTCCTTTCCTCCATTGGTAAGCTCAGCAATTCCCTGGCTAGATATCATTGTGAATTATCCCTAATTATTGGCCTAATGGTCAGGAGTGAATAGGGAGCAGATCCTGAATGGGCCACACTTTTTGTTTTAGAAGGCAGAAGAACCTGCATAGTCTTCATGAAAAAAAGAGAGGTCTAGCTTTTAACAGGGAGGAATAGGCTATTTCCTTTGGCCTAGATGGTTCAGTGGATTTGGAGATTCAAGGTTTTTGATGCAAAACATCAGATGTCTCTATCTTAATCCTTATTAAATATACTATAGCATTATGCCTTAAAAATTTTACATACCTTAATTAAAACATACTTTATTGATAAAAAATGCTAACCATCATCTGAGCCTTCAGTGAGTCAACCTTTTTGCTTGTGGAGGGTCTTGCCTCATTGTTGATGGCTGCTGACTAATCAGGGCAGTGGTTGCTTAAGGTCGGGGTGGCTGTAGAAATTTCTTAAAAGAAGACAAGAGTGAAGTTTACTCTTTCTTTCATGAACTATTTTTCTGTAGCATGCAATGTTATTTGATAGCACTTTACCCACAGTAGGACTTTGTTCAAAATTGGAGTCAATTCTCTCAAACCCTTCCGCTGTTTTATGAACTAAGTTGATGTAATATTCTAAATCCTTTGTTGTCATTTCAACAATATTCGCAGCGTCTTCACCAGGAGTAGATTCCATCTCAAGAAATCACTTTCTTTACTTATCCATAAGAAGCAACTCCTCATCCATTCAAGTTTTACCATGAGATTGTAGCAATTCAGTCCCATCCATGAGGTTTGTAATCAATTTCTCCCTAAATCCTGTTAATGTTGATATTTTGACCTCTTCCCATGAATCTCAAATGTCCTTAAAGACATCTAAAATAGTGAATCCTTTCCATAAAGTTTTCAATTTACTTCACCCAGATCCATTGGTGGAATCACTATGGTAGCTATAGCCTTACAAAATGTATTTCATAAATAATAAGACTTGGAAGTTGAAATGACTCCTTGATCCATGGGCTGCAGAATGGATGCTGTGTTAGCAGGCATAAAAACAACATTAATCTCATTGTACATCTTCACCAGAGCTCTTGAGTAGCTGCATGCATTGTCAATGAGCAGTAAAGTTTCAAGAGGAATCTTTTTTTCTGAACAGTAGGTCTCAACAATGGGCTTAAAATATTTAGTTAAAGCATGATGTAAACAGATGTGCTCTCATCCAGGCTTTGTTGTTCCATTTATAGAGCACAGGCAGAGTAGATTTGGGGTCCACAATTCTTAAAAGTCCTAGGATTTTCAGAATGGTAAATGAGAACTGGCTTTAACTTAAAGTTGCCAGAGGCAGTACCCCTAACAAGAGAGTCAGCTTGTCTTTTGAAGCTTTGAAACCAGGCATTGATTTCTCCTCTCTAGCTATGAAAGACCTAAGTGGCATCTTCTTCCAAAGTAAGGCAGCTTCTTCTATATTGAAAATCTGTTGTTTGGTGTAGCCACCTTCATTAATGGTCTTAGCTAGACTTTCTGAATAACTCGCTGCAGATTCTACATCTGCACTTGCTGCTTCACCTTGTACTTTCATTTTATAGAAATTATGTCTTTCTTGACACCTTATGAACCAACCTCTGCAAGCATCACACTTTTCTTCTGTAGCTTCCTCACCTCTCTCAGCTTTCATAGAATTGAAGAGAGTTAGGGCCTTGCTGTGGATTAGAGTTTGACTTAAGGGACTGCTGTGGCTGGTTTGATCTTCTATCCAGAGCACTCAAACTTTCTCCCTATCAGCAATAAAGCTTTTTTTGCTTTCTAATCATTTGTGTGTTCACTGGAGCAGCACTTCTAATTCCTTCAATAACTTTTCTTTTACATTCACAACTTGACTAACTCTTTAGCTCTCATACTATCTCAGTTCAACATGCCTTCCTCACTAGGTTTAATTATTTCTAGCTTTTGATTTAAAATGAGAGATTTAAAGTGAGAGATTTAAAGTGACTCTTCCTTTCACTTGAAAACTTAGAGGCCATTTTAAGGTTATTAATTGGCCTAATTTCAATATTGTTGTGTCTCAGGGTATACGAAGGCCCGAGGAGAGGGAGAGAAATGGGAAGAGCTGGTTGGTAGAGTAGTTGGAACTCACACAACACTTATGTATTAAGTTCGCTGTCTTATTTGGGCACAGTTCATGGCACCCCAAAACAATTACCTTCAAAGCTCACTGATCACAGATCACCATATCAAATATAATAGTGAAAAAATTTGACATATTGCGAGAATTACCAACATGTGACGCAGAGACACAAAGTGAACAAATGCTGTTGGAAAAATGACTCCCATAGTCTTGCTCCATGCAGCGCTGCCACAAACCTTCAATTTGTAAATAACAACAACAGCACAGCAATTATTTTCAAAACACAATATAGTGAAGGGCAATAGAAGGAGCTATGCTTGTATTCATCCTTCAGAACTGAGGCATTCATTCCCACCTGCTGGAAATATGACTCTGTTGACTCCATATTCAGGAATTGCCCTCAGCTGAGGAGAACTACTGAGCCCAAATTTGCACTTTTTCCTAGAGTGTCGGCACAGACCCAATGGTTGGTAATATAGAGGCTAAAGGTGCAGGCTTCTTACTTCAAGGCAGGCACTTTTGAAGTGATGATCCATCTCTAAAACTCTCCAGGGGGTTTTGGGATCAGGTTGATACCATCTAAATTGCATTTCTTCCTCTGCTATAGTCCCCTTTTCCCTCCTCCACAGGAGTTGATCCTGCAGGCACTCCTCAATAAACTTTCTGCATAAAATCTCTGTGTTTCTTTCCAAGAACTTGATCTAAGATATCCACCGTACTCTGTAGTTACTGAATTTATATTATGAACATCATTAGAAATTGTTTCAAATAAAATTGACCATAAATTTCAAAAATATGTTTATCCAAAATGAAGTATCTATTTTACTTGGAAATGTTATAATATACTATGTAAAATGACAAAGAGATTGGAAAAACTTTTCCTGAGAGTTTGTGAGATTATGCTACTGTAAATCTAAGGTTAGTTAATGCTAGACTACAGGATCATTTCTTATCACTTGGCCCTCATAGTCTATCCTTCTCACATCTCAAGTTATTTATTTTCCCCTAAGTGTACCACACAAGGTTCCTCTTTAGGGTCTTTACTGTACTATTTGTTGTTCTCTCTTCCTTCACATAGTTAAATGAAGTGACACCAGAAAGACAGCTTTTCTAATAGTTATGTTGAAGTATTTTGCTGTGAGGGGATCATCTCCAGAACTAATTAATATGATGATATCATGCTGGTATAACTCTTATTATTATAGGCTTGTCCTCTTCAGTTATAACAGCAGAGGCTCACGTCAACCAGATCCAGAGCTTCAACTTTGATAGAAAAAATATGACAATGGTGTGAGAATCAATAGAGTAATGTCCAGAACACTCTCTTGTTGGTTTATAAATGTTCTGGTAAGTATGAGTGAAGTTCAAAGCCAGACTTGAGATGTTAACCCAACTCAACCTCAGCTGTTCAGGGTTTATTAGGGAGGCTCTGTCAGCCATAGGCTTCAGAGCATCCATAGCAGCTGAATAACTAGCTCAGGTTTGTGAGACACAAGGATAATAACATGAATAAAAATCTCTTTCCTCTTTCTTTTAACAAGAATTCATGTCTTCACATGTCTAAATTAATAACACTGCACAGTCCTATAATTGATTCAGGATTATAGCTGGTGCAGCAGAATTTAGAAAAAGACTGGAAGTGCTCTGAGCCATCCTAAGGAGTAAGATTCTTCCCTTGAAATGGTTCTGTAATAACAATGGCTATTTGAGTAGAGGGAAATGTGGGATTTCTATTAAAAAAATCAGAAGCTCTAATGGAATAAGTTTATAGCTTTGTTCATACTACTACTATGTGCAGATTTTTCAATATCAGATTTAGTTCTGGAGAATGAGGCACAGCTTCTATCTAGTGATTTGAAGGGAACCAATTCCAGATGTGCTATATGTAGTGTTGTCAAGACAATTTGACAAATGTCTTCTGGAAGAACAATATAATCTCTCCACAACAGATATTCTTTATCAGAAGACAATTGGTGGACATGTTATTTCTATTGTCAATATCCCTTCTTTAGGTATATCACTTCTCTCTACCCAGTATGGTCCTTGTTACCCCTCACTCATCATGTCGCACTACCTCTCACCACTTTCTCTGACACAGGTATTGGTTTGTGACACAGACTGTGCCAATAATAAAATGACATCTCCTTATATCCAAACATTTGCTCAGAAATTGTGTATATTACTTTAGCCAGTGCGAGCAGAATCTTCCCCGAGATTGCTTCATGCTTATTAGAAGAGACAATACCTATTTATGTCTGTATTTTATAGCTAAAAAGAGGTAAACCAGAAATGGCCAGTGCTGGTCAGTGGTTATCTTACTGACACAGTGAAAGAAACCTTCATTTCAATGAAATGAGAGTTTAGAGGTAGAAGCAAAGAAAGATCCCTGACAATATTCCTTGGGTCCATGCATCTGATTGAACATTTAGCTGGCTGTTCTCTTGGACATCTGTTAGTGAGCCAATGAAATTCTGTTCCTGCCTGAGATTGTTTGAATTATGTTTTGCCACGTTAAAAATATTCAGTCTATTTTAACAAATTATTTGGATGAATTGTGCATGAGTTGGATCTACCAGTGCATAATTCTTCCAGGCCACATTCTCCACACCTAATTTGTCAGGCTAGTCTAGGATTGCTGCATATAATTGTATTTTTTTTCTATTTAATTGGAGATATAAACCAGGAAGTTTTTCCTACATCGGTGTCTTTAAGTGAAAAATCTGTTGTGGCCAATAGCTTAGAAAATACCCATTGAATCCAGATATACTGGCTTAACAAAAATGTGAAAGTACTAAGTAAATAATTCCAATGTCACAAAAGTGGTGACAAAACTAAGAATACAGGTTTCCACTCAGTAAAAAAAAAAAAAAAAAATCCCAAAGAAGGATGTGATGAACACAGAATACAAAAATATGACTATAAATGTGACTGTGGAACTTCATTCTCATGAAAATAGAAAGGATTCCCTTATTTATTAGTGCTCCATCCTTCTTTCTAAGTAATATGCAATTGTTGCCTCTCTGCCACTGGGCAGAGGTGAACACTGATGCAATCACATAAGGTGGAATATCAGTAATTAGGAGGCAACACTTTATATTTATTATACTATACTTCTCCAGAGTCAGAAATCAGTAATACCCTGGAGTTTCAGAATTTCTCTCTCAGTTGTGGGCGTAAGAGCATAAAAATGAATGAAAGGGGAAGGGGTTAGGGGAGAGATGGGGTGGGAGGTTGGGGTTAGCAGATGTAAGCTATTATATATAGACAGGACAAACAACAAGGTCCTACTGTACAGCCCAGGGAACTATATTCAGTATCTCATGATAAACCATAATGGAAAAGAACATTAAAAAATGTATATATATGTATAACTGAATCACTTTGTTGTACAGCAGAAATTAACACAACTTTGTAAATCAACCATACTTCGATAAACAAAAGAAAATGAATGAAATTAACTGTAAGAAATTGCTTGTATTTTACCTGATATTCATCTAAAAAGTATTTATTTCATATGGTTCAACATAAAAGTATTCTAATGATTTTAATTCTAATATTATTACTAATGTAACACTAGCATTACTAATAAAATAACACTTTACCAAAAAACAGGCATTGGGATAAGTAATTTATTTACTTAAAGACATATGATCTTTTTTTTTTTTTTTTTACAGGACAGGAATAAAGATACAGACCTACTAGAGAATGGACTTGAGGACACGGGGAGGGAGAAGGGTAAGTTGTGACAAAGTGAGAGAGTGGCATGGACATATATACACTACCAAATGTAAAATCGATAGCTAGTGGGAAGCAGCCGCATAGCACAGGGAGATCAGCTCGGTGCTTTGTGACCACCTAGAGGGGTGGGATAGGGAGGGTGGGAGGGAGAGAGATGCAAGAGGGAAGAGATATGGGGATATATGTATATGTATAGCTGATTCACTTTGTTATAAAGCAGAAACTAACACACCATTGTAAAGCAATTATACTCCAATAAAGATGTTAAAAAAATCAATAAGTAAAAATAAAAAATAAATAAACAAACAAACAAAAAAAAATATGATTTTTACAACATTTACAGTTGTAAAGCACCAATAGGTGTAATTACTTTTGTACTATACAGATAAGGAAAATGAGTCACAGAAATGTTAACTTGCCAATGTCACAGAGATTGTATATATGGGAGCCAGGACTTGAACCCAATTTATCTGATTCCCGAGTCTGCAACATTAGCCACTGTGCTATATTATTCCACAAGGTAACACTTCAGATTCCAGGTTTATATTTCTCCCTTTCCAGTCATAAGGCAGGTACAATAAAACAAAGTAGGACTTCTTGAAGTTTTTTATTCCTCTTCCTCTGATTTCTTATTCAGGACATCAGTGAAATAAGAGACCACTTTTTGTGTCAGAAGCTTCAGGGCTTCTCTGGCTCCCAGGTCAATGGAATTACAAATAAAAATTCTTACTTAATATAAATAATTCCTTGATGATGTTGTTGTTTCAGTCACTTCCTATTCACCTCATTAATGAAGGAGGGATTCCCACTCTAGGCTTATTAGAATGGCCAAAAAAAGTCACCTGACACCGGGCAGATGAGATTGACAGCAGTTTATGTCATGTATACTCACAGCCTGGGGGAGAAAGACAGTGCATGCTACAGGGCCACATGGAAGTTGCATTCAGGAACAGAGTGAAAAAGTAAGTTTGTGGGAGTCAGCCTTTGTAGTATCAAGAGGGTGAGGCGACCCATGGTTCCTACAGGAAGATGTGATTGGCTTGTTTGAATAACTCAACAGACTGGCAGGGAACTAAAATCTGCTACTCAGAGATAGGTAAGAACTATGCCTCTTGATAGGGAGGGTTGTTTGGCTAAAGGAATTTATACCTGTGAGCACAGTGGGGAGAAAAACCTGCAGTTAGGTCATTCAAGGCCCTCTCAGTTTCCCTAGGTGTCAAGCCAGCACAGAATGTAGGGCCTTAATTTTAGCCTTTAAATGCAATTGTTTGGATTGATGTTTTTAGTAAAATCAAAATCTAAAACAAATAAATCAAAATAGTCCTTAATATGTTTGGACAAAACAGAGTGTGAGAAAACTTTTCCTCCAGGCTGAAAAGCTGTGAGGCTGACTAATCATAAATAGTGGTTAGAGGCATTGCTTCAATACTTTGTAATCTTAAGGTCTAACTTGTCCTTAGATTTTTATGAAAGCACAGATGAGATACTAAATGGTTTGAGAATTTCCAAATCATTTATGCAGATGTTCACATTTTTAGGCTAACATAGGCAGAACAAGGATATCTTCAAATATTTTAAAATATCTCCTTTGAAGGCAGGATAAGTTTCAGTTTAGACTCTGCTGATTACTAGCTATGTGATCTTGGGCAAGTGGTTCCATTTTCTTAGTCTCAATTGATTTACTTTCTAATTAGATCTAATAATATCAATTTCAAGGGATTACATGAAGCTTGAATATAATAACAGATATGAATGAGCTGCCACTTCAAAAGACTCAATAAATATTAGTCCTTTCTTTCTGCCCCTTCCATTTACCAAACTATTTTTTGTCTCTCTATATTACTGAACAATTATTAGATGCTACTAACTTTCTATGGTGTGCAGATGCAGTTTTAATTGCTAGATCCTTTTATCAGACCATTGTAAATGTAATATTTGAGTTAATCAAAAGGCATCATCTTAGTATTTAGTACACAATTACAAGTACATAGTACTGCTATACCGTGTCATCCATGAAATCCCCAAAGTCTCAATGCTGAGAACAAGAAGCCACTAGAGTAGAACAAAAATAGTGGATTCCATTTATAATATTTAAATCCTAAACAATGACCGATGGTGCTGGTGGGAAGTGAAATGTCAATACCTCCAGTAGTTAATCAAATGTTTCATCGCTAGGTAAAGCAGAGGAAAAATGAAACATATGATAATGGCTTATATTTAGAAGCCAAGATAGTCCCATAGCACCTTTCTGTTAAAGGTAAATTTCAATTTAATTTGTTCATCATATGTATGGGGTACCTGTTTTATGCTAGTGATTCTATCAATTTCTTACTAAACCTCTCCAATATGATGGCCCAGGGACACCCCAAACTTAACATGTCTACATTGAGATTTCCATCTTGTACCCATCCCTCAAATTCTTTCTTTTCTCCCCATTTTAATGAAGAGAACTGCCAATGTTATGTCAAACTGAATCAGAACCAGGGCTTCCTGCCTGATTCCTCCTCTCTCCCATCCTTCATATCTAATCATTTCTATTGTCCTGTCAATTCTTACTCTTCATCCACTTGTGTTTTCTATCCCATTGCCACCTTTAGCTTTTATCTAGATTAAAACATTCGACAACAGCTCTGTTGACATGTACATGTTTCACATAGCAACCAACTAACTACCTTTTCTTATTTAAAAAACGTCTATAGGGTAAGAGATAGGAAGGTATCAGCAAGATGCTGAAGATCCACTCTAACCTATTCCTTCTGTTAATTGCAATTAAAATCTTTGGATGAAATACAAAAATGACTACTTGAGTACTCTGAAAAGTTAACAAAGAAGGTGAAGTAGACCCAAAACTTGGAGAAGTAACTGTATAGAGATGAGTTTCCTGAATGGTCTTTTTTTCTTTCTTACCATACATGATCTCTCAGCATGGCAGCAGTTATCTCTCAGCATGGCAGCAGTAGTGGAGTCTTCAGCTAAAACTTTGAATGAAACCCTGGCCAAAAGAACCAGGAAAAGAGGACTCTCAAGGAAAGATATTATTGAGAAATGGATGCTGAAAGGAAGAGAAGAGGAGCCTCTAATTCTATGTATAAAACATGCAAGTGTTAGCCTACACCTTGATTTATGTCTTTGTGGGACAGACCTACAGTAGCTTAGCTAAGGCTTAGATAAATGAGGAGAATTGAATGACACACACAACTCTTTCAGTGCAGTCCTTGAAGAGTACACATATGGAATAAATACAAACCAAAAGTTGTGAAAGATTGTAGTACTCAACTGAACTATCTGCACAAGTATCTGTCTAACTTCTGAGCTGTTCATGCATAGGGCAGACTCAAATCTGCATATCAAAGACTTAGAGAATTTAATCTAATAATTGAACCACTTCCCACATAAAAGAAGACACAACTTATACTTGAAACTTAAATAGATTGAATGCTTGCTGAAAGCAAAATATTAATATTCTCCAGAGGATTTTAACAAAGTACTGTGTCCAACAACTTAACATTCACAATATCCAGGGTGCAATCCAAAATTAATTGATATAAAACCAAAACAAATAACAGCAATAATAAAAAATAATAAAATGTGACAAAATCTCAAAGGTAAAAATTAACATATGCCAAGTCTGAGGTTAGCCCAAATGCTGGAAATATCAGACACATACTTTAAAACAGCTTTTATTCATATGTATGTAAAGAAAAACACACTTGAAATGAGTAATAAAAATGAGAAATTGTCAACAGAAATAGGAATTATACAAAGAACTAAATGTAAATTTTAGAAATGAAAAATACAATATAAGACATTTAAAAATTACTAGTTGGACCCAATTATAGAATAGTGACCACAGAAGAAAGAGTAAACAAGCTTGAGGGTATGTCAGTAGAAATTATCCTAAAAATGAGAAAGAAAAGATTGACAAAAAAAAAATGAGCAGAGTTTCAGTTTGTTTGAACAGTATCAGAGGTCAAACATACATGTAATTGAAGTTCAGAAGGAGAGTGGAAGGATATTGGGGCTGAAAAAAATATTTAAAGCAATAATAGTAGGAAACTTCTTAAATTCTGTGAAAGACATGCATTTACAGATTGAAGATTGGGAAATTTCAACCTGGATAAAATCAAAGATGATTATGGGAAAGTATATTATAATCAGCTCACAATCAAAGATAAAGAAAAATCTAGAAAAATGACATTACATACAGTGGAAGAACAAATTGAATGATGGTGGATTTCCCTTTTAATATCCTTAAAGCACTGAAAGAAAGAACTGTCAACTCAGAACTGTCAACTCTTATTCCAATAAGAATATTCTTCATAAATGAAGGTGAAAAATAAAGAAATGTAAAAATAAATGAAAACTAAAAATTAACCTTAAACTCAGCAAACCTGCATTACATGAGATGTTGAAGGAATTTCTTTAAGGTGAAGAAAAATAATACAGAGATTTGAATTTGGGGGAATAAAGGAAAAGTAAGAGAAATAACAAATATCAGGATAAATATAAAAGATTACATTTACTCACTAAAACAAAAAATGTATACTTGATTATTAAAGCAAAAAATATTATATTGTTGAAATACTTGATGTATGTAGTAATAATGTGTATGATAATTATAAGATGAAGATGAGTGTGGTGGAAAAATGAACTAATGTAGCTGCAAAGATTTTCATTTTACATAAAGTGATACAATATCACTTTAGGTAAAAGTGATAGGTAAAAGATTAAGTATGTATACTGAAATCTCTAGAGCAATCACTAAAAGTAACACAAGGAGATATAGACAAATATTCAATACATAAAATAAAATATTTTTAAATCTCCAAGTAATTCAAAAGAACACAGAAAATGAGGAATTGAAAAACTAGATGAAATGAAAAGAAACTAATAACATCATGGATATAAATCCAATGCAACCAATGATTGTACTAAAGGTTAATTGTTTAAACACTCTGATTTAAGAAAAAGGCAGAAAAATTGGCCAGAGTAGCTTAAAAAAAAAACTCCACTCTGTGCTGCCTACAAGAAACACATTTTAAACATAAAAATAACATACTGAATGTAAATGGGTGGAAAAAAAAATTGTCAAGAATAAAGTAAGCATTACTGTTTATAAAATAAAGCCAAGGAAAAAGAGTACTAATAGAAATAAAAAGAAATATTTCAATAAAATTAAAAAAAAATCAAAATGATAAAAGGGACAATTCAGAAGGAAGACAGAAAAATTATCAATATCCATGTACTCAGTAATATAGCTTCAAATTACAATAAGTGAAAAGAGAGAGACATAGTTTCACAACGATGTAGTAGATATTAACAACTGTTGGTTCTCATGAATTAATAAAAGAACGAGACAAAATCAGTAAGAAAACAGAAGTCAGAAAGAGAAAAACAAATATTGTATATTAACGCATATATGTAGAATCTAGAAAAATGGCACAGATGAACCAGTTTGCAAGGCAGAAATAGAGACAGAGATGAAGAGAACAAACGTATGGACACCGAGGGGGGAAATCTGTGGGGGGTGGGTGGGATGAACTGGGAGATTGGGATTGACATATATACGCTAATATGTATAAAATAGATAACTAATAAGAACCTGCTGTATAAAAATAAAGTAAAATAAAATTCAAAAAATAGTGTATTAACATTTAAAAAAAAGAAAATAGAAGACCTAAAAACCTCTATCAAGCACATTGATCTAATTAACATTTCTGAGCATTATGTCCAACAACTGCACCTTACATATTCTATTCAAGTACACATGGTACAGTCACTAAAACAGATCATATATTAGGATATAAAACAATTCTCATTAAATTTAAAAGGATCAAAATCATATAGAGTATATTATCTGATCACCAAAGGATTAATTTTGAAATCAATAAAAAAATATGTAGGAAAACCCAAATATCTGAAAATTAGACAGCACACTTCTAAATAATTCATGGGTCAAGGACAGACTTATGAGGGAAATTAGAAAGTTTTTTTTTTTTTTTTTTTGGTGGTACGCGGGCCTCTCACTGCTGTGGCCTCTCCCATTATGGAGCACAGGCTCCGGACGCGCAGGCTTAGCGGCCATGGCTCACGGGCCTAGCCGCTCCACGGCATGTGGGATCTTCCCAGACCGGGGCATGAACCCGTGTCCCCTGCATCAGCAGGCAGACTCTCAACCACTGCGCCACCAGGGAAGCCCATAGAAAGTATTTTTAATAAATATACAACATATCAAAATTTGTGTGGTGTAACTAAAAGATATTAGTTATATCTAATTATATTAGCAAAAAAATATCCACCTTAATAGCTAAAATAAGCCAGGTAAACAAAGACCTATTTTACAAGAAATACAAAAGGAAGCTCTTCAGGCTAAAAGTAATGACATCAGACATTAATTCAAACCCACAGAAATAAATTAAGAGAATTTGAAATGATAAATATGTGGATAAATATACAAGACTCTAATTTTTTTTCTGTTTTCATTTCTTTCTTTCAAAGTCACAAGATTGCATAAAGCAATCATTATAGACCAGTATGGTTGAATTTATAAGATATATCAATACAATACATGTGACAGTAACAGTAAAAATAAAGGTGGAGGAAATGAAGCTATATTGTAACAAAGTTTCTATATCTTACAAGAATTAATCTAATTTGTGATAATGATTATGTGATCCATAGAAAATAACTAATAGTATGTATGCAATCACTAGAGAAACTAAAAATGGTGATAGACAGATATAGGTACATATCTGTCATATTGCTATTTATAATTTTTGTTACTTTATCTGTTTCTCCTTTACTATGATCTTAGCTTTTGGAAATATATATATGTATACATAATATATATATATATATTATATATATACATATATATATATATACACACACATATACATACATATATACCAAACACATATAATACTATATATAATACTAAATATACATATATATAATACCATGTACATATATATATAAAATATCACATGTATTATACCATTTTGTACTACATATCAAATATATATATCAAAATTATCTATATATATAATAACAAGGCAGGACAGGAGAATCAGAGTAACAAAAAGTGAAAGTGTAACAAAGAGAGACACAAGACGTATTAAACCAAAAAGCAACATGGTAAATATAAATTCAATCACATCAATAATTATATTACATATAAATGGACTAATCCTCCAATAAAATAATCAGCAATTGTCAGACTGAATAAAAAAGTAAGGTTCAACTACATGCTGTCTACAAGAAACACATTTTAGATTCAATGACACAAATATGTAGAAGTAAAAGGAAATGACACAAACATGTAGAAGTAAGAGGATAGATAAAGACATACCATGGAAACACTAACAATCAGAGACATGAAGTAGCTATATATAAATATTGGAAAACATGGACTTTATAAAAAGAAATATTGTTAGAGGTCAGTGTATCTGGAAGATACAATAAATATGATGTATATGCGGCTAACAACAAGATAGCCCCAGAAAACATGAATGGAAACCTGATAGAAGTGAAAAGAAGAATATAATTCAACAATAATATTTCAATACTCTGCTCTCAAAAAAGAGAAATCTCCAGTGATATAAAAACAGCTTAGGGACTTCCCTGGTGCTGCCGTGGTTAAGAATCCACCTGCCAATGTAGGGACATGGGTTCAAGCCCTGGCCCAGGAAGATCCCACATGTCGCGGAGCAACTAAGCCCGTGCACAACAACCACTGAGCCTGCACTCTATAGCCCGCAAGCCACAACTACTGAGCCCGTGTGCCACAACTACCAAAGTCCATGCACCTAGAGCCCATGCTCTGCAACAAGAGAAGCCACCTCAATGAGAAGCCCGCGTACTGCAACAAAGAGTAGCCCCCGCTTGCCGCAACTAGAGAAAGCCCGCGTGCAGCAACAAAGAACCAGTGCAGCCAAAAATAAATTAATTAAAATAAATAAATAAAAGACCTGAATCACACAATCAACCATTTTGACCTCACTGACAGTTATGTTATGCTTCATCTCATGACAGCACAATATACTTTCTTTTCAAGGTCGCATGAGACATTCTTTAGGGTAGACCATACGTTGGACCATAAAGGACTCTGTAATTTTAAAAGGACTGAAATAATACAAAGTGTTCTGTTTGATCACAAAGAAATTAAATTAGAAATTAATAACAGAAAGATATTTGGGAAACCCTCAAATATCTTGAGATTAGATAATGCACTTCTACTAAATAATCCATGGGTTAAAAAATAAATCACAAGGGTAATTATAAAATATTTTTAATTGAATGAAAAAGAAAATATCAAAATTTATGAAATGAAGCTAAAGTAATGCTTAGAGATATATTTATAGTTTTAAAATACACACACACACATATATATATATATATAATAACTCAATAATAATAAGTCAAACAGCCCAATTAAAAATGGGCAAAATACTTGAATATACTTCACCAAATAATATATGAGTGGCCAGTAAGCATATGAAAAGAAGCTCAATACCATTAGTCACCAGGTAAATACAAATTCATACTACAATGAAATACAGTTACAAACCTATTTACTTTACTGTAATCCAAAAGATTGACTGTATCAAGTATTGGTAAGGATGTGTAGAACTGATATTTCCATATGCTGCTGTTGAGAATGTAATGTGGTACAAGTACTTTGGAAAACAGTTTAACATATTCCTAAAATGTTAACCAATACCTACCATACAACACAGCCATTTCACACTTAAATATTTACCTAATTGATACAAAAACCTTTGTCCATGCACAAACTTGTGCTTAAATGCATGAATGCTCATGATAGCTTTATTTGTAATAGCCAATAATTGGAGGAAAGAAAACCCTCAATATCATCAACATGTGAATGAATAAACACATTATGTTATAACCATACAATAAAATACTTACTATTAAGAAAAGAAAAGAACTATGAAACACACCAGAACATGAGACCAAGGATAAGTCTCAATCATTATGCTGTGTGAATAAAGCCAGGTCAATAAAGGGAAGATATTGTATGACTCTATAAATGCATAACATCTACGATTTATAAAAAAAAACTAGAACATACAAACAGGAAGACTTTATGGCTGTTTGGAATGGCGGTGACAGGAATGACAGATTACAAAGGGTGATGAGAAAATTTTTGGTGGTGCTGGATATGTTCATTATCTGTGGTGATAGTTTCCATAGGAGTGTACTTATATCAAATTGATCAAAATTTCCTCCTTAAATATAAGTAATTATACCCTAATAAAACCTACCAAAAATAAATAAACAAAACTTTTATGGTACCCTACTGTAATCTGGAAAAATTTTCAATTTTTTAGCACGACATATATCAAAGGCCTCTCTATTAGCTTGAATTAGTTCTAGCTTTGAGTGACAGAAAATCTAAATGAATGGTGGTTTAAACCCAGGGTCAGCAAGCGTTTTCTGTAAAGGGTCAGATAGTGAATATTTTAGGCTTTGCAGGCCACATGCTGACAACTACACAACTCTGCCTTTGTGACGTCAAATCAGTCATAGATGCTATCTAAATGAATGGCATTAGTGTGATCCAATGAAACTTAATTTACAAAACCAGATGGTGAACTGGATTTGGAAGGGTGGGATGTAATTTGCCTATCCTTGGTTTAAAAAATAGCTTTTGTAAACTTAGGCAATCCAGGAATAGGATGATGACTCCATCTATCTCCTGGCTTCTTTGTTATCCTTAATATGTGGCCTCTACCTTAGGGCACAAGATGACTGCTCCATCATCAACCACATCCATATTTCAGCCAACAGGAAGAAGGAAAGAAAAAGCATGCCCTTCTCTTTGTATACTCCTAGAAAGTTATACACACTTTTATTTACATTTGTTTGTCTGTAAATTAAACACATGGCCATACTTAGATACAAGGGAAGCTGATAAATGTAGTCTTCATTCAGGAGGACCAAGTGTCCAGATAACTGTCAGGGTTCTACTGCCAAGAAGGGAGGATTAGGTAAAAGTTATCTTCTGCATTCTTCTAAATATAATATATACAAAATCCATAATGATATGAAGGAAGCAAAAAGGAAAATACATTTTCAGATAGAAATTATAAGCTAGGGTTTATTTTGTGTTGCTTTTAAATAAAAGAAACATGTTTAGCCTTAAAAGGATATTTGGTTATGTAAAGAAATTTAGGATTTCCCTAATGACGTAAGTCAGACAAGCTTGTGTGTTGGAGTCAGATAAAGCTGGATTAGAAATCTGGCTTTCACTTATTGTTTATGTGGAGGTTAATAAGCATCCTCTGACTCCTAGTTTACTAACCTGTGTAACTGGGCAGATATATTTTATTTAACATATTCACATTTATGTATTGGGACGGGGAGAGGGCTGTTTATCCTTTTAACACTGTAGATATGATATTACATAATTTTATTTTGCTCTGTTCCTCAAAGACTGTATCACGTTAGGATGATTTCCAGTATCTACATTTTATTAAATCTTCATATGCAAAGCAGAGAAGAATTTGAGGGCCTGAGGAACTTAGGTGTGCCATAGACATTTTTAAAATTCACATTGGGTGTGCATCAATCTAAGTAACTGATAATATCTCACTTGCATATAAACTGAGCCATTCATCACAAAGCCATTCCTGAAACCGGCATGCCAACAAATCTCCAGAAAAATACTGAGACTGGGGTCTGAATTTTTAGCCAGTCTTACATTTGTTGCGAAGAAACGCACTGCTATTACATATTTAAATGAGATTATTACCAGCTTGTGTTTAGAAAATAATTTGCAACTATCATTATATCTTATTTTAAGACAGCTTAGTTTGGTAATCCCTGCTTGACAGGTGAGAAAGCCAAGACATAGAACAGGTACCTGCCTCATAATGACAAGCAGACGTTTATTGCTGAAGCACATTGCCACTGAGGGAGTATAAGGTATGTAAGAAATAACGGGTTGATTTGCCTTCAAGAAATTTATAATCACGATGGTACTCCCTTGATACTGGCTAGTCCACCCTTACCTCTGTGATGCAGTGGTCCTGGATGCTGGGTGTCTTAGCAGCTTCAACCGTGTGTGTAGCACTGAAATGTATTTGCCTTCAAATTCCATACCACCCTTATCCCCTCACACGTTTAGTAGCTATAGGACCTATAGGAACTATCTGCCTCATATGTAATTTTGTGGAGTAAATATACTAATGGGTAAACTCTGAAAGAGCGGCTTGTTATTCCTGTAACCATCCCTCCCCCCAAGCTGGAGGATGTACGTTGCAGACTAGGTACAAAGTAAAAACTGAGGCTGGTTACCCACCACCTCCAGCCTGACCGCAAGCTCCATGGAGATATGTGACCCTTCTCTGCAGCCATCCCAACTATCTGCTCACCCTCACCCAGCAATAGGCTAGCCCCCAGTTTAAATTTTGGAACTTTAAAAAGTATCAGTTCCTGGTCTTGGACCTCCAGAGTTTCTGATTTAATTGCACTGGAGTGGGGCTTCAGTTTAGTAGGTTTTAAGAACTCCCCAGGTGTTTTTAATATGCAGCCAAGGTTAACAATTGCAACTGAGGGGCTCTCTGGCTGGGGCCATGGGCTGCCCCAACTTTCCCATCTGTCGCTTGATAATGCAGACTTGGTCTTCACTGCTGCTGTCTGGCTTGCTCTGCCTGATCCTCAGTTTAGAAATCTGCCTGGTTCCAAGCACTCAGGTATTTGTGTCTTCTTCATTCTCTGGTACTTACCCAACTTCGGGCTAAATGCCTGCCTTTACCTCACAGGCATGTCTGAGTCAGATCCAGGCTTTGCCCCAGCCTCTCCTGCTGGCTGGTTCCTGAATCTGCTCCTGAAAACCATGGTCCAAAAATTAGCACAGCCTCCAAAATTTTGTTCCTTAGGGATGCTTCCCTGTGGTTCCCCCCAACGAGGGGCACCCTCAGCATAGAACCAGCTTCTCAGGACAGCAGGAGAATAAGGGTGGCAGAATTGGTCTCTTAGATCTTCTCTGAAGTCCTCTTTCTTTTCTTCCTTTACTTCCCCCAAGGCTTTTAGCAATGCATAGTGAGATTGCATAATCTTCTCTGATGCTCCTTTTTCCTGAGAGAGAGAGAGAGAGAGAGAGAGAGAGAGGTGAGAGTTGGGAAGGGGAGCAAAATTTCAGGACATATTTCCCTATTATTGTTAGACACAAACATTTAAAGTTAATAGATTTTATGTTAAGCCTAATACATTTTTCACATTCTATAAAACCTAATGTATTTTAGCATTCTATTAAAAACATTTAATATTTATTAATAAAGGTGTAATATAAACCATTTAATATAATTTAACTAACTACAGTACCCATAGTTTTGACGAAATTTAAAGGAAAAACTATTAACTATACAAAACTCCAAACTTTGACCTCAGGTTGATTAAAATTTGGGTCCCTGCAACTCATATCATTGTTTGAAAGAAACATATATGTTTGACATATGGCATAAATAAGAAAAAGAAGTCACTTTTCATGTCTACAAAAAACTGAAAATCATATGTCTTCTGTCAATGTTTTAATACTACTCAGAGTTAGTTGAGAAGGAAAGTTGGGGTCAAATTTTCATTTATCTATATAAAGCTACAAATTAATAATGATCACTTGCTTGACATCCCCTTCCACTCATTCAATATTTCCCAAATGGAGTTAACTGGAAACAAGAAACTGGAGGTATGGGAGAGAGTGGCTCATTGACTCAAATTACTTGTCATCTATTTCATCATTTTATGGGAGATAGTAAATGGGTAGATGCATATTTATTATTTTATCTCAACATGCCATATCATGAATATATACCATGAGTCTCATTACTCCAATGACTGACATTTACTCAAAATTTCTGAAATAATATGCTATTTACATAATTCCAAGAGATATAGTCTTAAAATAGTATCCTGACTTGTTTCCTGTCAAAAATTGATCAGAATATGAAAATATCAATTGATTGCTTCCAGTTGATGAATCGTCATTTACTTAATCATTTGTCTATGGTTTAACATTGAACACATTGTTTTCATTCTATTTATTTTCTTTTCTATGCTGATATCAACAACATTGCATTGAATAACTTTGTGCCTGTTATTTTATATTTTGAATTTAGTTTTTGGTATAGATTTAAACACGGGTCAAATGTCATTAAACATTTTAGTCTAATTGATAAGCCTACTCAATACACCCAATTCTCTAAGCTTCCTAAGGGGGATGAGAGCAATTTTAAGACAGGCACACGTGTTGGTAAAGAGTGCTTAGATTGAGGAGGGGAAAGAAAGCAGTCTACAGTATGTCTGCCCCTACTCCATGGTGGGTTGGTCCAATTTTGGAGAACAGTGTTTTTAAATCCAGCCATTATTACTGTTTTTATGGTGTCAACAACTTGAGGTGAAGCTGCATGAGAATTCTTCACTATATAGAGTACCCAGTATGAACTTTAAGGTGATTCATAAATTGGGAAGAGGAAATATCTGATACAACAACCTTTATTGTTTGGGGACATCTGCTCTTTGGGCTCTTCCAACTGGTCACTGCAGCCTGTGGCTGTTGGGCTAGGTTGGGTGACCAAGTGAAGAGCTTCCCAACAGTTACTCTTATACAAGTGTTGGTATGGCCTCTTGAGGACTTTCTTTTTTTCCTTTTGGGTGTCCAACAGACTTTGTGATTCACGTTCTTCACTGGTCAGTCTCTCAGCTGTGATCAGCAGGCTCTGTGATACTGTGTGGAGCCCCCAAAGTGGTACCGTGGTGCACTCCACAGCTTCTTCATGTGCCTGTGCTACAAAAAGAACACAAATCCTTTCCTGGCTATTATTTTATTGGATCTGAAAGAAGATCTGATCCTAGTTCTGGTAACCAACTAGAATTATCTCTCTTCAAGTTTTACATTGTTTAATTCATAACTAATCATAATTGTTCTTCTACTGTGAGCCTATTCCATGTCTTAGTGGCCATGATGAACTTCTTTCTGTTCATTGATTTCTTCTTCTTTTTCTGTTTTTTGGCTTTTGGGGTTTTTTTGTCTCATCATATTTACTTCTTTTGTTGACACCATTTGCAAAGGTTGTCCTTTTGTTACTTTTACCAGGAGAGCTTCCAGGTAGGTGATTTTAGGTATGAGGTTCTACATCAGAATTGAGTTCCTGAGTTTGGCCAGAGTTAACAAAGTTTGTTATGTTGCTATTGCTGTTGTTTCTGCAAATTCTATCCCCCTCGTTTCAAAATACAGGGTACAGTCACTTAAACTTTTCCAGTCAGGCTCCTCATCTTCACAATGACATTCTTCATGCCTGGGGTGAGGGGTAGAGTACTCTTTATTTTCCCTCTCCACAGCGCATGGTCCCAGCTGTGTGGCTCCCTTCATGAATATGCATGAAATCAGATATGACATTGCTCTGCTCCCATTAATAATCTTGTCATCTGACTTGCGCTCCAGAAAGCTCCAGTCCATGACTTCTCAGAGCAAATGTAGCCTGAAGAAAAACAAGACAAATCAAAACAAAAAGATCCTATCATTTTGTTTATTTTTTTATTTGATTGGGATTAGGTATTCCAACATTTTGAGCAAGGGCTTGTGAGAGGAGCAGAGGAGGCATGGAAGGGAGAGAGAGTGAGCCGGCTCAGAAGAGAAGTCAGGCCCTGTGTGAATGGCGTGGCTTGTTGGGAGCCGAAAGCGGTGGGTGTAATGGTATGCGAAGTGACCTTGAATATAGGCACTGTGGGTAGCCCCAGCTTTTTTGTAAAAGAAGCATTTGCAGTGGAGGTTTGGGTTTCAGGCCTCCCAGTCATCAATCATCTCAGCCCATTCTTCTCTTTGACAGCTCAGTACAAGGCCTGACATTTGACACCCAAGACCCCAGGACTTACACACAGACACAAGCTGAGGCCCTAAGGGAGGGGAAGAGGAAAAAAAAAAAAACAAAAAAAGTCTGCTTTTTTTTTTTTTTTTTAAGCAGCAAACTGAGGAATATAGCAAACAAATCCAATCAGGGGAACTAATTCTGCAGGAGAGCATCACATTGAGTTTTGCTGCTGCTTTGTGATTTTTCATGCTGTTCAGGGTTCTTAAAATAGCTCTGTGTGGACAGTTTGGGGTAAATATCTCAGCCTGGCTGGCCACTTTCCATTTGGCCAGATTGAATCCAACCTCAGCATTCAAGGATGGATTGGTGGACAAGGGGGTTATCACTTTCTGGACAATGGCTCATGACATGGTGACCCAAGTGTCATTATATCATACTGTCACCTCAGGGTGGGGGGAAGGCCACCCTCACAGTACTTTCCCTTTGGAACATTGAAAAAATAAAAAAGAAGGATAATAGCTCAGGTTCAGATATGAGCTCACTGAAGTCCAGGGTCAACTAATGCAAGTGTTTCAGGGATCAAATAATGGTAATTGGTGTTAAGAATTAGGTAATTTATGGTTCTAACATTGAAAGAGTCTAAAAGGTTTATAACATGCAAGTCCCAGGATTTCACGGGTGAAGGTCGAGGTGGCTCTTCCTCAAATCCCTGTTCATCTATGGCCAGTTAAACTGAGTGCCAAGCCCTGAGCATGTGAGACCAAGGGTGTGTGGTTAAATTCTTACCCAAGTCTGAGACCTGACAGATCAATCTTTCAAGTATTTTTGACAAAGACTATATGCCCAGCACTATACTCAAATCATAGAAAATGCAACTACTCTAAGAGATGATCCCAGCCTACACAAATACTACTGTCTATTTGGAGAGATAAAGCGTATGTTGATAAGATAGTGCATAACAGGGTGGTAAAAACAAATGTATTCTGATATATCAACTAGGTTGTCTCTGGAATTACTCAGCACATCTTTCATTCTGGAAGCATTGGCATCCCACACACAGACTTGAGAAACCCCATGGTTCTTCTCAGTGTAAATGTAGAAAAATATTTTGGGGGTTGCTTAGGAAATATAAAAAGCTTCCTAAGAATAGTTAGCAGTAAAGGTTTAGAAATGCAGAGGTCAATATTAAGTATGGTTCAGAAAAATTGAGCAGAGACTATTATAATATCAGCAGTGAATGGGGTGGCTGAATTAGAAGTGGGTTTTCTTTTTCTTTTTAATTCCTTTCCTCATAATTTATAATGAACATGTATAACTTTTTATTGATAAATAAATGTTATGAACATTGAAAAAATAGGGCTATTCAGTGACTGCCTGGAATCATATACCAGTTTCATTTCATTCTATGGTTTTTCTCTCAGTGTGGAAAGTCTGTTAAGATCCTCATTTCACTACGGTACTGGAAATAGTTAATAATGTTCATGCTCTACAAGAGCAAAGGTAAATCAGTCTCTGAGCTTGAGTGAAGCTCTTTATAGTAGATGGGGGCTCCTCGTCTGTGTTCCCACAATGCCCTGTGCACTAGAATAGCACTAACAAGTTGTATTAATTTGGGAGTAACTTTTCAATCTTGCTCATTCAACTGTGAGATTCTTGAGGGCCAGGCCCTGTCTTTGTCAGGCAGCTTATACATTTTTATACCTCTAGAGTGTAGGTCCTTGCCTGGCCAAAGGAGACACTTAAAATCCTATTGAAGGCTTAATAAGTATATGAATAAAGATCTGCTTCAATTTCTCCTTAGACAAGCTTCATCACTATAGTTTTAGGGCACTAATTTGTGCACCTCTAGGCAGACACATTTATTAGTCTTTGAGCTTTGCTTTGTTATCACGCTTAGTAAATACATTTACTTCTCTGACATTTTGTAAAATTCTTGTGAAGAATGGACAGATAAAAACTTACCGGACTCTCATCTTCTTCCATTGAAAATTGCCTGTTTTTTTGGTTCCTCCATAAAATTTGCTCCTCCTTTACCTTTCTCTCTTTGTTCTTTATTTTTAATATGCCTTTCCTTTTTTTCTCTTTTTTTTTTTTTTTGCCATACGCAGGCCTCTCACCACTGTGGCCTCTCCTGCCACAGAGCACAGGGTCCTGACGCGCAGGCTCAGTGGCCATGGCCCACTGTTCCAGCCTCTCCGCAGTATGTGGGATCCTCCCGGACCAGGGCACGAACCTGTGTCCCCCGCATTGGCAGGCAGACCCTCAACCATGGCACCACCAGGGAAGCCCTAATATGCCTTTAAAAAAAGAAAAAAAAAAAAAAAGGCTTTAAATTCTCTAAGAAAAGATAATGTATTTTTTACTTTTTAAATTCTTCAAAATAGAGTGCCATTTATAATGATGTACATGTAAGTTTCAGATAGTTAATTCCTGTCCAAAATAGTTCTTTTTTTTTCAAGTTATTTATTTACTTTTTCATGTATTTTGCTACTCCATCAGGGTACTCATTTATGTTTGGAGAAATCTGTGGTACTTTTACTTGGTGTGTTTCTTTTTCCCCTGGAAAGCTTTACCCACTGCTGTCAAGAATTTGAAGTCCAAATCACGACTTTTTCCCTCACTTTGTTAAAGAAGTACAGAATCTGCAATATCTTGAGGGAAATTCTTTGATCCATAAAATAAGAGTTATGCTTAGCCGTGAGCTTTCTGAAACAGTGTTCTTCGTTTTGTTCAAAAGATCCAGAGTAGAAGTCTGAAAATGTCACACAGTAGAGGTGATTACCTCTGATATAAATTGAATGGTACCATTGAAGACAAACTCAGGATAAGTTCTTGGTTTCGTTTTAAAAGTTAGATATCTCCTAGTGTGGGCAAAAAAAGTATATATATATATAAATATTAAGTTAAACATTTGTAATTAACAAGACTGAATACCATCATTTTGACACTTTCAAACTATGGTATAAGCTGACTTTCAGTGCAATCAGGATGAAGACTGCATTGTTGGGTGGAGGAATTCTGTGGCTCTTTTCCTCCTCTAGGTTCTCTGTGTGTCACCACAGAATTGGAATTCAAGAGATGAGCTTGTATTTCTAATCATGTTGATATTTCCCATGTAGCTTCTTAGTCAGCTCCTTGGATTCTTCACACAAAACTATAAAAAGGTCATCAATTATAGGGACCTTATATAAATACTGGGCAGTCTTGTGATTCTATTCTGAGCAACATTTATATACATCTGCTCAAATAAATTAATTTTCTTGTCCCAAATGACTCATTTAGTGGAAATAGAAGTTTCTCATGGCCAATGCAAATAGAGAAAGGGAAAGAGGG